>NC_140300.1:52778235-54092722 GCF_964211825.1 Aythya ferina | reverse complement strand
GGAAAATGGCATTTTTATTCACATCTTAGACAACATGAAAAGCTATTTCTGGGCCAAAAATAGAGTCTCATAATGCTCCAATTTATTCACAGCAAATGAAATACAACATTGTTTAAAAAAGGATATTTTTTAGCTCTTAGAGTTCAATTAAATGCACCTGTAGTACCCGTGACATGAGGTCATTCTACTAAAATAATAAATAAGTTAATACTAAATAAGTATAGATAGAGACCTATAACTGTGATGAACTTCTACAAAAATTGATAACAAAGCTAAGAGAAAAAGTGTCATTAAACTGGCACCAGAATTCAGTCCAGTGGATAGGTAAAAGAGACCCACCCATACCCAACCATTATGTGTTTATATCTTCATGGCAGAATAAGTTCAGGTAACCAGGTAGCAGCAATCATATCTAAATTTTCAGGTCAGCTTGCAGAACAGAGGATGACCTATCATCCCTTTGACCAGCCCAGCTCCTTTCAGAAAAAAGAAGATAAAGTGTTACATGAGCATCTCACTAGAGCTAGCTAGACATCTGCTACCCAGGTTAGGATCTTGAAAAGATGTTGCCATCTATTGTGTGGATACACACAATGTATGTATGTAGTATACTACTACAGTGAATATGTGTAGTATGCAATGGAAAGCTCTCCAGCTAGGAGCATGCCTTTCATGGGAACAAGTTTCCTCTACTACCAAAGAGATAAACTTTTCCTATTTGTACAACACTCCTCCAGATATCTGTACAGGTACTGCAAGATACTGAGAAGCAGCTCCATACATTATTCTCCCTGAATAGACCAAAGGTTTCTAGTCAGACTGTACTGCTTCAGTTGTTTGTCCTTGTGTGAATGCTGTGCTTTTGTCCTTGTGTGAATGCTGATGTTTCACCTGGCAAAATATAAAAATCTATAAACAAAACAATGTGCAAAATATTGCTCTTACAAATGAATTTAATCCATCGGATTCAGCAGAATAGGTATCCAGAGTACGGCATGAATATTAGGAGAGCGGTTGACCAGAATTGAAAACCACCTTTTGGAAAAGAAATACAACAGCAAGAGGCAAGCACAAGGAAGTATTAAATTTCTATTCAAAGTTCTGTATAATGCTGACAAATCTTGTGAAATCTGAACTCAAATTCTGCTTCTCTAATAACCCAGTATATATATATATGCATATATATATATATATGTATATCAAGATAAACTAAAGAAGCAATGACAGGAGTTTATTTTTAGTGTTAAATATCACTTGGGCATAATTACAAACAGTCCAAATTTACATAATAAAAGCAGACACAAATCCATTTACAATAAAATGAAAGACAAAAAGTGAAAGTTGCTGAGGATAAAACAGCACTTAGAAGGTGGGTGTCCAGACAGCATGACTCACTACACAAACCTCAGCTTTGACACATCTCAAGCCAGGAAATCACTCTAATTTGTGACATTGATTGCAATCAGTGAAGTGGCGACTGTACATAATAGCTGCTCTTCTGCGCAGTACATTTTGTGCTGTACTTGGCTGATGCAAGCCAATTTATAAACTGCTAGGTACTAACCCCCAAAAGGGAGGCAGTCTTATTGCCTTTCTCCCCTGAAGCAAGCTTGTACTTTTCTTGCTTTGTTTCAGCCCCATTTGCAAAACCTACCTCAACAGTTCACTGTTCCCTTATACCCGAATGTACCCCAACATAACAGCTGGCAGTCATCAAATACAACACAGGGCTGATCCAAAGAGCAGTGATTCAGTGCAAGAAAACCTACTGAACTGAGGTTCAGGGGAATCAAGCAAGGAAGGTGAGTAGCACTATCTGTAAAGAAGTTCTATTTTAGGTTTCTCAGCCTCTGAAATATTTGTCCGTGTTAACAGGAATAGCAAAAGAAAGGGCACAATTTTTGCTTTACTTTCTTTATTCGTTTGCCTGTTATATTCAGTGTTTGACAGGCATATAGCTATATATAAAATATAATAGATGAATATATCTAGTATACCAAAACCAGACTCTTAACATTAATAGTAACAAAGTGGAAATTATAATGGAATGACAATCAGCTTTTCCAACAGGAAGAAAATGAAAAATGGCAGGATGCTTTCAGAAAGGAAAACAGAGCCTTGTAGATCCCTTTTTAGAATACAGCCTTGAATCTCTCATATTGAAAAAGATGTCTCCTAAAAGTGTAAGTTTTAAGGTCAGAATGGACTATTATCAGTATTTCAGCCTCCTTTATTGCACAGACCATAGAAATTTACCAAGTAACTCCTACATCATGACTGAACTTCTTTCTCTTTGATCTAAGGAATATGCTACATTTAACCAAACATATATATATATATAGCTATTCCTGGTGTGCTCTTCTTGGAATAACTTCTTTCAGTTCCACTTATCATAATTCCAACAGGTAGATGCTTTTCCAACAGATGACTCAGAAAAAGTATGTACCAGCAGCTGAGCTGCTTATGGTAACCTACTTTCTAAAATGGAGTTCATTTCACATAGCCCACAGTAGCCTGGTACAGCAACCTCAGTCCATTCTGACCAACAGCAAGGCTCTGCAGAGTTGTAGTGTCCATGCCACAAATAGTTTTTACATGAGAAGAGAGAAAGACCTCTTGAGACAATGAAATGAAGCTACCACACCTGAGCAGAACACATGACTGACTGCTCTGGCTAGTATCTAATTGTCCTGCTTTGCTAAGAACATCCAGTTGTACAAGGACAACCACTGTCCAGCTTTGCTAAAGATCTGGAATTCACAATATATTCCTGACTCATTACAATTTCTTCATGTTTCAAGAACCAAAGCACAGTCGTTTCATGTCTCTTTTTATCCTGGTCCTCACCGACTTGGACCAGCAGCCAGGTGTGTAGCAGCCTGCCCTGTCAGAGCTGCTATTCTGCTCTCATTTTACCAATGCCTGGTGGGGTGCCTTCAAAGGCTCATTCAGGATTCAGATCCTAGATATCAGGTTGTGAAAGTATGAGTCTCAGGAGGCAAAGTGAAGTGTGCACCTACATTAAGCTTAAAGACCAGGGAAGCCACATCTCTCCAGCAGCTGGCAGGGAAATCCCAAGACATGAAACCTTCAGAAATCCTGGCCTGCATTCAAGTAGCAGTGGCTTGGGGAGCAAACGGGATGGAAAGGCTGCCTTTGAACTGCAAGCGCCTCCTGTGGCACAGCCTCTGCTTGAGCCATGCTCACTTTTTCCTTCAGCAAATGTCCCTTCCCCTCTTCTCAGGAACTGCAACCGAAAGCTGAAGATGCTGTGAAGTTTCTTTAAAGCAGCAGATGCTGTGAGTCTGTCAAATGTAGCGTTATATATATATATATATATATATATATATGTATATATGTATATATAAATATAAATATCAAATATATATATATAATTATTTCTTTATTTATTTTTATTGTTCTTTCGGGGAGATTTCCCTCCTGAGGCACTCCAGGGCCAGGCGACGGACTGCAGCACTGGGTTCTGCTGCCCCCTGGTGGCCAGAGGGGACATGGCCGCACCGGGCGGCGCCGGCTCTTCCGGAGGGCCCCGTCTTGCCTCAAGGAGCTGAGGGGGTTTGTAACACGGTGCTAAAACTAAAACGAGCGGCAGAGCGATTAAATTATCCCCGAGGACTTAAGCACGGCAAAACCTTAAAGGGGGGGGGGGGGGAGGGGGGAGTAGAAGTAACAGAAATAAAGGGAAAATTAAGTCTGTGAGGTGAAATTATATATACTGCTGACAAAGAAACAAGACTGTCTTCTGTTTGACACAACTGAAAAAAATATATGATGCATTACAAGACAGGAAAAAGAAGTGTACTTATGAAGTCCTCAAAAATGGGATTACTCCAGCTGTTTGGTTCAATTTGAATTTTATTTTGAAATACTCTTTCAGCAGCATTAGGAAGGACAAAAGTTATTATCCAAATATATGTACCATAACTACCAAAGAGAAATAAAATCTCTCTTAAGGTGAAGTGTAACAGGCACTTTATAAGTTGTGCTTCCTTCAGTGCAAACACATTGGTGCACTGTATGCAGTAAATATAAATTTATTCATAATTTTTATAAATTCAGAGATACCATCACCTTCTTATCTCTAGCCTCCCTCTTCACCCCTTCCTAAGCTATAAATAAAATAATAAATAAAACCTACTTGTTGGGAAAAAATATCTTATTTAGGGTGTTACCTTCCCATAATTTTCTACTACAGAAGATTTATCCAGATTCTTTTGACATACGTAATAAAATCCTCACTTGTAAATACAATTTGCACTACACAGTATATACAGTATATCCTATTAAAGCACAACATTTACTAAAGCTTATCGGATACTAATTATTCTCAACTGGTGTTAATTTCAGAATATCCCTTAGGGAAACAATATCTTATGGGTCAGGAATAACAATAATATCAGACCAGAGGATTGTTCACAGAATGTGAATATACTTGAGGTATAGCAACTTTTAAAAAGACTGGCAATAAAGTGAGATATTTAAACAGCATTTTGGTCTATTCAGAAAGATAAGAATAATTCCAAACTTTTAACATACTCATGCTTATTAGTTCAACAAGGTCATTCAAGAAGCACAGCAGTCTGTTTATGTAAGGGGCAAACACCAGAGCATAAATTCTTATGATGCACAGTATATTTCTTTCCCCACACAAGACTTCTTATGTACTATTTCTAAATTGTATAGTACCATAGCATTTAAAATAAAATTTTAAATCTACAAAAAAAATATAATCTACAAATAAGTAATTGAATCTTTATTGTGAATTTGATTATTTACAAAAAAAAAAAAAATTGTTATCAGTTGCCTATGTGACTAACAGGTGTTTATTCTAATTTTATTATAAAAGGAGTTGCGATTTACAGCGTACTTTGTGTACCTAACATGGCAGTTGGGCATGATTTGACAGAAATATGTCAAGATTCTAGATATGTCAATTTTTTCAGATATTCAAGATTTAATGGAGATGGTTTCAAGCAGACTGACACTCAGATTATTTAAAAATAATAATAATTTTAAATAAATAATTAAAAAAAAAAAAAAAAAAGAACAAGCATTTATTAAACTGTTGCTGGACAGCACTTCAGACTGCAGTGTTATTAATCACTTTAGGGAAAACCTAGGCTAATTGGTCATATGCTACAAATGGAGTAGGTGTCCCGCTGTTCATGTGTTTCATGCTTTTTGAGGGGAGCAGAAGTAACTGCACATTAGGGACTTTTAAAGTACGTATATGAGTTACAGCCAAGTAAGCAAAGTACAACAGGGAAAGGTAATGCAGAGCAGGCATTAAAATCCAATTAAATCAGTGTATTGATAGGCACTGGTTCTGTTTCCTCTCCTGTAAACTGAGTGTTGTGGTGTCAGACTCTGAAACATACCTTGTAGGATTTGAGCAGCTTTTCCAGAGAAATTAGCAATGGGCTGATATCAATGTGTCTGCAGAGTTGACAGGGAAACATTTGTATTTGTGAGGGAAAAGGAACCAATACTTTCCACAGATGTTCTGCATTTACTAGTCTTATGTACTGAGCATCCTTCAATATTGCTCCTTTTTTTTCCCCCCTTTTTTTGCTGAGCTCCTGTCTATTTGCTCTTGAGCAAAGGGCCCTGACATCTCATCCTGCAGGAGCCCAATCAGCAGGATTATTTAGCTCAGGGAGCTCTGCATTTGAGCAGACACATGGAGAGCAGCACACTCTACCCTTCGGAGTGTTGTAGTGAGGAGAGAAGAACACCTCCCCATTCTCTTGTCCACAAAGAGCTGACACTGTTTTGTCCACCAGATATACACCAGTTGGGAAGAAGCACAGACAGTGTTCAAGAAATCAAGGACTTCGAACCCCAGAGAGGAGCTCACTACTCAGCTTTCTTCACCCCAAATGCTTTTCCTGCCTTTGCCATACAATGAAAAATGTTTGTGCTGGAAGCCAGCTCTCAGACCAAGGCAAAAAGGAGATTTGCTATCAGCAGCTCTCCAACAGTACATGTTCTCAGAAAGTTCTGCTGTGTTATGCATTTTAGCTTACCTGGGATAATCCCCCCTCACTGCATTCCATGTACATATCATTATATGCTATATAAACTGTACATATATATCATGTATATCATGATATACCATGTACATATATATCATACTATATAAACTAATGCTAAAATGAATCAAATGGTAAAGATGAAGGTAGGCCCCTTTATACATAGATTAACTAATTAAGAAAGTAATTTGGCGTCCAAAGAGAAAAGGGTACATTTTCTCTAGTTTGCTTTTTCAGAAAAATTAATTCCTCCACGTGCTAGTAAAATATTTTTACAAATTCTATGAAAGCTGACAGCAGAATATTTGGAAACATTTCCTACTTCTACAGATAAAGCAAAACCCTAGACTGGAATAAGAAGTGTATGAAAAAAAAAAAAAAAAAAAAAAAAAAAAAAAACAGAAGAATATGATTTAAGATAGTTGTCCTACTCTTCTCCCACTGACGGAAGCAAATTTGAGCTCTGACAAAACCTGAGTGAACAATCCTACAAAATGTTAAAGTTAGAGAGAAAAAAGAGTATATCTCTGTGCAGAATTATGGCCTGAAATTCAATCTTATAAAAAGAAGCCAAATATTAACAGACAAGCAACAAGATCTGATGACATATTAAATATGTGTATAGAAGTTCTTAAAAGGGAAAACCTGTACAGGCAATGGTAATTTTCAAGTAGTTCCCCAACCAGTGAAGTAGAATACATTAAACAGAAGGAGAAATCAGTGAAAACAATCTGGGATAAAATACAGAAAGAGTAACATAACAGATTAAAAAATATGTGAAAGAGGAAATTGGGAAGGGAATACTGTGTAGTTGTATCTTGAAAAGCAGAGACATGCTTAGTCTGTGAAGGTGGAGGTGTAGCTAGACAATAGTAAGCATAAACAATATGTGTTTGTAATTAGAATGGTGGACATACACAGATGGAGATAAAGGGTCTCCAACTAACCAGAATAAATCTTGGAGGGACATGGAATACACAGGCAGAAATGTGTGGGGTAGAGCAATAGAGTGGAAGCGTACAGAGGAGAAACAGAGAATGAAAAACATTTAATATACATGCCAAACTATTCTCTGACTCTTCCCACAATTAATGAAATTTTGGAGAAAAACAGACTAACCCTGATGAGCAAGTAAGCAAAAAAACCTGACTGAGAATAGAATAAGATTTAAGAAAGATTATAGAATTAAGTTTGCAAACACGTCTCAAGGAAAAAATCGGAAGACAAGAATGAAAGTTAAATTGCAGATCAGGTTAAAACATCTAATAAAGGATTTTTAGAAAATATAGAAGGAACCACTAAAGGTAATTGTAAAAAACTAGAAGTGTTTATCCAGTCCAGCTTCCCTTTGTCATTAACAGATGTTGAAATCAATGAGATCAATGGGTTCAGCTGAAGCATTTGAGTCATTCCCATTCTCTAATAATAGACAAAAGCTGTTTTAAGCTGTGGGCTAGATGACTGGCATAATGCTTGAAAGCAACAGCACAATAAAAAATAAGATGCTTTCTTCATAGTGTGTTTATTTTGTGTGTTTGTCAGCTCTTGAGAATTACTCACATCACTGATCCACTGAAAGTTTGTCCCCTTTCTTGATTTGTGCAAAACATATGCCAATAAAAGCAGGAGCAAAGCTGTAAGTGAAAAGGAAGCAGGACAGGTATATAATATAGCAAAATGTAAACGGTTTCTGTTGAGAAAAGTTAGGTACACTGCAAACACAGGTAACCCTCAAAGCTAAGCTCTGCAAAAGGACTGCATGATATGGTGGTATAAGAACATGTGATATAGGAACATCATATCCCAGTAAATCAACAGTCACAGCCCTGAAATATTACCTCTCCTGAATAGTCAAAAATAGTCAATACCACCAAAATGCTGATAAAATCAGAAAATGATTGAATTAGCTCAGAAAGAATTACACATATACCTTGTATACTTGTACTTTCTAACAGATTCTTTCTGCCTACTTATGTTAATTTTGATAAGATTTGCATATACCATTGAGTCTTTTAAGAATGAAGAACGACCCATAACCTGCTAGAAATTTTGATTCATCTTACTTCTCTGAGCCTAATAATGAGTCTCTTTTTTTTTTTTTTTTTTTTTTTCTTTCCTTAATGATAGCAGGAAATGTACAGCTTTTGACTTTTCAAGAATAAAAACACCTCAGGTTACTGATCTTGTGACTGTTTACTTACTCCAAAACTATCAGTTGAATAGGTTCTGAGTTTTGTACATATATATGGATAGGACATGGTAGGATATTTCAAACAGTGATTCAGGAATCCTTTATATAGAAAGGTTGAGAGGTATAAAGCTTGACAACAGGCAACATCCATAAAATTTTGACCAGCTGTAGGTTGTAGAGGGGGAAAACTCATAAAGTCATAGCATAGTGTTAAATAGAATTTAAAATATTCTATAACTCACAAAGTGGGGAATCAAATATATGATGGGGAAAATAGATCCAACATTAGGCAAGTAATAGACAATAAGATCTTATTTGGAATAATGGGCATAGTTCTGGTCACCTTATTATGGAAGTGTTGAAACCTCATTGGCTGACACCTGATACTAGGTGTTTTTGGATGTCGTCCTGTTTCTTCCATTATTAATTTTGTGCTTGAGGGCAAATGCCAGCAGTGCTCATTTTAGTTTTTACCTCCTGCTGCAACTTCAACTGTCAGAGAGACAGCAGGAGTCAAAAATGAAAGGAGCCACCTTATAGAAATGCTGTGCCACTATGTCATTTTTAAACTGACAGCTTTTTACAGTCCAATTTCTCAGGGAAAGAAAAAAAGGACTTTCATTTTCACCTCCCACTGCTGCTTTGACAGAGAAAGACATTCACCCAGGTTTGAATGCTGGTGGGAGGCAAAAATGTAAAACTGCGGTAGAGTGTTTGTAAGTGGGCTTTGACTACCCCGTAGAAGGATAAGCTGATTTGGGACAAGTTGAACTCTAACCCTTGCTTACCAGGTGGCAAAAGAGAAAAATGTGTCCACCTGCCCTTACTGCAACAGATAGAGACTATGCTGAAGGATATACATGTATGTGAATATAGAACAACCAGATATACCTGAGGAGGATTTCAGTTCATTGGAAAACATAATAATGGTTGTTTTAAGTCTTTAGCCTATAAGAAATTGGTAATAATGAAGATTCTTCAATGAGAACAACCTTTGAGGAAGGTAGAAATGTCTAAAAGGAGGAATTTAGGAAAGGGAGAGTGTGTTCTTTATGCTAAGGAAAATGCCCCCACCAAAAGACACAAGAAATGAAGCTGAGAAAAAAAAAAATGCTGAAGAACCACACATTGTAATTTTTGTGCAGTTATTAACATAATAGGTACCAAAGCAAAATATTTATCATAGTGAAAGTAAAGTAATAAGGAACACCAATATTAAACTATGTACAAGAGATCCCTCTAGCTTCTCAATCTATCTAGCTTCCATGACATGTATAGTTTTTAGAAAAGTCAGAATCTAATATAATAATATAATATAGTAATAAAATTTAATTATAGAAATAGCCCTTACTCACTGCTTGATTCAGTTTTTCATTTTCATTTTCAAAGTATCTGTTCCATACTCTTCTGAGCTCAGAGTTAAAATTAATCGCAAGTGACAATGTTATTGAGGCTAAAGAAATTAATCTCTTATCATTTTAAACTGTCTATTGTTAATCTTGTATTCCTTGTTTTGGGTCTCTGCTTCTGACAGTGTCCATGACCTTGTCAGGCTTCGAAGGATGCACTTGACTAGAACATGCAAAATGTTTGGCTTTCAAGGACAAGACTGCTGAGTATCTCCATAGCATTGTTTAGGCACAGTATATTATATCAACAAAGCTGCTGGATCTGCAAAACATTCATACTTTCCAAGAAAAATAACACATACATATATGGGGTATGCACTTGCATATACATATGTGCATATATGTGTGTGTGTATATATATATATATATATATATGTACTAAAAGACATAAAAACAGGCATTAAATATATGAGTATACCCGGGGGTTTCTTAAGTTTGGAAATCTGAGCCTTGTAATGAAAACATCTCATCAATTGAAATGTCTCAATTTATAATTAATGCCATGGGCTTGGTTGCAAACATTTTTCAAGCACATGGAATAAAAAAATATTATTTTGAATTCAGCATCTTATGTATTTTATTTTCTGTTTATTTGCTTAGAGCTATTCTGAAATCTCATTTAATTTACATAAGCTCATTAAAAAAAAAAAAAAAAAAAAAAAAAAAACTTTTTTCATTATATATTTATTATCTTCTGATAATTTCACACACAAGAAAAAAGATCATTTCAAGTCCCTCTACCATTTTCCAAGATACTAAGATACTTGGCTGCTACCAAGAAACCACAGTCCTGTTTTCCCTTCCTGTTTCATTCTCAGAAGACACGACCCAATACACAATTTTCTTTTAAAACATGGGCTTTCACAAATGGATATACCCCTGTACAGTTGATTCTGTGGTGAATGGTATTAATACAATTCTCAGTAAAATTGTCTTGAGTGTTAACCCTGCTGTTACACAAGAAAGCTTGAACATGTGAATTGGGAAAAAAATAAATACAAGTTATGTCTGCATAAGTGCTCTTGTAACACAAAATATTATCGGTTGTATTTATGAATGGTCTGTTGATGGAAACATCAAGATAATAATAACTGACAGGGAAAAAATGAATGGGAAAGGGAGGACAATATTAAATGCAATCAACATAAAATATACAGTATTGTAGTGACTAAACATCATCTTCTAAACTGATTGCATAACACATCCAAAAGCAATTCAATAATAATATTTTTTATTACTTATTATGAGCTTTAACAAATTTAAAACTGCCAATCAGAGCAGCTTGCAGCAGCTTTAGAGCGGATCCTCCAGACAAAACCAGTAAGACTTTTTATGCCACTGTATCTGAAATACCTGTACGGCCTGCTGAGAGAGCATCATTTTATGTAGGTGGAGCTTATTTTGTAGCTGTGGCTAAAGAGCTGTCTCCTTCTGCCCTGTCCTGCCTAAGCAATACTCCTGTGGAGAGAGTCATGTAGCTGGGGAAGGCAGACACAGTGTGGGAGCAGGCTGGGAGGAAATGGGGAAGGATGAAATACTCAGGATAAACAGAGCAATTGTCTCAGAGACGTGTATTGCAGAAACAAAGTAAAAGAACCTAGGTATGTTCAGAGGTAATTGTGCGGAAAAAATAGAGATGGGTTGCTCCTAAGTAATAACCTTAGAAAGAGAACACTTTTACCATTGATACAAAGGCAAAATAGGTTGCAGAGGGAGTACATAAAGAAGGGAGTTGGGTTTTTCTTTGTCTCTGTGTGCTTAATCCAAACTTCTCATTTCTAATCTGAATACAAAGCAGCTCACTATGCATCCCTGCCTGAAAGTACGACTGGGGTGCTTTCCACTGACTTCTGGTAGGACATTAGTTCCCAAGCCAGTTTTGAGCATCAGCTTAAGAAAGGGGCAGAGATGTGCAAGTGCCTGCATACCTAACATAAGGAAGGAGAGCCCAGTGGAATTTCACATATGTTACAAGAAAATCCCATCAAGCACCTAAAGAGTCATGTGAACTGGAAAAATTCCTCTCATGTACCCTTCTCATTTTAGTTTTTAAAACTCTTGTTCTTTAGCAGGCTGATAAAGCCAGAGGCCAAGTTAAACTGAGCATATACTGGCTATATACTGTGAGTAAAGGGGAGAAAAGAAAAATAAAACAAACCTGAAACAATATTGTCTTTGACTTTGCATAGACACCTCCCAATAAGAATTTTAATACAACGTATATGAAGTCCAAATTCCTCTCTTATTTGCTCTGATAGCTAGAGGAAATGTTTTGACTGACAGGGAGTCAGCTCATGTTCTGATATACAGCTTTTCATTACTACAATGTTATATAGGTTCGGCACGAATCCCCGGGAGCAAATCCCTAGTATATCCTAGCACATTGTTCTTTTCAATCCTGACTGCTGAAATCCTAATTGAAATCTTATGTTTATTTATTTATTTTCTAAATCTTCCTTTCTCTCACCCAAACCTCAAGTGCTTTCATTATGATTTCTATCTTTTAATAATGATTTGACCAGCTCTGGGTCTCACCTTGTCCATGCTGATGCAAATACTCTGATGAACTTTACAGGGCAAACTGTACAAGCAGCAAAGACTCCCTTCAGTGTGTTGCAGGATCAGACTTCTGGTTGGTAAATTATTCAGGTTCAAATGTTAAAGATATTTGTTTTTTTAACTGGCAGATTGGTTGCATGACATAACTGCAGGGAACTCCGATTATTTCTAGTATGAATCCCAGGAGGAAATGTCTGACAACTGAAAAGTCATCAGGGTATCACTGGAACATTGTTACAGGTGGGCCAGCAGCTGCAGGGTTCATTGGGCAGAGGGACCACAGGGAGAAGTGTGGTTGTGTGGCAGGGAGAAAATGCCAGAGTGGCCAGTGAAGCATCCTAACAAAAGCTACTTATTACCAGAAAACTTCAAGGCACCACAGAGCTTGCTGAGGGGCTTTTTCCTATCAACCCCCAACCCCTGCAACCCACAACAGCAACAACAAAAAATTAATTGTACTCTATTTTTACCAAACGGGGAAGTCCTCTTTTTCCAGCCAATACACCAAGGCATCCCTGGAGCATTTTAGAAACATGTTAGGAAGAACAGTGCCTGAAAATAAACCTTCCTTGCCATTTCTACAAGTGGAAAAAAGCTCAAGATGTAAATGATTCCCCTTGCATCAATGGTATGGAGAATGTCTCTGATTTTTTTCTATGGATTATGGAGTTGCACAGAAAATCCTCTGCTTCCTCAAGGCTAAACAGAAGAGCTGAACCTAAGCTGAACCTTGTGATTGATTGCTAAGCAAAAGGGAAAAAAATGAAAAAAGTGCTCTTTTATACTATTGTTATACTTCTGACTTTCCCAGAAGGAGTTACAAAATATAAAAACAATATTTTAAAGGTTTGTTGGTCGTAGTGTTGTTTTTTTTTGTGTGTGTGTGTGTTTTGGTTTTTTTGTGTGTGTGTGTGTGTGTATTTTTTTCTTTTTCCTTCTCCTGATGGAAAGAGAGAAAACAAGTTCTCATGGGAAAGCCTCTTCTCCTCTTACAGCAGCCTTGTGCAAGCAAGGGGCTCAAAGGTTTGTATAAAGAGGGGCATTTGTACCCTTTAGTAATCAGAAATTTTAAATATATATATACTATTTTCACTTCATCACCACCATGCTGTTATTATAATTAATAGATATTATTATACTGCTATTCCAAGATACAGTCCTACTAGTTATTAAGCAAATGTAACTATCCCACAGGCAGAGTATACTGTTGTATGAGTTATTCAGTCATCGGGATCTTCTTGAAACAGCAATACCAGAGAATGTTGGAACAATACTAATAAAGGCTTCTAATTAATACAGAACTTTTCATTCCAGAAGATTACAAGTTTCTTCACTCATATGTCCACACAGGTATAAACAGACACAGACACACATTTAAATGTACTTGGATACAGAATCTTTTAAAGAGCTTAAAATTCTTACAAAAGAAGAGACAACCAAATGACTAGTGTAAGGCAGAAATGGAGGAAGTATGCCTGAGTTAAATAATATTTTTAATTCTGAACAATAATAATAAATTTTTAAAGGTATGTCTCAATTCACCAACCTCTTTTTTGAAAATCTTGCCTACCAGAAATGATCCCAGACACAGAGCAGTTAATTCCACTTCTCTGGTAATATAGTTAATTTCTGATTTTTCCAAGATAATGCACCATGAATCAGTAAAACTGGGCTGCAATTCTATAACATTTGAAGGAAAATTTCTACTACTGTCTGCGAAAAAAATCACACTATTGTCCCACTGATGAGAAGCTTATTCATCTTCTTATGAAAGCCTAGAATGTTACAAAAATGCTGAATGTCTTCCAAAATAATCTTGATCTTAGAATATGTATCTTTCTTACATTAGAAAAAACTTTGGAAGCACTTGCCTGTATTTAAAATCATTTTAATTACACAGATCAGCCAACATTTATATGATCAACTCATTGCTTGAGCAATTCACTATTTGAGCAATTCATGTGCTATTATTAGTATTTTAAAACTTCAATAATAGCATGAAATTCCAAATGTATTGTGCTAAATAGATTATTTCAGTTATGGACTTACTTTTGGTCAGATCCTTAAGGAGAAGTTATGAAGTAAATTGTGGCAAGGTTCAATTACTATCTCTCACTGCCTAAAAAACGCAGAAAAAGAATGGTAACATTGTCAGTGTTTTCTGATTTTAACTCAGTTGGAAGGCATCAGTGGTAAGTTTCAACTGCTGAGTTGCATTTGATGAAAATCTTAAAAGCAATTGAGCAGTCTAAACTGTTGACTTTTATGAATTTGTATCATGAATTACTCTTTGAAGGCTCTTTACCTGGAAGGCTTTGAACTACTATTGTTGTGTTAAGCTTCCTGTATTTGCAGATAACAAAAATTAACTTTTCAAAGATTCAGTGGTCTGGAAACTGGAAAGTTACTTAAAAGGTTTCATTCCAACAGTACAGCAACACCATGAACCCTTAATTACAGAAGACAATCTTTATTGCTTATCATCCAAATAAGAACAGCACTATTCATTATTTTTTAAAACAGATAATCTGAGCTGTTTCATTTGTGGATTAGTTGGACATTTGTTTTCACACAGTTTTATGGGTGATTTGATCTTACCTTTGAAAGGTGGTGGAGTACTGCTGTATTTACTTGATTTTCTTTTTATCCCTGAAGATTTTTTACAGTCATTAGGAGCACAAAAGTAGCTTCGTAGTGACTTTATCCCTTCCATTTTGTAAGGCATTCTCTAATGGTTATATATATATATATATATATATATATACAAACATAAAGGGCCTGATCCTGCATAGTAGTGAGTGGCTTTAGCTCCCATTTAAGCCAACAGGCAGCAGATATGCAACGAACTGCAGAAGATACCAAGCAGGATGCAAATCTGAGCTCAGAGTGATTTAAAACAACATGCTTCAAGTCATGTCCAAACCATAGAAATGCAAAGAAATGTATTTTGACATGACAGAAAGACAAATCAGACATTCACCTTCTTTCCTATGAGAAAGCAGAGACTGAAGGAGTTCCAAAGATACAATGGTTACTGCAGAGAGGTGGCCACTGCAGTAGTCCCTTTTCAATCTATTTAATAAAAAAATAAAAAACAATATGTATATATATATAAATAAAAAAGATTAATTACAAGAAAGAGATGGGGGGATAAACTTAAACTTTAGTACTATCACAAGCTTACCTGAATTTGAAAGAATTGCAGTTGTCTCTATCATCTGAAATACAGATGTTTGAGACGTTTACTTTTACTTCAGCCTCCACTGCTAAGTTTGGGAAGAATATGTACATTTTCTGAATGTTTGCTATTGTCATTAGGGCTTTTCATACTGTATTTCACAGGAATCTTTAATGATCACTTTTGCATTATTAAGGATATGGAGATTGCAAGCTGTTAACACAGACAGCTAGCAGACAAGCCAAAGTATATCATTCAAGTCCAGGATGCAACTTTTTGCCATGAAATATCATAATGGTACAAAGATAAGGTTGTCTCAGAGAGGGAAAAAAAAATTAAAAAAAATTTGAGAGTTATTTTCTTTATAAACTCTCTAAATTCAGCAAATATGAAGGAAATATTTTGGTTACACTGAGCCTACCTGCCTTACTGAGAAGCCTTAATACTCCCGGCAGCCTTAATAAAAATCTGTTCTTAGGTCACTATCAGAGTCAGTAGAGCAGAAATGAAAAGTGCTAAGTCAAACATCAGAAGAACAGCTCCAGTTAACATCCAATTTGAGTAGGACAACATTTGTAATCTCTAATGCTTTTCTAACTCACCTCATCTATAGAGGCATTGCAGTCTGATACACACCAAGGACGGAAGTCCACAAAGCAGAATGAACACAGAGGAAACAAGTGGAAATCCTTTCTCCCTTAGACAGTACCTAATGCCAGATAACCTTTAAACACACATACATAACCTAGGAGGTGAAGGATAGTGGAGGGAGATTTCCCAGTGATTTCCAGTTGGTGACATCTTTGTTGATGAGGGAAATCGGAGTTTCCCCTTCCTTCCTTCACCATCTATCTCCCCCTCATACTATAAACCTAAAGGATCATTCTTTGCCTCTCAGAAGGTATGTGTGTTTGTCTGGACTGGCTGATAAGGAACCACAGAAGGTGCATCCCAATACATGACTATTCTGAACTACCTGCTAACTCACATTGTAATTATGTTTTAACCACAAGAATAAGATGTATGAAAGATAAATAGCACACAAAGGCTTTGGAATTTAGCTAAGTTTTATCATATGTTAATGAAATAAAATAAAATAAAATAAAATAAAATAAAATAAAATAAAATAAAATAAAATAAAATAAAATAAAATAAAATAAAATAAAATAAAATAAAATAAAATAAAATAAAATAAAAGTATTTCTGTATAGTGCATAACATTGTACTAAGCTAAGCAGACTAGCTGGAGGAAAAGCTATAATGTACTAAACTAGAGACATTCCAAATCTACACACCAAACCGACAGAAATATATTCTGGCAATGACATAAAAGTAAAAGAAAAAAAAAGAAGACTTTTTCTCCTCTATACAGCTGCAAAATACAGACTGGCAGGGATCAATATCAATTCACTGGATGAAACACTGGATTCACCAAACCCTAGAAGATGAAAATGACAGTGATAAGAGTGAAAATATGCTTCACAAAACTACTGGAACACTATTGTTCTTTTCTGTTGAAGACAATTGCCCTTTGTTCATCAAATGTCAATCTGACTTGCTACGGCTTTTATAATGAGGACTCATGAGTAGGTGTAAATGAAAGTAGTTTCTGTTATTTAAATTGAAATTCTCTTGCAATTCCTTGGCATGTAAATTACAGACTATGTTACACACAGATAGAGAGATGGTATAAATAGATCTCGCAGAGTCTGAGGGGACCTTCTGAATTGTTCTGAGTAACATGCACAACTTCTGAATTTGGCCTTGAATACAGACTCTGAATCAACCACAGAAAGAAAAATTTAACTGGTGGAGAAGCTTTGAATGTGTGTATAGGCAGCACAGAAATGAACAGGCACAGCAAGGAGGATGATACATCCTTCCTAGCATTCGGGGTCAAACATGAATAGCAGTAAAGATTGACATTACAATTCCTGTGGAAAAGAAAGTTTCACCAAATTGCTTAAAATCCGACACGACTGCTAGCAGCAGTAAAATGCCTCCAGATGACAGCAAGCACTAGTATCCTGTGAAATCCAACCCTATTTAGGGCCACTGGAGATGTAAAATACAAGAATCCATGAGATGACATAGCACAGGATGCCTGTAAGTCTATAATAGTGATAAGGATATTTTATCAAAAAAAAAAAAAAAAAAAAAAAAATTCCACAGAAGTATAACCTTGTTACTCTTTGGGGACACAATGTATGGTCTACCCTTTTGTTTCTTAACTGAGAAACCAAGTGCTGCTGACAGTAGGCTTTAGACTTGAAGCTGCTAACTTCAGCATATCTGCTAATAACAGTATATTGAACTTGTGTGGAAGCTTAATACTCTGCCCTTTCTTCACCTACTTTAGATGATATATTTTATGCTAGAAGATAACCTTTATTTTACATCATTGCAACCATCAAAACAGTAACTGACAAGAAGAAACTAGAGAGTAAGTTAAATAAAAAGGGTATGTATCACCCTGGCTTTGAAAGGAATATTACATATGCATGTGATAGAATACCTATATTGAAAGTTAAATGCTAGAAAATAATAGAAATGTACTGTATGCTGGCTCTGAGCAAGGATAAAGGAATGACAAAGCATTTAGGGACCAATCCATAGGGTTATTTTAGGTGTCAAGCTGCCTATAGTCATTCATTGCAATAGAAAGTTATATACTAAATAGGATTTAAGTAACCAGAAGTTTGTGTGGCTACAGATATATATATATATATTATAACAACTTTATTAATGGAGCTTAATGCTTTATTAATGGATGCTTTGCACTAATCATTCTTATTGGCAGAAACAATATGTTTCAAAATGTAGGCTCAAGATGCAAATATTGTACATAGCACAAGCAGTGTATAACAGTCAGAAGTAGCAAGAATAGGGATAGGAAAAAGACCAAAATACAGCAGCCAATAAGCAGTCTGTGTGATAACATTTTTTAAAGGAAAAGTACTTTTATAAGTTATTATAAAGAAGGTCTTGTTTGCACAGCAAATTCTGAAGGTATTGGTGTTAAGTATACAATAAATGTAAACAGATCCATTTATATCCTATTCCAACATGTAAAAGGAAGGAAGAGCACAACCGCATAACTAAAGATGCCTTTCATATCTGTGATATACAAAAAGTGTATGTAAGGTAGGCATATCCTCTTGATAGAGAACAACATCTGCATTAGAAACACCTTTGTTATTTTCTTGTTAAATTTCTTTGTACAAAAATCTTCCTCTGACTTGTAAAAGATCATAAATGCCAATGCTAGCATTTGAAAAGCCCTTTTGTAAAGTACAGGGATGCTGCAACTCTGAAACATTTTTTAAAAAAAGAAGCCTTAGAGTGTTCTATTAAATATGTCCTGACATGAACAGAGACGCTGGTGGGAGAAAGAAAAATTAAGCAACACACTATCATCTTGACCTCAAGTCAATGACAAGAATGACACTCCAAATCTGTTCTGGCAAAGTGCATTCCATAGCTGCATGAACAAGCCATGGGATGCAGAGATGTATAATTCTCCCTCTGAACAAATGAAAGCCCAGCATTTTTACAGTTAAGTAAAACTGGGCCTGGACAACAGGGAACCAAAAACTCATTTGGATACATGTGGTGTTTTAAAACACATCACCAGGATCTTCAAATCGATCCAGTACCTAATGGCAGGCAGCACTGAGATCTCAGTACAGAGACATATGATGACCAGCTATTGTGCATGCTTAAAATCTCAGTGGTTGCATTATTGTACAAGTTCTTGTTTTGTGAAAGGAGGGCTGAGTGAGACCTGCAAGCAGGGAATTATAGTAATCCAGACAAGATGTCAGAGAAGCCTGAATTAACGTTTCAGTATCTCTATGCGACAACACTCTCAAACTTGTTATATTTCCAGGTTGATAATAGGAGTTTTGTTCCCCCTGAATGCACATGATCCCCAAAGAAAAGCCCTCAATTAAAGTTTACCTCTACATTTTGTACAGATGAAGACCAAGCAGTATTTATGTGCCACAGAGTGAAGAAACAAATCTTCAGATACAGTGTTAACAGCATTATTAAGCACAGTGGTCTCATCTTTTTCATGTTTAAAGCAATTTGGGGGCAGTCAGAACTAGACTTCATAAGAAATGGGGATCAGATGCTCCTATTGAGTCTGTAGCAAAATAATGTAAGTCTTATTTCCAATAGCAGTGCAAGCTTTTTACTTCTACTCTTCTTATCTTCCCTTGGATCTTCTTATCCCTTTTTGTCTATGATGCTTAATCAGAGACATAGCAGTTTAAACTGCTATATGACCCAAGAGCTGACTTCTTTATCACCTCTGCACTTTTATAACATAAGTAAGTGGAGGATAAATTATATCAGAAAGCTTAGATGGTGACCTGAGCTAATTTTTTGGGGGGGTGAGAAGGGGGGAGAAAGGTGCTAAATCCTGGCATTGTAACCCTTACTCAGTATTTGTTCAGGCAAAGCCTGCATGGGAGTAAGGGATAATAAAACCTGAGTAGGAACCTCAAGATTCGGCCCTTTATGACCTTTTACTTATAACTTCTTGTAAGCATACTGGGCCACATTTTTAAAAGCATTCAGAAAGTCCTCTCTGTGTTATTTTATGAAACACTATTGTTTTGTACCAATATTAATGGGGGATTTTCCAATGATTTTCCAAATAAATGCAATATGTTACATAATAGCACTTCAATTTTCTCAATAAATTAATCAAAAACATTAGCTTCACTTTGGCCTAAAAAGACAGAGTTAACACTACAATACCTCTAATGCAAATTATTTTATAAGGATTATAGCTTGTAAACAAGATTGGTAGTGCTTACAGTACCAAAAACCATATACTCCAACCTACAGCCACTAGCCAACAGGCTTCAATGACAAAGCTAATAAAGAACACACACTCTTTATTTCTCTTCATTAAAGTATCTTAGGAAATAAGGCTAGAATGAGCCTTAAGAAATTTAGTCCAACACTTGACATGACTGCTATATCTGTGATAGATTTTCATCTGTTTTAAATTTCAGAATTTTTTGTAAAACAAGAAAATGTAATAGCATATACTCACCTTATACTTACAGTGAAAATTGCAGTAAATGTTTTTTTTTTCAATATACTATAACCATCCTTTCCTAGATGGCACAATTCATGAAAGCAGCATATTCTATCTACAAACATTTTTAACATATAGAAACTGAAATATGCTGATTTTTTTATTTTATTTTTATTTTTTTAAGGAAGTACCACTGGAGCATATTAGGATACATAATAAAAGCTCATCTGTATACCCACAAAGGAACCCAGGGAGACAATGGCTAGGAGAGCCTAAATAATGCCCTGCTGGGCTACTCCTAGACCCATCATGCACCTCCACAAGCCCAGAAGACCAAGGGCAGAAGTGCAGGCAAGATCCCAAATTACAGTCACACATGGAGCAAACACCCCGTCCAGGCCCATCCCAGGTCTGTTCCATAGAGCTTCAGCCCCAGTGTCCAGGTACGAAACTCACTGTGATCTGGGGGCATGGAGCTGCAGCAGCCTCACCTCTCTCAGGCTGTCAGATCCATCATGATGTATTTTCCTCCAACAGAAGCAAGTAAGACAAATTCAGAACTGTTAACTATGTAGCTTCCCTTTCTGTTCTGTATCTTTGATTAAACTCAGTTTTATTTTTTTTTTCCATTCTGCTTCATCCCTTTCACAACGTCATAATGCTGGTGAAATACATCAACTTCTCTCAGCTCAATAGATATGGATCCAAATGTATATAAAAAAAGCAACCATTATAGTTTGCTATTACCAGCTATGTACTCTCTCAAGAACTTCTGTTATCAATGCTCAAAAGCCCTGAGAATCCAGTCAGTAGCCTCTGACCAGTCTCATTGCCTAGTATACATAATGTAAACACCATTGCTGTTATATTCTAGGACTTCTATCGCTCTTAGGGCAGGTATTATGTTCATACTGACTGCACAGGGCACTAATTCTATCATTACCAGAAAGTAGCTGTTTTCTTATCAGCTACCTGGAAAGTCAACTTCACTGAAAACAGCAATGCACAGGATTATTTTGCCTGCTAGGATTTTAGAATGTCTTGCCTCCACTTAGAAGCTCTTTTGTCTGTCTCCTGAATGCCCAGGATTCAGTAATCACACTCTTTCCAAAACATTTTTTTTCTTAAATATCATAATAATTTTAGAATAAATTTATCTTTCTTTTCTACTCTGACTTTAAAAGCCTTTTGGTATATTCAAGTCATATTTTCAAACCTTCCCCTGCTACTATGAAGATTAAAATGTACATTTTTGTTTAGCTGAAAGCTGAGATTCTTTCTTGAACGCAGGGTTGGCAAAACGAATATAGACAGCAAAAAGAAATATAAAATATAGTATGAGTTCTCCTGAATTGCAGCATACATTTTAACAATAACCAATGGCTACTTCTTAGCTAGTCCCCTAACAAAACAAATCATTCATAAACATCAGAAATTCAGAGATATACAGCAGGCCCAGTCCAAAAATAATGAAATGTCTTAAATAATTACTGTCCACTTGACAATTACAGCAAAGGCACAATCTATTGAAGTAATGCAGAGATAATAGAGACAATTTGACAGAAAGTGCCCAGGCCAAAACAACACTGGGTAAGACAGAATACATTGTCAGGGTTATAAAGCACTGTGGCAGTAAAAACTCCTCAACATAAACATTGCCTATTGCCCTGGAGTAAAAAGTATGGACATCTTACAAGACAATAAATTAAGCAATCAAGTCATATAATGAAATATAAGAAAACAAAAGGCTGCCTACAGAAAACTGAACAGGCAGTTAGCCTTACATGAGGTCATTCTTAAAAACAGCAAAGATTGAATCTGTATGACATAAAATATTTCATTAATTCACAAGGCAAATGAGAAAAGGAACATCTTGGCTCTGTATAATATAGTATCTGTATTTTAACACTTCACATTTTATGCCCATAAAAAAGAAGATTTAACACTGAAGTGATCAAATCATGCAAGCAGCCTATCTACTGTATGCACGGTGAATCTTAAAAGGGGAATTGCAACGGGTCCTTCTGGCTGTCTCCACTGCCACAGTGCCTTCTGGCCCTGCAGTGCAGACCTTGTTCTGCCTCTAATCAGCAAATGTTTCTAATCCCTGGCTGTAACCAGGCTTCTCTCATGGACTGAAATTAACTCTTCCCACTGAAGTGACAGAGCTGCATGCATTCCTGTTGGTGCCAAACTCCATGACACTTCAGGCATACATGTAAGTACCAGAGGTAATGAGGAGTACATTGGCTTTCCTGAGCTACCTTGAAATACCTCATGCGACTCTTGTAGACTTTGCAGTCCACTACAACCTCATGTCTTCTCTACATAGGGTCTGAATTCTTCTAAGCACAAATATATATATATATATATATATATAAAATTAAATTAATATTACAAATTTTAAAAAATAATAAAATAAAAAAGAAAGAAATAAAAAGTTATTCTTTATTGCAATCCTGAGTGAAACAGTTGTCTGGTGCAGTTATTTCTGATCAGTACATCTGATCAGCTGATCAGTTATTTCTGATCAGCTCTGCTGTAAATGTGCTACAAATTACATACTACATTGCCACCTAGCGAACAAACTTGGAAACTCAAGTACAATAAAATGAGCGTGCAGCAGTAATTTTATAATAAAGGTGTCCTGAAAATTCACAGATCAATGACTCCCCTATGATAGTTATGTGGTACATAATCCCATGTTCACTAGTCATTATATTCATTGGGTCTGTTTGTGTGTTTGTGCACGTGTACCTTATCCTGCCTAGTCACAGTGTGCATATGCATAATTATGATTGTATTCGCAGGATGAGCACTTTATGAACATAAGTTTTACCACTTAAAATATATATTTGCTGCCACCAATGTCAAGGAAGAACAGAAACGTTATGTGGTGCTGTCTGCCATGTTTGTCACCACACCACTGTAGGTGACATTAAATCTGATTTTTTCAGAGTGATGAGACAGTTCAGATTCTGCTTAGATAAAAATGTAGCAACTATCAGACTCTGCTGGTTTACTTGGATTCTTCTACCAACAAGCTGGCCTACCAGAAGATTTGACATGGTTTCCAACATAGACTGTGTGGGTAAAAGATCTGTGGTGGAGTTCCTGGACTGACAAATTGCAAGTGATATCTTGACAACCTCCATATGAGCTTTTATGTCATGTTCAAGGCAGATTAGGGACTGACATGGGACATGGCAATGCCAGACAAGAGTAGACACAATGAAAATGTACTTATCACAGATTATGAAGGCATAAGGCAGCGCTGCACAGTGAAAACTTTTGAATGTACTCAATCAGTGTGACTGCCAACAGAGTTGTTTCAGATGACATCTTCCTCACCACCACTCTCCACTGAGCATGCAAGGTCAAGACGTGAGAAGTTTAAGGATCAGTTTGTCATTAGTTTTTCTTGCAGGAAACATCCAGTTCCTAAGAGAAAGATGACAAAATGAACTATATGACAAGGATTGTCTGTCTGGAATATTCTGGATCATTGCATAGAAAGGCTAATTTAATGCACTAGTTGTTGGTGTATATTCTGTGTCTATACTGAAAGATATAGCCATACAAAATCACAACTCCTAACAAACATGAAACAAGTATAAATTATTCATGGCATATATGTCAGCCCAGAATTTTTTTTTTTTTTTTTTTTTTTTTTTTTTTTTGGTGATATTGTTGAATTTGTAATTAGGATTTCTGTTGTAGTAAACAGCAAAGTATGCTTCACTATGAGCTGGAAATGAAAGACATTCCTTGCAATGATGTCCTTCATTTTAACTGGATACATCAGGACAAAAGTAAGTAGTAACCTATAATTAATATGTTTTTAGCTCCAAAGTGTGTTGGTGTGTGTGGATATATATACACTACATTTCTTAATCTTTACTGTTCTCTAGAATAATAGTGAATGACACATTCAAATGCAGATGATCCAGCTGTGTATCTAATTACAAAGTCATTTGTTGATCAAAGGTCATTCTCAGTGGTATACTTACACAGTTAGGTTCACTCCTGTTAGTATAAAACAAGCTGAATGTAGTCAAATACATGCAGTTCACAGACCCAGATGCTGCTTCTGTTTCATAAGTCGAAAAATGAAAAATACTGCTTGAAAATCCACACACATACCTGACAATATTGAATGTAGAGGAAGTTCCATGTCCCATCTGGTTTTCAAGGGAATTTTGTTATATCTCTTAGATATATTTTTCAGCTTCTGAGTATTATGTTTATTACCTGGATTGATTTGTAATCTGTTTTTCTCCTTGACTGAAACCTGTTTTCATGAATGAGAAACTGAAATAACATTCTCTTTCATCTTCTAGTTCTTACAGATTGTAGATAGAATCATAATTTCATACTTTCTGTAGACTGGTGGGAGTCTGTATTTGCTACTTCAAAGCCAGATATGTGTTAAATTAAAGAATGATTTTTCTTTAAAAACAAGCAGAGGCATTACTTATAACTAATGCCTGTATAGCTCTAGGAGTAAATACTCCTAGAGTCAAAGATGGTGCTTTTATTGGAACATCTTTCAATGAATAAAATAAAATAAAAAATGCAGAAAAAGACATGCTAAACTTTTAAAACTATAGATTTACTCATTTCACATTATCTGATCTATTTAATACCTGATTAATATTCTAGCACGACAGGAATTTCAAAGGAATAAACAGAATCAGTCTCATTTATTTTACATACATATGTAGAAATAGGTAGTGTCACAGACCATATGACAGTTTAGCAGTACACAAATCTTGATGGGGAAATGGTAGAAAAAACAGAGTGACAAAAATAGTAACCATTTAATTTTGAACGCATATATTACAAGAAAGAAAATTGAAACTGCTGAAGTGATAAACACCACAAACCAGATTGACACCAGTCAGTCACACACAGAATGTGAATCATTTCCCAGAGTAAGCACCTATAAGAAAGGGCCATCACTGTCTTATATTGATGAAGCCATTTATAAAAAAATCATTGGGTGATATTCTCAGTATTAGAAATTAGCACAATCCCTGATTCTGTATTTTTTTTTCTGTGTGTAAAGTGGACAAAATTTGTATGTCTGATATGAAATTATACACTATAATCTATTAGAATGCATGTTTGATTGGGGCAAACTCTCATAAAAACATTCAAAATAACTTAAAAAGCAACGTTACCAATCACATCACAGAAAAGTGATGTCACTTTTTCAGTCATAGCTGAAATAACAACAGCCATCTTTGTTCTCATAACAATTTTACTGATTAAAGTACCTCCCAGGTGGTACTTTACTTAGGCATGACCATATTTTCAATTCAAGGATTAATGAAATTAAAAAATGTTAGAAAAGATTTCTATACAAAGAATAAGATGTATTTTCTCTCAAAGTCTGCAAATGATTTAATCCTAAACACTGTTTATTGGGATAGGCCTTTTGGACAAAATTTCATTAAATACTGTGTCACTGATGGATTAAGTGAAAACTTCAAATTCAGTATTTATGGGAAATATTTAGAGCTTAACAAAATAAATAAATACAGAATACAGAAAAATCAGCCATATTTTGTTTGATTTATTATGACACAGGGCTAGGGCAACTGCTCATGATTCCATGCTCCTCCTTTCTGCTGCCATACTCCCAATAACTTGTGGTTTAATCAAAGTTCATTAAATTGATATGTTTTCAAAAACTGTTTATCTTTCAAGTAATGCATGCAATTTTTAATGGTGTGGAAAAGAACATTACAAACATTTTTTTTGCATTGAGTTCATACTAGGATAGATACAGAAAAGAAAGACATGCCCAATATAAAAGAAAAAAATAATATTTCAGTGAAGTTCATTTAAGATGTCTTGTGTAGTGAGAAATAAAAAAAAAAAAAAAAATGTGGATGTACTTCAGTCTTCCAGTACTTCAGCCATTCTATATATGTCTAGTCATTACTTCTGTCTCATTACACATTAGTGTGCTGCTCTTCCTCAGTGACTCACACAACCACATTAAACCTCAAGTCTTCATTTGTTCATCCTAGAGATGCTGTGTAGCTACACAGGCACTGGTGGAGGCAAGGACAGAGTCTTCTGAAAATGCTTACATGTAGGTCTTACTGATGTGAAAGAGGCTAAGAGGCTGCAGGTCATTTTGCACATCCCTGAATGCAGAAGATGTAGAATTAGAGCCAGTGTGCGAAGATAGCTGTAGATTTAAGCACAGGATGAGCAGCTATTTTGGGTTTCACTGTTTTGGACTCAAATGCTTACTCTCCTTATCAGTCTCCTTTTTCAGAAAACAGCCATTGGTCACATTGGTTGTGTAGTCCTTCTTCCTTTTGCGTTCATAGTTTCACATAGGTGGTAGTTTGGGAACCTAGCCTAGTCAGATGCTAGGCTAGGTCCATTTTGAATCCGCCTCTTCTGCAAAATACGATATATCTGAAATGTCATATGGTACTCCCTTCAAATAAAAACTTGTAAATATAAACTATGTTTTTGTTATTACATCTCTGGTAACTCTGATTACAAGGGAGATAGACATGATAAATTAGTCCTATTATGTTAAGCAACACATGCATGCAAATTCTGGGTGTTTTCTGGTGGGTGAATTGCCATTGCAAGGGTTAATCTAAGCAGCAATGCACTAGCTATTATTCTTAAAATGGATTTCACTAAAACAATCTAATAGAGTAATGTCTGTAGAATGAAAGACACCCACGTATTTTTATGGCTTATCATTTTGAATTTGAATCTCCAAGCTATACAGTTGCCTTTCATATACAAATGCAAATAATACATAGTAGAATATATAATACAACAAATATGTTTGGATAAACAGGGCAAAGCTGTTAACATAGTTCCTCTTCATAAAAAATGTGTAGTGTAGTGTAGTGTAGTGTAGTGTAGTGTAGTGTAGTGTAGTGTAGTGTAGTGTAGCACATACACGTTTTAAGTAAAAATTCTGGCAGGTTCTTTCTACAACCAACCCCCAAAAGTGTTATTTCTGTTTAGAAGCTTGACAATTTATACTGAGTCACAATAAAACATCTTGTACCATAGCAGCTCAAAATTAAGATCTACTTGGATGGAGGTCTACACTGCAACTCCATAGTTTAAATACAACATTATTCAGGTTTTCAAGTTTTAGGATATCCTACATATGCTAAACAAAACAAAGTGCTAATAGATTTCTGCTTTTCTATAACCTGATCTGGCAATTTGGGCAGGTTATTTAAATGTGTGTGTGTGTGTGTGCGTGCTCATGTATGTACAGGAAATTTCTGAAAGAAAAACCTGTATTTGCTTGTAGATGCAAATAAACATTTGACATATTTAGAAAACACAAATGGTTGTGTTGTGTACAGTGTTACCAATGGTAAAATGTAACACAGCAGTGCATTTTCTATTCACAATTTTTATAAAGCTTCTGAAGTTTCTTAATCAAAATTCCAGCAATTAATCCCCATTCTTGCCTATAAAACTCTTCTTAATAGAAAAATCCAATAAAATCAGATAACATACATTCTAATTCCATAGGTTCTTACATCAATATTATACTTGTGTTTAACACACCAATTAATGGTGTTTAGCTTGTGTAAGACTGGATTAATAGAGGAGAATATCTGGTACATAAACTAAAAACTAAGCAGACAGGAGGATGCAAATGCCATTCCAAAACATATGGATAATAATTTGGGTAACAGACATACAATAAAATTTCTTAGAAATAAAATGTTTTGTTTTGTTTTGTTTTGTTTTGTTTTCTGGAAAGGTATATATGAATGTGTTCATGGAAATCAAGACAATGAAAAGATGACTATAGACAATCCTAAGTGAATTTAGTAATTGCTGCCTTGCACACCATTACCGTTAACTGTTACAGACCAAGAGAGCCCCAGATCAGAAGGACAAAAATGTGTTCCCTTTTTGTCAAATGACCCCCTAAGTTAGCTAGTTGTGCCCTGCATGGCAAAGAGCTCCAGTCAGTACCACTATGTAACTCTTAGCTGAACTAGTTTTGCTGATAAGGGAGCAGTCATTTACTGGATAAATCTCCAACAAATCTAATGGGACCATCCGCAGCAGTAACTGTCTGAGAGGTCAGTTTAACTATTATTTATTCATGATCTGAATTAATATTTTTATTACAAAAGCAATGTAGCCTAGCTTTTCAATGTGACTCTGAAGTCTAAATATAAAAAGTAACTGTAAAATCATAACCCTGGAAGGAAGAAAATAAATGAAGAGATAAATTATATTGAAATTTATCTAGGGTTTGTAATGAGTTTAACATTAAATTATACCAAAAGTGAACATCAAAGATGACAGAAAGTGTGTGAAACAATTCCTTTATCTGAAGTAAAAGCTTCCAGAATTTGAGAAACAGCTGCATCAAATGAAAACACAAAAATTGAAGAAACAAAATTCTGCTCTTGCTTCAATCTAGTCTCCTTTGCAATCTGTGGCTATACATTTGTGTGAAGAGGAAAAATTGAGATTATTCTATTCAAACAATCAGACTAAATCCTCACAACATAAATAAATTCAGAGCCATACCTGCTGCTTAACCGTTGGCTTGCCCTGTTGTCTCAAGGTATCATATCTTATGATTTAATCGGTACAGAAGGTCAATTTCTGGCACAAAAGTGAACTTAAAAATGTAGTGCTAGCTCATAACTTTGTATTTCTGTGCTTTGTATCTCAGCCATTTCATCTAAAATATAGTTGGTAAAATGCTATCTAGAGGGTTTTTGTTAGAGATTCTAGTTTGTCAGTCTGAAGCCAAAAAAGATGTATTTCCCAGTTAATAACCCCTGTGGTTAGTATCAGAGTCCAGAGGAACTTCCAAAGGACAGTAATTGAATGGTTGGTACATTGCTGAAATAGATTCTCAAAATGACTTTGACCTGATTTGTACACTTCTTCAGTGGTTTAGAAGCACTGCAGAGCCACAGATACATTCAGTTCAGACATCGTGAAGTAGGAACTAGCTCTTTACCACTACTCAACCCCTTTCTTAAAATGTCTTTAAGGTTTTTTAACCATGTTTACACTGAACATTACAAGGCTGTGATACCTCAGCAAACTTCATGTGGATGAACTTAAATATGACACACAGAAGCCTGTGTAAAACCAGGGCAATACGTCAATATGCACAGACTAACAAAGGAATACATGTGCAAATACATGCACAGACCAGCATTAGTGCATTTTAAACAAACAGCTACTACAGAGAAACTAACTTGGGTAGAGCGCTCTGCATAGACATCACACATTTTTTCTTTTTGAAATTGGGGTTCACACATTGTAAATCATATCCCAAAACAATTACTTACTACTTTGGGGTGTTCTAACCCTGAAAACACCACAGTGCCATGTATATTGGTACGCTTTCTAGTCTTAAATAATCGTAACTCAGTGAGGATCCTGTTTAAAGGTCTTGGTAGATATACTCTAATCACTTGAAATAGATGTAGATGCTGTAAGTTGCTATATTTCTAAAATATTGTTTGTATATATAATACAAGGTTCTAGGTACCTTCCTTTCACCACTGAAAACTTAAAGTATGTTCATTTAAAAATGCCAAGACAACTTTCAGAGTTGGGGGAAGCAAATACTAACTTGCTGTATTTGTCCAACATCTTTATTATTGCCATGGATCACATTTATGAAGACATCATAAAGTTACAAACAGTAGCAATAAAAAAAGCCGTTCCAACAATGTAAAGTGGTCCATTGCATGTTCCATATGACAACTTTATTACTGCAGTGGACCAGTACAGCAATTACAAATAGGAAATATATTACACATAACTTGTTTTGAGACAGAACACTACAACAGCCCAAAATAATACTGTGAGAACATATTATTCTGTAAGACATAATAATTACTTTGTGACTACAAATAAGAAAGTAAGCCACTGCAATTTAGCAATCTGATTAAAAACATTGGTAACAAAAGCAGATTTGTCAATGGAGACATGAGTATTAATTGTTGTTTAGTTACCATTAATAGCTGCTTGGTTACTTTAATTAGCAACTGTATTTTTTCTCTTATGTATATTAATGCTTATTAACATATTGCCAGGGAGTGCTAAGCTAGGACACACCAGTGCTACATGCTGTACAAATTTAAAATGACAAACCATACCCAAAAGAGCTTAAAGTGCAAGTAAAAGACAACACGTAAAACATGGGAAAAGATTGTTGAGAAAGACATAAAAACATGAAAAGAGTATGGGAGGCAGAGATCTTAATGCTGCGACTTCAACGTTGCACATTTTGACAGACCTCACACTGATGCTGAGTTTTAAGGAGGATTCAGAGGAGGATAACTAAGTAGCTTTGAAAATATTTACAGATAGCTCTTGTCATGCTATGCTTGAGAGAGAGAGCATAGGAAACTAGAAGATTTAATAGGTAGGTGATGGAGATATCCACAATAAATCTTGTCATCCCTTCCAATGTCATTTAGGGAATGAGAGAACATATGTAACATGAGATGAAGCCATGAAAGGCATCAAAAGAGAAACTGGGGGAAAAAAAAAAAAAAAGAGAATCTCAGAAATATAACTTAGTGCTTCCATGAACCTACTCAAAACAGAAAACTACAGCTTAGAGTCATTTAAGAATGTATTTTAATTGCAAGCAAGATGGATTCAAAATTCTAGGTGTCAAAAAAAAATAATCACAACTAAGCTTATCAGTCAAATATTTTTATTAAGAAAATCATTTTCATGATAATTTTTATGTGTTTATGTTAATATTCAAATATGTAAGTAAAATAAGACAAAAAGTAAACAAATTATGAATATAACTACAATGCCTAATTAGATTTCAAAGCACAGTTATGGAAAATTTGAGACAGCAAAAAGGAGCTAGGCATGCATTTTTGAACAGATGGTGCTAGATAAGGTCACACAGATATAATTGAGGTCAGATTTTGGCCACTGTAGGAATAGACACTCTGAGTGAAAGAGGTGAATTTCCTCCTGTGATTTTCATTAATTACTCAGTGCCATTCAATCACAGTATTGTCTGTGGTAGATCCTCTCAGTAATCCCTTGTCCATACAAGACTTTCTCTAGAATATTCTTTCAATATTATACACTTGAAGAAAGATTCTGTTCATGGAATTGTTCATTTGCTTTTCTACTGCAGAAACACTTAAAAGCCTACTGGTCTCACCATTTATCTTAGCTACAGGCTGTAAGATACCAGTAAGTATCAGGAGACAAACAGATTAAGGTGCTTTTTTCAGCTGATGAAAGAAGAACTAACAGAAAAGACCAGCTAATGTTTATGAAAATACAAATGAGTTTTAAATTCAAAGACCAATTTTGAAATACTTTGTATTTGACAGAAGGCAAATCAAGAGCCTGGATAGATGCAGCAGAACTGACTTGTAGAGCCTGACACATACTGGTTAAATCCTCCTCACCATTTTGCTGTTGATTTTACACAAGATATCTCAGAGCAAAATTTGCTTTTTGAATCTTTTTCACACTTTACATTAAAGATATATGCTATTAAATAGCTTTGTACAGATTAAATATGTGTACATTAAATATGTATACATTAGAATATGAATTCATTATTGTATTTATTTCTAACAGGAAATCATTCACTATTGAATGCCAGTTAGAAATAAAATCAACTGAGTTCCTACTTTGGCGTCAAAGCATATTGATATGCTCTTTCAAGTCTTACAAAATATCCTCTCCACTGATTTGCAGCTTCAGCCTGCAAATGTATCCACCACGAGCAATACTTTTATATGAATGACACCCATATCAAAGTCTTGTTACTTCACAATGGTCTATTTTAGATGGTTAAAAGAAAACAATATTTGAAAAATGTCGTTAATGTATCAATTTTAAGAACCAGTTTGATTATATTTTCCTTTTCACTTATTACTAGAATTACTTTCCTGAAAATCTTTTCCTCTGTTTTCCTTTAGTAACATTAAATCAGATTTTTATTTTGGTTCCTTTCTCTTCCCTAAAAGCTTTTCAAAGAAATACGTGACAGAAAGAAGAACAGTAATATCAGAAATAAATCAGCTAACAGTATTTACCTGAGTCAAGGTTTCTCCAGACTACCTGTAGTTTTACTTTGGGGAACCAGCTGAAAACAAGGCCGTGTTATTACTGAACTCAAACCCAATGGTGTAAGTGTATTTTATTATTTTCTGACTTCTGTAGTAAAGGATAATACATTTGTTTTGTGACTACCATTTAATTCCAATGTCTGTGGATCATTTTGGTATAATAAAAATAATACTGCTTCAGGCTTTTTAAACCAGCTTGGGCACACTTAAAGTTTATGTGTGCCTAACAATCTCAGCCTTGTCATGCACGAGGTCCAAGTGTCTTCTTACTACAAATACTACAAATACAAGACCAGATACATTGCTGGTAAAGTGTAAATGAGTTTGGCCTATCAGATGTTGCAAAAGGTTAATGGCACTGACCTGAAAATTTAAAAAGTAGTAAAGTAGTCGATTTCATATTTACTTCTTCTGGTAGAAACAGAAACTTGGTGGTTTTTTGTTTGTTTGTTTGTTTGTTTTTAACATTGCTCAGAAATAACAACTGGCTGGTGATAAGCAACTGCCTGAATGTCATCAGCCCTTGCACACAAATCGGTGCATCCCACCAACAGCAGGTGGACCCGCGGAGCTGAGGTCTGTCAGACCACTACGGCAACATGACTGATTGTGTCTGTAATACAAGACTTTCTGTAAAGCTACCCTTGTGAGGCTCCACTTGGAGTACTGCATCCAGGTCTGGAGCCCCCAGCACAAGAAGGATGTTGAACTGGGTCCAGATCAGTGCCATAAACATGATCAAGTGGCTGCAGCACCTCTCCTATGCAGAAAGGCTGAGAAAGCTGGGGCTGTTCAGTCTACAGAAGACAAGTCGAGGCGATCGGCTCCGGGGCAGACGCGTTCTGCAACGGAGCGGGGGATCGGACAGGCAGGGCTAATTTTTCCGGCACCGAGCCCACTCGCGGGAGCCGCCAGGACCCGGCAGCCCTCGCGAGGGAGGTGAACGAGGCGAGAACGAGGCGTAGCGGAGCCAGCAGCGCTCCCTCCCCGGCCGTTCATAAACTGGCCTTAGGGAGGGCGAGTGACCAGGACGGGCAAACAGGGCGTGGCGCGGCAGAAGGGCGTGGCACGTCAGTTAGCACGGCAGTTAACAAGCCAGGCAACAAGCCAGGCGAACAGGGCGCAGCAGAACGGCGTGGCGCGGCAGTTTGCGCAGGCAGGGCAGAGCGCTCTCCCCCGCCCATACGAACACTTCCTCTAACGGCGGTCTACTGCTAGCTCAGCTGCAATGGTGTACACCAGGCACAGTGTGCTCTCCAGGAAGTCTGTGCACACCCAGACTGACTGCCCACTCAAAACTGCGGCAGTTCAGGTCTCCGGGTGCAGGGAGTGCCTGAGCCTGTTGCTACCACCTGCGGGGGGCAGAGAGACTGTGTGTGTGAGGTGCGAGCAGGTGGATGACCTGGTCCGCCTCGTGGCAGAACTCAAGGAGGAGGTGGAGAGGTTGAGGGATATCAGGGAGTGTGAGCATGAGATAGACTTGTAGAGCAACTCCCTGTGTGGCCTGAAGGACAGGCACCAGGGTGAGACACCCCAAATGGGAGTGGACCCCCTGCCTTGTTGCTGTCGGGCAGAGGCAGGGGACCTAGGAGCTGAGGAGGAATGGAAACAGGTCCCTGCTCGACATTGCAGGTGATTCCCTCCCCCACCAGCCCCACCTTCCCAGGTGCCCTTACACAACAGGTTTGAGGCCCTGGAGCTTGAGGGATCAGTAGCTGAGGAAGAGGTAGAAAGTCTACCCAGGAGGATGTCTAGGGTGAGGAAGTCGACTCCACGCCTCAGGACTGCCTCCACCAGGACAGAAAGAAGGGTGATTGTTGTGGGCGACTCCCTTCTCAGGGGAACAGAGGGCCCTACCCGTAGGGAAGTCTGCTGCCTCCCTGGGGCCAGGGTCAGGGACATTGCCAGAAAGCTTCCCAACCTGGTTCTCCCCTCTGACTATTATCCTCTTTTAATAGTCCAGGCTGGCAGTGATGACATTGAAGAGAGAAGCCTGAAGACCATCAAACAGGACGTTAGAGGACTGGGACAGTTAGTGGATGGAGCGGGAATACAGGTGGTGTTTTCGTCCATCCCCATGGTAGCAGGGAGGGGTACAGAGAGGACACGGAAAGCCCACCTGATAAACACGTGACTCAGGGGCTGGTGTCAACACAGAAATTTTGGTTTTTTTGACCGTGGGGCGCTTTACTTGGCACCCAGCCTGATGACCACAGACGGGTCCCTATCTCTAAGGGGAAAACTGATCCTGGACCAGGAGCTGGTGGGGCTCATTGAGAGGGCTTTAAACTAGGTGGCAAGGGGGATGGGGCTGAAACAAGGCTTGTTAGAGCTGTGCCAGGGGTAACAATGGCAAGGCTGGGAGAGAAGGCAGTGACCCAACTGAAGTGCGTCTACACTAATGCACACAGCATGGGTAACAAACAGGAGGAGCTGGAAGCCATCGTGCGGCAGGCAGGCTACAACTTGGTTGCCCTCATGGAAACGTATTGGGACCACTCTCATGACTGGAGTGCTGCAATGTCTGGCTATAGGCTCTTCAGAAGGGACAGGCAGCAAGGAAGGGGTGGTGGTGTGGCTCTCTATATCAGAGAGAGTTTTGATGTCATGGAAGTTGAGGCTGGGAACGATAAGGTTGAGTCCCTATGGGTTAGGATCAGTGGGAAGGCCAACAAGGCAAGCATCCTGGTGGGGGTCTGTTATAGACTGCCAAACCAGGATGAGGAGACTGATGAGTTCTACAGGCAGCTGACAAAAGTTGTGAAATTGTCAGCGCTTGTTCTCATGGGGGACTTCAACTTCCCAGATATATCCTGGAAGCACAACACAGCTCAGAGAAAGCAGTCTAGGAGGTTTCTGGAGAGCGTGGAAGATAGCTTAGTGAGCCTACCAGGGGAGGTGCCCCGCTAGACCTTCTCTTCACAAACATAAGAGGATTGGTGGGAGATGTGGTGGTTGGAAACTGTCTTGGGCAGAGTGACCATGAAACGGTAGAGTTCTCCATTCTTGGAGAAGCCAGGAAGAGGACCAGTAAAACCACTGTATTGGAATTCCGGAGGGCCAACTTTGAACTGTTCAGGACACTGGTTGGTAGAGTCCCTTGGGAGGCAGTTCTGAAGGGCAGAGGAGTCCAGGAAGGCTGGGCGCTCTTCAAGAAGGAAATCTTAATGGCACAGGAGTGGTCTGTCCCCATGTGTCCAAAAATGATCCGGTGGGAAGAAGACCGGCCTGGCTGAACAGAGAGTTGTGGCTTGAGCTTAGCAGGAAAAAGAGGGTTTATGATCTTTGGAAAAGAGGGCGGGACACTCGGGAGGACTATAAGGATGTTGCAAGGCAGTGCAGGGACAAAATTAGAAAGGCCAAAGCTCATCTGGAGCTCAATCTGGCGACTGCTGTCAAAGACAACAAAAAATGTTTTTACAAATACATTAATGCGCAACAGAGGACTAAGGAGAATCTCCAGCCTTTACTGGATGCGGGGGGAAACCTTGTTATGAAAGATGAGGAAAAGGCGGAGGTGCTTAATGCCTTCTTTGCCTCAGTCTTCAGCGGCAAAACCAGTTGCTCTCTGGATACCCAGTACCCTGAACTGGTGGAAGGGGATGGGGAGCAGAATGTGGCCCTCACTATCCATGAAGAAATGGTTGGCAACCTGCTACAGCACTTGGATGTATGCAAGTCGATGGGGCCAGATGGGATCCACCCGAGGATACTGAGAGAACTGGTGGAGGAGCTGGCCAAGCCGCTTACCATCATTTATCAACAATCCTGGCTATTGTGGGAGGTCCCGGTCAACTGGCAGCTAGCAAACGTGACGCCCATCTACAAAAAGGGCCGGAGGGCAGACCCAGGAAACTACAGGCCTGTCAGTTTGACCTCAGTGCCAGGGAAACTCATGGAGCAGATCATCTCGAGTGTCAACACGCAGCGCATACAGGGGAACCAGGTTATATGTCCCAGTCAGCATGGGTTTATGAAAGGCAGGTCCTGCTTGACGAACCTGATCTCCTTGTATGACAAAGTGACACACTTGCTGGATGAGGGAAAGGCTGTGGATGTGGTCTACCTTGACTTCAGCAAGCCTTTTGACACCGTTTCCCACAGCATTCTCCTCAAGAAACTGGCTGCTCATGGCTTGGACTGGCGTATGCTTTGTTAGGTTAAAAACTGGCTGGATAGCCATGCCCAAAGAGTTGTGGTGAATGGAGTCAAATCCAGTTGGAGGCTGGTCACTAGTGGCGTTCCCCAGGGCTCAGTGCTGGGGCCGGTCCTCTTTAATATCTTTATCAATGATCTGGATGAGGGGATCGAGTACACCCTCAGTAAGTTTGCAGATGACACCAAGTTAGGTGCATGTGCCAACCTGCTCGAGGGTAGGAAGGCTCTGCCGGAGGATCTGGATAGGCTGGACCGATGGGCTGAGGTCAGCTATATGAAGTTCAACAAGGCCAAGTGCTGGGTCCTGCACCTGGGCGCAATAACCCCAAGCAGAGCTACAGGCTGGGAGATGAGTGGTTGGAAAGCTGCCAGGCGGAGAAGGACCTGGGAGTATTGGTGGATAGTCAGCTGAATGTGAGCCAGCAGTGTGCTCAGGTGGCCAAGAAGGCCAACGGCATCCTGGCTTGCATAAGAAGCAGTGTGGCCAGCAGGTCTAGGGAAGTGATTGTCCCCCCGTACTCAGCTCTGGTGAGGCCGCACCTCGAGTACTGTGTTCAGTTTTGGGCCCCTCACTACAAGAAGGACATGGAGGTGCTTGAAAGAGTCCAGAGAAGGGCAACAAAGCTGGTGAGGGGTCTGGAGAACAAGTCCTGTGAGGAGCAGCTGAGGGAGCTGGGTTTGTTCCTTCTGGAAAAAAGGAGGCTCAGGGGCGACCTTATCGCTCTTTGTAAGTACATTAAAGGAGGCTGTAGAGAGGTGGGGGTTGGTCTATTCTCTCACGTGCGTGGTGACAGGATGAGGGAGAACAGGGTAAAGTTGCGCCAGGGGTGTTTTATGTTGGATATTAGGAAGAACTTCTTTACTGAGAGGGTTGTGAGGCACTGGAATGGGCTGCCCAGGGAAGTGGTGGAGTCACCATCCCTGGAGGTCTTTAAAAGACGTTTAGATGTTGAACTTAGCGATATGGTTTAGTGGAGGACTTGTTAGTGTTAGGTCAGAGGTTGGACTCGATGATCTTGAGGTCTCTTCCAACCTAGACAATTCTGTGATCTGTGAAGTCTCCAGAATGACCTCATTGCAGAACTGAAAGAACTGAAATGAAAGAACTGAAATGAAAGAATTGCAGAAATGAAAGAACTGAAAGGTTGCAACAGTTCTTGAAGGGAACTTACAAAAATAAAATTGAGAGCAACTCTTTGCTCAATAAGATAATGACAGGACAAGAGGGAATGGTTTTAAACTAAAAGAGGGGAGATTTAGATTAGAGGTTAGGAGGAAAATCTTCACTCAAGGGAGCAGTGAGGCACTGGAATAGGTTGCCCAGAGAGGTTGTGGATGCCCTGTCTCTGGAGGTCTTCAAGGCCAGGCTGCATGCCCTGGACAACTTGATCTAGTGGATGGTGGCCCTGCCTATGGAAGGGGGGTTAGAAGTAGTTAGTCTTTGAGGTCCCTTCCAACCCAAGCCATTCTATGATTATAAGCTAGTCCATGAACTATTTGCCACAGTATATCCACAGAAAATTCTCTGTGCCACAAGATGCTTTCGACAAAGAGCATACAAGTTAACAAGAAGGCACGTAAAAGAGATGCTCGTGGACCTCTGAGCACACGCTGTGATTGCATTTTATTCAGAAGCTGGCTGAGGAACACGCTTTATCTCAGTCTCTCGATCCCACCAGCCCACTGCCCCACAGCCCGGCCGCCGCTGGGCCAGCCGCGGTCCCGTCTGGATGACACCTGCGGCTCTTCCTTGCCGCAAACACACTCCTGAGGGGCCGATGCCATGCCCGGCCATTTCAGGGAACCTCCACCAGCCGACAACCGCCTCCCCCCGCCGCGGCCGGGCGCTGGGCGCATGCACCGCCTCAGCTCCCTCCTCCGCGGCGTCCCTGCGGCGCCCATGGGGCGGAGCGCGGCCATGGCGGCGGCGGCAGCGGGAGGCAGCGGGGGCGGGCGGCGGGCGGTGGTGGCGCAGCTTCTGCTCGTCGTGCTGCAGCTGGCGGGCTCGTGTGGGGCGGGCACCACCGCCGCCCTGCCCGTAGTCATCAACACCTGGGCGTTTAGGAAAGCCACAGAGACAGGTGCCCCGGCGGGGGGCAGCGCTGCGCCGTGCGGGGTAGTGGTGGCTGCTGGGTGCTGCCCCTGCTGCGCCCTCCACGCCGATGGGCTGGTGGGGCTCCAGGGGGCTTCGGGTGCTTTAAATCAAAAAAAAAAAAAAAACGCGGGGTGAGCTGTGAGCATGCGGCCATTAAATTGCTGAGGGGCCCGGCTTCTTCCTGCTCCTGTCAAGGGTTAGAGTGATCCGGAAGGGGAGCTGTAAAATGTCGCCCTATGGGAGGGGGGGGGGGGCGGCGGCGGCGGCGCGGTGCCCGGGGGAGGGGGCCAAGCAGCGGAGTTTTGAGTGCCTCCGCCGCGGAGCCCTGCGACCCTGCCAGCGAGTGGTGTGCTGGTCAAGGTTGGGAAAAAATGTAATAATTAAAAAAAAAAAAAAGTCTGTGGAAAAGCTAAATTAAAAATGTCGCTGATACGGTGATTTATGCTTCTGCAGTGGTTAGCAATAGCGATTTGTTGTTAGTGGTGTCCTTCTGAGATTCATTCACCTCCCCCAAGATTTAGGTGGTTCTGAATATTATATTTTTTGGAGCTTGTTGTATTGTGATGCGTTATTAACGGTCAAAGCGGGTTTGCCTATGGCAATGCTGCCAACATAAATTAGTTGTGGATACCAATTTAAAAAGGCTTATAGGTTATTTTAGCATAGTTGGGTTGTAAATAACTCATTAGTAAGTCTTGCTAGTGAGGTGGGTTACCTGTAGAGGCTTGTATAGGTCACAGCTGAAATACTGTCTTGAAAACTACAAGGCCTTTGTGCTGCAGGTTTTGAAAGCATGGGTTAAGACTGCTTACAGTAATAATTGTAATAGGAACTGCATGCAGTGTTGGGAAGATGGGGCTTCTTGAGATGGCTGAGACAGGGTAAATAGTTCACCTCTGCCAAAAGGAGCGGAGGTGCGTCCCTCTGCTGGGTTTGGCAGATGGCAGAGCACCAGAGCTAGCACAAGGAGGAGGAGGCAGGATTGCAGCTGTCAATGGCAGCAAGCTCAGACATCTAGGAAAATCTTGCCTCAGGTCCAACCTTGTGAAATATTTCATGTGTGTAAAGCCTTCAGGCCTGGTTTGGTTAAGTCATGTACATTTGGCACATCTGTAATGTCTTACAAAACTACACAATGAGCTAGATGGTAAGGAACAGAAGACTAAGGACTGAGCAGAATATTCTTTGCATACTTTTTTAAGTTTCTTTTTGCTCTTATGAAGTTACTGATGTAGGTTTAGATCTTTTAGATCTCCCAGTTTTAGATCTTTCTATTCTGCAGCTGAACACTTAGTACTCTTATGGGAGTCTTTTGAGGGTTGCTTGTTACAACTTTTTTTTTTTATTTTGAGAGAAAAGTTTTACTTAGCCTGCTTTATCTTCTTACCCCCACAAAAGGCTTTTAATAGACAGTGATAAAGTACTTGGTGGTTCTGGGAGGACGAGGTTATTTAATTTATAAATGTTGAATTCTTTATTAGTAGATAATACTTCCCCAGTCAGGAAAAAAAAAAAGCTTAATTTCTCAGTCAGAAACAGTGATTAAATATGCAAGGAAAACAGCATTTAGAAAAGTAATGCTTTACGTTCTTTTGAATATGTTTGTATTTTGAATTTATTTCACCTATAAATAATGTGTTTTTTTTTAATCCACTTAGAGTGCATCATCAGAGTATCCAACGTTCTTAAAGCAGTGATGGAGTCTGTTTTCATTGGTGACCTTTAATTATTTGTGTTGATTACAGCATGGCGAGTATTACAGTTGGGTGGTTCTGAGCTGGATGCAGTTGAGAAAGGTTGTGGTCAGTGTGAGATTGACCAATGTGATGGGAGTGTGGGATATGGAGGAAGCCCAGATGAAAGTGGAGAAACAACACTGGACGCAATGATTATGGATGGGTAAGAAGACTGTGTGGAGAAAAGAACAATCCCTGTAATTTTTAGCATACTTTAATGTCAGATTTGTTACGGAGATCTTGTTGGCTTAAGGCTGACTATGGGCAAGTTATTTGTTGACTTGTGAAACTGGGAACGGTGCTTAAGTGGTGGAAGAGTAACTAATTATGTTTATTATTGACTTTTCACATGTAGTGCAGTAATTCAGCTCTAGATATAGCAGCTGCAGAGCAGTGTTTGTAGCACTGTAAGCTTTCCTTTTAGATGTGTTCTATAAAATATTTCATTTTTGTAGCAGTTGTCTTCTGTACTTTATTTGCTATTTAAAGCTGTCTGCTTGAAAATAATTGCAAGTACTTCATGTAAAGAGCTTACGTAGCAAGATAATTGCTCAAAAATATTATTATGTATGGAGTTACTGTTACTTGAGCAACATGCCCAACCTGTGCAAGAAAACAATATATGTATAAAGTTTTTACCTACTAGTGTGATGCCACCTGCCTATGGCATAAACAATTAAAGCAGTATATTAAAGCAGCAGACTTTCAAACTTAGATGAGAACAGATTTTGTCTAATAAAAGTTGTGCAAATATTATTGTATTTTCTAATAAGTTCTAAATATTTCTTGTTTCCAGGAACACTATGGAAGTTGGGGCAGTTGCAGATCTCAGACGAGTCAAAAATGCAATTGGTGTAGCACGAAAGGTCATTGAGCACACTAAGCATACATTATTAGTGGGAGAGTCAGGTAATTTTATTCTTTTTACTATTTCCAAGTCTTAGACTCTTCTGCTGTAACAAAATCTGTCATTCATTGATGTTGGTAATATGGGTGGAGGGATTCCCTGACAATCAAGTGAATCTAGTAAAATAAATTAGAAGTGTTTACTATATTATTATATGAGTATGAATTAGGTTTTATTCTATTATTTCCACATGAAAAGATAAATACAGTCTTGCTGTCTTTCCACCAATTTAACTGCAAATATAAGCTTGTAATTCCAAGGCTTTGCTAATAACACTGATAACAGATATTAAAAATTATTTGATGCAAGATACTATAGAAGCTGAAGCTATTAAATGCAAATATTGCATTTAAAAGCATGGAGTAACGTTGTCTAAAGAATGACAGAATTAAGATGCTACAGTTATGTATTACTGTTTTAATATATATTAAGCACAATTACTGTATTTCACAGTTTTTAAAATATTAATGAAGACTTTGATGTAAAAAATCACATTGGAGCTGTTCTCCTAGGTGCCATAAAAAAGCAATAACAAACCTGAGGAATGATTAAGCTTTTACAATGTGATCTGTTGCTGTTAGAATAATAATAATTTCAAAAGAGATGTACATTTCAGAGAGGCATACGAGTTAGGTTAGTTGACTCACCATTAAGAATTTTTGAGTCTGGTGAGTTGCGTTCAGTACAGAATAATTACAGGACAGGAGGGATATTTCGGTTTTCATCTGATAAATTTGCAGGTCTGTAGTAGACGAGAAAGTTTCATAATCACATTGTGTCTGACCTTTTCCCTTTTTGTCCTAGCAATACTTAGATGAATATCCAAGTAAAAAAAAGTCCAGAGAGTAAAAACGAACAACTCTGCTTCCTGAAATATAAACAAGGCTTCCAAAGTTGTCGTTGCGCATGTTTGTCAGTCATCCTTTCACAGTTTTATCTCAAAAAGCAATCTGCTCTTTTAGAAATAGGAACATAAGTATGCTTCATTGAAGATGTCAGTTTACCTTCACTCTGAGTGCAGAAACTTTAATTGCATCTGTTTTCAGGAAAAACATGGAAAAGCTGTCCAGAAATAATTGAAGGCTTTTCTTAATGTCTGGACTGGAGAAGCCTGTTCAGATCTGTGTTAAAGTGATGTTATTTGTCTATCAAGGATTGGTAATATAAATTGTTGAAGTATCTAAATCTAGCAACAATATCTGTTACTAAGTGACATCAAAGTTATCTACAAATAAAATGAGAGAACAGTTGATCTTCTGTTTCAGTGTCCTTTCCCTAACTAACAGCCTTTGTTTTCCTTTTTCTTAAAAAAGAATTGCAGCATTGTTCCATTACCTGTGTTGGTATTTGTTTTGCTCCCTTGTTACTTACTGTATTAATTTCCAAAACAAGGGAGCAGTCAATTTTAAAGGTGCAAGGAAGAAGTGTAATACGTTTTAAGCTGCTCTATGGATTTCTACACATATCAGTGTTCTAGCATTAAATATTGTGACACTGGCTATTGCTCATATTTCATAAAAGGCCAGCTTTTTAAGTAAATATAGTATTTGTTTTCACTTTAATATTTTTGTCATGCACACAGCTCAGGCTACTTGTGTTCCAGATTATTTGTGTCCAGTTGATATTTTTTTTCAAAGTTGAATTTTTCTCTCTTTCAGTACTGAAACTTATACCTGTTAACAAAGCTGTAGTGAATTGAGGAAATTTGATCTTCATCCGTGAAGGGAGAATTTGTTATTGCAGTAGTACCTCACTATAATGGCTGGTATCGTTCTCCAAAGAAATACTTCTCATTCCTAAAGAGGATGTAGAATTCGTTGAAAGTTACATGTATGCATTTTCATAAAATATATAAAAACACAAATAAAATAATGGTTTTGATTTTGTTGTTGTTTTTAAAGCCTCCCTGTTTGCTGTACGCATGGGGTTTCCGTATGAAGATTTAACTACCCCAAAATCTCTTTCGATATATTCAAAGTGGCTTAATCAAAGCTGTCAGCCAAACTACTGGAAGGTACAGTGCAGTGGTTGTGGTGAAGGGGGGAGGATTAGAAAGCCATTAATGCAATGTCGTGTCTTTTCCAGCTTATATTGAAGTTTTGCTTTGCAAGTGAGGAAATGTTGCAAGTGTTCTGCCTAACACGCAGAACAAACCTGGTAGACTCAGGAAGAGTATGTGACTAGGTCTTGCTTCTTAATTTTTACTGGTTTTGAACATTCTGCGATAGTGCTTTGATACGGGATTTTTTTTAACTCCATATTTGGACATTTCTCAGATTAAACAAAGAGTGAGTGTATTTTTTGATGCATGTATAAAATCCTGAAATGAATTTTTACAGTAGTAATTAATGTCCTTAAATTGGGCGGCTTTATGTAGAACCATGAACACATTACACAGATAACTGCACTGACCCAATGTTGCCTGTTGTGGTGGGTTTGGTTTTGGTATAGGTGTTGTGGGTTTGCATATTTGTACATTGTCTCTATTATTTCTTGCATCTAAAATGCTGTATTGCTGAGCCACTTTAATTCAATACATATTCTTTTCAACTGGGGAAAATATGTTGATGTATTATCTTGACACTATTAAAGCAGACTTGATTCATCCTTTTTTTTTAAGCTTTAAAATTTTCTTAATTTTGCTGAAAAATGAACTTTTTTGATCAGTCTGTTAAGCAAAAGTGAATCTTTAATTTGATGAACATAACTGTGTATTAGGACAACCTTCTTACCATGTAATGCCAGAAGTCAATCTATGTTCTTTAAACAAAATATTTCTAGGATATTGGTATTATAATTTAAATATTGGGCATGTGATACTTGTGTAGTAGTTCATTGGTATTGAGTGTAATGTTTACAGGTTTATCTGTAATGAAGCATAACATTATTCATGCATATAATTATAGAATGTGGTACCAGATTCTTCAAAATCATGTGGGCCATATAAACGACTTGAAAAGGATATTTGCGAAAAATGGACCATCTCACAAAGAAACGTTCATAACCATGATACTATTGGTAACAACCTTTGGTAACTCTAAACCTGTCTTTTTCTCATTCTCCTACTAAGTCATTCTGAGTCTAAAACAAAATATTTGATATCAATAACTTATTTCATAATGTTTCATTTCTGTTTATAGTAGTTTCAAGATTGTGTAATTTATGTGTTAGGATCAAGTGCCTAAAAGTAGTTTTGTTTTTTTCCCACTGCACTTGCTGCATGGCCACTTGCTTCATCTTTTGACTTCAGCTACTTGTTTGTTGCCTTACTACTTCTCCCTCAGCTACCTTAGCACAATTGGCTGGGCAGATACAGATGCTTAGAAAACTGATCGAGGTTAAAAATAACTATTTTTATTCTGATTATAGTTAACTTAGGTCAACTCTCCTATGTAGCTGTCAGACCAACTTAAAAGGCTTTGCCAAAGGTGGAAGAAGTGAGTAAAGAGTCCTGTTGCCAAAAGCAGTGTTTGTCAAATTGTCCTTAAACTTACAAAACAAGGCTTACTTTTATTTTTCTTCTATACTGGCTTTTGGCTAAATCAATACGTTTCTACAGGAACTGCTGTCCTTAAAAACGGTTATCAGTAGTAGTCCCAAAGACTAAGAGATTACCGACTCAGGACTTTTAATTGCTAAGCCTATCAGCTGATTAAAGAGCAGACCTGACAAGACAGCAACTGTTAAGGGAGTGGGGTGGAATCTGGAACAGTTACAGGTGCATATCTTTCAAAGCTTTGCAGCCTTGAAACTTAGACTTTTTGTTTTAAGCTGGGTTTTCCTCAGCGTTTCAGAACTCTCTGCCTGACAGTATTTGCAACACCAAGAGTTAACAAGTCACTTCATGGGGGAATCTTTGTTGTTTACTTCCAGTCCACCCTACTCACAACAAATCAATGTTCTTTGAAAGTCAGGCAACCTACCAAATTCTGAAGCTGGTAGGTAGCTTTATTTACTGGTATAGTCTTTAATATGTTCTCAAAAGCTCTAAAATTGTGGAGTGTCAGGCTGAGAGGGGAGTCTGGTAAATACAGTTCAGGACACGATATATCATTAAGTAGTCCTAAGCTGTTTTGTAGTAAATGTTGGCGCTTATATTTGTACTTCAAGCTCTCTCACCCCATTGTTTGCTTTCTATATGAAATGCCTCCTTGACATTTTGAGAAGAGTCTTCATTCAGGATGCATTTATGAAGTTGTTAGGAACTGATGCCCTTCCAGTCTTCTTGTAGATGATAATGGTGGCCATAGACTCAGTGCCTCTATTACTTTCCAATTTCACTGATCAGAGAACTTTTCTCTGAGAAAGAGATAGTGGCCTAATGAAAACAGAGAGCCAGAATTCAACTGTTAGAATTCTGCTTCTTGGCTCTCACTTTATACTGAAGCTGATGCCAAAAAATTTTTTGCCCTCTCTTAAAGAGGTGAAGTATCACCTCGTGGAAAAGCAGTGGATCTGAAACCATGTCCTAATTGTCAATGTAAGCTACTGTAATATGAGGCAATGACTTCCACATCAGCACAAAATTAGCAACGAATAGGCTAGTCCACATATTTGACTACCTGTTGTGTAATTCTGATTTCTTTGGTAGGTTGTATTTCACTTTTGCCAAACAGAGAAACTGCCAAACTCTTCATCTTCTAACTTGATTTCTACTCTCCCTTCCCACCCCCATCCCCTGCCCCAAATCAAATACTATTTATAGAATTCCCAAACTTTGTTATGATGGTACTGGTGCCCAATATGGTGACACTAGGTCCTGGTTCTCTACCAAGTAACATGGGTGTATATTAAGAGGCAGTGGCTGCTTGGACAGCACTAATGTGCAGGTCCGAATGGTGTGTCAGTCACTGATTTAGATTCCTTTTCGCCTCCTGTAGTACATCCAGAAAGATTCCAAATTTGTTTTTACAAAACTTACTAAGCGTATGATTTTTCTGTTTTTCAGTATATCAGCAATTTAAGTAGTCTGGATGTCACGGTTCTGTTTAATGAAAACCATAGTGCCAATTTAACAAATCTGTCAGAAGTGTTTCTGAGTGTGTTTCATCCCTGTTGAAAATTTTAGGTATGGTTGTAATTGGTGGGAATGGAACTGTTGCTTCTGGGACATCTACTAATGGTGGAGTCCACAAAATTCCAGGGTTAGTATCTGGTTTTACAAAAAAAAAAAAAAAAAGGCTTTTTTTTTCTGTTTCATTTCTGATGTTAAGCTTATGTAAAAGTTAAACAGTGTATCTTTTAGAGGGTGAGGATCAGAAAATGGCCTTGGTTATTTCTGTGCTGCAATAAATCCAATACTAAGAAACTGATGTAGTTGTAGGATGAGTTGGGTTTATTTGAGGGAGTGGTTGCTTTTCAGCTGGTTTAATTCAGTGTACAGACAGACAAAAAAATAAAAAATAAAAAGGCACATTGATGCCTTGCCTTATAATTAACCTCACAAGACACAAGTGAGCATTTTGGAAAGGTCTACAGTCTCCAAAGAGGTGTACGTAGAATTAGAGCCCCAGGCCTGTATTGTCTTTGATTTTTCTTTTTTTTTTGTTTGTTTTTCTCTGCAGTTAGGAATTTTGTCTGTCAGCTAATTCAGACAATTTCTGTATTTAGCAAAAGTAACTGAACAAAATGATATCCCCAGCTGTTTACTGTTGCCCACTGGCTAAGCCTTACTGCCATATAGCAGGTATAATAACAAAGAGGGTCACAGTGAAGGTGGGATTAAGCCTTAGGTCAGTCAGGTTATCACAGACCACTTCTGATTACCGTAGAGTGACCTTTTTATCTGTTCTTCTGTGGGTTTAGCATTAACCCTGCTGGAGGTGGTAAGGCTGACAAAGTTAGAAGTGTGCCCAAGTTGTAAGAACTTGCTGATATTGGGCCAAGAGCTATTACGTTAATGCAATCTCACTGGCATTAGTAAATAAAGTTTTCAGTTTTCTTCCACAGAATTACTTTTTTCTTCATTGTTCACTACAGCCGTGTAGGAGACTCTCCAATAGCAGGAGCAGGATCCTATGCTGATAGTACAGCTGGAGGAGCTGCAGCCACTGGGGATGGTGACATCATGATGCGCTTCTTACCCAGGTTTGTCCTTAATGCAGACTTTGCTAGCTTTCTCTAGCAAAATTGAACTCAGCAAATGAAGTAATTGATTGAAAGATGATCTGACTTCCTGGTGGTTGAAGTGGGAGAGGAAGGAATAGAAGGGAAGAGAACAGTAGCAAAATCAAGTCATCATTACAAGCTGTCTTAAAAGAAGTGACTGCTTAAGTACCTTAATGAGAGATCCCATTAATACTGCCAAGCTGAGAGCAAACAGACAGCAATAATGAGTATATTACCAATGTGCGCGCTCTTTAACAGAAGAGTCATTGTAACAATGAAATTGGTATCTAATTTGAAACTGAAAGAGATGTTTTAGTGCTGTCATTGTGGTTGCATAAACTGTTAAATGTGTCTGTTTTCATCGCTGAGTCTTGACTGTCATTCTTGTGGGTCAGTCTCAAAAGAAATGCTTTATGGAAGTCTGTGCTGTACATAATGAGCACTGATGCTTGAAGGAATCTAAAGTAGTGGCCTTCAGATTACTCAAGTACTGCTTCTAAAACTCTGGTAGTTATAAATGCCTGCTAGCAGATGTGTATATATAAAAGTTACAATCCTTAATGAGTGTGAAGTTATTGCAGACCAGTCCTGAAATAAAAAGCAACTGACAACTTCATGAATTATTCTGAGGAATTGGGTACTGGCAATAGTACTGAGTTGGGTTCCACTATGAAGTTAATTGGTAAAAACTTACATTGCTGTTTAGCAGCTTGAAGGATTTGGTTGTAATGCATTTTGTGTTTGCACCAGCTGGTTCTACAAAACAATTTAGACTAGATGGTTGATCACAGGTTACTTACAGATCAGACATTCTTAATTCTATACTATTTAGATATTCTCAAATGGGGAAAAAAAAAAAAAAGAACATTCTCAAAAAAATAAATTGACCTGCCAGAAGTCTGGAACTGTCAACTGAAGGGTGAAATTGCTAATGTTTTCTGACCACCTTTTTTGGAATAGTAACATCTTAGCTCAGTTTTTGATTACTGGACCCTATGAAATACAGCTTTATATTCAGATAGAAAGGTTCAAGTTATCTACATATAACTGATCAGCATGAAAAATCAAGGGTACTAGGGTGTCAGAAACTGCAAGAAAAGTTCTCTTCTGAGTCACTTTGATAACATCATAGTTAATGCTATCTGTAGATGAGTGTTAGTGTAGCACGTTGAGGTCTTTATGTATCTTTCATCAAAACAAAACATTGTTTGCTTCTAACTAAATTATGCATTGTCTTTTAATCTTCTGTTTCTGAAAGTAAACGACAACAAAAGGTTGCTTGTTTGTTTGTTTTTCCCTTCTGAGGATATTTTGGAAATGCAAGTGATCTATCTCAAACATTGCACATGTTTTTCTAATGATACCATGAAGTCATTTTGGTTCTTTTGCATTTAGAGTAAGATATTTTTTTAAAAAACATCTTGCAAAAATTTTAGTGGCTTGAAATCATGATCAAAACATATATTTATGAAACGAATTCTGTTAACTTTGACTTTTTCTGAAACTTGTACATTTTAGGAAAAAAAATACATATTTTTAATGCTTACTAGAATCAGTAGGAGGAGTGTAATTCTGGAGGTCAATTTTCTTAAAATAAGTTTAAAAAAAAAAAAAAACAAAACTACCTTGATATATGTCTTCATGAAAACTAGTACCAAATTCTAATGTCAAACTTAGTCATTCTATGACAAAGCCAGTGACTCTTCAGCTGCTTCTTTGCAGTTGTTTAACTGATGCGTGGTTTAGCCTCTTCTGTAAATGATCAGAGTTGTTCTATTGCCTTAGAATTGTTGATGGTGTAGATGACATCTTGCAGTCCCTTTTAGTGCTGCTTCTAATTACATTTTACATAGAATTGAATAATAAGTTCCAATATGAAGTTTGGCTAAAGGTTGTGTATTATGTTTGCATTACTCAAAGAAATCTTGATCTCAATGCAATACGTAACTTAAGTAGGGCTAACTGGATGTGGGAATGTGTGTCTGTTTTCGGTTGTTTGCTTTTAGCTATCAAGCTGTAGAGTATATGAGGATGGGAATGGACCCGACAGTAGCCTGTCAGAAAGTTATTTCCAGAATCCAGAAGTATGTTCCAGAGTTCTTTGGTGCCGTTATATGTGCCAATACAACCGGAAGTTATGGTATGTATTTCACTCAACAGGCCAATTCTGTTGACCCTACCTAGGTAGTCACAGAAATAAAACATGAAGGTGGACTTTAAAGCACCAGTCTTTAATTATTTATTCAGTACAGCAGTATGACAATTCATAATATCAAATGGCGGTTATCAGGGCAGCTGTCCTAGTGTGGAATTAAGATATTTTAATTTTACCTTTGCATTTGAATGTCTTAGACTTTCACAAAATGTATGTAAAACTTTGTAAATGCTTTTGTTTTTTCTACCTTTACATGTTCTCCTGGATTGTGTATGATTATCTTGAAGTTTTTTTTTGTTTGTTTGTTTGTTTGTTTTTAAATACAAATGCTTATGCTTCCCCTAGATATGGTATAAGGCAGGGAGAATGTGTCTGGTAAGTATAGCTTCAAAGCAGTTCAAGATCAGTCATTGTGCCAGGCATCTCATTTCCAAACTCGCAGATCACTAGCAAATACAATTTGCTAATCAACCTAGCTTATTTAGGTAGACTACTTATTGTTGTTCTTTGATCTTTTATTTCGCATAACTCTGTGTTTTAAGAGATAAGATTTGGAGGAACTCATTAAGTTAATCAGGATTGAAAGAGAGAGATTTTCCTAATTTATGGTACTGTTTCAAGTTATACAGTAGTCAGTAGCACTGTATTTTTACTTTAAAAATAAATACTTTCAAGATGTCTTGGGTTAAACAGATTCTAAAAGAATAATTACAACATGGTAGCAGTAAAAACTGCATCTTTAGATGATAAAGCACACTAACAAAGGCACTAATCCTAAATGTAGTAAGTTACACTTTTTTTCTTTCTTTCCTAGGTGCTGCATGTAATAAAATTCCAGGATTCACTCAGTTTCACTTCATGGTTTATAACCCTTTGCTAAGTCAGGCAGCTGAGCAAGTAGTAGATTGCGTTTAATTTCTTTTGCCTTCTTGACATCTAAACATAGAGGGGGAGAGTGTTAAGGTTCTGCAGGTGTTACTTTTAAAATTCTTGTTTTTTTATTCACTGTTCCATAATAATGTGAACAAGTGCAAAGATATGTTGATGTTGAAGATATTACTTCACTGTTTTTATTGTGTTCTGCTTTATTTTAGCTCTGTGTAATGCTGTAGCTTTCTATCCTAATTACTTGGTACATTGATTCTAAATTATTGTAAACAGTACTTTAATCTAGGACAAGATTTTTGAAAATGGACTCTGCAGTGTATCAGGAAAGTGAATATAGCTGCAAAATTAGTGCTGATACTTTCACAGTTAACATAAGGGATTTGTCTCTGTTTAAAAATTGACGTCTAAGTAAAATGGATGAAAAGTGGCCTCTGTAGGGAGGCATATCAATAAGTCAGGAATTTAGTGCACATTACCTCACTTCTCAACACAATTCCTAAACTTTTGCAAACTCAACAAACTGGGGATCTGAATACCACTAAGTTATCAAGTAATACTTCGGAGTAATACCAAATGTCACCTGCTCTTTTGGGGTAACAGCTTTTTTGTTTAACAGCTGTTTTGTCTAACAGCTCTTCTAGTCTGTTTGTTTTCTTAAGAACTAAATAATCAAAGGATATGGATAATAGCTATTGAACTGGATCTTCACTTTGCCTTCACATTTAAAAGCAATTATTTAGCAGAAATCTGGAATAAAGGGCAGGAGGGAGGAAGGACTCTGCCTCTACAAGTCTGGGTGCAAGGTGCTGCACCTGGGTCAGGGCAATCTCAGACATAAGTACAGTCTGTGAGAAGATCTCACTGAGCAGCCCTGTGGAGAAGGGCTTGGGGGTTCTGTTGGATGAAAAGCTCAACATGAGCCAGCAGTGCATGCTTGCATCCCAGAAGGCCAACTGCATCCTGGGCTGCATCAACAGAGGAGTGGCCAGCAGGATGGGGAAGGTGATTTTCCCCCCTCTGCTCTGTCCTTGTGAGGCCCCACCTGGAATGCTGCATCCAGGTCTGGGGCCCCCAGCACAAGAAGGATGTGGGGCTGTTAGAGTGGAGGAGGGCCATAGACTTTATCAGAGGGTTGGAGGACTTCTCCTACGAAGAAGGGCTGAGCTGTGGCTGTTCAGCCTGGAGAAGAGAAGGTTCAGGGATGACATAATTCCAGATTCCCAATATTTAAATGGGACATAAAAAATGATGGAGAGCAACTTTTTTCTCAGTCAGACAATGACAGGACAAAGGGGAATGGTTTAAAACTAAGAGGGAAGATTTAGAGTAGAGGTTAGGAGGAAATTCTTCATTCAGAGGGCAGTGAAGCACTGGAATAGGTTGCCCAGAGAAGTTGTGGATGCCCCATCCCTGGAGGTGTTCAAGACCACATTGGATGAGGTGCTGGGCAACCTGATCTAGTGGGTGGCTTCCCTGCCTATGGCAGGGGGTTGAAACTGGGTGATCTCTAAGGTCCCTTCCAACCCAAGCTATTCTGTGATTCTGCAAGGGAGACTTATTTTGAGAATGTTTGTCTTTTTAAGATTTAGTCCTGGTTTTCTTTTCTCTTGAAAAGAAAATTACATGCAAATGCTAGCAAGCAAGAAAAGGGTATTGAAGAGTAGTGGAAAACATTTCAAACTCTTAATTAAAAGATTGACAAGCAAGAGAGAACTTGTGTCACAATAGCTGAGAATGCCTTTGGATGGAGTCGCATCCCCATATACATCCCTGCTATTTCAGTACAAGCTTTCAAGGAGTATTATGTTTACTGTAATGGGAAGTTAGACAGGTATCCTGTAGTGTAAAATAAATTACAAATCTGAATCACAGTGATTTGCTTGTCATGGATATGCCATGTGCTTGCCCTTTCCTATAGTATATTATCACTGAAAAGGTGCAGTTGCTTACTTAAAGCGTGACAGTTATCCATAGCTAACAAAGCTGCGTTTGTCACTTTCCTTCTATGTCTGGAGATAAAAGGCTTTATTTATTATAGCACTTCAGCATCTTGAGGATTGTTTTATAGATGTTTAATGGTCTGTCTGAACTTTTCCTAACATGGTGGCTTGCTGATCAGTTGACTGAATCTTTACTAAACTTGAGATTGGTAGGGAAAAATTAAAAGGGGAAAAAAAAGGCAAAATGTTTACACCTTGTCATAAACACTTCAATTATCCTTTGTCTACTTGAATAAAATCTTTGGGTAATAAAAGCACGCTTTAATGTATCTTATATAAGTAAGCTTGTTTGGATGTTTGTGTACAGTGTCTTAGAATGATCGTTGCCTTATGTTCCAATTTGGTCGGTGTAAGAGCTGGGAAAAAAAAAAAAAAAAACAAGCAACATTCAAATGACAATAGTCACCTTCAACGGCCTGCTGTTGAACTTCATCAACAAGGTTGTTTATTTGGAGGATTCACTTTTGTCACTGGATCTTTGGCTCCTCTTTCTCCTAGCATATTGTTTGCTGTAGGTAGGTCACACCAAGCTTTTCTCAAAGGAGCTCTTACAGTGTATGTCTGAGGTGGCTTATGGTGTTTTGTACCTGTCATACCTACAACCCTTCTGCTTTGGCTACTGTATCTTCAGATGGATTGAATGGAACAGCATCTGTACTTGTAAATTCAGGCAGTCAAATACAAACAGATCAATAAAATTTCAGTGATTGCTACTTTGAAGATAGTGTTGTAGATTGTGAACACAGGAGGTTAAGTCCTGGCAGCTGAGTGATAATGTCTCAGAGTACTGCAGCTGAATCCAGAAGGATTCATTTGCAAGAGAACTTCTAGTGTGTTTAGGCCACTGTATGCTAACTAGCATATACAGCTAAAGGTTATGACTGCACATGCTAAAAGATGAGTAAATAGATAATACGTCTATAAAAATGTACTTTAAGTCACTAAGTTAGAATTCTAACTTACTGTAGAGTCAGCTCATCTACAGCTGAGAATAAAATTTATCTCCATGAGATGTGCACATTAATACACATGGCTTAATAATGTAAGTTGTTTTTGTCATGCTGAATTAGTTCTAAATGAAACAGTTTATGTGAATTATTTGAATATGTTGTTAATTTGACAGTATATTTAAATTATCAATGTACTGTTCTGATGTTATGGACAATCCCAACTTGTATATTCTATGATTATTTTCTTAAGTTTTTAATAGTAGTGCTGTTCTCTTACACTTACTAGGTGTGATTTTTCCTTTTTAAAGAAAGGTTTTATATATGTAAACACTTGACAAAAGTAGGCAAAAACTCTGACAGTTTCTTCTGTGGTTGCAAAAAAAAAATAAAAAATAAAAACCCATGAAATCAGTTTTTTTTTGTTTGTTTTTTTTACACTTCTGACTTACTACAAAATACAGGAAAAAATATATATAGAATATGAGATTTGCAGGTTAGTACAGTTGAATGCATTCTGTCCATAAAGGTGTTTTTTTGTTTGTTTGTTTGTTTGTTTGTTTGTTTTTTCCTGAATCCTGCTAAGTACCTTAGCATCTATTTTTTGTTTCTAAAATTTCTTAGGGAATTATTTAATGTAGACAAATAAAGAATTTCTTCGCTATGTGGTCTGGCTCCTAAATCTAACTGTGACATGTTTTTCCATGGCACTAAATTTTTCATTAATAAAAAACTATATGAACTCTGACAATGTTTTGTATGCCTTTATTGAAGAAAACTTGTCATTTCACTGTAGATTGCCATTGAAATGCTTCCTTTCATCTGGAACTGCCTCAATAGGGAGTTACGCAGATTTTCAAAGACATCAAGGCTGGACTTTGAAATAGAAACTACAAATAATATTATATGAATTGGAGTGAATCTTTTATGTCTTTAAGGGGAAGAAACTACAGTGGTGCTGATTTGCTTTTTAACTGAGAAATTTTTCTATTAGCATTTGTTTGGCTTTTGCTACTGAATGACTGTTGCGACTGTTTAGCAACCTTGTTTATCCTACTTTTGAAACAATGGGTGCGGGATTTCACTGCACATAACTGTAGTCTGTGGCGGGGGGGGAACATCAGTGAAAAAGTTAAGTTTACTCTAATGCATCGCTTCTGTATTACAGCTATAGAGTAAGTGTTGAACTACAAATGTTCTCACTAGGGGGCCTGTTCATTCCTCCACATAAGTTCCATTAAGTTTAAAGGGAAATAACAGTACTGAAATGACCACGGAGATGGGGCAGAATCTCTGGATTTGATATATGACTTGTGTTGTTATTCTTTGAGCTGCTAAGTCAAGCAGCAAACACTTATAGATGTTTGTGTATTTAAAAATATTTGCCGTGGTTTTGTGTTCTTTTGTTTTCCCTAGACAGTTGGAATCAGCAGAGGTAAATACACCTGCTGGCTGGTACAATACACTCTGTTTTGTTGTGATTAACTGATATATTTACAGTGACAGGTAGTGGTATGTGAAATAAGAACAGTATCAACTTCAAAGTGTGCCGGTAGATGAGGGTTTTTCTCTTGCTAGTGTTCTCATTCATTTATGTTTTCCTAATAGGATAGGGAAAAAATCTTTGAAATTTAAGTTTTTGATTCTTCAGAAGTAAAGTTTTGCAAAAATAGTTGTGTTGTAAATATTAGGGCTTTTTATTGTTCAGAAGTGATGATCTCTTTTGTAACACTGCTGTATACTTTCCAGGCAGACTCCAATGTACACTTCAGCTGGAATTTTATTTGTTGCTAAATTATTGAGGGAGAAGCTCTTACAATTGAGAAGCAGTATCACAATAGATTGCACTATTGCAATACTACAGATTTCAGGTTATACTTTTGCTAGGTCATGAATGCTTATTGTTCACAAATAGTTGCTTTATGGTATTTGTGGTTATTTACTGAGTACGATGTGACAGGCTATTTGAAAATAAAAATGATTGTGTTGCTAGCTTAAAACTGATCCTGGACACTCATCATTATGAGGAAAAATTCCAAGGCAAGTTGTAATAGATCATCAGTGAGGATGGAGGTTTGGTTGGCAGACTGATACATAGAAAAGTGTAAAGCAACTAAAACTTTCCATAAATCAATATTTTTATCTACAGCACTCTTTCTGAGCATTGAGGAGCAACATGGAATAGTTTTCTACTTTTTGTTGTGTAATCAATCTTAATGTAAGATTTTTTCTGAAATTTTTACAGTAATAGATTAAAGCATTGCAGATTAAAAGGGCAAATGTTAAAAGTATAAACAGTCTAATTCATACACAGTCAAGTGTGTTTTGTTAATTTGTTTTTTACTGAAGACTTGATTTGTATGGTCTGAAGTAGAAAAAGAATATATTGGAGTAGCTGCAGTATTAATAAACTCTGCTTAAATTCAATCTTTTGCCATTATGAACCTGTCAACATGAGAAGTCCTATGATCTTGCTTATTGGCAATAATTATGAGAACTTCAGTTGCTGTTTAGTGAAAGTGACAGTTCCACAAAATGGGACTTCAGGCTGGTAATATCACAGCTGCATGGGTTTCAGGATGTTAACAAACAGCCTTCTGCGATGTTATCCTCCTACCTGTCTTCTGTATCTTTTCTGAAGATTACTGTACCAGGACTGGCAGACCAGAGTGCATGCACACCCCAACATCTTCATGCCAGATCCAGCTGTCTAACTTCTCTGACTTCTTTCTGCACTTTGTGCTGACAATAGCAGATGCCTGCATCCTGTTCCATTGGTTCTGCTGTAAGGTTCATAACTTCAGATCAAAGTGCTGTAGCAAACAGCTCCAGGGCTGGAGGAGAATGTATCAAAGCCCTCAGGTATGTACAGAATACCATCCTCATTTCTTCCTGTGCTTCTAGGCATGTTGCCACAGTGGTGGTAATAAAATCCATCAAAATACACTGAACAGAGAATGATTAGTTAATTAAGTGCTGAAGACAAGGTTATGTTATTAGCTTTGTCCATCTCTGGAGTGTGGTTTCAGTTGGATAAACATTTTGCTGCACCTGAAGGGGTGGTACTACCTGCATCCTCCAAAGTGCATTCTCTTGTCCAGTTATGCGGTTGGTTTTGGTGATTATGCAGGTCCACAAAAGGGATCAGCCTTCTGGTCTGGCTGAAAACTAACCCTTTTTTTTTTTTTTTTTTTTCCTTTTTCTCAAGAGTGCGGGTAAGCAAACTGTTCTGTTTTACCAGACCGCCACCCAGCTGCTAATATAACAAGGTAGACTGCAGGAGTATGCAGCAAGGGACTGAGGAATGCAGGAAGTTATTCAGCTGGTGACGGCACATACTTAAATTGGCAAAAGCAGACTCTTCAAAACTTACCTGCAGATTGCAGTAGATCTCATACATCAACCCTCAAACTAGATGCCCATCCTTACCATTCGTTCCCAGTAAAATTCAGCAAAAGAAGTGAGAAATCAGGGGATTTATATACCGGGTTTCTATTACTTCAGGGAGAATATCATCAACAGGCTCATGTTTCTAATATTCTCTTCTGTCTTGTAAACAGTTAATTCTTTAACATCACTTTCCCATCTTCAGGATGGGAAAGTGCAATCTCCAATATTTATTTTCTGAGGGCCTTCTCTTGGTTAAAATAGGAACTTGAATTTCCCATGAGGAGGTTGTACAACTACAGATGTAATACTTCAGAGCAGGTGGAGTTACTACAGAGCTTTTGTGAAAATGAGAGCACCATGAATTCTTGACTGACTAATTGAAAGTCACTGCGAGATGTGCTTTGTATTAAGCTACTGTGTTTTGCGTTGAGTGCTGTATTGGTCTCTCGGGTTTCTGTCACAGGGGTGTATGGTTACTGAATCACAAAGACATTTAAGCAGGAGACAAGTGCCAATGTGCTTAGCTGAGCTAAGATACCATCTTCAATTGCGTTCAGCAATAGATTTACAACTCTAACTTAATGAAAAATCAAGTCTCTCAGAGTTAAGAAATTTGATCTTGCATAAAGTTGTACAAAAACAATGTAGTGTGTCACTATATTCTAAGTACAAATGTCACATAAATACTCCAATTGTAGTTTCTAATTACCGTGGGTGTACCTTTGATCGGTCTTAAATATTTGTAGCATGTCAATCGATGTCTCATTTAAGCATTATGCTTTGCTTTGCAGCTATGATTTTTCCAGACTTAACATGCAAGAACTTTAAATGCACATTAGAAGTTGAGGCAATCTGGTCAAATATTAGACAATCTCACATAAGTGGCAGTGAGTAAAAAATCACTGAACAATACAAAACCACAAAAGCATTTAGTCTTAGTATGCAAAGATCTGAATGCTCCATCCTTTGAAAAAGAAAAGTTGTCCTTTCTTTGGTAGGTTCAAAAGGGATTTAAGCACCTGAGTGCAACACTTCAAGTTCTATGAGGATGTCAGTACTTCATCTCAGGTGCTGAGTACTTCATGCTCAGGTTCTAACTTTGTAGGCCTCTGACATCTGTACGTGTTTCTCTTGCTGGAATACATAAACCCATAACTCCTACTGCTAGGAATTCATTAGGCCCTCAAGCTCTGTTCATTCTCTTACCTTTTGACTTGAGGGCTGAATCCAACATTCTAAGAGCATTCAGACATACTAAATGCTGCTCAGCGTATGGCTAGAGTGAGTTTGTTGCACTTGCTTGTTCTAATCATTATGCCATTGTATGTGAAACATGAAAATCTATCTTCAAGTAGTAACTTGCCTGATTCTTTGGCCTCAGTGCTCTAAAATAACGTTTTCCTCTTTATTCTTGTATAGAAAGCAGCAATTCATTTATACAAGGTGGAACAGTTTCAGCAAGAAACTTGAAGTACTGAGGAAGATCTCAGTTGAAGATCTGCTTCTCTGGAAAGGCAAAAGTAAGATTTCATGAAAGTATACATCTTGGGATATATGTCCATTCCTATGCCAGTAATAGGCAGTACATGGTACCAAGCTTTTGGCAAGCTTTCTTTGAGTATCAACTCAGCTCAGAAAATAGGCTCAGTTCCTGGGCAGTTCACCAACACCAGGCTATTAAAGGCAACTTTTGGAGAGTAAAGAACATAGGTTTCTGACATCAAGAATCTTTTATCACTGGGATTCCTTAAGTTCCCATCTATTATGTTTCCTAAGTGTCTGTTTCCAAGGATGCTATAAAGACTTGTGAAGCACCACTGTATGATTGAGTAGGTGTTCCTCACTCATAACTATGGAATGCAATTGAGTAGATACTACTCTCAAAGCATGTATGAGACTGACTGCCACACTAGGCAGAACTGCTACGGGGCAGTCACGCAGTTTCAGGCCTGCTATCACCTGTTGTGTGGAGAACACCACAAATCTCATCCTTTTACACTGTTGACAAATATGAATGCTTTTAATGAAGTTCTGCTAATGCTAGCAGCCTATTCATGGGAGAACAATTTAACCCCGTTGTAATCTGAATAGTTAATCTTTCTTAAATCCAAGAATGCTTAGGGTACCTCGCTGGGACCTGCATTTTTTTTTTTTTTTTTTTTTCTTTTTAATCTTGATAGTCTTAGGCATTATTTTGGGAGCCCTCAAAAATTCTGGAGAAAGTGTATTTTTTGCCTCTTACCATTTCAAAAAGAAACTAATGAATTGTTCAATATATATATATTAATATGTATTCATATATATTATATATATATTATATGTGTATATATATATTATATACATACATATATATATATACATATATATACATATATATACACACACACACACATTATATATATATATATATATATATATATATATATATATATATATATATATATATATGAGTTTTCCTGTGCCAGAGAAGAGAATTAGGAGCAGTTGGCAGGCCCATAAAGAAATTATCATAAAACAGTTATGGCAAAAAATGGTTGTGAATGGGCATAAAGGACATTTGCAGGTCATTCCCATTTATCTCACAGTCCACTTCCAGCGCACAAGGTTTTCACTATTTGCAACAGCTAGGAAACAGTATTTTCAGACAGTATTCTCTAACTTAGGCACTCTCAATAAAGAAAGCTAAAGTAATAAAATAAGATAAAATTTCCTGTTAAGAACAGCTGCTTTTAAAAATAAATAAATAAATAAAAAATCTGCAGGTCTTGTGGGTTTTGAGTAGAAGAGTGAGAACAAATCTGATATTTAATGCTGAATTTGCTGCATGTTGAACATCAAATAAATAGACTACCATTATAGTCTATTTGGACTCTAAACATAGAATGAGACTGAAAGAACGTAGATTCCTCAATCCTCAATGTGTTTTTCTGAAAAGAAAAGGAATGGAGAGCAAATGGGAATCCCAGAGATAGTTTCCAAGAAAGTTGAAGTACAGTTGATTTTAAATACTTCAGGAGTAAGTTGGATGTAACTTTCTCTTTCAAAGTTGATGTAAATATGCTTTTTTGACACTTAACAGCTAGTGTGAATGGGCAGTGCATCAATCATCAGTCATGAGCAGGTGTGTGGTCTGCTGCAGGTTGGTAGCTGAGCCTGCAGTACTTCCACAGGAGCGGAAGCTGAGAGACTGGGGTGTGTTTTGTTTGCTGCCCAGTATCATTCTTGTTCCTAGGAAACAATGCCAACCTCAGTGAATTTTTCATCAGTAATTTCTTCAATCAAGCAGCCTAAGCAATCTGTAAATATAGATTGAAGATAATCACCTAAGCTATCATTAAAAGATTCATCTCAATCAGCAGAGCCTGCTAGCTGATTGTCACCTGAAGCCTTGCAATTAACACAACTAGTATTTTTGACAGAATAGCTGAGTGTGGCTTGATTAATGGTGCTATCTCAGGAATTGCCTTTTCCAGTATTTATTACCATCAGAGCTGTCAGTCCTGCATACTGCATTATTTTGAAAAGACTTAACAATAGATACAGGTGAAAAGAAATATTATAAGATGAGCTTTAGCTGGCCTTTGGAGACTTAAGTAACAATTCAAGTACTTGAATTTCGTCATGCGTGTCATATATTGATTATAATAATAAATCAAAAATAAAGTTAATCCCCCTTGTGCAATCAGAGGCTTTAAACTGAATTTAAAACAAATGTATGTTAGGTAAAACTCCAAACTACATCGTGTAGAAAAACGAGGAAAAAAAAAAAAACAAAAAAAAACAGTCATTCATTTTGAGTTGCAGCAGTGCCTGATACATTTTTTACACTTATTACATTTGAACTACCATCACACAGAGCTGGGACTTGCTAAATAAAGTTTTGAGTTTACAGTTAGTACTCTAACTGCTCCTTTTCAATATCTCCTTTTGTGTTTGCACTACAGTTTCAGGGATTTTTGTTTTATTTTTTCCTCTGCCTGAATTCCACCTTCTGTTTCATCCCATAATTACTTAGAGTTCTGTAAATGCTAATATACTATCCCAATGCCACTGCGTTTCAGTGTCATTATAATTACTGTCCTAGTTTATTAAAACAAGTAAAAATTAACAAAATATAAATTGCTGTAGTATTTGTATACCTGAATGGTTTTGTGGCAAGAGTACAAAATTTTTTATGCTTATGGTTCTTTTTGCTTTGCTGTGTAGAAACAAGCAAGGCTTGAAGTAAAGCTTTACAGCCCAACTCTGCAGTGGGAGTCATTACATAGATCTATGTCAGTATTGGTCCCTGTGAGAATCCAAGCTCCTTTAGTAGCCAGCATCAGGGTTACATGCTTGATACATTCATACATAATACATAGTTCTATTCTAATACATTCCGTTATTATCATTGTTATTTTATTTTAAGAGGAAAACCTTTTTGGTATGATTAGGTACTCCTTTTGACTTCTAATTCCTTGTCAGTAGTGTCATATCTTTGGTAAAGATACAAAAGTTTTGTTTTGTAAGCTTCTAAGGTAATTTTCTGAAACCTCTTATTATTGTGAATTGCCTGTATTTTTTGTTGCTGCTGCACTTAGTGTCTGACACTGGATTAACCTACTTAAAGTTTTTCTGAGGAACTTATGAAAGTTCTTCATTTTTTTTAATTAAAAAAAAATGATCATTTTTTGTTAAAGCAAACTTTCAAGCAGCTGTAACTATAAATATTTCTATTCTGGTCTACTTAGATTCAGGTAATCTTTTTAAGAAGAACATTTGCTGAAAATCTGCTTTATATAAAGGTTATTTTGTATTTGTAAAAACCTTGTCTTACTGTACTATTTTAGACAATAAAAATAAGCACATCCTATTTTTCTAGTGAAGAGATGAAGTGTAACGTGAGACATCAGACATCTTTCTAGGGGAAGATGTGAAGTGTTGCAGTACTAGGTAGTGAGTGAGCTTTGGAAAGGAGCTGAGAAGTGGCAAATACAGTACAAATAACATGAACTACCAGAGAAAGCAAAGGGTAAACTACATATTCTGTCTATGTGATAATATGAAGAAAAATGATAAAGTGCATTTTTTCTAATTTTTCTTTGCACAAATGGATTTTAATCCTGTTTGTATTTTTCATTATTGAAGGCCTTTTTTTTACTTCTATGTTGTTCATCTACTAAGCCCAGTATTTGCTTAAACACCATTTCTCAGTTGCAATCAAATTACACTCCTACCATCAAGACAACTTCATGTAGAAGTACAACCCACAATCTTTGCCCTGAGAGTGGAACTTCTGCTAAATTGTTGTTTTGTTTTGTTTCTTTACCTCCACAGACTCTGCAATGCCGAGTTTGCATTTTATATTTTAAACTGGCTCTTAAGATGTGATTCAGATTTAAATTTGAAATTTTGATTTAACATTCCATTTATACTTTGTAAGTTCAGTGTTTTTCTAAAGACACTACAAAACTTTCATTTGTATGTTATCATGAAGTTCTACAGCATTTTTAGATTGTGCTTAAATTTTAATCCCATTTGTTTCTTTTTGATTAAAACTGATATAAAAATATTTGTACCCTGAGAAATAACGTCTAAATGATTTTCGTCAGAGTTTATACATTGTTATTTTTTTCTCTAGTTCTTGATTAACATTGCATTAGGGTTTAAAGGTTTGAATATTATTTTAGACCAATATTTCCGTCTACAACTAAGCCACTTACCAGAAGCACCTTACAAATGCTACCTAATTAGGTTAGGGGTACTAAATGTAGTTATCCCTCTGTGGTGCTGTATTTTGTTTTCTGGATAAAGCTCAGAGCACATTTCTCAGATTTCCCTGTTTCAAGTGTTCTTTCTCCTTTTACACACTACAGTATTGTGGCCTCTAACAAACTGTGTTTTTTTTTTTTTTTTAATGTTAAATTATTGCTGTCACTATTCTTATTATCAAGTATTTCCTGAACCAGAGAGAAATACTGAACCATATTTGAAGGAAACAGCCACAAAGAATTTCTAGGTTCAGTGCATGTGGAGGAAAATTAGTAGACATAAAACTGCTAAAGCTGTTTAAAAGAGCATAATAGATCTACCTGGTTTCTGTAGAAGGGTAGACTGGGTGATCACTGTTAATTCCTTCTAGGTCTAAAGACATGTGAATACATTCTTTTAAGTGGCATTGGATTTTGTTAAAGTGCAATATATAAAAATGGATTTTGTTGTTGTTCGCAGGAAAATTACTATTCCTCCAACCTGACTGTGTTCCTAGATCCTATGGTTGCAATATGGGGGTGGCTTTTACTCAAGCTGCAGCCTAGTGCAGGATGTATATATAGTTTTCTTCAAAAATCCGTATTTGCTCTACATAAACTACAAACTGATGGAATACAAATGAGTTCTGATCTGAAGATGAGGCTCAAGCTGCTATGGTAAGGTCCACTTCGAATATTTTTGGAGGTGGCTGGAGTCAGACAGGAGCATAGATCTGTCAGCAAAATTTATGCAAAGGCCAATTTTTAATCCAGTGAAGCATGCAGTTGGATTTACCTCATAAACTGAGGTTAAATCCAGTTTAATCTGAGCTCAATATAAAGTATGGAATATTTTCAGCCTTTTCTAAATGGATTTTGTATATATGTTTTGAATATTTAAGTGAAAATTAGACAATAAACAGCCTTTCAAACATTAAAGGAGTAAAAAGAAATACATGCAAGATGTTGACATAGTAGATGCTGAATTTAGGCTGTCATCAGTAAACATCAATACAAATGTAGCTGACAGCAAATAAAATCGCATGGTGCAGATACAGGAGACAGTTTAAGTTTTAAATCTAGGAATGGGATTTTGTTTAGAGAGAAAGAGGGCTTGCAGTTGCTGTGAAGTCCATGAAAGACTCTGTTAAGCCTTTTGATTCCATGTGAAAGATACTTAGCCACTAATGATGAACATTGGTACTCATATTCAGCAGATAAAAGGATGGCATCTTCCACTTCTTTGAATGTCCCCTTCCCCCACCGAGGTAACACCCTCTTATTTGTTTTCCATTCCAGAAAAATAAGTGAGAACCAGCACTGCATTTGCCAGAGTAAGGTGGATGCAGAAATAAATCTGTACGTGAATAATAGTAAAGCTCTGTCGTTACAACTGTGGCATAGTCATGTCTCAAAACTTGAGTGCATGTTTTGGGTGTAAATTTATTTCTTAGTGAATTAGTAATATCAGGCCTTTGCTCCAGCCCTCAGTCTATTTGCTGAATTCATATTACCATCAAATGGTAGCTGTGCATGACCAGATTAAGAAAAATGCATGCCTTTAACAAATAACTGGTAATAAAAGTAGTTTAAATAAGGATATAAAGGACTGAAAATGTGCATAATATCTCTTGATTCTAACCAGAATGTCACAATTGGAAAATAAATATTACTTTGAAAGTGAAAGACTTACTCTTCCTAAATTTAAACAGTAATAATAACTAATGTGCTACCATAAAGCAGAAACTAGTTAGCGCTTTCTAAGTTTAAATTTTTTACTTCACATCTTGTGTGACCTTGATGTGATCCTTTAAGAACTGTTTTACATAGCATCTCAGGTGTGTTCAAAAAGCTTTATGAGGATGGCATTGTTGTATACAAAACCAGAAAAAGTGTTCTCTGCACAGGGTTAAACACTGGTTTCTGTTACAAGTCATGCTATCACACTTTGTAATGCTAATGTCTAAGAAAGCTCTCTAAAAACTGCAAGAGTATTTAGAAGGTAGCTTTACTAGAAGACTTCTTTTCACTGTAGAGCGTTTCACTATAGAGGTCTTTTCACTAAGCCCTTTTTCAAAATGCATCAAGCCAAAGAAGCTTATGTGAGCCAGTCGGTCCTGATGGAGCCACTTGTAACAGAGCCCATTTCCCAGCTGTGTACAGATACTGGAGGTTAAAGTAACAACTCTCTCAGAACCCCGAGGCATCTAAGAATGACATTTTAAAACCATTTATACTGGATTTCATGAGGAAAGAAATAATAAAAAAAAAAAAAAAAAGAAAAAACGTTTAGTATAGGTAGTTCTTTCTTCTAACTAAGGCTTTATTTTTTTTCCCTTAACAGCTGGTTGTATGCAACACGAGCCATTAAAAGGGGTAAGCAATATAAGAATCTAAAACAAGTGTGTTCCATCATTTGCACTATAATAGATAAATCGTTGGAGGAGGACACACCACACATTTGTAAGCTACTGGGACAAACAGCAAAATCAAGACTTTTATTTTGAGCAAACACAAGAGGTCCTTTTGAGACCTGCTTTGACCCCTTGATTGCAGATCCTTTATGGGAGGTATAGGGGGTGTCTATTCTGATATGTTTTCTTATTTATAGGAGAGAGATGAGATTATAATTAAATAATTTGTAGTCTTCATGTTATTTAATGAAAAGCATGTTAGCATTACCTGTGTAAAAGAGGACACCAGTATACCCTACCTTCATGAGGTTTGGGGAAGATGTAGCAGTCCAAAAATTGTATGTTAATTTCTAAATTTTGTTTATATAATAAACATAAAAGTAAAAATACTCAGTGCAAGCCAAATATTGACAACCTTACACAGGTCTAGATCTTTCACTCTTCTATTTACTCCATAAACAAAACTTTCATTATGCACATAATAGCCCTGTCTTTCTGTATGGCTTCTGCCTTATTTCCTGTTTAAACTTCTTAAGTTTATTTTTTAAGTTTCAGAATTCTTCTCAAACATTTTGCACTTTATCTGCTAGATTATGTCTCAAGGTCTTTTTCTGAGCTAAATATCCATTTTGTGAGACTACTCTTTGGCCAGAAGTGGTATCATTAATCAGAGACAATGCAGAAAGATATTTAAAATAAAATTCAAGTTGAAATTTTTACTGTTTTAATAATGTATATTATTTCTCATACATTTAAATTATTCAAACGTCAGAAAAAATGACTTGTTAAACAGATGAGCTAATGATCAGGACAAAATATTTTGTTTTAAACACTTTTCCTTAGTTTAGTCCTCAGTTTAATCAGGAGGAAAGATTCATTTCATTAAAGGATTCAGATTTTACATCTTTAATGGGTAAATGCAATTTATATATCACTGCTCCACTGTCCAAGTTAAATTTTCATATTGCTTATGCATTCATTTATTTTCACATATATTCTAGAAATATAACAACATGGAAAGTAACTGCAGTAGCTAATAAAAGTAGTTAATTCTTTAAAGCTTGCATGTGCTATATGTAAACAGTTATTCACTTCTTGTCTGGCTGGTAAGATAACATTTAGGCTTTAAGGGTTGTTTTTTTGTTGTTGTTTTTAATCTTTGAAGTGTCAAAGTCAGAAAAAGTCATTTTAAGTCTCTGTTTCAGTGAGATCTTAACATTTGTTAACGGCAAGCAATCAAAAAGGGTTGTATTTCTTTTTGATTTTTGTTTAGCTGAACAACTAAAGACATCCAAATGCATGTAAAAATTATCAGACACTATCATAGTAATGATTTGTACAACTGAGCAACTGGTTAGATAACAATTTTAAGATTTAGATGTATAAGCTAAGCTAATAGTGACATACCATTGTAAAAATAAGTATCATATAAAAAGACAGCAATAAGCCAGTCTTTACCATGTGAAGTAGCTTGTTTTGTTCTCAGGTGGCGTTCTGTACCCCACTTCAAATAAAAATATCTTCATGAAAGACATGCAAATAGTGCATCAAACAATATAAGGACTATACTTTCTACTGTTTAATTAGAAAGACTACTTTCACATAAGGAAGGAAAGATTTAGTACTTGAAAGGTGTAACAGGCTACTGACGAGGGGGAAGAAGAAAGCCTCTGAATTTGTTAGCTAAGACAAATTTAACTGGTTTCACTTGCAGCATGGCACTGAAGATTTAAATTGGACTGAAGTTCCACAACCTTCTTAGGAAAACTGAATACTCTTTAAGGTGCTTCTTCCCTGATGCTCTCCTCCCCCCCACCCTCCCCCCAAAAAAGAAAAATCAGTTGTCAAATTATACAATGAATTCTGAACTATTTACACAGAATGGTGGACCATTTACAAGAAATTTTTAGATTTAGATTACTAATTTTAGATTACTAATTGTGGGGCAATTTTTTGTCTGTCTTCCACATCCAGCAAGGTCACATTCAACTATGATAAAATTTGAAGTGTACAGTCTGTTGCTGTTTCATTTTTGAGCTCTGAAGAAATAAACCATGAAGCTGAAGTATAAGAAGTATAAAGAAGTATAGTATATTTTATTGACTTTTAAATACACCATTTCAAATATGAATTTACATTGTTATCCATTCCATATATCACATACGGTTGAAAGTTTGCAGTACTGACAGTGCAGTGACGCTTATATGAAAATTATATGAAAACAGAGAAAAGTTCAATGATTTGACTGGAAATATAACACAGTATGTCACAGTATATTGAAAGATATTTATTTCAGAATAATATGTAACATACAAGCAGTGTTTAATTTCATTTAAATTTTAAAAATAACTGTTTAAAATTGCTCTTTCCCAATCTGTAGGTTTTTTTTGTTTGTTTGTTTTTTACTGTTACAGGAGCTGTTTTTAAAAATTAACCCACGACTAGGGAAAACCAAACAAAACTAACAACAAAACAGAAATGATTAGGAAAACTATACATACTTAAGACATCCTGAGGAACTGATAACCAAAACATCAACATCCAGGAATAACCTGCATCGCTGACTCATTTTCTGCCCACTGGAAAAAGCTGCACTGTTTCTCCTTCTCAAAAGGGCAAACAAAAAAGTTCTTTCCATTATTGGGACCAATCTTCAGCACTGTCTTCATAACACATCGCTTGCCATGGTTACAAAAGGGAAAATGCAAGTCTGCCCACTGCAAAAAGACAGTTTTTAGACAGAGTTATAGTATATGACATGGCTGTGAGTTCCGTATTTTAAAATTAGCAATTGAGATAGATCTACAGGAGAGGCCTTAGCAGAAACTCCTGGTACTTATCTCTTCTGTGATCAGTGATTTTAGTTTTTTTTTTTTGTTTGTTTTTCTCAACATTAAGTGTAACTGCATGCATTTTTAACTGCTGTTAAATATTGTAACAAACTTTCTAAGTTTACTTGATGTTAATGCAGAGTTTTCTTCAAATTAAGGCATGATAGTCATTACTGCCTTGAATTCATCTGTTATCTACATGTTGGTAGGTCTCTTGTGAGACCCCATGTGGAGTACTACATTTAGCTCTGGGGCCCCCAGCACAAGGACATGGCAATATTAGAATGAATCCAGAAGAGGGCCACAAAGATGATCAAGGAGCTGGAGCACCTCTCCTATGAAGACAGGCTGAGCAAGTTGGGGTTGTTCAGCCTGGAAAAGAGATGGCTCAGGGGAGATCTTATACCTATAGACCTTCCGGTACCAAAAGGGAGCCTACAGGAAAGCTAGAGAGGGACTCTAGTGATAGGACAAGGGGGAATGGCTCTAAATTAAAAGAGGGTAGGCTTAATTTAGTTCTAAGGAGGAATTTATTTACTATAAGAGTAGTGAGACACTGGACAAAGTTGCCCGGAGAAGCTGTGGATGCCCCATCCCTGGAAGTGTTCAAGGCCAAGTTGGATGGGGCTTTCAGCAACCTGGTCAGGTGGGAGGTGTCCCTGCCCATCGCAGGGTGGTTGGAACTGGATAATCTTTAAGGTCCCTTCCAACCAACACCATTCTATGATTCTAGCAACCAGTCACATACGTTCACAGCAAGGAGCTGTAGCCACCACTTGAAGCTATGACTGTGCAATGGTGGAAGCAGTTGTCCAGACTATAGTATGTGCATCTGTGGAGGTTTTCAAGATTTTGGCTAGACAGAGACATGACTGTTGTCCAGATTTAGAGTTTGCATTAGTCCAACTTCAAGCAAGATGCTGAAATAAATGAGTTTTACAAGTACCAACATTTCTACAATGCATCTGTCTTACATCACACTGAAGCAGATTAAGAACATCTGCACAAGCAGGTACATGCTCAGCTGTAAGAGGAGTAACTGAAATAAAAAGTTTGCAACTATGATTATGCTCTTAATTTCAATTCAGTGTGCAGAACTATTTACAATGACCTCAAGCTTTTAATGGATCATATCTGTTCACAAGTACAGATTATTAGGTTGAGATGGCTGCATGAACAAGTATTTGATTTAAGCAAAAAAGTGAGCAGTCTTACTTATTAGAATACAGGTCCTGAAGTCTTACACTTACTTGAAAATAGTCACACCGAGTTTCCATGGGTAGAGGACAAGTGTAAAACTGCCTGCCCTTGTTTTCTCCATCCTTTCTCACAACTCTGAGGCTGCAGAGGCGGCTGTGTTTACTGCAGCAAGGATGACCCATCTTTATACGATTATCATCTGTTATATTAACTTGAGATTTGCTGTAATGACAGATTACAATATAAATTGTGAATAAAGCAGAATTTTCCTATCCTCTTTACTAAAAAGTTACTGCAATGCTCCAAATCAAATTCTGACAGGAAGTAATCCAGCTGAGGGGGTGGAATACTGTTCTCTGAATGGGATCATGTTTCTTTCTTCATCATAATTGAGATAGAGATTATCTGAATGCAATACGTGAGGCTTTATTTAAAAATAGTAACATGAAAAATATTATACTTCATAAATGTGTCTTTCTAATATATTTATGGAGCAGAAAAGCAGTGATGAAACCACAGGGAAAACAAACAACTAATTAGTTCTTTTCATTCTTGTTAAGCTTCAGCTTAGAAATTGTATGTTTGCTTTTATGTCTGGAAGACTACAGTCCTGTGGACATCAAAGTTTTTGTCTAACACCTCATTAAAACGTGGATCCCCACCCCTGAAAAAAAAAATCCAGTATAAAGTGTTTTGTTTTTTTTTAATGTCTAAGTTGGTGACTGGTAATAATTATTTATCACATGTTATTGTGATTGATGATGTCTAACTTCTTCTTTGCACTCCCTCTCATTCTCATTTATCCCACCTACGTCCTCTCTAGTCCTCTACTGAGTCAGCAAGGAGAACATGTATCCATACACCCTAACTTTGCTAACTAGTGAGATTCTGTTTCAAAACTGGTGCCTCAACAATGCAAGAAATAATTTTTTCATAACCTGTTCAGAAACATGACCAATTATTTTGTAGCATACCATGAATATCTTTCACATTCACCCTACATTATTTACAACCTTAAGTGACATCTACCTTTTACTCCCATTACAGTTGGGTATGTCTGCCCAAGTTTTCCTTGACAATCCTAATGGGTTCCCTAGTGAAGAGAAATGTGAGACTGTGCCTGAGTAGGGCTGCATAGGTAAAAAGTTGGGATGGGTGAAGCATTGAAGTAATTATATATATAGGATGGGAAGGAACATTAAAACAAAACAGAGATGGGAGGTTCATCCAGCTACCTTGAACAGAAGCTTGTATCATGGAAAAACGTTGAAAATTTCTAGCTGACAAATTGCTTTAGTTAGAATATATCATTTACTTTACTCAGCACCTTACTCAGCACCTGGCCTGATGGCCGCAGACGGGTCCCTATCTTTTAGGGGAAAAAGGATCCTGGGCCAGGAACTGGCAGGGCTCATTGAGAGGGCTTTAAACTAGGTAGGAAGGGGGATGGGGCTGAGGCTAGGATTGTTGGGGCTGTGCCAGGGGGAACAAGGGCAAGGCCGGAGGATAAGGCAATGGCCCAGCTGAAGTGCATCTACACCAATGCACGCAGCATGGGTAACAAACAGGAGGAACTGGAAGCCATTGTGCGGCAGGCAGGCTACGACTTGGTTGCCATCACGGAGACGTGGTGGGACCAGTCTCATGACTGGAGTGCTGCAATGCCTGGCTATAAGCTCTATAGAAGGGACAGGCAGCATAGAAGGGGTGGTGGTGTGGCTCTCTATATTAGAGAGTCTTTCGAGGTTGTAGAACTCGAGGTTGGGAATGACAAGGTCGAGTCCCTTTGGGTTAGGATCGGCAGGGACAACAAGGCTAGTGTCCTGGTCGGGGTCTGCTATAGACCGCCGAACCAGGATGAGGAGACGGATGAGGAATTCTACAGGCAGCTGACAGAGGTTGCAAAATCATCAGCTCTTGTACTCGTGGGGGACTTCAACTTCCCTGACATATCCTGGAAGCACAACACAGCCCTGAGAAAGCAGTCTAGGAGGTTTCTGGAGAGCGTGGAAGATAGCTTCCTGACGCAGCTGGTTAGTGAGCCTACCAGGGGAGGTGCCCCGCTAGACCTTCTCTTCACAAACAGAGAAGGACTGGTGGAGGACGTGATCGTCGGGAGCTGTCTCGGGCAGAGTGACCACGCAATGGTGGAGTTCACTATTCTTGGCGAGGCCAGGAAGGGGACCAGTAAAACCGCTGTATTGGACTTTCGGAGGGCTGACTTTGAACTGCTCAGGACACTGGTTGGTGGAGTCCCTTGGGAGGCGGTTCTGAAGGGCAGAGGGGTCCAGGAAGGCTGGGTGATCTTCAAGAGGGAAGTCTTCATGGCGCAGGAACGGTCTGTACCCACGTGCCCAAAGACGAGCTGGCGGGGAAGAAGACCGGCCTGGCTCAACAGAGAATTGTGGCTTGATCTTAGGAGGAAAAAGAGGGTTTATAAGCTTTGGAAAAGTGGGCAGGCCACTAAGGAGGACTTTAAAGAAGTAGCGAGGCTGTGCAGGGACAAAATTAGGAAGGCCAAAGCTCATCTGGAGCTCAATCTGGCTACTGCCGTTAAAGATAACAAAAAATGTTTCTATAAATACATCAACACAAAAAGGAGGACCAAGGAGAATCTCCATCCTTTACTGGATGCGGGGGGAAACTTAGTTACAAGAGATGAGGAAAAGGCGGAGGTGCTCAATGCCTTCTTTGCTTCAGTCTTTAGCGGCAATACCGGATGTTCTCTGGATACCCAGTACCCTGAGCTGGTGGAAGGGGATGGGGAGCAGGATGTGGCCCTCATTATCCATGAAGAACTGGTTGGTGACCTGCTACGGCACTTAGATGTGCACAAGTCGATGGGGCCGGATGGGATCCACCCAAGGGTACTGAGGGAACTGGCAGAGGAGCTGGCCAAGCCACTGTCCATCATTTATCAACAGTCCTGGCTATCGGGGGAGGTCCCAATCGACTGGCGGCTAGCAAACGTGACGCCCATCTACAAGAAGGGCCGGAGGGCAGACCCGGGAAACTACAGGCCTGTCAGTTTGACCTCAGTGCCAGGAAAGCTCATGGAGCAGATCCTCCTGAGAGTCATCATGCAGCACTTGAAGGGGAAGCAGGCGATCAGGCCCAGTCAGCATGGCTTTATGAAAGGCAGGTCATGCCTGACGAACCTGATCTCCTTCTATGACAGAGTGACGCGCTGGGTGGATGAGGGAAAGGCTGTGGATGTGGTCTACCTTGACTTCAGCAAGGCTTTTGACATTATTTCCCACAGCATTCTCCTCAAGAAACTGGCTGCTCTTGGCTTGGACTGGCGCACGCTTCGTTGGGTTAGAAACTGGCTGGATAGCCGGGCCCAAAGAGTCGTGGTGAATGGAGCCAAGTCCAGTTGGAGGCCAGTCACTAGTGGCGTCCCCCAGGGCTCGGTGCTGGGGCCAGTCCTCTTTAATATCTTCATCGATGATCTGGATGAGGGCATCGAGTGCACCCTCAGTAAGTTCGCAGATGACACCAAGTTAGGTGCGTGTGTCGATCTGCTTGAGGGTAGGAAAGCTCTGCAGGAGGATCTGGATAGGCTGCACCGATGGGCTGAGGTCAACTGCATGAAGTTCAACAAGGCCAAGTGCCGGGTCCTGCACCTGGGGCGCAATAACCCCAAGCAGAGCTACAGACTGGGAGAGGAATGGTTGGAAAGCTGCCAGGCAGAGAAGGACCTGGGAGTGATGGTGGATAGTCGGCTGAATATGAGCCAGCAGTGTGCTCAGGTGGCCAAGAAGGCCAATGGCATCCTGGCTTGTATTAGGAACAGCGTGACCAGCAGGGCTAGGAAGGTGATCGTCCCCCTGTACTCAGCTCTGGTGAGGCCGCACCTCGAGTACTGTGTTCAGTTTTGGGCCCCTCGCTACAAGAAGGACATCGAGGTGCTTGAGCGGGTGCAGAGAAGGGCGACGAAGCTGGTGAGGGGCCTGGAGAACAAGTCCTACGAGGAGCGGCTGAGGGAGCTGGGCTTGTTCAGCCTGGAGAAGAGGAGGCTCAGGGGTGACCTTATCGCTCTTTTTAGGTACCTCAAGGGAGGCTGTAGCGAGGTGGGGGTTGGCCTGTTCTCCCACGTGCCTGGTGACAGGACGAGGGGGAATGGGTTTAAGTTGAGCCAGGGGAGTTTTAGGTTAGATGTTAGGAAGAACTTCTTCACTGAAAGGGTTGTGAGGCACTGGAACAGGCTGCCCAGGGAAGTGGTGGAGTCACCATCCCTGGAAGTCTTCAAAAGACGTTTAGATGTAGAGCTTAGGGATATGGTTTAGTGGAGGGCTGTTAGCGTTAGGTTGGAGGTTGGACTCGATGACCTTGAGGTCTCTTCCAACCTAGGAAATTCTGTGATTCTGTGATTCAGTTACTTTCCTTTTGGTATGAGAATTCACACATTTCAAATGAGATAGCAAATTGTTCAGTGACTCTAACCTAACTTTTAGATAGCTTACACATTTTAGTAGTCATAAACCCATTTCATTTTAGGTTGCAATTAACAAATATCATAAGTATAATTATTTTTGCAAATAATGAAAGCAAAAAGATACTTGTCTTTAGACAGGGGAAACAAGTTAACAATTAAGACAGAAATGATAATCACCTGTCTAATAAGTACTTTAGTAAGGGTCATCAGTTTATATGTGTCATCTTTCACAAGGACTTCAAGACCTCTCCAAGCAAACAGCAACTACAGTGCTAAGGCAAGCAGTGACTGGACAACTCCTTTGGTAGAACTGTACTGGTTTACCTATTAGAGCTAAACTATTTTGTTCCATGGGAATATCTGAACTATGAACTGTGTGCTGGCCAGATGCCAAAACCAGGACTTCTCCAGCAACAGCCTAGGTCTTTCAGTGCTTTTGAAATCATAGTAGTTTTAGTTACTCATGAGCAAGTTACCTCTGTCAGAAATCCAAAGACCACAGTTATGAACCTTACAACACAACATTCCATTCATCTTCAGGGATAAAGATAGTTTAAGGGATTATAAAAAGACTTGTTCACATTTTAGAATACCTACCCGCTTGTTACATCGTATTGGTGAACAGAAGGTACATGATGAGTTTTCTGCTTTTTCTTTATGGGTTTGAGAGAGAATGGTTCCTGATAGGAAGGTGAAGCCACAGCAGTTACATTTGTTGAGCTGTGCTTGTCCATGTTTCTTCCTGAATGATAGATGTTATTGTGGGTCTGATCACAATTGCTTTCTGGAGCAGCATACTCAGAGCATCCATCAGATATTTGGTTATCATTTTTCAAAACTACTTTGTTACCAAGATCTGTTAAGACAAGAGTTGTAGTTCCAAATGCAGCTCTCCTATTAATCTTTATTTCTGTGCTTGGTTTTCCAAATTCATTACAGGGGTACTTCATGAGCTTTGTGTTAAAGGCTGCAGAATCTCCAGCATTCTGTGTCTTTGGGACTAGAGAAAAACAAGTTATTAGTTATAAGCCATCTGTGTAGAATAATAAATTGTATTTATTTCCTGTACTTATAACTCATATGGAGAATGAAAGAGTAAATTTACTATGCCATATTGAAAGATCTCAAAAACCTGTCATAGATTAGCTGTAGAACCAAATTTCTTTCAATACAAAAGCTCATGTACTTTTGGAGCCACGTACAATATATGCTTCAAGCTAACATTACTATTGTCTGAATAGGATCAGAAATGAAGAGTAATCTGTACATGAAAGCTATGAGACAATTACCTATACAAAGTGGAATTTAGCACAGACACTGCAATTAAAATATTTAGATTTTTCAAAATAAATCCTTATAATTCCAGTGAGAGATTGCAGGGTATGGTAGCTCTAACATCAATACATCATCCCTTTTTAAGTGTTGTTTTACCATTGACATAAAAGGAATTTGCTTGGTTTTCTACTGCTTTCACAGTTTCTATCCTTTCCAAACACAATGTGGATCCAAACTTCTTGATCCCTCATTATAAGAGGCTTCAGAAGCAAGAAGTTCAGACATATATTTTGCATTTGTTTCCTGACCTGAACAGTAAGTTTCTTCATTGAAACAGAAGCCTGCACCATGGGCAATCATCAAACAAACTAGGGTTAATATATTACTGTAATCTTTCCTCAAAAAAGGTGAAAAGAAAAACACGGAGTTCTGTGTGCAATCTTTTTTAAGTAGCTGTGAAGCCACAGTATTCAAGAATAGACTACTTTCTTTTTCTACCATCTCCAGGGAGCATCTCTGTACATCTTCCCTTCACCCACACAAACAAGAGGGAATTAACCAGAAGAAAAATGGGTAGGTAAGGTATACACAGTGGCACACTCTCTAGTACCAAAGGCATTCTCACTCAGAAACAAAGTAATAATTCTTAGAATTTACTGTGAATGCTACCTGTGTCCAGACATATTTTATTTTGCCACTGCTGCACACAATGAAACAGACTGGTTTCAGTGCACTCAGACTGTTTAAGAATGGTGTTTGGCCTTGTACTTAGCAAAGGAGCAAAGAAACTGAGTGGCAATGGTAAATAGTTATCTTTGTCAACAGAATGAATTCTTTTGGCTGTACAGTCAACAGCAAACTTTACATACCACAAATTCTATCCTCAAATTGAGACATTTCTAAAAACAACAGTTAATTTTAGAAACAACATAAAAGCCAAAAAATCAAAGGTAGAAAAATCTCAATGTCTGAAAAGAAAGATAAGAAAAACTATGTTAAAAAGTCTCAAATACCACTCCTACAATGAAAAAATGTTACTTTAAAAAAAAAAAAAAGAGAATTTTTGTAACTGTATTCCACTAAATCCAACAGATCTTCAAAATTCAGACCTACTTGCAATAATAGCGTATAGTTAAAGAAGTGAAAGAATACAGATCTCCTCTTCAGAGAGAAAATGGGTGGAAAGTCTGTCCATTACCCCTCTTATCCCTTCCTAGTATCTAAATTCCTATACAAAAATCTGGACAGAAGTTGGCTTGTTACTCATTCCCTCTTCATGTCCCTTTCTAGGTCTCATTCACAGCTGTTTCTGCCCACCTAAAGGTCTAGAGAGTAGCACTAAAGCTCCAGGGTACAAACAACAAATGCTGTTAACTCCACAATCATCCTTACTCTGTACTCAGAGGAAAAATACTAGCCCCTAAGAAACCAAACATTCCTTTGGAAAGCGTACCAAAATATATAGTCCCCTACTGTTTTTGTTCACATGGAAGAATGATAATTACTTTTCTGCCCCCTGATGATTTCTCTGTCAGACATCTACTGCCAACTTCTAATGATTTTAATAAGAGTTTAAAGCATGGTATTTTGTCTCAGTCCTTGCCCCAGCAATAACAAAGGATTACCCTGGAGACTTGTCTATAGAATCACCACCTGCATACAAAGCTGGAAGGCAAGACGCTTTCAGGGTTGAAGACATGACAGTTTCTGTAATTGTCTGTGTAAGATTTCCCCCAAATCAGACTTTAAGTTAGCTAAAGTTACATAAATACAATTCACATCAAGGCACTTCTACAGTTCTGTAGTTCTAAAATCTGCACCAAACCCACAACCCTCCCTTCTCCCCACTCCCCAGTACAGGGTCCAGACAACCTTTCAATACCTTCAGGCCTTGAAGTCAAACAGGCATCACAAACTTCAGCAGAAGGCTTGTTTATTAGGGTACAGCACATACACGTCCACTCTTCTTCACATTTCTGAGCTATGTGTTCATTAGAACATGACCCCCTGCCATATGCCCAGCCAATTAGGCTATTTCTAGCTGGCAGTTTGCTGTGAAACAGAAGAATGATGTTAGTCCTTTGTGACGTTTCCTCTACAAATTACCTTACACCACTATGTGCAGGAAATCATGGGGCTAGAGAACAAGTAGTACAGTGTTATACCTGCCTATCATAGCTTGGACAGCATGTCATGATAAGTGTTTGAATTTTTTCTTTACCTAAAGGGCAAATCTTTCCCAATACTGCAGAAGTAATACAAATAAAAATATTCCATCTGATATGGACAGAAATTTAGTAATGAACTGATACACTCTACAGCACAATGTCCAGCCTCTCTCAAATTCCTTATCATTTTCAAGTAAGGCAGCAAGAATTTGGCAAAAAAGGACAACTGTTTCAGTATACTCCCATTATCCCTTGTACAGAATGCTTACTAACAAATACATTACTGAATGAAAAACTGTTCAGAAGCTGAACTACAGACAGCCACACTATCTATCAAACATTTTGGCTCTTGCTTAAATGGTACCCGTTAGGGCACTTTGTTATTGTTAACAGTCAACAAAATTGAAAACCTTGAAGTTAAAAAGTCTTTCTTTTGTGACACCATTTTGTGATTTACTTTTTTAAACACTTAGGAACCTGTTCAGATTTAAGAATTTTTCTTTCTTTTTTGTGCTCTTTTCTTCTCATCAGAGTTCACAAACATCCTTGCTGTAATTGATGAGCCAAAGTTGTACAGCAAATACTTCTATAAGCCTGATCTGTAGTTATTTTCCTGTAAATTACTGCTCCCCTCTGTTGGTACATTTATTTAGAGTCATAGTTCCTCTTTCACAGTCACTGCATGCTACCAAGGACTAATTTTGTCATACTATTCAAATGTTGTTAGCATGTTAAATGTAACATGAACTGATCGGTTCAGTAACATTTATGTGAATTGTGACATTCCTTAGACTTACCATTTATTTTGTAATTATCACTCTCCTTAACAGGCCAGATTTCTACAGTATTTTTTTTCTCAACAGTATTGATATTTGTTATCTACCACAGATCTTCCACAACAGGAAAGATATGGAGGCTAATAAGAACTGTTGACATACCAGAGATACTGTGCTGTCAAGAGTTAGAATAGACATTACAATACCATTCAGCAAAATACTGGGGGGCTAGATAACAAAACAGATGAACTGGAAGTATTAAAAATGGATATTTTTACATAATTAAATCATTTCTACTACTCAGCTATCAAAAATGTATTACCAGACTGAATATATTCAGTATGTCTTTTTTTCAGTATAATTCTCATTTCTCCTTTTTGGGGTTGATGAAATATAGGAAAATAGTGTATTTTAAAAAATTCAAGGTACATTTGAATTTGATGAAGTAGCTTATATGAAGTGCTTTCTTCATTTTCTCAGTTGAGCAAAATCATAAAGCTATTGGACTTGACCCAGGAACAACTGAGTTAAATTCTACTGTTTATGAACTGTAGCAAGTCAGTTTGATCTCAGGGCCTCCTTTTAGCCTTCAAAGGTGAAAAGCTTGGAATGGCAGATAAGCCACCTGAGAGCTAAACGTACTTTTATGTGGTAATAGTTACTGCATAATAGAAAACAGAGCAGTAGAACAGTGATTCTGTTCTCAGTGTATGAGAACAGAATAGAAACAATCTTTCATTTTACAGCTACTATTACCACATCTATAATTGAAGTACACCATTGTTTGTTTGTTTGTTTGTTTGTTTTCTGAACCGCCCTATTTGTTCTAATATGGAGACAAAAATATATTTTTTCCCCTGCATCATTTTCTATTTATCTGACTCAATGGAACATTGCCACCTTTCTACCATTCTGCAAAAGATTTCTCATTGAAACTTTCAGAAAAGAAAGCAGATTGGGGTTATCAGCATGTGAAATATTTATCTTCCAAGCTGGAATTTTGAATGTTTGATCTGTACTGAGAGATGATTTTTAAGCTCTAAGCAAAATCCCATAAACCATCTGAATCTTGAAAGAAGACAGCATAGGGGTGGCAGAGAAAGAGAGTTTTATGTGTTCTGTAAATCTTATCTAAATATATGTATACACACACAACACACACACTCTAATGAAGACAAAGTTTTTAAACTGAAGTAGTGCCTCTTATCAGATTGACAGAGTTCAAACTTAAAAGGCAAGATTCTGAGGCCTCAGATGAAAATTTTCAAGAACAACTTAGGTGTGGAAGAGTCTGCAGTCAAGGTGCTTTTGAAACTTTTACCTTTTGCCCCTCTGTGACATCAAATACATTTTGTGCTTTTCTAAAATAAAAGAAAGAAGGCTGCTGCTAGCACAATTTATGTGGCACTGAAAGTCTCTGTGGCACACCTGTAGTAAAGGCTTTCCAAAACTGATAAGGAGGAATAAAAGTCCTAAGCGCTACGGTATTTGCTGCACTCTGAATTTACTTTTTTAGTTTTCCTCAGTGTAACTCTACAGCCAGAAAAAAACCTGCATTTATGCACAGTTGTCTAGAAATTCCTGGACTGAAGAGGCCTTCCTATGGAAAGGAAAGGAGACAAAAATTCCTACTTTCCTTAAGCCATTCAACCTTCAACCCTTTTATGTGTAAATATCCAAGCCTATTATAACAGCAACAACAGGGGGCAATCTCTCCAGAAGCAATGAGTAATTCTGAGTACTCTGAGTTGTTTTTATGATTCCCATATTTGATTAGAGCACCAGCTAGTTCATAAGAGAAGGGACTTTTGAAAGAAGTATTCTAAACAAGGCTTTTAACCATTTAAAAATAACAGTGGCCAAAACATTTTTCTTTCATAAATACAAGTGAATTTAGATATGAAATGCACATTGGTTCGCATGCATCCATTTTATTTGCTATTCATTGTTACCATATCAGCACTTCAAGTGCATCAACGTTTAAGCATTGTAAAGTTACCTCGTACCTAACATTGACAAGCTGGGGATCAGCCCTTTGACATCGAGAGCAGAAGTAAGTCATCCTGTTGTTCTCTCCTAAACGGCACACAGTGATTTTCCCATTGCACTGACCGCAACTTCGGCACCTGTATACTTTGTAGTGTTTGTAGAGTGGAGATCCAGTTTTGCGGCACTGAAAATGTAACATTTAAAACCCAAGTTACAGTCCCAACATTTATGTCAGCCTTTCTACAGTTCATCTGAAACTAAAAAAAAAATAATAAAAAACACCTATGTAAACTGATAGCTCAATGACTAAACAAAGATATTGAAGGCAAGCTCATAACAGTGATTGCCTGTATCTCATCTTCTTTTATGGAAATAATTGCCATTAAATTTGGCATAACAGGATCTGGAATTTTTGACATGTTGGAATAATAGACAGAAAAAAAAAAGTAAAAAAAATACAGTAGCATGACATAGGCAGTTATGTGCTAGGGTTCCCTTGAATTCAGATGGATCAGCTAAATCTGATTCAGCACCAGTTTTTTTCGACCAGGCACCTGCAGGAGTGTTTTTGGAGAGCTCATGAGCTCCAATCAACGTAGCACAGAAAAACAAAAACAAAAGAAACAAAAATATCCCTACCACAGAGCCAACTCAGTCCTCATACTACTACAATCTAGATTTTGGGAAGGCATATTGACCTGAAGAACTATGCAAGTGCAATGCAGAAGTATTCCAGAGATTCTGTAGGAATCAGCTTGAGCCCAGTAAAAACGCTCAGCTTCATCTTGGCGCTAGTCACACTGGTGACCAAAGCTGCTTGTGAAAAGCTGCTTGGCACTATGTCAAGCGCCTCTGGACCTGGCAGAAAGTCATAATAAAGTACAGTACAGTACATGCCCAAAGGGTAGAGTGACCCGAATGAGCTCCCAGAGGGCTGACAAGCAGCCACATTTTAGGAGACAATTCATGTGGAGTCAGCATAGACATACTCCTGCTAAAACTGGCAGAAAAACAAAAAAACAGAAAAAAACAGCAGCCCAGCAGAGATGCAGCCAGCTCTGCAGAGCCACATGAGTTTCTGTACCACAATTTCAGTTCCTCAAATGCAGCTAAAACACCACCACAGCTGGACTGATAATACCAGCCCACCTTTGGCAGGGATCAGTATCTCTATCTCCGTAAGACAAAGACTCTTGGAGTCTCCCCAAAATACAAGTGTCTGAGCACAGCGTATTTGCTTCTGCTGTGCCCATATTGATCAGCCTCAGTGAACAAGAACCGCTTCTGCTTTTGACTATATAATCCAGTAATTCAATCAGAAGGAATTATGGATGTATGGCATGAATATTCACAAGCAGTTTGCTTTTTTGTAGATTTCTCCTTAACATTTACATTAGTTTCTTATTAGTAGTTTCATTCCATTTGTTATTTGAAAAATAGACATAAGCAACAGCTTATTATAAGAACAAGATTGCAAGATCTTTGTATCTGTAAGGTGTTAACACTACATAAAATAACATGGTATGATTACTACAACAATTACAGTATAAGAACATTATACAAACAATGATCAAGCACTACTACTCTTATTACCATATTTTCATTATTATCTCTTTTGGAAAGATAAAGAGCAATCAGAAATTATAGGGCTTATACAGGAAGAAATAAAATCCTGTTGAAGTTATGGCAGTAGGGAAAACCTTGATTTTATTTTCATTATGCTTTTACGTTTAAGAGGCTTTGGGGGATTATCTCATCCTTTAAAAGCACTTGACTGGTAAATAGTTGGTAGATACAGGTTATGAAAGTGTAAGATAGGTAACCTGAGCTACAAAAAGTTCAAATTGTTTGTTTATTGTCAGTCTAAAATCCTGTGACACATTCAAGTCTTTTAGTATTATAAGTAGATGCCAACCTGTTTGCTTATCTCTTTACCAGTCAAGAACAGAAAATGAAAAGATTTCCCTAGGCAACAGACTAAACACTACTCTTCAGTGTGTTGGGGGAAAGCAGAGATTTAGGTAGACTATTAAACAAAGTACATTTTTAACCTCTATAATTGAAAGACTGTATTAAATGTTAAGATGTTAAGTGCTTTCCTCTTAGCCTACCAAAAAACAAGTTTCTGTCAACACTAGCTCCTTGCTCTTCATGAAAAATATGAGAAACAATCATTGCACAGTTGCTGTTCATTTCTCTGCATGCAGTTTAAAAAAAAAAAAAACAAAAAAACATGCAAGAATTAGGTCCACTTCTCTCATTCTCTTTTGGAAAGATAAAGAGCAATCAGAAATTATAGGGCTTATACAGGAAGAAATAAAATCCTGTTGAAGAGTTATGGCAGTAGGGAAAACCTTGAGTTTATTTCACTTCAGCAGCCAAAATGGTTGCTTCAGTTAGAGGAAAAAAAGTTAGAATTCACAACCTATTTACTCAAATAGATATACTTTCAAGTTTCATAAAAGAAGCTGCACGAACTGAATTATCTTCATACTTTCCTGGGGTGACCTCTAGCTCCCAGTTTGAAGAGCGACCTTATCTTACCTTATAAGCACATGCTTAACCTACATCAGTTCTGACACGCTCCGAGTAACGTTACAGCCCATGTAAAGCAAAACTGTGCTGAACTGGCCCTCTGGCAACGCTTATGTCTTCTTGCTGCAACTGGGCCAACATTCTGCGTATTTTTACAATCTAGAGACTCCACCTTTCATCATTTGACAATCTGCAATTAATAAAGAACACTTAAAGCAAGACTCCTATTCACTGAAACACTTGTCTTGTTGCATCTTTTTACAGTTTCCACTAGATGATCAAATACAGTTGACATATGCTGGAGTCAAGTTTTGGAGGTTTCTCAGGAATGTGTGTCCATACCTTATAAAAAAGCAGAGTAAAGTCACGTGTCATTTTCACCAAATGATGTATCTGCTCATCTGTCAGTTGGCAAACCTGTAAATAAGGCATGATTTTCACAATATTGTTAAGCAACAACAGTAGAAAGATGTATAACAACAGGCATTCCAAATACCTTCAGTTGATGTGGAATTGCATTGCATCCTGTTATGATGAGTTATTTGACTTCACATTATATATATATATATAATTTGCTTATATATATTTAAGAAAAATCAGTAAAATATTAGTCATGTTCTACACTACATAAACTCATTCTGTGAATAGCAAACAATGTACTTTGCCTCAACCATGCAAAACATTGACTAAAAATTCAGTGGTTGACCTAATAGTTCCTGATCACAGGAATCATATGGAGTTAAACACTCTTAATTACCTTTTAATTTCCCTGTGGATTTTATAAAATCTACCTATCATTAGAAACTCTTCCTTGTGAGAGATCTTCAGGAAGAATGCTGGAGACAGAGGCATCACAGTTAGAGATGTATCAACCATATTTCTGCTATGAACTCCAATTTTAAGTCATATTTTAATTTCCTGTGCCATCTCAAATTGCAGATACACACTAATGCACTTTGATTAGTATCTCGGGATGAATTAAGCACTGAAACAGTTTGTCCAGAGGGGCTTTGAAATGTCACCTGATGCATTTTTATTTTTATTTTTAAACTTCTGGATAAGACCCTAAGCAATCTGATTTACCTCTAAAGTTGGTCATGCTTTAAGAAGGACACTGGACTAGATAACCTTCCAGATGTTATTAAAAATGGGTTGGAAACAAGATATGCCAGAGAAACTTAATTAACAGATGCCTCCATAGTTTCAGTAGAACTTGCATTCATATTCCAAAGAAACCAAGCATCAATAAGGTTAAGGAGGACAGTTCCATGGTTCATTACTTGTTTTAATTAATACATTCAACAACAAAAGTGAGATCCCCATCCTGTTATTCTTACTTTGACTATTGGATACACAAGTAAGCTGCAGCTCCTATTGACATAAAATTTTAATTCAGATGAATAAAATGTAGAATCTATGCAATTTTTGAGTAACATCCCACAGAGAAATCAAGACCCAAGACTCATTTTTATAGGAATACTTAAATATCAGGACTTATAAACAGCTGAGAATGCACCTGAGCGTCCTCAGACCTAGATGAATATCCACTCACTTCAAATGGACAGTCATCATATCCATGGATGTCATCATACAGCTCTAGGAAAGAATAAAATCCAGACTGATCCTATGAAGAACTTCCAGAAATATTACATATAACTAAATCTCTCGCTATTTTCACCTGCTTTGCTTTATATTCTATATAATCTCAGTCTGTTTTGCTAACATCAGACTTGTTTTCAACATGCATGTTTGAGGATTTTTACCAAAAAAGTATGGTAAACAATGGCAGAAAAGCACACTATGCCAGCTAGCAGAAAAGTAAGTGGAGGAGACAAACAACTGTACTACATACTATTTGGGTAGTAACTAAGTAAACCTGAGCATTCTTCACTTTATTTATGGGCTATCAATTGAAAGGCAGCACAACATGATGCCAGACAAGGTCAGGATTTGAAAGGTAAATGAACTCCCTAGAAAAGAAGTTTCAAGCTGTAAGACTGAAGGCATGGCCTCAACCAGTATGTCCAACTTAGGAGACAGGAGCAACTTGCAACAGGTTCCAAGGAAAGCCATGACAAATTATAATGATTAAACTGGAATTTCAGTGCCTTGAAATAACTTAAGAAATGATAGGTGAGAAAACAAAGGAAGATAAGAAGATGACAAAACAGTATATAAATGTGTATTTACATTTCTAATATTTGGGTGTCATTAAGAACAATCTTGGTACAGTCCACCTACTTTAACAGCTGGATGAAGACCACTGTCAAATAGTGCTTCATTTTTTATGATATTTCCCACTCCAGGTAATACTGTTTGATCCAGTAACACATCACACAACCTGCGGGTTTTCTGCTGCTTAATCTCACTTTCTGCTCTTAAGAAGCTAAACTTTGGAGAGCAGACATCCAAGCTTTCCATCATTCTCACTTTCTGCTCACTCTCTGCTGCATTTCTGGAAGAGAAAAATAAACTTTCATATATATATATATATATATATATTTATTTATTTATTTATTTATTTCAGTTGTATGTTAATATATCCGCACAGTTTTTAAAACAACATATGAAAGTATAATAGAATAGTATACACAGGTAACACAAAATGTGAAAATACCAGTCACAGGAAGAGGCACAGAAATGGTATTAACCCCTCCCTCACAAAGCAGCTTAATGATACATGCACAGAACTTGCAAGCTATATACAAAAAATCATTCCTATTTTCTTCATATTAGCTCAGAAACTAGTTGTAAGGTCCTTGCTTTAAAACTACTTCCAACATTGGAATCATGTGTTTGGACATCAACTATAATAAACTGTATAGTTACATGGGTTTGGTAGTTTCAACACGACAATTAAAGTGATAGGGTTCCGCATTCAGATAAGAGGACTGAATTAAATCCAAGTTTAATTCCCAGTCTCAACACTACCTAATAAGGCCACAGTATTGAACTACTTTAACTGTATGTAAACTCTAATACAAAACCAACAAATTTAGATTTCCATAAAAATAAACATGTTGTGTTTAGGAAGTTTAAATTTATTTCTGTGTATCTATTCATCCAAACACTTAACATTGTGTGATTTTTCTACTACATTCTTAAAAAAATGTTATACATTTAAACCAAGCCGTGCAGGTTTTTTGTTTGTTTGTTTGTTTTAAATTAGTTAGCTTTCACTTTACCTATATTCTGTTGTCACCCCAAAAAAACAAATAGTATCTTCAGTAAGCTGAATCTCCAAAACTGGTAACGCACCATTTCTGTCTTTGCTTCCATCGGGATTAATGCGCATGAAACCATTTATACCAAAGTGAATCCTTGGAAAGAAAGAGAGTTCTTATGTGTATTTAATCTTAAAAATGTTTCCAAGCATTAAACTAGTCTATTTATTTATTTAATCTATGAACTATTCTGACCTAACAAAGTCAGTAAGCACGTACATAAATTCTGGTAGAGTAAAATAGCAACAAATTACTTGTTTGCATAGTGTTAGTCTCCAGAGAAGGACTGTCCCATCCCTAAATTAGAAACACTCCAAAACATAGCAGTTTTCAAGTGGTCTTCAAAATTCATTATGCAAAACTCAAAAGTGATTGTTAACACACTTTTCTGGTGTATTGCACTTAGCATTTTATTCCACCCAACATGCTAGCTTTACACAGGTTCTTAAGTCCTCAGGGAGACTGAAAGAAATGAGACTGCTTCAGACAATATACTGCTAAATCAGGCAGAAGTCATCCGGTGTGAAAGCAAAGATTTCAGTCCTTTCTCTGCCAACACTACATTATATCACAGCTACTTCCAATAATGCCATAAACAATGTAATTAACATCTGCCATATGCTGTTTTCTGATTTTTTTATTTTTATTTTTTTAACCTACAACCAAGGCAATGACATCAGGTCAATTAAAAATTAATAAAAGAAAAACTGAAACACACACATATGGCAAAGGAGTGGAACAGACACTTTCAAGGATTTCTTTTACAGATCACTAATGTTTTAAGAAGTCTTACATTTTATAATATATTCTACTGGGAACTAGTATACTTGAGCAAAGGACAAGTTTGACTGTAGTCCCATAAATTTTGTTTATTACAAATTTGCCTGGTACATTCACATCCTGTCTCTACTTCTTAGATTAAATACTGTATATCATAAAAGGTGCAATATTTTGTAGCTGCAAAAAAGATTTAACAGATGAATCTACTCGTATGACAAAACAAGCTGAACGTCAAAGCATATGTCCTTTTAATGTCTCCATGTCACACATCAGGAAGGATGGGCATTTTAAGTACTTGCCGTCAGGTTAAGGAAATATTTCAGTAAGCATAGACTAAAGCCAATTCTTTATGTAACATCCTCATAGTATTTATTCATTAATTTCCTTTAGTTTTCAAAAACCTGTGTCTAGAGCTCTCTTCTTGGAAATCAGTTCCGTTAATAAAAATATTTCAGCTGGTTTTGTTTGTTAGCCACTTCCTGTTCTAAAGTGCCATGAACAGTACTACACAAGATTAACTAGTCAAAAAAAGATTAAACCAAACTCTTGCATCCTGCTACCAAATGGGAATGCACTAACATTTACAGAAAGTTCCTTTTAAAAAACAGCATTCACTTTAGTAGCTGGTGGTTCTATTAACCAAATTTTGTTTAAAAAAAATGTTAAGAAGTCAGTACTGTTAGCTACTATAGTGACCTGCCAGTTCACTAATAGAAAAAATAATTTATGATCATTGCTACACATTTACATTAAGAAATTTACAAGATTTTACTCTGTTTCATTATCTTTGATATGTTGAAATCGGGCAAAAGAATGACTAATAGGAAAAAAACATTAATTAAACTTAGGATCTATTATTAAATGACAGCTAATAGCAAAAAAAAAATATGATTTTTTGTTGTTTTAAAGTAAAAGGGTAAGTTTTTTAGAATTAGTGTTACACAATATCATAAGGCTTAAACTATTTTTCCCCTAAAAAGAGTTAAATAGCAACAGAGTCAATATATTACAAGGAAATGTAAGAAGAACACTGACAATTCACATTATCACATTCTATGTGCCAACATGTAATTCCCAGTCAAGATGGTGGATGTCTTTTCTTTAAGGCATTTGTGGTCAATAATTATGATCTCTTTCCTAAGAACATTTTCATCTGTTTTCAGTTATACAAAAATATAGATACATTATTAATTTTCAGAAGCTTTTCCAAATCATTTCTGACTCCAAATAAATGTTAATAGCACACTACAGAAACTAAGCCCAGTACAAACTTTCTCACATAACTTTCATTTCCTTAGCAAACCCTGCAATCCATGCAGGCCTCTCCAGCACAACTCACTAGTATCACAGATATTTTTTTTCATCTTTGATTTTTTTTTTTTAAGTGACTTGCAAGTCAAAGTTGAAAAAAAAAATCTATTTTTTCCTAAAAACTTGACATGACTTTCTTCAGAGACTTTGATTACCTTGTTTAAACAGGAATCAAAAAGTAGAAATACTAATTTCTCCTCATTATTATTTGTACTCCTAAATAGTTGCCCACTGTGGATTGCAAGCATCCTGGACTTCCCTCATTGGCTATTTGCTACCCATTAACGTGGCAATAACTCAGAAGCAGCCTCATCTGCAAGTCAGGCAAGCAGTAGTCAAACTGTATTAAACAATTCCATGACCAAGTTACCTTCTTCCACCAGGCAGCCATTCCCCACTTGAGAAAACCCACAATATGAGTTAATTACCTTTCATGGCCCCATCTTTCACAAGATATGCTACATAGGTTTGTCTGACAAACATTTCAGCATCACTACCACATTTTCACAGGAAATCTCAGCAGATGAGAAAAACTGGTTTTATTATGTTGAGAAACGGTACAGACACAGAATCTGTGTAGTGGTAACCCCCATGACAATAGTGTCCTATATTTGAGTTTACTTTAATAAAGAATATATCCTCTGAAGACCTATTCCTTACTTCCTCTCCAAGAGCAATCCTGACAATCTTAGATAGAGTTTCTGAAGCCTTCCTCTTACTCCCCTCAACAACTTGGTTTCAGATGCACAACATACACTTTTAAAAGATCAGAACAAACATCTTAACTACCAGATAACAGGTAACTTCTGTCTCCCATGTAGAAGACACCTTTCCTGTACATAACTTTCACAACATTTCCTATCAAATAATCAATGCAACTAAAAAGATTTCTTAATGCAATTCTAGAGTTAATTTAAATGATGAATTGGTGAAACTTAAATTTATTATCAAAAGAGAATTGAAGAATATGCCCCTCCTCATGGAAGGGGGGCTGGAATTAGATGATGTTTAAGGTCCCTTCCAACCCAAACCATTTTATGATTCTGTTTTTTCACAAAGTATGGTATATTACTGTACTGACAAGGAAGCTTAGTAATTATTTAATAGCTTTGAGGGCTAAAAGATCATATTTTCCATACTAGAACTTAGCCACATATTCTTTTTCTTTGAAGATAACTTATGCAAAATGCTTGCTTACATTTCTTAGAGTAATAGCCTTTCCCCCCCCCCCCCCCTTATACTGTAATTCAGTTTGTACAATAAAAAAAAAAAACATTATTTTTGGTAATTCACTCCTTTGCTTATGCAATTAATTTGTAATACATACAATACAGTCATAAGCACTGTATCTTTTTTTTAACAGAAAGTTTGAGGCATTTTAGATATTTTATTAAACATCTTTTCTAAATTATATGATTGGAAATTGACCAGGAAAAGACCACTGGTACATATCTCTCAAACAAGAATATTGGGGATGTTTTGTTTCTCTGCATTAAGATTCAGCTAGGTGATGCCCAGGTCAATTCCCAGGAGATATCCCAACCTTTTGCACTGAACTTTCAGGCATCTTTGGTAAATCCCTATATTTCCCCTCTTATTACATTCTAATTCCCATGTCCCCCCAACACTGTTTTAATTAAAAACTAGAAAATATAAACATCTTAAAATTGCAGTAAGAATTCATGTATACAACAACAGCAGTTTCTTAAATCATCAGGACCTATACGTAATATCCTTAAGAATTAACTTTAAGTGAAGAGTCTTTTGATATACAGCAGTAACTACTATGCCAACAGTTTTATTAAGAGATTCAAGACTCCTATATAAGCAGCTATAGAGTTTGGGATACTTTCATGGTTTGTAGACTTCTCTTTTGTTCCTGGAGACTTTTCACAGGATCACATATCATATTTGGGGCTTCTGGCTTTGTTTTATGGTGTACAACTTTTATCACTTTTTTTCTTTCATTGCACTTTCTTAGCATTAGTTGTTAAAGCTTTTAGTATTAATTACTATTAAAGCCATGTGTTTACTTCACTTACATACATGCAAGTTCCTAAGATGCATTCCTCTAACACTAAAAGAAATAGGCATACAGCACTACACCTGATAAACAGCAGCCCCCTGCCACTAAAGATCTGTCTACGCGTCATCCCTGATAACTTCTAATGTCACTGCTTTTATCCAGTGTGCAGCCATTGTAAACTGTTGTACCACCAGCCAAGCATTTTCAGTTCTATCTCTCCCCTGTAACAGCAGTGCCACTGGCAAAACATTGCAGAATTCTAAGGTGATTTAAGGTTGAAACTATTTATCAGTTTTAAATGAAGAAAAATCATGACTTGGCACTTTTTTTCAAGATCAGTCACTAGCTGACAATGACTACACTGAATGAAGAAAAGACCGTTTTCTTATTTAAAGATTTAGAAAAAATAGAATTATGTTTCCTGACTGAAAGAAACAAAGCATTTCAAGGAACAACTGTCCTTTTCAGGTACCTCCACACGGAATCTTAGACTAAGAATAAAGCAGTAAATTATCTGAAACAATTTAAGTGACTATCTAGTGTTTCAAGCTCTTAAACAGAGGCTGCAGAGAAGTTTCTCCATAAGACTAACTTCCAAATATATGGAACTGACAATAGCACGATCAACAACAAAAAACCTGAAAACACACAGTTCAAACACATAGAAAACATTTTTCTTTCCTCTTACCTCAAAGCTTTCTGATCAAAATACATAAAAAGTTCCTTTCCCAATGTTTCCACACCTCTGTAAACATGTCCAGTAAGGAAATTATAAACAGAGGTTCTCTCCCCACTCGTGGCAGTCTGAAAATGAATACATATGCATAAAGATTAAAACAGAATTTATAATACTTTGATACCGGCATCAGTATGCATTCAACAAGTAGATGTATGAACTAATTTTCCAATTTAGACAACATCAACTTTTTTTTTTTTTTTTTTTTTTTTTTTTAAATCAACGTATCTTATCCTTATATTTCTGGAGAACAAGTCCTATGAGGAGCGGCTGAGGGAGCTGGGCTTGTTCAGCCTGGAGAAAAGGAGGCTCAGGGGTGACCTTATTGCTCTTTACAGATACCTTAAAGGAGGCTGTAGCGAGGTGGGGGTTGGTCTATTCTCCCACGTGCCTGGTGACAGGACGAGGGGGAATGGGCTTAAGTTGCACCAGGGAAGTTTTAGGCTGGATGTTAGGAAGAACTTCTTTACCGAAAGGATTGTTAGACATTGGAACAGGCTGCCCAGGGAAGTGGTGGAGTCACCATCCCTGGAGGTCTTCAAAAGACGTTTAGATGTAGAGCTTAGGGATATGGTTTAGTGGGGACTGTTAACGTTAGGTCAGAGGTTGGACTCGATGATCTTGAGGTCTCTTCCAACCTAGAAATTCTGTGATTCTGTGATCCCTTTTCCTTCAAGTCATGAATTCAAAAACAGTTCCCAGCTGATATAAACTAATGGCTATAGTTTGAACATTAAACAGTTGTCGGAGTGTCAACTTTCTGCCATTTGCAAGGCTCCACCCTTCTCCAAATACCTCTTGCCAGAATTTCTAGCCATGCTAATTATATGCTTTCAGCATTTCACATTGCATATTACAGAATAACCTTCACAGAGATGCTTCTCTCTTCCTAACAGCTGAAGGTCTAATCTCAGATGATGTTGAACAGCAAGCAGGACACTACTAGAAGAGATGATAATAATTGTGTAATTGAAGCAATGATCTTTTCTTGCATAGCACATGAAGCTTCATTACAATTATAATAAGAGACCTCTACAGGTTATCTGGTCCAAATCACCTGCCTAAAGCAGGACTAACTTAGATCAGGCAGTCCTGGGCCTCATTCAGTCAACTTCTGAGCATCTCTGGGGGTGGTGTTTCTCCTCTCTCTGGGCTCTTGTTCCAGGGCTTGGCTACTGTTATGGTGGAAAAGTTTTCCTAACATCTAATCAGGATTTCTCCTGTTGTAGCCTGTATCGGTTGCCTCTCATCCTATCATCCACTTCTGACAATGGCCTAGCTGTCTCCACACCTTCCTTTATAAACAGCCAAAGAGAGCAATAAAGACCCAGTTCCATCAGCCTCTCTTAACGCATCACATTTCAGCCTGCTAGGCCTATCTCTAGTACATTACCATTTTTTTTCGTACTGGGAGTTGACAACTGGACACAGTAATCCAGATGCAACTTCAGAGGTGCTGAGCAGAGGTACAGAATCACCATCCTCAGCTGTCTGGCTACACTGTTAACACAGCCCAGCAGGTAGCTGGCCCTCTTCCCCAGAAGGGCACAGTAGTAACCTCACTGAGCCACTTTCCACCTGAGCAGCACTCATGCCCCTGCTATTGCATGGCATCATTCTGTTCCAGGTAGAGGAATTTGCAAGTCCTGCAAATGCTGAACTTCACAAGTTTCTGCCAGCCCATTTTTCTCAATGTGTCCCTCTGAATAGCAGTTCGAGGACTCTGAAAGGTCCTTTTCAGACACTGATGAAACTTGCAAACAATATACCCGTGGTCATTGAAGCCCTAACTGCAAGGGACCAAATGCAAGTACCAAAGCTTCATTAACAATGCTTAATTGCAGCATAAACATATGTGAAAGCAACTCCAGCAAATCAGCAATGCTTGAGCTGATTAGTGAAATTTCAAAGCTACTTTCAAAATAATTCCCCACTTTCTTATTACCCTGAAATTATGTACATTCAGAGGGTTTTGCAGTTATTAATCTATCAAGTAGAAATATATATATATTGCATTACACCAACATCATTTACTTCACCTATTATCAAAATAACAAAGCAAAAATTTCCTTCTTGCATAAACTGATCATTCCTTCCAATAAAAGTATTAAAGGAAGTCCATATGCAACAAAGTGTTTTGGATTTAAGGCACTCAGGTTTGTTTAAATCTGTGTGGATGCTCTTAAATACTACAGTCCTCAGCAATGGCGTAAGCTTAGGCTATGGTTAACAGCTGCTTTTGAGATTTGAAATGCACAAGAGCTTTATGATGGTCATTTGCTGATGAATAAAGTCAACCCTGAGCTGACTTCTGCTGTACTAAGTTATGCAAAATGAAGGGCATTAAATTTTCCTATGAAATTGTAAGAGTAACTCCCTAATTTTAAAAAGCTTATTCCTGAGGGATACAAAGCCATCAGGCCCAATCTGTTGATGGCATATCTTAAACAGATGTATCTTGAGCCACATTTTTCTTATGTTCATTTAAGTATTGTTTTATTCAGCCTTAATCCTTAATAAATTTTCTTACATCACAAAGGGTGTTGGAGGGGCAGTCCCCAACTTTTTGTCTGAAGATATCTAGTACACTTACTTAGGACTTGAGTGATACAATTTCATTCAGCTGAGAAAATAAATAAATAAAAACCCAAACACCTCGTCGCCTCCATAATCAATACCAGACCCAGGATTGTCACAGCCCATTAGCTAGACCTGCTCATTTATATGAGCTTGCTACCAGAAGGTCTCACAAAGCCCCAGCAGAGTTTTATACTGTTGCATTAGTTTATGCTGCCAGCTAGAAAGATAAAAACTAGTTGAGAAATTACACAGCCTGTACTGAGAGCAGATGCCACAGCCTTTGTTTATTTGAATAGCTGGTCTAATTAAAACGATGCTAACAAAAAAAAAAAAAAAAAAAAAAAAAAAAAGGTTATTGACATGCAACTAAGTCCCTTAACACCACACACGCAGCCGTACAACTTCTGCACACCCCGCCCCTAAGCTTGATCGCGGCCCCCCAGAGGCCTCCCAAACCCAAACTCAGCCCCAGCCCTCACCGCGCTGCTGGCCCCGGCTGGCGCAGCGCCGCCCCGCGCCCCGCGCACGGCCTGGCCGCGGCGCACGCGGGCCCGCAGCCGTTCTGCGAACAGGGCGAGGCACGGGCCCTCCACCATGGCCGCGAGCGCTCCGCTGCCGCCGCCGCTTCCCTTCAAATCTCCCGCTCGGCTCGGGGGCGGCGCTGCCGGGCTGGGCCGGGCCGTTAGCACCCGGCGAGAGTAAAAGAGGCAGTCCCTGTCATCGCGACCCCGTGCGGGAGCAAAACGCCCTAAGAAGGTTAAACGAAAGGCTTTGTGTCGTGAGAGCCTTCAGAGAAAACACGGTATCTCTTATTAGTTTTGCTCTTAAGCGTGAACTTGTAGTGGCTTTGAACACCCAGTTAGCTGCCACAGGCTTCCTTTTATTCTCTACAGCTGCCCTACAAGTACATCTCATCGTAAGACTCGGTGCACAATTGGAAGTTAATTTCGGCCCTAAAAGAGTCAATATTTAATAGGATTTGCAGCCAGCCCGTGTCTATTTACACATAGAAAATGTTATTTTCTCTGCTGCGTTGGTAAGAAACCCTAAGTCAGCATGGATGTAATAAACTCCACAAGCTTTGGGAAATTCTGAGGGGACTTGTGCCAGAAGGTAGGCGGTTAGGTGCCACCCCTAACATCCACCTCGTGAGGCACACTCACATTTGTCTTTCAGTGCCTATGATTTCTTATATAAACAGTCCACGTCCAATCTGTTATCAAGGCACTGGCTTTGAATAAAATGCGTCTAATTCCTAAGAGGATAAGGGTTTTTTGTTTGTTTTTCTTCTCCCCTGGAAGGATTTGACTAAATGAGGTTAAAGTTACTATGTTCACTGAAATAAAAGTATGATTTCAGATGTGCTAGTAAAATTAGAACATGCTACTATATGTAATCCCATTCCATGCCCTTGAGTCCTGCCTTACTGTTCTTCCAAGGCAGCTAGAAATCACTGAGTAACTCTGGTTTCTGTAGTCACATTTAAGCACCTTAAAAATATACCAACGGTCCCTGTTATCAAATATAATGTGTTTTGTGATAAGGGAGTTTAACTGGATATTTTTCAGTGAATGGCTGGTGCAACATATTACAGTAGGTTGGGTTTTCAATTCCACATCTAATTTTTCAGGTGCATCTGCAGTTCTGACACTCAGCATTTAATAAGGTTCTCTGCCCCTTTTTTCACTCACATACACAAGAGAATTTTAATTGGAGATTCTACAGTAACTCAACTATTGCATGCACTTTTATTCACAAAAAGTTGAACTCAAGTTTTGTACAAAATGTTGATGAGCTTTATGTTAAAGTGTTTGGTGAGAGTTGATAAACATTTGGGAGCTTCTTTACTTTAAGAAAAGCATTTAAGAATACATTTGAAACAAAGAGGAGCAGTAACAGCACAGGAGGAGACACCAGTCTGACAGTTTCATAGTGTCAGACAAATACTAAATGCTGAGCATTGCTTTTGTCCCACAGTGTGAAGTGCAAGTACCTCAATAACAGCAGCTGAAAGAGCAACAGTAATTGAGGAAAATTATTGCTGACACAGTTTTTTTAAAAATGAAGTAGTAGTGCAGTCAAGAGAGAAATACATAAATGCTTCTGTTTTACAAAGTTCTAAGCAGAATAATCTTAGCTGCCTTTATAACAGTAGTTCCTTGAGACAGGAAATCTCAATTGCTGCCATTCAGTTTCAGCTTTGCAGTTCCAAGATAGTCTGACTAAGGGGAACGTATTTTGTAAGAGGCAAATTTTAAAAGGATGCTGATGGATTGCATATAAAATAAAAAGCTTAATTTATGTCCAAGTTCTTTGCTAAAATATAACATGTTTTGGCAGGTAATTTCATCAATGGTTGTTTACAGTTTATTTTGACTTTGAAAAATCTAATGGCCATGAGAAATAATATCTCCAAAAAGAAATTAAATGTGCAAATTTCAAGAACAAACAAGCATATAAATCCCATGAGTGTATAAGTTTAATATTTGAACATTTTATACTTCCTGTCTGCTGTTCCATCAATGAAATCATAGCGATCTATTGTACTATGATAATAGATGTAGCAAATAATGACAAATCACCTGTGGTGAAAGGTAAAATCTATTTTTGCAACAGAAACTGAGTAAATCTACATATGCTCATAAATTTATTCCCTGTTATTACAGTTGTTTGCACAGCTGCCTCTGTTACGTTTCCCAGGGGCATTCTTGGATGACATTTCTTGATTTGTTTGTGCATTTGCAATATTTACATTCAGATATTAGCATACAATAGAACAGTGTGCTCACAACTGGACACTCATATTGTTCCTGACATAGTTGGCACATTACTGCAGTTATGATCTCATTAGAAATCAAATCAAAAGTACATTTATTTTTAAAAAATCAGGTTTCCCATAATTATGAGAAGCATACACATTCTTTTTTATTTGTTTGTTTCCATTTTCCAGAACTTTCACGAGAGCCCTAATTTCCCTGCCTTGTATCAGTTCTTAGCTCAGGGCATTTGACATAAAACCGATGTGGTTAATTTGCAAGAGTAGAGCTACCAATATCCAATTGCTTAAACTCTTTGTTTTATGTGCATTTTCTCCCTTGGATTAATGTGTTGTCCTTAGAACACTGGCACATAGTTTAAATACATTTGTTAAGTTTGCAATTAACAGAGCTTTGAAAAAAAAAAAAAAAAAAAAAAATGTTGGCAAGGAATATTATCATGTGACAAAAGCAGACTAACTTAACTGAAATGTCATGTTAAGCCACAGACTAAAGTTCAATTTCTCTGAATGGAACACACAAAACAGAAATACGCAGAAGACAAGTGCACCCTGCTCTTTTAAATCCAACAGTCAGAAGAACCATGTCAGCATTGAGATTCTCATTAAGGCACAGTTTTTTAATTCTGGCTGGCTGAAGTATACAATGAACTATAAAGACATTCCCTTTATGGTGACAAAATCTTGGATAAGAATTAATAAGCAGCAGATGACTGATCTGTTTCATGGTTGCCTAGAGAGTTAATGTGAACAGTTAAGTACACTGAAAGTTACTGATCGTGTAATCCTAATGAAATCCTTCCTAAACCTTGTAAAAACATTCCCAAGTCCTCCTAAATTAGTTTTTTTTAATGCAATTAATCCAAATATTTGTGCTGTTAAGGGAATGTGTTCTAGTTATGGATTCCTGGTCTGCCAGAAAATTTTGAAAGTCACATGGTGTTGATATAGAGGCATAATTAAATTATTTTTTTGTTAGTTATCTTGAAATAAATAATGCCTTGATTGGTGAAATCCTTTTGTTTTTGTGAAGTCCTTACTTTCCATTAGAGAAAATATGTTGTTGTAACTTAGTATTTTAAAGCTCCAGTTTTTGTAAACTAAAAGAGGAGCTTTGGAAATTGCAGTAAAATATCAAAATAACATTATTAACTAAGTTGTGAGTGACAGTTTAGCATGGGAGTTTTCTGCATTATTGCAGTCACAACAAGATGCTACTTACAGCTTATGTACTATTCTCACTGAACATGGGGTATGTGTTGAAAATACTTTTGATTAATGCATTGGAAGTAAGAGAGAGAGTTGAGTCTCTCTTAACACTACCATCCTAATTTACACAAGTTGAAAGCTGTACACAGAACCATATTCTTAGTGTACCAATTCTTATACTAAACAAGAAAGTCAATTTCTTATAAATAAGTTTAATATATTGCACTTTAGGTAGCTAAAACAGGACATGAGTTTGACAGATAGAGGATGCAAATTATGTGTACAGTTATCAATATATATATTTTTATATAGACATTGTCACAACAGTACAAGGATTTTCTTGACTAGAGCTTACTAGAGCATTATGAATAAATGACTGTTGCAAGACACTTAGTAAAAAATATCTTCTCTCTGCATCAGTTCTTGATTTCCCTAGAGATAAACAAATAATAATCCCTGAATATCTTGGCTAGTTTGACGCATTAGTTTTCAGCAAAGTAATTTTGTCATTTTTAGCCAGGAATAGAAAATTAGCTCTGGATTGATTTCAAACACCAAAAATCATTCAGTCACCTTTGTACTGTATTAAACTTTCATTTTTTCCGCTGGGAAAAAAAAAAAAAGCCAAACTAATCTAACTTAAATCCAAATTTGTCTTCTGTGTGGACCAAAGGGTTAAATCCATGAGAAAGGCTTAGACTTACAAGGAGAGAGGCAAGCGATTCACTAATCACAGAGGTCCATCGACTATGGTCCATTTGATCAATGGCAGAAGGTAGGCACCTCACCAGACAGTGATTTAGAGTGGAGGCCTCATGGCGTCTTTTTCTGTATTAGCCACACAGGAAACAATGCCAGTTCCTGCTATTGTACATCTTTCTGCATTACTTCAAGCAGTCACCTATTTTCCTTATGCAGTATAAGAAGAGCTGTGTATAAGAATATGATTCACATGTTTGCTGAGCTGGGAACTATCTGGAAGTGCCACAAAGTTGGCTAGGTGCCTGTGAGCACTCTGGGTTCATAGCAGTGAACCACTCCCTTTAGTTTGATACCTAAGCACAGCAAAATTTAAAAACAAACAAAAAACAGAATGTGGCAGCTTTATCTAAGCTATTACAGTAGTCTGCTGATACTTGGATAACCTATTGGCACATCCTTCCCTGGGAATTAGAAAAAAAATGTTCCTAGAGTTTCAGACTCCTGAGAAAATATGCAGGAAATAGGATATACAGTGTTCTGCAGTTAACTTAGTCTCTTGTCAAAGTGTTTTTATTTTGCATAACATACATGTACTTAGTCTTTAACGAGAGCAATGACAGGAACCAAGGTCATTTAGATTAGCCTGGCATTATCAAACCTAGTTTTCAGCATCTGACTGCTGAACGTAGCAGCCTCAGCCTTCATATTTTGTAATATAACTGTCTCTGGAAGGATATTCTCATCTTAGGCTGTGATCTTGCCATTAATTCTAACAGGAGCTTATGAGAGTAGGAATATAATTTTGTCATGTTGGGTGTGAATCTGAGTCTTAATGATGTAGTTATTATGTTATTAACTATTCAGTATTCATCTACATCTTTATATATGTATTTATTAAAGGGAAATGTTTTACTACTAAAGAGATTCCTCTCCCTTTCTCAAAGTGCCTAGTAACTCAGTAATAATGGCAGTTCCTTTGTTGGCAGGAGACCAATGATCCATATGCTGCTCCACTTCAGATTGAGTGCTTTGAACCTAGATATACTGTTTCTTGTGCAAGTATTTTAAGCCAGCAGGAAAGCTGCAGAGGCCACAATAATTCTTGTTACATTTCTGTTCAAGAGTTGGCCTGGTAAACATAAGAAACTACATCTCTTGGAGCAGACTTCAAAAGTAAGACATACACAGATTACCTAGTCAATTCCATCCACACATGATGTATAAAGAAACTGGTATCTTCAAGTCTGGATGCTTGGGTACGTCCTAAGGGAGAAAATTGGCCACAACAGAAACACAGCTTCCCAGGAACACAGGTATCTATCTGCAGGGTTAGGTTTCATTAGGTTTTATCAAAGTTGAATGCAGGAAGGCCTGGTTTTGGACAAGTTATGCCTAGATATCAGACCTCAGAGATCCAACTATTACAGACTAAGTATTATATTTTTTGGAGGACAAGAAAGATCAGAAGACATATGGATTCCTTCAGAAATGTTTTGTGTAGTACATACGAGTTATGACATTTCAAAGTTCTATAACCATACCAAGCAACATCCCAGTTTCTTTCCTAAATTTTTCTTTGCCCAAAGGGGCAAAACACCTTTTACAGCTATTAAATGACAGAGAAGTATTGAAAAAGAATTGAGTAAGACACATTCTAAATTCACAAATTAAATGTTTAGAAATTCCAAAGCATGAAAAAAAAAAAAAAAAAGATATTTTATATGTTTGTTTTGGAAATTATAAACTCTCTTACTCTCATTCCATTCCTAATTAAATCCTCTGCTTGCTTTAAGGTAGCCAGGTCCACCAGCGTAAGTGCCTCTGACCATTCACAACAGCATAATCTAATTTATAGTCATAGTTTAACTTCATTTGGAGAAATGTTTAGAGAAGTTTGACAGCACTGTGGAACTGCCTCAGGGTGTAAGTAGATCTTACTGAAGCTGAGCATTCATTGAATAAGTACAGACAACTTACCGAGCAGTTTAAGAACAGCACTGTAGCTACTGCATCTTGAGACACAGTTCAGTGCCAGGAGTTTTGTTTGTTTGTTTTGTTGATGCATATTGTCTTCATTTGGGAGGCCAAATGAAGTAAAATTTACTTTGTTTTTCTGGAGGAGAAAAGAGAATATTTAAAACTTGCCGTAGTTTATTCAAAGGGTAAAGCCTTGAAGATATTTTAGAAAGTGTCCAGCAATAGCCCTAGGCTATCTACATGCTAAAACAGACTAAAAGGAGGAAATTGGTACCTGGAGAGAGGCAGAAACATTCTTTATAGCCTTCCTGCATTGTATTTATACATACAGTGCTCTGAGATGTATTCTTTTACTGTGGATTAATTTTAAGAGTAACACCTCAAAGAAAGATGAGGTAGAAGAAAGTGATCATGGGTTGAAGAACTTTCCATCTTTACTTCAGGTTTAGATGTTGTACTTTAATGCTATCCTGAAAAACATTAGAATAATATTTGTTTAAAAAACTTAGATATTATTATAAAGTCCATGAAGCTCCAATAACAGAGCAAAGTGAGATTTGCAGTGCAAAGTGCAATGAGGGCTGTAGCAAAAACTGACCTAGCACATGCACCTTGGTTTTACTTCTCTGTTACACAAACAGTAGAATTCCTTGTACCTTGCTGCAAGCCTTTATCGGCTGCCTATCTGCATGCAGCACTCCATTTTAATTAGCTTCAAGATTCAAGGCTTAGAAGGAATAGCAGGGGTCTCTAATTATCTTCACAAACTAGTGATCTGCCCAGAAAATGAGGAATGAATAAGCATTAAGCAGTCAGAAGCCAGTATTCAATCACAGAGAGAGGCAGGAAGAGTGGAAGATAAAGAAGTGTAATTTTCACTGACTTTTCAGGGCCTTCAAAATTACTAAAAAGATATCCTTCTTTAGCAAAACATGCCAATTGTAGGTAGAGAGGTTTTTATTTTTCTTGTTATTGTTTTTTCTTATGAATAGTGTTGGACTAGATTCTTTAGGATAATTTCTTTTTCTCATACCTCTGCAGTATTTTGGATATTTTTATTTTAAATCTATTTGTTTAAGCATTGGTAGCATTTCTTGAAGGATTCTTGTGAGACTGTTTTCCAAGTGTTATTACTAATTTTTCAGTCCAAATTCAGGGGGAAGAAGACCACACTGTTCTTTCCTTCCTTCCTTCAAAAAGGAAAAAAAAAAAAAACATTGGGATTAAAATAATTGCTATTGCTATTCACACTGGCCTTGCCAAGAAAAAAAAAAAAAAAAAAAAGGCTGAGGATTATCTCTTTAGCAACTTTTGAATCAAAGCTGCATTACTGATATGAAGCTAAAAAGGCTTTGCTGTTCTTTATATAATTAAAAGCTACTGTTAATATGGAAATTTCTTAAACAGCTGGTGCATTGGAAGAAAGGTTGTACTCTTCTCTATGAATAATCCTTTTAAATCTCTGACATGATGCATAGCTTCTCAAACAATGCCTATAAATAAAACAAAACTGGATGCCTTCCATACATATATTTATTTATTACCTTTACTTGTGCCCCTGTCAGCAATTAGGTAAGAATGCAGTAACAGAACTCACACTGGCTCGTGAAAGTAATGTGAATGTCCTTTCCTGGGAACTTTATTTCTACTTTTCATTTATTTCATTTTCCAAAATACTTACTTCACTGTGTCCAAAAGTGGTGTCAGGCTTCACGAGGAAGCCATACAAGCCATGGCCCCGAAAGCTTAGTCACTACTTTATTCTTGAACCATTCTTGAACTATTCTTGTCAAGGGTAACAGGAGAGGATAGACCTTGCTAAGTTTGGTGAAGGCTAGAGACAGTTTTGAAACAGAACAGAAAGCCTTAGCTCTATAAGATTTTCTGCCTTTCCTTGTAGAAAGCAGAAAGTTTTTTGCTTCTGGCTGGAAAGCAGCCTATCAGCAGTATAGCTGAGGTTTTCATTTTGTTCCTGGCTTTTGGAAGGGGAAAAGGACCAGTGAAAAGTTCCCTGCCCCAGAGGGGTAAGAAGTGGTAGGAAGCAGGTGGAAAGAAAACAAGTGTCACTCAAAGACCAGGTGACTTGCTGGGTGCTCAGAGCGTATGCGTGGGGTGTCTTTTTGCTCTGTATTCTGTAGACTCGAGGAAACCCGGAAACAGACACATGGGGCATGATGCAGCAGCGTCTTTTTCAAAGTGAGGCCAGCAGCTGGGAGGAGCAGCTCTGCGGGACGGGATCCTCTGCAGGGCGGATGGTCACGTAGAAAATGAGTCAGCAGCGCATCCTTGTGGCCATGGCCGCTAACCGCATGCACCGCTGCCTTGGGAGGGATACAGCCAGCATGCCGAGCAAAACGGTGATTTCTCTTTCCGGTGGCGCACGTGAAACCGTGTCTGGCTCCATCAGTTTGGTCAGGGGGCTGGAGCATGGTGAACTGAGGCTGAGAGAAGGGTTTGCTTAGCAGTAGGGACAGGTAAGGCTTTCTACGCTTCTCCACTTGCTGTCGTCACCTCCTTAATGAAAGGGGAAGCTATTAAGGATACAGAGGCTCTCCTGAGAGGTACACAGCAAAAGGAGAAAAGGCCATGCAGCACACACAAGGGAACTTTTGGCTGAATGTAAGAAAAAAATTAAATTCACAAAGAAGATCCAAGCACAGACGCAGGTTTTCCAGGGTGTATACAAAATATCCATCATTAGAGAATATTCCTGGGGAACCAGATCTGACTTTGAATTTGGCATTGGTTTGCATAGGAGACTGGACTAGCTGAACACTAGAGGTCTCTTCCAATCTGTGCATTCTATGAGTCTGAGATCCATACTGCTTATCAGACAGAGAGCTCTAGCTGTTTCTGAAATTTATGTGAGATACTTCATGTTACTTAGCTGAATTTCAAACTGTTTTGCACCTGCTACAGCTCCTCCCCTCCCCCCCTTTTTAGTACTGAAATGCTATTTTTAAGAAGTGTTAACAGAGGACTATTAATAAAAAGTTGCTGTTTTAACTGCTATGGCAGTAAGAGGTGGGCTTCCGTGCAATAAAGTTCCTCATGATTTGTGAAGTGGAGAGACTGTTGCTCTAGCAGCAAGGCAGCTTGGCAGTGTGTAGCCTAATAAAAGCTGATGGGGAAGAGGTTTGACAGGAATACTAGAAAGTTCAAAAGCAACAAAACCCTGGTTTTGGATATATATATTTCTTCTTTTTCTCAATTTGAGTGTTGGCAATACTACAATATTAGAAATGTTATATTCCTTTTGCCTTTGGGTATTTTGAATTCTCTTTACTGTATTTCAACCTTTGTTTTTAGTTTCCTCATGCAGGCTTCATAAATGATTAGAATTTTGTATTAGTAGAGTGTGGCCCATCACAGGCTAAGGAGGACTGTTGAGAAAGTAGTAGTGAACTGTGCCTGTTCTCCTAGTAGCATGATTGTAAGTCAGATCTAAGGAAAAGAGAAGCTACATAAAACAATGAATAACAGGGTCAGCACAGTAAAAGGCTTTTGACACTTGAATAGCTAGGAAGAGATTAATGTTGGTTACTAAATAGAATCTGGCGAGAAAAAAACAACACAGAACTGCATAAAATAAACCAAAGAAGGCCTATAACTGCACTTCAGAAGCACACTGAATGAGGACTTATGACATTTGTATCTACAAACAACATAATACATGAATCATGAAAGTACAGAGTAAGAAGTTGCCCCCAAAATAACATACTGTAGTAGTTCTGGGGTTGAGCAGATTCTTTCTTGAGACGACTCTTTTTGTAATTGTGGGAAGGTTCCACTGTGGTTCACAAGAGATTTTATAGAATAATTACATAGATAGAATAAAAATTGTTGAGACTCACAATAACCACTAAATATCTTATTTTATACTTTTTTTTTTTTTCCCCAGATATTGCTTTGACAATCTGGAGGCTGAATTACTAGAAAGGAAAACTACACCAACAAGCTATGACAGAAGATTATAGGAAAAGTTGCAAACTGCTAATGAGAAAAAAAAAAAAAAGTCAATTATACCATATAGGTAAGAACAACATTACCTGTGTTGTTACCTGGAAGGGGGGAGGGGGAATCTTGAGAATCCTCCACCTGTAGAAGGCTCTGTCCAAACTAGTTCAGCTACTGTTAAATAGGTTTTGCCCTTAAAGATGTAGAGGATGCTGACTTCTTATACATCACTTTCAGTCTAATATGCTGGTTTGGGAGCGCTTTAAGAAAAATAGCTTGCTTTCTTCTAGAAGTTGGAATTTTTGAGTCTTTTTCTCTTTAACTCAGAGTTTGCATCTCAGGTAATTCAGCAGTGCTTCGTTTCAGAAAGTAGGGATCTGGTTCCGTGTATTTTCATCTAGAGCATTTACAGTGAGCTGATTGCTGAACTGTCTCAGGTGTCAAGAATCCAAAGGTTTAGAGATCTTTTAAACCTTGTCAACTCTCTTCATTTTCTGACTTGCAACAAGAAGCAAATAAAGTCAGTGAAGTTTTTTAGTAATTGGTGTAATGTGCTCCCTGTGGTTAACACAGCAAAGCAGGTGGGCAGCCTCCTTTTACATCTGCTATATCTTCCAAACACTCTCCTCCAAACAAAAGGTATGATGAATTATGTTTTGTGTAGAGGTGTCTGCCAAGGCACCATGGGATTAGTGTTAGACCTGGTCTTATTTAACATCTTCATTAATGATCTGGAAGAGGGAGTTAGCAGGCCATTAATTAAACTGGCAGATATTACACAAAAATAATTCTAAGGTCCTAGCTGGACTAGAAGCAAAGGCAGACTAAAAGCAAAGACTAGTATTAAGAATATAAGATGAATATGGGGAAAAAAAGTTTTTCTTTGCCTTCAGCGACATCTGAACCATTTTGCAGATTGTGACTGTGTGTCCATTTGTATTACCTGTACCTTTAAACACTGCCTTTTAAGTAAACACTCATCACCTTGAGAGAAGTAACCAGTTGCACAAGATAGGGTTTCCTTGTTTTTAGCAGAGATAAAAGGATAAGGTATGAGAAGTTGTATGTTTTGTTTTCTTGCTTCATCACCAAACTTGTTTGATTATAAGATTTGCTAGTTTGCTTTCATGTTTCTTTGGAGGGAATTAATTCCACTTTAATTCCTTACTGAATGTTAAATCAACAGTTTCATGAAATGGGTTCCATATCAATCTGTCCATGCTGCAATCACTGGTATTGTTTTATTTCCCTTTTAAATTTGATTTTTAAAAGGAAAAGAAAACTTATTTGCTTTGCTATGTGTCAATTTGTATATAAGACCATGTAAACTACACAAAAGAGTAGTTATGATCATCAGGTCTAAAAATCAGGTACATAAAATCAAACAATACAAAACAAATCTGCTTGATTTTTCAGAATTTGTGAATGTAGTTTGTGAATAATAATCTGTATAGGCTGTATACATAGAGAGAGTGTTCCCTGCTTGTGTGCCTATGCCTAGGTCACAATAATGTGGGCTGTATGCTTTTCCCTTGGACATGTCAGTTTTTATAAATCAGGGATAAATGTGCACAGCATAGATTAAGTTTGAAATAAGTATTGCATCTGTAGGACACAATATTGCAGTTCTTGTGGTGCTTGGAAGTCTACTGTAGTTCTACTTAATAGCACAGGAAGCAGGCTCGTGATACAGCAGCGCTCTCAGGAGGAAGCTGGCGATATAGCAGAATCTGAGTAAGTCAAGAAACAGAGAAGTATTACTACGAGTGCATCTGTCAAACGGGGGGATGCAGGAGAAAATGAGGAGGTGACAGGTTGGACAGAAAGAGAAATAGCATAATATGAAGTGAGTTAATGATGCCAGCAATTTTTAGCAGTTGAGAAGGTAAGGGCTGCAAAGGCAAGGTGGTATTCCATGATTTATGTGCAAGAAGTAGGCAAGGTGATATTTTTGAAGTGTATGTTTTAAGCTGCGAAGCTGAGTTCAGATGTTCAGTTTCACTGTTGTTCAGGATGAACACTATAATTACAAAAAACATGTTGTTGGACTTAGCAAGTCACTGAATAACTGGGTATCTCTTGTGATCCAGTCTGAAAGGGATGACTTGCTACTGAAAAGTATTTATTGAGAATCAAAGGGTTGTTTTTCTTATGTCAGTTATATGCCAAAAAAGGTTCATAAATTTCAATAGCAGTTACTTCTAACTTAACGTATTAAAGCTGAAAGAGATTAACTCAATTAAAAATAGTTATTATAAAGATTTTATTTATTTTATTTTTTTAAGAGAAGACCTTTTGTCCTGGCCCAAGAAATTGAAATGTAGGGGAAAACTTAAATTGAGCTGTAGTATTTTCTTTATGAAAATCAGTGAAAATACAAGGGATACTTTTGACAAAAATTTACAATATAACTCTCAAAATCTCTTAACAGTCTGAAAAATCAAGGGATTTCTCACATTTCCTTGGCAAGAATTTATTTTCAGTGTTTGCTGCTGTTTCAAGGTATTTTTTTTTGTAAAAATGGATGTACTTTATTGCTGTTATATGTGCAAAGTATATTTTGTGAGCTGAGCAACTGTTGTTGGGATGAAATGTATGTTATAGGTATGGTTATTAGTATGATCCTAGATTTGAAGATTCCTAAAGTAAAATAAAAAATGTAAACTTAGTAGATGCTGGATATAATGTTAAAGCATTGTTCATTTGACCGTCCATATTTCCAGGCTTACTGAGCATCTCAAACTGTTGTTATTGTTTTGCTCTGATGGGGCTACTTGCAGTCATAGGTATAAGCTGCTGATGCTTTTTCTTTTGGTGATGACTTCTTATTCTAGAATGAGCTCAATATCTCTTCTGGAAAGACACCTCAATAATGTTTAATGACGAAACTTGAAGAAAAGAAAAAAAAGTTATCTAGGAGTAGTACTCAGTGCATTGCAGGTTAGGGGGCATCCGAAAATAACAAATATCAGCTGTCAAAGAAAGCTTGTTGAAGTAAGCTTGCAGTAAGTAGTAATAAATCATCTTAGAGCACAGCAGTGGAAATTTTCAGTATGTCAGTTGTCAGGTCAGCTTGTAGTATATGGTAGTCACTGGTCGCTGTGAGGATAGGAGCTTATAAAATGGTAAAGAAAATAGGATGTGCATTCATCAGTGTATGACTGATGTGCTGACACAACACTAATTGTGTCATGAACACAAGAATGCTGTAATACAACTTCACCATAATGGACTCAAGGTCGTAAATATATTTTACCAGCTGCTGTGTGGAATGAAAATCTATTGCAAGAATTTGTTTTTTATGGGACTGCTGAAGAGGTGTTGATCATTGAATCAAATCATGAATTCTCAAGATCATCGTAATCAGGGAAGGCAAAGTATCTTTCTGATGTAGGAAACATCTGTTAAGGAATTTCTCTTGAGTCTCATCAGTAGTTGGCGAGTGTCGTTGCCTTAGCAATGTTTTCATTATTGCCGTGTCTACATGTATAAAACAGCATAATATGTTTTATACTACTAGTCTTTTCTGTATTCTCAGTGCAAACCAATAACATGTATTTTAATTTTAAGTTCTTCTTAGAAGTTGAAACAATGTATAAGATAAAATAACATAGTGCTTTTTAACAGCATATTCCTATACTGTGAGCTACACATGTAGCTCTATTTTAAGAATAAGACCTAGTTACTTTTTAAAGTAACTTTATTTTAAAGTTTTCTACTACAGTTCTCTATACACGCCTCATGGGCAAAGGAGATGCTTTACAGTAAAGCCTGTAAGGCATATTCTCTTGTTCAGTTGTGCTTGGGCTGTGCCAATCTGCTGCATGAGGGCTGGACATACACATATATACTCTTAACCTTCTTCATAAGGAACTACATATTTTCATCAAACAAAAAGAATAAATTCATATGGAGATGTTGATGGACAAAATATTTAGTCACCATGCTACTGTTTCTTCCAATTTAAGCAATTTTTGAAGAAAATACTCTTTTGGTGTTAGAACAATTGTGTATTACAGATCATGCACCACAACATTAACTTTGCCTTCTCTTATCCGTTCTGTTTATAAATCTTCAATGGTCTATTATAGACAGCAGAACCAAATGAACAAACAAACAAAACAGCCATACACATTTGCCTTAGAAAAAGGAATAAGGATGAAAGAAGGGAGAGATCTTGACTAAGATGCATGCTAAAAGCTGAAGCCATCAGAATTTAAGTTATGATGCATGATTTGTTTTGTATAAGAGCTGTGAAAACAGTGCAGTTTGAATAAGGGAATATATAGTATTATTCTGCTTTCACTTCCTTTTATCATTTTGTCATAACATCTGTTATGATGTATGGCAATACTATAATTCATTACATCTATGAAAACATTACACTAGAGAAAATATTAAAATACAGTATCTTCATTAGATTTTTGCTTTTTCTGTCTGTTCCTAACACCTAATTATTATCTTGTGATTCAATGTATTAAATAAGTGTTTTTACAAAATATTCTGTTTTAACTTCATACATGTTGTCTTTCAGTTTTCTTTGCTTTTGTATTATAAAAGAAAATGAACAGATTTACTTCATCAGCTTTGACTTAGATACATTGCTTTTCAGAAATTATGAGCAGTAGCAAAGTATTTCATCTACAATTAGAAAAATTTTGGGGAAATGACTTTAAAATATATGAAAGTGTATGCATTCTTGTCCTCCCTACAGCTTATGTTGTTATAGGAACATGAGTCTATCTACAGTTGATCTGGCTGTATGTTAGTATGCTCCCCAATAGTTCTTATTCTTTTTGTCCCTGCTCTGTCAATCACCATCATCAGTAGTTACTTTTTATGCATTGGACTCCAGTAAACAAATAGATACTGTTGACTATGTATGGAATATCATAATCTAGTCTTAGTGTACAATCACTATCAAACTTTTACTTCTCTTGAAAACAACCTTGTATTGAATGTACATAGCATCTTACTTCAAGAAAGTTCAGTAAAGCTACACAGTGCTTGTTTTGCTGTGTTAATAACTGTGCTAAAATTACTACAAATCATTACCAATAAACTATTGAATAGTATCTTTATATCTGACATGTAAGTATTAGCTGTTCCTACAACTACACTGCAACTGCAAGGTCATTAATATGTGCAACTGACCTGGCAAATGCAAGCAGCTGGCTGTGCATAGTTCTGCCTGAATTCTTACAGGTAGGAAAATTACATAGCTAAGCACTCATGCTTTTTCTGTAGTGTCAGATGTACAAGTGGAAAAGGATTACTGTTAATATGGGAACCTTAACTGTACCATTAAAGACATATCAACTGCTGTGAAATATCTGAAGAATTTATTCTAAATCTGAGTTAAAATAACTATGGTAGATGAAAGTAGTGACAAGGCTATGGAAATTACCAATACTCCTTCCTCCCCCCCAAAAAAAAAAAAAAAAAAAAAAAGGCGGCAGACAGGATGTGGCAGGTGTCATCTTTGGAGTCTGAGTACTTCTGTATGACTCATGATTTTTTCCCATTTATTACTATCAAGGAGAGGATGAAACAGCTTAGCTTCAAGGCAATACCTAATCCCTTCACATCTAATTTCATGCACCTGGCTCTCTTCAGAAAGAAAAGCTTTCATTTGTCAGTCTTCAGCTTGAAACCAGCAGTTCCCAGGCACTGTTTGCCAATATGATTACATCAGTTGACATGACACATCAGGCTCACTGGTAAACTATCACAGAGTTCTAGGAACGAACTTTTCCTAATTTTAAGAGTTAGTACTTTTGATTTCTTTAAAGGTTGATGTTAATGTAACATATATTGTAGAAAGATTGATAGCCATGGCTATAATAATGAGGTGGTTGTCATGATTGCAATATTTTAGAATCCCTCAAAGTCTGTAGCAGATCTTCCTCAAGACAATTGTGATTTGTTTAGCCTGAATTCAAATGATGCCTTATGTTCATCAGTGGATTCCCACATCATGTAGAGATGCATTGAGACAGACCATCCATAAGCCAGGAAAGGAACAGGGTGAGGGTTTTACTGGATGCTATTTAGCTATGCATCAGAGCAAACCAGAACTTACATATATGGGCAGCTACCATGTATCTCAGGTGTGAGGTAGTAATTAACATCTGGAGTTAACCACTTCTCAGCTGAGCTTTAACAGAATATTCACAAATGATTAGCTTTTCTGAAACCCTTCTGAGAAAATAGATTTGTTCATAGTGTGTAGGACCTAATTTTTCAAAAAAAATAATGTTTCAATTTGTTGTCTACAGAATACTTAATGAAGTATAGCTAGCCTCATAAAATTAGTTAGAACAGCAAAAAAGGAGGTTAAACACATTGTTTGCAATAAATAGAACCCTAGTGTACCTCCTTTGACTTTATTAGGCTTACAGTAGGAATGAACTTGGCTCACTTTCTCTGGTTGATACCAACCTCCAGTTGCTGATGCCATTATTAAGTTAATTGTTTGGATCATCAGTCTATGTCAACAAAGCTTTCAGAGTGCTTGATGAGATTTCAAGCATCAAGCTGTGAGGCATTAAAAAATGATGAATTTACATCCAGGTAAAACGATGCCCTTCAGCTATAATAATGAATCACTACTTTGTAAACAAATGGGTATTCATCATGAGACATGGCATTCACAGACATTTTTGAAGGGGAAAGGCATTAGCAGAGTAAATGATCTTTGCAGCTAAAGCTGAATACGCAGCAAAGTGAAAAAGGAGAGCATGTCAAATTATCTTTTCAGAAAGGAATTATGAATGCAAATTCACACTGGTGTTGCCTGACCCATATTTAAATATTAAAAAAAAAAAAAAAAGATACAACTCAGTTTTAAGATGTCCTTCTTCAGTAGAGACAAATCAACACAATATATTTCTTCTAAAAGTTTAATTACTGGATTGAATTTCTCAGTATACACTTTTAGACCCTGAAGAAAATACTTAATCTTATAATGAAAGGCTACTTCCTCTAGCATGCAGCAGGTGCCAGTGGTCTACCCCTCACTGTTCTGGCAGCCGAGTAGGGTTCTTCTATACCGGCTGTCCTTCCCCACACTATTTCTGTTGTTGGTTGGGAAGATTGATGTAATTGCATTAGGCCTGTCTGCCCAAATAACTATGTGATCACATCACAGGTAAATTTAGTGTAATTAGTTAGTTCCACAAAGACAGTAAAGACTGTACAGGCTTAAGCAATCCAAAAACTTGCACAGAGAAGCCAGAGGTCTTATATTGTGGTTGCCAGCAAATTACTAATACTGGGCAGGTTATCCCACCTGTCTTGCAGTCATATCTGGATTGTGCTTTACAACTGTATAATTGAAATCGAAGATATTGCTTGTTACATCTCCAGATTTATCAGTAGTATGTAGATAAGTATCTTCCATGTCATATTTTTCTTTTCATTACATATTACAAGTTGTCCAGAAGGTTCACTATAACAGTAGTGGGTTATTCAGATGAGCAGTTATTGAACGTGCATTCAGTACTGGGAATGTGTCAACATAACAAATTCCACAAAGCTACTTAGAGTATAAGCCAGAAGCCAGCGACACATTAGTACCTCAGCAATGCACCACTGATATGAAGATCTGCATAAGACAATTACTAATTTGAAAGGCACCTAGCCTCTCGCAATCCATCCTTCAGGAGATGGATATCCTATACAAAATGCAAGCATGGAAAGGGTCTGCAATCAAATGATCCAGACTGGATATTATCAGTCTTACAGTGATTAGGTCCTGAGACTTGCAAGGCAACCTTTTTTAGGATGCCCTGTATCTGAATGTCTTGAAAGTAGTCTTGGAGGATTTCTTCACAGATTAGGTTACAAGTTTCTCAACAGCATAGGTTGACAAGTGCCCTGGTCAAAGTGCTGCATTTTGCTGGAACATTTGGTGTTGAGGTACTAAATATTTTTGCTAGGTAACCAGTGATTCTGAAGGCAAGATTTTTTTTTTCTTTTTTTTTTTTTTTTGCTTTCCTCAGGGTATGAGGAAGGAATTATTGAAGTCGATGAACCAGAAGCATTCAGTGTTCTTTTCATAGCTCTGAGCATAATGCTGGTCTGCCTAGCTACTGAAGAAAAAGGGAGGAAACCTCCAAGTAAATAGTAAGACTTGCATACTGATAACATGGGAGTTACCAGTGTCATTAACCACTTCAGTCTCAGAGCTTGCTAAATTTAAAATAGAACTGGCACAAACTTCCAGACAGAAGTTAATTTTCCATTTTCAATTTGAAATGTGCTGGCAAAAGTTTTGATCCTGAATTGAAAGGATGGGTAAAGGATGACTTTGTCTTACTTAGAAAATGCAATGAAATCTGGAATCGTTTTGTATAGCTTTAAGGCAGTGAATAATATCTACATTAACTATATGCTAGGACTACTCACTATCATCATGCATTATTGATTCTTTTTCATGAATAAAAGCATTTTTTCCACTTCAGTTGTGGAGTTGTCTGCCAATGTTCTGTGAAAAATTACAAATAGCTGTAGGAATCGTTTACATAAGGCAGGAGTATTCTTGTAAAGAGAGGCTGGAAATGTTGTAATGATTCCCATTTCTAAAACACATCACTAAAAATCACCTTTGTATTCAGAGTTTTAATTTACAAACACAAATGATTGGAGTTGATTTGGCTGAAGCAATTACTGCTTGTCTGCCTGGCATCCTCTGCAAGTTTATTGCTCCTACAGCAGTAGCATCCACACTTGAAACATGTTTAAACAACTGCAGTTTACTACCCAGGGTGTTAAAGTAACCCTAAGTAGCACCAATATAATTTGGTATGGTAAGCTGTATGAGATGGTAAACCATCTGTGGTGGTCGTTCATGCTGTCAGATCAGAAGCTTTAGACAGAGAGACGAGGAAGATAGCCGAGAATAGTAAATACTATTGCCATCTGACTGTAGTAATAATGAGCCTCCTCAGATATTTCTAAGTAGTTTGGTTTATTTTGCCTTGAAGCAGAAATGTTTGTGTATCAGAACGTAGGCATGCTTCATCTGAAATTCTGGCTCTGTAACTTCAGTGAACCTTTAATACCAAATCATTTATTATAACAAGCCTACATTTTTTAGGTGATAATTGTTCTCTATAATTTCTACTGAAAGAAAATATTTCAGTCTAGAACTGGGGACTATGATTTTTTTTTTGCATATTTTTGCTGTTACCTTATATACATAATTTACTCACACAATAAGACTTTTAATACACAAAACAAACATCTATAATACAGAATACAGAAAAGTAATACATACAGAGCTACATAGAGGGAGCTCTTGCTTTGTTTTTTCAATGCAAAAATGCAAAGAAATATTTCTGGACAATGAATCAGTTTGAGTCAGAATTAAGATTATTTGTCGTAGGCTAAAACAATAGCTGATTGACTTCCTCATTTGTCTGATACAGAATTATTAATTTTCCTTAAAATGCAAATTTTTTCAGCTGCTATTTTTCATACACAAACATTAAAAGAATAAACTGTGTGACACTGAATCTTCATGATCACTCTGTGCTCAAACAAGAAATTTCTTATTCTAGGTTGTATAAAATGAGAACAGTAACCCTACAAAATTAACTGTAAAGGAGTTAATACTTGTTGTGAACCTTGCGTAGTTTGGTTGCCCTCTTTATCTTGGATTTGTAACCACGTTTTTGGTTCCCATCATTGTTAACCTATTATGTAATCTGTAGATGCAGTTAAGGACCTTTCATCTGTTCAGTGTGCTTGTTGTATTTCAATTTTCCTTTTCCTGCAGTTGAAAAGCATTCCTGCTTTTCAGAGAATGTTTGAAGTCTAGCTGCTAAACAAACACTAGAAAGAATGAGGTTTCCTTCCTTGTTACTTATATGGGAACTTGAAAATTCATTTTTATCACAGATAATGTGAAAGCATTTTCTTTTGCAGGGAATCAGACAGGAGAATATATTTCATGGGCCCTTGGGGTAGCAGACAGAGTTCTGTGCAAGGAAAAGTCAAACCTGAATCAGAATCTTAGTCTGCATGTACTAACAAAACAAGTGCTCTAATCTCTGTGATCTTCTAGTAGGAGTAGCTGACCTCTTTTATGTACTAATTTTCTATCCATCATTGTATTCATCTTACACCTATCTACAGTCTGAAAATTAGACAAAGTATTTTAAAAATCTGTTAGTTAAACAGCATTTTTATTAGAAAATGGCATAGTTTATGAAATAATAATGTATAATATCTACAAGCTTTTAAATTATTTACAGTTCATAATGCTTTGTTTTTTTTTTGTTTGTTTGTTGTTGTCATTTGTTTTATGGTTGTGGTTTGTTTGTTTGTTTTTGATAAGGTAGAATGGTTACATGAACTGTCCTACTGTCAATCACAAAGGGCTAAATAATCTGGCTGCTCGGACGGGATGTTGTACTAAGTTCTACTAAATGTGTTGTGAAGTGCAGGTGCATAGCATTCTCCCATGTCACCGTTCCGCCTGAGCTACTCTAATAAATCTGTAGACCGTGAAAGAGTTAACAGAAATCAAGAATCAATTAAGATAATTTCAGTAAGATCAATGAAACTTGTCTGCTTTATAGAGGTGAAAATCCATTGCAGTGTCTTTTGAAATATTTTGGAGAGCAGAATTTTTGTCATACCGATGGGTTTAAAACTCCTAGAATATAGATTCACTACTTTACCTGTTTAGGTAGGTTTACAGTTAACAGGCTTGCACTTGCATATCTCTTTAAGTATTTTTTTTTTTTTTTACAGATACTTTAATTAGGTGTTTACTGTAATAGTACCAGTCTGAAGCTTTAACTGACCCTGCTGCCCAGGGAAGTGGTGGAGTCACCATCCTTGGAAGTCTTCAAAAGACGTTTAGATGTAGAGCTTAGGGACATGGTTTAGTGGAGGGCTGTTAGCGTTAGGTTGGAGGTTGGACTCGATGACCTTGAGGTCTCTTCCAACCTAGAAAAATTCTGTGATCAGTGGTAGGAATCAGTGGCAGCAATCAGTGTTCCTGAAGGTCAAATGCTCTTCACTGATAGCCATGACTGAAGAGGCTTCTTTTGATGTTGCTTGTATTATAAAGTACATTTGTCTTTTGGAAATAAGAGCCCAGTACTCCTGGGCCACCTAATTGCAGAGTGCCCCAGGATTGGGCAAGAGACAGGGTCCCTTTGGGCAGTTCATTGTTTGGCTTTTTGGCTTTTTTTTTTTTTTTTTTTTTTTTTGGAATGCAGTATATTGTGGCATAAACTAAAGAAAGATTTCTGCCTACTTGTTCCTTGCAGGCAGCTTGCTCTGTACCCCAGTGATGTTAGCCAGGTTAGGGTTACAGATTCTCTTTAAGGCCCAGCATCATGCAACCTGTCAGGTGGTGAAGAGAGTCTGCACATGAGGCATTCTGGCATGCCCTGCCTTTGCAGGACATGAGGTCAGCATGGGATGGGCATAGGAAAAATTGGTTGTTGTAGATATTCCAGCAGGCCAACCCTATGAAGACAGATACAGGCCAGTCTATCTACTGTAGGCTGTCAGCTTCCAGGATGCAGAAGGGCCCTGGGAGGACAATAGAGAAAACTGGTAATGCAGAGGTGCTGTCCTGCTGCAAGATTTCCCCCACATTTGCTATGACACACTGGTGGGTAGAGTTCTTTATGTTTTATGTAATACTGTCTTTGTAGGTTGTAGAATAGTTGTAGAAAGGTTGGAATTGGAACAAATCCTAGAAGGTCTGCTGTGTGATGGCAGGGAGGATGTTTTTTGGAGAGGTGCCAGTGGGATGTCTATACTAGAATGACTCTTGGGAACTGTAGGACATAGTCACCATCAACATGGATAAAATTATAACTGTAATATATAACTGTAAATCAAGTTTCCCTGACTGCCACCTTTATGTATTGCTGTAAGAAAATAATAATAATTTGTACAGAATAGTACTAATAACAACATTATTCCCAGAGGGAAAAAGGGATGTGTTCTTGAACATGAAGATCTAAGAAATTACATGTATATTATTTGACCAGTTGCTACTAAGCTGCCTGGCTAAGCAATCCAAAAAGCTGCAGCTCAGTCCTATAGTAATGACATGTTATCGGAGGTAATTATAACAGTCAAACAGTCATTGAGTTACTGGTATGTACCATGAGTCTTAACTCTAAATTGTCTTTGACTTTGTTCAAGCTTTTGAATGTTCTCTCTTTAATTTGCTAGTTTTCATGAAGAATAAAACACAAAGTGCTGGACTGAGATAGTTCTGATTATCCCAAGGTATTCCTTTAATTTTCTTGCTTTCATTTAATTTAAAATTCTGTGTTAGATATAGGAAACACATACTTAAATATTCAGAATATTTGGTACATATGTACTCTGGTGCACATACTGTTCTGTATACTTGTTGTCTGTGTGGTGTCTGCGTTTGCAGTGCCTCCTTGGAGTAGCAAAGCCCACAAGATTTGAGCGCTCACACAGAAAATCACACTGGGAGTGGCAAGTGAAACAAGAATGTTCCTCAGCCTAGAAAAGGGATAGAAAGGATTAGGTTAGAGAAATAGCACTTTTGAGTCACAGCTTTTAATCGCTGTTGATCAATTTGCACCACAACTCTCTATCTTAAAATGATCAGAAATAGCTGATGTCAAGTTACACTTTAGTGAGAATTCTTGGCATGAAGTGGGTGATGTTTGTTCAGAATAGCCAAGGAATTGTCATGCAAACTTGTAGATGAAAGAGTGATAATCTGAACTGCTTTTGTACAGCTAATAATAACTAACTATCAAAGTCTCATGAAAATATTCACTGTTTGGATTTTATGAATCTTGTAATACAATTATAGTTTTGATTTACATACTGAATGTTGTTTCTTTGATGTACAATTTATAAATTGATAAAAAAAATCAATTCAGATTAAAAAAAAAAAAAAAAAAAACACATAAAAATCCAAAAAAGTAGGCTCATAAAAGGTGCTATAAAAATAATCTGTTATACACCCAGTGCCCCAACACTTGCTTGTTCAAAGCAGAACAATGATTGGAATCTATCCAAATGTAGAAAAATGCTAAATGCTGCCAGTATACTGCCAGTATAAAACCAGTCTCTCTTGCTAGTATTCAGTGTCCCTAAGGGAGTAGTGACCCGTACACTGCCATCCATAATAGCTACTTTCTCAAGAACAGATGGGAAGAGAATGTTTGTACAACCAACTTCGGTAAGTTGAGTTGTTTTTTCTTCATATTTTCTTCACATTTTATTGTGGTTTAGCGGCAATCAGTGGACTCCAAGAGAAGATAGCCTTACTGATTGAGGTTTCAGAGGCAGAAGCAGACGAATCAGTTAGAGGAAGTTTTAACTCTCTATTCATCTGTTATGCTACATTGTTTTCTAGTTTGCCTTTATATTGTCCTTTCTGTCCAGCACTTTCTCATTGTTCATTTGGTTTTCCTGTAACTTTCAACTCCTTATCAACTAACTTGAAATATCGTTACACAGTTCAGTTTGAGTTTGGTCCTTTTGAGCATTAAAATATGAGAGGCCTTACCACAACTTGGTGAGCCAAGATTGTATATGGGAGACAAAGAAGAAAAGGAGTCCAGGAAGTCTTAAATTAGGATTTTCCCCATCTCAAACAAAACCTACAAGACAAAAATACCCCCACGGTTCTTAGCAAAGGAGGATGTTTCTGATAGTGATCGTCTGATTCAGACAAATTCTTAAATAAGGATAAGCAACATAACTCACTAACTAAGTAGTCTTCCCCTTTGACACAAGTTCCACATTCTATCCAGAGTTTATGACCATGGGAAAGGAAGTAAGAATGTTCCTAGATTTTTATGGGCCAGAACGGCAGAAACTGAGCTATTCCAGAGGAGTCTTATCTTCCCCCTCCACGTCACAGTTCCGTCCTCTAGTTCATGAAGACAGAGCTATTCACAGCATGTCTAGAATGATTCAAGAGCTGAAGAAAGTTCCCATACACTGTGAGAACACTGTTAGTTGGGCAGGGCCTCTTTCATTATGAGCTAATGGCAGGAAAAGACTTTTTGTCTTTAATTGGTACATTACTACAATAGAGCTGCATTCATTGATAGTGGTGAATTGCAAGATTTTGTATTAGCAGATCAAGAAGATCTCACTGGTGCCTGATTTTTTTCCCTCCTTTTTCTTTTGTTTTGTTTTAGTTTGAAACTCCTGAAGCACTCTTCCCTATTTTAGTGGGTGGAAGGAAAGTAACAGAATGCACTGTAGAAGGCAGAGAGAACACTTGCACACAAACTCAAGATGTTGAGACAGACACAAAGGTTTCTTGGTGGAGTCTGTAGCTGATGGCACACAGAGACATAAATAGCACGAGATAATTCAGGAGAAAAAGAATGCTGCAAGTGGTGATGATGAGGATGATGGTGACAATTTCATACCATGCTGTTCCTCTACTGCTATATAATTTTTGTGAGGATTTGCTCAAACCCCTTATTGGTTGTTCTTGTTTCTGACGCTATTAGCAATGATTGGAGTATGCTAAATAGGTGCAAATATTATACTTTGATTGGTTGGTCATGTTATTGAATAATATTTCCTGAAAAATCAAATGGCTATTATCTACTCTGTTGCACCATATGTTTTGATTTTCTCTAAAACTAACTAAAATTTACAAAATGAGAGATGAGGAACATGGAGGGAAGGAATGGTGATTCTCTTGCCAGTGGTAGTTGATTCTCGTGAGAATCTACCATACAGAGCACTTGATGACAATTGGACTGAATCTTCTAGTTGAGCTTCCTCAAAATGAAATGAAATTCTGATCCAAGGTACAGTAATTGTTGGGGGTGAGGGAGATATTCATGCGAACAGTGTAATGTAGATCTAAAATAAAACCTTAATACAGACACCCTCTGTGAGGAATAGCCTGATGATACAGAGACAGGGGGAGATCCAGAGTGTTGTACTCAATAAGTCATGTACTTCCAGTGTTTAGATTTTTAATTGTAATTTTGTTTTCAGACATTCCAGTTATTTCTCTGTGGTTTTATTTCCATTCTCAAGAACAGAATTCATAACCAACTCATATGTGTTTTTTTTTCCTTGTATGAGAATCATTCCTGGTGATTATAATTGTGATTAAGGAGCTGTCCTGTACAAAACGTATCAGGGGATGTGGCTCTGAAGAATATAATATCAGAATAGCAGACGGGAAAGAGAACAGGTGAACTGCCTTATCTTGTTTCAGTACTGAAACAAAGAAAAGTATGTTTGTCTCTTTAGCCTACTGGCAGTTGACTCCATGTTGCTGTTCTTCCTGGTTGAATTATTTATTCCCTTCTCCACTACTGTGTGATGGTAACATGATGCATCATTTAGTTGTATAACATTCATGAATATCGCTTGCTACTTTTTTTTCTTTTCTTCATGGTAGCTTGTTTTGGAACATACTCCATTATTCTAACATCTTTCTGGCCCTTCTTGTGCATAGCTCCTTGGGAGCTACAAAGTTTGCTGTCTCTGGCCTGATTCTGTAAAGTACTGAGTTCCATTACGTCTACTAACTTGAACCGTAGCTCAGGATCAGAAGTATTCAGAACGTAAATGATCTGAATTTAAGATCTGAAGAAGGATTCAGAACATAAATGATCTGAATTAAAGGTTGTAAGACAACTTGAATTACATGTCATTGATGAGTCAAAGAAGTTGCAAATTTAGAAGTATTCAGCAGTGTAGAATTCCTAATCTTTCCTTATGCATTATTTTCAAGTCCACTCTGTGGTAGTGTAAATTCATAATCTGGTATCCTTGTAATATTGCTTGCACTGTTAATTAATAAATGAGAAATTGCATCCTAGTATATTTACCTTAAAACTCGCTAAACATGGACTGTAGATATTGGAAGGAGCTGCCAAGTCATTATGATAAGAAGTAGAGAGTAGAGAATTACCAAGAGAAGATATTTACACACGTGCCCCAAAGGAACATTTGGACACATCAGCTATATTAGCAGAATTAACTGTTAAGCATGACCCAAGGTCCCTTCAGCCTAATTACACCAGTCCCTGAATTCCTTGAAAAAACAACAACTGAGCAATACATAGCTGGAGGAAGGGCTTCAAATGCAGCTGCCTTGTTCCTCTTAACAGAGGATTAAAAAGTTGTTATGTGAGAGATCATTATGATAAACAGAAATCTTTTCCTCATGTAAGCTGTGGGGACAATTTGCTTGTTCTCACCTTTCTCAAGAGTGTTCAGTGAGAATGAAAACATGCAAATCTTTTCTCCAAAATGCATACGTAAGGCAAAAACTGGCTTGTTACTGAGCGTAACAAATTCATGCCCGAGTGTCCTATCATTCACAGCTGAGAAAATTCAATATTGATCTGGTGACTCTAACTGAAAGCAAAACCTATTCTTCTGTCACAGCGGAATATTTTTTTCTTCCGCCTTAAGTAGTTTTTTTTGAAATTACTGGTTTGTTTCTCTTTCAAATGTTTCCTAGAAATTGTGTAAATCTACTTTAGAATGAAAAATATTTTTTTAATTAAGTTCTTTTTTAAAAAATACATTTCAACTGACTTTATACACAATGTTCAGGAGTTATAACCTTGAAAATACTTTCTGTGGACTGTTCTGAATCATATATTTCAGCATATATATCAATTTGATACTAAAAGTATAATCACCTGAGCTAGGCAGAATTTCTGACTTGTTTTTTTTTTTTTTATGATATATTCATTCAGTATGACTGATTCTTGCTCATGTAAATTTCTGATATTTTCTCTGCAGAAAAATATATGAATATGACAAAAATACACTCATCAGTTAAAATATTTTTAGCAAAATACAGAATTCTGTTGCCAGGAGAAAAAAATAATAATATTTCATTAATCTTCTATCTGTCAGCATTCCTTTGTTGTAAGAATTCTTTTTTTGGGGGTATAAATACTATGCGTATTGTACAGATATCCGGTACTGAAGTGTTACTGCTAGTGTAGTTTACAAAGAACTGGATTTTACTCATTTTTTAGTCAGCAAAAGTGTTAAGTAAAATACTAGTCAAAAAGTAACCTGGACTTTAAAGCATCCTCAAATCTAAATATCTGTAGATATGAGTTCGATACAGGAAAATCCATCACAAAATTGCAAACATCTTGCCTTTGCATGATAAGCAGAATTTTCAATCCAAGATGTTTTAGTTTGTCATCTACTTCACATGACAGTATTTGGCAAGGTACTGCAGCTTCAGATGAAATGTGGAACTCATGAAACTCAGGTGAGGACTCCAAAAGCAGAGATGAACTGCCCTTGCTTGTTTTATGTCCTGGGTAAGAATATGCTTTGGACCAATTTAAATATCAGCAAGAGCTTGTCCATGTGAACCACTTTTAATGTAGCAATTATCTGCTTTGAATTGAAGTACATGCTTCTGATAAAAGCATCATTCTGTCTGAAGTTTGTCAAATGGTTCCACCATTTAATTGGATTAATTTGATCACTTCAAAAAATCTAAAGTAAATATTTGTAGGATTTTTTTCTGTCAAGTACAAAGAGTGGACTTTCAGCTTGTATGCAGAAGGCTGTATGTGTTGCGGTTATAGCTGACCCTCACTGTATCCCTTGATCCCTTTTTAAGGTCTAATATTTGTTGTCAAAATCGTATTTCTCTGACCCACCCTATGCAAAGGTGTAATGAGAAGCTGTTCAGTCCATGAGTCCATTTAGGAAAAGAATTATGACTCAGAATCATCATTTCTCCTCTGCCTTTCCCTTGCTGTGGTGTGGGACTGTGAGATTATTGCACTGATTTGTAGGGAGCAGTTTATCTCCTGTTGTTTAAATGGCTAGGTACTTTGGCTAACCTCACCCTTCCATAAAGCAAGCATGTACATGAGGGGAGAGAGGAAGAATAATAATGAATGTTCAACTTGGTGAAAGATCATAACCTAATAAATTTATTCACATGAAGCAATATTCTGCTTTCCTGTGAAGCCAATAAGATTATTTACAAAGTACTGTTTCTTGCTAATAGTATCAGAACTTGTCGCTGATCTGATATTCCATACTGTTGTTCCAGTGGTCCAGTATTCCAGCTGAGGAATTCCTTATTTTGCTGCAGCTCAACACTGAAAAACATTTCTCTTAAAATGATTTCTTCACGCTTAGGAGTGCCAAATGTACTGGATATAGTTTATTGGTATCTAACAAGTCATATCAATTTTGGTTATGAATAATAAATTACAGTCTTTGTAATTAATTATGGAAAAATAACACTTTCATATATCTCTGTAAGCATTCTCCTTATCTCCATTAATGTATCTCCTTATCTTATGGTTCTCCATAAGCACAGTCAATTAAAAGTGATAGAGCAATGCATGCATTTCTCTGTTAATATGAGGAAAAACACTGCAGAACTAAAGTAGCAGAAGAGTACATTCTCTTCAGACAACCTTCAGTTTTTGACAGTTAGTTGCTTCCAAAACAAACTAAAAGCTGGGCGACAATTTCAAAAAAATACCAGAACACTTTGCATTCAATGGTGATGCTTCAAAATCAAGTGAAATTACCTAGTTCTTTTGTTTGCTTAGTTGTATATTGAAAATCATTAAGCCAATGTGAATACCTTCACCAACATCCATGCCTTAATATATGTTGCATTGTACTGGACACGGAAATTATGCTTGACCTAGAAAAATAAACATCTTAATGAAGTCCAGTAGCTTAAAATCAGCTGTTTTAAAAGCTTACCCTAAAGGTAACCTCTAAAGATTTAGCAAATGTACATTGGAATGGGTAGAAAATCTTTCCATTCTACTAATAAATGTGTTGCAATTACAGCTAAGGTCTGCATGAATTTTATAGGTACAGTTCTTAAACACAGTGCAATATAAAATAGGATGTCCATAGTAAGGTTTGCTTTTTTAAGTAAATAGAGTTATTCTTACGGGAAATAATATGATACAGAAGTCTAGGCATAGATTTACAAAGATTTGTTTATCTTTTTTTTTTTTTTTTTTTTAGATCCTGGCCTACATATACTATGTTGCAACAGAAAGCAAGCTGATTAATTTAAGTGGGAGGAAAATGTCATTTTTTTTTTCTTCCTTTTACAGAGCAGATATGTAAGCAAACTCTGTGTTATATGACTGGTATTACCTCAGATCAAATCCAGGGTTAGTGAGGTCAAGATCACAATCTGATGCTGCTCATGCATTGTGCATTCAAATATGCAGACTGCCTATCCACTTTCATTTTGAGAATGTCAAGCAAGTAGCAACACTGAGCTGATTACCCACTGCATGTGTAACAGATGATGAATTGACCAGCAAGTGTTATAATACCACTTTCAGGGTTTTTAATTGCCCAATAACAAAGAAACATATTAATACAACATGATGCATGTGACTCTTCCTTCTTTTGGTGATACAAAATGACCTTGTGTCTTCTGATGTCTTTGTCATAAAATGCAAAACCAGTCTGAACTGGAAGAAAATTCAGTGTCTAATTAACTGCCAATTTTTAGTAAAGCTTGATTAGTTCTACTCAATGGAATCCTTTATTGACTTTGCGAGGGCTGAGAAAGGAACTTTGTCACATCCATCAGAGTTAACAAGAAGAAAGAGAGATCATTATCTCTTTGGACTCAGTTGGTTTTTGGCTTTCATTCTTGTTTCCCAAGCCTTTGTTTGAAGCTAAGATGGAAGACGAGAACTGAATTAACTGAACAAAGGGAGGCCAATATTAAAGGCGGAGAAGTGTGTGATTGCCAATGTTCCTGTGAGCTTGATTGTTGTTTGTGATGAGAGCATAACTGGACATCTGAGCAGCTACTCCCACAGAAGGGATAAGAGCTTGGATTTTTCTTCATACTCTCAGTAGTGACATCAGATTCTGTTCCAGCTCTTTGGAGAGCCCATAGGCATACAAAGCCCCCTGTGCAGAGGCTTGCATCTCACTTGTGTGTGTGTGTGTGTGTGCATACTCCTGATGAAAACATTTTGATGTAAAAACTCCGTTGCTCCTAGAGGCTTTCTTCTAAGAAGCATTTTTATGTTGTGAAAAATAGATTGTGCAATATAAAAAGCACTTACACTGACAGTCCACTTTAACTTGCCTAATAATGTTTTATTGAACTCATGAAGGCACGTTAATGTGCATAGAACACTCTCAGCATCCATAGGGTTTTCTTCAAAGTATCATCTCTGTGGTTGAGAAATGTAATGAATAATATAACAGCTCTCTCCCTACCTTTTGGATCTGAGATTCAACTAGTATACACATATGCAGGTGGGTTATACAACTGAGATACAACTTTCAGAGGGCACCATTTTCATTATTTTTAGGAATGATTCAGATGTGATAGAAAGAAACACACATGTTAAACTGAAAGGGAGAGAAGTTGAAAGAATGCTGGGAGAGAAGGAGATTGTAGTAATATAAAAATAGTTATCTTCCCATTTAAAATATGTGATAAATCTAAAAATACTCTGCTATTGCAAATGTTATCTCAGCAAATAAATTTGGTCTTCTGACACATCAGAAGAAAATTACCAATACCTCTTGGGGGATTATTACTTTCTTACTGTGATAGACTAGTTTTAGGCTGAAATAGTTTTAAAAAATCACTTATTTAACATCATAAATTTTGTACTAAGTTCTTATTCTTTCGGCAATCCAGGCATGAGAGCATATGCCCTCCAATTGTTTGGAGACTGAATGGCAGGCACAGTGTTGTTAACAGTGCACAGACACCTTCATTTAAACAACAGAGTAATAAATCTTCAGACTTTCTTGCCCATTTCCTAGCAAAACGAGGCTTTGAGCAATCATATTGTAAATGTCCCAGATAAGGGTAGCTCTGTTACTTCTATTCATAATGTCTGTATTTCAATTTAAAATTTATCTTTCTTTTAAGAATTCCTGTTCTTAAGCTGGTTTTCAAACCCAAGACAGTAACTTTATACGTAGATCTAATTGTAATGAAATGTATGAAAACATCTCTTATTTCTTGTATTATAATTAAAAGCAGTTTATGTCATTTTCCTCATTCCATTCAGCTCAAAATCATGAAGCTCTACAAATACTGAACATTATTTAGACATTGCAACTGGGTTGTTTTCCTTACTTTATAGATGCTTTAGTATTCTCACCATTGATACTGTACATATTCATTTAAATAATAATATTAAATAATAGAAATACTTGTGATAGCTCTATGAAATTGCTTTCTACCTTAGCGATTGTTCATGCAAATCTTTTCAGAAAATGAACACAGAGAAAGTAAATGATTATAGCTGACCAAAATTCATCCAAAACACAAGGGGATGTTGGGAAAACAGCTAGTCAGAAGGTCACAGTAAAACTATTTTCCAAATAAAACATTTTCACCCATCTCACTGGGTGGGAAACTTGATAGGACTTTGAATTCCTTGGTGTTCTCTTTGTTCATATGGTAGATTAATTTGACCTAGGTTTCTAATTTACTGCCTGATGATTTTATTTTGTGAGTTGTAAAGTAGATAGGCTGAGTATAGAGTGAAAATTTATTCAGAGTGACAAAAGAAAAACAGAAGTGTTAACTAGCAGAAGAATAGACTTTTTTTTTCAATATTTGATATACCTAGGAAAAATGTTTAAATTATTACTTCATGTTCGATGGGTATGAATTTACCATTTCTTAATTAATTAATTAATTGATATAAAAAATAGGATGAATGATACTGCTAAACAAGATGTTTTTCTGTGCATGAATTTAGGAGAGAGTGTCCTGCAGAATTCAGCACTGGTACAAAAGAAGTGTCTGTTACTAGACATAATAAACAACTTACAAGTGGTTAATATACTTTTATTTACTCTGACAGAGTTGAAATGACTTAGTATTATAGGCTGTATACTAACATTTTCAATACAAGAGATGTCAGAGTACTGCAATGATTTCACACTGGCTCTGTGGGTTGTGAACTCCTTTATGTTTCAGGCTGCAGACACAAAGAAATTGTGCAGCTGCATTCAGTTACCTCTGCAAATGCAACTTTCTGTAGAAAGGTGAATATTAAAACTAATTTCAAATTAATGTATTTGACCACTTCCCATTGTCTTACAATATGCCATTAAACAGCGATAACTAGAATCTGTAGTATTGGATAACAGAAGACATGATATATGACTGATGTGTTGTACTGCAAACATTCCTATCAGTAGGAGCTTAAGCAGTAATGAAAGGGAGTAGGAAAAAAGAACACTCTAAACTTCACATCCTTGCATCTGTGACTTTGCATGAGGCCACTTGTTTGGAAAGTCTATGACAACCAAGTTTTGTGATTCTGTTTTGAATCCAAACAAGAACTTTTCAAATACTCTCTACATTTTATGGTAACAGAGTGTTTTTGCACAGTGTAGAGATTTGGATAAAAGATCTTAGTAGTAAGGTATCTTAACCTTTCAGTGATACCTTCCCACTGGTAGGGAAGAAGTTAGTTATTAAATCTAAAATAAAGTCTGAGGAGAGATCAAAAGAATGATGAAGACTAAATTAAAATATGAATTCGGTTCATATTTGCATTATTGGCCTCTTACCTTACACCTACCCCCTCCCCCCCCCCCAAAAAAAAAAAAAAAAAAAAAAGTAAATATTTATAGGTACCTAGCAAATACCTCACTTCTACCTTATTTCTCTTTGAATTTTGTGATGACTATACCAAACTCCAGGATCTACAGACTGAAACCTCTTAAAATCCAGTTAAAACTATAGAGAACAGATACAGGCACTAGAGGGAGACATGACCATATAATCTTAACCTATGCATTAACATTGTAATGTTTGAGCATTGTGAAAAATTGCTGTATAGAGCAAATGAAACACTATTTCTGAAGGAAGTTGTTAGATACAAGTACTGAAAGAGTTTAATGTATGACTAGTAATAATGCTGAGGTCTCTAAACAGCATTTGAAGATCCCCCCAAATTTAAATCAAATTACATATCAACTAATGTTCTCACTACCATATCAGTAATTAAAAATATCCTTTCAAATTTACTACAAGGCACTGTTTGTACACTCTAACACTTAATGAAAGTGCAAAGTAAAAGAAGACATATTATTACAAGGTCCTTTACAAACTCACCCATTTAAATCTGCTTGTATATGCATTTCTGTGTAAAGAATTATTTTGGGCCTATTTGAGAAGAGCTACAGATGGTTGCTAGACAAATATATGACATTGTCTTTGAGATTTTTAGCATGGACGAGAACTTTTTATGTTCTTTTGCAGAGTATATTTAGAGGTGAGAGACAGGTTTTTAAATATGTTTATGATTTCATATAAAATGTCACCATCTGTTTATTTTTTATAAGGTTGTTTGGTAGAGAAAGTATAATAATGCATTTTATTATTACTGTAATTAGAACTATTTTTAGTCATTGAAGAGATCACTTTACAGCCAGATGTCTAATCTACTAATGTGTTAGACACATGGAACATTCATTGTTTATAAGAACCTAATCTTTATCTGGTAAAGCAATCAATTACGATCCAGACATCTTGTGACCTGTAATGGAAGACTGAAAGACACAATTTGTTTGTGCTAGCCATCTGTATAAAATCAGGATGTATGCACAAATATATGTTCAGATCAGATATTCCTAGCCATATTCAGCAGTTTGGGGGTAATGTGCTGCTTTCTCTGCTTTTTCTAATTCCACTGGCAGTGCTGATATGTGCATATAGAACTTCTTACACAACCTTCTAAAAACATAGTGTGTTTATTTGACATCTTTAATACTGTAGTTACTCATTATTTTTCAGGGTGACAAGAATATTTTTTGGTGATAGATTACCCATATTGTTATTACATTTTTTATATATAAAACAATGGAGGCAACATTGCCTAATTAAACAATGTGGTTTGGAAACTACATTCTTGAAGAGAAATTTAGTTCTTCCTGCTACCTCTAATTTGGATAAATTCTTAATAGTCTGTCAGAGAAGATTGTAATACTTTGAGCTTAATTTCTAGGACATCAAGCTTTATTTTCTCTTTGGATAATGCTAGTTTAACTCTTCCTGAGATAACATCCTTGAAAACTTGGAAGTTATTTTATATGGAAAGTAAATTATTTATTCATGTACCACATGTCAGCTGTCATTCAGGAAAGAAAAAAAAAAAAGGAAAACAAAGAAAACAAAACAAGAAGGCTGCAGGGGGATGATAGAAAGATTTCCCATCTACAATGTTTGATTTTGCCTGTATGCATTTTGCTATGCTCTACTACTTTAGTTATAGGTGATACATTGCACTTGTTTGTTAGTCTGTCATTATAGTATGGGAACGTTTTTTTTCAACAAGTAGGAAAAATAAATAGTCCCATTTTTACTCTGTCTCACCCCGATATGCAGTTGATATATGCCTACAATACATATTTTTAATTATTCAATTACAAGGCAAAAATAAGAACCATGAAGAAAGACTAAGAATGAGGTAAAACAGTTCAAAAGGCACTAAAAAAAATCAATTGAAGGAAAGAATACAAGCTTTGTTGTATTTTATTAGAGATGAGGTCTGCATGATCAAGGAAAAAATCATATGAATTATTGTTAGGCTTTTGTATAGTTAGGGGTATTCCTGATGTTGTATGTAAAACTTACAAAGTGACATCTACTTCATGTTCTTAATGCAAATGAACTTTTCCAAAAGATTCACTATTTTCACCCAGAATATATATGTATGTATATTTTTTTTCAGATGAAATAGGATTATATTCCTATTGCATATATATATATATATAAAATATGCATGTCATTTCCAGCGTCCTAGGTGTGCTGGGATATACGATCATTCATACACTTGTCCTGTACCCTGATGAACATTTTGTTATTTAGAAATTTTAACATTGTTAGTAGAAGAAACCTTGTCACTGAGAACCTTTTCCCTTCATGGATATCAGTCTTCTCACCTAGCATAGCATAGTTCAAGTTACTGCTCTGCATTACACAGAAAATGAGATTGAACCTATTGTTCCCCATCCAGGCAATTTCTCTCATTCTGTGGTTTGGAGAGTCCTTCTTTTTCTACTTTGTCAAAAAAGACCTTCATCAACAGATGACCTCCAGCAGGAAATCAAATTCAGGAAAGTTTTTGATGAAAACACAACTGAAGTTATTTCCAGTCAGGCTGTATAACTATAACTATGCCTTACTCTTTCGTTACCTTTCATTCTCAGATACTTATCAACCTCTAACTGTCTTTTCATATGTTCCTAATTCATTACATGAGCTCAGATATCTACTTTGGGGTTCAGAATTTAACCACTATGCATTTGTGTGAATCCTTTTATCTTGTGTTTTCCATATTATAAATTGTAATTCCCTATATTTTCTTTATCAATTATTCAACTGTCATAGAAAGCATCTCATGTAATACTTTCTGTACTAGTTCAAATATCATTCAATAAAATACATTTAATAGGAAGCTATTTAGCATATATGGTAACAATTTACAGTTCTCAGTGGAAATAACTTCTATATCTTTGAAAGAAAATATCATTCATCTTTGAAAGAGTGTATTTGCTGTAAATTGAATACTATACGTCTTCGAAAGAGCAGAGTTCATTTGCTGTTTATTCATTTCTTCTTTTTTTTTTCTTCTTCTGAAAAGACATGAAAAATGCAAAACATTCTTTAACAAAGGCATTCATTATACTGCTGATTAAAATAAATGAAAACAGTTAAACTGTGCTCTCTGACTTAGAAGCAACTTTTTTAACATCATCAATTCTCCCAATGACTGTTTTTGCAGTAGGGTAAGTATCCTAATTAATATGCCAGTGTCCTAGTATACTAGGACCTGAGTATTTTTTACCAGAAGTTGCATACACAGTGAAGTTATAAAGACCCTATTACAAACATCTCAAATGCAGTTGATTTATGCAATTATGGTTGCAATATGCACTAACACAATGTTATTAACACTAACCTGCCCTATCAGCTCTGGGAAATTCAGAGCATTGCAAATGTTTTGCCCTGATGCCTCTGGGCACTCACTGGTTGCTCAGGTGATTTGGGTTTAGTCTGTGGTTAACTAACTGGACCCAATATATTGCTTTATATGGTTAATATATATTCCTTAACCTTATATACTTTAATGACTGTATTTACAAGAAGCACCTTTCCAAACTTTCTTTCTCACTGAAATATAACTATTTATCATTTGAAATACCATTTAATTGGTGCTGGGAACCTTATGCAAACATAAACCGTTAATTTTAATACAGTTCATTCTACCTAGCTAACATGGTTCCGTTATAAACTTGCCTAATGTCAGGAAACCTTGGTGTTTAACTTGTTTTATGATACAGCTTGATGTGAGGTCACAAAGATTGGCTCAATTAGGTAGACTCTTGGAGTGATTACATGCATACTCTGCACACTTCTTAGCCAGAAGAAAATCACTTTGAAGTGTGAGAACAGTGAAGCTGAAGACAAGCCAAGTACAGGTTCTTTTATCTCTCTGACGTTGGATAAATTAGTTTTACTAAGACACTTTATAGCTTTATAGAGCTATTTTTGACAGTTGTTTTAAATGCAACTAATCAGCTTGCACTTACCTAAGCTGTTGTTTGTGCCCATTAGTGTTTTTTTTTTTTTGTTGTTGTTGTTGTTGTTGTTTTGTTTTGTTTTTTTTTAACTGGCTAAAGATCAGGCTGTGTATCACATTCAGGGAACTGAATTAAGTAATCTAGGTATAATGAAAAGGTTTCTTTCACATACATTGAGTAGAGCTGTTGTGAGCTTACTCAAATCAGAACCTTCACTAATGTGATTTTAGATACAGTGCCTTCATAATCATATGGCAAGTTAATAAATTCAGAGCAAATTTTTAGAAGACAAGATAAATGAAAACTATGGTAAAGGACATTTTTTTTTTTCATAAAATTCCAACTTCCATGAACAAAATTTTGGGGTCTTTAAAATTAGCATTTAAATATTTTCTAGCTAAGAACTACCTTAAATTGCAATAGGTCTGTTTTAAGAACAAACAGTCAAAAACTGAATATTCAGATTTGGGATTTGTAACTGGTAAGTTAGCATTGAAATTCTTTACATGTAACTTCCATCTTCAGGAATGTTAAAAACAAAGATAGGTCTTCCAAAATGATGAGAATAACTTAAAAATCAAGTCTTCCAATGTTCTGTTTATCCATGTTGATTTTTAACTATTGAGAATCATGCTTTAACACTGTAATAGCTATGAGGGTTAAAATGGGTTGCTTCTTAAAAGGACGATTTTCTCATTTTTCTTATTGAAGGAGTTACAAATTGTTTCAAGATGGATAACACTCTCTGTCCCTACTGCTGTTTCAGATGTCCTTTTGAAAATCTGTAACATATTGTGTTTAAGCATAGTGAGGAAAAAAGGAGCTTGTGTTTACTTCTTGCAGTTCAATGCCAAATCTATCAGGTCATGCATTTGTTTGAGAATACAAGGTAAATTAAATGTTGAACAGAAAACTTGTGGACAAATTCAATTGCTGAGTGACAGTACGTTTCTGTGACTATAATGGAATTACATAACAGACAAAATTTGTGTTTAGAAATGTGAGGGTTGAGGTGTAAGATCAGATTGCTTGTCTATATTATAGTGGTGTCCTAAAGGGATGCTATAGTAAGGAGTAACTGATAAGGATAATTTTATCTGAAGTATCAAGGTCAGATACTTCATTTTCCCTCTGTTTTGTTTTGTGATGGGTGACTTGTGAAACTTTGTTTCAGTACTCCAAACAGAAATTAGACAAAGGGAAATTATTATAACATTTATAAATAATAATTGCTGTTATCTGATATCATTGGCCTTCTGCAATGCCAATTCAATTTATTTAGCCAGAAGAGATTCATCTATTTAAAACATGTATTCACTATTTCAACCAGACAGACAAAGAACTTTTTATGTAGAAATCCTACTGGGAGTTCATACTGGCATTGATGAGCCATTAGCAGTAGTTTAGCTGTGGATACACTTGGGCCTTCTCATCAAAGTGGAAATCAGGACTTGGACAGAAGAATATTTACAGAACTAAGTGGTAGTACACCTTTTGTTTCTCAGGCAGAAGACTCTTGCCATAAAAGAATGTGAAACTAACATGTAAGATATAAAGTTCAAAGTAATTAGGAGTAGGATCTAGTGGTGGTAAAAGGCATTTTTTCTGCACCGACAGTATTTAGTGTTTCTTTCACGTCAAAAGATTGTATCTGTAGTTGCCCCAGATGTTTGTATGCCATGTAGTTTATATGCTACATAGTTTGTCATGTCATAGGATAAACTGAAATATTAGTTGTGTATTTCTAGCTCTTCCCTAATTAAGGTTTTTGCATTTCTCCTATATATGAGAAATATCAGCTGGACATTTCAGTGTAATTTCAGTCATTTGAGTTTTGCTTTTGACCAAAAAAAAAGTACAGTTTCTGAGATGCATACAATAATGTAGTCTCATATTTCATGTCAATTTCTACAGTTTTTGTCACCATGAGCTCCTCCACAGGACCTTTATCTCTAATTCCTGACTGCTAAGACCATGTAAAAATAAGGATACCCAACACCTTTAAAATACTTCATTTAAAAACTCGGCTGAGAAGTGTTGTCAGGATAATTTTACTGGATTATGTATAGCAGTTGGAGAAAAGGAGGGATTTTATTTTTTTTTCATTTGCTTTTTTTGGAGGGAATTATTCTTTTGATAATGAAAGAAATATGTTCTATTTTCAGTCACATTTTTATAAATCAAGAGCTATTCCATTGTTTTAGTCAACTGGATTTAATCCAGTGAGAAGACGCTAAGTGTATTTGTAATTCATTCTGAACCATACTGTTTTATTTTGTGTGGTTTCATGTATGTAAGAGACTTTGTAAAACAAGTATTGAATGAATAAACTAGAATAGAATTGTATCCCTTTAGAGTTTCTGCTTTGTTGCGAATTCTCTTGAAAGCTAGATTATTCTGTGTACTATAGAAAATGCTTAAATTGTTCCCATAACTTTGCAAGAAGAGGTAGATGTTAAATTTTTTAAGGAGTGGAAATAATACAGATCACTGAAAAGTACATCACTGAATTAAAGGAACCTGCATCTGCCACGATGTCTCTAGTTGATACTGTGATTACAATTTCTGTACCCCCAAGCATTTTAAATCATGCTAGAGTAGGAAGGTGATTTTTGTTGTTGTTGTTGAATGTTAGTTTTCTCTTTCTTTCTTTCTTTCTTTCTTTCTTTCTTTCTTTCTTTCTTTCTTTCTTTCTTTCTTTCTTTCTTTCTTTTTTGTTTGTTCATTTGTTTTTACATTTGGACTAGAGTGAAAAGACTTTTCCAAGTGAATTCAGTCTATGCTTTAGTAACTTTGGCATCAGGTATAGATTGTTCCATTTATATTGTTTTTCAGTATAGAGTTGTGGCATATTACATTCTTAAACAGCCTTAAAATAAACAATGCTTATGTTTTCTTCTATATAAATCAATACAAAGATGCTGGGAATCTTTGGCAGTCCTTCTTGAGTGATATCATCTTTTCAATGTTGATCTATACAGCATCTGCCATTCATTATGAGCCTGACCAACTGAGCTAATAGAGTCTTATTGACTTTGATGGATCGTGAGCTCTGGATTGTCAAGTAGGAACAAACATTCCAATGCTTAAGTTCCCTTAAGCATTTATAGTTTAAAATCAAGTAACAAAGATTTATCTGGTAATTTCTGTTAGCCTTTGATAAAACAGATCTAAAAGTTATAAATGTAGGACCTTAAGCAGTTAACAGAAATAAAACGTCTTCAAGAATAAGTATCTGAAGTATTTCAAAGAAAATTCACCCACAATACAGCACTAAATAAAGAACCAGTAAGATAATCAGATTTGTCTTATCTTTGCATATTTTATAATACATGTATATATTTTTCAATTAATCGAAAAATCACGTTGGTAGACCGGTGTCTGAAAAATGTTGCAAAACTTATTTTGAAGTTCTATTCCCCAAATCCCTATTATTTGGTGTTAGATGACTGTTCAGATTTTCTGAAATTAAACAAAGGCAGATACTTGCTTAGAGTTCTTAAGACTTTAGCCAAAAAACACATTTCATCACTATGGTTGCAAAAAACAAATACCCACTATTACAATGTATCTAATAGGCACATAGGAATTAATTGACATGAAAGGATTTGCTCTCTGATACTAGGTTAAAAACTGAATTCCTGAAGGAGAGAGAGTGCAAGTAGAGTGAACTGATTAGATCAAATCTCACATATAAAATTTTATTCTTTGTGTAGGTTTGTTTTTGATCAGCTTTGACATATTCTTTTAAGCGAAAAGTCTGCTCCTACCCCCTACTTTGAGTAAATGATAAGTGCTTGTACAATGGCAGATGATCTGTTTCATATCTATTCCAACTGGCATAATCATTGCATTCTTTGTGTACCGTCTCTCTAAACAGAAAAGGAAGACATATATGGTAGAGTAAAAAGTCCTGATCTGTAATCCAAGTGTTTAAAAATATCATGAGAGAATTGCTGGGGTGGTAGAGGAGCAGAGGTTAATCTGCTAATTTGAAAAATATTACAGTAGAATTGTTAATGTTGCAAGGCCAAGAATTAGAAGATTAACAGTTGGGTTTCACATGCAACTTCAGTGGAGCTGCACACATGTTATGATATAGAGTTTAATTACAAGGACTTGTGCTTGTTTTCCTAAAAAATAGTCTCAAATCTCATTCAGTACACAAATACTCAATATTAATTTAAAATTTTTCATTAAAAGTGGTCTGGTGCTTTATTTGCTAAATTCATTCAAATCCCACTTGAGGAAGGTATCATATGTTTCTCTGTGGACTTTTGGATTTCTTATTCCCTTACAGTAGTTGAATGTTACACAAGCACTCGTGCATTTATTTGAAATGTAGGCTACATGACTTGAGGTGGTGTTGCTGTTCCTGTGTTATGGCAATTGAGTTGCAGAATCAGGTTAGAGTATCACAGTAAAGTACCCGCTAGCACTTGTTGCCAAATTAGAATCAGAGACCTAAATAAGCAATGTATGTAGCAGTGTATTTTATTATTCTTTCTGTTTCTATAAGCCAAAATTACTTCTTAAACTTAGTTTATTCAAAGTTACTTTGTCTGAAGCCACTTTGCCCTTCCAAAGGACCAGGCTGTCCTGGTTTGAACTAGGATAGAGTTAATTTTGTTCCTAGTATCTGATATGGTGCCGTGTTTTGAATTTAGGATGAAAATAATGTTAGTAACACACATTTTTTAGTTGTTGCAGAGCAGTGTTCACACAGAGCCAAGGCCTTTCCAGCTCCTCGCACTCCAGCTCCTTCCAGCGAGTGGGCTGGGGGTACACCAGGAGCTGGGAGGGGACCCAGCCAGCACAGCTGGCCCAGGCTGCCCAAATCAAATGGATGTCCCACACCATGTTGAACATGTTGGCATGTTCAACAGTAAAGCTGGGGGAATTGGCAGAGGGGCTGCTTAGGAATGGACTGGGTATTAGTCAACAGTGAGCAATTACGTTGTGCATCAGTTGTTCTTTAGTTATTGTTGTTATATTTCTTTCCTGTTCTGTCCTGTTAAACTGTCTTTATCTCAATTCATTTCAGGAGAATTCATATTTCAGTAAATGGCTGCCAGCATTTTCCAGGGGCTGTTCTCTTTTTCATATTTTTAGTGTCATTACGTTATGCTTTAGACAAATTTAAGTCCATGTATTTTTAAATTTAATACTTGTTTTTCAGAAAGACTAAGCAGACATTTAGATGAGACATTACATTTATTTTCTGGTTGCTGGAATCATCTTCTACAAACAACTGATTCTACTTCCACCCATGGAAAATGACTATTTCTGTGGATATTTGTTAACCCTTGCCTTTACATAATAAGACTTGATGTGTAGATAAGATGAAACATAGACTTTTTAATGAGAGAAGCATCCCTTGGCACATCTGAAAATTGGTTATTTTTAAACAAATATAGTTTAAATAAGGCTGCGCTGCTTGAAAAATGAAATGAGAGGTAGAATCAACTGCATAATGAGTATGAAATACTTATTCAAATAATATAAGGTTAATGAAAGCCTGCTATAAGAAACAAGGACATAATGCATGCAGCATGTGTAATGAGCTTTGAGATCAGTAAACTTTCTTACAAAATTATGCTTCTACACTCACTGAAGGGCCAGAGCTACTGTGTTCAGAAGGCATAATTCTCTTTTTGACCATTGAGAGACAATCTGCATAACTGTCTATTTCTAGAAGCAGAGTATGAGATATTCCTTCCAATTTATGGCACAGATGAATGTGCCAAAGACAAAGACATCTTCCCTATTAGGTTATGTCTATGCATATGAAAGACAAAATTGGTGCTCAGTCTGCAGCTCATAGCATGCAAGCTCTGCATGGCTTTTTTTTTTTTTTTTTTTTTTAATCGTTATTTTTACATCTACTCTGCAGAAAAGTGTACCAGGAGATGCAGAGAATAATCTGAAGAATTTGGTCAATTTACTGTTTCTTTTTTCAACTTAATAATGTAAAAAGGGGAACGATGAAGGTCATGATATACAATTGAACCCTGGATAGCAGGAATATGGAGATGTGGGGTGGTTTAGCATTAAGATGGTATAGTTTGTGGTAGCAAGGCAGAACATAGATGGCACATGAAAGAAGGTGACTGAATAGCAGCGAATGTTTAGTAAAAAATAATTTCCCGTATCTTCATAGTGTTCAGGTAGCAAGATAAAATTTTAACACAGCTGTATGTCATCCTGCCTTCAGCTCTGTCATTTTCCTTTTTAAAGCCAATCGGTTCTTGTTTTGAAGAGAAGCTTAGCAGTCAAGCATATGAATAGTTCATGCAAGCCTTCAGTCTTCCTAATTCCTCTTCTACTATAGTGTCATTTTATAATTACCTTCACTACAAAACATCTCAGTGTCTCACAGACAGAAATTATTTAAGAATAGAGTAGGAGCATGCTGATTGCCTTGTTTCTAACCAGTTCGTAATACCTGGGATGAAAAAAGGTTGATCCAGTATGCTTTGTTGTCTTGGATGTAAAACACAATAAGTTTCCACCTTTATCACCTAAATCTGGTAATAGTCCTGTAGTACCATCTTACTCAATTTAAACTGCCATTATTTGTAACATATTGGGTGAATAGTGCAATCCAGATCACACCAGTGAGAACTATGGCACAGATAATAAGCTAGTGAGAATAAAATCCATTTACAAAACAGAATTCTGAGGAAGTTATAAGAAAATTAAGTGCCTGAAAAACAAATTTTTAGAAAACTCTGCCTTCAAGAAAATAATAATGATAAAGTATGGAAAATTATATATAATATTTGTTCTCTGAAGAAATGTCATTGTTGAAGAAAATGACTTCAGTGCTCTACTTGGACGGAAAGTACCTATTACACATTTAGGTGGCAGAACTCCCATAGTGAATTAGGAGTTCAAAATTAGGAGTGAATAGGCCATTTGACTGTTTCTAATCAAAGGTGATTAACTTGTGGGAATGCTTTTTCTTTTGAGATTATGACCTCGGCTGCTGAGAACATCATTTCTGAAGAGAACAAATAAGTCCCTTGTTAAGGACATAGGAAAGTGAATAACCAGTAATTCAGAATGTACAGTCAGTTGTGGAGTACTCCTTAGAAAATTAGGCCTCGAGTGTCTAATTAAAGCAATCTGTGAAAGCCCTTAGCTTATTGCTGATGGAATTCTATGGAAGAATTCCAAAATGGTTCAGCACTGACTCTAAATCGCATATTAAAGAACTGCTCTGGATCCTGCATTTAGTGTTAATAACATCTAAGTAGAGGTCAAATCTAAAAAACAAGCAAACAAACAAAAACAAACAAACAAAAAAACCACTTGACAGGTATGCTTAATAAATCCAGTTTGGGCTATTTCAGACTCCGATAACAAAAGTCCTTGTTCTCTGTTTTTAATTGACTGACTTTCCAAAGTGTTTAATTGTTTACTTCAAAATGTATAAATCTAACCAGAGTCATCTTGGTTTGGAACAAAAATAAAATAAAATAAAAAAATAAAGTGATGGACGTTATTCTAACATTTGGGCTTATAACTGATAGTTTTGTGACAATACCAGAACAAAGTTCATTTCTTAGTAGTAGTTAAAATACTAATAATATGAGTTAGTAGGAATGTAAAAAGAAAAGAAAAAAAGAAAAAGCCTATGGCTATGCCATATTGCTGAGTATTCATTACGTTATTGAGCATTCTGCACAGTCCTGGTTCCCTCACCCCCTTGCTATCCCATTGTTTTTCCTGCTGAAGTAGAAGTAATATAAAAGATAGGAGAAAGTTACAGAAAAGCTGAAGATAAGGTTTTTCCACTTGGAAAGGAGACAGCTGCAGGGTGACGTAACAGAGGTTACAAGCTGTTGGAAAGTAGAAGTGCAATTGAGAGGACAATGTTTGCTGTACTTCTTCTTGATATCTGTTTGTTGTTAACTACCTGTGGAAAGATAAGGAGCTAATTAGGTCTTCAGGGCTTTCTTACGTTCTTGTGACTTCTCAAACTGAGACAGTTGCAGTTTATGATTACAGAAAATGCAAGCTACTCTAATGTAACTTGTTTCTAGGAGAAGCTAGATACAATGCAGCAGTAAGGGAAATTCTAACAAATTCTAAATTATTGCTATGAGAAGTAGAGATCTGTTTGCTGTATGATCAGATCATTAGCAGGATTGACTGTCAAACATTACAGAATAAGTGATAGATTGTAGGGCCTGCAAACAGGTTTTTCTCCTAATTTGTAATTTGCCAAAATTACAGCCCCAGCTTTGTGAATTCCCCTGTGGTACTAGCTAGGCCATCTTTCAAGGCAAAAGGGAAACAAAGTCATACTGCTGCCCTACCTGGATTGGCTGTTTGGCTTTTAAGGGTGAATAAGAGTAACCTTCCTAGAAGTACAATCTTCTTAAGCTCCAAGGAAGAATAGGAAATCTCCCTGAAGAACAGTAACTCATGGATTGATTGTCTTGTTTCAGCTAATCTGTTTTAAATACATAACTAGGACATATTTGGATTTATTTAGTCATAACTGTATATGGATAAATGGTGATGTTTATATCAAATATATTGTTAGAAAAGCTTTAACCAGATATTGAACATCTACTCATTCCCACCCACCCCGTCTCCCCCAGGTGAAATACTTGTTATCCCTGTCAGTTGAGGAATTCTTGCATACTTCTCTTTGAGTATGCAGATATTTAATTTGAGGCTTGAGATACATGGAAAGGAAATGTTTTTATTTCCAATCTATAAATGCCTGGAAATGAACCCATTTGCAAACCACTCAATTTAGCTTTATTTATACAATTACAAAGGTTAACAACTGTGGTAGCTTATTGCTTTGATGCTTGTAGTTCTTTCAAAAATCACTCTAAGCTTACTTTTGCCAAAATAATCAAGTTTTGTCATTAAAATTTTGTAGTGTGAAGAGATAAGGGAAAGTAAACAGAAGACATTTAGTATTGATGAGAAGTCTCTGCTGATAAAGCAATATGCTTCTTATCTATTGATTTAGAAGATCAAATGAGGTACTCAAGTTACATTTCTGTTTTGGTTAAGTGAGGTCAAATAACCTTCACCTCTGTACTCTCATCTTACAATTTCTGAATGATTGTGATAAATTAGTTGTTGATAGAGATCAGTCTTACTGAAACTATAACTTGAAATCTTTCAGAATAAATGTAGATAATTTTGTCAGTATTGCTTACTATGAGTGCAAGTGAAAAAGAGAAGCAATTGTGTAAATACTGTGTACAAATCATCCAAAAATTGAATTGCCTGTAGTCAGATTAAAGCCTAGTACTCCCTCACTCAATACAATACATCACAATTTCCAGTGAATTTCCAAGCATTATTGAAGTTAAGATGAAGAGTTATTATTACTCAACACCTACTCAGAGCTCTGTCCAGCAAATACTACTGTACATGAGAAATATTTGAATTGGCTTAACTGATAACACTCTGGAATGTCTTTACAAGAGGATTTCTGTGGTGCAGTGCTGTGTGTTGTACCACTTCTCTTTCAGTCACCTACTCTGCAACGCAGGCCACAATAAGTTAGATGCTGAACCTGCTTACTTGATGTGAACAAAATTAAATGTCACAAAGTAGAATCAGTCCATCTTGGACAACCAAGTTCCTGAACACAACATAAATATGGCCAGATCAGACCTCTTTACTTGAGCAGATATCCTATCCAAAGTATAGATTAAGCTCTAAGATGATTTAAGAGCCTCCCACTATGTGGGAGTCACAGGATGCAATTTTCTCCTTTTAATAAGTGATCATGCCCTTCCTTTCACTCAGAATGACTAATTTTGGTATAAAATTTCCTTAAATTTCTACCTTTTTCAAGAGCATCCTTTTCACATGGATCTATACACTAGTAGTTCTCCCGTGAATGTTGTGCATCTACAAAGAATTAAAAATTCATCAAACCAAAATAGAATGAAAATGAGTAGGATTCTCTAGTTTAATTTCAAAGTATTTGTTTGTGTCCTGGTTCCTAGTCCAAGAATCAATGTCTAAGAGAGTAGCTCTCTTCCTATAAAGCTTTACAACCCATGTCTCCCAAAGATCAGTGACTAGCCAGTGTAAGATAGGCAAATTCCTCTTTCAGGAAACCTCTTTCAGGAAAAGAGGTGATCAAAGTCTCCTAAACCATCTTCTAAATTCTCCTCCTTTAAATAGTATGAATTGACGAAGCTTCCACAGAGGTAGCCATCACTACGTAAGCCACATAGGTTACTATTCCATTATCATCCAAGTCTTGGTGGACATCGGTAAAGACTAATGGACTTCCTAGCAGGCTTCTTGCAAAACTTTATTTCTGGCACTATTAATCTTGATGTGCAGAAGGGAATACTGCAACATTAGCCTGATGAGCAGAGCATTCTATTCTGGGAGGTGGGATTTTCAAGTATACACGTCTTTCTGTCATAGTTGGTGATGGTGGCACTTTGTAATCTGTGGAGCATACCGATTCTGGGAGTAGAAGTGAAAAGGTAACACTACTTAAAAAATAAAATAAAATATACCAAGAACTGTGTTTTCTGAGAGATTCAGTCTTGTCTTTTATTAAGGAAACTCAGAACACACATACAGTGCTGGGTACTTTAGGTGACATGGCACAGCAGCTCTTGGATCCTGCCCTGTCCTGGAGCAAAGTTTAAACTTGAAACTGTGACAGGTTATGGCAGGTACGAAAATCTATATGATGGAGAATATAGGCAGAATGTGCCCTTATTTTCCTATAGCCCATGAAGTTTTTGAAATAAGCATAGTATAATTCCACATTTAAAAAAAAAAACAAAAAAAAAAAAAAAAAGGAGCTTAATTCTACATTTAGAGCAGATTGAACAATTGAACAGCAGGCAATAAATAAGTCTTATATTATGCGTATAACATTGGCAATAAAAAAAAAGCATAATTAGGAACTGTTCTTTAAAAATTAGCCACTGATAGAAGTTGTACTGGAAAAAAAAAAAAGATAAATTAAAGACTATCATACATTAATGTACAAATGGAAGAATTCAGTACTCAAATTTTGTAATATCTGAGTGTCTAAGCTACTTTTCATTTTAACATGCTCTTAATGTATTTTGGGCATGTGAGATATACTAGATTCATTAGTCATGCTAATTATTATTTGGCAATAAAGTACAGAGCATGAGGTGAAATACCCACACCACTGCTCATGTGACAGAGAAGGCTTATGTTGCTGCATCACAGATTTAAAAACAACAAAAAAATCACACACACACACATATGCACAAAAAGACAAAAAAAAAAAAAAAAAGAAGAGAGAGGGAGAGAATTTGCAGGAATGGAAAACAATTGTCTATACCAAAAGCAAAGGAATTATATCAAAGTATTATGTTCTATAGTCTATAGTTTTTGACAGCTTTTATAAAACCAACAATATTAAATTAAGGCACTCATATAACCTTCATAATTCCTATGCCTAGCAATATAAATTCATGTGAAAAGATTTTCCTGGATAAATAATTAAATCTATTTTACTGCCTAAATCTATTTTTATGGATCATACTGCAACTTACCAATACATGATGAGTAAAATGACAGAGGAGCAGTAAAAATCAGGTTGTGGGTGTTGAGAATAAATGAATTCATACAATCATACAATCATAGAAGGATTTGGGTTGGAAGGAACATCAGAGATCATCCAGTTCAAAACCATGAACAGGGGCACCTCCCACTAGACCAAGTTGCCCAAAGCCACATCCAGCCTTTGAACACCTCCAGAGATGGGGCATCCACAACTTCTCTGGGCAACCTGTGCCAGTGCCTCACCACCCTGTGAGTAAAGAATTTCATTATATCTAATGTAAATCTCCCCTGTTTTAGTTTAAAGCCATTATTCCTTGTCCTATAACTACAATCCCTGATAAAGAGACCCTCCCCAATGTTCTTGTAGGCCCCTGTAGGTACTGGATGACCACTGTAAGGTCTCCCTTGAGACTTTATAGATTATCTCTGAAAATCTTATCTCTGAACTTTTCTCCTCTTTTTTTTTTTTCTCCTTTTTTTTTTTTTCCATTTGATTCTAAAAGGTGATAATCTGTAAATCAAAATGTAAACTTCTATTAATGTCTTCTAAAAATTAATCTTACTTAATTGAAGAAAACAGTTATTAAGCTGCTTTCTAAGTGAAAAACTTAACTTTTTTGAGAAATATATTTAAAGAATGAAAATATTCAGAGAAGATGGAGGAGAATTATCATAGAATCATAGAATATCCTGAGTTGGGAGACTATATGATAGGAAAGGTGGAATGATAAGACAGAGAATTACTTGAAAGCTTTATATCTTATTTGTTTGCAAATATGTGTAGTATCAAAGCATTTTGTTTGTTGGTATTTCATTATTTTCTGCTCTCTTCTTTAAAAGCCTTTCAAAGCTTTGACAAATTACATACAGCTTGTTTTTCAAATCTGTTTAATGATAACACTTTCTCTTTTTGTAATATTTCAGATGAAGAACTTGTTGGATAGAATAATCAAGATAAATTTGTTGTTTGTTCTACATGATCTATCATTTGTTCTTTTTAAAAAAAAACTTTTTGCAAATTTAAAGAATTAACATGTAGTTAAATAAGTCTATCAAAGAAAAACTAGCATTATGAAACAAAGTTCCTACATACATTTTTTTCCTCAAATACTAACTGGAGAACATCATGTGGGTTCTTTATAATGGAAAATTCAAACAGGTGCAATAGCTTGAAGTTCCTGCACTCTGTATTAAGATTCTCCATAGTTCAGAGTTCTTAAACTTGAGTTGCTCATGGATTATGTTATAATAGAAATAATGATGTATAGCTAATTTTGCCATAATGTGTGAAATCTTACAGAACTCAGTAAGAAAGAATGTAGCAATACAGTAGCAATAAAATTAGCATTTAATCATTTACATGAAGGGCACTGCTAAAAGTGCCATTCAAGAAAGCTCTTAAATTTGTGTCTGCTTTCAGCACACAGATCTTACTTTCATTAACACAGTGGAAGAAAGGGTTTTGAGAATGACGTTTACAAATGACACACCAGACATGCTGTATAAAACTAAGTTTGCTGACAATTTCATGCATGCAACAGAATTAATTCTCTTGTAAAATCCTTTAAGCAAGAAATATTTACTTGTAGGGTATAAAGCACATGCATACTTCTAGTTTTGAATGTGTCTGGAATTAAATGAGAATTGGAATCAGTTCTAGTGAGAAAGATTGACACATGAATTTAGGAATATTTTTCTTGCCTTTCATTGTCCCAAGTCAAAAACTTTTAAACTACATAGTGTTTTGCTACATATGACTTTCCTTTACCTTCTGTTTTAAGGTAACATGAATTCCACTGCATAGCTAAGGGAAGAACTTGACTTATGACACACACATTAAAAAATGACAGACTTATAGAGGGATCAGGCATATGTCATTTGTCACCTGCTGGACTGTGGTTTATAATTCAGGTACAGCTCATAACATAAGGAAGATCAATACTCTGACAGTTTTTCAGCACCATTTTTAACCACTACATACTTGTTTACAATGCCAGTTATGAAGTGAACCATACCAAACTGATCAAGAGCACTTCAGCATCCATCTCACAGTTTCTATATGATTTCCCAGCAATAAATCATAAAGGGTCTTTTAAGAGCTGCTTTAGTGTGCAATCATTTCCTACAGTTTTTTTTTTCTCTTTTAGTATTATAATTGATCTGTTATTAAATAAAAATCTAAGAAAAGGTAGATCAAATTAAAACTTTTCACAATACCTTTATTTGCATCCGAGAATTGATGTTTCTAAATGATTTTCAAAGTCTCAGTTTTTTCCTCAGTCAAAAAATTACATTCCATGCAGTTGTTAAATCCCAGTTACATTCAGTTCAACATCATGTATTGCTGTATTTCTTGGCTAATTCTTGAACTTTATTTGACACTTTTGCTTTATATTTTATTTCAAATACAGTTGCCACCACCAATTCTGAAATATGTATGAAACCTACTACTCTTTTTAGACTCAAATCTACCTCTACTCTTTATGCATGCTGTAACATCAGCATTAATGTATTATGACAGAATGAGAACTGCTTAGTTTTCTCCTGATTTGACAACATCTTTAGGATAGCTCTTACTGAACACAAACATCTTGCTAGCTATTGAATAGAAATCTGTATTTCTTATCTTAAAGTTAAAATATGTCTTCTTCTTCATTTTTCTATGTACCTCTTGTGTCCAGCTTTTGACAGTAGATGCATTTTCAAACTTAGGAAAATTCAGCCATTTTTGTTTTCAACATCATTCATATTGTCTATATGAAATTAACACTATAATTTGTAATTACTGAGACTTTTCTGAGTATGTGTTACTTACTGCAGTATCTAGGCAACTTACAGTTTGAAGGAACTGAGACACAGAATATTTCATTATGGTATTACAATTTGTTTTGGCAAAAACTGATTTTTTACATTCTGTGTAGGGCAATGCAAAAATGCCGTCATCTCAAAATACTGTTTAGTTAACCTGAAAAACAAAACCAGTAACTCTTACTCAACATCTCATCAAAACTGGCTTGTCTAGAAATTGCAGGAATAGTTACTTGGTCTCCAGGACATAGGTTTGGTAGTCAAGGTCTAACTTCTGTTCTGGTTCTTCTTTAAACTATATTTTGGTCCTTAGAAACCCTTTGTACATTTTTTTTTCTCCATCTGTAATGAGAGAATAAACATAACCTTTTCTGTAAAATGTCACATGGTCTATAGATGGAAAGTGATTTGTAAAAGCTACATAACTGCTAGTGGGGTTGTGTATAACCAAACGTGTTATTTTATACTCTGCTTCATGCATTCCTGCACTCAAGGTAACAGCAACAACTCCCCTACGTAATAGTCACATTTGCAGGACAGGAGAAGTCTCACAACCTTTCTTCTCATTTTTGGCAAGATAGGGGTAGAAGTTCATGGCAAAAGCAAGAGTACAGGCTGGAGGGCAGCGTGTGCTGGAAGCAAAGAAAACGTGTCACGTGATCAGTGGCCTCCCAGAGATCCCAGTAGGCCTTGGTAGAGTGTAGGTCATGGAGCCCCGGCAAGATTTCACAATACAGAGCAGAAGCTGCAGAAATGAGTGCTGTCTGTTGACAGCAAATTATACTTTTATTTGGTACAGGTTTTCCTGTGAGGGAACGCTGAATTAAGAGGGTCTGATTCCAACTCCTTTTTTCACCAGTGTATTAGAGTTTCTGTAGCATGCGGTTAAGCATCCTACCTTTGTTGTTGGCCTCACAAGCAATCATGGGTGCAGGCTCCCGTTTTCCTTACCATAGCTAGCAGGTAGAGCACAGAGACCTGACTAGCCATAGTGTTCCGATGACTTACATGCTACAAATCTTTTCATTTTAATTTTTTAAACATTTCTGCATTTTTTTTTCTGCGATGTATTGATATAGGTATCCCTAAGTTAGTGAAATGTAGGCACTGTAATCCTTTTTCCAGTAATCCTTTTATTCCTAACTGGGATTTTGTGGGAGATGTGGGAACTGAGTTGACTGCCAATGTTGCTACATTTGGGAATGTCTTGTCATTACAACAAATCCATCTGGAGTTGATTTTCAGAAATTCTTGTGGTCTACTTAAGAAAATCCGAGTTGTACAACAAAAGCTCAGCTCAATGCCTCAGATGACGTACCTAGAACCTTAAAATAGCTTTCTTATCCAGACCTTTCTATTCTTGTGCTTACTGAAGCTGACTGAAGGTACCGAAGGCTGACTTTGACCAAAATGTTGGCATATGCCTGTGATGACACTGCTGTGATTGTGCCCAATGTCTTCCTGTTATGATTCTTCAGTAGAATATTTCAGGAGAATGTCTAAGTCAGAAGAAAAGAATTTACGGTGCTTTTTGCATTTTATGATAATATCTTTATTTCCAGTCAAGGTCTCTATAATACGTGTATAATGGATGTTATGCATAAAACAAGCAGGAGATCCTTCCTTCTGTTTAATTAAAACTTAATTCTCCAACATGTAATATCCATTCAAGATGAGCCATTATTTATTTATTTATCCAGAAAAAATATGTATTTATTCATTATTTATCCATAAAAATGTAAACAGTTATATATTTGTAATTAGAAACAGATCGATGTTTCAGATTTAGATTTGAATGGATTTGATATGGATGTCCTTAAAATTCAGGAGAAATTGTGTCTAGATATATTGGCAAAATTTTGATGAGAATTTTATATCACTGTAACTGAATACCAAATATTAGGAGATTAGAAGTAGCCACAAATAAGTTATTCCGTGCAGTGTATAATAATGCACTAACTTAACTATCATATTTATTTCAGTGAATTTTTACTGTTTCTTCTGGATACAAAGAAAAATTGCAGATAGTGAGAATTTTGTACTCAGTGGTAGTTGGTGATTTAAGAGGTATGAAACACTAAAAAAAGGTTGTGAAAACCTCAGCTGTGTTAAGCAGAGTATAGAGTTAACCTTCTCCTCACCTTAAAATGACATTTTATAATGACATTGATCGTTTTCTAGAGAGTGAGATTTTTTGAATTCTTTTGCTGAAGAAGGATTTTTTTTTTCATTCTTTCACATGTGTATGGCAGTCATTTGGCAGAACACGAAACACATCATGATCAGAAGCAGCTTTGTAAAATCTATTTGTCCTCTTCTAAAAGTGGTGTGTTATTTTGCTTAGATACAGAAGTACATTTTAAAAAATTCCTTTTGGCATATCTTGAACAAATGTTACTTTACATGCTTGTTATTCCAGTTCAAGCCATGAAATACTGGACCTCTACAGTGTATTTCAAAACAGCTACTTAAAATGATGGAAATACAAAACTTTGTGTTAGAAAATTTTCTTATTTATTTTTTCATATACATTATTATTTATTTTTATTATTTTATTAAAATGATTTATAAATTATAAACTGTATTATTTTATTTAAATACATATAGGTGTAATAAATACATGTAGATGTAATTTGTATAAGTAATATTCAAAAATTATTTTTAATAATCAGTTATTTGGTTCTGAGTCATGGTGGTGATGGTATGAGGATTGCATTGAAGATGCACATATTGGCTTTGATTAAGGATTAATCAACATACGAAGATGATGACTGGCAATATCATCACTGCAGTGTATGGCAGTGGGCAGACAGAAGCAGTGAGTGTTGCAGAATAGTAAGTCTTCCACTGCAGAACAGTGACAAGCAAATCTCTTCCTGTTCCATGAACATGGTGCATGAATACTTTGAAATTCTTATGATGTATGCCATAAGTTCATATTTTTGCACACATGCTCCAGCAATTTATATTTATTCAGTAAAAAATATTCCAACATTTTGATTGCAATTTTCTTTGTAGCCTAATGAAACCTGTCATTTGTTTCAGAGTTAGAGCAAGTGTGAGTGATAGATCTGGCTGCCTACTTTCATTTATTCTGAAATGACAGCAAGTGTGGGTTGGCTGGCTAATATATGAAAACCAAATCACTAACAAAAAATGTACTCATCCTGTTCACTTCAAGATTGCTGGCACTGTATTTCAAGCAGCTTAATTCAGTCATGAAGATCCCTATGAATTATCTCTCTCTCTCTTTATTCCCGTTTATCATTATCTGTATCTGTTCCTTGTGTTTTAGGCAATTCTGTTTCTTTGTTCTACTGGCAATGCTGCAGATGATTATTTAATTTGTTGCAAATGTGCTCCAGTAACACCGTGCTGTCTCTTTTACGGTTTATCATACATCAGTCACAACAGTATCTAGTTACCCTTTTTAATACTCATTGTATTAATTGTATTTAATACTCAAAATAAGTCATTGTGGTCTGTTTGGGTTAATAGACTTTTTTTTTTTTTTTTTTTTTTTTTTCCACTGGTTACAGCAGCGTGAGAACTTATCCAGGATGTAGTTAGAGCTCTGATTTCTTGTTCCAGGTTAGAACAACTTTGGGTTTGCTCTAACAAGCATCTACTGAAGGTAAATCTCACAGCTATCTTTTGCCTTGAATCCTACCTGGCACAGTTTTTCTACATTCTTGTGTCCAAATTATGCAAAAGTGGAAGTATAAGAAGGCAAGGTCAGAGCCAATCAAATATTTCCAGAATGTGGTTAAAGAAATCTAGTGTGCCAAAAAAGCCCTTTATAAAGTCGCAGCTGGTATTTTGTAATGAGTCTGAATGACTAAAAAACATAAGATATGCAGAACTGCCTGAATATTAGCACAGGATTGTTTATGTAGCCCAGACTACTTTGTTTATTCATGGTTTTCATCAGTTAATCAAATCTTTGTGCTTTTTTTGCATTTCAGAGGCTATATTGTGTAACATAATATTATATTGTGCAACAAAGTTAAGACTGAATAGGTGATTAAATAATTTAAAGTGGTGTCTTAGAAATGGTGGCATAAGTTAATGTATGCATTTCAGGTGTGCTTAGTACATTTTTTAGCCTGCAGTATTTTCTGCACAAAGAACATATATATATATGTACATACATACATACATATATATATATATATATGTATGATTTTATGTCATGTCAGATTATCAAAACAACCTCTCTTCTCTAGCCTTTATATCCCTAAACGTTTTGAGGGAATGATATTCCAATATTTTGGTGTTTTGTTATTCCAACAGACCTTTAAAAAATCGCTAATAGAATAGCACTCTGTTAAGAGAAAGAAAAGGTGATTTACAGCTACCAAAGTCAGTATTCACAGCTAAGTAGAGCCCTATAACATGAACTGGAGCAGAATATTATTGCTGGACAAATTTAATTAATACCAAAAATAATTTTTCAAAGTATTATTTTCTTCTAATGTTATGTAAATATTCCAAATGCAAACCAGATATAACTGATGTCAAATCAATTTCCTTACATACTTCATTTTCAGCAACTTGGAAAATGATGTGATTTCTACTTAATGAAAATGAAAATTGGTCCAAGAACCAAAAACCCATTTCATATGGCTTTAACTCCTGCAGTATAATTTCTAAGCTCTTTACTGTCCCTAACTTGGTACCTATATTAATCTTCCATGAACATAATTAGTTTGATTTTATTTTTTTTTAATTGTTGTCGTTATTGAACTCCCATCAGAGTAAGATAGGAAAGTGCAGAATTTTAATACTAGAAATATTAATTAAAATCTATCATGGGTAATCAAACCAGCATCAATAGAGGCTGATTAAGAAAGAAAATTAACTTTTTATACATATGTTGCAAGCTCTACTTCCAAAAACAGTCAACATTTCTTTATTAAACTTCTTATAGACAACAGCTGCATATTTAATGCTTTTCTGTGTGAAAATATATGATTTTCTTTATTTATACATAAATAAACCAACATGGTAAATACAAATATTCCATTGCAAAAATTGTCAGTACAAGCAAGTACAATGAAAGTAAATAATGAACAAACATTCTAGATTAACTAGTCTAGATAAATCACTATGACTTTGCTCTGATTTACAATTTACATTTCCTTTTTTTCTTTTTTTTTAATTGTTTGGATCAATTTAGTCGATATATTAGGATTAAAAATAATGCCTTCTGAGTTGTAAAAGCTTTATTTATACACAGAAGAAATAGGTCTAAAAAATGGAGAAGTGATTAAATTGAATACCTACATGCATCTGTGAATTCTGAGGACAGTTTCCTACAAAGAAACTATCCGGAATGCTGAGGAAAATATCAGAACCAAAAGTAAATTTGGAAATTGAACTGAAAAAAGCTGCATGTGCAAAAGAGCATTTATGATGCATTTATGGCATTGAATGTTTTTCCTCACATGATATCAGGTAAATAAGTTACATTGTTTTGCATGCTATCTATAATAATAGCATGCTCTCTCTCTCTCTCTATATATATAATATAAAATTATATAATATATATATATATTATATCGAGATATGCAATTATCATATCTCTAGATACCTAAGTATAAATGTTCTAGATTTTCAAGCTGACTTAACCTTGGCAAAATAAGCACCAGTATACTTCACATTCACATGTATTTTTTATATTAAGCATGAGATAATTCTAATTTGCAAGTTTTCGTTAACTGTGTTATCTTTATCACATTATGCTGTTACACATTCTAAGCTCACACACAAAAAATAAAGCTGTAAGTGCAAGCATGCAGAAGTTCATTATTAAGAAGGCAGTTACTCAAAGTACATATACCATATGCTTTGGGAACTTAAAGCTGCATTTCACTGACTGTATAATCAGAGAAGAATTTAGATATAAATCTACATATTCTACATCATAATTTTAATGCATGCTATCAAAAGTATGAACAAGGTGTATTTCATGCTGTTGGATGTGTTATTTAATGCAGAGGCCGTTGAGAACTGATTCCCAGCTCATCCATGTTAATTACAGGGTTCGAGGGCAAATGATAAATGGGTTGAACAGAGTTTACCAGAAGTTAGCTTAGAGCATCTATATGTCTTTCTGTGAGTTCCTGGACATAAATATGTTTGTGTGTTCTGTGTCACACAAATTGAGAAAATGAGGTTAATTTCCCCTAGCATTTATATCTCCACATCTCAGCCTGTCATGTGAAGCTCTTTACACAGTCAAGGGCTTTTAGTCAACAGAATCATAGTCCACTTCCCATAACCCTAAGTTCGTATCTCTATTTGTCTAGGTGACTCGCACCTATTTCTGATTGATGAGTACAGGTGTCTTCTGTGCTGTAGATGCCTTTGCTTCAAGGAGAAAAAAAAAAAAAAAACAAAAAAAACTGCAGTGAATCTGATTTGTCTCAAGTCAGAAGTTTACTAATATGTGCAAACTATGGGCTCAGCAAAGGTTCTACAAAACCTTTGTGTTTTAGATGTCTGATACATGTACTATTCAAGTAATCTGGGCATTTTCAGTACCTTATACCAAGATGTATTGAGTGTGAACAACCTATTGCCACATAATATGTCGGGTTGAAATCCGAAATGCAAAAGGTCAACACATGAGCCACTCAAATGCGTGGAAAACTTCTCTGGTGTTTCTTGATATACAAATGTTATACCATCTGAACTGTTGGACATTTGGAAATCCAGGGTAAATGTCCACTTTTCCATATTTTTCTCGGGTGAGATTATGGAAAAGAGAATGTGTCTGGGGAAATCCAAACTTGTTGTTTTTTTTTGAAGAGCAAGTCAAATGTATAGATTTCAACTGCCCTCCAAATTCCAGCAGTAGTGGTTTCTCATAATGCAATATAAATAAAATCACGTGCATGTAACAAGAAATAGAAGAGAAGGATTGATCTTTTGGACATGTGGTCATTAGTCCTCAAAACTAATTTTTCACATTGGCTTTATGAACTGCTGGAGCTGAAAAGCCTTGGAGACCTTTCTGAAATTTCTTGGCAGAGGCAATGCGGTTGGCAGGGCCTAGTAAAGCACAAGGCATCTCAACTAGGTATGAAACTGTTGTTATCATTAGAAAATCACTGGCCATCTGGTTGGGCATAATGTGCAGTAAGCTATAGACTATGGATGTAAAATTCAGCATTAGAAACATTTTCTTGAAAATAGAAGGGCCAAATATTTGCTACATCATTAGTATTCATAACTAGAAGAGAAAGACAACTTTTTAAGGTCAGAACTCTAGAGTGTGAAAACTAATTGACGACAACCAGAATAATGTGTTCAGTTGAAGACTAAATGACTACACAAGCATGATGAAACCCTCATTTAAACTCAGTTTCCAAGGGATACTGCAGTAGAGCTTTAGGTAGAATTTACAGCCCTTATTAGAAAAGACTATGTACATCATCTTAGAAGCTATGCAAAGAGCATACCTTCCTAAAAGAAAAAAAAAAAAAAGAAGAAAAAGGATACGGGAACGAAGAAAAAGGATACAGGAAAGAAAGAAAAAAGTTTCCTGTTTTCTTAATTGCAGACTTTATTTTCACAACTTTAAGCGCTCTTTGAAGTAAGGGAAATCCATGGAGCCATATTAAGCACACAGGTAGTGCATACAAAGCAGTTCTGGTTAAAACCCAGATTATCCAAGTAGCCTATCCATATCTTTGTAGTGATCTCTTCCAAATAGTGTTTGATAAATAAGTATTTGTGTTGTAATCTAAAGCTACACATACTCCATTTTCTAGCTGCCTTCACTACATGGCTATGTAATGAAAATTAATAAGAAATTGCTGTTTATTTTCAGAGACCATATGGGTCTAAGCAGAAAACATTTTGGAAATGGATATTTATTTATTGATTGATTGATTGATTGATTTGTGTAGATGAATGAGGAAAGAATTATTGGAAAGTTAGGAATAATCTGCCTGAAAAGAATCACAGCCCTGGTAAAGCTGTTAAACACATGCTTTTGCTTTAGATCATTTTTGTTTGGACACCCTGGGCAGGCTGTTGACAACCTCACAGTATGTATCCAGGCACTTTGAGTTGTTCTGGCGGAGTCCTTGCTGACTGTGCCTAATGTGCCAGGCACTTGCAAACTGCAGTAGTCCTCTTCTCATTTGCTGCACCAGGTGCCTGACTGGAACACCCTGTAACATCTTTAGAATCCACATGGCCTATTTTTTTTAGGGAAAGCAGAATACACTTATGTCTCGGGGGAGTGTAGAGGAGAAAGCATTTACAAGTCTTCTTCCAGGAGTTGAGAAGCAGTTTTGGTTCAGAATTCTCTTGTGAAAAGCAAACTTTCCAAAACAAGTAGAGGATATGATTATAATCCTCATAAAGATAAAAGGTGTTAGCTATTATTGTCATTACCTCATAGTCCTCAGTGTCAGCTCTTGGGGATAAAAATCATCTGTGTCTCGGATATGGAAGCTGAAGTGAAGGAAGCTGAATTTGCCCAGTTTGTTAAATGAAGCTGAGGCATTAACAATGAGAATGAAGGGAAAATGCTACCTCTTTTATAATTTAAAAAGGAGTAAGATGTCAATTTTTTTTCTTCTGAACATCATTTTTTCTGAACATTGTTTTTGGGCAAAGGATAAGCTCATTTACGTACATATGTACATATGTTACATTTAATTTGTTTAATTACAGGAAAATTTATCTGTTAATTTCCTACCTACCTGTAATACCGTGTACTCATCCTGTGTTAAATCCATGACCTTTGAAAACTGTAATGTGAGCCAATATCCAAATCTTGCAGATCTAGTCCTTGGTAATAGTAGTTTGTTCCTTTCCTGCTACATGCTGACTCTTATCAACACAGTTGTTGAGTGTCATCAGGATAATGTTAAGAAACCCAGCACTGAATGTTATGGACTCACAAATTAACATTATTATGTCCAAAAGTCTCCTTTATATAAATAACGTGTCTTAAAAGCTTGAGGGTGAATGCTTTTGTCAGATGTTACACTTATAGTTTATGTAATTTAATCCTAAATTTCTTTATTAGTTCTGTTGAACAAGATACTATTGTACCTTGTATATATTGTGCTGTATATGTACAGATGTATAGATGTGGTTGTGCACATACACACACACACAAGCATACATGATAAGTGTGCCATAAAATAAACCTGAAAATTAGTTGAAAAAACAAGTAATAAGGAATGCAGAGTGTTTTAAAAAATCAAGGAATGTAAGGAAAGCCTAGTGTTTGTGTTGTTACTGTATTTTTACTTCGCAGAGCACATATGAGATGTTTCTATGAGACACTATCCTAGAATAAATTCCTACATGTAATATACTGCCTAAAAGCATCAGGAGAAGTTTTTAGTTATCAAAGTAAGTTCTGAAGAAAGATCTTGCTTGTTGCTCCAGACAAAAATGGCTAGATTTGAACACCATTGCAAAAGATGAGTCATTTAAACCTTACATGGATTTTGGGGTTTAGCTAGAGACCTGGGATGAAGGACATATCTAGGTTTGAATGCTAGTGAATGAAATTCTCTGATTCACTGAAAGGAACAATTTGTGAAATAAATAGCAAAGAATTAATTTGGTCATTGTTTCAGGAACAGCTTATTTTATTTTATTTTTTTCTTTAAGTTTGACAACAGAGATTGGACTCAGATGAGAAGTCTAAAACTGATCCAAAGTCAAACTCCTCCCCGGTTTTGATAGAATTTCTTGTTTAGATTGGACAATAGGTTTAAGAGAGTTTGAATACCTGCCTGCTGCATCACGAGCATCATAGTAGACCATTGTCTTGTTCATTTATAATTTGCTGTTGATTTTTAAGAAGAATTTTGCATTTCAGTGGGGATTCTGATTTATAAACTTCCAGGGATAATATGTTGTAGGGCTTACAGTGCTGTATAAATTGCAGGTAGTAGATACTTTAATAGAAGATTCTATCTTTTCATTAGCATAAACATAAAAAAAAAAACTATTTCAAGGTCTGAGCAACATAAATAACTGCTTTTTAAACCATATCAAAAAAACAAAAGAGAAAAAGAAAAAAACACCTCAAGTAGTATCATTCCATAAGTTACTATCAAAAACGTCGTTAAAGAAGCAGAGGAGTTAAAAAGAATACTAGAAACTAGAGCTGAGTGGAACATTCTTTATTTTGAAAACAGCATCTTGTAAAAGCCAACAAACAGTTGTCTCAAAAAAAGTTAGTCTCAACAATGCTTTGCGTGTTATTGAAAAATCAGAGTCTGTGATTTTTTGTCAAAAAGAGAGATCCCCTAGCAAAATGGGTACAAGAGTCCAGATGTGCTTTACTATAATGATTCTAAACAAAAATTTAAGTTTCAGGTTTTCCATATTCCAGTAGACAGTCTGATTGATCTAAAACACTGTTAAAGAATTTTGGATTACATTTTTAATTGCACCATATGAAAACTTTTGCAGTCAGTAGTGAACTTATATCTTCATTAGCCCCCAAGTAAAACATTTTTCAAAACAATAGGTGAAATGGATTTAAGTTACCATCTGCCTGTTGTAGTTAGAATTTCAATTAAGTTTTCAGAATTACTATTTCATAAAAGTAACATGTGAATGCTATATTACACCTGTTTTCTGTGCCATTCAAAACATAATATTTAATTGTATACACAACTGGAAAGGGAACTCAAAGAAAATGTATGATGTAAATTAAATGTTTACAACACTTAATGTTCTATCTGAATAGGTGTTGGAATGCAGTTCAGATCAATTAAAAACATTTTTACTTCCAATGAAAGACAAAGAAGAAATGAAATAAATCTACTTTTTTAAAATCCATCTTAATAAACACCAAATTGAAATTGGAAAATGAGAGTAATATCTTTTCTCTGTTATGTCATTATCTAGATGGAGTATAAAGTTGCCTTCTTACCAACACCCCTAATCTAACATGCAGCTGACTTTTAAACAGAGGTCCCATGACAAGTGTTTGTTGTGAAACACATATTATTGAAATTACTCAGTTGAAAAAATACCTTGTATTTCATGTTTTGCTAATATCCTTTTAGCAAAAGTAAAACAGTGAAGTAAAAAAGTGCTTTATTCTCTAATTTGTAACTTTTCTTATGCATCTCTGCTCTTCATTTTTCTGAGTGCCTAGCAAGAGAAATAGTAGCATGTTATTTGTGTATTGTTTTTAGGTCAAAATCAAACGCCTGATATTATTTGCCTTTTCAAAACATGAGGCCTAGGCTGGAGCATGTTCCAAATACATGCTCCAAATACTGTGCGGGCTGCTGCAGGGAAAAGGTGACTCCAGCTCAGACAGACCCAACACAACTTCCACCCCTTATTCCATAACATTTGTGTCACAATCGGGTACAGTTTAGTATATAGATGTTCTCATCACCATTGTTTTCTGTCCATTGAAGCATTTTTATGTCTGTACTTCTCTTTATTCTATAGGTCTTTTCCCAAAATGCTCATAAAAACTGTTGATGGTTTCAGCTTCATCTGTCAAAGTGGTCACTCAGGGCAGGCGAAGTTGGTTTTCTTGACACCAGCACCAGCTTAGCTCACATCACTGTTGCACTTGCCCGGTTCCTTGCAAAGTTGACCTGTCATTGGTTCTGCAGTGTCCTCCTACGACACATAACTTGGATAACAGATTAATTTTCTCCCAGTGTTAAATCTCCTTGAGGCACACACTTGATATCCCCATCTTTCTGCATTACCCACCAGGTATACCCTGGTCCTTGGGCAAAGACAATCCCACGAGTGGGTTTGCCTTTTCCCATGGCAGGGGCAACCCACACTGCCTTCCCCATCCACTTCCCCACATGCACTACAGGGACTTTAGCTTCTCCCACAGTGTGTAGGGGTTAAGAGAAATGTGTAATCTGTAACCCTTTTCCGCTTGTCCCCTTCCTTTTTCCTTACCTTCTTCAGTCCCTATTCTTACTCTGTAGAACAGACCCAGGTAAAGTTCATCCTCACCAAAAATCCTGCAGCAGTGTCAGAGTGATGCTGTTACAGAAGACCCCCTGTATATCTGTAAGTCTTTTTAACATATGGCAGCAAATGGCATTAAGAGACAATGGTCTTGTGGCAAAAGTGATTCAAGAAATCTAGGGTGTGATTATTTGCTTTTGCCTGTAGCAAGTAAATCGCAGTGTGCTTCAGTTCTTCCCTTGCAAACCATACATAATATGTCTTTTCTCTTATGCTTTGTTTTTGTGTATTCCCTTATGGTATATTTTAGAAACAGGTCTGTCTTTCTGTGTGTGCTTTCACAGTGCCTAGAATCCAAGCTTGCATTGTCAAGCAGAGCTGGCTTATACCTTCTCAGAAGCATCTTCTGACAGTGAGCAGGAACAATCAATGCGGAACAATCAACTTGTCTCAGAAGGGTAGAAAAAAAAAATGGAGCAAAGGCAGAGTAGTGAAGAGTGGAGAGCAGTGATTTAGGCTTCCTGTGGCTCCTGAAAATGGTATCAAGTACTGTTATTATTGGGAATTGGCCACCTTCTCAACAATAGCCACAGCACTCAGCACTTAACATCAACAAGCCAAGAGTTTGGCATTGACTTGATCTAGTGGGTGGCATCCCTGCCCATGTCAGGGGGGTTGGAGCTAGATAATCTTTAAGGTCCCTTCCAACCTAAGCCATTCTATGATTCAATGATTGAAAACAGGCTGCTCATGAAAAGCAGGAAGCTTTTCTCTTTCTTAGACATGAAAGTAAGGAGTAGTGATTATATTGGTATATTGGGATAAAATCAATCAATGTATGACAGTTCTTTGTTTGCCCTTTCTTATGCCTGAAAGATTACCCATCATCCCTTCTCCTCCCCCCACCCCCACCCCACCCCCCAAGAATTCCTGATCATCATGGTTTCATTTTGGGAACTAAAATAAAATTGTGTAGTGTGAGTGTAGAATAATCTATATGTGAAACTGTCTGTATAAACATATTTGATTCTGCTTGTGCATGCACAAAACTGTAAGATACAATACTATACGTACAGTCACAAGATTCACTTGGCATAAAAGACACTTTGAAGACTTTGAATTAGTCTAATTGTTTTTATTCAGTCACCTTTAAGTCAAGCTGAATAAAATTTAGAGGATCAGACATTACTCTGCCTTCCTAGAAGTAACAGCATTTCAATACAGGAAGCAATTTCAGCAGTGAAAAAATCTCGCTGCCATGCTAGGAGGAATGAAGGAGCAGAGATTTGTGGAGCAAAGTCCTAGCACTATGCTGCCCCAAGAACAACACAGAATATTTCATGGTATGTACCCACAGAGGAATATTTACAGGTGTGTATATAGATACTTATGCACTTCGTTTCCTCAAGCAGCAGAAGAGTAAAAAGTTCTTCCTGCCACTTTTTTTTTTTATTCTTCTTTTTCTGCTGCTTGTGTTGACACCAACATAGCTAGAATTAACAAAACGTTCTGTGAATTTTTTTTGATGAGAAATCTGCTAATGCTGCCAGGTCTGTAGTCATTTGTGCCATGAAGGCTAGATGAGAAAGATTGTCAAGGAAACAAACAATAATGAGTTACAATAGAAAGTGTTGCCTTTAGAAAACTGGGGAGGCAGGAGCCAAAGATCTACCAGACTAATCTGTAATCGCTGTGGCTTTCACAATAGAACAAAACACTAAAAGGATACCCTGGGTTTTGATGTGGAAAGTTTATTTGTAAATGCTTTAATAAGTTTTCAAGGAACATTAAAAATGATAGGTGGCAAAGACTGTTTTGACATCGTGCAGAAAGGAGTACGATCATTTTCTGAATTGTGTTCCAGATATCTGCCTGGGTCTTTTCTACACACATTAAAGATTTTTTAAAGTAGTAATATCATATGAAAAACCTTTTTTTTTTTTTTGTTTTCAGTCCAAACTGGAATGTGATCGTATGAAAATTCCATGAAGGCCATGTGAATTAATTCAATGGGAAAGGAGCATATCTTTTATCTTATTGAGGGATGTTTTCCAGAAGTCCATTAGTTTCCCAGGGAAGGTCACTGTTTAATTACATCAAAATTTATGATGTGATTATATCATACATTGGGATTCAAATGTTTAACGAAACAAACAATTTAACATCGATACAAAGGGAACTTGTAAGTATGTCCCTCTTTCTTTTACCTGAAATGTTCCTGCCTATTAGCGTGAGTTTATTTAGTAATGTGGTTTTGGAAGAGGATTTTTTGTTTTGTTTTGTTTAAATACTCATCATAAAAGCTATTGGTAGGCTATTAAACTATAAGAAATATAATTTATATTGCACTGGGGCAGATTGGAACCCATATCATCCAACTGGTAGCAAATGTACTGTCACTAGTACACCACAGAAAATACTGTCACTTTTATGCTTCTTTTTGTTTTGCTTCTTAGGGTAGATTATATACTATCCCCTAGAAGATTAGCGTTAGAAGGAAGGAAGGGTTAGATTGGAACCTGGGCTAGAAGCATATCTGGAAGCATAGCATACTGTAACATGCTATTTTTTTCAATACGTCTTTGAAAAATAACTCTATGGGACCTTTTTTACATATCAGATATGGTTTGCAAATGAAAAAGAACACAGGTTCAACAGAGGGAATAAATACTACTGGAAGGATATATGTACAAATTAGGAGAAAAAATATTACTGAGGTACAGAAAAATGTCTACAATATATTTCTAGTCCTTAACTCAGTGATATTTTCACCTTTTCAAGCATCTAAGAAAAATGTTATATATAAAAATGTATAAAAGATAGAAGTAGTAGAGATACATAATTGCAAATGAGGTCCACATAATTAGAAAGGGTTTTTATACAGGTCCTGCAATCCAAAGGAGAAACCCACCAATTTTCAGAAATCAACATTTTTATATCAACTCCACATGCTAAGTGTCCTAAGTCAGTCCCTAGAGCCTACATTTTGTTGTCAACCCAAAGATAGAATCATAAAATCATAAAGGTTGAAAAAGACCTCCAAGATCATCTGGTCCAGCCATCACCCTACTACCAATGTCACCCACTAAACCATGTCCCCAAGCAACAGGTCCAACCTTTCCATTAACAACCCCAGGGATGGTGATTCTACCACCTCCCTGGGCAACCCGTTCCAATGTCTGACTGCTCTTTCTGAGAAGAAACGTCTCCTAATTTCCAACCTAAACCAGAACCTGAACATGGGAAAGATAATGTAGCAACTACTGGATAACACAGTGCTTGAATGTATCCACACATTCAGCTGACACTGTTGGAGTCCATTCAGCAAGCCTGACAGCTTCTGTTGCCAAGAGAGTGGTGATACCAGGGACAGGAACTTCAGAGCTGTCATTAGTCAGCTGTCTAACTGTATGAATGGATTGTCTGAAAGCACCAAGATCTGGAAAGTTCACAGCCCAACATGTCATCAGTATGATGTTAGTCATAGATGTCACATCTATATCATCTATAGTCATCTGTGTCACATCACTTAAAAAAACAGTCAATAGGAAAAGCTTTGGCCTTTTGATCTTCTGATGTGGGATTTTAGGTACTGATTTAATAGCAAAGTGGAAGACCATAGAAAGCAGATCTTGAGACTTGCCATCACTGCAGTGGAGGTAGGATTAGGCTTGGTACAGCAGTACGAGGCACTTAATGGTTTGTCACTGTCTCATTATTGTGTCCTCTTTTGCCTCCTTTGCACTAAAACTGTGGCATTTTTATGAAAAGGCTATCAGAAAGAGAAAACTCAAAGAGGAGCATGATCCCTCTAAGAACTGTTGTATGGAACAGAGTTCCATAAAACTTGGTCATAGAAACAAAAATCCTGGGATCCAGCTATAGTATCACACTAAACCAGGTCTTATTTGTATTTGGATGTATTCATGATGAAATAGCTTTGCTGCCTTGTTTTATCATGCATAATCATGCCTTTTCTTTTTCTTTTTTTCATTTGAAAGATGGAGCTGAGAGCCTTATGAAGATGATGTACTTGTGTAAACATACTGACTTTTCACTGTGCATACTCTACCAGCTATAAAGCTGCATTTATTTTCTTTTAAAAAATAATTATTATAGCTCGAAAACGGATTAGTGTTGACATCTCTTCTTAACAACGTGGATAGGAACTCAGAATGAACAGCTGTTTGGACAATCTTGGATGAAAGCCTTTCCCTAGGCAAATGCAGTAGTTGCACAGACACGGGCAAGGGCACATTACTGCCATTACTGATGCCCATCTGTTAGACTGGCAAGTTGCCCACTCAGCAGCTGAGTCTAAAGCAAGGTCTTCAGGAAGTAGACTCTGCCTCTTCTATGACAGTACTGCCACCTTGGTGCCAAATGACTTTTCACAGTGGCTTCTGTTTTTAGGTGGAAATCAAAATAATATCTAAGATGGAGGAAAAAATGAATTTAGTCAAATGACAAAGTTATTTTACTTTTCAAGTAAACTTGGTGTAATTATATGGCTTTATGTATATATATATATTACATATTTATATATAAATATATACATAAAATTACTTGTTTCCTTTTGTGACAGGTGATTGCAGTTGCTCATCTTTAAGAAGTCTTCAAGAATTTGTCACAGGTGACCAAATAAGAGGTACTGAATTCCAAGCACTTCTGAAATATCTGTCCTTAATATTTCTGATGGAGTCAATGTCACTAAAAGCCTAGCAGTAGTCTTTTATAGGCAGTGAGTAGAATTCAAGGTAATCCCTACTGCAGCGCATAATCCTCCTCTAAGCAGTTAGCATGACCTTAACTTTGGATGCAGAATTACAGCTTCAGTGTTTTATGTCCTGCCAAAGTTCAGTTTATACTTTACACAGTGTTCTCTTTAATTGTGTTTTCTTCAATAGAATTGTTTATTCTTTCTATTTTATTGTAGTCTGGTAAATGAGGTACTAAATGTTATGCTATGTGTGATAGTATTATATAAAAATATCGGTAAGTTTGAAATTTATTACGGATATGACCTTAAGTATGAAAGTGACTGTGAGTTTGGAACCCAGGCCTATTGCAAGTCTAGCCTGAAAATCTCAGTGATGAGATTAAGAAAAAATAACTTAAGAATATTCTAGCTTTTCCTGTTTAACAGAGTATGAGGATTTTGTCTTTAAATGAGTACAAGTTTATTAATATTAAAAGAATTACATTTAGTCATCAAGAATACATTAATATGGCAATAACAGTGATAAAAATAAAAGTGAAGTTTTGAAATAGAAATTGTACAAAAAGTTTCACCAGGGGGCAATATGACACAAAATCTCCCAAGTTCATTTCAGTGTGTAAGCAAATAGTGAGTTTTAGACAGACGTCTTAGCTTTAGCGTAAGTTAAGCAAGATTCTGCAATAATAGCAGATGAGTATCAGAAATGTATGCCATCTCCTTGACTTCTGATTGGAATTTATCATTGAAGCAGACCTGGATATTAATGACTAAATACTGTTTTCTGAACTGCGTGAATGGGAAACATACATTATGCCTTACAGGTTGCACAACATAGTTTTAAGGCTCCAAATCAACCTCCTAACTGGAATGGTAGAGCAATTGCTATGAAATAGAAAAGCCCTTAATATGGGGATAATTTTTCTGTACGAAGAGAAAAAAAAAAGAAAGAAAAGAAAGAAAAACCAAAGAAAATATTTGGTTTATGTCTCTCCATTACAGCAGAGCTCCCTCACAAAATAAAGGCAATATTGGAATGTGTTGTAATGGCTTTTTGCCAAAAACTAGTAGCAACAATATCTTTGAATCTGTTGCTGCTGCTGCAAAAAGCAACAAATGCTTAGTTAGTATTTCATGTTCCCAACAGGGAAAGACCATTCAAGTTGGTTCAAGTAGGAAGGATATGCCCCAGAGAAAGAAAGACTACTATCCATCTCTGCTCCCTGATACAAAGAATAATCCTTATTTTTTTTCAATGAATTTATGGAAAGATATATCTAGAACTGTGATAATTCCTTAACTGTATGAAGCTGAAGTAAGAAATATTTCATGTCTGCTTTCATCCAAAATATTTAAACTGCAGCTTGTATTTTTAAAGTGGCTACTACTCTAACTTTAGCTTATGAAGTCATGAAAACTATGATGTCCTACTACACTTAAAAAAATAAATTCCAAATCCACCAGGGTTGGGATATTTCATGTTATTTTCAGCCCATTTTAAACAGGTTAATGATTATATGTAGTCAGTTGCATTTCTATGCAGAAATCTTTTTGTGGTGTGTTTTTTTTTTTGTTTTTTTTGTTTTTTTTTTTCTATTCAAAAATTCATGGAGCACTTTGCACGTGGAAGGTAGTATTATTGTGGACATCGCCTAAAACCATGCTCATATACTTTTGAAAGTGGAAAATAGTAACACAGAAAAATAATGTAACATCAGTTCCTGGCAAATATAGATGGAATTAAACAGGCTTCTGAATTACGTGATTATGTTGCAATACCAAATCCTATGGAATGTGGAATAATTTGCATATGAATGAGAATCTTATTCATTTACTGAATAAGATATTTACTGAATAAGTTGCAGCAGACTTCATGTAATATAATGAAAGTAATCTATGCACAAAGCAGATAGAGACAGTTTGGATCCAGGTGTAGCCCAATGGTTATTCATCAGGTATATAAAAAATTCAGACCATGTTCATTTACCTCTAAGGGGACTGAATATCTGTGAATTTGCAACAGAAGTTATTTGTGAGTTTTCAAAAGTAGTTTTATTGATTCCAAGGTAAATGCTCATTTCTAGCCTGTGGTAAGCTTACTTACAGGCTGTCAAAATTAAACAATGGCTTCAAAAAATACATATGAATAATATTTAGCTTACAAAACAACATTTATTATCAACTGATATGGACTTCCAGCTTCTGGAATTGAATGGCACCGTTTGAATCACTTTGCTAGCTACAGATGTCTCTGAAATCAGGGTAACAGAAATGAGTCTGAATGGGCCAGTACCATAGCTACTTTTTGCAAAAAAAAAAACAAACATGAACTCTGGAAGAACTCCAAACCCAAAGAAAATTAGCTCTGTAAATAGATGTGGGAAACCCAATGTCATACACTCTCCAGACATGCCCAGATAGATGGTTTATGAAATACTGTTTTGCTTCATGCATGAGACTTCAGATGTCCTGAAATAGTATGACAGGAAATCTTTATTTACCAATCTGTTGGCTATTATTCTGTATAAACATTTTAAATAATATTTTCCCATTGAGATGCACTACCCATAAACATTTCATAACTTAATAATTATAGTTACAAAGTACCTTAACAAATTACCCTACTTTTGACAAATAACCGATGAAGTCTGCACCAGCAGTCCTACTACACTTCTTTGTGCCCTTGAGAGACACTTCTGCTTTTTACAAATGTTGTTTCATCACATCTCTTTACCAGGAGTGGCAGAGGGGTCTAGGGTTTGCACTAAAAAGCTGAGGAGCTTTGGATTGGTAGTTAGATGTCAGGAGCAGACTAAGTCCTGAATTATCTTATCTTTGGTACTCCTAGCACTATTTTAAATAACTGTTTGCTGCGAGTACTACTATCTTTTTGTGTGACTTTCAAGGTAGAACGGTTTATTACATTGCTTTTGTGTTTATACAATGTACTTTTCCTGCAGTAAGGTGGAAATTTTAGCTTATTCAGTACACAGTAAATTTCTGAGTCCTATTGTCTTAGATTTTTCTTGTCATTTTCTTTCCACAAGTCTCTTTGTCATATCCCTAACCCCACATACACCCCGCAGTATCACCTACCTGGAATTAACTTGTCCATGGAGTCTAGCTGTTTTAGAGACTATCTCTATTTCTCCAGCAGCTGGAATTAATGAGGATATCATGTCTACTGAAAAATGAGGCTTTCAGAAAGTTAGGGACAGGGCATTCTCAGTGCGTGTAATTTACCTACGTATCTACATGTGCTACATGGATGCTTTTTGTTATACAAACATAAATGGTCTATTCAGAAGAAGACGTTTGTGGCTGTCTAATGACGTTCTCATAGAACGTCAAAATAAATTAGAAAGGAAAATAAATTCAATTTTCAGTGACAGGAGTTCAGTGGCTTTCGTATAACAAATAGATTGTTTTGATATGTATTTCTGGCCATACTGAAATGCAGAGCCAAAAGAGTTGTCCAGAAATCACATAGGTTTTCAACAAAATCCAGCAATATTGTAATGGAAATCAAGATAAACATAAGAAATAAATCTCAATCAAGTAAATTGTTGAAATGTGATTTTTGCTTTTCCTACGATGAGTGTTGAGGTAACTTTAGTTTAAAGAGGTTATATAAGTAATATCAGAATATTCTGCAGTATCTGCTATATTATTTTATCTTAAATTCAACTTTTTTACAATATAGGGAAGTAGAGTGAAAAACAATATGTAAAGATGAAGGGGTTCCTTGTAACAATTATAAGCTTACTTAGAAGAAGAAAGCTATAAATAGAAAGGGAAAGCTATAAATAAATAAATAAATAATAATAAAAGGGAAAATGCAATATGAAGTAATTTTGAACACAGAGGAAAATATGGAGTGCCTTTTCTTTTAATTTTTGGAGCCTGGAGGTGGTGTAAGCACCTTAGGAAAGTTTTGAAGTTCCAGAATAATGGTTATTTTCTTCTTTTCTACTAATATTTTTTCCAACTACTTTGTATGTTTATTGAGTATGTATTTTTTTAATCTGGTATAAAACTTCTCTTCAGGTTGTTCAAAGAGGGCCATAACAGTGCAGGTTTTAGACGCTCTTACCTAGAAATAATTAAAATTGATGATTTTCACATATGCACTTTATTCTTGCTTGTTATCTACAAACATCTAATAGTCTTGTGTAATAACAAATGAGGATCTGAAATAAATTTGGTTAGATCCTTTCAGCACCGTGTTTGCAAATTTCTGGTGAAATGATCACTTGTAGTTACAATAGCTTCAATTACAAGACTGATTTTTATGAGGCTTCTTAAACACATACAGCCATTTACTGTCCCCAAACATACCCTGTGGGCAGGGTGGGAGGAGGCCCTGGAAGAGGCCAAACAGGAACATTAAAGGCTAGCTATTCCCTCCGGATCCTGAGCTTACATCCAAGGATTTTCTTTCAAATAATGACTTTGTGCCTTTGCTTGATGGAAAACCTAGCCTACCTGGTAATAATAATATTCATCATGCATTTTTGTAATCATTTTCAGTAAGTGACTTCATGACTCTGAGTCTCAGTTGTAGGCTGACACAAAATGAAATTAGGTGGAAACGGTGTCACTGAACTGAAATAGGTATTGTGCAATCACTAAGTACCCAAATTATGGGCTGCTTTATGTTGAGATAGTTGAATAAAGTGCTACATTTACTGTTTTTTGCAAACAGTCAAAAAAAAAAAATAATGAGGGCAATAAAGAGTTATTTGTAGAAATCTTAATGCTTTTATCACACCTTCTTAGGAATTTTTTTATTTTTTTTTTTCACAGGAATTTTTAAATTTATTGAGTCAGGACAGTTACTGGTTTTTGTTTGATTGTTTTAGTTTGTTTGTTTGTTTGTTTTTCCCAGGGAGGGCAGGGTTTCAGCCTAGAATGTAGGAACAGATTAATCAAATTTTAACTGTGAGATTTTTATATTTTTTTTTCTGAACTAGCTGCCTTTGGAGGGAGTACTTTGATAATCTAGAAGACAGGAGGTAAAAGCTGTAACTAGTAACTTAGAAAGACATCTATCAGCAGTATGCAGAAACTATTTGGAATTCTTGATGTTTGTTCTTATTTTATTTAAGACATTTTCTCAAGAGAGCTGTATGTATTCCTTGAGAAATGCTTGAGGCATAGCTTGAAATAAACACATCAGTACCTATGAAGTTGCACAGAGAACAGTCTTTTTATACTGAAACTCAAAAATTTAGAAACACTTTATGTAAAAAAGGGATTAGGATTCTTTTTCTTTTTTTTTTTTTTTTTTTTTGAAAGGTGAATGTGAAATAAATTTGCTTCCAAACTTTTACTTTGTAATAATTATTAAAAAAGCAAAATCACCTGACAGTTTTTCCTGTCCTTTTGCAATATTCACAGCCCATTAGTTTTTTGCTAAATGAAAATAAAATACATGTCATTATCTTTATTCTGCCTGCTAAAAACTAGGAATTAAGTAAGTTATAATAACTCCATAGAGTTTAAAACTGTAACTTGCTACAGTAATTACAATAAATAAATAAATAATGACGTGATAATCATGAGAAATCGGTGAATAAGAAATGATGCATGCTCTCTCAAACAAAAACAAACTGATACATTCTATATAACTAGATTGCATTGTTTCTAAAGGAAGGTCTGATGGCAATGTATTTTAATTTGCTTCACAAATTAAAAAGTCTAGCTAAATGTATGTAAGCAGCTAAATAAAAAATAAATATAGCAAGCAGATATCTTGCGTTCAGAAACCTTTCAAATTTTCAGTTTATTTTGCAAAATTACATACACTAAATATGCTCAGAGGTAGATAATACATATCAAAGGCTCCTACATCTACTTTGCACTGTAATTTGCACATGAATTTCTGGACTAAGTCAACATTTGTCTGCAATGTTGATATGTAGAAAATAATACATTTCATTTTTATTGTGGCTCAAAGATCTGTTGATAGCTACTCGGACTGTACCACGAATACAGTTCTAGTTTAAAAAAAAATAAAAAACACATTGGAAGTAATTCTAAAAATATAAATATGCTTTCTGGATTTCCAAAAATAGACTATTCTATGTTGTAATAGTAAAACACTTTCTGAGAAGTGCTTTCTTCTTTGCTTTGGCATAGCTACTGTATTCTCTTAATAAACTGGTAAGCAAATTGTTTAGAAAAAAAAAAAAAAAGAGTTTTCCAGATTCCAATCCCCTAATACACATTCTTGTCTCAGACATCACAATTTTACTTGAGTGATGATATCTGTCAGATATCAGCTCACTATGGGGAAATACCTAAGTTCAGCACTTAGCTTATTCGGCACTTAGCAGATATCGTGTGTTTTTTGTTGGTGTGTTTGCTTCTCTGGATGAATGATGAATGAACGCACTTTGACAATAATTAAAAGGATTTCATTTTGTGTTTTGTGATGACTATCAAGATTTTTTTCCTGGTACTATTTTCCTTTCTAGGTTTTTAATGGACTGGATATATGTTCTTTAGCGTGTTTTTTAAAAGCAAGCCAGCAACTTGTAAGCAAGCAACTTACACTAAAACAATTCTACTGGATAGAATAGGATTATTTTTCCCTTTGCAGAAATAATGGGCCTTTCTACTTTGTTCATTTTACTGCTCTATATATCTCTTTCCTTACTGTTTTAAATGTAAGACAACTATTTTTTTCCAACAGTTTGGACTGTTTCACTCTACCTGATCATTAACCCAATCCCAAGACTTAAAACAAACAAACAAAAACGTATTTAGTGTTTTCTTCTATTTCCTTTGTTTTTGTAAGACTTTTGCCTTTTAATCTTTGTTCACTAAAAATATTGTAGTATTCTAAACTTCTCAGGATGAAGTCCCAAAACCTCAAAACTCATTTGGGTTCATTTGTCAAACTGTATTTCTTATTTCAGTACAGTTTGCTCTCAATTCAAGACAGGACAGGTGGGGAAACATGGTTGATGTATTCCAAATGGAAAACAAATAAACAAACAACCCTGTTAATATTTTAAACTTGAAGCACCAAACATAAATTAAACAACATATCATTGCAACAGAGCATTTTTTGTTTAATTAATAAGTACTGCTACAATATCTATTTTACCATTTTTTAAGAAAAGAGAAAAAAAAAGATTATTTTTTATAACCTGGAGTTCTAAGAAACCTATTGGTCTGTTTATTTCTCTGAGTAAAGATTATGGAAGCTTCTGTTCTTCTCAAGGAAGTTTGTTGTTGCAAGTTATAGTTGTTCTGAGTATTTTGGCAGTATATGGATACTGTTAGAGATGATAAAACAATGGGTTTAATAACACTATCAAAGTTTTTTTTACTTTGATTGAAATATCAAGATATTTTCTAAGTTAGGGTAAACTTATAATTTTAATATAAAAACTTCAGTGTTATGTAACATACGCAACAGGAAAGATTGCTAATAATGGACTTAGTTCCTATTTTACCGTCTCTTTTAATTTTTTATTTCATTTTTTTGCTTAGTTAAGTGCCTGTTTCCTAAAAAAAAATATATATTTCCTGTTCAGAAATTAAATGAAGTATTTCATTGCCTGCTCAAGCTACATCAGGTAACTTGACATAACCTGATTCTCATAAATAGGAAAGTTGTAGGGGGCACAGGATATTACAGCTGGTCAAAACAATGCAATTGAGTATTTTGAATATTTTGCTGGATTGGTCAAAAGGAAGCTTTTCAGTTCTAAATAGCTCATTATGACAGTTCCAAAATTAAACTCTGAAATTTCTCTAATGTTTCCACTGGCAAAACCTTTTTTTTTTTTTTAAACCCTAAAAAGAAAACATTTCAGAATAATAGCATTTGGATTTCAGACCCGAATTCTGTTATTTACAGTTTATCAGAGCAAAACCGTAGTGATCACAGGCTCACAATACTGGTACAAACTTTACAGTGAAAAAAGTCTTAGCATCTTTTGAAAACTGTCATTGATCTTCTGAAGTTTTTGACTGAAAGTCACCTCTATCAATTTCCAATGTTACCTGCTTGACATGTTCACTATTATCAAGATTCTGATACAGAAAAATAAGTGAAAAAATACAGAAAAATAAGTGCTGTAGGTTGGTGAGAGCAATTGAACTTAATTGAGGTCTAAATGAGCACTTAATTAAAAAAAAAAAAAGTGTAAAAAATTTAGAAATGTATATTTTGACATATTTTAGCAGAAAAAAAATATGAAACAATTAAATGATGATAATTTGGAACAAAAGAGTAGGTAATATTCTCTGGTGCCATACACAGCTGTTTACATTTTTAGAGGTAAACATAAACAAAGTAGCAATGCTTTGCATTCAGTTCAGACAAAGTAAAATGATTACAAATTATGCAGAGTGGGAGAGAATCTGATCCGCTGTTATTGGACCAGCTCTATACTTATTTTGTCCTTAAAAATCACATAGTAAATATTCACCATAAGCCTATTAAGAAATTGAAACACATCTCTTGAGTTAAAAGTATTGTTTGTACAATTTGCTATATTAATTAATGTTCCTAACTTGCAAAAATAATGTTCAAATTATTTTTATTATTTTCCAAAATTTTTCATGGATGCCATGCAAAGTAAAAAAAACCTTCAGAAATGCTGGTGGTGCTGAATTGGATTAATTGTATTGTATGAATTGTATTGTCTTTAATGAGTTGTCAAAGCCAGAGCAAAAGTTAACTATTTGTCTCTGACCTTGGCACAAGTCAGGAATTAGAGTGTGTATTTATCACAATATGTATAAAGTATGCATTGAAGTTTGAAAGCTGGTAGAAGAAAAAGTTTCTGCCAAAAGAGTAATCATAGATATAGCAGTACATGGCAGAGATCCCAAGGTTAAGAGACCAGATGTGAGTTATATAATTTGCAAGGAAAGATGTTTAATGTGACAACTGCACAGTCAATGCAAAGTAATACTTGTACAAATCAATTGTTGTTTACACAGGGGACTACAAAATGATAGTATTACTGTGTTGAAAAACATTTATTACACTCTGTGGTGGTCAGAAGTGAATAAATTCGATACAAATCACTTCATGCTCCTGGGAATACCAAACAGATCTTCAAGACAGCAGGAGAGCACAGAGCTGATTTTTCTATAACTTGCATAATGCTTTTCTCAACTGTAGGGAAACATATTTTCAGTTAGCCAAGAACCAAGTGTTACTAGAATTGAAAGATAAACTGGAACAGGAGAAAACTTCTGCCAAGCAACCCATTCCCTGTAATCCTAGTCTAAGAGAGATCCAAGAAATAAACAAAGTTTAAGAAGTAGAAAACCAGTTTATTAAGTATGAAGTGAATATTTTGTGAAAAATGAAGGAAAAAAGCGGGCAACCATTTGACTACATCCACTTAACCAGCTTGCGTACTTCTGCCTTACTTTTATTATTATATTTTATGCCTTTGTAAACCACATGAAAGGAGGCAAATTATTGCACTGGCTGTCTTCTAAGGAAATTAGGTAAAGAATTATTAGTTCGCTGCCAAGAAATAATTTGGTTTCCCACAGCAATCTGGTTAAAGCCTAACTAGCAGGTTCTATAATGGAAGTCTGCAAAGTATTTAAATAACAATATTGAAACATTTTAATCACTATACAGGTAAGGAATGCACTTAAGTATAACATGAGGAGTACTATCCATTTTCATGCAGAGAACCTTTTAATGGTTTTTATTATTGTTGTTATTTTGTTGCTCATCTACAGAGTACAGAATTTTGAAAATAAACTCAACAATGTTTAGAAAAACAGAAACTGAATCTCAAAGGTCTTTAGGTATATATACTTTGGAAATGCTACTGGACACCACTGCCTGATGCACCAAGGGACAAACTGAGGTTGGGAGACTAGTTTTAATAATTTCTAACTTCACATTCCTTCACTGTACAATTTTGAGTGTGAATGTGAGCCATTTCCTGGGAGTTAGAAAAAAAATTGTTCTAGCTTTCAGTTATACAGGAATTCAATGAAGCTTGGCATCAGAATTTGTGGGCTGGAGGGAACAATGTACTGGATGCTGTTGCTCATCAGGGTAAGATGATCATCTTATCATTAGTTTCCATTATCTTTAGTGTCCTGTAGCTCCTATTCCTGCCTTCAGGTCCTCCAGTATCTCCAGCCTTTTGCTACTTCCTTGCGATACCCTAATTCTCTATAGTTACTCTTATGAAATTCCAGTAGCTCTACCTAATTCTAGTATTATTTTTTAAGTTGACCAGTAAACAGGAAAACAACACACTCAACAGTACAAATCTGCATGTATACTGATTAGGAGGAGCTACTTAGGCAAGCACAATACCACCAGCAAGGCTCCTTGTTTTCTCTTTTTTCTCCAGAAGATCACTGATGGGTTCTGTATTCTCAGTCAGCTGTTGTACTTCACAAAATATGTTGCAAAACAAGACCACTTCCTATCTGAAAAATTTGGTGGACAATGTCCAGTTGACTAAAAAAGGTATTAGAAAAGGCAACGGTATAACCTTAGTTTTCTTTGGAAATATGGCAAGAATAAGAATTCCATTATCTAGTACAGTTAATTGGGAACCATTAATTTCATACCACAAGAGTTCCAGCACTGTAGAGAGAACAGAAAATAGTGCTAAGCTATTGACAGATATCTAGACTGTGCAATTGTGAATTGAACAGGCACATGGTATTCGGGGCAAAGATCTGGCTGAACAGTAGGGTTTAAAGGGTTGTAGTGAATGTGGCTACTTCTGGCTGGCAGTGAGGTGTTAGCGGTGTTCTCCAGGGCTCAATCTTAGGGCCAGTTCAGTTCAATATTTTTATCAACGATCTGGATGTAGGAGTTGAATGCATCCTTGGTAAATTTGCTGACATTACTAAACTGGGAGGTGCTGTGGACTTTCTTGAGGGACAAGAGACTTTGCAGGCAGATCTAGATAGATTGAAACACTGGGCCATCAGCAACAGCATGAAATTTAACAAGAACAAATGCCAGATTCTGTACTTGGGACAAATTAATGCTGTATTACAGACTGTGAGATGACTGGCTGGAGAATAACCCTGCAGAGAAGGATCTGGGGGTTCTGGTTGATAATAGGCTCAACATGACCCATCAATGTGCCTTGGCCGTCAAGAGGGGAAACGGCATTTTTGGGTACATTAAACACAGGATAGCCAGCCAGTCAAAAGAGGAGATTCTTGCAATGTATTTAGCATTGGTGCAGTCTCACCTGGAGAATTATGTGCAGTTCTGGGCTCCACAATTTAAAAGGGATATTAAGATACTTGAGGAAGGCAATAAACCAGGTTAAAAGGCTGGAAAGCATGTCCTATGAGGTAAGGCTGAGGACAAGTTTGTTAAGCTTGGAGAAAAGGAGATTGAGGGATGACCTCATTGCTCTCTACAGCTTCCTAAGGTGAAGAAATGGAGGAGGAGGTGTTCATCTTTTCTCCTTGGTATCTTGTGTCAGGATGTGTGGGAATGGCTCAAAGATCCATCATGGGAGGTTCAGATTAGGTACTAGGAAAAACTTTACTGTAAGGGCAGACAAACACTAGAACAGGCTTCCTTCAGAGGTGTCTTATGCCCCATGCTTAATAGGCATTTGGGTGATGCTCTTAATGATATGTTTTAACTTTGGATCAGCCCCAAAGTAGCTTGACAGTTGAACTCAATGGTCTTTGTAGGCCTCTTCCAACTGTTCTGTTCTGTTCTGTTCTGTTCTATTCTATTCTATTCTATTTAATTCTAGACATATGCTTCTATTCTAATTCTAGATGTATGTTTATAGCTAGGAAATTGTATTTGCTAGCCTGAGTTTCATAAATATTATTAGTCATTTGAGGAATGTATAATCCTTCAGTTTCCCATTACAATAAAAAATAATGTTCCCTTTCCGTTGCCAGTTTAATATCTCAGGCTGTTTTCTACAGTCAACGCATTCAATCTTTCTATCTCAGCTGTTCCTCTAATTTCTATTTTAACAGTCAATACTGCCTCTTAGTCACATGTATGTGCTTGATCTTATTCTTCAATTTGTGCCCCCATTTTCTTACCTCCTTGCTATGTTCAATTTGGCTAGCTAGCCTCAAATTCCTACACTGATTCCTTGTCAAATATATTTCTCTTTGCCACTGTTTCATTTGCCACATTCTTTAAGCAACTATTTTTCATCCAACTCATATCTTTATCTCAGTCTGTAAGCAACTTAAATTAAGATCTTTTAATGGGAGGGGAGGGTTGGTTGCTTTCAAAAATGTACAGTTTCTGCATGTACAGCCCGTCAGAGTAGTCTGAAAATCTTTACAAGTTGATTAAAGCTCTTCAATTTTTCAGTAAAGAAAGAAATGTAGCATATGTTATGCTGATAGCTCCCACATCATGTTTTGGGGCAAAGCCTACAACAGAGAACTTAGACTCTGCAACCTAATTCGCTTAGTCTGCTCTCTTCCTGACCTAAATGTGTATTTCCCTTTCTGTTAAACAACAGTGGTTCCATGTCACTGAAGAAATTTATAATATGGCAAAATTATTATGGTAAAATTCACTAATTTATTGCCAACAGTGACAGATATTTTAGAGGTCAAAGACTGACATTAACATTAAACTTATGCAGCTGATGCTTTCAGTGCTCCCCAAGTCAAGGCAGTTTACAAGGAATGAACTAAATTTCACATAACAAATATTTATAAAGTGATACAGTGCAAAGTCCCAGATGCTACATTGTTAGTATTTCACAGCATGGTTATTAGCCTAATGGATTTTATTTGCTGGAAAAATTTACTTGGTGTCATATAAAAGTTAAAATAAGACCATTTTACAATTTGTACATGAAAAACTGCCAGGAGTAGTTGTTTGTACGTTATCATCAAAAGAAAATAATTGTTCATATTCAACATAGGATTTATGTCAGTACACTAGCCTTTATCATTTAACATTATGATATGGACAGCCTAAAGATGAACAATACTGTGCCGATTATATGGTCAGGCCATTTATTAAGTGCTAGTGGTGTTCAATAGCACCCTTCCAATACAATAATTTAATAGAAATCAAACAGTTACTCTGATCCAAGACTTCTCCAGAGGTTCTGTACATGCAGTAGTGATGCTCCATTGATTCTGAATTTTAGTACTTACAGCTGATTATCAGGCAACCATAAGATTCCCTGTATTTCTGAGAAACATCCTCGTCTTACAAGGATCATATACACACAAGGAAGGAAATTAATCTATCTGTGCATTCTGAGATCAACCTGAGTAAAGTGTAATACAAAATTACCATTATACTTACCATTATATATATTACCAATAACTGCTCTTCCTCTCATTCTGAAGTGTATAACAACAACAATAAAATATACATTCTACCAGTAAAGAAAAATGTTGAAGGAGAAATGGTTATGAAATCCAGTGACTGGGGGTACTGAGGTGGTAAGATGTCTTGGTGCTAGTTTCTTCTTGTCTGGGCAAGTGCTCTCACCATTACACTGTTAACTTAAATTTCCTTCTGTCATCAATTTGTACCGTAAAGAATGCACAACTACATTTTCATTGGAACCAGATCAGGCATCCCCAGAAACATACAACACTCCACCTACTTGCTGTGTCCCAGACAGGCTCAAGTGGGATAAAAGTGTCTAGATGCTCAGTCAGTATGGTATTTTAGACTACATTTTTGGACGCAGATTTTAGATGCCAAAATCCTTTTTCAGATACAGACCCTGAACTTTTGTCATGTGTAATTGAAATCATCCACAGCTGGCTATCAAACAGCTAAATAAATTGTGGTCCTAATCTCAAGTGACCAGGCTGAATTACCAGGAAGCTTTTCTGCACATTTCTGTGGATAGAGGCTTCTGAAGTGGTGTGTCCCTTGTGCCAAATGCTTTTAGTTGTTACTGATTGGAAGCTATAAACAATTGTTTCTTCGTCTCTTCAGTAGGTCTTTAAATTGAACTACTTTCTATTGTATTTCATTGAAGATCATTACATTCATCAAATGATGATTCAAAATTCATAAACAATCTGCTTAGTTTCTGTCAAACTGTGACTAAAACGAATGTTGTAGTATGTTTACTAGTTGCATTTGAAGAACACTATATGCATATGCACAGTATTTGTTGCAAAGCATCTTCACAGAATCGTGAAGAAAAATTATGCTGTTCTGATATGATATCCACCCATTTCTTCATTCCTCGCAAACCATGTGCAACAAAACCACAGAGGTGCTTCTAATTATTGATACATTCTGAATATCTACTCAAATATGTTTATAATGCTACCACTCTCTACAAGAAAACAAGAGAATGGTACTATTTTCTACAAGGAAACACGGAGGTGAGTAACACTAAGAAGTTAAAACAAACAACAATTTACCTCAAACTAGTCTCTTCTCCTTTGAAACAAATGCTTGTTGTGAAGGTAGTGCACAAACATAGACCATATTGTAGATACTAGGTTTTCACTGTCATGCATAGTTCTGAAACATATATGTTTTTGTTCTCCATTCTTTAGATTTGGTAATGCCCTTCAAAATACTGTGGACTATTTTTTGCCTTATTGCTCAAAGACCTTAGACTGTGTGTGTTAAAATAGTTCAGTAAGATTTTGATTACTTTTATTGCTTTGTTTATTCTGCATGTAGGCATAAGCAATTACTTTCAAAAACATTTTAATGATTTTAGATGCTTGCATTTCTTTGGTACCAACTTGAAAGACTTTCACTGGGCATGAATCCAGCCCGTTGGAGGTGATTCAACTGATGTCCTGAAACCAAAACAACCGCAGTCAGCCTCAAATCCTGGAAAAATCCTGAATTATTAAGTAATTTTCAGCATCTATTACAAGCATATTGTAGCTGTAGTAGGCATGAACATCTGATCAGAAACCATGAGACTGAAAGGTGTATAAGCAAATACCACCAAAATGAAACCGACTAGAAAGTTTTTACCTTTAATCCCTCTCTCTGTGGTCACTGGAGTTTATAAAGGATCTTTAATAAGACACACGTTCTTGATATATTTTGCAAATTACATTCAGGTTTCCCGTCTGTGATTTTCTATGTGATTAGTATATACCAATGTGGGAAATAACACCTTAATGATAATAATTTTAAAGGGTGAAATAGTAATGATTTTTGGATGCCCAGCTATGGTACAGATGGTTAAGAGAAAAGCAATAGCAGCAGTGGTATTCTAAAAGAATAAACATATCTAATGGTACAGGAGTCTCTGCTTAGGCTCTTGGAAGTAGTAGCTAGCAAGGACAGGAGTTTTGTTTCTTTTTTTTTTCTTTTTTTTTTTTTTTTCAATTTCAAAATGTACAATCACAGTTATAATCCACTCTATGTATAACTTCCTGAAAATGAAAATAAATGAAGCTTTACTCCTAAACTACATGTTCACATTCACCAGAGTTGCCAATAACATCAATATTTTTTAAACTATTTTTATCCCTTTTAGAAAATGTAAGATGTTAAACTGTGCATCAAGTTAAACTGATATTTCTGAACTAACTTAAGGAATCTTTCTATCTGGCTAATTTGTGTTTTGCAGCATAGTATAGAAGTACTTAAATTAGCTTAAAAGTGGCAAGCTGGGATTTAATTGTTTGTGGCTTTTTCATTTGCTTTAAGAGCTTTTCATTCAGGAAGGTATCAGGGTCCTAATAGGTCTTAATGACCCTGGCCTGCCTCACCCCATACACCAGTCCATGGCAGAGGAGCCATGGTCAGCCCTGGCCCTGAGCCTGCACTCCCTGCTTAGTGCAAGGGCACTGCATCAGCTGGGGACCCCTCAATGGGGTGGCAGGGCAGAGCCTGGCAGCCTGTCCCATCCCACAGTCCCAGCAGGGCCATGCAGGAACAATAGGGCCTGGTGCTGCTCTCCAGGCCCTTGCAACAAGTTGGGAAAGAGATGGGTGGTCACATGCATCCAGATTAGCTGATAATTCTCAAAATCCCTCACTTTGGCTACAATTAAAGGCATTTTCTGAAACTTCATCGTAGTTCCTCATCTTTCCACTGTTTCCTGTTCTTTTGGTATGTAGCCCCCAACATACTCCAACTGGACCTATTACTCCCATTTCTTTAAGTGTATTATAAATGTTTTTTCTTTGATTACATTGGGGTTTCTTACTAATGGACTCCTTCCTCGAATTTATTCAAATTGGTTTGTAGTGAGTCTTAAAGTGTGAATATATTTTGATCTTAACAAGGGAGGACTTTTTTTTTTTTTTTTTAGTTTATTGTCCTTACAATGCCTAACAAACTGAAAGTTGTTACATTACTGTTATTCATACATGTATCTCCTTTCTTTGCTAACTATGCAAGAAGTTTTACCTAAAAGAGACTCCACAATGTTGCTAGCAAAGCTTAGATTCTTTCTGATTTCTTGAATTTTACTGGTGTATTAAAAGAGTTGACATAGTTACTCTACTACAGGTGGCAACAAAAAGAGGTATAGATTATATTAAACTGTATTACATGTTTCAATTTAAACTATTTGAGCTAATCTCTGTAAACTCACAGATTAACATTTGTTGCACAAACGGTTTGGAATCATTGTCTCTGGCACCAAGTTTTATAGAGCTGGATGAACACCAACAACAATGACCTACAGTGCTTTTCAAAATAAACTTTAGTCTTACAGTAGATATTTGCTAGTTTTTCTCTAAGTTTCCACCAATGTCAAGATGAATTAGTCAATGTGTTTGAATCCCATGAGGTCTTCAAAATGTGGTCAAAAGTAAGCTAGCTTGGTCACAGCTTTATGTTGCTGTGCTACAATAGTGATGCTGCTAGCCAAACTCCAGGTGGTCATCTAAAAGATAGCACAGGTACCTCATACAGAAGCCAGTATGCAAACAACCTCTGTGAAATGAGTTGGCTTGTGTTTGCAAAGTAATAACCATTGTAAATATAAAACCAAGTTTCCATTTTCAGAGTTGTAAAAGAATTCAGAATAATTCTGCTTTCTATTCAGCTTTTGGTGGAATACAAATATTGTGCAATTGGTTACTCCAGGGCAATGTGCTTAACATTCCTGTGCTGAATGTAGGTAATATGACCCAGGGCAGGGTGGAGAGGAACATGACTCCCTTTTACTGGTAGCAAAAGCACTTTGACTAAGGCTGGCTTTAAGCTTTTCTTCTGAATTTCTTCCCACCGTAAATTCTAGTTATCTATTCAGATGGACTAGATCTAATTGGGTGTCATTTTTTCATCAAATATTCACATTTTGTTGTTCAAGCATCTGATTCCTGCAGAACTCTGAACAGATTGTCTGCTATCTTTAGGATTTTTCAGCCTAGCCCAGTACTAAAGAGAAAATATAAACTTATCTACCAGATTTGTGATGATATCAGCTCAAGCTTTCATCTCTTAGTTTTACTAACCCTCCGAAATGTCTTAAGTAGAAGAAGTCAGAATCCTCTTTAGAGGGTCTATGTATTTGGATGGATGATTTGGGTCTGCTGATGCATTTAAAAATATATCTTATTTCCAGACATATAACATACAGTTTCAGTAACTTTATTATAAATATTCTATTTATAAAGCACTGAAGGACTCTTCCTCAGGATTTTTATTTTATTATTTTTTAATATAATGCCTTAGTATGCCAAATTCAAATCAAGAATGCATGTTGTCTTTTATGGTAACTTCTTGGTTACAACCATGAAAACATGTTATACTTTATTGTATAAGTTCTTATATGTTTGCTGTCTTAGTGACATTATGATAGCATTATCCTCAACAGTTCTGATTTGCAAAGGTAGGCATAAAGATATATTTACAAGTATCACCCAGTGACTTACATTGTACAGAAGTATTTTGTTATCTAATTATATCTTTGGAGCTATTAGTTGTGTTATCCACATATTATAGACTGACATAGAAGCTTGGCGGTTTGTTTTTGTTTATTTTCGTTGTTATTGTTTTTTTTTTTTTGTTTTGTTTTGTTTTTGTTTTTGTTTTGTTTTGTTTTGTTTTGTTTTGTTTTGTTTTAAGAAATTCCTTATCTCTACTAATTGATTCCTTTTGTTGGAAATTTCACCTCTGCATACGCATCCAGTACTTAGAGCTGGCTGGTTCTCATTAGCTGTTGCAAACCTCCCTGAAGACCATTAGACCTAATGTGTTGCTGCCACTGTCTTGTTACGTGCAAGAAAGCCTCTCCTTATTACCAGAAGGATCTCTTCCATACAGATACTTGACATTAACCACCTTTCAAACTGTCTGACTAGATTTAATGGAGCAATACTTTCTAACCTTTTGGACAATTTAAACTTGTCCTCATAAAAGAAGATAAAGGTTTGGACAAATGATAATTTTATTCACAAGTCTCTTAGAGAGACTCCATTCAGATTAAACCTGCTCTGCTTCTTCATTGCAAATTTCTGTGAACCGAAGGTTAATGTCCTGATACAGATAATCTTTTCCTGTGGAATTATCTCTTGCCTCAGTCAAGCTTCTACAGATGGTACCTTGATATGTGGACTAATTTCTTAGTCATAGGCTTCTCAATTGTCCTTTTAACAATTCCTACTCTGAGGAAGACACAGGTTGCAGTTTGCAACTGTTTGCAAGAAGAATCAGTTGGCAGTTGGTTTCTTTATGCAATGAAAATATCAAGGACAAACTGTACATTATACAAGAACATGTATGAGTCTAGTACATGCAATTGATACCCAGACTTAATCAAGCACTAGCAAGGAGGGTAATCAAACACCAGGATGACAGTGCAGTGGGGGAAGGAAAAAAATAATGGAAGGAGTAGCTGATACACCGGAGGGATGTGCTGCCATCAAGAGGGACCATGACAGGATGGTGAAAAGGGCTTGCAAGAACCTCTTGTATTTCAACAATGAGAAGTGCAAAGATTCTCCCTGCACCTGGGGAGAGACTAAAACATGCACCAGTACTCTCTGGGGGCTGACCATCTGGCTGTATTAGAAGGAGGAAAAATGAGGTCAAGGAAGGTGATACTTCCCCTCTACACAGCATCTGGAGTAATGTGTTGATTGCTGCACTCTCCAGTAGAAGAGAGACATGGACATGCTGGAGAGTCCAGCAAAGGGTCACTAAGATGAGTAAGGGCATCTCTCATATGAGGAAAGGCTGAGAGAGCTGGGACTATTTAGCCTAGCGAAGACAATGCTCTGGGGGGATCTTATTTAAATACTCAAAGGCAGGGTATAAGGAAGATGGAGCCAGGCTCTTTTCAGTGGTGTTTAGTGACAGGACAAGAAACAGTATGCACTGACTGAGTCGCAGGAAGAACTTCTCTACCATGACTGGGACTGAGCACTGGAACAGGTTGCCCAGAGAGGTTGTGGTGTCTCTCTCCTTGGAGTTATTCAAAGGCTGTCTGGACATGATTCTGGGCAACTGACAGCCCTGCTTGAGCAGGGGGTTTGGACCAGATGATCTCCAGACCATTGTGTGAGTCACCAACCCAGAAGTATGGCATTTCCAGTAGACTGTAAGGTCAGCTGTCTGTGGTTCACAGAATCACATTATTTTTTCTAAACAGTATTCAGGTTTGATGAACTGTCATTTTCCATTCAAACTGTGTTTCCTTAGAAACCTTTGAGCCAGATTTGCTGCTGAGCTAACATACAAGGAAGCCTTGAAATCTCTGACTCCACTTGTCTCTTTGGCTGCTGTAAATGTACCGCATGGATTACTGTTAGCTTGGTGGCTGGCAAGCCAATGGTACAGACATAAAATACAGGGACACAAGTAAAATTTAGGAAACCTGACAAATATCTGCTAGAAAACTCTAATGCAGTAAAAGTTTTATCAGAGACAATTCTGGTATCCACTGTTTTTGAGAAAAAAATGTTCCAAATTTCACAGACTCCTTTAGTTTCATATCATGAAAAGACAGCACATTCCCATTGCTATATATTCCCTGCTGAATGTCCTTCATGAACTGGAAACCTTTCCTCAGTACTTCTTCTCTTCAGATATATTACTACTAAAGTAATCACATCTTGTTCCACATCTCTCCTAAAAATATTTAGAAAAGTTTTTCATTTTTAATGTTATCATGTATACCAAAACAAATAGAACAAGTTTTCTTCTGTGTTGGAAAATGAGACCACAATAACATTCTTGGGATAACATGTAACCAAGTGAAGCAACAGCTGGATGAAGCAGAAAGCTATGGCTTCCTGTTGAATGGAAAGAATTTACATCAGAATTTGTAAAATATAGTGCAGTATTGGACAGGCTCATAGGAGTGAGAGAAAGCCAAATACAGGCCAAAGTATGTATATTTTCAAATGTTTCTGGAAGACAACATCTCAATTCTACAACTCTCCTTTAGGAAATTATTTCCTCCAGTCCAAGATAGCCCATATACATATATATTGGTGCTAGAGGAAGCCTGCCAAAGGTCAGTCCAGATGAAAAAAAAATATGCAGTACAATTCTTGCTACAACGTTATATTGCAGAAACAGAAAGAGAGTCTTAGCAGCAGCCAGGAACAAAGAGACATAAAATTGGAAGAAAAAAATATTCCATAATTCTAAATTTTGGTCCAGTCATACTATGCTGCAAAAGAGATTACAGTAATGAGAGCTTTCCAAATTGTCACTGCATGTTCTGTCCTTCAAAATATTCTATAAAATATATTGTAACTGGCATTTTGAGAAATATTAAAAATGTATTAAATTAACTAAATTAAAAGCTAAATAATTCATAAGTTTCAAAGAAATAAGGTATCCAAAGGAAAAACAGGTTTTCATATAAATTTTTTATAATTTTTACAATTCCTTTACGTGGGATTTTTTTTTTTTGACTGCACATACTCTGATTTTGTAGTTTTAGAAATTAACATTAATGCATATCTAAGTCTGTGATATGCCCTGAGAATTGTACAATTTGCCTATGAATATGTAAGTCACAAGGAAGCATCATACTAATAATGTAATTATGTAACAATGTAGTAAGGATACACTGGTATAGAGTTTAAGAATTAACATTTTGTTTGGTATCTCAGCCACTTAATAGTTCTGCTCTTTTAGAACTAGTAAACCAATGATTTTCTCCCTTCTTTAGGCTTTGAGACTAATTTATAAGTGTGGAAAACAGGACAGGTGTGAATAGAACCTGGTGGGAATAGAATCTGGTATAAATGTAAACGTAAACACACATAAACAACCACAGGAATAGTATTAATCTTGAATTTGACATGCACCTTTCCTTTATATAGATAGATAGAAAAAGTTATAGATATACTTATTTTAACTCCGTTAGCAGTGAGAATTGTTAATTTCTGATGCAGAACTCATTCTAATGACAGCAACTGGATTCCTCTTGCATAATCCCCCTCCCTAAAACCGAGTATACAGTTGATAAAACTATGTAATGTCTATTTAATAGACAGCTAGTAGTGCCAATGGGAGTCAAGATAAGAAAGACAAATAAAAGTTGTATTTATTTACCTTAATAATTTATGTGTTTTATGAGTTTAAGATACAGGGATCAGGTAGATGCTTCAAAAGATAAAACTTTAGCTTGTTTGGGAAAAAAAAAATGTGTTATTAGAAATCATTTATGAAACAGTAAGTGCTATACTAATGGTGAAAGAGCTGGTTTCTGCAGCAGAATCAGCTGCAATCATAAATCATAAACCATATCTTTAATGACCAGCCAAATCTTCTGAAAAGTGATATAAGCTATAAAACATCCTTTTGTTGTTGTTTAATCAGTAGATTAGTTTGTCAAAATAACAGCATTCATTATTAATAAGCTTTTTTTTTTTTTACTTAGAAATGTTGGAAGCTTTTACAAGGATAAATTATGGACAGTTTATTTTTTCTGGAAGATACTTCATGAAAATACTGAGATTTAAGTCTGTGCCTAGGATAAGTGTTTTTATGTAGAGATGATAAACTTAAATTTAAGGTAGCATGATATTTTCCTGGCAATTGAGAAACCATAAAGATTTTAAATCAGCATCATGAGTTATCTGAACCAGCATTATTTAATTTTCTCATTAACACAAGCTGTGCTATTTTCATTTTTGGCCAATCTATTTGACTTGTCAAAACCAGATATAACTATTTTATTTATGACCACCCTGAATTGTAACCTCTCACCAGGCCGAGTAAAGGAAATAATTTTTTTACAGTGGCCAGGTTATATGTCTTATTTTGTTGCATTGAAGTTGTAATCCTAGATAAGAGAAATTAGTATCTCATTGTGAGACAAAGGACTGGCTCATAACACAAGTGTAATATAAGCACTGACCTAGCAAATATTTGTGCTGTGACAAACTTCAACCATGTTGATAATTATATGGCTTCTACTGAGAGTTTTTATGTATTTGTATATAGAATGGCCACAAGGATCATAGCCATAAATCTAACTGGATCTATAAAGCAGTAAAATAATAGGTTGTACATATAGTTACAATTTTTAATAATTAATAGGATGAAGAAATTCAAATTTTACTTCTCATTGCTTGCATGCATACTCTGCAACTGAAGGTAAGGTAACTTCTCAACTGTGTGAGGAGTTTGGAACTTTCCTTTTTGAGGAAACACAATCTCATAAATGAGTAAAAGAGTGTATCTATTTCAGTGATGTCACTATGAAGCAAACAAATAACACGGTGAAGCTATGAAAGGTAGCCTATAATGAAAAACATTTAATTTCAGCATAACCTTTATGCAATATTTATTTGTAATTTGTTTGTACTTTCTCTCTTTTAATAAATATTAATATTCTAAGTATTCTCAAAGTAAATCCACTAAGATAGCTTGACTTTAAAAAAAAAAAAAAAAAAAAAAAGGCATGGAAATTTAGCTAAGAATTAGTTTTATTTTTATAATACTTAGTATGATTTTTTTTTTTTTTTTTTTTTTTTTTGCATTTTGGGTATATGGCATCATAAATTGAAAATGTTCCAGCCAAAATAATAATTTTGATATAAATTGTCAACAGGAGTTTAAACTTACTATTAAACTTGTTAAAAAGACTAGAAAACTAAAAAACAAAACAAAACAAAAAACACAAAAACTTTTAACTCTGTAAAGAAGGAAGAGCTTTATTTTTTTAAGATATTTTCTGATTTATTTATTTTTATTTTTTTTTTTACCAGCTCAAAGGTGAATTAGGTGCTGTAATTTATGGGGGAAAAAAAAAAAAGTATTCTGAACTGATATATAGAAAAATAATTCCTGGTTCTCCTAAAGAAACACTATCCTTACATTGTGGTGTAAATTTGACCTTTATCTGTTCTTAGGTAATATTGTTGTATTATTGAACATACTCTAGCAGTAAAAAATAAATACTGTTTGAACTTGTTTTCTGTAAGTAATAAAGATTAAGTTTTCTGTTTACTTGATCTTTTTGGTAGTTTAAGACTTTCTAGACACCTTTTCTCTTTATTTTGCAATCTTAAGCTTAAAGGCTTAATTACACAGTATGAAACAGTGGTTCCTTAAATAAATGCATAATTGGACCAATTTTTCCACTTTTTCTTACTCGAGAAACCTTTTCAACTTTTTCTTACTTCCTGCTTACAGAAGGAATAACTTCTGATAGTCTGTTCGTCAAAGCATATCACCACAGTTCATATTGTTTCTTCCTTTTTGACCTCAAAGACCTTTATTTGTTAACTTTGGGGGCCAATATTTGCGTGTTTGTTGTTGTTGTTGTTTTTAGAGAATGTGGCATTTTAGGGGAACAGTGGCTGAAACACACAGAAAAAAGGGGGTTTCCTACTCTATAATGTGATAATTGCAACTTTGGAAGACACACAGTTCTCTTAGGGGTTTTTCAATGAACTGGTAGATTCCTGGCTCCTTAACTTTGAACTTTTGAAACACCAACTCTGTCTACATTTTTAGACACTTTAAATCACTTAATAATTTGTAATCCTCAAGCTTTTAAGAGAGGCTCTTGCTTTTTATCTTAGCATTGTAATACAAAGCTAGGTACATGTATGAATAAGTACATTCAATTTATGATAATTTACTTGCTGAAGCCAAATAGGCAAAGTTCCCATCTATTTCAATGATGGCAAGAGTAAGCTTTACTTTTTATTGTCCTTGGTTTATCCACAACTTGGATTCAACTGGAGTTTAAATCATGACAGATGTTTTGAAATAGACTGTAGTAGCTAAGAAGTAACAGAAGTAGAATTTTTTATTCCTAAAGTGCTTCTCGGTGTCGCTTTCATTGGAATACATCTTCTTCCAATTTTCAGAAATGAAGTTCTTAACACAGCAAAACTTAAGTGTAGCATGTGTGAGAAATTACTATCCTATCCATGTATGTTATCTATTCATGTGGTATGCTGTTATAGTATGGAAAAATGTATATCAATGTGCTTTGCACTAATGATAATTTGATGGATCCAGATTTTATTAAAATCTTTGAAACAGCTTTGTGACATATGGTATTTTATAGTTCATCTCTAGAATTTGTTTTCATATGTAGGTTTCATTAGCACTGCTGTCATTTATATGCTGTGTAATCTAATTTTTGTTACTTATATAGCATTTTAATTGCCCTGCAAAATTCCTGATCACAAACAACTTCTCAAAATAACTGAGAATAATTCAGAATGGATGAAGGAATATTGTTAGTAATGTTTATAATGTTTATATAAGTTAGGGTCAGAGGAAAGTAAAATGGACCTTTTTTGAAGCTTAGATAAATAATTTATTAATAATGGGACAAAATGTATTTAAATTGTCATACTCTATTAAAAATATAAGCCGACTTTTAGTCTAGATATGATTAATGTTTGAGACTCTCATCAGAGTGGATATTTCTGGTTGCTTTACAGTGGATTAGATGTTGGTCTGGAAGAAGTGTTTGTGTTGGGAACAGTGCTAATAGCTGGTTGCTTTTCTCATACTCAGTTTCAGAGTATGTTAGGGAAACAGGAAATGTATTTTAAAATCTTATAAAAATAATTATACTGTAAGCTAAATTTAATTTTTTGTATCTTGGAAAGATAATATGACTGCAAATCACAATCAATTTTAGTTTATCCAAACCCCAATTTATTTTGTTAAATCATACACACGCTTCTGATCATTACAAGGATGTATGATGTAGCTATGTCCAGTGCATTACTGAAGCATAATGAAAATAAAATAAACAATAAAATTATATTTAATATTATGCTTTGAAATTGATTTTGAATGAGATGGAGAAGAAAAAGAAAATTGAGATAAAATGTTTGTCTCATCTAGATTAGCTTCGCTCAGATGATTTCACTGGTTTTTCACTGATTTGTACCAGCTGAAGTGCTGGCCTGCTAACTGAGTTTTAAAAATCACAGCTGGCTTATGCAAACCATTTATTTTTCTTCATTCATTCATTCATTCATTTTTAGCTCTATTGTGTTTACAGTATGATGAAATTCAGTTGTGTCTTCTCAAATTTCACCATTTCCAATTTAGATGTCACACCAAATAAGTGCAAAATCCATCATGGCAAGGGAAACCCTGATGATAAATAAATAAAGTTGTTTCATCATGGTAGAGTTTATAATATGTCACTAGCATTCATTTAAAACTGACATTATTTCAGCAACCATGCATCAAAAGAACACGTCATATGGACAATCTCATTAGAGGTCAAATAATTTTTGTTATTTAGAATGTATATATGACACTGTAATGTCCCAGTGGCTATAGAAGATTTAAAAAAAAAAATCAATTACAGTATCACAGAATTGAAATTAATATTTTTACTCAAATTTATATATGTATATAAATCTGTCTCAGAATCCTGCGTGTATATATATATTCATTATATATTTTTAAATATTTAGAATAGGTGATATTAACCTTATTTATATAACCTTATTTATATATTTATATAAGGTTAATATCACCTATTAACCTTAGTGATGCCAAAATTTCACCCCAATATCAAAGACTTATCAGAAGGCCTAAAAATGGCACCCTGTGCGAGAATAAAATGCCTTGGGGGATTTTCATGTGTTTAAAAGATTTAAGGAGTTTGTTCAAGAATGATTAAGTGCCTATGCTAGATAAATACTATTTATTTATGTATGACGAGGTAATCTTGTTCTCATTCATACCCTCTGGCTAATGGAAGTCAAGCTGAGAATACACACAACAATTACTTAGACAGTGTAAAGGGATTTGAGGGTCATTGGCATCTGTTTGAACATTGTTCAATAGCTCTAAAATATCAGTTCCCAAGCCAAATTATACTTCATTAACCTTTCCATTAATACACTGTTTAGTTTCTTATCATGTTGCTACCTTTTTTTACTTTTTTTTTTTTTTTTTTTTTTTTTTTACTGTCTAAAACTGTGATGTCAGCACCACAACATTATTAAGCAACTTTTTTTGTCATGGTCTAGATGTTGGGTAGTATCTTTTAAATTGCCCTCTTATTCTCCTCTCTTACAGAGTATGTCTGTTCAGTTTCTACTATTATTTAAAAAAAAAAAAATCATGATCAGTTGAACTGGTGTAGTTAGTACAGAGTGACAGAGTAGAAGAGGGGAGAAAAGTGAGCAAAAGAAAAGAAAGTAAAGAAGAGGAAACAGGACAACAGAAAGTGTTCAGGTAGCAGCATATAGATCAATGCAAAGATTTTTATAGAACATGAAAACACCTAGTTTATGGAGAAATTTTAAATAAGAAAAATGGAGTAATCTAAACATTTTGGATGGAACAAAATTTTGAAAGTCGAATAAATGAAGGAAAAAAAGGCATGAAAATTTGAGAGTTTGCGATTCACAAACATCTGCTCGTGGTCTTATATAATTGATCTAGAATAGAGACTAGCAAATAAATGAAAAGTTTGCTGATATAAATTAATTCATTTGCTGAAATAAAAGGAAAGTAAAAATATAAGTCTGCTGCAGAGAGCTCTGGTAAACTTTGAAGTTTTTGAGTGAAGAGGAATAAAAAGACAGATGGAATTCAGTATAGTTAAATGTAAGTCAGTACCCATTAAATAAATACTTATTAGTCAGTTGATATTTATTATTTAGGAAAAAAGATCTTGAAGGTACAGGAAAGAATGATGTAGAAGCATCAAGTCAGTGCTCAGGAGCAAACACAAAAACAGAATCAAAAGGTAGAAAATAAACAAAATTTACTACATATTCCAATTAATATCTAGGGATATTAATGAATTATCAGGCAGTAGGGCACTTTGTCGCACATCAATACATTTGGAATGCCAAAAGATTGTGGATGTTCAAAAAACAAAGAAACACTTTAATAAAGATAAAAAAAAAAAAAAAAAAAAAGACTACGTATTAACTGAAGAGGAAATCTGACATACTAGGTTCCAGTTCTGTGGTGAGGTGTTTTGCTGGAGTAGTTAGACTGCTGCAAGAACTGAAATGTCATGGAGTCTGCTGGACTCCATGAAGACCAATCTCTAGTTCTTTAGAGTACTTACCTTATATCCTTCTTCTCTACCATATTGAAATGGACACTTAGGACAGAAGGAAACCAAATGCTTCTCTGACACCCCTAATGCTTGAATATTTTGATCTAAATGAGCAACAAAGCACAGTAGCAAACTGGTAAATTGAGATTAGATGTATTATTAAAATGCTGTAAAAGCTCTGTTTCACTCAGTAAGAAGGTTGATGAACAATTTATTCCAGCTAATGAGTTCTTGGCAAGCTTAGAGGCAAAGTTAAAGTTTTTTCAAGTCTTTATCTCATACTACTTTTCAGTTGTTAAAGAAGTTGAATGGATAGTCCTGGTTTTTGTTTGTTTGTTTGTTTGTTTTGTTGTTGTTTTTTATTTTAATTTTTATACACTGTCAGAACCTCAGCAGTTCACTGTCAGAAGCTGAATATGGTAGAACAAACCACAAAGATAGTCTTGGATCTAGTTAGTAACTCAATAAAAATAGATTCATGATGGTAAGAAATATTGTGTCAGTGTAAAAGTATTTCTGAGATAATAGTCTTCAACCTTCAGTCTATTACTTCAGCTGCTTAAGCAGTACAAGTGAACTAAAGAGCTCAGCTTTGTCTTGCAGTGTAAGTGCAGCTTATTGCCATGAATCATCTCTAAAACTGTTCGGGAACATGTTCATATTTTTCCCCTAAGAAAAACTTATTTTGGCAAAAATAAAACCTTTTTGGAAGAACATTTTCATTGGAAAAGTGTTTCTTAGATCCAGACTACAATTTCTAGCCAAATCTGTAGATAAATAGAGACAGCTTACACTTTTTTATAAGACTCAAATAAGTCAGTTAAAACACTGGGATCTTGTATTATAGTAAATGCCACAAATGCAGGACTTGCTGCTGTTAGGGACTTGTCATCCTTTGCTATAAATAATTACTTATTAATTGCCCCAAAGTAGTGCAGTAATATATGGCTAGGAGGTTCATTGTTCAGATTTATGCAACATTTAGTTTCAGATCACCTCTTGCCCTTTTCATATATTGCCCTGTTTCTGGAATACACCAAGGTTGATTCTTAGAGACATTTATAAACAAAATTAAGTATGTTATTCATGCAGTTATATGATTTTAAGAATTTCCAAAATAGAAATTAGCATAGCAAAATATTCCTAATTTAGAAATAAACTTTGAAGTACACCTATTAGTAGATGTAACTGATCACCTGAATCTTGAGGTGTTTTTTCAGCTTTTTGACTTAGTGACAAATGCTCTTCAAGCAGAAAAAAATATCATCTGTACATTTCACTCTGTTCTCATTGTGCTTTCATTCTACTCCATGAACATTTGAGCATGTCAGGCACAGCAAAAATATTTACCAGTATTTATCCAAGTAGTTAGGAAGGTGATAAAATATCTGCAGAATGACCTTTCTACTTTTTATTCGTAAATGTATGAATGAAGATTGTTTATGTTATTCTTCCAGTTGCATCTCCAAAAAGAAAGCTATGCTTTCTTAACCAAGTATATATCAAGAAAAATATATTTGGCTATTGCTACTACACAGACAGCAAAAAGCTACCAAATGTCAACAGAAAATTTTGGATTCCAGTGTCCAGGTATTTGCCCCAGCTGAAAAAAAGTTGTTTTTATTCTGTTAGAACTTTTCTGTGTAACACTCACCCAAGTACCAGTATCAGCTACATTCCCAGTAAACTGTGACTGCACCGTGTAGATCTCCAAGAACAAATATTAACAACACTGCAAGTAATATATGATCTTGATTATATAAATATAAAAGCATCACTTTTCTGTAAGCAGCTATACATCAACAAAATCATAGAAAAAAGTTAACTACTGCTTGTTGGAAAATAAGTTTTCTCTGTTATTTTCATTAATGAGAACAAAGTTTCAACATTCTGTAGGCAGTATCTAACTCATTAAATATTTCTCATGTAATCACATTTCAGTATTTGATGGAAAATGTAGTTGTCCTTTTTTCTCTAAATGCTATATAAATGATATAGCAAGTTTATTTATATTTTGATTCACTGTGGCTTTCTTGTAAAGTAGTTTTTCTCTAAGAGGAATTGTCTTGGTACATTAAGGAGATACAAAAGAGAAAATGAAATTACATCTTTTATCAGTCAGTACAATAGCATATTGTATGTTAAAATACTTTGTAATTTGGCCAGTATATATTCATTTTTAACAAAATAAGAATTTTGTTTTTCAACAACTCTATGTTTCCATGGAGAAATGATACTTTAGTTAATAGTTTTGGTATTGTCAAAACGTGTTTTCCATCAAAACACAATGTTGATAAAAATATTCATTAGACTGTTTCTAAAAATAATACTAGAACAAACTGATGCTTTTTTCAAATGTTATCACAATCCCTTGTCTATGAAAACTGCATTTGCAAAGCATGAAATGGATAGCCATTCCAAAGATGCAGTCTAGATCCAGGTCCCATTCTAAAAACAGTTATTCCAGTTAGTCTGTTTCTGCAGAGTTATTTTAATCCTGATTTTAAAGAGGCTCTAGTTTTGCTAGTGATGTGGAATACTCCAAAAATTGCTTCTAGAACAGTTTTTTAATACTATAATCTTTAGACACCAGGCAATATTTAAAAACAGAAGGTGGAGTGGAGATAGAACTGTAGACCAAAATTGTCCACCCTTTTGTTAAGTGTATCATAAGATATAGGAATTTATTTTTTTGTGACATGAAGTTGTGTACCTCAGTTGGACTAGATTGCTAATAAGTTTTTCTGGTTTACATGCATTTTAACTTAAGTAAATATAGAGTCATTACCATGGGAAAGTACCATGATAAGGATTTTAAAGGTGGTATTTCCACGATGCTATAGGTATTTTATACCTTGTTGACTCCACAAGCGGTATAGCTCGATTATTATTGCCTTATTATTGCCTCTAGAATTAGTGGCATTGGTAATTCAAGGTAATGTTAAATCATCCATTAAAAAATATAACTAGACTGCAAAAGATAGTTATGACTTGATATGAAAGTAACATTTAAAGGAAGTAATCTTACAGGTGTGTTGAAATAGCCTCGTGGCTGCTGCAGTCAGGAAAATTATTTTCATATAACTCCTATAGATCTCTATTTGTCAGAATGTTAATTTCAGTGTTTCTATTTAGTTTTGCTGCTTATGCTAAAAAGCTTTTCAGTGAAATAGACTCCAAGTAATAGCAGTACAAAGGATCAGTAATAAACTGAACTATGAAATCTCCACTGATTTCAGTATGGGTAAAGTGGGACAAGAATCAATCAGTTCACTGACAGGCCTTGTAGTGACTAGGCAGTTGGGCATATTTTGTAAGCATTATTCAGTCTGTGAATTCAATGAATTCCAAGCACAATATCACTATAAATAATAATCTTTTTCTGTGTGAGTATTGCTTCTTCTGGTATTCTTATCAAGGTTGCTGTTGAATTTCTTCCTTGGAGTATATCTAGTTCCAACTAACAAATGATAATGTAGAAATAATTATAGATAACATTTGGCACTGTGAAAGAATGGATCGCTGATATTTTCTAAAGGGAAGTAAAAAAGTGACATATAAATATGTGAACAGTTACATATAAAATATATCAAAAAAAAAAAAAAAAAAAAACAAAACTTGTTGTCATGGCAATCTTTTTCCATTGTGACAGAGAGGAAAGTTGGGGATGAGAAACATGTGCAGTGAAAGATACACGACTTAAAGTAGGCACAAGAGAAATGTAAGAATAGCACAACCAGTGTATTCCACTCATATAATCAAGCAAATTGCCAGATTAGTCTTTCTTCACTCTTTGTCCCTTACTGAAGTCTCACTTGTTTTTGAGAGAAAATAGTTTTGTAAAACTGTTTCCCATCCAGCTTGAAACAAAGCCAAGGCTGAATACAAAGCTTTAGACATGAAGTACAAATGAAGGAAGGTTCCATTTCAGAAACTCCAGCCAACATCCATCTTGCCAACCTTTTCCCTTCAGTCTTGCTGTATGACTTTTATCTTGTCTGTAAAGAAAAGCAACATTTTGTGTTTTTATTTTCTGTTCATACTAATTCATACTGTTTCCAAGCATCTGTTGCAGAACATCTGAGGCATCGTTCTAACTCTGGCACATTTCTAACTTCTTTCTTTACCATAGAGTTCCTGATGGTATTTGTGTGTAGAAAAGTTATGAAATACAAGTTTTTATGCCTTGCCAGTTTCACTGAGTTTCATTTTAATTAAGTCTCACACAAACCCCAGAAGTTAAAATCAATTATGGCATTATAATGCACTTGCTAGTAAATAAGACCACACATTTTCACAATTTATACTAATAGAACTAGTAAATTGTGCAAATATATGGTCATTTAAAGCATGTTTAAAATCATAAAGCTTTGTATTGGAATCACAGAATCATAGAATATCCTGAGTTGGAAGGGACCTACAGGGATCACTGAGTTCAACTCCTGGCTCCACGCAGGATCACCCCAAAATCAGACCGTATATCTGAAGGCATTGTCCAAATGCTCCTTAAACTCTAGCAGTCGTGGTGCCATCACCACTTTACTGGTGAGCCTGTTCCTGTGCCTGACCACCCTCTCAGTGAAGAACCTTTTCATGGAATGGTAGAATCATAGAATCATTCAGATTGGAAAAGATCTCTAAGATCATCTAGTCCAACCTTTAACCTAGTACTAAAGTCTAGGTTTAAAGTCTAAGTACTAAACAATGCTACTAAGTTCTACATCTACATGTTTCTTAAAAACCTCCAGGGATGTTGACTCAACTGCTTCCCTGGGCAGCCTATTCCAAGGCCATATAACTCTTTCAGTTTATAAAAGAAATTTCTCCAAACGTCCAATCTAAACCTCTCCTGGTGTAACTTGAGGCCATTTTCCCTCATCTTATCGCTTGATGCTTGGGAGAAGAGCCCAATTCCCACCCTGCTATAGTCTTCTTTAAGGTAATTGTACAGCGCAGTAAAGTCTCCCCTGAGCCTTCTTTACTCTAAACAACCCCAGTTCCCTCACATTCTTACGTTCCTCATAAGACTTGTTTTCTAGACCATTCACCAGCTTCATTGCCCTTCACACAGAAAAAATCAAATGCAGATGAAATGCAGATGGTGGCATTATTTGCAATGTACAGTAGAGCAGATCACATTATAAATTGTTTATTTAAAATTTGGCTTTTCATTTTCTAGAATCATTCATGTAAATTTCAGTTCACAGGAAACTGAAGATTTTGTGGCCTAAAGAGATAAGATTTATATAGAGAAACTTTTCTGCAATGAATAGAACATTTGTCCCAGAGCAGAGGCAGAAAATACTGTGACTGAAGCATGCACTGTGGTGCTAGTCTGCAGCTGAAGATTTTGTTCTGGTGAAAAAAAATACACCTTTCAGTGGAAATGGAGCTATTCAAATAGGGGCTATTCAAACAGTCCAGCTTATTTATCCATAGCTCAAGTGACCTCTGCCCAACACCCTAACTGTGCTGAACTCCATGCTAATTCTTCCCAGGTTATATTTAAGTATATAAATTTAACTTGCCTAATTAATAGCTGTTGTGTTTACTGTAGATTTTAAAAGCCAAATACTGCAATGCCTACAGCTTCAAAGTTTAACGTCTTTATATATGTAATCTGTAGTTTCTATATTTTATAAAAAAGGGTTAATAATGATACCTAATTCAAAGGTATGTTTTAAAAGTGAATATACCAAAGATGAAAAAATGGCCAGACATTTCCACACATCTTGGTATTCATGCATATAGTTATGTTTGTTTTTTTATGTGTGCAGGTTTATATGTTATATGTATGTTTATATGTACACAGGTTTACAGGTTGTATGTAAGCCTATGTATACATGTTTACTGGTTGTTTTAAAATACTTGCTGTAGTCAGATCAGTGCCAAACATATTCCATAAATGAGTGAGTGCAATGAAGTACAGTTTAGTACAGGATAAACAGCTTGGTAGCTGCAGCATGTAGAACAAGTTCATTCCGTTGTCTTTCAGTTATTTTGCTAAAGATTACTGAAATACATATATCTACGTATAAATACATATCTTTTTGTATTTCCTGATTTACTTGATGAATGATGCAGGGGGATGATTGCATTTTAGACTGACAATGCCAGTGACATTTCAATCTTGGCAAAACTGCAGTGCTATTATTGTTAAAATAATTAAGAGTTGTAAACTGTTGACCTCCTCCAGACTCTCTATTTGATTTTTTCTTACTGTCAAAAAGCTCAAGAGAAATGCCAGAAACCAAGAATTCATAATCCTCTGCTCAAGTATTGCAAAGTGTAATGGTAGTGTTGGAACATGAATAAGACAGAAATAGAAGTTACATAAACAACATAGCTGACCTCTTTTTATCAGAGTTTACTAGAACAAATACTGTGCCTGAGAAGAGAAGAGATAAAGCCAAAATATGACCAAAATAAAACTGCCACAAAACAATGTTTTAGTAAAAAGATACCTAAAAGATAGATGTATAGCTGGATTTTCACTCAGCCGGGTTCCTCAAAAGTACTTTAGTGATAATGTACACCACTTTAGGCACTTAGCTACCCATTTAGGCAACACTGGTATCACTAACTGCCACCTCTCTCTAGAGGCAGGTACATTCTCTCTACATTTCATTTTCTGCCCATGAGTTTGTGTTCCTGGCGTAAGTTTTGATTCCAGACCACTGTTATCTTAAGTCCTAGTTGAAGCTTAGTCACAAAGGAAGACTCCCAGTCTAAGCACCTTCTTCCTCAGTGTACTCAATTTCATAGGCGTGTTTGAACCAGAAATAGGCAAACAGAATATGATAAAATTGCTCCAGGTATTGGTCAACCATTTATATTTTTAATTATATCGTAAGGCGAGTGCACTAGGAAGTCTTACAGTAAAAATAAATATTTCTGTAGAATAAATGACCCAATGATATTCCTGTGTCAAGATAGGTAAAATACTGATTTAAATCTGTCCTGAGTATTTTAAACTAATCTTTAAGCCACGTTTGTTACGTAAGAACTGTATGCTTCTGCTTATTCCCTCTGTCTCCGTTCCTACTATACTCATGCAAACACAAATGAGGAAAACTGGAATTTATCATCTTGCTCCTAGAAAAGAGGTTTAGGATGCAGGTTTAGGATTGCATCCTACTTCTAGGCCAGTTTAATAGATTACCCATTCAGATAGTTTTGATGAACCTTCCTAATGCATCTAACTCTGTGAAATGCAGCAGGTATTGATTTTACTAGCTGACAATATTGGCATGAAAATCTGTGGAAAACTGTACAATCATTTCTTAAAATCTGTACATGAAAATGTTGATTCATATTTGGTTGTTTTGAATACAAGATATCTTACATCAAAACAGGATAGGCATGGGGAATTATTAGTGAATATGCAGGCCAAACAAGCAAGTGGAATTATAATTAGCTACCGTGTATTTTGATGGATGTCTGGCCTGATGAATATTGAGAAGATAATGACTGTGTTTTTGAAAACAATGCCTTGTTTTTAAATAATATTGGTTAAAATAGCATGGGAGTGATTTGAGTCCTTACTATTCTTGCCTTTGTCTATAAGGGCAGTCACTAATTAGCCAGAGTCTCAGCGTCAAAATAACTCATATTTTATAGACTCCAGTTTTCCAAAGTCAGCAATTTCAAGTTTAATTAATTACCTGCCTGTTTTTCCTTCAATCATCTCAGTGCTTTTTCCACCTCAATTTATACGTTATTCCCTGTATGTGGAAATATTACAGTTTGATTCTCTTTCTGCTGTGATAACTACTTACTAGCAACTAGGAAAGCTGAAACATTGCTTTCAGAAAAATCTACATTTTGTTAATTTATTTATTTCCTTCCTCCACACATCCTACATTTCAATTTTCCTCTTTGATTTTCAGTAAGTACCTTTTTTTTCTTCTTCTTTTTTTTGGGTTTTTGTTACTTCTTTGTCCAGCGTCTTCCATAGTGGAACTTTCATTCATAAATAAATATTTTGGTCTTAGAATAGTAATAAATAATGATGCTATCTACCTATAGTACTGTCAGGCTTAGTCTCCAGAATAATAAAGTTTGTCTTGAATACTGAGGACTAATTTCATTAAGCACATTCTGGAGTTGTTCTAAACAAGGATTCCAGATGTTGTCATGAACTGAAAAGAAAAAATACTCATACAAGTGGGCAGCACCTAATATCAGCATTTGCCTGGTATATAGCAGAACCCATGCTGAAATTCCAGCAATGTGGTTCATTCCTGGTATGATTTTCTTTCTATCTAATTACTTTCCTGTTTAATTCACCCTCCTTCCTTGAGGAGGGAGGAAAAAGTAAAACAAAACAAGAGAAGAAAAACCTTAAAAATAGCTTCTTGGAGCAGTTCATGGAGTTTGCTGTTTATAGTTACTTCTTTTGGAGTTTACCAGTAATCACTGGAGATACAAAATATCTGGAGGGAACAGTGGTGTGACAGATTTCTCTGTTCAGGAAAGAATGATAGCTAGAATGGCTCCCAAAGTCTGTAGGGGAAAATCCCTGTAACGTTGGCTGAGGTACTGAAAAAGTCTGGCTTTACATTTACTACCCAGACCAAACAACAACAGCAACAAAGTAATGAAAAATATGATTCTGAGTAAGTAATTTAAGTGCTTCATATTTCTGGCATTGACGTTTATGTCATTTCTGGTATTGTCCTATTCTAACAACATGCAGAATACCTTCTAGCACTGTCTGAGGTTTAGTATGTCTGCATTTCCCAGCTGATAACTGAATTCCATACTGGTGTACTGGTAAGAGTCAGATATGGATGTGACAGGAAATTATTTAGTTGTCCTTGAAAAGATCTTATTTTAGAAACAATTGATGCTTTGGAAAGAGCATGGAAACAGCCTATACTATAGGAAAGGAATTGTCTTATTTGAAATCACTAAATAGTTAGAAACAGACATGCTAAGTAGAGCTGTGTTTAAGGGAGCACTACCTAGTTTAAAATCATTTGCTGAATTTTGATGCCCAGCTCCAACAAGTGTTTCTGAAAGTGGAAAGGAAATAAGGAAATGTCATCCTTTAAAGGAAAAATACAACAACATCCATTTACGTTGTCTGAAGAAGTGTGAATACCAAATATGGCATGTAAAGTCCCACACGTTGCTACGTTTGCAATTTAAAGAAATGGCTAAATTGTGATTTATTTTTATTTTTTAAAGAAAGATATTGTTGGCCATATACTACTTTGATTCAGTGATACTTGCTAGGAATAATTGATAATATCATATTCAATTTTTATTGCTAATACACAAATAATGAATAGATACTTTGCCTAATCTGACAAGCTGTGTTTCAGATTCAGGTACCCTTGGAAAAGGAATCATTTTTCATTTTTAGTTTATCTGTATTTTCTCTAAACTGATTATTTTCCATAGACAGTACTAATTGATTATCACAATAACTGAAAACACAAGACACTGCTATTGTCTGCTGTTCTCTGTGTTTTAGGGTTGCTTTTTGCATAAGAGAAAAAAAGTATTTTAAGTGAAACAAAATACCCCAAAAGAAATATGTAGACATCAAAATCTCTGTGCAAAGAATTTTAGAGCAAATACTTTACATTGGTTGAGATTATCGACTATTTAATGTGCTTTTTATCCTCAATTAGTATTTGCAGAAGCAAACTGGCTACTGCAAAATGCTGCCAAGGCAATTTGCAGAAGTTTGTTTGAAATTAAAAGCAGGAAATGAGTTAAAAAAATCTTCAAAACATGCCAAGTACTAACACAAGTTTTATTTGTGAAACTTGGACTGCAAAGGCTAATGAAGGAGGACTTTTAAAGTGAAGATAATGGAAAAAAAAAAGAAAAAGAAACTTGAATTTAAAAGATATAAATTCCAAATGTAACCATGATTTGTCCATTTTCTCCACTAGAAATAGCATCAGTTGTTCTATGAGAAATGTCCCAAGAGTAAATGCTTCATTCCATGAGTAAATGCTTCATTTAGATTTCTCTTGTTTTGTTGTTGTTGCCATTAAACAAAGTAAGAAATGTCTTGTTAGAAAACAAACAAACAAAAAAATCATTTAAACCATAAATCTGATATAACGTAGAAGAAAAATCTGTTCTGAAGTGGTCATATTTTTTTGTAATTCAACTTCTCTACAACAAAGTGAAACACATTAAGTACAAAAAATATCATTTTGTGTTTAAATAAAATCTCTGAAGTAATAATTTATTAAATCTTGAAAAATATGTTCAATTAATTGCATGGGCTTTGTTTCATTACTAAATCATGACTTTATGATAAAGTGGACTTTGTGGAAAGTGACAGAAGTTCCATCCTTAAGATGCTCAAGCTAGGTCAGATACAGAAGCATACTAGAAGTCCTAATTATTTTTTTCTGTCTATAAATTTTGGGGCATCCTGCCCCAGAAATGAGATTTTTTTCCATCTCTAAGAAAAGTGAGCTATCTAGTTTTGTAAATGAGATGCTGTTAGGAAATATATAGTCTATTAATACTGTAGTTCATACTTTGTTTAGTTCTTTGTGTGTAGTTAGGATTACCTTTGCCTCATTTTTCTCTCCTTACTTTTTTTTTTTTTCTTTTTCCCATTTCACTGGTCCTTCAAATCATTTTGATATTCAGTCAGCCTGATAGTGTCTAACAGATACCATAGAGATAATCCCTCTGCATTGTGTCTCTTAATCAAGTGTCCAAAAATCACATTTAAGTATATTATTTTGCTATAGAATGACTTCACTTTACTTTAGAAGCCCAATATCCAAAAGTTCTACTTTCATATACTCCTCCCAAAACTGGAGAACTTGTGGTATTGTGCACCCAAGGAAACCTCCATACTTACAGAATGTGCCTTAGTTGTGTTGCTAGTCACAGTGAGTAAATAAAGGTAGTCAAAAACAAAACAAAAGAAAAATTAATGTATACATGTATATATATGTAAGTAGTTAGATAGATAGATAGATAGGGAAGTTAAAGAATATTATTTCTGAAGATTAAACTTTCATTTTCCCTAACTTTACCATTTTTCTCTACAACAAAAAAATGTTTTAATTGGGTGAATAGTAATAGTATATCTGCCATTAAATTCTATTATGTGCACACGTGCTATACGTTTTAAGCATAGATTACTGTAGTAATGTATATAGTCACATCCAGCAGTACTAAGCCCAAATTTAACAAATATCTTTTGCAGAACAGCAAAATACAGGAATATGAAAGTTGATAAGGAGAAAACAAAATGGTATTACATCTAAAATTAGCAATAACTATCTTGTAATGCCTCATTATTGTAGTTTCTACTAATACCAATTAGAGCAGATGAACTATAGTGCAGAAAGACACTCTAGCCTATTTCCTGAGATAACAGCAATGTAAACAACCAGACATTTATACAGCCTTGGGAAAAAAGGCAAATGCCAACTTCCCACTGAATGCTTGGCATGACCTGCCAGTAGCAATGTCACTAGAGTTTTCAAAATCAGCTGTCAAAACATCTCAGAAAAATCCTCAATACATTCTAACCTTAAGAATCTCAGTGATGGATTATAAATCTAGAATTAGACCCTTACTCTTCATCTTGTAGCAACAGAAGTTTAAATATGACTTGAGTTGGGCTATTAGATGAAGAAACATTTTGGCTTCAATTTAGAGAAGCCAAAATGTATATATTTATATACATCCATGATTTCATATTATAGCAAAACCGGAAAAAGACTAGAACCGTGTACTTGTTCCTATTTTAATACATACTTTCAACTGGCTCATTATATTATGCCAGTCATAACAGAATTATTCTATCTTTTGCTTAAAGAAAATACCTAGGAGGATTTTCTCAGGTGCTAGACATTTTGTTCCTAGACGAAGCTGATTCTTCAGATCATCTTGCCAAATACAGTATTTTTGTAGGTCAGAATAAGACATATTAAAGACTTTCAAGATTCTTTGGACCACTCTTAAAAAAAAAAAAAAAAAAAAAAAGTCCATTATCAACTTTAATTTGTACAAAAAATATTGAATTTGGAAATTTCTAATATATGGATTAAAGCAATTGTGTCTTTCATTTCAAGAAGTGATAAGTATTACTGGTGTTTCATTAAAATAAAATAAGTTATTTTAGATACAGTGATGGTACTGACACCATTAAAAATTAACTGCAGTATGCTAAAATTCTCATAAGACATAAAATTTAACCCAAAGGTTTTTAGACATCTTTTTTAGTCTAAAAAATAAGTTATACTTGAAGTATTATTTTTTTGTTTCTTTTCTGGTGAATTCAGTATATAAATAAGTTTATATACTTGTTATCATGTTAAAGAATACTAGTCTGTCTGACTCAATGCACCGCTGTCATCCTGGAATGTCTAACATATGGGAAATTATTCCTTGTATCTAAATTTCCTAGACTTGTCACAGTAGATTCAAAATTTAGGGAAATTGGGATTTTTTCTTAACATATCAACTTTGACTCAGTGACATGAGACAGTTATGAGCAGCATAAAATCTACTGCAGTAGTACTTAGATTTTTCTCATGGTCTTAACATATTTTGCTGACATGTACTATTTACATAAATAACAAAGTAACGCTGTCAGAATGTTTAAGATTTATCAGTACAATTTATCAATTGTTAAACTGAAGCAACCATTTTAAGCATTCACCATTAGAAAAGATCTGTTTTTCTTCTTAAAGAATATATTTTCAGAATTTTGTCCTGTAAGGAAATACTTTGTCAAAAAATATGAGTACAGTCCCCATTGTACATGAAAAATCTTGCATGTTATTAATCAAGGTAGGTAAATTAGGTTTTATTCAAGTTTTAAAGTTCTGTTTAAATACCAGATCACATACTGCTAAACAGGAGTGTATACTTCCGTTTTAACAGATACCTTGAGATGGGTCATTACATTATGCTAGTCATAACAGAATTATTCTAATTTTTTTGCACAAAGAAAATCCCTCTTCCCAGGGGTATTTTCTCAGGTGGCAGGAATCTTATTGTTTACCTAGGGAAAGCTGATTCTTCAGATCATTTTGCCTTATCCATTTTTTTCATAGGTCATAAGGAGACAAGCTGTCAAATTTTATAAATAAACTGCTGGATAACTTCTAGTTGCTGAATAAAAGCCAAATGGCAATGCACTCAGTCATTAAAATGTTTTGAGAGAAAAAAAATAAGAGGAGATACAGGAAGTAATTAAAGTATCTGATAATTTTCAATATCTGCAGAAAATATCCTGCTTTTTTAGGCTGATGTTTTCAAGAACGAGTGATTAAAAAATTGTTAGTCTTCAATAATGATAGCATTTGATCAAGGCACTTTTCTGTGTATGAAAACTATTTCACAAATTTGTTTAGGAAGCCTGACTTTCAGACGTTTTATTTTATATACACATGCATTTCATGTCAAGTATGAAGTGAATAACCATTTGTAAATGCCATAGAAGATATATTAAATCAATTTCTTAACCAGACTGAACTTTCTAAACAGGCCTGTGGCTAATTATGTGGGATATTCATCATATAACTAACGTAGAGCTCATGGATTTGGCAAACAAATAGTCCCAGTCCCAAAAACATCCATTTCACTTTCAGGAAATTAGTGATTTTGATGAATTTTGTCCAGATCCAGAGTCTGATAATGAGTCCATCGATATTAACAAAAATTAACATATATGAGGTTGTATATCAGATTGCTAAGTTAAAGCTTGCATTACAGGATTAAAAATCAAGTCTGATATGTAATTTTACCCTGTGAAACATTCTATTTGATTTTTTGTTCATCACCTTGTCCATGATATTTGTTCATCACCATGTCCATGCCCAAAATAACAGGAGATGTTTGACTTTCTTCAAGAAAATTCTGGAGTACAAAAAGACGAATATATTGGAAAGGAATCCATGAAATACTGTAAATTCTTAGTCCTTTAACATGATATTTGGTTCGAGGCGGAAACACATTTGGACTTTCCCCATTGCAGAGGTGTTTTAGCTGAAATGACATGAATGGCATGGCTAATGTTAACCAGCTAACCAAGACAGTTTATGTTCCTAAGAAATAATGATTCTTAGCATAAGAAAAAGTTGTACTTCTAACTCTGAAAAATTAAGGGAATATTAAGGGAATATTTAAGGGAATTTAAGGGAATATTAATTCAGGAACTTCCTTATCTGGAAGTAATAATTTAGATTCTGCTTTCCCTTTTTTATCTGTGACTTCACATAGTGAAATTTGGATGGCTTTGGTATAGTTGAGTGTAGAGTTTGACCTATCTAGCTGTTTTATTTTGTTGTGTTTGTTGTTGTTGTTGTTGTTGTTGTTGTTGTTTTTTCTAAGTTGTTGAAATTTTGGCCACTCTCATAAACAAGAGGAAAAGTCTAGGGAGTATTCATGTAGACAGAACACTGAAAGTTTCATAAATCACCCATATTCAGTAGGTATGTTAAATTTTGGTAGTCCAGCTATCCTTTCTCACTCAGATAAATTGTTCTCTTCCTACCAACTTAAATTTAAAAATTATGGTAAGCATAACATGCAATCATTATCTAAAAAAGCACAGACTGCAATGAGATCTAGAAGTCCAAGAATTTGTATGTTATCAGATTGGTGAAGATATTAATCATTTGTGTTAGTTATGCAACATTTATCAAAAAGCAGCCTCTCAATACAAAACAGAAACAGGTTAGATTCAGTAGAATATCCTTACTTCATAGCAATATTTAGAGGAGAAAATACATGGTCCCTCAAACTGTAACAGTTGTGCAGCTGATGCAAATTCACATTCCATATCTCAGGACATTCTTTAAATAAGCTTTATATAGACAAAGAATCAATTATCAATTCCATTTTGATAAGACTGACTGAATACATTCTTTTGAATTATGACCTAAGAGAAAATGTCCCTATCACAATTTACAGTTCTTACAATTTTTACTTGGTGCCAAGCAAACCATTGTCACAGTGGATATCTTTCCATGATCTCCCCCCAAAACAACAAAAATATTAATAGGCAACTAAGCGTTTGTGATATCCATGTTCAAGATGCCAGAAAAGAAAAACTAATTATTTTGAAGATTAAACTGAATTCAGCATCATCAAGTTTGACCATGCTTTGATCTTACATCCATAAACTAATTTTGCTATTATAAGGGTTTAAGTTCTTTAAAGTATTTATATTTGGAAAGGAAGAATAATGATTAGCTTTCTCTCTCTCTTTTTGTCTTTTATTTATTTATTTTTTTCTTCAAGTGATTATAAGCAATTACCTTTCTGAAACGATCATTATGAAATATTTTCTGAATATTCTTAGGCAAAAAGGTAGTTGTTAAGTACTAAAGAAGTGGAACCTTCTTTTAAGTTTTCATATCATAAGAATACTTCACGTAGAAATTACTCCTTAATAATGGAAAAATGACATACAGAAAAATTTTAAAGCCTAACATGTCAATAAGGTACTAAGATACATTTAGGCACATTGTCAAAGAGGGAATTATGTGCCTTGGTAGGGCTTAGGTACCTAAGTAATTCTGAGGATTTATATGTTCTTCAGTAGAAATAAATCATTAAGATGAAATTATAGAAAGTTTTTAAATTAGAAGCCTTTTTATGCCTTTTTATGTATTTCATGCCATAAATGGACCTATATTACTGCTTTGAGGGCCTTGGTAAAATATTATGACATTTTCGGCACTAACAAGCCAAAAAGTATGGCAGGGTTTAAATAAAATTAGTCCATATCCTTTGGAAGTAATCCTAGACCTTGTTTTTTCCCTTCGTTCCTCCATCTCCTTTTACAGTTTATTAGTACACTGCATTCCTGATGTGTATTGAGCTGAAATGAATTTTAGTGCTAGAGCTTACAGATCTTTCCACAACTCCAGAATGTTTCCTTTCCTCAGATGAAGAAATATGTACTTACATATCTATCAAAGGCCACTCTGTTTTCCATCACAACGCTGGTTTAGCTGACTGTTCCCTTTTTATTAGTGGAGCACACATTGCTCTTAGTGCCTGTTTTTCTTTTATCATAAATCCCAGTCCCCACAGAATAGGAAGATATTTGTTCACATTACTTCTGTTTTCAAGTGGGAACGTGAAGTTCAGATTCTGAAATATATTTGTAAAGAAAAGTCTTAGCTGTTGTTATTAGAAGGAATTCAAACTTCTCGAAACACTGACATGAAACATTGTACTCATTGTTATAGGATAAGGTCAGCAGTTCAGATAGAATCTGTATTACAGGCAGTCCCCCAGAAAAATGAAACTGAAGGAATACTGACAATATATTTTTAAAGCACCTTTCTCTCTCTATGCTCAGTTATGTTATTCATAAGAGTGTGGTGGCCTCATAACAGATTCAACAAGGCAGTGATTTATATACATGCCTTATCACAGCATGTACATGTATTAAAAAGTACATGGAAAATGTACTGTTCCTCGATTTTATTGTCATTTCTATTAATTTTGGCCTGTTTTTAAGGAACTGTGAATAACAGTGTTGCTAATGGAGGTGTATTTACTTTTAATGGTGGGGTTCTACGGTACAGGATGGGCACTTAAGGAAATACACTCAAGTATTACAGACAAAATTCTGTCTCAAGGAATTCTAGGAGTGACAATATGCAATATCAGTGCAAGGCCTGAATTACAAATAAGTTGATCAAATTCTCAAATAATAAAATATGTTAACTATGTCTCAATTGGCCTTTCTTAGGGAAACCAAACAACTGTAACAGATCGTCCTGATTCTTGGACCAACACAAAACATTTGAATTCCTCATTCTAAACTGTTATATGCTTAAATAAACTGTTATATGCTTAAATAGCAACAGTAGGTTAAATGTTTCATTTCATATTTGCAAGAGGATCATTTTGAACATATAAAATTGTCTCATTTCATTAATTTATATTGCAGTGTACAGAAGACAGACTGATGTAATATTTTGCTGATTTAGGGTGTTCATTCATAACACCTGATAAAAATGTCTCTGTCGTAAATAGTGGTGAGACATAGGATGAGATTTTCTTAGCAGCAGAGCCAACCAACTTTTGTTTGCTCATCTAATGCTACAACATCATAACACACAGCACAGACTGCTCTCCTGTGGACGTGGAATGCAGTGATATGTTGCATTGTCAGTTTTCTGAGTATCAGCATAGGAAAAATGCAGATACTCAGCATTTGGGGGAAATATTTGGGAAAAATGGTTGTACTGCTTTTATATATATATATATATATATATATAATTTATGTTATATCAACAATCTTCTGCAGGCTTTTCGCTGAGATGTATTAGTTGGAAACCATGACTAAGCTAATTTTAGCAGCAACTAGAAAAAGTCTTATTAATTACTACAAAGGTCCAAGCTGTTGGATACCATAAGCATGAGATTAATGTCACTATGTTCCAAGATTACTGTACAGGGAAAGATTATCCCTTGCATTCTTCAAAATTCCACCTCAAAAATTTAACCCTATTAGCTGCTGCAGAAGCACTGGTCAGATGTAGGCTCATGTTTTCCGTTCTGTATAGTAATTGTTGAATTATTTTACTATTAAATACATTCTTTACAATTTGTCAAAAAAAAAATAATAAAAAATTAGGTGCCTGTTTAGATGAGAATTCAGAATCCTGCACATAGGTATGCTGGAGCTTTCCTCCTTAAAAATACCAGTTGTGCCTAGTTTTCAACAACTCTGTTGTTGGATTACACATCAGAGACCTAGCAGTGCAGTCAAAACATGCTCACAAACTGCCTTTTCAGTACCATTTTTGCCAAGTCAGATTTTACCTGTTGACTAAATACAGCTGCAAGCTTATTGAGCTCCTTTCCTACCTCTTAAGCAAGCGCTTACTCAAATATGTAAATATTTCTTGGACATTTCTAGCTTTTTCTTGGACATTTCTAGCTTTTACAAAAAGCTTTTTTTTTTTTTCCTGTGTAGTTATCTTCACTAACAGAGACGTTACATGCTCAGTGATTTCAGGTACCTTCAGGGTGAGACCCTGAGACTGAAATTTTAGAATAAATTCAACCAGTAAAAGTTTAAATAGACAGCTATCTCATTCGTGATCTTTCTCTAACTTTTTTATGAATCTAGCACATAAACAAAATTTTATCCTTCAGTAATAAATAAAATTTTTTATAATGAGACAGAAGCTACTGACCTCACCTCAGCCGTTACTTTCACTGTTTTGCTTATTCTTCTTTCACCAGTTAGTCTTAAATTCAGGAAAGAGTCCGAGGACTGAAAACCTAAAAGCTTTCATGTATGTGTGCTGTTGGATTAGCAATTGTTGATGTTGAAGCAGTTTTCTTTGCTATATGTACTTGAAAGAACCCTCTAGCTTTTGCCAGAACCTGATTAATATTTACCAACTGATATATTTACAAACTGAGGGACAACTGAAGGACGTACATTTACCATTCTTTTGCCTAGAACTTTGCTAACAATAAAATATTAACAATGCATTTCATTTATCTAAGAAGTCGCTTCACTGATAGTTATTACAGGACCAAAAAATTTAACATCATCTTAAAACAACACAGATTTGAAGAAGTAAAGGAACGGACAATTTTTATTGTCTACAACATAACTACACAAAAAGCATGCTATACTTCAGTATAGCAGAAAGGGTGAATTAGCTAAGTAAAAGTAATATTTTTATTTACTGATGATTAAAAATGTAGTAGATCTATTTAAGTCTTTATTGAGTGATCGTAAGTTGTTCTAATCCTTACAGTGATGTACTGTATAGCTGATTTTTAGTGTAGTGTAAAAATACAGAGCTACATTTACTTTTTGAACATATCCTATATAAATACTTATTTGAGATTTTTTTTTTAATTTCTATTTTACTAAAATTTTCTCAGAATCCAGTGCCAGAAATTTGCAGCTGAGTTCTGAAATTTATTACAAATATATGGGTTATTAATCGACCTTTATTCAAAGCTAATAGATGACCAGCTTAACAGGCCTTTGGAAGGTTACATGCGAGTTGCTTCTTTTCTGCTGACATAGGATTCTGGCCAGCAGAGGTCATACTGAGTCAGTGGGATTTCATACTCTCACTTTTCTTATGATTTGTTCAGGTAAACCTTCAAAACCTTCAATTAAAATATAAAATAATGCTTCCAACAAAAAATGTCCCACAGTTGCGATAATATTCTTAACATGAACTGACCATTTTATTCCCTAGTCTGCAGGTTGACAGTCATAGTTGACACTTTGCCAGTACTGTTTCATTATTATGGAAAAGCTGTTTATTAAGCATTTCTTTACTACCTTTTTAGTTTCAAGCTGTTCTCTAAAGCTGTCCACCAATACCACACGAAGTACCTTGTGTAGGATGTAAAGGCAATAGCCCCATTTTGTAGGTCACAGAACAGAAGACCATGGCAATAATGACTTTCCCAGGGCTATATTCCCCAGGGCAACAAAAGACACATGTAGGACTAGAAGTTTGTCTCTTAAATCATAAATGATCATGAAAATCATTAGGCTGTGCAACTTTTCATCAGATTGCACACCCTGGCTGGTTTCCTTCAAGTACCAGATGAAAGAATGAATCTGGGACTTCATAGTCATTGGTAATTTTTTTCTCCTTTCACAGCAATAGCGGAGAATGCAACAGGGAGAGGGATGGATTAGTGGTGACTGCATGAAGCAGTACCAAAACTGAAACGTTTCCAAGATGCTTGGCAGTCAAGCAAAGGCATGGGTGGTGTTATTGCAAGTTTCTATTCACTACTCAAGAGCAGCACTCAGGAGCTGGGACCAAGGCAAAAATGCCTGCTAGATCATTAATTCAGGAAGGCAGCTAGTAGGAGCTCTCTGAGAGAAGATAAAAATGAGAATGTGAGCTGATAGATGAGAAGGAAAAAAAAAAAGCATCTGTTACTAGTCCTGACTGGTGAACAGAGGAGAATCACCTGGTTGTTTTTTAGACAGTAAGAATCAAATAAAAGCTGAAGTACAGGGGCAGAAATGCCTTCTATTTAAGATTTAATTTGAAGATACTGTACTTGTTTGTCCAATTACATCTAAATCTCACTACTTATACTAGGTGCTGTGTCATCTCTGAAGACTCACAAAGTTAATTTGAACATACGCAACAGTAAGCTTTATTGTGTCTAACCAGGCTGACCCATGACTGAAAGATATACACACAAGCAGAGCAGCCTAGTCTCTCAGCAATACACAAGGCAAGATGAAGATATTTTGGATGTGGTTTCTCACTGCATTTGTTAGAACTCTTACTGTACCCAGGAAAGGAAAAAAACTACTTTTCTTCTCCTATTTTTGAAAACTATTTTTTTTAATGTTTATTTGAATTTAAAAGATACTTATCTTTGGTTTCATACCTTCCCTATTAGCTAGTAATTCATACAGTTTTTGCTCTCTATGCTTGGTCATCATAGGGGAGCTAAAGCCTGTGCTAACTACCACTCCTTGGATTTTGATTAACATAAGATATATGGAGATCAGCAAATGTCACCTATGGTTGGGATTTATTCTGATATTAACTGGTTGAAGACCATACCAACATCAAAGTATACAAATGAAGAAATCCTCTTTTGCTTTTATCTATTGCCCCTAGGGAATCTAAAGCACCATACATGCTTTGTTTATTTAACTAAAACCTTGAACAAAGCTCATTCAAGGAAGCTTCATTTAGGAACTATTCACTTCAGTAGGGTTGGATCAACCCCTATAATATCTATACATACTGTATTTTATATGTACTGATAATATATAATATAATATATATTATATATAAAATATAAGGTAATATATATACTATATATTATCTTGCATATACTATATACCATGTATATCACATCATATAGCATATACAATTTATGATTGATTATATATATGTAGTGTCAATGATTTACATAACATGTCTTAATGAAACAGATTTTCTATATTTCTAATAAAGAAATGCATGCGAATTTGCTTGAATACAAAAGTTTTTCAATGAGTGCTACGATCTCTACAGTAGCTTTGCAGAGCTAGACTCCTACAGCAAGTGATTTCCTACACTTTATGAAATGCATCCAGAAAGAAACTGTTAGGTTTAGAGTATTACATAATACTGCCTGATACTATCTCATAATATGATATTTTTATATGATATATAAAAATAATCTTATTACACTATATAATCTTATTACACTATATAATCATATAATCTTATTACACTAAAAGAAGATATGCAAACTTACATTTAAAGTAAATAAATCTGTATCTGGATAAGACAATTAATTCAACAAGTAATAGTCCAGTACAAATCTTTTCATGTTTGGTGTACAGCCAAAAATATGCTGAAATATGTACATTATTTTTGGCAAAGCTTGAATTCAACTTGGATCACATTACTGGTTACTCAGTTTTCGGTTACCACAGTTCAGCATAACTACAGAATATATTGAATATAACAATTAAAGTAACAAGCTGTAAACTCTATTGCTTGTTTTTATCCCTGCTAGAGAAGAAAAGCATTTGAGAATACTTTGAAATTCTGGGACATTTTAGGACTAAATTAACAGAAGTCTGCTAATTTTTCATTGTTAGTATAATACAGAAGCATACACTATCTAAATAAAAAGTTATAATTTAGTATGAAAATAAGCTCTTTCACAGTCAAGTGATATGAACATTGAGAAAGCGTAAGCAAAAGGAAAGGATACCGAATGTAAAGAACAACTTCAAGAAACCCGTTTGTTATGGGAGTGTTTTGGCTTCTACTCTGTATATTAAGTCAGAAGAGTTTTCTATCTTGTGTTTCAGAAACACAACTGAAATGCCTATTCTTTTATTCAGAACAGTAAAATTATTCAAAATATAAATAAAATATAAAATATAAAAATAAATATAAAATTATTCAAATATATAAAATTATTCAAAATATTAAAAATATAAATAAAATATAAATAAAAGTATTCAAGGTATTTTTTTGTCTTTTTTTTTTTTTTTTTTTTTACAGTTTGCATCATCTGTGTATCAGAGTCCTGTGCAGACTGGGACTACAGAGTATTTCTGAAATGAAAATAATAATAGTGTTTGTGTTTGTTTGTTTGTTTGTTTTTTTACTGGGGGTGGGTTCTGACTATATAGAAAGTATTTCTCTTTAAGCAGTTTTTAGGATTTCCTCTGAAAAATTGACTTGTACTTGTAGCCTGAAACATCATTTAAATAGTAAATGCTTGGATAGATTTATAGAATTCCACTGAACACAATTGCCAGGTTTCATCTCTTGTGAGACATAGGGTGCCCTTTACTAGAAGAAATCATGAGGGATTTGAGGGTAATCTGTAAATTATTTTTAAAAAGGTAACAAAATATCCCCGTAGCTGTTTGACCTCCCACAGCTTTTAGTATCATTAGTTGGTAATGATTCTAAAGCAATCAGGTATAAAGAAGAGGGCAAAAGGACAGGCTTCTCTGGCACTTCTTGTAGATTACGTAGCTGTAAAGACATTCCATTAAAGATTACTGATAATATGGAAGAGACACATAAAAATTCCTGCTTTGGCTAGCAAGAGAATTAGAGATGTTTGCTTACTGGAGATCTCAATTAACTCAGAATATACTTTCAGTATGGACTAAAAACAGCTATGTTTCTGTTGTGTTACAAGTGCCTAGTGGTCAGCTGTCTTTACTTAAAAAGACAGCCCATTTCCCAGCAGTTACCACACCGTGGGTTTTAAGATAATGCCTCTTACCCTTTTAGTATTTCAGATACCACTGTGTACTGACTTGGTAAATGTAGACTTTTAGTGTTCAGCTGAGCTGTCCAAATATTTAACCGATCAAAACCTCAGATGTTTTCTTATTTTAATGGGGTCTTTTAGTGGTATTTATGTAGTACTAATATATGAGCACCAAGGAAAATTCTCTAAGTGTTTTATATTTAGAAAACCTGCCATCTTTGAAGTGGGAAGAAAAATGTCAAACTAGAGAACATGGCTGTACACACTGGTAAATAAGCAACAAAATATTTATTAATGTCTGGTCACAGACAACTCCATGACTAAATAGTGAAATGCAGCCCTTAGAAGTCACTACATCTAGGCAAAATTTATGCATTCAATATCTTTATTATAAAGATTTTTAAAAGCTTGTTTTAGCAAAAAGCTACTTACCCGTATGTGCTTTATGTAATGTTGGTAATATTTCTGAGATATCATAATGAAGTTTAAATGTTAACATAAAAAAATGTGAGGAATTGCTTTGTTTATTTCCAGATGTACTATATGCAATTTATAGGAAATATTTTTCTTTTGAAATAGAACTTTTCCAGCAGCTCCTCTGAACCAAATAGTACAAGAGGAAAATCATAAGCCAAATAAAAACCATTATTCACAAGTACAAATTAACATAAGTGTAATGTGACAATTGTTAAATTAGAAGGTAAAACGTTACTTTGCAGAACCACAACCACAGTGACTCATGTCTGTTGTAGCTCCTCGTTAGGAATGTTGGCCTTGTGGTTATGGCAGGGAACTGTGACTTGGCAGATACCCTTTCAGTCTCTGGTTCCACTAGTTTTCCTGTGCAATATTTAGAAAGGAACTTCAGGCCGGATTAAAAATAACAAACAAGCTTGGTGATACAGTGCTGAGCAGCTCTGTGCCTAACTCTCACTTCATCCCCTCCACAATTCCTATACTGTGCAGAGGAAATGATCAACAACACTTGGAGCAGAGAGCCACTTTCTGCTGGCCCAACATAAAACTGAAAACAGGAACGTGGTTTAAATCAAACCCTTATCCTGTATTTAGGTATTTTTCTCAGTCTTGCAGAGAAGTGTCTCCTCCCCTTCAAGTTTCACAGCCCAAATCCTACTGTTCAGATAGATGCCTGTATTCTTTCTTTCAAAACCTGTCTAAAAGAGGTGATAGTGATGCCCTCTCACTTTTGCTTTTATACAGTACCTTACTGGTTAAAGCACACTCCTAAAATAAGACAAATCCAAATTCAATACAATATTTTCACTGAGAAATCTGAAACTACATTCTTTCAGCTTTTAAATTCCCATCCAAATGACCAACCTATAGGTCATGAAAAGATAGTACCATTTCCATCCTTCCTATTTAAACTTCTGTTAGGGAAAAACAGCAAAGTTATTAAATCAGAGAGAATGTCACAAAAGTAAGCAGGCATTTTAGCCTAATTGTAAAGATCTTCAACTAAAAGTGACAATATAATAGTTATTCTGGTAAAACTTGATCCCTAGTTCTGTAGTTTTTGGAAGAGTTTTAAAAAAAAAAAAAAAAGTGGTCTAAGTAGTTCTCTAGCTTACCCATGTATCTTTGTCATTCTAACTGTATTATGTATGACAGTGATAAGCACCTTCTGTGATGTGGCTTTTGTTTAAGGCACTGTTAATGAGGTCCATATGCAGGTTCATAAATGACAGATATGAAGGATGGACTAAAGTGTCAAACTGAAACTTTATTTAATTATTGAAGGCACAATAATCCAATCTATTGCTGTGGAGTAGTGGTTACCACGTTACCAGTTTCCTTGCTACACAGATAATTCAGACTGTTCATACCATGTTCAGGATGTTTCAGGTATAAAGCTCATTATAGGGAGGGTGGAAAAGGTCATTTTTACTCCCTATTTCCTTCTATCTGACTATGAATGTAAGACAGCCACAAAGACAGGTATGTTTTCTACAGTTAACACTGCTAGGCTTAGAAATTCAAGAGATACTTCCCTTATCCAAATGAACGCTGCTCCCAACTAGTCCATGGTTTATAAGATTACAGTTAATTGTCAAAGATCATATTTCTTCTTAAAAATCTACTACTTAGTAAATGCATACTTATAAATTACAAAAATATATATCTTCAGCTAAAGTCCCTGGCAGGGATTTTACTACGTACTTTGGTGACTCTTCATGGCATTTATCATCTTCACATGCAGTTGTTGTATATTGCATTTGAAAACTGAACACTGAAAAGTTCTTGTAAAGCTTGAAGGTTAATGGCATTAGTCTGCCCCTTGACTATAGGAAGCTGTCGATCTATTTTAAACTAACAGATGTGCTTTTACAGCTGGAGCAGTACAGAGATCTTCAAGTTTTGGCCTTCTGGGAGAAACTAGTGGATAAAATAGCAAAAAATGTCATTGAGCAATTTTTCTAGAAGAGATTGATCAAAGTTTGGAATGTGTCTGGTCCTGAGAAACCCCAGAAATTCATAGGAGTCTCTCCAAAACAACCTTATTTATTGGCTGAAAACTCAATTATGCCAAAAAGAATTCATTATTATTGTAGAACTTTATGAAGATTATATTATATAATTTCAGCCAAACAGTTGCTAGCATTTTGACAGCTTTAGCGTATTAGACAAACCCACTAAATAATTTCCTCTCTACAGATGTTTTTTTCAATATTCTTTTCTGAAGAATAAATATATGGAGCAAAACTTTATTTTTGCATAATTTGTATGTTAATGAAGTAACAAGCAATATTTATGTTTTGGTGGGCAGAATTTGAAATCTCCGTAAATGTCAAACAAGGTATTTTTTCCAGAGATTATTTCCACAAAAGAACAGAAATAGTGATTTTTGCAATGTCTTTTTGATTTTCTTTTCATGTAAGAATACCGAGGTAAATTCTAGCTTATAATGTGTTGCACCATGTCAGGAAGGGAACCTTTTTTAACTACTTTTAAAAAGGAATTTCCTACATTTATGGAATAAATTATACAACATGTTCTTTATTACAACATATAATGTTCTTTGTAACCCAGAAAATCCCTTTCAGTCCTGTGATATCCTAAATAAGCACAAAGGCTGCTCTGGCTTCAGAATAATCATTCACATCACAAAGGCTGAAATGTTGCAGGTTTTTATCTTAAAAATCTTTTGCAATACAGAAATCTTGCATAATTATTCTATTAGCCTATTCTAAGAGAATAATTACAACATATATAAAACATTGGATTTGAGAGTCATTTCCTCATTCTTTGTAGAAAGTGAAGAAAGTGGTACGAAAAGTGCTACTGTTGATCTCTAAGGGCTAGCACTGAATTCCCCTGAGATAATACACAGATAGCATCTAAACGTTTGTTTGGAGTAGGACTGCACTGAGGTCACTGTTCAAGACAACAAACTGTCTGCTGCATTCTCTGACCCTGAAAGGTTAGAGTTTAGGAATTTCCTGGAGAGATTCTGTTTGGTCTAACATTTTTATGAAAGTATCAAGGGGATAGTTAAGAGCAATAGTAAGGTTATTTTCCCCAGAGTTGTAAAACTCTTTTATCTAGCCAAAAATACTTGCAGGGAGATGCCTGTTAAGGCTGTGTGAATGCAGTGGAGAAATGAGGAAAAGGAAACTATTTTTTCTGTAGAAGTCTAAGAACACAACAAATGTGTGTTTTTTTTTTTAATGGTTTTATATTTAATTATCATAACACTTTCTTGTGACTACATTTTTTTCTATGTGAAAAAAATAAAAGATTATTTAACAGTATATTAATTTTATACTTATTTTCGTGTACAAAATGATTTAAAAAATGAAAGAAAACAGACATTTTTATGTTGGTGCAATGAGTTTGCTAATAACGTGTCCTGACAAAACAGCTGGACACAGCTGACTGGACTCTACAAGATACAATTGTATTCACGATAACCAAGAGGAAGTCACAGGGAACTTAGCTATGTCATAATTGTATTTGTTCATTTTTTTCCACACGATTTGTGGCATTTTTAGATTCTGAACATGAACTGTATGTACATCATGCTATTATGAGATAAAGCCATCTTAATGAAGAAGGCAAATTAGTATAACTTCACAGTCCAGTCCATAAGGCTGATAATATTACACCAGAAAAACTGATTGTGTCTTTCAAGAGAATCAAATATTTTAACCTTAAGTCAAATTCACCATGTGTTCTTCATCAGTGTCTAGTTTTGGGTGTTAGTAATAGCTGATTGGTATATCTTTCAGTACAGTATCAGTGCAAACTCTGTCAAGCCAAGGCAGGCAACACCTCTGAAACAGGACAATGCTGGGGTCAACTATCAACATGGTGGTTAAAAGTCAGTAGTGTGACTGCTAGTAGCACTATATAGCCAACATCCCTGAGGTATGCTAAGCCAGAGTTTCACATGGAAAAACATGAATAATCTGGTGGTAAACAGGGACCAGTAACATAGATTTTCAAAGAGCAAGTTAGCTGTAGACTCTCTAATGACACATCAGAAGCATTATAAAACAGTAATAGGTGTTAAATGCAAGTTGTATTTCATACATATGTTAATTGTGACTGCTAGTCACTAGTCATCTAACCTCATCCATTTCTACCTTCTTTGCCTCCATTCATTAAGGCAGCAACAGCTTGAATTAATATCCAGATTTAGGACTTGCATCTTGATTAACTTTCAGCATTGACTTGTTTTCTTTGAGTACTTAGTCCTAATCTCTAAAGGTCTGTTCAAGTTTCAGCCATATGTAAGTTTGTTCTTGTTCACTGTAGTACTTCTTTATCCTCATTCCATCAACAAATTTTCCTTCTTACACTCTTTTTTTTCACAGTCCACTTTTTGCTTAGGGCCATACAGAAGGTTATAACTTAATTTGGAATGGCCTCCCCATCCTTATTTTTCATATTAATGTTAAAATTTTCCCCTCTAAGTCCTACAAATACAAACACTTAAGAGTAATAGGGTCATCCTCCATATAGACTTAGTCTTTAGGAATAACAGGGTTACCCTTCATATACGTTTACTGTTAATATTTTACTGTGCTAGACTGTTGCAGGTTTTTTGTTTGTTCATTTGTTAGACTGTTTTTCTTATTTTGTTGCTGTTGATTTTTAAAGTGGTCTCCTTCAATAAAAGCTTTTTTTTTTTGGTAAATGATCTATATTTTTGGGCTATCTATTGCAAGATCTTCAAGACAGAGACTATGTCTGCTTATCGTTTTGTCAAGCAAGTCATTTGACCTCCATCGCACAGCCATACAAAGGATAGACCAGACTGCATGTAAAATATCAGAAACAACATTCTGCCAGTTGGATCCAATTTTGGTTATCAGAATCAAAACCTAAACAAATATTCCCTGTCCATCATGATTCCTCTCATTCTCTACCAGTGAAGGAGACATGTCTGAATGATACAACCTAAAAGGGTCATGTTACATAAAGAGAACCACTGAGCTTAAGCAATATTTTTTTAACGTGTTTATCTGTTTCTAAGAAAAATCACACACACATATCTTTTTATAAAATAATAGATTTGACTTTTTTATTTTTTCTAATGTTAGCAGTATAATAGAGTTTTCAACTGATCAGTCATGAGATGTTTATGTAGCTACTAATAATGTATATTAACTGACGCAATATAATAATAAGCACCTTGTGCATAATTCAGATCTTGATATTATATAAATTGGGGTTTTGATACATTGAAGTCTGCATTTTTATTCAACTCCTGAATTACTTGGTAAAAAAACTCATTCAGAAGCAGCAGCAGTAGAAGCAGCACTTATTTTGGCAAAGAGTCCCATTGATTAAGAAAGGAACCAGCACATGCCAACCAAGATCTGACTGAATTTCAAGAGTTAAGGAATATTCAGTTTATTCACAAAATTCATTATCTACAAAAAGCTACAAGTATTTTGGAATCATTTTCTATTTTGTTTCTCTATTTCTATTTTGTATTTGTATTTCTATTTTGTTTCTATTTCTACATTTTTTTTTCTATTCTGTATCTATTAGCAAGGAGGTTATATCAACCACTTGTATGGTTGTATCGTTTAGAGAGGTTTTACATGATGGTCTTTGTTTAGTTTACAGGGGAGAAAACAAACAAACAAAAAACCCCACCTTTTAAGTATTCACTTACAGGTTTTGGGAAAAGGAAGATGGTTAGTCACCAGCAAATGAGAGTAGCCCTTGAACCAGTAATTGGCTGGGTTAGGATGGTCTGATAATTAAGGAGGGTTCATGAATATTATTTTTCTAGTCTCTTTTAAGAAACAGATTTCTCTATTTTCTTTTCAGAAATACACGAGGTGTTACCATCTTGTACCAACCAGTAGGCCAATGAAATCATCTATTTTCTGTCATTAAGAATGGAGATAACTGCTGGTTATGTACCCATCCAAATTTGGTAAGAAGGGAATCATGACTTTTCAGAATTCCCAAATGAATTAAGTTATAAATTTATGAATATAAATTAAGAAAAAAAAATCAAGATATCTTGTACTCTTATTATATTGCTTTTATGTCTGGAATCAAGATCATGTTGTATTGTTAACTCAATGCTAACATGGCCAATTTTTTTTTTTTTGCCTGCTGCACCTCAGATGTCATGGCTCTTCAAACAAAATTTTAAAGATACTTTTCACAACAGGAGGCATAACAACTAACTTGGAAATTCCAAGTTTTCCTAATGACCTTGCACTTGAATAGCTACTTTTATCCCCAGAAGGCCCCAGTGGCACTTAAACTTAATTGCAGCAAAGTGGTTTAGAACAGGATGTAAAGAATCCTTCCTGACTGAAACTCTGTGGCAGAAAGAGCAGCTAAGTGGTATTATTTCATAACTACAGCAATTCCAACAATTCTGTGAGGAATTCTGTATGTGGAACAGAAAAGGAGACCTTATTTCCTAAAATAAGCTTTTACATATGTGAATTTTAGTTATAGGTGTCAATACATGTCTTTTCCCAAGGTTTTGTCACTGAATAATGCTTAGCTTTATGTTTTAAGCAAACTAAAAATAACCTGATAAATCAAAATTATCAACTTCAAAAGTATAAATAAAAATATTTTTTAAATTGTCCTGCAAAAATTGTAGTATATTATGATGAAAATAGAATAGGTATGAAAATCTGACGCCATGTCTCATCAGGATGAAGTACAGGTTTATAACATGTACATTCTACCTGAAACAAAAAAAAATATCATTTTTAAAGTGAAATTTAACCTCAAGTAAAGCATGCATAAATGAAAAATCTTCACATTTCTAATGCTGCTTAATAGTCATTTAATGGACAATAAAGCTTAGTTCCTAAATGCATTATACTCTGTAGTTTGTCCTCAAATTCTCAAATAATGCATTGGCACCAGCTGCTAGGAGTACATCATGCTAATATTAGTAAGAGGTATCATTAAAGCTACTAAGTGTGAAAGGAAGAGTATTTAAGCTACTGTGATCTGGAACATAAATAAACACTGCTACTTCATATCCTCTATTCAACACTCTTTCTCTTAGTCTCTGTGGCAGTGTTTATACCTTCCTACTGGGACATACACTACAGTCCAAATTAGATTGTGTTCAGGGAGCATCATGATCATGGCTCTCATCCAAATCACAAGTCTGTGAAGAATAAAAAACAGATCGTGAGGAAAAAAAAAAAAAAAAAAGTTAAATCTTCCTGGATTTTCCTTCAAACTCTCTGGCTGTAATAATTTTAAAGTTTCCCAGTTCCTTAAGTCTTTATTCGGTCCTTCACTGGAAAAATACCATCTGAATGGATAACATTAAAGGAGAGGAATTACTTTACCATTTGACTCAAAAAGCAGTAATTGTACTTGCAACTAACATAACAATGCAACGCTGAAGTCTCTTTGCTTAAGTCCATCTTCCTCTTTGCCTCCTCCTATGAAAGAAGAGGCAACGGGTAAGAAATTTGTTAGGTACCTTCATCTCTAGATTGTATTCCACGAGCAATAACAAGTCATATCCTACTTCCATACAAAAGAAACCAAAGGTTGAAATAGAATATAGAATATAAAATGGGAAACTTTGCTGCTCTTAGGAGGTTTCTAATTTATAGTCCTCAGCTTGTTTTCCCACCAAACACCAATAAACTTGAGAATATATATTTACAAAGCATTAAATATTAGAGAGCATAAAACCAAACATTGCAGAAAGCCTGAGACACATGCTGCCCAGTGCAATGTAAATTGTTAGACGTAGTAACCTATAACAAGTTTCAGGAGACAAGCAGTATGTAGAACAATATTCTTCAGGATACGATCTGAAGATTAGGGTTCATAATGTTGCTTGTTCATATCTTCAAAGAGAAGTGATAGTCAGAGTACACACTTTGTATTAGGTCAAAGAATAATAAAACATAACCTCAATAGATAGGGAAAGAAAATACAACCAGTCCTTCCCTTCCCTTCCCTTCCCTTCCCTTCCCTTCCCTTCCCTTCCCTTCCCTTCCCTTCCCTTCCCTTCCCTTCCCTTCCCTTCCCTTCCCTTCCCTTCCCTTCCCTTCCCTTCCCTTCCCTTCCCTTCCCTTCCCTTCCCTTCCCTTCCCTTCCCTTCCCTTCCCTTCCCTTCCCTTCCCTTCCCTTCCCTTCCCTTCCCTTCCCTTCCCTTCCCTTCCCTTCCCTTCCCTTCCCTTCCCTTCCCTTCCCTTCCCTTCCCCTTAATTAGGTACTTTACTTTTGAGAATGGCAATTCTGCAGCATATCCATATATATTAAACTTATTACATTACTATAACTGTATGTACACTGAAATAAAACTTAACTGTTTAGATAGTATAACACTTTTATTCTATTAATTATTCTACTCATTATCTCATACATTCTCTTTTATTTTATATGAGCTTAATGCAGCAAGAGGGGAGAAAGGCTTTGTTTTGTAGCAGTCCCCAGTCCAAGAAACACAATTCTTCAGTCTGCATGTTCATCTCCTTTGAGTTCTGGTTGTTAAGTGAAAGTTATGATACACTGCTTGATTTCACTGTTCCCAGCAATATGGCATGACTTTGAAAACTCTGGAATGAAAGACAACATGAATAAAAAGTCTTGCATTCCAGAGCAGGGGGTATACTCAAGAAGGGGAGGGAACAGTGGGGAGAGGAGAACTAGGGCTTTGTCTTCCAAAGCGTAACAGCATGTTTATAATAGAGGAAACACATACCCTTTTAAAACTGACTTGATTGGAAGAAAATTACTTTTTGCCGGCTACTGAAATCCCTAAGCACATGCTGGTTTGTTTAATGGGAACCGATTTTGAAAGCATTTATGGAATGTATAGAGGGATCCTGTCTGAAAACATATACAAGGAAGGCATACCAGCTGCAGTTATTCCCTTCATCCTCACCGACATTAGCAATTTAAGATTTAGCGAAGCACAAAACACCCATGACCTTCTGAGCCATGCAGTCCCAAAGAAAGTGGTTGAGCTCTGCAGTTAGTCTGGGAATTATGAACAAACGTCACCATACCATGGAAGACCTAAAATAAATCTACAACAGTATTGAGAACTGTGAGACAATAGAATAAGACAAATTAAAAACCTCTGTTTTCCTTCATATACTGCAATATTCTCTTCTGAGGATCTTTGTGCCCTGTAAAGCTAGCCAGTGAACAAGACTGAGGACCGTAACTGCATGTTTAGCTCCTATTGTTTCCTCTGCTATTACTTTTCTATCTTTGTAAGTCATCCAACAGCAAATGTTGAATCATGCTTCTATCTGTTTTCTACCTGTTCATGTAGAAAAAATGTAATCCAGGGTTTACACAAATGCTTGTGTAGTATATGACTCTAAATACTTCCTGAAATAAATGCTGAATAGTTCTTTTTATATGCCCTATAAGAAACTCTCAGAAGAATAATATTGTACCATTACAGTTCCACTCTAAAGGCTGCCTTTTAAAAACATCTGTTCATTACAGGAAATTTGCATGCTTCAAGTGTGTTTTTTTTTGTTTGTTTGTTTTATTGTTGCTTTGTTTTGTTTTCAAACTGAGTATATAATCACTTAAGACACACGTTGAGTATATTATTTCTTAAGTATATATTTCTTTAGTTAACTTTCTTTTTTGTTGTTAAGAACTTTTTTCTGTGATCCAGTTTACATTATCACTCTCCAAACAAGTGTATCAACCTGAGTTGAGAGAGAAGGTGAAAAGAGCAAGAGAATGAGATGCTGGAGACAAAATGGGAGTGGGAATTTCCTAAGCTAAATCACTAATTTACAGTTTTAAAACCTACTCTAAAGACATCAGTGTGGGACTTGTTATTACAGCTTTCTTAGTTTCTTCCTCAAAATGGAAGAATGTCTACAGAAGAGATTCAGAAAAATTCCCAAAGTACTTTTTGGCCTTTTACCTTTGACAGGTAAAGCACTGTCTAGGATGAGAGGATCCCTGCAGGCTCTTCTGTCATCGATGAGTTCTCCTGACCCTGAGTTATAAAATAACTCAGAGAACATCCCATCCCATGCCAAAATGTTTTTTTAATGTCCAAGCTATTCATCTGCTTCAATTACAAATACAAAAAGTAGTTTGAGATAAGTAGAATTGTATTTGGAAGTCAAATGAACAATTATTTGCAATAGAACAACAAAAAAAATACCCAGCTCAACTCCTGAATTAGATTTTCTAGGCAAAATCTGGCTCACTTTAATAAAAACTTCTTGTATCCTTTACAATATATGATCATATGATTAAAATTGATTTTATGATACATAAGGCTCTAGAGTTGTTATAGTCAACATCCATCTTCACAATAAGATTTCCTTCTGAGAAGAGAAAAAGATGGGAACTTTCCCAGATGGCTCTTGTGAAACCTCAGCAGGTTTTTTTTGTTGCCTTCCATAGGGAAAATAAAAGAAGGCATGGTGATTAATGTTGCCTGCATTTTTGGCAACACTAAAAAATATGCTTAGTTCCTGAGTCCATAATTCTTAATAATATTGTTATAAATGTGCTTAGTTAATGGTGTGCATAATATTATAAAACTTTTGAATGCATTAGGAAAGTTCAAAAAGTGCCCAAGGCACACTAAAGTAAGCACAGGGAATTCTGAGGTCATTTTTCACTTTTATTTTAACAAGAGCAAGTACTCCTAATAAAAATGTGGTGTTAATATGTAATAAAAATTTCTTTCTCGTCAGCATTACCAAATGTTTTTCATTGATCAAAACCTACAGTCACAAATTAATTCTTTTAATAATGGAATTAACTTTTGCACACACTGTCTTATATTACATTTCTGTTTATTATTTCTCTCTTTCTAAAACATGACTGAGAAATAAGGGCTTCTACTCTCTTATTATTAACATGAATATTTAACTGTTTTACAGCCCCATAGCATATCAAAATCGTATTTCATAGGGAGACTAGGAAAGAAAAAATCTGTCATTCATATGACTACTGTGACCGTTTCTATCATATTCTCTGCAACCTGTCACCTTCTACTTTGGACATTTCCAATACAAAGGTTTCTTCATGGTCATAGTCGTTCTCCTGGACTGTAGCTGGTTATGTGTTTTTTGATTTTATTGTTTTTGATTTGAATGCCAGAAAGTCACTATCTCAACTCAAGCCTTGTTTTACACCTTTATTATATAAAAAAAGAAGTATGAATGCTCTCTAAAGTGTTGCAAATAAGACTCTTGTATGGGCCCAGAAGTATTTATGAAGATAAAAAGATTTTTTTTTTCCCTACTTAAGAATTGTGAAGCAAGACTTACTGAAGAGTTATGCTGTCAAATGCTTTTCACCACTTCATGTGTCAGCAACTGGATTTGGGCAGGTGCTATTAGAAAGCTAGAGCATGTGCTTGAACACCTCTCTGGAGCAATTCTTTACTCACACTACCATTTGGGTTGCATTCAGCACCTGTTTTTCACATAGATAAACATACCGCACAGTTCTGGTTTTGCAGAAGACAGTAGTGTTTAACGTGGGAAACTGTATAGAGATACACTGGAAAGAGCTATGATACATGGGCTAATGCTGGGAAAAGGACAGGAGATGAATATCAATCCTGTACAACTGAGAGATCTCTTTTCCTAGGTGTGCCAGTACAGAAAGTAAATCACTATAAGGTCTATGCTATTGCTAATATGTCTGCTATAAGAAACAAGGAATAGAGATAGAGAAAAAAATATTTGAACGGTAAACTTCCATAGAAAAGTTGGTTTTGTGGGCAGCAGTCTGAGGACAACCATGCAAAGATATCCTGAAACCATAATTTAAAAAAATAATAAATTATGGAGTGTTTAAAAATGCAATGAATTTGAAGCTACAGTTCTGAGATTTTATAACAAGCTTTTTGAGACTTTTTTTTTTTTTTTTGAGATTTGACTTGACATTTTTATTTCATCTTTTCCATTGATCTTTAAAATATTGATACACTTACAGTCATATTATGAAGTAAAAAAAGGAGAACTTACTGTTCATCTAAGTGAATTTAGGTTAAACTCATGTTTCCCAAAATGAACTGGCTAATATTTACCTGAGAATAGGGTTCTTCTGATTGCTTGGTCTGGGCATGGAATTTGATCAAAACAACTTTACAGGGTGAAAGCACGGTCTTAAACTTTTCTCACGATATACCTTGTCTATCTGAATGTCTCTGCTTACGTCAGTCTGACAAACTGACATTACAACACTCTGCCAGACTTATATCAGTCTTTACTTATCAGGCTATCAGTCTGATAGAGTATATGAACATGCATAGTAATCCAAATGAAAGAAGCCATGGCTGATCATTTACTTCCTACATATGAATTCAAACCAGCAGTCAGGCAACACACAAGTGAAGCTCTTTTCTCCTAGTCTACTTGCCTCCAAGCAAGTTCTCTTTGTCCTTGTTTGCTTTTATGTTGCGTGTTAGGTTTCCTTTTTTCATTTTCAAGATATTTCTACTGTGGAAAAACAAACAAACAAATAAACAAACAAACAAAACAGCACACACAAAAAATCAAATCAATATCACTGTGGCTTCAGTCTTCCTAGTTAAGTGACTTAGCTAATGAAGTAAAACATAGAAAGAAGAATTAAAAATTCTCCCCTGGCCTCTAATGTTTTTCTAGTTATTAAAATTAGGTTCAGTTCCTTGATTTACCACATACTATTACTCAGTGGCCTATGTACTACAAGTGGAAGGATAACACGGTAAGGAAGCACTGCAAAGTCCATTGCTTTTATTTAGCCTAGAAAAGATGACAGTCAAGTATGTGAAAATATACGGCTTTCAACTGGGAACATTAAAGTGCCATTGTTGGACAACCATACTCAGCAATAGCCGGGCTCCAGTCCAGCAAAGCTCCTAAGTATAAGTGCAATTCTGAGCTGAAGAACATACTTAGTAAAGCAAATAAAACTAGAAAAGAAATAAACTTATATATACATTGAAATGTGTTTGGAGCAAATCTCTGTGCAGTAATTGTGTGCAGCTTGCTGGGCGATACACTGGCCATCATTATGAAATTAAAAGTATTCAAGAGAAGTTCTAGTATATAGCATATAGAGCAGCACACATTACACAAATTGTGATTTGTACTTATTTTTTGCAGCTAAGTGCAATATGTTGAAACTGCTATTAAACATTGAAATCGGCAATTAAGAATTAGTTCACCTGAGTAAAGAGCATGCTTTGTTCAGTTTCAGGTGAGGTGAAGGCTGTAAATAACACAATGCCTTACCTTTGCCCTCTTTTCCCTTACTGTTTTTACACAGATATTTCTATTAGAAAATTCCCTAGTTTCACCAACCAATGTAAAAAGTACTTATACTGCTCTAAATTCATGAGAACATCTTTATTCTTTTGAAGAAGATAGCTTTAACCACCACTATTAGTCAACCTCCTGTTTCAACAGTCATTAGCTTTATTCAGCCCCACTAGGACTCCACAAACCAGCCACTCCTAATCTGATTTCCTTTCAAAGCTGAGCAGCAGGGAAAAGAAGATGCAGGTGTTGTCACTTACTTTTAATTCCTGTGTGCTGATGAAGTACTGCTGCCCAGCTGTGGAACAATCAGCATGCCCCTGCAGCCAGTATTTCTCTGAGTTTTCTAGTTGCCCTTCATATCCATCAGTTGATGTCTCAAATATCCAACAACTGCTTCTACAGAAGTTTGGGTAGGCTTTTTTAATTATTATTATTTATTTATTATGTGTAAGTGTTGAATAATATCTATCTAAGGTTAGAGTGTTAATTTTCTGTATAAAAGGTGATGTTGTTTTGCCTCTAACAGAGTAGTTGCATACATGGATTTGTACTTCCTGATGGGGGGGGGGGGGGGGAGCCTAGTTTACTAAGGTCTTCTGTCAGTTTTTTTTAACCAAAAATTTTGATTTTATGTTATTCTAAAGCCATGGCTACGTAACCCAGAAGCCTTAGGGAATGAATAGAAGTGAAGTAAAGAAGCGCTTGTAAATCTTAATGCCTGTTTCATCCTAAATGTATCTCAGTATTCATGTAGTAGTGGTTGTTGTTATTATTATTTCAGTGGTTTTAGTATTTCAGTATGTTAGGAGAAGAGTAAAAGTTAACATGAATATTCTCAATATTTTGTAAGAGAAATTACAGTGCAAAAAATGGTTTATATTTGTGACACTCTAAAATGAAGCCTGAATATATGGATTTAACCTTAGGAAAACTTTTTTTTTTTTCCCCTAAGGGAACTTGTTATTCCTGCAGTCATTAGATCAAATTGTAGTTAATCTATTTTAGATTTGTCCCCAGAATGACCGAGACACTTAACTATAATGGTAATATTATTTATGTGATAAACAAATGTTGATTATGTTTCTCCTGACAATAAAACTTCTGCTGTGTAACACGTGGGAAACGAGTTTAGAAAAGCTTAAAAGGAATTAGTCCATATGTTGTTAAGGGAGTATATGTCTGTGTGAACATTTCAGACCTGATTTTATTATACTCATAGGCAAAGTTCTTATTTCAGTAGAAATATGTCTGCTGATGTGAGTAGTTTAATAAACACTTGTGTTCTCATCTAAGTGCTTTGTTTACTTCTTTAAGTAGGGGAGTAGTGAAATAGTATAAAACAGAAAGAATGGAGGAAAGAGTAATGTAAGATCATGAACAAGAAATATGCTTACTTGAAAAAATTAAGTATTTCTGGAATAATGTTTCTGTAATGTGAAACTAGATCAACAGGAGTGAATATATAAATTATGTCGTGACAGTTTGCAAGCAAAATCAGTACATCTCTGTTGATGTTAAGACAAATGTACCATTTTACAGATTGATTTCACTGGTGTAGAGAGAGAAAATATAGGCCAATCGAGCTTACTACCTTGCTCTGTATAATTATGTTTTAGCTAGACAGCTCTTCCTGAAAACTCTTCACCTCAGTGAATGTCTTCATATTATGTCTAACACTGCACAACTTACTAATGGTGACTTTTTTTCTTCTTACAGTACTATAATTTACAAATGGAAAACTGTTTATAGTAGGTGCTATCTAGGGACTTTGAAAGCAACTTTTACCCTTTCTTCCAATACCTTTTTAATTAGTGAGTGTATTTCTGGAATTAGTAGGTAAACAGAATGAGAAACAGCCACTTCAGGAGCTGTGTGAATGCCTGTTAATCCTTTGGGATTCACTGGTTGGGTCAACACACAGGCAACCATAGCACTCTGATACAGTTTCCCTTAAAAGAATTTTCAATAGATGTATCAGATATATTATAATGCAATTTGAGTGGCCCAGGTCATTTAAAAAAAGGATGGGGGGGACTGAACTTGGATGGTCAAATGAAAGAAATTGAACCTCAGTTGACAATTGGTAAATGGAGGAAAACTAATGGAGTAACTGTAGAAAAAAAAAAAATCAAATGAAATGAGATCTTCCTGTGGAAAAAAATGCTATTTCGTCACGTGAAAACGTGGTCATTAGAAAGGTGTTTTTCTTACTTAAGATTTTAGCGTTTGGACCTGTTTTACACTGTTGTCAGGTTTTTTACTCTTATTAATACTTTGGGACATGAAAGTCTAAGAAACTACTGTACTGTGCCCTGCTCAGTGGACTTGGGCAAATTAATACGAAGCATACCAAGAAAAGGCAACTTTAGATGTGTAAAATGTGCTAGTTCATAATCTGTAATTTGACTCTTTATCCTTCATGGTGAGCAATTAAAGTTCAAACATAGGCTTATTTTTTTATTATTATTTTTTTCCTCATATTTGCAGATATGGCAGGCTAACATCTACTTAACAAATACCATCATGCCTAAACAGATAATTATTTTTAATTCCTGAAAATTTCAGTGGAAGAGATCAAGAAAAACAAAATGTAATTTCATATTTTTTCAGGCTTAGTGCTATTTTTATTAACTCCTATGCAGCCTCACAGTGCAGGTTGATCACATGCAGATAAAATTTTGACCAAAAAGACTAAGCAGAAAAAAAGAAAGGGGACTAGAACATCTAGGAAGATATTTTTCCAAAATGTTTCATCTAGAATCTTCTACCTTGATTCTTAATTTGCCCTAAGTCTTTTTTCTTTTTTTTTTTCTTTCTTTTTTTTTTTTTTTTTTTTTTAAAATGAAGCCAGAAATATCTAACATCCCTTCCGCCCTCTCCCCCCCCCCTTATTGATTTACACATGTTATTACATTTATCAGGAATAATGCTGAAACAGTTGATTGGAGTGTACTCGCATTTTCAGTAAGGAAGGATGTGGTGTTAAATACAATAAAGAGAGCTTGTTTCTGAATTTTAAAATGTTGTTACTTCATTAAACAAGTATTATGTACTAAAAAAATCCAACTCTAGTTATTTAAGAAGACTACAAACTTTTGATGGAAATACTTGCAGTGAATGTGTGGGACATTTGGGAGCTGGAAAGGGAATCTAGTATTCCCTAACTGATAATCTGAATTATTTTTGGTTGAAGAGACATCCTTACCTCAGTTCATTTTGGAATATGCTGATCCTGAATCAAATGAAGAATGCCTCTTAAGCTAATATTCTTGTCACTTTAATTCTGTGTTGTCCTTGCAGGTGCTCTTGTTGTTGTTTCTGTTGTTAAAGTACTTCAGGTGATATTAATCTAGAAGCAAAAGACCAAAGATTCAGATTCCATTTTGCTGATACTCTGTTGGTATGCATTTGTGCCATCTATAGCATCATGTACATCATGGAAAACATGTGTTTAAGTCCCTTATTAAAATATCAAATTTTCAGTAATTTTCAGTTAATAAGATAATAACACAAGTTATGTAGGATTTAGAGGTATCAGAATTCTTACATGCTAGAAAAATAGAAAATTTGTCAGTCTGCAGGTTTTTGTGGCTTATTCGCTCTTGCAGTAACAAGTAAATGGGTGACAATGCACTTGAAATACAATGCTTTTTTTTACCACCTAAAAATTAATTACTTAGCACTCAAAAGGTCACAATACCTATCCTGTCCTCAAACAAAAATATCATCTATCATAAGCCTCTAGCAGCTCTACATGGGCAGAGAGACTGTCACAGTACTGAACTTCTATAATCGTTCCCGGAAGATGTTACTATAAATATATATATATATATCATTTTGTTTAAACTCTTTGTGGGTTTTTATGTGGTCTGTTAGGTAACTCTAAGATAATAAAAAAAAAAATGGTAATCTCTTTGTCATGCAGGGCTTGTCCAACCTTATTCCTGAAGTCTCCTTGATAAGCCTATGCTTTTTTCAGTATTTAATGAAAAGGCAAAACAGAGAAATTCAGGAAGCCTGAACTGGATAAGGGATCTAAAACGTAACATGGTTAGTAAATAGCTGAAATAAGCGGCTTAGGAACTGTATTTGAAAACTGAAATCTTGTAAAATGTTTAAATGCTTCATGTGTGGACTGTGTAACTTGGGGAAAATGAAACATAATAGCCCATAGTTATGATTTAAAAAAAAGATAGAGTAATGCTATGTTCTGCATACTGTGGAATAAATTGTTCATTCTTAGTTAAACCTTCTTCATTTTATCTATGAAAAGTCCCTCTGATTAGTTATATATTGCCTAAAATAAGAAGTTCGAGGTCAGTTAATATAGTACTGAGCACTCCGACTAGGTTTACCTAAAGGGATGCTCTCTGCAACTGGGATACCTCTTATTACATACAGCATCTAATTTTATTACATCTATTTAACTTCCTTTTCTAGCATAATGCTGTTGACCTTACTGTTTTGCACATACAATGAAAAGACATTCAGAAACCAGGTATCACTTAAGTTCTTAGTCTATTAGATTTCTTAGTGTTGTTTTGAATACCACAGTTAAATTAGTGTTCAAAAAAGTTAAAACTTTATAAAGCTTATCTGACTTATTAGACTCCTATTATGTTTAGTTAGAAATATAAAAAGAATAGAAAGTCACAAATTGATCAGCTATGTGGATTTCCTTTAATTTTGCCTTTTCTTAAGGGAAGATGAGCAACAAAATTATAGAACAACGTTTTAATGTTTGAACTAGATAGTAGAATAGGGACCAAGTAGTACCAGGCACTCAAGAAACAGTTGCTACATTGAAAATAACTGTAAAAAAATATATATATATTTTTTTTGTGGTGACTTAGAAATACTTAAAAATGGGATTTGTCATTCTGTTGCAAGAATTCCATTGCCTCTGTCTCTTTGATAAGCCCTCCTTTTTTTTTTTTTTTTTCTTTTACCTATGGCTAGACTATTATTTATTTTTAAACATAATTTTCAGCATCTGGCATAGAAGAAAAAAACATTCTTAAATTAAGGACAGGAAGAAGTCAGTTTTTAATGTCATAATAGCCCTACCAGATGTTCAGGAAATGTTCATTAAAATAGGAAATTATTTTCAAAATATCAGTATTAAGCTTTGTGCAAATTATTCAAAAAATAAGCATTTAACTTTTGTATTACCTACCCAAGGAGTAAACATGATTCTGTTGCCTAAACCTTGGGGTTAGGGGGAGGATGATTTCAGTCTCTGGACTCCTGATGAGTTCCCCATTCCCAATAATGAGTACTGGATATGGACATACCTATTAATCGTTGGTGATTTCAGTATGGTTTGCAAAGGCACTGAACTGAAGGAAAAATAAGTGAGATTTAATGCAATTTAAGAGGGAATGATTCTAGCAAGAACTATCTCATTTCTCACTTTATCATCTACTGAAATATGGCAGGGTTATATATGCATATCGTCAGATGGAGAAAAGTAAAATAGTAACTATTCCTTTCTACTGGTGAAAGTATGAGCTTCTTTTTACCCCCTAAAACGCAAGTTACCTTATTTTAGGTTATTGTATGCATAAAACTAACATGTTTCTGAATGCAGTAGCAATATAGACACCTAGACAAGCTGCTATTCTAACCTGCATTTTCTTTCATGATTCTACATTAGATTTTAAGTATTTTTATTAATGACTGCATATAAAATGCAATACCGAATTCAGCTAAATCAAAAATCACTCTACTAAATTAGGGATGGAGAGCTGATGGTTTCCTTTTCATCTGCTATGTCATATCTCTAACAAATAAACAAACTCGAATTAAATGTTTATGGTAACTCAGACCAGCTACATTCCTAAAACAAAGCAGCATCACCATTACAATTCAAAAACTAAATCATCATGCCATTGCACAGGCATTATTTAAAAGGCTTAAGCAGACTTCCCAGGGAGGCTCATTTCCATCCAAATCAAATCTATCCCAAATGTAACCCTACCCTATTTGTAGTGCCTGGTGGGACACTTAGGGCTTCTGTTGTTTATGAAGTATTGCGGTGTAAGTAATTTGCCTGCATAAGAGATCTATAGCTTGAAGGTGAAAGGTCTTGATCGCCTGTGACCCAGAAACAAGAAGTGTTTAGCCTTTTTGTGTATATATAGTATGACCACTTCAAAACCTTTTGAATGTGCCTGTGCTGTGCCCCTGCAGCTTTATGTGAGCCTTCTCTCAACACTAATTGTTTTAAAAATTCCTTTAAAAGTCGTACTTCCAGAGACTGTTTGGCCTGCTAGAATGTGAGTGGAAAATTTCACTTTCACGATTAAGCTCTCATAAGTGAATGATATACTTGCTCAGTAATTTGTTCCTAATTAATAATTCACTTGCTACCTAAAGCAGCAGCCTACAGTGATTTCAGTGATTGAAGTGAAACAGTGATTTCACAGATATCATTAAAACTATGAAAATAAATGCTCTGTGCAACTTGGGATATGCCTTGGTATTTTTTCCATATTCCTTAAAATCTCAGTATATAATGCAGTATATATGAATAACTTGCATATCTTACCTGACAAAAAGAACAAATTTGGTTAACTTCAGGTATCTCTTAGATGAAGGAAAGGATTTTGCCAAACAATCTGGAATTTATTACTGCAGCTGCTGGATCAAGGAGCAAGGAAAATAATCCAAAAATATGCTAAAAATCTGAACACAAACAGGGATTTTAATGCAGTCTCCTACCCAGTCTTGAGTATGATCTGAGCAACATTTTAAAACTTTTTACTTAAAGTATGCTAAACACTGTAAGATGATCTTTCAAGACTCTTGGCAATGAGATTTTAAGGGATATTTAAATCTCTATCTTACCTAGGGTTCCATGTTAGTACTCGAAATAGACCTTTCTTTTTTTCCCAAAGTATTGCTATTTTAAGAGCTATATTAATACATATATATACACAAATATCCTAGATCAATAGTAGGTGAGAATGGTCAAGCAAATTTATTTAGGTATCTAGTTTGTAGATTAATTTCTTATTACTACTGATGAAGAGTCTGGTAGCAGAGCAGGATCCTAAGAGTGCAAAAATCAACAACGGGGGGGAAAAAAAGATTATGTTGTAGACCTAGCAAATATTAATGGAGTTAATGAGAGAGGGTGGCTCTTGTCCATTACTTAACAGGACAAACTTATTTTGATTTGTAAGGAAAAGCCCACCTTGACATTACCACAGCAAAGAACTTCTCTTACACAGCTCTGCCGATCTCTTTCCCCATATACTGCTGAAAGTGCATGAGGTACAGTAGGCAAGTCATGGTGAAGTATGATTAGGATAAGAGTCCATACCTGGGACCTCGCATCAATTCTAGAAGTCATCCAGACTTGTTTAATGGACACTCCATTTCTGCAGAATGTCACTGTTTTTCCAGTTGCATATTTATTTAGCTTTTTTAGTGTATAAGACAAATATATTACTTATGTTTTTATATGAGCCAGATCTCTGAGCTTTGTTCTCAGAATCTTTGCAAGCATTTCCTTTTTGCCACCTTTTCTTATGGAGATGGGGACTAAAAAAGAAGAGTATATTGTGACTGAAATATTTAATATCTTAATATGTAATTAATTTAACTTCCTTTTGAAATACACTTAAATATTTTATCTCAAGGGTGAAGGCAGGGATAAGAGAAGAAATGTGACTGAATAATTAGTAGTCAAGTAAAGCAGTACTTTCATTTCATTGAAAAACATTTCATTTCACTTTAAAAAAAATCATTTATTTTTATCATTACTTATATGAAAATCACATTTCAGTTCTTAACTTTGCTCCAGTTATCTCAAGTAAACTTCAGAAAAATATTTTCATAATTTTGATTATGCTAAATATTTACTTTTATTATGCAAAGCCCTGTGATTGAGAAAGTTTGCATGTAGTTGAACAGCAATCCTGAGCAGTGGGGTTGAACGTACATGCTTAGTGTTTTAAAAGGTCTCTGCTGCCTTGAAGCTTTTTGTTATATCCCAGTTGAGCAAAAGTAGAATGACAACTGACAAACCTAGACAGAAGGAAAAACTAGTATCGCAATAGTGACCAGGAGCGACTTCTTCTGTGTGGTTTGTACATTTATTCATATTGCTCTTTTATTGGTGATATTGCTAACTTGCTGTAAGAAATTACAGCTGTTCAGAAAAATGCTCTAACTTGGAATATAATGTGCTTTTCTAACTGCAGCTTACTTACATATCATAACATGCTTTAGCAGTAGATACAACTGTAGTCTTGCATGGAAAAGGTAAAATGAAGAGCAACTATTTAAGCTAAACAGTTTAATTGTAATTCTGAGATGGATATGGCACGCCTGTGTTTACTGATTGTCAAAGCTTAACTTTAATTGTCACGGCTGACAATGTTTTATCTCTCCTATACATGGCTCATAGCTCTTCATAGATTAGGTCCAACTATTAATTTCTCTTGAAGGGATGGGCACTTGCAGGTCAGAGTGCTCACTTTTAAAATACTGTTTAGTTTTACAGAAAGTTGAGTAGCCTATTGATCATGTGGGCTGCTTCTCACTTTGGAAGATACCAATAATTGTAATGCTATTTGTCATTTCATGAGTTGGAATATGATTCAAGTTCCTAGGCCCACATACCAACACTCATACCTCTTGGGAGTAGTTCTACTAGCCTACTGCTAACTTTGGCTCATTATACCAAGATCATTGAATGTTTAGTCCTTTTGATGTACTATACATGTGATATATGAGAATGAGTAAGTGGGTGTTGCTTGGAAATTTCCTCTGTTCATCTGTAATATAAACAGGCCATACTTACTAGTCCCTAGGTAACTAGTTTCTGGCTCAATGTTTAATCTGTGGTCTTCTGGAAAGATTGTATTTGGGACCTGATTCTGTTTGTATTAGAAAATTATCTAGAGTTTGTAGAAATTATGATTTACTATACAGGATTATACAATAACATTTACATGTGTATATATAACCTAAATTGAATGCCCTAATAATTCCTTTATGCTATGTATCATAGACACTTCAGCAATAAATCGTTCTAATCTTTGGGTTAGGCAGTATACCTCAGACCCCTACAAAATCTTTTCTTTGTATTTTAGAGGCTATATCCAGTAAACTCAAGTTCTTTAACTCATGAGCTAACTGTGCTGTACTTCATTGCTTTTTCCTAACTGCTTGCTCCATAATGCCGTCACAGTTATGTGCTTGTATATATATAAATATGTAATAAAGTTTATTAACTGTTTTTATACAGTAAATCACCTTATGATAGTAATTTAAAAACATTCATTCTTGCTTTCAATTCTGCTATTCCAGACTCTTAGAATTAGAAAACTGGAAGGTGGCAGGGAGGAGTTTTTATTCCGTCAATTGTGTTTTTTCTCATGACGCTTGTAGTGTGTACTTGTATTGCATTTACCACCTCTTGTACTGATAGCATGACTTTGTACTACCTGTTCTACCTTGTCTGCAAATGATAAATGATCTCTCTTCTCAATATGGTGAAAAATCACACTTAACACTTTCTTTTCCAACTAAAGTTTGGAAAATATGGTCAGATGCCCAGTTAGGAGAAACAGATTCCTATTCTTCTGCATTTGCAGAAGATTTTCCAGGTGGGTTTTTGGGTCTTCCATCTTAGGAATGCTTTAAGATCTCTGCAGTGTCTTCATCTGTGAAGTCCTGCTAAATGGTGCATGGTTAATGTTCCAGCATGTGCTGCTGTATGCAGATGACTTCAGAGAGTTAATCGCTCTTGTTCTCTCTTCTATTTTGTTCTGTTTGGACTCTATGCTATCCATCTATTATGATGGTTATTAAACAAATAAAAACTTTTTTCTACTATAGTGTGAAACATCTGTATAATGCTAGATGCTTCGCTCTTTGGGATTGCTAAAAAGTCTTTCTGGTTGCTTCATCTGACAATGTTTCCTTACAGCAGGAATGAATGCCTCCTCCTTTCTCCATATTCCCTCCCTTCTTGAGCACAAACTACCAGTCTGCACCCCTTAGTCTCTGTGTACTGTTTTTCCTATTGTTTTCAGACATGGGAAAGAAAAATAATTGGCACCCAGATTTGTTTCTCCTATGCTGTAATGCTTACAAACTATAATTCTTTTATATACACTAGCTTGCACTTCATGCATGGGGAAGAAGTCCTTTTATTCAAAAGCAGGGAAATCATTATGCATCTGGAGTAGCTAAAAACACTTTCTCCCTTGTCTTCTCCACACCTGTCACCTAGTGTAAAGAGAGAGTTTACTGCAAGCAATCACTCTTCCATTCTAGCATCTCTTCAAATAGTCATCAATTTGTCCTCTCCAGCAAATAATACATAAGATTTTGCTGCTTAGCAGCTTGACACAGCAGTCAATCCTTCGGTCCTCAGAGGACCAAATTTAAGGAAAGAAAAAAAAGCCTCCCTTGACAGTTTGTTTCATAAAAAAAGCACAAAGGCAAAACACAACAACCTAGATGTTACTCCCTGTGACCCAGTATTTTAGAGTAAATACTACTTTAAAAACAGGCAAGAACTCTTCCCCCGCCCCCCCCCCCAAAAAAAAAAAAAAAAAAAAAAAAAAATGCACCCAGCCTTCTAGCAATACCTATTTAATTACCAAAGGTTTATCAATAGCTATGTCTTTCTGACACCTGCATTCCTCTGTAACAGCACAGCTTTAAAAGTGTGGGTACAATGCAATACACAGTAATCTCAGCCAAGGGAACTGGTTGTGAAATGAATTTTTGGAAAACCACATTACTCAAGCATTTTGTCTGAAAAATGTGGCAACTGTTAATTATTGTTATATTACAGGGTATATTACAATGAATGGGAAAGAATTTCTTGAGTTTCAGCAAAGACTACAGATACTGTTGCCATCAGAGAAAAAAAAAATTACACACTGGTCGAGCTGTAGCTTAAAAAATTCTGGACTTTTGCCAGAGCTGTTACTTCTGTTACTTGGAGTTGTTAACACTCACAGCACTTTTCTTTCCTTCCCTTTTTAACTGCTGGGGAGGAGTTAGCTCTTAGGCTCTCCTTCCAGTCTAACTCTTGATGAATTCACACATTATGCAATGTGCCATGTATCTTTTTTAAGATAACCCTCCTATACTGATTTTGTGTACGTAGAAGGGAGGACAAGGAAAGTCTTATTGCCGAAGAGGATACTTTGTCTTATTCTTAAGTGGCAATAGTAAGTTGCTTGCAAGTCCAACTACAAAGGTATAAATGAAAGCAATCATAAAATCCTCTTGTTTAAACTGAAGACTTCTGGTTAAAAATAAATCACTTCAGGTGAAGTAATTCATATTGAAATACAAAAAAACTACATTTCTGTGTTTCAGTTAGAGAAAGCATAACCTGCTAGTCTTTCAAAACTAAATATATATATATATATATATATATATGCTTTTGATCTTCCAAATAATCAAAAAGGAAATTCGAAGGAAACCTTTCATAATTTATAACTCGACATGTTTAAGCATATTACTATTTTATATTGTGTGATTCCATAAAGGTAATAGAAACTTTTGATGGTTCTCTTTAATTATATTCTACTTCTATGAAGTTCTGTTTAGGTATTAACTTTAAAAGTCTTCTTGTTAGGTAGGGTTTCAGAGGTGCTGCAAATATGAATCAAGAAGTAAAGCATGTCAGAGATGGAGCTTATTACCCACTTGTTGTTTACTACTCACTTGAGCAAATTAACTTGCTAGTTCAACCCTTAGCACATACACATCAATTTTCATAGAATCAGTGGCTTGGGTTGGAAGGGACCTTAAAGATCACCTAGTTCCCACCTCTATGGGCAGGGATGCCACTCGCTAGATCAGGTTGTCCAGGGCATGTCCAATGTGGTCTTGAGCACCTCCAGGGTTGGAGCATCCACAGCTTCTGTGGGCAACCTGTGCCAGTGCCTCACCACCCTTGGAGTGAAGAATTTTCCCCTAACCTCTAATCTAAATCTTAGTCTCTTTTAGTTTAAAAGCATTTTAAAAGCATTCCCCCCTGTCCTGTTGATATCTGACTAAGCAAAATGTTGCTCTGCATCTTTTTTTATAAGCCCCCTTTAAGTATTGGAAAGCTTAAATGAGGTCACACCGGAGCCTTCTCTTATTCAGGCTGAACAGCCCCAGATCTCTCAGCCTTTCTTCATAGGAGAGGTGCTCCAGTTCCTTGATCATCTTTGTGGCCCTCCTCTGTGGACCTGCTCTAACAACTCCAAATCTTTCTTGTACTGGGGGCCCCAGACCTGGATGCAGCACTCCAGGGCCTCAGAAGGGCAGAGCAGAGGAGGGCAATCACCTCCCTCACCCTGTTGATGCAGCCCAGTCTGTACAAGTCTGGGATTGCCCCAACCCAGGTGCAGCACTTTGCACTAAGACTTGTTGAACCTTGTTAGGTTCACATGGGCCCACTCCTCAAGCTTACCAAGGTCTGTTGGAATGGCATTCCTTCCTTCTGCTGTACCAACTGCACCACACAGCTTGGTGTCATCTGCAAGCTTGCTGAGGGTGCACTCAATCCCTATGTCATTGATAGATATTAAATAGTACTTATTTCTGTCACTTACTCTGTGTTTGCTTAAGTTTTCCATGATGGGCAGATGAAAAGGAGAAACAGAAAAGTAGTGAGAACAGGAAACTACAACTGGCAGCTTGGCAATTAATGTAGCTGGAACTTTTATCTGAAGATTGCACAGTTTGCAAGGTGACAATTGAAGCCATATTGAAATTTCTAAATCCATATTACAAGCGTGAGTGAATGTGGGCTTAAACAGTAATGAATGTCTTCTGTTTTATCGCCTTTTTTGCTGAAAATATTGGTGCCAAAATACTATTTAAATACAGTATGTTCACATGTATGGATTCTGAAAGAAAGATAATGTTCTTTTCAGGCTGTTACCATGCACTTTGTATTTTCTCAGCAACAAGAGCAAGGCCATCTTTCTGGGAAGCTTTCCCTGGGGGGTGGGTGAAATGAATTCTATGCTCCCAGATTTGAGTCTGATCAGACAAACATAACACAGCATATAAGAAGTTGTTACCTTGTCTTGTACCCTAGAGTATGTATTCAAATGTGCCCACATCTGACTGGGAGATCTGTAGTGGTAGTGTGTTTCAGTGAGCATCTCACCAATTACAAACAGATGATTTATTTTCATTAGTACTTGCTTTGGTTTTCAGGGTGATGTTGGAGTTATATTTCTGCTAGATTAAATTCTAATTTCTTAACATCCATTGTTTGGAGAATTTATCTTGCTTGTTTTGAGCTTTTCAAAGCGAAATGCCCAAAATAAAGGCAACAGTAGGTTTGCAGCAAGCCTGAAGATGTATCCTACATTGTACTTGATCAGTTAGGTTTTTCTGCTCTTTGACAAACCCTAAAAGCCAAAACAAGTGCTTAAAATTATCTTTTATGGTAATAGACAACTCAAACTGAATATTATAAATCTTTTGAGAGCTGGCAGCCACAAACGACCTCTTACCATGAACCTAACTGAACACTTTATCTTACAATTACACATTTTTGCTTATGAATGTAATTTTCCAGAAATAACCGTCAGTTGAATGACTTTGACAGATGTCACTGTCAGTTGCCTCCTCTGATAATGCTGATCGGTACATCACCTTCAGCCTTTACATTTGCAGAGGCACATTCACCTTCTGTATGTATTCACTTAGATCTTACAGGTGTTTACTATAAGTTATTCTCCATTACATAGCAAAAGGCTTCTAGTGCAGTGAGGTAACCTGGGGAAAGAAGAGATGGGAATGGTAGCAACTATTCTGATTCTACTAGCAAGAGTATTGATAGCTCCCTTTGCGTGTTATAATGCAATTTTGAGTCTTATCAGTAGAGTAGAAGCCTAAATTATTAAAATGAACATGAGCTTCTTAAGAAATAAAGATATAAGACATTTCTGGATGGCCTGTATGAATAAGATAAGATTTTTGGGGGGGGGGGGGGGCGGGGGAGACGTTGCACCATGACAATGCAATACTGAAAATGCTAAAATCTAGGAAGAGCAGGTTTTGCAATATAGCAAATAATGTTTGGAGGGTCTTTTGGTTATTTTTTTCCCATCAGACACTTCGTAAAAGACCATCTAAAATCTTTGTTTAAATGCTTAAAAAAAAAAAAAAAATAGTCAAGTGTTATGTCTCCAAAAGGTTACAGACTCTATGGCTTAATACAGAAAGCAGGCATAGTATGATATGTAATTAGCAATATAACTTATGGTAGTACAGAAGAAATAAGGCCAATTTTCTTCCTTTGTATTCTTGAGAGAATATACATACTTGCATTTGAAATTCACAAAATAAATATCACTTATTCTTAGAAAACAAAGCAGATATTTTTTTTCACAATTTGCAGGATAAGTTGCATGTTGTAGCCTGTCATGACCAAGTAACCTTAGCCTGATTCTGTTGATTCTGTTTCACCAGTTCCTGTTGCAGGTCTTTAAAAATGCACAAGAAGTAGAAACAATCCAACTCTTTGGTATTAACTAAATAAACAGTTCTTGCAGTATATTCACAGTAAATTAATTCTTGCCTGCTGTAATGAACAGAAGCGTTTTATCACCTTTTTCAGTAAAATATTTAAACAAGGATCACTGTTTAAAAATCTATTAATGTCAACATATGAAAATGTACCTTTCTGTAAAAAGATTGCATCTTAAAAGAAAGAGGACAGTAAAAGATCTCATGTATGTTAAATCAATTAATTCAGTATATGTTGCTCTTCCTTGAACCCTAGATGGTATCAGCATGTATAATTTTAAAATCTTCTTAATTTTCTCTTATTTGTACAACAGAAATAGATAATGATTTTTAAACGTATTAATTTTCTTTTTAACATAAATTCTGCAGAGTCATGGTCATATGCTTCACCTGAAGACCTGTAATTTTTCATCTTTATTCAGCTTTCAGATGTCTTAGCTGTTTTTTCTTTTCTTTTCTTTCTATCTTTTCTCAAATGTCTGTACACAATTGAATTTTGAATCCATATCTAAGTAAAATTCTTTTGTCCAACAGTATGTGATTGGTTGCATGTGATCTTGAGTTCTGGAAAGGTTCTGGTTGCTATGTGTGAATTTACACTGGGAATGACAGAGATCAGAAGAATTACTAAATAATTACCACATTCAGTCAGTACTCTCATGTAAAATTAGTTTCTGCTTTGTGCCATTAGTAGTTGGATATAATGCCTTTCATAGTCATGGACTAACTCTCCACCACTGATCCCTGAAATGGAGACATTGTTTAGCATCACTAAGGAGAGACTTTTATGTGGGAACTGACACCTAAAAAGTACCATTTCCTCCAAAAATTGCAGCAGTGAGAGCAATTGCAGAGATGGTGCTCAGTCTTCTTTTGTATTACATTAAATAATCTGAATGTGTTGCCCAAATCTTATATGGGACATATAAGAGGTACAGCACATAAAATACACATGGAAACATCTGTGATTTCAAGTCAAACTACCATCAACTTCAAGGTTGCTTAATTTGAAGTTTGCTTAATTTTCTCAGATACATGTTAATGGCAATTTTCTAGGCACTAATAAATATCAATACCGCTTTGAGACAGAAGTTCTTCTAAGGCTATCTTGAGATAGCCTTAATGTTAATTTGATGCTTCTTGTTTTACTATTTTTGGTTGAGTGCATGCGTATGTACAATGATGGGTACCTTTCAGTACATGTGATGTTAACTGACTTGTCTCTAAATAAATCCTGGATCTCCACAAAGTTTCCTGGTTGGAGGAGTCTCAGCACAGTTTCATTGTCATGATGCAACGTCTTTTTTTTTTTTTTTTTTTTTTTTTCCTGAAATCTTATCTTATACAGGCGATCCAGAAATGTCTTGCATCTTTATTTCTTAAGAAGCTCATGTTCATATTAATAATTTATTATATAATATTTATAATATAAATATTAGTTATTAAATTAAATTTGCTCTTTTTAATGTGCTCAAATTCTCTCAGACCTTTATTGGTTTATTTGTGAACATTTCATATACTTTTCAAAGTTGAGCAATGTATTTTATATTCACTGAAAAAAAGTTCTATTAGTGTCCATTACATATGAGCAAAGTAACTCATCTGTTACATGCTGCCTGAAATGCTACTATAGTTGTCATGTCCTCTCTTTAACAGAAGTTAAAATACTGTGGCCATAAGGGAGATGGAATAGATGCTTTATTTCCTTTTTTAAAATCTTTCAATCTGTTATATTTTTTTTCTTTTAATTATTTTTGTCTGAACTGAGATTACTTTATTAACCATTTTTCTTACTAGTTTAATAATTCTCTTATTTTCTTCTGCCCCAATTCTTCTTTTTTTCCTTTTATTTCCCCTACTTTTCAAAGCGAGAAAATTTCTGTACAGAATCCCAATTCATTTAAGAGAATTTCTTTTAAGAATCCACACAAAACATTTCCCAGTTGTAGGATTAAATTTTGACAGCACTGAACTATGCACTTCACATTTTTCTTCTTTCTAATCATATTAATTTCATTAGAATTGCTTAATGTACAATGTTACAACTATATGCACTGTATTAAAAACTCCTGGAGCTTAAGCTTGTGGACAGTCCATTACCTGTGAAAATAAGATTTCTCTTTTTAATTCATGCTTTGTCATGTAACAGTACTTACTATTTCAATACCTTATTTCTATTGATAGAAATAAGAGGCAATTTTGTGTGACCTTAGAAAATAGGACCAGATTATATATGAGCTGAAGTTTCAAATAAAAATTATGTTTTACGTGATACCAAGTAAAAGAAACTTGGTAATATGTGGTTTTGATTTCAGGTTTCTGTTCTGTAGTGGTTTGTTGCTGGTTTCTGGTAGTCATTTGTAACTGTATTGCTCGAGAAATACATGGTTACACTGCGTCTGATGAAGTTTTATGGCTTTGGAAGCACTACTATATTACCCTTGCTTAACATTTTAACAAGTGCATAATAAGTTAAAAGAAATTTATTAATTCATCTTTGAAATTAAAAAAAAAAAAAAAAAAAAAAAAAAAGTAGTATAGGAAGTGTTGGGTATCTGGAGAGAAAACTTGTGGTTTTGGAGACACTTTCCTTTATTATAAACTGTTTGCTTATTACAGTTCTTCTTCTTCAATGTTGCAAGATAAAGTACCACGCTACTTTTTGGAGCTGGGGGTTGGAGGAAGAATTTTGTTCCTTTGATTTTCTTTTTATCAGTCACCAAGTATAAGTATTTCCAGAAGCATAGAGTTGTGCATCACATTGTTTCCTTTCTCCGTCAGCCATTGTGTTGGAGTGGGGGAAAGTCCTGCTTTAACAGAGGGAAATGAACCATTTTAGCCTTGTCCTTGCTTCCTGAATGCATGCACCTGTAAATTACCATAGTTTAAGATGAATATTTCTGTGAGAGTTGTTTGTTAGAATGGCACTATGTGCCTAGAGTCTTTTTCTTTCTTTCTTCTAATCTAAATAAATAGTATTTTTAAATAGGAAAGAAAGCACTTTTGTCATGATAGAATCAGCTTACTGTAAGCCTCATCTTGTCCTTAAATTACATTTTCATTCCTATAGAATGAAGAAATAGAAAGCTATGTTGCTGAGTATGCCAAGTTGAAAGAGGAACACTTCCCTTGCTTTCAATACAGGACTGAACTTGATGGAGAATCAGAGATTGACAGCATTTTGTGTTGCAAAAACAATTTTGTCTTGCCAAGGCATTTGGAATCTATAGATTTCTTTATATAGTGTTCTGCCTAAAAAGCAAAACACTGGGAATTAAATTTCTCAGTGAGGATAGTAGAAAACTGTTAATATTGTTAGGTAAACTGGCTTTTACTAGCAATAGTATTGGGAACGCCCCCCCCCCCCCCTTTTTTTTTTTTTTTCTTCCTAAGCCATAACGAAAACAGGATTCTAAACCATAACGCTGATCTGAATCAAATTTACAGATAAAACTTGATAAGTGCTTTTACTACTTAAGTATAAAATTGATTCATATTTCATCCTAACACTTTGGTCTTTGAACACAAATCAAAGCCTCTCTGAATGGAAATCATGGCATGGAGGGAACTGGGGAAGTGGAGAAAGCAAATTTTAAACCAGAACAAAACAGTGCTTTCCTAGGTAAATATCAGGTGTCAAAGGAAAAACAGATATTTGTTTAAATCCCTTAACCTTAAATTGGATTTAAATTTATATATTATAAATAGCATGCAGGGTGATGTGTTTTTTTTCCCTCCCCACCCCTGTGGATTAAGCAACATTTTAGTAACTGCCACTTACCAAATCACATGGCTACATGTTTCATTAATTCGATATTATGTATTCTGGTAGCATGTGTATGACTGAGCAGCAGGATGTCTTTCATGTACAAAACACTAGCCAAATATTAATAAAATTGTACTCCTGTCAATCTTGAACATAAGCCAAAAAACTTTTAGGCCCTAGAAGACCTAATAAAGGTTTGTTGCTTTCTTCTTCTGCTGGATGATTAGAAGTCTGTGAGAGTAGCAAGTTGAAAATTTCTGACGTGAGTGTAAACAAATAATTTCATGAAGTATAAATGTACTGTACATGTATTAGTGACATGCTTTCTATTTCCTGTAGATGCATTATGACATTCTGTCTGATCTTTGGAAACTGTAACTGTGACACCGATGTATTCAGTGCTATTGTCCCTGTTGTATTAAAGAGAGGGGAGGAAAAAAACAAACAAACAAACAAAAAAAAAAAACAGAACTTGGAATAAGATATTCTGTTTAAGACACTTTTTGGACAAGCCAGGGGGTAAATCTGCCTGGGAAAATGGGATTTAAGTGTCTAGAAAACAAGATTAGCCTTTTCTATTTGATCTTTGGTGAAATCATGTTGAACTGAGATGTTTCATTGCTGACAGCTCCTAGTGAATTCTCTTTTTTTTTCATTTTACTGAACTGGAGAGCAGAGGCCACAGGCCCTGCTGCCCTTTCATTGTCTCCTAACTCTGTTGAGTCAATTCTCATGCAAGAACGTCTGCTGCATGTGTTGAGTAGCTAAGGCTTCACTAATAGTATCTGACATTATAATAGCTTTCCACCCAAAATTCTCGAGAAAGATTAGATGGACTCAAATCTCTGTGATTAATAGGATATGTTACTTCATGCAACTTTTTGCTTCTTTGAAGTAAGAATACATAAGGAATGCCATAATGTAATTACAGTCTGTGACCTTCTAGAATTACTACCTCATAGGTGGCAAAAATCATAAAAATAATAAGGTAAATAACTTCTTCCTTGTTCTAAAAAAAAAAATAAAAAATGAGTATAAGCCTCTGTAGTGGATGTAAAAAGCAAGTTATGTGCTTCTCATTACTTAATTGTGTAATGATTAAGGCCATATACATAGTATAATTTAAAAGGGAATGAAAAAGAAATATTAGCACAGCTGTGGAATTTATTTTTGTCAGACCAACTAAATTCAGGAGAACAGAATGTCTTCAGTAGAATTATTGTCTGTTCATAATTTTGTAACAGAAATTCAGCATCCTAAATGGAAATTAAAAGTACAGTGCCTTGGAGGAACAAATCTCTCACACGGAAGTTATATCTCAGTTGGCTCTCTCCTTCTTCTCTGCTATTAATTCGGTTGAGCAGTTTGCATTTATTGCACAAGAAACTTAGCATGGATAATTGTAGAATTTCTTCATCCACAGGTAGGCATGTTCTGTTTGCAATAAGAACTTCTCTTCAGACATGTCCAAAAATTATGAGATCTGTCATACCAAAAAGAATGAACAAGAAATAACTCTAAAATGAAGGCTTAAAGTCAGTCAGTTGAGAAACATTCCTATTTGATCAAATATGCTATTATTACCATTGCTCCATTTTGATAGTCAAATTATCAACATAGAGACTAATTCCATAGATTTAATTATGTGTCTCAATCATATTCCTGCCCACTTTCCTCTGTATACTTCTTTGACTTCTCATTATAATGTGGGGGCTTCCCAAGGACAGGATGCAGATACTCCACGTGAGACTTCTATAACTTTAGGTATCTCAAAGTTGGGTATATAGTCTAAGTTATGCCACCCTCACCCTCTTGCTACTAACAGAGAACAAATAAATTTTAGTACATGTCCTAAAATAAACGCCAAAGAGAGGGAAAATGAGTTCCCCTTTGGAAAGGGCCTATTGCTCTTCATTGACCAGACATTTGGCTTTAGGCTAGAACCTTAACTCTGACAGCAGGGAGGTAGGATCCTCTTCCCCATGTTTTATTTTTCCCGGGTGTGGTTAGTTTTGTTGAAAATGTGCCCACATATGACTACTGTTAAGAACCATTGTAATTCTCCTTTTGGATTTCGCATTCTTTGGCCCTGTGTGAGTTAGTGAATGCTGGCATGATTTAAGAGGAATGTGGAATAAGGCAACGGTGCCCTGGAGGCATCCTGGCATTTGCATGAATTTGGGGACTTCTGTGTATTGTACAGTTCAACTGATGAACTGAAGAAAAGCTCAAGCAAACAAGAACTTTTTAAAATATATGCAGAAATGTTAGAAAGTATCTTTTTTTTTCCTAATCTATAGTGAAAGAAAACAGTTAAATGTGCATCAAAATGTCAATTTGACATTTGTTTTGTTAAAATCAAATGGTTTAGCTTTGCATCATGGGGTTGGGGGGAGGGGGGAAAAGGAGTTTGCTTATAAGGTCAAGTGTTCAAGCCAACCTGAAAGAATGAGTAGTGTTATAATTACTCCCACTGCTGTGCAAACATGAAGCTGACTGAAATTAGCCTTCTTAATTATCAGCTTTGATATTGTATATTTAGGGTAACCTTTTGAAAACTCACTGAGTTTTGTCCTAGCTCTTTTCCAACTTGACTGCAAATAGATTGAATTTGAGAAGTTGTTTTATTCCTGCTGGCACTCAGAATTATTACTTAATGAGGCATCTGCTACTGTTAAACTAAACATGTCACACAATAAATATGCAAAAAAAAAAAAAAAAACTCAACTGCTGTACTATGATGTCTACTTCTGATTTGGGGGAGGGGAAGAGAATATGCTTTTCCTCTTTATTTTTAAAACTTGAATTTTCAAGATCTCCTATGTACATGAACAGACTTACTGTTTATATCACTATTTGAATACATCTCTTTCCCAACTGAGTGAGAAAGAATCTTATCCTTTTCAGATAGTCAACGTACTTGGATAAAGAAAATCACTTTTAAAAATTAGATGTGATTTGAAAGGAGCCTATTGCAATTCATAAGGATCTAATTGCAATTAAGAGCTGCTCCTAATCCCCACTGGCTGCTTTTGAACATTTTGGTGCAAAGACTGTAGACTATAGATGTTAGGCTATCAGGTGAAAAATACTCATCTCAGAATTGTGTGGAAATAAATGTGCTTTTGGACTACTCTAATTTCTATATAGCTTTGCCAACTAGAATATTAAGAATCCAGAATATTAAGATCCACCAGAAAACATCTACTTTATTTATAAAAGCTGAGTGATTTACTAGGAGTAACCTGAGAGTAAAAAGTATGTGGTATGGCCCTCTGTACTCCCTCATTAGCCTATAAAGATTTTTAAAACTATGGTGTAGCTCATATAATCTCTTGAGTAGCTGCTTTTGTAGCTGGCAGCAGCAGCATGTAGTTAGGGACCAGGCTCACTGACTGTCTGACCTTCTCCATAATCCTGCAACTGAGGCAACTCAGAAGCCATGACCACATTCCCTGACCACATAGTGCTTCAGTGGTGAAGAAAAATGAGATGGATGTATGAGCAGGGCTTTTCTGTATCCTGTGTAGGTGAGGTAGCTATGAGTGGCCCTATAAGTTATACAAATGGACAGGAACAGAATTATGACTAACCTTCTGGCATTATTAAGGAGGAAAAACAAAATCTGGCTCTAAAACTAGTGATGACTAAGCAGGCTCTTTTGATTGCTCAGAGTGTTTTGTTTTATTTTTTTAAAGTGAATTCTGTGCATCTCTGAAAATTATTTTAATATTATATTTTGGAACCTGTCCTCTTATATAGAATATCTGCACTTTTTTTTTTTTTTTTTTTTTTAAATGCATCTACCTACCTATCCATTCTTTTAACCTCCTCCTCCTCCTCCTTCCATATCGCCTGGTTGCCCTGGGAAGATGCCATCGCTGCAGGGAGTCTTACTAAGAGGCTGGAGTTGTTCTGAGTTTTGAATACACTCAGGCTTATATTTGTTATCAATAGAGAAGATTAGGTTGAGTTCCACAGCTGGAACTTGCTACTGAAAATGGTCTGTTGCTCTACCCTTTGCACTCAAGAGTTTTATGCTGGGACAGATTAGTTGAAGTGTCCCTGTGGAGTATAGCTGTAGGTTTGTGATGGGATAGGAATTTTTAAAATAGATTAGGCCCAGCATGCTATCCGCTTTTTAGATCAGTAGTAGCTGCTTCAATTCAGGTTACAAAGAGATAAGCAAGCAGAAGGACGATGGATGTGCTGTACTGAGGGCTGCTTTGCTCAGTGGTGAGCTGGTTCCATGTTATATGCATCAGCTGCTTCGTCTAGCCTGAAGTATTAAAAGTCAACAAGAGGCTAAAGGAATCAAAGAATCATTATGGTTGGAAAAGACCAGAAAGATATTAACAGGTTGTGCAGAAACAGTTCGGAACTGGTCTAACAATGTCTCTCATTAAATAATTAATGATGAGGGGGAAAATTAGCACAGCTTTTGCCATATTGCAGGGAATTATGATCTGTATCACTCAGTGTTAATGTCATGTGATTAGGAAAATGAAATTTCCTGGCTAGATGGTGAAGGAGGGAATTATTTGTGGCCTCTGATGCAATCTGCATATCAATGCACCTTTGTTCTTTAATTCTTTGTCATCACGTTTGTTTTATTTTATTTTTAGTAGATCTTGGAAAATTAAAAGGTTGGGGATTTAATTTTGAGTTCTCACACATGGTAGATCCTCATCCTCTGGTCTTGAGCCCAGAATATATCCTTAGGTCTGATAGCAACAATAACACTCTTGATTCAGTACAAAACACAGCTTTTTGAAAGAAACATGTTATGGTTTTTATTAAGCAATTGTTTAGCAGAGACAAACCTTCATAGTGACCGAGTTAAGCATGGTGCCAATTCAAACTGTTAGTAATGGTAACTTCCTCATCAAAAATAATGTGTTTGTGTGTGTGTATATATATATATTTCTTTTTAAGATGGAATGATAAAATCTATTTTCCATTGTGATGGCAATAGCACTTGTTATTAATTTCATTTTGGATTATAAAGAATATTTTACAGATTGGATTTCCTGTGTACTTGCTTCCAACCCTATCTGTTGGACTGACTTCTGCTGCAATACTGATGTGCAAAAATTTTTTTTTTTGTTATGACTAAGCGTACGTGGTCTGGACATGAGACTGAAAGACAAGAACAAATTTACTTTGTGGTTTGGACCTGAATCAATGAGGAATTGATTCAGTTTGCCTCAAAATATAAGAAATGCCCTATTGGCTCAGACAAACTGTCTGTCTAGACTGTCTATCTAGTTTTCTGTCTCCAACAGTTGCAATTGGAAATGTTATTTAGGGAGAGCACACAAGACTGTCTGCTTTCTGCAGTCCACTTCACTCATGTTCTTCCAGCACCTGTATCCACTGAATTAGGGATGCATGGTGGTAGTCTTCCACTCCTACATCATTTATTTATTTATTCACTTATTCTTAGTACCCATTTATTGTCCTGATTTCCATTATTTTTCTGATCTTTTTAAACTTTGTGGTTATGTGTGCCTACACAGCTTCTCACAGTATCAAATTTCAGAAGTTAGCTACCTGGTGTTTCAAACAAAAAACACATATCTTCCCCACCCCTGCCCCTGAGAGGAAAAAACAAAAAACAACAACAACAACAACAACAACAACAACAAACAAAAAAAAAACAAAAACAGAACCCCCAAAAACCTCCCTTTCATCATTTTTAAACTAATCTCTAACTACTTTCAACTAGTTTCCTCCTGAAAAATGAAGATGAACCTAAGCAAGAATCTTGGATCTGCATGTCTCCTGATTTGTGTTTCACACTTCTGAATCAGTAACATGGGCTGAAGTGAAATCCAAAGTCTGAACCAGCACCTGAATTTTTAGAAATTCAGCCAAATCTTGCAGTGTATCACTAACAATGCTATTGTTGACCCTAACGAATGAAGGGTGATGTAGGTGGAATATACTATTAGTTTGTTATATTTACAGAAAAGATCTAGCTAGCAGGGACAGCACAGACATGTAGACTTCAAATTGGAAATAACTTTCATAAAGTCAAGAAATGACAGGAAGAAATGGGAGATAATGGACACCGTTCTGTTCGGAAATGTGAATGCTCTACTTGCTTTAGAAGAGTCAGATCTATAATTGGAGGAAAGGGAACATCTAGCTGGGTAGAAATTCCTCAAATAAAATAAAATAAAATAAATCAGAAGTTTAATCTGACCACAACCTGAATATGAATCTGCCAAATATGCAAGTACCATATAGGAACATACAGGCAGAAGGATGTTTTATTACTGTACTATTATCAGCACTTTGTTTTGCTCAGTACAGGTCAGTTTTGAAGTACTCTTTTCCAGTGTTGGACATCATCTTTCAAATGATGTCTGGATCAATTAAAGAATATTCCAAGGACAATTATAAGGATGAGTAGAACTTTAAAAAAATGAATATCTGTGCAGAAATTTTGGAAAAGCTTATTATTTTGCCTAAAACAAGATGGCTAAGTAGGGAGGGAGTAAGTGTTCAAATACATAAAAGGCTTTTATAAAAAGGGTAAGAGAAGAATTAACTTTGGTAAGGAACCTATTAAATAATAAGGAAAAAATGTAGATCATAACAAGTAACAACACATTGCACTGTTCTGGGCTTGGAAATGAATTCATCTTGATACTGCTTGATAAGTCTTCCACCAAAAGTTAATACTTCTTCAATTTTTAGTTGAAGGGTTCAGCATATTCTAAACTCTCAGAAGTGCCACAATATTGAACAGAAGACGAGGCGCTGAATAAAAAAGTGGAGAATGCACCTGAAGATACACTAGTGGAGAAAAAGGTATGCAGGAACACAGTTAATGGAAACTGCATCTCTTTACAGAAATAATTAGTTGGGCCATTGTTTTAGCAACTATAGGAAAAGGGGAGAATTCTGAATACATTCTTTGTCTTATTAGGCTGTCAGTTGGAAGGCTACTGCTGGAATGTTTGTAACAGTGCAAGAGTTTGTGTGTGTAGTGGTCATATGGTGTTGAGTCCTACTATGTTTTGTTGAATCTAATTTTATTTATATAGTGACGTGGCTTCAGTTATACACAACTTAGTTTACACACAGCTTTCAGCTAAGAGGTAACATAAGCTTACAATCTGTCATTTTATTGTTTCTAGTCAGAGGTTATAACTACGAACAACATCACTACATAGAGAGGTTAATTTACAGGAAGTTAATGTTCTCTGCGTGCCTGCTCATGTGTGAGACCGTAAACACAAGACGAAAGAGGCACTATGATAAAGAGAGAGATTCTAATGTAAGATGGCTGAATAAAATGCATGAGAGCAACTTCCAAGATATTTAACTTGGCTCAGGGAATTCAAACACTTTCCTTTCCTTGAGATGCTGCCTTGCGCTGCACCTTTTTACATCATAACATCTCCTTAATATGGCAAGGTTTGATAGTGTTTTATGCTATTGCAGATGGCCAGTCAATAGCATAAAGAAGTTCTAATGTTAAATGCCAATAGCCTTGGTTTTAAGAGTTTAGAAAGAGGATCCCTGAGAACAAAGAAATTCTAATAATCCTGTAATCCTTGAATATCAATGAGTGTCAAAGGGCTGAAGACAAAAGGTTTCTGTCTTGTCAGTTAATTTTTAAGACGGATGAATGCCTATACCAAAAGAAAGAGACATTTCCAGATGATGATTTTAAAAAATAAAAAATACTGGAAATAATAAAAATCCAGAAAATGAAAAGCACTAGGCCAAGCAAAGCATCATAGAAAATGACTTTGCAGATATGCCACCTCTCATTAAATTAAAGCTATTCATCCTGTCAATATTTCTGATTAAAGTTACATTTCAGAGTCCCTAGTTGGGGGTTTTGTGTAGAACAGTACCCCATGGGTGAAGTTGTACAGTAAGGAATCCTGATCAAAGTCAAGGAAAGATTTCAGTTACTTATGGTGATCTTTAAGCCCCCACTCTTTAAATCCTTTTCTAGGATAGTATAAGGAAATACTAATTGAGGGCCTGTACAAATTATGCTTTTAAATCCGCTTGTGAGGAATGCGGAAGGCCATTATGCACACAAACAATGAAATTTCAGTACTCCAAAATGTTTCCAGTAAATCATATATGTTTTATGTAAACAAGAGGATTTGTGGCAGAGAAGTGGACTACAGCCTCAAATCCACTGCATCGTCTTTTTCAGTAGCTAATTGTTCCCTTGCATAGAACTAGTTACACATGGTAGATAAGTAGTAGGATAAGAAATGTGTAATAGGAGTTGGAACTGAAAGATTCAATTGTCAGAACAGTTGATCAGTAGTGAATTTTCTGATAGTTTGACACTGAACCCTAAATGCCTTCTCCCCTCATACATTAGGCTTATTTACAGTATTTTACAGAGGACTTTGCTAGTTAAGATACTAATTAACATCCTTTTTTTTTTTTTCTTCCATACTTTTAAGCACTGGAGGAACAATGGGAGAGTCATATCTGTAGGAGAATTAAGGACTAAGTTTAAAATAGCACCTTCATTCTTTTGAGTTACTCCATAATAGCACTTCAAGTTGCTGAGCTTGGGGAAAATTGTCTCTATCTTTGAGATTTACATTAAATACAGATACCACCAAAACTCACCAGTAAATGTGTTTGTGGAAACAGAAGCAAACTTGCCGTTTTAACTCCTGGATATGTTTCTATCTAAGAGCAGAGCACAAGAGAGATTGATTCAAACCAAATGCAGGGCTTTAAGAATAAGGAGAATGGAAATGACATTGTGTGAAAGGAAAACATTCAACAGCTTGTTTTTCAGTTCTGAAAGATCTAAAATAAGCAAACTCTATAGTAAGCAAACAGACCAAATTACAACAGCATGCTACTGACTTTTGTTTCTGTTATTGACACTTTTCTGTTCCCCATTCTTGGCTCATGTTTCCTACGGTGGTTCATCTCTGACTTTTTTATCTCCATTCATTAGCAGTATGAAAGCAAGTAGTGAAATATATCTGCCAAATATATTGGAGAGGACTGTTAACAGATACATCTAGATGCTGCAGAAGAATGTGTTTCATAGATGTATGTTACACCAACTTCACCATCAGAATGAGGCCTGGATATATTTTAAAGCAATTTTAAAACAAGACCAAGAGAATTCATTTGAAGGAATTTTATACTTGACATGAAAAACTTCCTTTCTTTGCCAATAGTAGCTATTACCACTGTTAAAGCATAACATGCCAAGAGCTAAAACTATATTTCTACACTACTGGAGATATCTCTTTAGTCATTTGTGTTTATAAGGTCAGTTCACTGCCAAGACTATTAAGAGCTGCTTAAAATTAATTAAATTTTCCTGTAGGCCTTGTATGGATATTTTCATATAATTGAAAATTATCAAATAATCTCTGTATTGTAATTTGAAAATAAGAGGAAGGATATCTATTGCTAGCTGATTGGAGAAAGGAGAAAAGATTTTAAATCAGCAAAACTTTAAATTATCCCATCTTTTAGGGGACTGAAAGAAATACAGCCTGAATTGACAGAAGTCTGTAAAATGACTCCAAGCCAATGTAGTATTCATTTACTTGTAAACTGAAGGTGGTTGAAATCTATGATACTTTTATTTTAGAACCTTTAAGTTTAGACTATGACTTGAGGTGTTATGAAACTGTGATTATGAGCTTTCCATCATGATGGTTTAAACTCACTACACAGAGCAGTTGGTGGAAATGCTCTCTCGTGTAAAAGTATTTCATGCCATGAAGGATGTTCTGTGAATCAAGCGAAAAGAGTGCTGCTGAAGTGGGAAAAGAGATGAGGAAGCCAGCTGATGTAGTGATAGCATAGCATGAGCATCATGTTCCATTTTTTGTGATTTAGCAATGAAGAGATGCTCTTTGCGTGACACTCCATTGAAATATCTGTGCATGATTTTGTCACTTTCTGCAGCAACATGATGTTTCTGAGAGATTTTTGAGTGTTTAAAACTCAATCAAATAACGCTGTGTTTGTTTAGATGGATTTTGCATCCTGGAGTATGCTTGCTGGCTTTAATCCTGTGCTTTGATCTGTAGCACTGTAAGGGTCTGTTGAAGAACAACAGGCTTTGTAAATTATACTATTTGGTGTCTTCTTAGGGTTTTACTCAACTTCTACCACTGTCATCTATTCATTGCTTCACTGTGTCCCACAGATATTAAATTGTTAGTGCTTCAATAACTTTGTAGTAACTATGAAAACTGTTTATAAACATCTCTCTATCCAAACTTGAGATTTCATTCTGACTGCAAGTGAAGTGATTGCTTCCTAGCATCAAAATAAATCCTTTGTGCAGCAGCAAGCTGTGAAATGCCATTTTGAGAAGGGTAAGGAATGACACAGAAAGAACAGAAGGTGCCTACAGGCCTGCTAGAGCCCCCTGTGCGTAAACTCTAGGTTGGCACTCCCTGAAGAGTCACATACTGGGGCTCCCAAGGAGAGGAGCAGTGAAACATGAGCAGGGTGCCAGCAGCCAGCTAAGGCAGTCCGGGATCTGCCCACACGGTATGTTCCCATATAGTCTTGATATAGTCTTGTATCCAGAAGATGTTTATGAGGGATGCGGAACAGTTTGAAAAGCAATTTTAAACATATACGTGTTTCAAAAATGCTCTAACATCAAGCAGTGGTGGAACAGGGAATATAACTTCTTCTGTTTGCATAGCAGAGGTTTGGGCAGGCTGTTCTCTATTATTTCATTAGCACTGTGCAATTTGCTTTGGTTTAACGTTTGACTTTTTATTTTGTTGTAAGCTTTGATCAGTGTTACCCCGTAGCACAGCGTCTGTGTTGTTTTACTTCAGAATCTGAACAGGGTGGCACTTCTGTTCCGAGGTGGCTCCAAGCTGTCATTGATAGGGAGGCTGCAAATAAGTAAGAGATACCCTGTGGGGTATTCGGTTTTTCACTTGACAAATGTTTTCTCTCCAGCCAAAAAAGCTGCATGCCTGCTACGCTCTCTCAAAGAGAGCTGCCAATGCTGCTCAACAAGTAGCTGGTTAGGATTAAAGGCAAATCTTGCAAAACTTCACACGGGCTCAGAGTGCATTGTAACCAACTTGATCCAGCAGTTTCGGAGCTGAATGCAGCCAGCGGGGAACTTTGATTCCCCCTCGGGGCTGGGACCTAGAGCGAGCTTTTTTTTCTTTTTTTTTTTTTTTTTTTTTTTTTTTTTTCTTGGCAGAGGCGCAAAGCTTGGGGCTAGACAAGCCGGGCTCGGCCACCCGCATCTCCTGGGGCTCCCCCTCCTCTCCCTGGCGGAGCGGGGCGGCCTCTCCCTCTCCCTGCCCGCGGTGCGGGGCGCTGCGCTCCGCTCCGCTCCGGGGCCGCCGGCGGCAGGCGGCGCACCAGCAGCAGCAGCAAGAGGAGGAGGAGGAGGAGGAGGAAGGCCGGCCCCCTCTCTCCGCCCGGAGGCGCAGGCAGAGGGCGCTTTCGCCATGCGCGGCCCCAGGCGCCGTGCACCCCCCGGCCGCGCCGCCGCTGACAGGCGTCGGGCGAGCGCTGCGCGGAGCCCTGCGGAGCCCTGCGGGCCGGGCCGGGCCCCGCGGGAGGGCGCGCAGGGGCCGCGCCGCCAAGGGGGAGCTGCGGGTGGCTGCGCCGTGCCGCTCTCCTTCCCTCTCTCTCTCTCTTTCCTTCCCTCCTCCTCCTCCTCCTCCTCCTCTCTGCGCTTTCCACCTCCCCTGCTCCTGAGTGAGCGCGGCCTCGGATGTCCGGTTTCCTGGTGGGTTTTTTACCTGGCAAACTCCGGATAACTTCGGTGAGAATCCGCAAAGCGGCCGGGAAAGTTGGGAACTCCCCTGCAGGCGTCTAGGAGCTGCTGCTGCTACCGCATCTTCTCCATCCCGCGGATTTTACTGCCTTGGATATTGCGAGGGGAGGGAGGGGGGGACAGGACAGCGAAAGCCGGGGTGGGGAGAGAGAGGACGAGAAGAAGCCCCGCAGCTCTGCCCGCATTCCTCCGCCCGCCCCGCGGCCCCCCGCCCTGCCATCTTAGCACAATGCACTTGCTGGAGGTGCTCTCCCTCGGCTGCTGCCTCGCTGCCGGCGCCCTGCTCCTGGGACCCCGGCAGCCGGCCGCCGCCGCCGCCTACGAGTCCGGCCAGGGCTACTACGAGGAGGAGCCCGACGCCGGGGAGCCGAAGGTAAGGCCGTGCCCCGCGGAGGATGCCAAGCTTGCCCCACGGGGCACCGGGCTCCGAGCCCCCTTGGGTGCGCCGCTCATAAGTCGTACCGGCGAGGAAAAGAGATTGGGGAGAAGGGGAGGAGGGGAAGAGGTGTTCTAGGAGGGAGGGAAAAGAAAAAAAGAAGGCTGCACAGGGAATAGCCGCATTCCCAAAGAAACGCGAAGCATCTGATGGGCAGCCCAGAGGCTGCGCGCCCCGGGGATGGGGATGGGGATGGGGCTGTGCCCGGCAGCAGAAGCTTTCCCGAGCCGGCAAAGCTCAGGGCTTCTCCGGCATGAGAGAAGCTGGGGTGTCCCGGCAGCGCCGGCGGCTCCTTTCAGCGGGCTGAGGTGCAAGGAGCCCGGTGCTGCTGGAGGAAGGGCTGCGAGAAGCAGCTGGGCACAGGGATGGAGCAGTGAGGAAAACGTGGGGGACGGTGACAGCAGAAATGGAGACTTTCCACTTGTTGAAAAGTCTCTCTTGGAGCTATTGACACTTCGGATGACTTAGTGCTGCGTGACAGCGCGTACAGAAGGTGTGATGTGACACACCAATATGAACCTTGCCCAGGCATGTGGATCGGGTCCTGATTAAATCCTCCAGTTCTAATCACAGATACTTGCAGGGCTGCCTTAACTTCTATTTGCATAGGAAATTTTGTAACTTAGTGTTTGAGTACATCTCAGCAGTAATTGTGGTTTTGCAGTTCTTGGTATGCTGATGCGTAAAAATGATGCATAGAATGTGATTGTATATGAATGTGACATTATTAGATAGACCTCTGAAGTCTGAGCTTTATAACAGCTCTTCCCCTCATCTCATTGTTTTGAAGACTTGTGTCATGCTTTTGGAAAGCAATCAGGATTGAGTTTATTCGTTATTCATTTGGCGGGGGGAGTGTGTGGATTACAAGCTGAGCTGGTATTCTGACTTCTTTTTTCTAGGTTTGCAGTGATAGTTTTGATTTGGTTGGAGAAATAAACATAATGTAACAGTGCTGTTTGGTTTACTGAACAGGAGTTTTGGGAGTTTTTACAGTAGCTACATGGGAAGTCAAGTGTTGACGGTGTACACATAGATACATGTAGTTTGGATATCCAGACTGTTGCAGACCATATGTTGTTCACAGGCTTCATGCATTTCAAGTAATATTCTGTATGGAGAAGGTTGCTGAGTATGTTGTAGTCTCCCTCCAAATATTTTAATTACCAATGAGTGTTGTCAATTGTAATGTTCTAAATGCTAGTATGCTGTCAGCTTTCCTATTGCTTAAATGTTTACTAGGTACTCCTCAAATCTAAGTATTAAAAGTTAGGAACACAAAATAAACCTGGTCACTCTTAACACTTAGGCTATTAAAAAAAAAAAAAAAAAAATTACAAAAGGGTAAAAATACCTGGACTCTCTCCAGCATGTGACTGACTACAAGCCAGTGAACTGAGTGAAACTGATGCTAGAGGTGTGTGCCCTCAGACTACCTTGTGCTGAAAAGGTAGGGAAAAAAAAAAAAACACAACAAAACAAAACTGGAACATGGTGCATCCTTTGCACACTGAAGTGGCTGAGATCGAACAGCTGATTGTGAAGAAATGCCGGAGTGATGCCGTGCATTCCCATGCACGTGTTGTAAGGCAGTCACTGTGTTTCTTAAAGAAACTTCAAAGTCTTTCAGAGCTGCCGCTGTAGAGCACCGTATAGAAGTGCAAGCACTCCCTGGAAAGAAGGGAACTGTGAACAAACCAAAGGAAGAAAGGTCAAGAGACAGGGAAGTGAGTGGGATAGTGTGTGTTAAGCTATAACATTAACAGAAAAGTGTTTTTGTGCCTGGCTACTGGTGAGTAGCAGAGAGTGAGAGAGATTGTGCATCCCAGCAGGCTTAGTCACGTTGGGAGACTTTAGCTGGGAGTTTGTTGCTTCTGATGGAACTGTTGGAATGAGTGAGTATTGTGCACAGTTGTTGCTGTGATGAGAGAATGTGGGATGACTTTCTCAAGTAATTAGAAAGGATTAAATAAGTAAACTGTAAGTAATTGTTTCAAGGAAAATATGATTATATTGTCAGTGAAAAGACATTTGCTTGAACTTTCTGAACTTGAATGAAAAATGCATGATCACTTCTGTTTGTAGATACTACGCTTCCTCTGTTTTAACTTTCTACCCCATACTGCTGCATTTTATTCTGATGCCTAAGTACAAGTTATATAGCCTTTTGGGTTGACATTTTTACAACTTTTATTCCTCTTTGCTTCCTATTTTAAGAAGGTCAGCTTTAGAAATGTTTCTCTAGAGTATGGGTGAAGTTGAGGGTCCTCCAACACAGGAGGCAGAAAATAGTGTTGTGTTTTTATGCAGGTGAGTGTTATGTATTAGTTTTGTCCTGGAGATATGCAGCAACTTGGAAGCATTACAGATAAAAATAGTAGTGCGTCTTCATACATAGCTCTTGTAAAGGCATGCTCTGCTGCAGCTGGCCACTGATAAGCTTGTGCAACACTGCCTCCTCTCCCTTTTTTTTTTTCTTCTGCCAAAGGATAGTGTTCATTATTTGACAAGATTACAGGGCCCAGATTAAGACTTCTCAGATGAACTGTCTGATCAGTGGATGGGGAGCGACCCTTGCCCGTAAATCATCTCCTTCAGATTTCCTGCACCACCAGGGAGTTCCCCCAGCACACAGAACCTCACTCAGCTGGCTCCGCTGCCTCGTCCCCTGGCACCCAGCCATGCCCCCAGTGCTTCATGCCTGTGGCACGTCTTTAAATCGACGACATGCAGCGAATATGTGCTGCCTACCCAGGAGGTCAAAGTGTACTTAGTAATAATAATAATACCTTATTGTTTGGCAAAAGCTTAAAAACGAGCTAGAGGGGCTACGTGGGCATTTTGGGTATGAACTAAAATTCTGAAGTTACTGAAATGAAGGCGTGACAGTGGCATGTACTTAGACTGAATTAATGGGAATGTGGTAACAATAGCAGGAATAGGTTATTATGGTAACAATAGTGGTAACAGTAGCACAGTAACAATAGTGAGGAAGAAGCTAGTGACACAGCTGGGAAGTCTTGCTGAAGTCCCACCTTCGTCTTGCTATGTAGTCAAACGTTTAGGATTATGTGGCAATGCAAAAGCAGTGTTGATCAATTGTTCCACATCAGTTCAGGCAGTTTGAAACTATAAATACACAAGAATTCTTAGTTTTGCATTAAAATTTGAGTAACAACTGAAAATTTGATTTTATTTCACTGTTTTAGGTGTGTCCCTGAAAGTAGCAATGGGGCCTCTCTGTGCACACAGCCATACAGAACAGTCTTTGTGCTTTGATTTTGTGGATTTTTTTTCTTTTCCTACCCTCATGAAAATAGGTGCCCTTACATGAGCTCCCATTATCTCGGATGCTATCTCTGCTGAGACATGCCTTTATCATCTTAATTTTATTTTAAATCTGACCTAATCATAAAGTGCTACCAGTTGATGGCTAATGATGTTTAAATACCATTCATGTGGGAGTGGGAGGAAAGCAGTCTGTCAGTGTCTGAGACTTCTTCCTTTTCCTACATCCTGATGGTATCTCAAATCTACCATGCCATGGCCAGCTCTAAGTTTATGAAGTGTGCCTTACTCTGTGCCTCAATGCTTGCTACGCACGCTAGTAAGAAATGAGGCTGGGTTTTCCGGTCTGCTAGAGCACTGCTATTTTTCATAAACCTCATGCCCAGTAATCAAGCAGTGCTAAAATGAATAGGCAGGGAGAAGGTTATTTTTCTTCTGCTGTTACTATTTTGTCTCCTGCAACTTTTTATAAACGTGGCCACTCTTTTTTCAGATGAACATGCAAAGATGCTATCTTTTTGGGAGGCATGACTTGTATCAAATGCAACTAGATGAATCTGAGTAATGTAATAGGACCTACTGTGAAGACTAAGTAGAGCTTCTGCAAGTGAAATTGTTAAACCTTTGCCTAGTTTTCTGTGTGAGGAGAGTACAATACTAAGCTCCAAGAGCTCATGGCACTTCCTAGTTCTTGGTGTATGTATGTGCATTCCTGGGTATCTTGTGTAAGCACACTTATGTGTCTGTGAGGGATTTCACAGGATTGCTGCTGACAAATAACCGCGTTTCTGAAGGCTCTAAAAAAACCCTTTGAGGATTATTTTAACTAACTGCAGTGCTTGAAGGCTTACAGAAACATCCCTTCAAAAATATTATTTTTAAGCTCATTTAGGTTTAACGTCTTTTAAGCTTCTGCATGTTCTTCAAGGGTGTGTGTTCAGTTATTTTGGAAAAAATAAACCAAGACTTGCTGTTTTTGCTGTTGTAGCTAGAGTGGTGGTTATAATCATCTCCCGTTGATACTCTGCATCCAGAATAGGCAGTCTGGCTAGAACCTCATGTTCAGCTGCTGCCTTTTTGAATGTGGTCAGTGATTCATTAAAACAAAATGCTTGGAACAAAGGAAATCCATATGAAGTCAGACTGGTCTCCTATCAAGTTTAATATCTTTGTTTAATGTAAAAAATGTGCTACAGCTGTGTGTAGAATGAATTATAAGAAATTCCAAGTAAGGTTGTTGTTTGAAAGATGTAAGCTCCTTCAGAGTTGCAGAAGAGTTATGTCTTATAAAGTCTTGAATTTTGTTTAGTAACTGGGATAGGTATAGTTTCATTAACTATTATACATATTCAACAGCTGTACTTTGGGAGGAAGGGATTTCCATCCTGAGTGATGTTTAAGTACCATGCACATATAAGAATCTGTGTCAAAGACAGTAATGGCTGCGTAAATTGCAACAGAGTTTTAATTTAAAACATTGATAGCTTAGAGGGATCACGAAGGGATTGTCTCAATTCTTATTTTATATGAATTTGTCAGCTTTTTTTCATAGTATTAAAAACTGTTTTCTGTTTATGTCACCAAAAGATTTTTCCAATGACTCAATATTAATGCATTGCTCTGTTTGCTCTCCTTTGCATTTCAGAATTTCGTTGTGAAGTAGCTAAATCATAAGTCATTTACTCTTCTGTTCTCATGTTGTCATCATTGTAAATCAATCTCTCTATCTCTTTCATATTTTTTTTTTTAATTTTCTTGATTTTCTTTAGCCATCTTTTTAAGATGGCTAAAACTCCTTGCAGATATTTAAAGAGTTTATTTGCTGGTGGAATGAATATTTTGGTAAGGTGCTCCAGTTAGCAAAGTAACCAGGAGGAATGCAGTTCATTCAGAAGGAAAATAAAAAGCACAAGAAAAAACAGCTGACAACTGGAGGGGAAAAAAAATCTAATAGTAGTAGTTAGTAGATTTTGGCTAGGCTGTAGTTCTCCCCAGGTATGGGTGACTTCTGTTTTTGTCATCTTCTTACAGGATGAGTTGTCTTCCTAGGAGTGGTTACTGAGTATTACAGAAGTAGTAGTTACCTCTGTATGGAATTCTTGGTTCCTTGATTGGGGTTAACTTCAATGAACATTGATTGTGGAAGTTAACAACACAAATTTTCTGATATCGCCATCACCCTGAACCCTGTTGAAGTTGGTTCAAATCCTGTTCCTCATAAAAAAGAGCAGGCCTTTTGTCCTGGGTGTAAGGGAAAATACTGCAGAAGAGCTTGGAGACCTCTTGGAAGACACCAGAAGGCTGCAGGAGGGTTGTGGTTGTTGTGTCTGGTGTTGTAGATGTTGCATCCCCTGTGTTACTCTTGCATGCTTGTGGCTGTGTTGTGACATAAGCAATTTCAACAATGATATGACATCTGCCTGTGTCATCCAAAGCAAAGTCCTTTACACCGTATAATGTCTTCAATTTTTGACTCATCCAAGATCTGTGCTCAGTTGCCAGAGAGAAAAGAGCAATTTATCAGAGGGGATTACTTCTTTGAACAGTAGTTGTGCTTGATAATTTCCTCAGTCTTTTCCAAAGGAAATCTGTAGCACCCCCACGTGTGAAATTTCCAGGACTTTGTAAAGATGTAAAACTGTAGATTTCCTACTAGAGATTATTCAGAAGAAACAAAAGTAATCCCTAGCTGCCCTTCAATTTTCTTTGACTGCAGAATTTGTCAGACCCAAATGTATTTGTGGTGGACTGCTCCAGCTGTCTAGAGTGTACTTGCCGCATCACACTATTTACAGCCAAGTTGCAATACTTAGAGCCAAGAGAAAAACTGGCCAAGTGAAACTTCACACGTTAGCTGCTGTCTACTTACTCATGTTTGTGATTTGGGGGTTTTATGGGTGTGGTTTTTGGTTTTCCAGATTGGCCAAGAGAGATGCAGCTGGTAGTAACTTCTGCAGTCTGCTGAAAAAATAACATTCTCATCAGAGAAACAAGGAAAAACAATTGTAGAGGTTGAGGTATTACTTCCAGGTCAAACATTAGTTTTGGCAGAGCTTTTGTAATTCTGATACAAGAGCCCATCCCTCCTTTTCCAAATAGGTGGCTTAATGTTCGTTACCTCCAAGTATCTGTATACACAGCCATGTGAGGAAAGTTTGATAGTTGTTGTGTGCCATGTGCTGCCAACAGATGTTGAGATCCAAGTTCCTGCTCCACTGACTGTAAGTCCAGTTTTGTGGGATTCTTGCTGGTGAAGTGGTTGATGGCAACTTGCAGGGATTCCCTTTTATGAGCCCCCTGGGACCCAAAGCCAGCCCAAGCAGACAATGCTGTGAACCTGTTTTCATGTTCAAGGTGCTCATAAACACCAAGACGAGGAGTTGTGGACTTGGTTTCACATTTATTTGCACTTAGAAGTGCTCTAAAAATTGAACTCCAGGAACTGCCTTGTCCAGGTGCTCTCACTTTGAGCTGTATACATATTACAGAAACTTAACATGGAGAAAGAAAAATTTCTGAATAGCTTAAAATATAAGGAGAGCCTAAACCAAATAAAACTTTAATTGGAAATGTGCTTGAACGGCTTTGCTTTCGTTTATTCATTTGGGAGTGGGATGGGGGGAGAGAAATTTCTACAATTCTTGGATATCATTTTGGTATGTTTTAAAAATAAAAATCAGATTTTCTCTGGAAATCTTGCCTTTATTGCTCTGAGAACTCACCACAGACTTGATCTCTCACTCTTCTTAACCAACATCTGCTAAGTATCGCAAACTGCAGCAGCATTGTATTTTCTGTAATCTGGAGACTAAGATGACACCATGAAAAGTGGGTTTCACTGGAAGTCCAAAAAAAAAAAAAAAAAAAGCATTTGCCTTTCTTATCCCTAAAAAGGGTAGTTTATTTGATGTAATACTGAGTAATACTGATGAAAAAATCTCTGCTTGCTTCCAGTCTCTCTGTTACTTGGAGAACATCACTCCTACTATTTCTCTTTATTTCTAATGCAGAAAAGGCAAATTATGTAACATCAGTTGTTCTGGTTATGGATGTTTGTATCTGGCAGCAGACAACTTGATAGAAAAGAAACATTGCCTGTGAATTTAATAGTGCCAAGACTCTAGATAGACACACTGTGTATCCCTTTCAGAATTCCTACTTACGGTTAGAGTGACAGAGTAATTAACCAAGGAAACTAAGAGATGTACTTGTGAGGTAGCGGCTTACTGACATTTGTCTCTTGCCTAGGGACAGATGTTTCCAAATAAAAGCAGAGCCTATGACTTCCTCTTCTCCCCCATCTGCTCCCCAGCAAGTCTTGCATAACAGGCAGAATGCTGCTGTGGTACAAACATGACCATTTACTTCATGTTTCTTTTTTTTGTTATTCATGGATGTCAAGGCACTCTTGTTAAGATCTCAATATTTCTTTTTGGTAAGGATTTTTTTATTTCCTTTATATCTTCAGTATTGAATATTCTGTTACTTGGAAGAAGTCAGATAATCTTGCTAATAATCAGCAGGCTGTTATTTTTGAATCACTGTAGGTTCAGTAAAGATGGAGAAGTGTTTTTTTCCAGGAAGGAAGATAGCAATGGACAATTATTTTGTCCTTCTACTTGGGCGTGTTTCTGGCTGTCTATAGAGGAACAAAATGTCAGTTTCATTTTAAAATACCAAGAACCATGACGTACGGGCCACTGGGCACACCTTTTAGGAGAACATTAACAGTGACATGACTGCGTATCATGACTGTTGGCCTGTGTCCTTTGTAGTTTCATATCCTTTCACAGAGGTTTCATCTAAACTGTCGGGCAGCAGAAGTCAAGAAGTTAGGCTCAAAATCAAATTTCCAGGGGATCTCCTTGATGGACCATTAGTGGTGCTGAATCTGGGGCTTCTGCCTTGTGTTCCCAGGTGTACCTATGGCATGAGAACATACTTTTTTGAACGTACAGTTCGGAAAGGTCTGCTTACTTGCTGCTCAGCAGAGCCCAACAGCTTGGGCAGCTCTTGGCTGTGTGACTTTTCCCCTGCCAAACAGTAACACCATAGTGCTGGGCACGTGAAATTGTCTGGACCATCCTTAGGAGGGGATTTGCTGTGTCTGCACTGGGGAAGGTGGGTTTGATAGCAGTCTGGGCTCAGGTGAAGATCAGGCTGTCTCAGAATAGCAAATTGTGCTATATAGTGGTGTCTTTGCAGGTACAATTCCTTCCTAGGACTGTGGCAATCAAAAAGACTAAATGCAGCCTGTGCAACTAAAAGGGGTGGAAAAAATGCTTGCTTGTTTTTGTTGTTTTTTCTCCTTACCCAATAAGAGCCTACCTATTTTGCCCTGATCATCAACTGTGAAGAATGATCAGGATCCTTAAGATTAATGAGAACCCTGCTTGTTTTCTTCTCTGGGTGGCTGGCTCAGCAAGTGATCAAATCACTAGAAACAAAAAGGAGTAAAGCCCTGGAGAGGAGTTCTGAGTACTTTATTATTCCAAATAGCAGTGGAAGGACTGATAAGGCAGTAAAAGCATATTGAACTGCGATCTTGCAGCAGGAAGTAGATGGGGAAATGGGGAAAGTAGCGGGGAAGGATTTTCAGAGGCCAGGACCACATTCTTCAAAGGAAGGGAGAATTAGGATGCCTTATTGTATGAGGTAGAACCAAAGAGTTAAGCAAACTCTAAGCTGAACAGTCGTCATTAATCTGGATTAATGGCATAAAAAGGTCTTTGTAGTAATGAAACTCTTTGAATATCTTAGCATAGCTAACAGTTTCAGAAAATTAATGAAACTTTCAAATCCTCATCTCTTATGACAGATGGATGATCTGTGTTTTTCTCTTGAGCCTTTAAGTCGATGTGTTATTCTGATAGTTTGCTTGTGGTATTTATTTTGAGTATTGAAGTGACATTAAAGTAGAAGAATGGTGGCTGTACCTGGTCAGACAAAATGCCTGGTTAGCCCTTTATGTTCTTGTGATGAGGAGCAGTCTGCCATGCTTCTCCCCCAGTTTGTTCCACCTGTAGCCAGTAAGACTGTTCCCACTGAGTCCTGATCCCCCAAAATTTCTTTTCTAACCTCTGTCTGGTGAGCTGCCCTGCTTGTCCCCTGCACATAGCATCCAGCTGGTTTGTCCCCATACCATGCCATGGAAACAGCTCATGAGCTGTTTGCTTTGTTTCTTCTCCTTTGCATCCCACAGAGCGAGCTCAGGGGAATGCCTGCAGCCCTGGTGTGTGAACATGTACTTGCTGCTGGTTCCATGGCCAACTGGGGACTTAAGCTGGAAAATTTTGACAGCAAGCATTGACAGGGGCAGTGGAGAGAGACGCTTGCAGAGTCTTGGGCTCATGATGTTTTTTTGGAGTGAGAGGGCAACCATGGTAACATGCACCTGGCTACAGCCACTCTGCTGGCCCTTTCAGTACCTCTTAGGTTGTTTTTTGGCTGGGCTTTTTCTTTCCTTTTTAATTTATGCCCTTACCATCTAAAGCCTTGCCAAATTACAGGACCTACTTGACAACCTCCTTCTAAGCAAACAAAATGGGAAGTGTCACGACATGCTTACAGACTGCTGGCAGCAGGGTAGCCTGTGGGCCTCACCCCCTTAAATGATGGGGGGGAAGTATTTTTCTAATGTTTCACTTGACTTTTCTCCTGTGTGTTATCCCACACAGAGGCTTTTGACATCAACACCTCTTTGTATTAAGAACTTTAGTTTTGAGTGGCTGTTCTGTTTGTTTATATGTACATATAAATGTTATACATATATATATATATAATGATAATATTATATATATAATATATATATATGTATAAAACAACAATGAAACTGAAAGCAATTTGTCTTAAGCCTGACACTTGTGAGTTATGTATGAATCATCCCTAGTCCTTATCCTAGACAGAGCAGGGAACAATTTTGTCCATGCCACTTGTGATTTTACTGCGTTCTCTTAGTTGTTCTTTTCCCGGCTAATAGTCCTTCATTTATATAACATGCTTTTGGTAATGAAGCCGCTTCTTACCTTTGATCATCTGACTTCATAGCTTTCCTAATTCTCTGTAAGATGGCAGAACAAGGAGAGGGGAAAGCCAGGAATGCCTGCAGTATTCCGGATATGGGACACCACGGATGTGTGTAGGAACACAATGATGTTTTGTTCTTTTCCCTAATAATTCCACTTATTTTAAGTCTCTTGATTGGAGAGTATTTCGTAACATGTCTGACACAAGTTTGATTAAAGTGCCTCTTCTAAAGAAGTTTTAAAAGTATTTATATTGAAGGATTAGATGGGGGAAGACATTTTGTAGTTATTTTCTTCCTCAAAGTTCTCATAAAAGCTGTTCTTAGAGGCCTCTGTTAAGACAATGTACAGTTATTTAACTTACGTGCTCATAATGCTATGAGTTTTTCTGCCTGCCACATGTGCATGAGAGGTTTAACGGGACTAGCTATCTTCCGAGTTATAAGCCATGAGTTGTATATTTAATGTTCCTAATGACTTTTTTTTTTTTTTTTTTTTTTTTTTTTTTTAAGAAATGTGTTCTCAAAATCTGTAAAATATACCAGCAAGCTTGTAAAGGTTGTCTATACCTGTTAACAATAAAACGTGACTCTTGGGCAAGATTTGTGAGAGCTTCGTTATATGCACTAACTAGGTGCATATGACTAAGCAAATTTATCCTGAATCTACCCACCCATGCTTGCAAATTTTCAGATTTGTGCCAAGCCTGGCCTAAAGCATCAAATGTACAAAATGCCCTTCTGAGGTGTGCCTAGACAAGTGTTTTGCCTCTAACAGTCTCAGCACAGCGTGCTGTTTAGGGAGAACACTTTGGCTTAGTCTCTTTCTGCAAGTCACTCACTCGTGCCGTCCTAACACTCATAGAGGATACATCACTGCCCCTTCTCTTTAGTATCTGTTTATGGACATCTTGTTCATGGATTTGTCTCAGTTCATACTGAAGACAACACAGTAGATTTAGAGCTACTTCAGGCCACGACTGTGACAGGAGTGTCTCTGATTTTGATGACCAGCAATATTTATAAAGAGTTGTTTTTTTTCAGTTTATTTGCTTTCTGAAGCTTATATTCTGTTTTTTTTTGTTTGTTTGTTTTTTTCTTTTTTATTATTATTATTCCTTTAAGCCTTGTGTATCACAAGAATCAGACACAAAAGTAATTTTCAGTAGCGAGAGAAGAAAATTAATGTTTGTTTGGGGATCTGGGATATGTGTCCTGAGATTTTCAAAGTCTAAAGAAGAAACACAAGTGTTATTTGATTCTTTCAAAAAATACTTAAATACAAATGTATTTTGGCCAGTCACAGGGACTAGGGCCAATGTCAAATTGCTTCCTCCCACCCCTCACAACCGCTCTCATTGAGAAGCCACTTTTACTTCAAGCTTTAGACATTTATTATATGTGCAATGTCTTTTCAGTTCCTTTCTGCCTGGGGTTTTGACAACTTTGTGCAGAACTTTTCCAAAGGAGTACAGTACTTTCCCAGAGTACTACAGGTCAGAATCAAAATCTGGGCCTCTTTAAAGATGCTTTGTTGATGGGAACTTTTATTATGGGGTTTGTTTGTAGGAACTTCCACATTCCAAATGTCACTTGATGAGCACAACTGCAGTACACTGAGTACAGGGGTAAAGCAGAGGATCCTAGCTTGGTCTTGATGCCCTACTCCATTTAAAAATGTGGGAAGAGTTGCAGGGATATTTAGAGAAGGAGGGTGAAGGAGTTGGGTTGTCCACACTTAAGTCCAAAATTTCCGTTCATTCCCCCTATCTACTTTTCCAGGACGAAGGAAAAGGTAAGGGAGTTAAAGGAAAACTTTCAGGTAAGGGTTATATATAGTATGAACTTCAGAGGATATCCAGCATTATCCCTTTAGAAACATCTGTATTATCCCAAAGAAGATTCTTAGTTCATCTAGGCTTTTTCTTAATGGTGGATATCTTCCTTCTCCCTCAGTAGAGAAGTAAAGTTTACTTCTCTGAGGAAATTGTGCATTTTGTTAAGGGTTCTGAATGCATTTATGTTTAAATTCATGTGATCATTTGTTAGATGTTGTCTGGCAAGTGATACAGTGAATAAAATGGAAGATAGTCTTTTCTGAATAATCCTCAGCTTCTTATTCTAAGTCTCTGTTCCATGTTTGTGCTAACCTATTACATTTTGCTATTGTTCTACGTATTCTTTTACAGAACTCTGAAAACTGTATTTGGAATAACTTCAGTTTTATTCTTTTTTCCTCCATAAATAACATGTACAATACATTCCTCAAAATCCCTGTTATAGTCTTTATCATACAAGCCCTAATTTACAGATTATCTATTTAACAAATGCACTTGTAAAGGCTTACATTTTTATAATCGCTGTCTATTTAACTTTTCAACTGCCTTATGAGGAAACTATAAAATTGAAAGTTTATTCTGAGCCAAAGCAGGGTGTGTTCATTAGCTAACTGGTTTCATTAGAATGGGAATTTCCTTTCTATTTTATGGGTTACAGTGCAGTGTTGAGACTTTTAAAGTAAAGGCAAAGTATTGCTAAGATATGGAATTGCTTATCTTATCGTAAAACTTGCACTGATATCTGAGTAGTAACCTTAAAATAAAAATGGAATTAGTAAACATTGCTTTTGGTAATCATTAAAGTGACTGAATTTCATACAAAAACTATTTTTATCCACTGCTTACCAGTTATTTACCAATGTCCTTTGTCCTGGTTTCAGTTAGCACAGAATTAATTTTCTTCCTAGTAGCTGGTGGAATGCTGTGTTTTGGCTTAGAATGAGAAGAGTGCTGATAACACCCCGATGCTTTAATTGTTGCAGAGCAGTGCTTATACTAAGCCAAGGACATCTCAGCCTTTGCTCTGTCCTGCCAACGGGCAGGCTGGGGGGTGCAGTAAGAGCTGGGAGGGGACAGACCCAGGACAGGTGACCCAAACTAGCCAAAGGGGTATTCCATACCATCTGACGTCATGCTAAACAATATATAGGGGTGGCTAGCCGGGGGGAGGGGGCCGGACTGCTCGGGGTTAAGCTGGGCATCGGTCAGCGGGTGGTGAGCAATTGCATTGTGCATCACTTGTTTGTACATATTATTAGTAGTAGTACTATTATCATCATTGTATTATTATTATTATTATTATTATTATTATTATTATTATTTTCCTGTCTTATTAAACTGTCTTCATCTCAACTCACGAGCTTCACTTTCCATTTCTCTCCCCCGTCCCAGAGAGGGAGGGGGGAGGGTGAGCGAACGGCTGCGTGGTGTTTAGCTGCCAGCCGGGTTAAACCACGACACCTTCTATAAAATTAGAATCATTTTGCAAGCAGTGTCCTGATACTTTAGCTGGACCAAAATATTGGCTTCAAAGTCTTCTGGAAGATTGAAAGAAAAACAAATTCTACAACCTGTCTGGCTCTACTCAATGCTGATCATAACAGAGGAATTTCTACCACTAATTTGGGGGGCAATTTCTCTATTTTATTCCAAACTCTGGCAGATCTGTACCTGGGAAAGACAACTTGAGAATTCTACTATATGTGTGTGTGTGTGTATGTAAATATATATATATATATATATATATATATATATATATATATAAACATTTATATAGAGAGAGAATTTTGTTGTTGTTACTAAAATTTTGCTTTTTTTTTTTTTTTTTTTTTTGAGTAAAATAGGTTTTTATTTGGCAGCAAAATCTCCTGTTGAACTTTTTATGTTTATGTGGAAGAAGTTACAATATATGAAGTAAAAGATTAAGGCAAAACTTTACATGGAAGTAGTTATTTTCTTAGTGTAACATGATCTGATCTTCAATTTATATTTACCACTTTTTTCTTATATGTGTATAAAGTTTAGTGACAGTGCAGTGAAGGACTGGTAATACTGGACCACATTACTAATTTAACTAGATTTGGCTAGTCATCCATGTTTCCAGCAGAAGGTGGCCCAGGAACGGGGAGAACCAGGGAGATATTGTTAATTAAGTTTGTAAATAGGTTAATTACTGCAATAATGTTAATTCTGCTCCTGAGCAGCTAAAATTATCCTGATAGTTTGTACAGCCACCCCATCCCTTGGTTGGTTATTATTTGTTCATGTCGAATGGAGGCAGTTGTCCAAAATGTTTTCTATAGAAGTACTCTAAATAACATGTGACCTATATTAAACTAAGGAAGAACATACATGTATAAGCAAGTACTTGCTTCCCTTTTACTTTATACCCAGGCTGACAGTGACATGAGTTCAGCATCTGGAAACCTTTCTCTAGCTATGCTGAAGAAGATTTAGGGTTGCTATTTTGCTGTCATTCCACATGGATAATGTACCACCCTAAAGCCAAGCTAAATCTACCTATATAATAGTACTGATGGACACTGCAACTGTGGTATATGAAAATATGTATTAGATTGCTATTCCAATAAAAATCAAGCATTCAGAATTTACAAAATGACAGAATTAAAACCAATGCTAGAACTAAAACTAAAATTAAAGTTTTTATTTTTTTTTCCCAGTGTTATATTAACACTTTGGAGTTGAGTAATTTCCAGGGACTTTGAAAAGACTACCAAAAACGCTCCCAGTTGTATCATCTGTACCTGATACAGTGTTTTCAGTGGGCATGGGCCTGTATGACCAGCTTCCAGGAGTGTTGGGAGCTCTGTCCTCCTTTCCCTGCTGCCATCCCACATCCCGTCTGGTTCCACCCACCATATTCAGCCTGTTTCTCTATATGGCACAATGGGGCTTGGGGTTAGGGAGTGTTAAACCACACCAACCTGGTTGCTTCCACCTTTACCACAACACGTTAGCTGAGCTGAATGTAATCTGGGAGCTGTGAATTCGTAAGGAAACTGATCCAGCTGAAGAGATGGAAGCCCATGTCTTAAGAACCTTTGTGTCTGGACCCCTTTCCCCCACAACACATGCTCTCCAAGGCATCACTGTAAATCCTAGAGCAGCTGAGGGGAGCAGCAAGCTGTAGCTTTAGGCTTCTGTCTTTCACCTCTACCATTGAGCAGCTTCTGTGTTTTAAATCTTGTGCCAATTCCATGCTGCTTCCTTGACTACTTGTTTCCCTTCTTCAGACCATGGTTTAAGCCCTTTCCCTCCCTGTCTGTACCTAACCCTCTAACCTTTAATTACCTTTTTTCTTGCAAATAGATGCCAACTAAGTGGCACCAGGCTGACTCAGCTCTTCTCTGATCCCTTTGGCTCAGTATCTGCATGTAGCAAATTCATTCCCAGCTCAGGTCACTGCTTCAAATCACAGCACTTTTTTCCTACTTCCCTGGCTCTTTCCTCTGACACCCAGTTGCAAACTCTAGCTCCCTTCCCTCTCCTGGTGTCCTTCCTTTTTTACCATCTTCCTCTCAGGGTGGACAGCCTTTTTCTGCTTTCTATTCCCTTACACTCAGGTTTCCCCCATTCATCTGCCTGCTCTGGAATTGCCCAAGAGAGAAAAATCTCACTGCTGTGACCTCATAACCAGCTGCAGGCCAGAACTCTACACACACGGGGAAGACAGCAGCTTCAGGGAGAGCCTATTGATCCTTGGTTCAAGCTTTCTTGCTTTAGCAGAGTAATCTGCCAAAGGCTCTGTTAGAAATTTGTGAGCTGCAGTGGTTAGAAAACTTATCTGTTGGGCAAGTTTTACTAAAGATAATAAAGCATGCCCCTAAGGCACCCTCTGTGTTTCTTTCTCTTCTCTATCACTCCAGATCATACTTCTCTGTCAGTTTAAGATGCTACAAATCTCCAGAGAGGAGGCTGCACAATTTTAATGCGGACAAAAAGCAGGCTTTAGGACAGACCCACATTGGAAAAAATTGAGCTTCAGGTTAAAGTCTGTCAAAATCTTTGAATAAACAACTAGAAACAAGGTCTTATAAGTGAAAAAATGGGACCAGGTCCAGCTGAAATTAACAGCTTAACCCAGTGTTGTTTGGTACTGCTAGCCAAAATAGCATTCCTGTTGCCCACCTGCTTATTTGTCCCTGCTGGAGAGCCCGTGTAAGTCTGTTAGGCCACGTTTTCAGTCTGTTTTACCTCTTGACTTTATATGTACTCAAGGACATGGGGGGTGCAGGAATAAGTGGCTGGGAGCAGACTGAGCAGAGCATTGGTTGTGGTGTTAGCCCAGGGTATTTGTTGAGCAATAACTTCAGATCACAGCGGTACAACTAACTCTGTCACGAGGGCCTATTTTCTTTTTATTTTGCAATGAATGCACTATGAAAAATAGCAATAGAGCAGAAAGTGTCTTGAAGGATGCAGTAATCCTTTGAAAAACACCTGTGGTTATTGGCTGGATTTATCTCACTTTATCTGCCTAGTGGTTAAGTAACTGATTCATGCTGTCTGGACTTCTGTATAACTAGAAGACAGAGAAAGGCACCTGTGAGGAATGCAGGACACTATCTCATCAGCTACTGTTTCAAGTTGTTTTCTAATTTTCAAGTTTCAGAAGTTATCACTTTGAAGTGGGCATATACTGATTGGGGGGTATTAAATGAAATAATTATGTGCACACATGCACCTGTTTCTTACGTAACCAGAGAAGGTATTTTCTGCTCCATCCTTTCTTCTCTGTGTCCTCTTTGCTGAAGTTGGTGAAGCTAGATGCAGTGCTGAAGTATCGCTTGTAGTTTAAATCCTGTCGGTTGGTGTGGAGTTATAAATAGCAAGTGGCTGAAGGAGAGGGTGACAGGGGTAAAGAAAAGCAGCAGCAGAGGAGAGAGGATGAAAGTGAAGGGGAACAGCCATGCAATTATTCCCTGAGCTCCAGCAATATGCAGCTAGAAACTAAAGCTAATACGAACACTATATACCAAGATACTCTAGGCTGAGAGAGTCTAAAGTATATTTGAAAACAATAAATAAACTGTGACTTAGATCAATACATCTGATACCTAAAGTCAACTGTTGTCTTTATTAGTGTTCAATGCTAATACAGTGGTATGAAAGGGGAGATAATTTTAGTATGGTATTTCCTGAGGTCATATACTTTTATTTTAAAGTATTGTTCTGTATCCGGATGCCGTTGCTTAATTTAGCTCTAACTGTAGAATAAAATGATGCTGTTCCCACCCTTGTATGTATAGGCACACATGCATGCACACACAAAATGTATATATATCCATATATGCACATAGGTATGTGTAGACATATCAATACACATAGATTCTTTTAAATATTATTTTCATTATATTTAACGCTTAAAAATGTCAGATAACAATTCTGCTACAGTTGAAGTAAAAATACTTTTTTTTCCCATAAAGTAAAGTCTTGTAATTTTATGGGTTTATTTCCAGTAGGTCAGCCACAATTTGCAAAATTCAGCATCATAGGGAAAATCCATTAAAAATGGAAATAGTCTTTAGAAAGGTATATACTGGAAAAAAATAATTGTCTATTTTATACACTGCCTGAAGCTTTCTTGTCAACTCTAGTAAAGTTGACAAGCCCATGTCAGGGAGACGGATTGCAGACAAGTTATTCAGGAGCTGGTTATTATGTTTGTTACAGTGTTGATAAGATGTTACACTGACATTTGTTAAGAGTACAGGATATTTACTTCCTTTTTATTAATATTTTATAAATGTCAAGTTTTTAGGTCTATATACTCTTAGGTTAATATACTATTGAAATCTAGTATAATCCAGTGCAGCAAATGTGCATTGTCAGGAAAATGGTTTTTATTTACAGCAGAGACACACCTGCAAGCCAAAGCAGTGTCTTCTTGAAGAGAAGCTTTTCTGTCTGTTAGAAGACTGACTCTCACTCAAATCAGTGTCAGCTCTATTTGATGTGAATGACTAGTAGGCTGTGTTGAGCTAACTTTGGATCCTCTCACTTAAATGTTGTCTTATGTCATTTCATAGTTGTAAAAGTTGATAAAGATATGCATGAGATGTAAGTGATGAACTGAATAACCTTGTTTTTATTAATCTGATGCCTTCAGTTTTGCAGGTCTTTATGTCCTGATCTGCACAGATAGGAGTTCAAGAATGATTATAGTTTGTTCCATAGTTCCTTCCATGATTAAATGTGACTGTTCACACATGTACCTTTAAATACACTCTGAGATCTTTGTAGCTGTGCCAACGAACCAATTGCCTACACTCTCCTAACTTAGATGCCAAACATGTTTTCTCTTTCACTCCTGCTCCTTTCACACTTGCCCTCATTTTCATCCTCCTTTAATAATTTTTTTTTTATTTGAGTGGAAAAATGAGACTTGTGTCACCCTCTCACAGTTATTTGTTTCATTTAAGTCAAAAGTGATTCACAGTGACCTTAGTTGTTTCCCATATTTGTCCCCAAACTGTGAAGTGCAACAGAATGCATCTTCCTGCTTTAAATAGAAAGAAAGATGCTTTAAGTAGGCCATTATTTAAAAAAATAGTCAATTTGTACTTTGTACTTGAAATGTTGTTCTCTACACTAGCACTCCAAGTGGTAGTTTCATAGAAAATATGACAAATGAGTAACACTGAATGCAACTCCCTGCATTTCCCACTCATGGCGTGTTTTTGTTTTTAAATGGGAAAAGGCTGTTCAACTTCATTAGAGAGGAAATTGGAAATGAATCAATTAAAACCCTTACTTTAATCCAGTGGAGTGCCCTAATTTTTCAGCATGATAATACTGACCCTGTCAGGCCTCCTTGTTATGACTGGCAATGAGCATTGGCAGAAACGAAGTATTAGATGATACAATGTTGTCTTGAAAGCCTGGAAACTTTATCTTAAAAATAGTTCAACTGATTTACTGTGCCAGCTTGAATGGCCTTAGTAATAAATCACAATTGTGTTTTATATGGCCTATAAAATGACAACCTATAAAGATAGGCAGAGTAAAAAACAAACATACGTTACTGTTGCAAAAGTATTTCCTATGTTATCTGCTACATCCCATACAAACAGTTCCCATTCTGTTTTTAGTGTAAGCCCAAGGTGAACAGAGTATTAATTTAAGAGGATCTCTAAAGATCGTTTAGTTTTGTTTTCACCCTGCTCTTTTAAAATGCATTAAAATAGAGTCCTACGTGTGAAAAACCAGGCAAAACAAAATATAGACTTTAAACTGATGAGACTTAAAACAAAACTGATTTAGGTTGCGTAGGTATTCCTTCAAGTGTTTAAAGTTGAGTACTTGGTAGATAATAAAAGACTATTATGGCAAGTAGTACTAGTAGAAAGACTTAAGGCCACAGGAAAAATTATTTCTATTTGATCCTTCGTTAGAGTGTTGTCACGGGAGAGGTGTCATAAGAATATAGTGCATGTAGAAGGGGAAGAAGTGAGCTGCACCAGGGAAGTACCCTCCTCCCCTCATCTTGATGTCTGTGGATCAGCCTGCCCTGGAAAAGAGGGAAATATAACTATTTCTATAGTTATAGAAATATAATTATGAAAGGAGAGAGAGAGGAAAATAGCTTCTAGGGAGAATCTTAAATAAATGGTGACTGGGAAAAACATGCAGATATCTTTGGTAAATAGAAAATTTCAAGTGGCAAAGTGCATATCAAAATTAAAAGCTGAAGTCTGAAATATTAGTACTTTTTTTTTTTTTTGAGTGACTAAACTTTGGAATAAACTGACAAGGAAAATTGTGACTTCTTGACAATCTCTTCTGATTATCAAGTCTAGATGCCTCTCAGGTTAAGAGATTTAAAGTTTACAAGATGTTAGATTCAGTGCTGAGATATGGAAATGGCCATTGCACAGGAATTTGAAGTAGGTGATCTATTTCTGTGGTACCTGACTCCTCAAGCACCATACCATCCTTGTACAGGCACATGTAGCATGGCACGTCAAATCCTTCTCAGTCTGACTACAAGTACAAAAAAGCTTAAGACATCAATCAGGGTTGGTATTTCATCAGACTGCGTTGTGAATACTGAGATCTTGAAGGGCTGTGTTTGGAGAGATGCTTCCTGCCGCCTCTCACCCCAGCTTTATCCTTTGGCTTTATCCTTGCAGTGACTCCAGTCTATCACATTTATTATCCGCTCATCCCCACAGGTTTCCTTAATTCCTGTGTTAGAGCTGCTTTATAGCCCTGGCCTCTACAGCATTACATGGCAAGAAGCTTGTGTTGCACAACCAGCTTGAGTGTTGGTGGGGATGTGTAACTAACTCATTTTTCTTTGTTTTTGACCTGTAGTTTGTCTGTTTCTTTAGATTTCTATCAGATTTTGTTCTGTGGGAAATAGTGTATAATTATTTTTATCACTTGTGATTTTATAATTCTTGTCCAGAAAGAGCTTGACTTTGTGGGTTGCCATTCTTGTGTTTATGCCTTTGCATTTTTGAGATGGGGTGATCTGGTTATGACATGATGTGAGAGAACATGGAAAATATTGGAAATATAATCATACATGACCAAAATGCAATTATGTCCTGTCAAATCAACAGCTAATAGAAGCCTGTTTTATTCAAGTGTCTTCATCCCAAGATGCTCGTTAATAACATACAGGTGCCCATCTCCATTGTAACGAATATATATTTCATCACCTGATTGGAGATTGTATGCTGCCTCTTACCTGTCCTTACGTATCCTCTTATAAAAGAAGAATGTGTACTTGTATGATGGACAAATGTTTACTTACATTTCAGTAAGTTAGAGTAGCTATCATCATGATGTGCCTGTTTGTAATTAAGTGAAGAGAGAGAAGCTGTGAACTTCCCATAAATGATATGGTAGGGAGCAAGCTGTAAGAACAATTCAGGCAGCCCCAGCTTGCCTATATTCATATGTAGCAGTATCTGAAAAAGAGGACAGGAGGGAGTAAGCTGTAGCTATGTACAGAAGGAATTATTCTAGTGAGCCAAATCCAGTCAGTAATTTGGGCACTTCAGTCCAAATGACCTTACTGGCTTTGGAAGAAGTATCACATTTTTTATTTTTTTTTTTTAAATTTTTTTTAGAGTTTTTTTTTGTTCTTGCTATGTTGTGGGCTGTGTTTTTTGTTGTTGTTTCTTTTCTTATTTTTTAATAGCATGTGTGAAAGTTCGAACTGTGATTGCCTCCAGAAGTTTTAAGTAAAACAGTAAAGGCCATGTTAGAAGATGAAAATAAGATTTGGCAATATTGCTAAAAGGAAAAAAAAAAAAAAAATCTTTCATGCAGTGTTTTGTTTTAGATAATTTGTTTTATAATTAAATGTGGATACACCACTTTTCAGAGACTAAGCATGCCAAGCAAATGAGAATACAATTTATATATTAAAATATCTAAAATTGTTCGGATTTGACTATGGTTTTAAATTGTTAAGGATTTTAAAATAAGAGTTTTTTTTTTAAAAAACTATGAGTTTTTTGGCTTATATTCTCTTATTTATTCAGTTGTATATCTCAAATCTATTAAGCCAATTGTTACTATGGGTTTGCACTAACATGCAAACGGAACTTGACCCATATTGTTGTCATAAAGTGCAGACCTACGTGCAGATTCATGTGTAGAAAGAAACAAAATATGTAGCCATTGTCCCTAGTACAAATCTCACTCCTTTATTGTTGGTTATACTTTTGGGTAAAAGATGAAGGATCTGATCAGTAGTAAGAATGGGGGAAAAAGGAAAACCTGCTAAGGGCCAGACTGTGTGGCCCTGCACTCAGGATATCATGGTTAACCTCTAGGCACTGAACAGATAGGGAGGAGGGAGAAACCCTGAGCAACAGCCAGTTATGGAGCAAGACAATGCCCTGAATTAGGGACTTGGTAAAAATCCCTCGGTGGTTTTGAATTTCTGATAGAAACAGTCCTGAAATACTGGATTCACATTTCTTAGGTGAACTATTAGAATGTATTTTTTTCTAGTCTTCTGAGAAGCACAAAGAAAGTGCAAATGAGTACAGGATGATACTTAATTTCCTAAATTCTCCTTACTGCTTTATGAACACAGGCAGTCAAGCTGTTTTCCATCTCTAACCCGTCCTTTCAAAACATGGAGAGTGACTTTTTATTCAGGCAGTTAACAAGGGAGAAAGGTTTTAAACCAAAGGAAGACCCATTTAGATTAGATGTTAGGAGGAAATTCTTCACTCCAAGGGTGGTGAGGCACTGACACAGGTTGCCCAGAGAAGCTGTGGATGCTGCATCCCTGGAGGTGTTCAAGGCCAGGCTGGATGGGGCTTTGGGTAACCTGGTCTCGTGGGAGGTGTCCCTGTCCATGGCAGAGGATTGGAAGTAGAAGATCTTTAAGGTCCCTTCTAACCCAAGCTGTTCTATGAAAATCAAAACAATGATATCAGAGAGGAGTTTAGAAAGGAGTGTGTATGCCAAGCAAATGTCCACAAACAGGAGACATGGATCATGCATTTTAGTTGACTCGCATTTGTTTTCTTACTATCAAAGCTTTTCTTTCTGCTTAGTCATAACTTCTGCGTTATGTTTTTATTAGCGCAGTGAATAGAAAGGAAAATACCTGTCACTTAGCTATTGTAGTATGCATCTTGAAAGGAAAATAATTTAAATGTATAAGCAGTGTGTTCTGGGAAATCCTGGAGTTTTATACTGTTGAAGGTTTCTGCTTGTGTATTTTGCTTCTTAGCACATCACGTCTGGCTTGGTAGAAAAACTATCCGAGTTAGTGAATCCTTACTTCAAAAAAAAAAATAAAAAAAAATTTGTGTGCATTTTTGTTGTATGCCTTAGTTTTATACTCACGTAGCGGTATTATTGCAGGGATACTGCAGCTGTGTTAGCATTGTTAAATGTTCCTTAGGTCTTTAAACGTGATTGGTCTTGTTGCTCTACATCTTGTAGTAGCAAGGGCAGAACCCTGCCTCAGAAGGCTTTAAAAAAAAATAAACAGAAGAGACAGAAAAAGCTTCACTGCTCTTAGGTTCATTTAACAGTTCTGTGTGTATGCTTACCTACTTCACAACTGGAACAATTTGTGATCTACAAGAATAAAATACGACCATTGATATGTAGCTGTAAAATTTATTTTTTTGCAAGTGCTTTAAAATAAAATTGAATTATATTAAAAGCAGGGCCAATATTTTTATTATTATTATTATTTTATTTTCTCTTAAAAACTAGAGATAGTATAAAATAGCAAACACATGAGCTCACTTACCTTAGTCAGGACTTCAGTGATAGCATCTTTATAATAGGGAAGAATTCTTTTTCAAAAGCAGATATTGCAGCTCCATATTACATAATTAGTATGAAAGATGCTTGCTGTAAGTTTAAATTGCCATGCAACTCAAATAGACTGATTTGATTTTCACAGTTGCCCAGATTAAAGCCATAATGTGACGCTGAATATATTTTGATGTGATTAATTCATACCTATATCAATTTTAGAACTTAAGAAAGGTTCTGCTGATTGGAAAATCATGGTTCTAAAAAGGCACTTTATTTAAATGCATCATTTAGTTTCCTGTCTGATTCACTTTCCAACTCCTGAAATACAGTTGAGTTGCTTCTGGTATTATGATTTAAGCCTCTACTGTAGTTAAATACTGAAGTGCTTTAAAGCATCATTTGGAAAGTGAAAGAAAGCTGTCATGTTCTAATTGCTCATTTTTAAGAATTCTTATCTGTCTTGTGTTACTCATAGTTAATTTGCTTTTGCTAAAATTTGTTTCTTACTGTGATCATATGTAAGAAAGATAAACTGTAGCCACGCACATAAACTAAATGTAAATAACAATTATCACTACATTATGGGCTTATTTAAACAAAGAAGGTCCATAGCAAAGGCTCCTGTAAGTGCTCCTGTAAACTCTCTTGAGGAGATGACTAACTGTGGACTAGCCTGTATGAATTATTGCAAACAGCAGCAAAGCTGAATGAGTTTGGTTAATGCCCCTCATGTTATTTCCTCTTCTTACATCTTCCACTTCAGATCACTTTCTGTGTAATCCACAGGCTGAGGATTTTTGGGGTTATGAAGGCAGTACTCATTCTTAGAGTCTTAAATCTCGTTCTATAGATTCAGGCACCCCACATGTTTGGTTAATCTTCTATCAAAACCAGTGGATGTTCCACTACTGATAGCAGTGGGGGTTGGACCAACTTTGTGTATTTGTGTAGCAAATGTCTCTTTCATTGAAAACTGGTATCTGAAAAAGAAGCTTTACTTGTCCAAGCGTGATTTGCAGACTTCATTGCAAATCTTGCATTGTTTTGCACTTGCAAAATGCACTTGCATTGTTTTGTGTCACATACAAGCTTTTTGTTTTCAAGAGAAGGAAATATGATTTCTGTTTTGCTGTTCCTTCTACTGCCTTACATTATTTGAAAGTAAGATACCACTTTATATTACAATTTACTTTGTATTTCATCAAACTAATAAAATTCAAGATTTTTCATTATTTAAGGTACATTATTATCACAAAATATTTTATTTAAACAAAAGGGCAAAATAATGTTTGAAAATTATGCCATGATTTCTTTTAATTCTAGTTAAAAAAAAAAAAAAAAAAAAAAAAACTATTTAGGAATGTATCATCAGTCTAAATGCAAAGCTTTTAATTCAGAAAGATCCTTAATGTTATGTTACGCCTTAGACAGAAGTATTGGTGAGGAGGTGCATGTATTATGAACAAATCATTTTAAGACTACATTTCCTTCTTTTAATGAACTGAAGATTGTTGTAGTGGGTCAATAAATCAAGCAACTGTGAGTGTTTGTTACACAAAGAGCTGGCTTCTGCTGAATGTCTGTGTGATGCAATTTAGAATGGAGGGTAGTCTTGTGGCTAAGCCAGAGATCAGATTTTTATGTAGACCCAGCACAGGGATGGGTGGCTTATGTTTGAATCCATGAATGGAAAAAGTAGCCAGACAGCAATATAAGTGTGTATTGATGACTGAAAGCATTTCACTGCTGTGGTGCTCTTGTTTTATTTACTTAAAGTCTAAGTACATTTCTACCTGTTCTAATATTGACTTTTATATATGCCTGTATTGTTGCGTTACGCGGTTGGAATGGACTTTGTAGTCTGAGAGTTGTCATAAATTCTGCAGACACCAAGAAAACAGAACTACATTTTAAATTGTATTTATACTCCTTATGAGAGTGATACTGCTTCTAAAATAAGCATCTGGAATTATTTCATTAGTCATAAGAAGATCTGTTTACCTTTCATTCTCTCTCCATACCCATACCCTCTTAAAGTACCAGGTAGCAATATGATAGACAGAGTCTTGATTTTGAAACAGATGTCAAAACAACATTTATTAGGCCTTTTTTTAACTGTAGCACAAAATAATAGTGTAGAAGGACTTGATATATTTTCATAAAGAGATTTTGTCAGCTGCTTATGTAAAACAGATTTATTGAAAGCCAATATACCAATGCTTGTCTGCATTTTTAAAGCAGTTTTACTTTCCTTCATATATATATATATATATGTGTGTGTGTGTGTGTGTACACACATGCATACACTTAAGACCACTTTTTTATGAAATTAAACTCCACTTGTTAGGATCAGGTGTCCTGTAGCTTCCCATATAGAGCTGTCTATACCAATTTTGAACAAATATTTGGTCCACTGAATCTAGTTGAAGCCAGAACAAATGAAATTACATGTCCTTATTTTGTTACATACACTGGAATATTAGTTTGTAACAATTTTTAATAGGATATGCTGGTCTGTTTTCATTAAATAAATTTGTCTTGATTGTTTAGTCTGATTTCATCTGTAGTGGTACAGTTTTACCACGAGATGCTGACTTGATTAAAAGCTTCACAGCATTTTTTTGTTTGCTATTATATGCTCTTCATATGGGACAGTAAAGGGAAGACTGGTACGAGAGAAATAGTAAACTAGTAAACTTTGTTTATGTACAAAGTTTACTATTGTACAAATATCTAGAACAGGGGGATTATTCAACACAACTCTCTTACCTAACATCCAATGTGAATGTTCTTTGCTCTAGATTTAGGTCAACTGCTATCTGTCCTGGTTAATGTGGACAAGCAGAATGGCTTATTTCCTTCTCCTTAGTTCTTAGCCCTTTATTTCCCTTAGACTTCTCTTCTGTAGACTAAACAATGCTAGTTCCTTCAGTTTGTTCCTTGTGGATGTTAACTAGTGCTCAGCTTGTGACTCATAGATCACTGTTTTGGAGAGCAGAGTACAAAGCTGGAATTTCTTCAACTTGTATTTGTCCAATTGAGTATTCCTTCTTGGAGGACAGAACTTAAAAGATCCTGAAGACTGGATATGTCCTAATGAATTTACCATCTTTAGTTTTCTCTGAGTATTTCTCTTGTCTGCAAAGTTCCTTTGGAGTTCCAATCCTGTCTTCCTGTTTTTACAGCTTATCACGAAGGAGTTGGCTGCATATTTTGTAAGCATCTCCCTCTTCCACCACCCAAATCTGTAAATAATATGTTCAGTAGAACAGCACCATGAGTACAGCTGTGTTCGCTTTGACAGTTAACCACTAATAAACATTGTAGCATAGTTTTCCAAAAGATTTGCTTCTGTCTTTGTAGTAACTTCCTCTATACCAAATTTCCTGCATCTTAGAATATCAAGGAAAAAGTCTTACTCAAGTCAAAATAAATTAGAGAGTGGACAAAATGAGACTTCTAAATCACACTGAGGTCACAAGCTTTCCAAGAAAAGTAGGGTCAGGCATCTGAGCTAGCAGAAAAAAAATGATACTGATTTTTCTCAAGAATAATTGTTAAGAGGAAGTGCAGCTCCATGGTAACTGTTTCTGTTTCTTTTAGTCCCTTACCAGTGCAACACATTGGAGAAAGTGCTGTGTTTGCTTATCAGTATCTTTTAGTGGGTCCCTCTGACCCATGGGGCCTCACAAAATCATGCACAGGGTAGGACTGTGAAGGAAAAAAAAAGTCTGTGTTGTACAAGTGCTTGGTGTGCAGCTAATGCAGTTTTTGGCTGAAAGCTTTCATTGTGCTGGGGGTTTAAAAAGCATCCATGGTAAATCTAGAAGCACAAGGTGTCTGGATCTGACTGGAGTCTGCATTTCCATGCAGAGATTGGGAGAAGGGTGCTGGGAGCAATGAGTCTGGGCTGCTGGCTTGCAAAGAGAAAGCGTGGCACTTCCCCACGTGTAAATCTTAGAGTGCTGCTTACCTTCCAGAGGTTTTATCCTAACTCATCTGATTCATATTGCTTCTTCCTTATCAGTGTGACACACTTCACTGTCATGAAAGGAAAAGATAATGATACTAAATTGACATGATTTGTGTGTTATACACAGCCATGATGTTTACAATCCCTTGAGAGGACAGGGGGCAAGGATTCTTCTTTTCCCACTCCCCAAGAACTTGCAAATAACTTGTTTGTTTATTGTTTGTTCCTGTGTTTGTGCAATTGGCGTTGAGCTTTGGAATTCTGCTTTCCTTTTCCAGTCTCCTGAAACCACCAATACTCCAGAAGGTCTCCAAGACAGCAGTTAATAGCTCTGCAGTTGCTTCTGTCAAATCTGAAAATATCTTAGGGCTAACTAGACAAAGGCATTTGGTTTTGAAGCATCCAGATTAACATGTTGGAGAACACTTTGTGCTTTCCCAATTTTAGTTGAAGTTCTTTGTCACTGTGTTAATTATGTCAGCTAATTACAAATGAGCTTTTGTTTAAAAAAAAAAATTGTCTGAAAAGAGACTGAAAAGTCTGTCTTCTCAGATTAATCTGTCAATAAACTTCTGTCCATCATCATCTTTGTTTTGAAGTTTAATGGACACTTTAGTCAAAAACTCTATTTCCTTCTTCACATTCTGGACTTCTGGACTAAGTTCTGCCTTAAAGTTTTACTCAGATTTCAAAATACTTGCTCTCTACTTGTTTTCTCTATCTTCTCTGTCAAAAAAAAAAAAAGAAAAAAAAAAAAAGAAAAAAAAAAGTATGTAACAGAAACTTGCTGGACAATCTGTTCTGCTTCATTTTTTTTTCTCAGCAGATGGGCAAGTTAAAGCACAGTTCCCTGTACTAATACGTCCTGCATATTGGTTGGTCAGATCATGAGAAGCTGCATCCTACTCACCTTCCTGTGGCTAACATCCTTACTACCACCTTTACTCTTTTCAGTCTTGTCGTTCTCCATCTGCAATAGATGTCTGTCTATAAACAGCATGTGCTGCAGCAGATATGTGCAAATGGCATCTGTTATAATTGCAGCTTTGACCAAAGTCAGTCATACTTACTGATGGTCTTTCATACCAGTCCTGTTTATCCTGCAAGTATGTTCTGTTCACAACTCAATTGCTCAGAGGGGGGGAAAGAAATGTAAAAGTTAAACTAGATAAATTTTTGCCTTGTAAATCATTTGAACTGATTAGAAGAGAGAGGGCTGGATTTTGAGCTTTACCCTTTTACATAAGCTAACAATCTGTTCTAGGAAAAACAGCTTTGTATTTGTAGGGACATAAGGTAGATTTATCAGAGTTTGTGTGTTGTTGGTGATTGATGTAGTACACAGACATAATAAATGCCAGCTGTTCCTCCCCCATAAATCAGAAACAATAATATTTCTTTTTTATTTTGGTTTGAACTGTGTGACTTGGTTGAATTCCTTTTTTGATTTCAAAGGCCTTTTTATTTACAGTTGCAAAATAGCAATTTATCTACACTAACAAGTTAGGAACATTATAAATATAACATTATAATGAAACCTGAAAACAGCATCACAAATACTTTAATATTACTAGGAATTGCTATGCTTCATGAGGTATGCAAAAAAACGTTTCTTTTTTTTTTTTTCCACATTTTACAAATATGTAATTCTGTCTTTCTCCATTACAGTTGATTTGCTTGGGGCTGCCCACATCACTCAGTGTTCTAGCTATATTTGGAAACATCATGTTTTGTATTGTTAACCTGATTGAAACAGATTTGACTGTCTTATTCCTTTTGATCTCCACTTTCAAAGTTCATGCTTTGTCAGCAACTGTTAAATAAGGGGATTGTATACTTAGCATGAAAATATCCAGATGTTTGACAAAGTAAACATGTAAATCCAGTGATCTACATACTGCAAGTAGCTGTATGAAAATCACGATTGATCTGTCCTCTTTAGGCTAAAGGAGGTTGCATTTCCTTACTATTTCTTCTCAGTTTTCTGTAACCAATAGGTATGTTGGTAAATATCATGTGTTATGTAATAGGATCTAAAAAAAATTAAGTATTTGCATCACGTGAATGGTTGTGGAGTATGCAAAATGGAATCAAGTGAAGTTGAATTCAACACTTGTTGAATATGCATAGTCATGTAACGTGACAAGCACATTACTGCAGCTCGTTAATAAATTCAATAAATGAGAGTTATCAACAGCTGGTATCTGCTTTTATAGTTATCCAAACTAACAACTGGTGCGTGGTGACCTTTGGTAATTTATTTTAATTTTATTTTAGTGGCTATTTAGAGTTCTCAGACAGGTTTAGTTAATAAAAATTCTGTATGCTGGCATTCTCATAGATATTGCATGTCTTGTGCTGTTTCCTGACCTTCAAGTTATACGGACTTCTAAAAATGAAAGCGCACTGCTGCTTGTAAAAGAAGACAGGACTGCTCTGTTCATGTATATGACAAATGGCATCTGTTCACTTAAGTCTTGTTCGGTTCCAATGACATTTAATTTCTAGGCCCCAATCCTGCTAAATTACATATTGCAGTATATAATGCAAGTTTTACTGAATTCTCAACATCAGACTGAAATAGGTTACACATAACACAAAATACTTTTTTGTTTGGATTGTTTTGTTTTAGTATTTATTTTAAAATATTTTTTAAAAGTCTGACTTTTGTGTTGTGTGCCTTTCTCATGTTCTGCATTTACATGAAAATTAACTAAAGCATTTTTTTTGATTTATGAAAACTCACAAAACTACAAGTTGACTTTTAATGTGAAGTTCTGTCATTTCTTCTGTATTTCGTTTTGTCATTTCAATCCACATATTCTTTTAAAAGATAATTAGAAGAAATAAGACAGGTGCTACTGCTTAAAAGTGTAAACTGAAGCTTTATTATTTCAGGAGTTGTGCTTTTCAGAAATATGTTTCTCTAATTCGACCCTCAGTAACCCTTGAGAGACATAAGCACAAGTTAAAAACTAATTACATGAATTGCTTTTCTGGAACTTGTTAGGCATTTTCTGTTTATACATTAATGTAATATAAATATAGCTTAGGCAACAAAAGCCCTTGGGGTAAATTTATGTCCTGAGTAACCCTGTTCTAGTGACCTCAACAGAATTACTCAAAGTCAAGACAGAATTTAAATTAGAAGACCAGATCTTCAGCAGCTGAAAATAGCGAAACTCACCTAAAATCAATGTTCACAACTGCTGTAAAGACAGAATTGTGCCTTCAACTATATCTTGATTGGGTTTCTTGATCTGCAGGCACTTCTAGCAAAGGGGTTGCCTTTTTTTTTTTTTTTTTTTTTTTGATTCTGGTGTTAGGCTAGAGTTATGTTACGCAACCTGCTTTTGTGTGCATTTTGAAAAGGGGCTTCAATGGAGTGATGAGGAACTTAGTATCTTTCGATCTTGCATGTTTGTTTTTTTCTATTTTTTTTTCCATGCTGTGATCTATTTTCTAAGAAACTTTCTCTAACCAAGCAATACAAAGAAAATTATACTCAGTGCTTATACAATCTTGCTTAAGAGTCTCTACGCTTATATAGGGGCAGTCACCAGATGATGTTCATGTGTGCTTCCTTAATAGCTTTGTTTCAAAAATAAAATTTAAAAATAGATAGTCTGTACTCTACTCCTACAAACATGTAGTGCTTTACTTTAATCTTGGTGATTATCTCCTTCCTTAATTAGAAAAAAAAAAATGGTAAAAGTGGTCTCAGTGTTAAGTCTGGATGCAGTTGGTTTCACTACTGGAAATGTGGATTGAGACTATGTGGTTTATGAAGAGCAATGAGTGATCTGCAATTTTTCCAATACTGTAGCAATAGCCCACCAATGGGAGTTATCCAATAAATGTTTTTCCATTCAGTATCAACATTAATACTGATTTTTCAGCATGATGAGTTGTGTGTCTGTCCCTCCTCTCCAAGATTCCCTGAGCTATAACTAAAAGGGTTAATAACATCTCCATTCACTGCACAAATACTAAGTGACTATCAGTCAGTTGATTTAGATGGAAGAGAAACAGCATACATTTCTAATAAATGAATCTTTTTCCCCATCATTCTCTGAACCTGTCCTGCCAGCTTCGCCAAGGAAGTGGAAATATAGTGGAAATGTAGTTCAAGATGTGTAGGGCTGGTGTTCTTGACTGTTGCTCAGTGTTTCCATGTCTAGCTGGACAATATCCTCTGCAGAAGTGAGACCCTGCTGATATTCTGGCATAAGACATGTTTTGAGCTCTGTTGCTTTGTGCTCTGAAGCATGGTAGGATAAGTGCTGTGAGCCATTTTATGCCTCTCAAAAAAGTTAAAGCAGCCACTCTTTCTGCATTTTTGTGGCAGAGCAACACAAAGTCACCTTCCCCAAGAGTAGTGTCCTGCTTGTAGAATGGTTTTAGAATGGCTGTTCACAAGCAGTTCAGCTTCAAAGGAATAGCTCCAGTTACTTTGAAATGCTAGTCTGTGTCCTGGTCCAGAGAGTATCCCCCACAAAACAATGGAGTTCAACAATCTCAGCACTGCAATGCATAAAAACATGTAGGGTAACTGTTACGGGCAGTAGCAGCATAGCTGTATTTATATGTCTCTTCAGTCGATCTAATATATTATTTTCAGTTTGCTGTGATAGTCTTTAAAATCACCATGTTAGAACAGACTTAAGCCATGCTTGGGATTTTATCTGGTAGACTCTTTCCATTGTCTGCAGATATAGTACTGAAAGCTGTAATGCATAGACTTCTACAGCTTTTTCATCATTTTGATTTACTACAGTACAGCTTTCCCAAAAGTAGTAATGCTAATTTGAAAATGTGATAGCTGCCAGGCAAACTGCTACTGTGTCAGTTTGTCTATACACACTTTTTAATTAATGTTTTCATGTCAGAATGGAGAGCAATAGGAACAGATTAGAGAGAAGGAAAAAAAACGTTGGGGGAAGAGAATCCAGAATTTGGATGACGGACAGAAAAGTATTATCAGCAGATGGTCAAATCTGAGGAAAAAGCTCTCATAAATTTTCTGTTTTATAGAATGTCAGGGAATAATTGCCTGCACAGAGATGCACACAAACTGGGAATCAAATAGGAGGATGCATGCAGATGCATCACTGAGGCATTATTGGAACAACCGTGATGAATGGATATAGAAAGGCATGGAGGGAACAGAGATATGGGCTTCCCTTTACAGAGTGAAGCAGTTTGAGTGGACGAGCTGATGACAGAGTTGGTTGAGTATTTGTGGATTAGAGGAGGGGCTGGTGTGGGTGACATTACAGTGAGTGTGTGTCACAGATCGTTAAGTCAGCATGAGGAAGAAGGCAGTTATACTTAAGCAACTCAGAGACCCTTGTTCATAGGGGAGGCTGTAGCCACCCTGTTGCCTGCTGAAAGGACAACTAAGTGGCTTATAAGCAACCCAAGAGATTTCTGGAGACTGCTAAGGGACTGTAGTGTAGATGCAATATGCAGTCAACGTGGGTCCTTCACAAATAAAGAAGAACTGGTCAATAGCATCCTTGTCTTTTAGCAACCACAAATTAATGGAGTTTAACATCATGAGGGAGACAAGTAGCAGAGTCTGCATTTTAAACTGAGAGTGTAAACTTTGGTTTATTTACAGAACTGGTAGATGGCATTCTTCTGGAGGCAAAGTGGTTATAAGGGTAAATCATGCTTGACTAATTTAATCACCATCTATAATTAATCAATCTGTGGAAGAGGGCAGTGGATATCATCTAGCTTGACTTTAGCAAATCTTTTGCTGCTGTGTTTCACAGTATTGTATTCGAGTTAGGATGTTTGGTCTGGGTGGGTGGAAAAACGATGAAAGTTGGTTGGAAGACTGTTCCATGAGGTAGTTGAAGTTTCATAGTCTGTTTGGAGCCCAGTTACAAGTATCTTTTCTCAGGGGCCTCTCCTGAGACCTATCCTGTTTTATATCTTCATCAATAACAGAAGAGGGTACATTCTGGAGGAGACAGGGTGCACCTGTATAAATTTTGTGAATGACACCAACCTGTAAAGGTAGTGTAGCTGACAGATTTTAGTAGAGGGTTGTCATTCAGAGAGGCTTAGGCAGGCTGGAGTAATGGCCTGACAGGAATCTGATTAATTTCAGTAAAGACAAATGTGACATCTTTAACCTGGGAAGGAAGAGCTCCTTGCAGAGGATGAGGCTGGCTGGCTGGGGAACAGCTCTACAGAAAAGGGCTTGGGGGATATTAGAGATGACAAGTTGAACACAAGCCAGCAGCGTGCCCTACTAGCAATGTAGGCCTACGGCATCTTTGGCTTTATTGAGAGGAGTGTACAGCCAGCAGATTGAGCAAAGCAATTATCCCACTCTATTTGACTTAAAACTGCTAAGTATGGAGTACTGTATCCAATTTTGGGGTTTGAGGAGGTAGATAGGGGGAAAAGAAAAGAACAAGTACAAAAAAGAGTACAAGACATTGGTAAACTTGAGTGATTCTAGTAGCAGGATGCCAAAATGGGCAGGAGCAGATGCTGTATAAGAAGAATCTGAATGTGGGAACTAATAGCAGTTTTCCAACACTTGAGGGGGATACTGAGCAAATAGAGATGTGTATCTCATAATATTGTGTATTTCGGTGAAGAGCCTAAGAGACAACGGTCATAAACTGAAAGAGGAAAAGCTCCAAGAGTAAATAAGGAAAATGAGTTAGTGTTGGGTTTGTTTGTTTGTTTGTTTTCCTAGAAGTACAATTAAGAATTAGAAGCATTTGCTGAGAGAGGTTGTGGATGGCCATCCTTGGAGGTTTGATCAGCAGTTTTGACTAGATGTCTTTCAGAGGACCTTTTTAACCTAAATGATTCTATGATTATAAAAGGAATAGAGAGTAAACACCACTGGCCAATGTTAAACAAACAAATAAAACAAGAATAACAACAAACAAATAAAACAACTCTCAAACCTTCTTCTGTTCAGATGTTTCTGCCAAACCCAAATAACAAATGCTAATAGCACTGGTTTGTGCAAACTATTATTTGGTAATAGGGGGTGACGTATGACATACAAAGAGAAACACATGTATTCCTATTTTCAGAAACCATGTAATTCACTCCCATATTCTGATGGGGAACACGCAGATGTCAAAAATGTCAAAAAAAAAAAAAAAAAAAAAAAAAGTCACCTTGAAAGTTGCTATAAAACTGAGTTATTGTTCTCCAGGCTCTAGTTTTTATATGTGGGCTTGATAAGGATATATTTTCTACCGACATTAATCCTTTAATCCTTTCATTATGGACATAGGAGTTCCAGTTTCCTAGATGATATCCAAGAAGGGTGAAACACTGCTCTTGAGTCAATACTAAAGGAAAGAAGATGAAATACCAGAGAAATTGAATTTAAAATTGCAGATCCAGGAGAAGAAGAATAGGGAGGGGTAGAAAGGAAGATTTTTTGAAAGGAGTCCCCTGACACAGACTCTAAAACAATGTAAGAGACAGAATGGGAGACTTGTCTGGGTTGTGTCTTCTTTTTATTTTTTGTTGTTGTTGTTAAATGGCTGTGGTAGAGTTCATCTGTCTTTCAAGATAAAGTAAGTCCTTCCTGGGGTGAAATTTTATAGATATCAGCTTTCTCAGTCTAATCTTAACATTTCTTCTTCAAATACGGATGACTTGCTCAATATAATTAATAACTTGCATTATATTCTGTATGTTGATATTTTACACACAAATGCATATCAGGAGAAAGAACATATTCCTGTCACAAACTTTGACAAATTTTGTTCTTTAAAAGAATAAATAACAACAACAGAAATCTCCTTTTAGATACAGCAGTTTTTGATATTCAATTCAACTATTAAGGTGTTAAACGTGTTCTGTTTCTCGGGCTTTCTTCTGGGATATTGGATACTGCATTACTGTAGTATTACATAACTAGAAATCAAGAATCAGATATAAAATACAAACATTTGTATTTGTTCCTTTGTTCCTTGTCTCAGTCCATGCTGAGACACCGTAATGCACGTGTTTTGTCTTAAAGTCTGTTCAGAAGGGTTGTATTCATCTTATCTAAGTAATGATCTGAGGGAATGCTAGAGTTAAGCTCAAGGAGCTAATCATTTAGCGGATGGGAGTCCGTAAATGACAGGTATTTGTTAAATATCTGAAAAAAACTGAGGATGGAAAAGATGCATCCAAGTATTTCAGAGAGGATGTATTTTCTGTTCTGTACGTAGGCTACAAGCTACCATGGCTTAGTGGAAGCTTTACTAGCAGGTCAAAAAATAAGCCAAACAAAAAATTTGGAATCATGGAAAAGATGCAGATTTGAGTTCAGTTTAAAAATGTGCACTTATTTAGCAGGGCTAGTTACTTTCCATAAATTGGGTTGTCTATTTTTGCTTTATGTCCAGCATGTTTGTGCTTTAAGTTGCTTACAGACAGAATGGCAATTACAGTTACCTAGCCTTTGAACTGAATCAAACTGCCAGTTCTTGTTATCTGATGTCCCTGGTTGGATGTGACGAAATACCATGATACTGAAGACTGAAGGAGTGCTAGAAGTACTCACGCAGAGCCAGAAGGCATCTGGTGAGCAGGGTACCATCTGACAACTAGCTATATACTCTGCGGCTACTGCATATGCCTAGGGGGATGAGTACAGCAGTCAGGCTGGTCGTTGCAGCCCAGAAATCACAAGTTAACTGCTGTTCCTGTATGTGGGCAAGACCTGGCTGTGCCTGTTGACTGTAGACATGTAGCAGAGTCTCAAACACGGCACTGAGCTTGTGTCCTATATTTTTTATTAGGAGTTAAGTGCTTTTTTGTGTGTGTTTAAAGTAAATAGACGATAACATCTCTTGCCTAGCATGTGCTTTTCAAGCATGAAAAATACAGGTGCATACATTGACTGTTTCACACCGTATTGGAACATAATGTAACCTTGAAAGTCAACCAGATTAAATCGTATTCAGATTACTCACAAAGAGATATCAGAGAAACTGGGAAATCTCAAACAGTGGTTATAGATATTTTGTTGCTTGGTGGTTTTCTAACTAAATGGATATGCTTTATACAGTTTTTCCAGTGTGTCATTGTAGTTCATGCTGCTCATTCTTCATCTTTCATCTACTGCTCAAAAAATCTTGTTCAAATAAAATTATATTGCAATGCATGTACACCAGAAGAAGGAAAATGACTACAGTTATATGCTTAACCACAAAAATGTAGATAAGGGAATGTGATTTTTCTCCTCTTTGAAAATGCTGTAATTCAGTTGTACAGAAGAGAGGCTGTACTAATAAAAACATAGAGTATTGGCCTCTCACAAGACAAAAATCAGTCTGTTAACACCCAGCTTCAGTCTGTGGTGCACAGTTAATGTGTTGCTCACAAATCGGAAATGAATAGTTAAAACTGAGGCCAACAAAAACGTTTTATGCTGTCCAAGGACCAGCATAAACTGAAGACCATGGGCCTATGTAGAAACGAAGTCTCTAGGAGAGATTGTCAGACATGATATTTAAAAACCTTTAAGAATTGGGGGGGGGGAAGGTTTTAAATCTAGATTGTTCTCCAGTACATCTTTCTGATTGATTGAATGTGTTTTTTTCTTGAAAATCCATTTTGGAATCTATGTAGTCCCCTAACACAGATTTTGATTTTCTATATTTATGTCAAAGTATACTGCTACAACAGTATACTGAGAATATTAACTGTATATAGTAACTGAGAATATTATTTTAGTATAGACAGTAGGGACCTGAGATAGGATGAGCAGCATGGAAGGGAGATCAGAGGATGTGAGACAGGCAAGTCATGTCCTGAAGTAAGAACAGTAGGTACTTGGCCTTCTACCTGGACAACCCCGTCTGGGTTATTCTTGGTGTTTTGCTTGAAATTCTTGCAGTAGCACAGTCTGTGATGTGTAAAGTCTTTCACCATTAACACTTCTCAATTTAATCCAGCAGAAAATTTGAATATAGCTGGTTAGGGAGTTTGAGGCAGCTACATTTTCACTAAGGCCCTGCCTCTGTAGGGAATACTGTGTAAAAGCCCACCATTTCCTATAAATTTATCTGGGAAGTACCTTGAAAAGCACAATAGAAAATTAATATGGATCAATACAGTTATTAGACTAAGCTGCAGCACCCTGAAGATGCTTGGCTTCAACCTGCATGGGAGTTACTGCATTGTAAATCATATGCATTGTTTCCTAACTTCCTTGATCTGTTCCCGCTTTTCAGGAAAGTGTTGTGCCAGGCCTTACTTTGTGAGGTATGAGGAGTTAACCAAGATTTTGCAAAAGGTCGCACCATGTGTATCTCTCATGTATGCTATTTCTTAAAGAGGAGAGTGTCTAGGCTATCTTTGTGGACTGTAGCAGAGAGCAAACAGTGGCCCCCAGATCTCTTGGGTCAACTCTTGTTGCTGTTGCTGGAGCTTAATATTGCATCACTGAGCAGGCTGCCCACATGCACTTGGCCTAGCAGTTTATATGGGTCTCTTGGGCCCTATGTAACATCTCAGAGGCGTAATTAATATTGTATTTTGTTGTTTCTTTAGAGGGTTGTTTGGTTTTAGAGTTGTGTGTTTTTTTGTTTTTTTGTTTTTTTGTTTTTGGGGGGGGGAGGGGGGTGTTGCACTGTGAAATGCTGTGAGTGCTTGTGAGTTTTGAGGATGCCAGACCAGCTGGGATACAGTTGAGCTTGACTCATGGCATTTTGTGTTTGTGCTGTTTGAAGCAGGTCCTTGAGTGAACTGTCTTGTCAGCTGTGTCTGGGTTTCCTCATGTATTCGGTTTGGATGAGGAAGAGACCAACAGGCCTGAGCTGACAACACAGAAACACCCTTGCCTTTGAGAAGTACAGCTGGTCTGATAAAAAATTATAGCATGCATTTTGTCTAGATTGTAGTGTTTGCATAATGATGAAAAAATGCTTTATGAACATATGCTGTGGGGGTAAACTAAGGAAGGACTGCAGGCGACCTGATGTAAACATCTGAAAAAAAAAAAAAAAAAATTGAATTGGGAATTAATCACACAAACATGCTGCAACAGGCAAAAATGTTTAGAGAAGTCAACAAAAGCTATTATGGGCATTGGTCAGATCATCTAAAAATCAGCAGACTGCTTTAATAAGGAGCTGAAGTGTAACTGAGAATTTAAGTAAAAAACTAGGGTAGGAAAATTACTGTCTTTGTGTTTTATCAGAATGACTTAACAGTAGTTAAGTCAATAAAACAGTAGTTAGGTAAATAGGTTTTCAAAGCAATTAGCATGTTTTAAATGAAAAATATAGCAGCAATGAGACAAATATTGGCTGTCATGTTAAAAAAAATTCCAATAATGTTGAAATAGGAAATTTAAGTATAACAAAAAGAATCTGTTTTAAGGCTTTTGGAGGGGCAAGGATTTCTAAAAGCTCAATGTGATACTTAGGGCTAGTAAAATTACAGCTATTGTGACCGTAGGGACTGAAACATGCTACACATGGTGATGTATAGATGCAATACTTAAATAAGCTAGGAGGCCAAATCCTGTAATCCTCACTAAACAAAAATCCCATTGAAGTCAGTAGAAGATTTGGGTGAACAAGGAATGTATAACTGGGCAATTAGAGACAAACTTGCAGACTGACCTTGACTGGGTCTTTGTGCCTGTGATTAGCTGTACCCACAGCATCTGGGCACATTTGTTTAAAGGCACAGACAATTTTAAAGAAATCTCAAAAAAATAAAAAATAAAAATACAATTATGTCATAGTGAAATTTCTGGGTGATCTAAATGATAAATGCGGATAGTCACATAGACACGAATAAAGGCCACACTTGTCAAATCTGAGTCTTATGGAATGGCAGAATTCTTCATTCTTTGTTCATTTCCTGCTCAGGCAAATCAGGAATTGTATAGTGTTCTAGTTTTGTCCCTAATAATATAGGGAGTCGGTTAAGTGACTTTTCAGAAATGGAAGACAGATTATTGTGTAGGATGTCAGAAATAATATCTGGGTAAATTAATAAAAGTATACAGCAACATCTGCCCTACATGCTTTTAAAGTTGTATTAATAATTGCTGTTGTTATTGTTCTAAAACTATGTAAGAATGAAGCAAAACGTTCCTGAGATTCATTCAATTACTTTTTTTTCCCTCTGTTACCATCTAAGTTAACATAACATTGTAAATAAACAAAGCACTTTCTTTTGAAGCAAAATTTAATTCATTATACTGGAAGTGTCATTCTCACTGCCGGTTATTGTAGTGGGACGTGTGTTCCATGGGTCTGAACCTGCTTTCTTTGAAAAGCTGCTGTCTCAAAGAATTGATGATCAAAAGATTGATCAATGAAATTACAGTTTGCAGTAAAAGAAATCCTAGAAATGTGCACAAGAACAGACAGAAATTGTTTCATGGTCCCTTCCTATAAAGGGTAACCTTAGTGACTACAATGGGCTCTTGATATTAGCAAGTATATGCTGCAAATTCCAGTTTGCAGGCCTGTGGTCCTGTAAAAGCGTATGTGTGCCTTATGGTACACACAGTAAGCTGCTGGGAAAAAAGTTAAAGGAATCCTTCTACTACATTAACTTCATATGCACATATCTCTATTACAGTTTTAAATGCAAGTCATTATAAATAATCTCTGCAAATTGACTTTAGGAGATGGTTTCCTATGCTTAAAAAAGCCCTTAAGGGTTGCTGGATGTGCTAGAAAACTTCAAATACTTCTCTTCTGCATAAATTCTACTGCTTTGACGTTTCCTTCTGCTAAAATCTTTAAAATAAAAAGGATACTTTTATTTTGAGAAAGCTGAGAAGTGTGTTAGCATCTATTTTATTCAGAAAGTCCAGACCTGTTTACTTTGATTTAATTTCTTCCTCTTGTATTAGAATATAAAACTGTGATTAGAGGCCATCTACACTTTCAAGTCCATCTTGTCCCATCAAGATGTGTACGTTTACTTCTGAAAGTAAATGTAAGCACCTCAGGGTGCTTAGAGCCTGAGATTGGGTGTTAGGGTGCACTGTCCTGGTACTAACCTAAGTTTACTCTTTCATCTATTTTCCATCCTTACCCCCATTTTCCTTGGTACCTGGATTTAAAGTTCTTCTGTCCATGACACTGTGACCAGGTGAGTACAAAATGCAGTGATCCAAAACAGGTTTATTTCACAAAATAATATTTTATTTCTTAAAACAGATAAAAAGCTTAATGTGAGAAAATAATCTAACAGGAAGATCTGGCATGTGCTTAATTTACCTTAAAATTAGCTTAATTTTAAATATCTTCCTTGTATCTTTCCACAGACTTTGAAAAACTAGAACCTTTGCTCCCCTTTCTTCTGCTCTCTGTATGCCTCCTTTTAATATATATAATCCCTATAAATCCGTTTTCTTTTTCATTAGTTTCTAGGCCTGGGTAAGAATACTGGCAACTCAGCAAGATATTATAGGGAAAGTTTATACTAATGCTGCTGTCGTGGATTTTACGGTGCCGTATTGTAACTTCTAATAGAGATTATACATATTCTTGCAATCCAATGGTTGTTCTGTATTTTGTAAATGTAAAAACTTCATTCTGTAGTCAAGACCTCTTCGAAAAGTCTTCCGTGTTCACCGTTGGATTACTCTGTGTCCTGTCAGTATAAATTAGGGTCTTGTTGAATAGTGCTGATGTTCCCTGACCTTTCTTAAGTGACATTACGGTACAATATACTATTCAGAATAATTTAAGCCAAAAATAATGGGCAATATATATTTGTCCTGATTTGGTTGCCTGAAAGGGAATTGTGAGCAAGTCTCAGTCTGGTTCTTGGATTTGCTGGTCTTGAGGATTCATTTACATTTCCCCATCTCTCATGCCTTGCTGACAAACCCCTTAATACCTGTCAGGTTTTACATGGTACAGTAAGCTTTCTCTTTCAATGATACACAAGTGTTCTCATTTTCTGATCCAAAAATGTAGTTTTTTTATTTTTCCTCCCCCTTGTATGGAAGGGATGTGACAGCTTCACAGAACTACTGGTCTTTTACACTGTAGTTGCAATAAAGTTAGCCCATTAGAGAAAGCAAAAGTGGGTGTGTCTGGCATCTTTCTTACCCCTTCTGTAGGGGTACATGAATGCATGAGCTGATTGCCATCCCTGGAAGTGTGAATCTGGTACAGGCTATTTAAACATGGGAGGAACACAATGGTCTCCTTCCCTGCCAGACTACTGTAGTTCTTAAATATTGAAGTGTTGAAGTGCTGTATTTACTTGTGTTTAAATAATTTGCTCGTAATGGAACAATATGGCTTTGTGTGGGGGTGAAGGCTTTTGTTGTTGTCTTTTGTTTTTAAACTGCTTTCAATGTAATGTTGTACTTAAAGGCTTGAGAATAAATCTTCTTCTCTTTGTACTGTTCTAATCCATTTGGAATTTTGGGATTAAGATTGGATAGTGCTTTTCTCTGTTGTCTGGCTATTTTTTTATGCACCATCAAAGCGTGAGCGCAAAAAAAAAATACGGGCTCAGTGTCTAAACAAGTGCTTTTTTTTCCCTGTATAATTTCTCTGTAACAGATGTCAAATGGTGATCCAAAGAATGTTCCACGCAGAATTTAGGATGGAACAAATTTCCAGATTACCAGAATGGGCACAAGTAGGCAATGGATAGCAAGTCCTTTGTGCCTACCTACCTCAGGCTAATGAATTTCAGATGATCTCTTTATTTTTCATACATTAGCAAAGAACTTTTATATAAAATATTTGGGTAAGGGTTTGACAACAAAAATAAAAGCAGCTTACAGCATTTTGTGTATTAATGAAATCTCAGAATGTAATAGCTTAGTTAACAAAGACTTAGCTGTGTGGTTTGTTAGTCTGGTGTGTTACTTTGAGTTACTAAATATACTTTTTTATGACTTTTGTAAAATGAACTGAAGAAATGTGATAGTAAATAAAAGAAACAGACGTTAATATAATCTTAATAGAATGCACTTAGAAACCTGTGCATTTTACTAAATTTGAGTTTTCAAGAACCTTTGTTTCTTTTTTCATTTATGCAAAACTTGCCCAGAATAATTTAAAACAAAGATTTTGCAACTGGAATTACTATGTTGTAAATTGCTTGTTATTCTTTTAACTTTTTTTTTGTTGAACTTTGAGCTTTGTATTATGTTTATAATGGGCATATTTGTTGAAATAGGCAATGTAACAAGGTAGGTGGTCTTCTAATTAATATTTCTGTACAGATCTGTAAACTATGTAAAGCTTGTTTAACAATACAGAAATCATGTCCTGTTAGATTAGGACATTTGTTTAGGAATAAAGTTCAGCTTTTTCTTTGAAATCCAATTGATCTTGTTTCATGGCCTGTGAAATTATTTATTTTAAGTACTGCTTTAAAAGTATAATTAATTCAAGAAATTTCTGTGACCTGTTGCTAAATATTTAGACCATGGATTAATTATGTTTGCTCGGAGCTTTAAATAGTGATTTAAAAACTTGATGAAAAGCAAAGTTACTTAGCAGTGAGAGAAATTATACAACGATAATAAGAGGTGATGTGTTCATGTAATCCTTCTGTCCTATAAACAGCCACATTGTTAAAAATTCAAGAATACACAAGAAAGTTGAATTTAAAACTAAATACTGTCATTGTGGTGAGAATGTCGCAGAAGATGTAGCCATATGTGTTCAACATAATTCAGAAATGTTCATAAGAATGTGCAATTTCTTATTCCAGCTGTTAGGAAAACCTCCTCATATGCACTATTGATCTGTAGAATAGAAATTATTACATGAAAATCTATACCAACTGCCTTTTTGAAGTCCAACGCTTGATACATGACCAGAATTCTCACCTCTTTCTGGGGTCTAGGATGTTTTCATACAGTGTGACTCAGGTACTGTCCCAGAGTGGGCTGGCATTTAGATTAAAATAATGGGGTTTTGCCTTACCTTTCAATCTAGTAAATCTCTGCTTGATAATTTAAAAGCCTTGAAATATCACTGCCAGTATTGCATCTGCCAAAGTGATGACAGATAACTGCAGTGTTACGATGTTAATAGTTTTCTTCAAAAACCGTCTCCATATTTGTTTGCTTTTACTGACAAAGCTAATGGCAGTTGCTAATAAAAGTCATGATAATACCAATGAAAGCTCACTAAAAGACTGAAAATAAACAATCTTGTTGTAAAGTCATGGTGGGTTATTCTTGTGTACTGATTTTAATGAGATATGTCTGACTGTTGGAAGGAAAACAAAAGGTTGCAGGGCATTTAAAACAGACATATTCAAAAAAAAACAAAACAAAACAAAAAAACCCCTACTTGTAACAGGCATTTTACCATTTTTCCAGGATAATAAGGTCTTAGAACCAGAGTTTTTAGTCAAAGTTCAATTTCTGCTCAGTTTCCAAGTACTTTCAGAATTGAATGCTTCACTTTCATCCTTAATGAAAAGTTGTTTATTTGAACTCGATTCTTAAAAATGAACATTATATTCCCTCATATAAGTCATATATATGTTATAGAAGTTACATATATGACTTAAACTGACAGTCTGCAGTAATTATGTTGCAGGGGACACAGGGCTGATTTTGCAAGCTGTCTCCTTTCTGGTAGATGGTGTTGTCTGTTAGCCACCTTAATAATGCAGTAGTCATCACAATGTTTTCCTTTATTTTTAGTTTTCAAACGTGTTCCCCTTTCTTCTGATCATGCACCTAGTCCCAGTGATCCTTGCCATTTATCACCACTGATCACTGTACCTGAAGATGACCAAGAAAATGCATGCATCTCTTCTGCTACAGAATGTGCTGCCTGGTGTCTCCAAGATTTAATCAGGTGTAAGCTTTTCAGCAGCAATAATCCAAATCCTTATTGATTCCCAATCTATTTGTAATGCTAGTGGAAGTTCTAACTGAAACCAGGACACCCTGCTATGAATCTTTCAATCAATTAAAGAATCTAGATGCAGGTACACTTACACAACAAATGGTTATCCCATAAATTTCCATGACTGCAGTACAGCCTTTGACCTTTAATTTGTATGCTCATCTAGCACAAGCTCCTGAATAGTGAATCGAGTCTATTGAAAACAGGCATGATTTTCATAATTTATTTTGTAATTACTACATGGTGTATCCCTAGAAATAGCCAGTAGGTTTTTGCTAACCACAAGTCGAGAGCTATTGCTGTGGAACAAGGCTGATTTTCAAAGACCAGGCATGGGAACAAAGCCTTTTCTGTTGTTATAATGTAGTTGTGAAATTGCTTCAGAAAAGGTCATAAATATTCAGGATCTGGCTATGGTGCCACCAACCTCTTTCTCAAAATTACTTTCTATTCCTTCAGGAAGGGTGTTTAACACCTTTTCTTTTCCTATGTCTACACACAGTCACGTATATTCAAAAACAAAGGTCTGTATCTTATGGATTTCTTTCACTGTGCACTGTGGCATTATGATCTCTACTTGTATCAGATATCGTGTCACCTACAACAGTGTCTTAATTGCCTAGGCTCATGGAAACCTGGGAGAATTGGCCACCTAAGATGAGTTTCTAAAGAAACCACTGAGTGGAGCGGGGAGTTGCTCTAGAAAGAGAGGAATGATCTTTCTCTCTCTCTGCTTCCCAGGGAAATCAGACTTAGATTAAAAAAGTGGTATTTTCATAAGTAATTGCCATTGATTGGATGAAAGTACTGCCGTCTTATTAGGGAATGTTGAGAACCGTTCAGGAATGCATGTACTTGAGGAATAAGTACAAGCCAAGAAGTGCATTTCAGAACCACAGGAGCACTGAAATGTTGACTAAAGGACCAAGCATAAATACCTTTGTACAAATATACAATCTTAGAATATTTTTCAACATTTTCTAAGAATATTGAAATAAAATATTTACTGCAAAGTGTTGATGCATATAAAAATGGGGTTTCCCACAAAGTGGAAATTGTATGCTAAACACTTAAATGCTTGTACTCATAAATAGAAGAATACTAATGGAATCCTGGGATGATTTTCTAGTACTTTATCCTCACCAAAAATACTCTAAACAAAATAAGATGTGATAAGATGTACAGGAGTGAAACTTCTGTAGTTTTAAGGTTGTCCTCATAGCCAATGTAATTTTTAGCTTATTTTTAAAAAATTCCATCTTCCACATATCTCCTCAAACTCATTTATTTTTCCTTCCCCATCCATTTTATATATTTTACTTTTGTTTGTTTTGCCTCATGTTGTTCTTGGTATTTAAAATGCCAGAATGAATGAAGGTCATTTAAAGCGTAAGGTAGTTCATACCATTTTATTCATTTTCTACTTTCTATTTATTTTGTACCTTCATTCTTATTTGCTGTGTTTGTCCAATGCATTTTGTAAGTTCTTTTGGAGCAGAGACTGATCTTTTTGATCAGAGAGATTACTGCTGTTATTATGATGTTCTGATTTAGTTCAAATTAGCTGCACTGGTGTTACTACTTCTTTAATCTGAAAAAAAAAAAAAAAATGCTCAGTGTCAACATTTAATTTCAGTAAAGCACTGTTTTGTAACAGTATCCAACAGGAACTTTGAAGTTTGAAATTCTGGAAAGTCATTCAATTTTGCTAGTACCAAATCAGTGCATATGAGATCAAAATCAGGGCTATTCTGGCACTACTGTAAGGGCAAACAAACAAACAAAAAAGTTAATTTTAATTCTTAAGTATGGTTAAGACATATTCTCTGATTAGCGTATTTTCTGTTTTTTTTTTTTTTTTTTTTTTTTCTCATAGCAACTTCCAAAAAATAGTGCTGAAATACATGAAGACTGCAATAAAATATTATGCAAGTGAAATGTTTATACATACTTTTGCAATATTTCCATTTGCCTGCACACTGTTTCAACATTGTAATTTAACTACTTGATTTTTACTGCATTTCAGTCAGTCAATAAATACAGGATATAAGCATATTAAAATGGAGGATTTTATAGGCAGAATTTTCTTATTAAGATTTGTCAACAAAATCCTTGAAAATGTAGTGAGTTGACAACTATTATTGGAACAGATGCATAAAGTACCATTATAGCACATTGCACCATCAATTATGTGTCATGTATTCTGCCAAATATTAAGTGTTCTGACCTTTGTTATTAATAATAGAGGCAGACACTGGGGATATGAAAGACAAATAATGCGTGGAAAATCTATTATAGATCTGATTTTTTTTAATGGTTATGGAGTCTGCTTTGTGTCCCGCCTCTCCTTTTGTTAGGTATAATTTTATGAAAAACTGGACATTCCAATTGTGGAAACCCACATTGTGAAAAACCTACTTTGACAGAATAAAACATTCCGAAGTTAAATAATTTTTAATGAAAGAAATCTTGTCAGCAAGCTTTATTACTTTATCATTTGGAATGGAAGACAGGTATATAGAGTCAGCATTTTTTGTGAAATTAACCAAAATTTGGACAAAATAGGAAATGTTGCCAGGCAAGTCTTACATTTAGAAAAGCAGTTGCATTCAATTTAAAAAAAAAAAAAAAACAAAAAACTGCAATCTCTTTTTAGCAGTTCTTAATGATCTGGTGTTTTTACTATATGTAGCGCACACTCTTCTAATCAACCAAAATTTAACATTTGGCTTGATGTTCATGTCAATAATAAATTTTGACTGTCATGCAAAAATTGAATCACTCTAAAAGCTTCTTATGCTTATATTCCTCTGAGCAGTTTGACACAGCTGAGAGTAATTTGACACAGTTCAAAAATATACGCCTTTCACAGACTTGCAGTGAATACACCAAGCAGAAATCATTGAGCTGTGTGTCAAGGTAATATTGGAAACGTATTCAAAAATGACATTCATATATATCCACAATCCAGAACACTGCATATACCACAGTTAGTATACATGCATGGTTTTCCTTCTTTTCTTGCTAAATCTGAAGATTAGAGAGAACAAAAGCCTTCTAGTCAATGAGTTTTCTACAGAGTATTCGTAAATTTGAATTGAAGTTACCTTTACAAGCAAATGGTTTTATAAAACTCAACAGAAAGTAATTCCAATGCAATAATTAGGATTCACTTAATAATAATAAAAAAAAGCATACCCATATATTCACACTTGAGATTGTAGGCTATCTGGTAGGCAGATTGTTATTCTGTCTTTCACATAGCTCTGAGGCCCATGGAACATTTAGGAAGAAATGCACTTGGAGACAATACTTTAATAAAGTACTGAATGTAATTTAATAAAGCCACTTATTTCTTCATGCTTTCCTTTATTCACATGCATTTAACCCGTGTATACTGAATTTGCTGTCCAGCTGGAAAGATATGACTTGATTTCCTCACCAAAAAGAATTTCATTAACACAAATTATACGTAGTAAATACAACCTCTTTTCTGCTCTATACCATGTTATCTTTTCAACTAAGTCATTTTGAGTTTCAGTACTTACTTTTCTGATGATTTAGGCCTGTACCTTGAATAACTGAAACAGCACTAGTTAGCACTTTGTCTACACTGGTCCATATTGTTTTTAGAAAGTCATCAAAGTGTGGAAGGTGTCAATTCACTTTCTACTTTCACATCACCTCCATTCAGCTAGGACGCAGCTATTAGATGACTAACAGTTTCTATCTCTGTCTTCTGTGTAATGAACTGGCATTCAGCCCTGTGACAAGATGTATAGGGAGCCTCCATGCTGTGACCTCCCACGACATATATTACCATCACATGTCAGTTACTACAGTACAGTGCATCAACAACTTGCTTCTCAAGGGGCATGTGCTGCAGGATGCTTGGGAAACTACCTGATGGGAATGAGGCTACTCAAAAACTGTTCTCTTTTCATGGAATCAAAGAATGGCTTGGGTTGGAAGAGATCATCCTTAGAGATCATCCAGCTCCGCTGCCCCTACTATGGGAAGGCACACCTCCTGTTTGATCTGGTTGCTAAGGGCCCCATCCAACTGGGCTTTAAATACCTCCAGGGACAGGGCTTCTCTGGGCAACCTGTGCCAGTGCCTCACCACCCTCAGAGTGAAGAATTTCCTCCTAATCTCTAATCTAAATCTCCCCTCTTTTAGTTTAAAGCTATTCACCCTTGTCCTGTCATTGTCTGCCCGAGCAAAAAGTTTCTCTCCATCTTTTTTATAAGCCCACGTTAAGTATTGAAAGGCTGCAATGAGGTCTTTCTGGAGCCTTCTCTTATTCAGGCTGAACGTCCCCAGCCTTTCTGTATAGGAGAGGTGCTCCAGACTCATGTACTTAGAGAGATGAAAGCAAGCAGACAGTGGCTGAAGTAGTTGTTTGTTAAGATTGGATTTTTGCCTGTGACCAATGGATTGAGAAACTGTGTGGTGTCTTGCAAGGACAGCAGGAGTGATGGGAGCACAAGATGCTCTGTGTTGCCAACTATGTTGAAGACAATGCCCAAGATACTGCTTGCAGCATGGCTTGGGCCAGAGAAGGCCCTTCCTAGGGAGGCAAGGAAAGAGATGAAGTCCTGAATGTGTGTTTCTGAGACTGAAAGCTTGATTGTGAAAATGATCGAGGACAAAGTAGTCTGTCATGGCATTGTGGTTAGCAGGGCTGTAGTGATTTATATATTTATTTTATTTAACCCACAACACTTTGACATATGAAATGATTTTGAAGTCTGCATTAGTTCCAGCATTAGTAGTTATGGAAGTGAGTTCTGTTAGCCTGTCTTACTGAGGCATTTCTCCTGGTTTTGGTACCTGGTAAGATAGCGGATGCTACACTGTGTGCCGTTTTGTACTTTTCTAGTTGTTTGTGAGATAAAAAGTAGTTTAGTAGTTTTGGTTTGCGTGAGCTTGTTTAGAACTGGTTGCTTTACTTGGGAGCCTTACTTGTTAGCTAATGAAAGCTAATTGGGCAATTCATCACTGAAGAACTTAATCACTGAATTGAAAGAATTTCTTATTTTCTTAATAGTGGAGTTTGATAAGGAACTGAATCTTACATTTTAATTTCTGTAGTTTTATGTTTCTGGTTTTAGACGTACATTTTATTTACATTGTGTTTCTTGGACCAACAAAACAAGTTTTGTAGCAGCATACACAAAATCTACAGCTAGACACCTTACTAAGCATACCTCTATATTTCGTGTCTCATACTGCCATCTAAGGGCGATGTAAGCTGAGAAGGTGACTAAAGGTTCTTTAATATTTTCTGCTTCTTTTCCCTTTAGGAATTCAGCAATCCATGGGTGAGAGGGTGGGCAAGAAATCACAGCTGTCCCTTGATACTGTTTCAGCTAAGGGGATAGAGAAATCTAGGAATCTTGAGTAAATGAGAAATTAAAATGTAAATCCCAGTCAGTCTTTTAAGAAAATGCCATTGCAATGAGTTTGTGTAAAAGCCAGCATATAAGAAAATGAGATTACCAGACTTGAGGCTTCTCTGGAAATAATATGTTACCAAGCATAATACTCATAGAATCATAGAAGAGTTTGGGATGGAAAGGACTTTGAGGATTACCTACTTCTAACACCCCTGCCATGGGCAGGGACACCTCCCACTAGATCAGGTTGCCCAAAGCCCCATCCAGCTTGGCCTTGAACACCTCCAGGAATGAGGCTTCTCTTGGCAACCTGTTCCAGTGCCTCACCACCCCCATAGTAAAGAAATTATTTCTAATATCTAATCTAGTTCTCCCGTTTTTTTAGTTTAAAGCTGTTATGCCTTGTCCTTAGTCCTGAAGAGTTTCAATTGAAAGTCTTACTAGCAAGGGAGTATGCAGTTCAGATTTTTAAAGGTATCAAAATCCTTGACTCATACAAATTTAAGGATTAATCCTTTATAATAAGAATTTGCTCACATTGCTAGGGTTTTCCATAAAAGGATACAAAAATCGTATTAATTATTTTCTTATTTTTCTAATTTTGCTTTCACCCTTTTTGTATTTCTGGGTGTTTTCATTTTCCTGGACTTTTGGAAAATGAAAAAATAATGTTAAATATTAAATAATGTGAGCATCATATCAATATTTTTGGACTTAAGCATTCCAAATTGTATCATGAAAGCTTTTGTTTCCAGGAAAAAATGCTTTGTTTTGTTTTGTTTTAATCTGCAAATTGTACTTGGATATGCATAATTCTACAGCTTCTTTCTCACACAGGTGTTTTGAACTACATGTATGATAAAGAGTTACTGTCACAAGCAAAATGTTTCAGTATATGTCAATATAGTGTTATGTCAACATCAATTGACAAAAGTAGATTTTGAAATGAGGACCCCTTTGATCAAAACTTTAAAATGCATGAGTTGTTTTTCAGGCTAGTTTCCAGCAAACCTTGTGTAATAGAGAAAGTAATTAATCTTACATGTTACTTTGACAGGCTCATGCAAGCAAAGACCTGGAAGATCAGTTGCGATCTGTGTCCAGTGTGGATGAACTCATGACAGTACTTTACCCCGAATACTGGAAAATGTTCAAATGTCAGTTGAGGAAAGGAGGTTGGCAACACAACAGGGAACAGTCTAGCTTTGACACAAGATCAGATGATTCACTGAAATTTGCTGCAGCACACTATAACGCAGAGATCCTGAAAAGTAAGTACAAGTTATAAAATAGGTTATAACATGATGAATTAAAATCTGAAGACTTGTCAGTTACATCAAAAATATGTTAAAAGCTCAGCATCATTAGTAAACCACTCTCAGCAGTTTCATTTGATGTAATGATTATAAAAAAAACTTCATTGTCAACTTTTCACAGTGAAATGAATTGCTCCACAGAAGTATTTTTGGTATATCCATTCTCAGAAAGCTATAGATTGCTTTCTTAGCTCAGTAAATGTAAGAAATTGTTTCTCTTAAGGTATAAGAAATCTTGATTTGTAGAGGCTATAAAAAATTTGTAAAAAGCAAAGAAGACACTAATAGTTCAATTCAGTAACTGATTCTGCTCATTTTCTGCAATTAAGTCATGGCTGATAATGTTTTCTTTTCTTATGTGTTATTGCTGTAGGAGGTCAAACTATCCACTTGTAACTTTTTCCTTTTACAAGAGGACAGCTGACTTATATTCAAATAAGAAAAAAACAGTTTTCAAACAAATATGTCAGTACCCCCTTAATATTTTATGTGACCTGAAGCTTACAATTTAGCAAGTGCTTGCAGGCAGAGGAACACAAGATTTATAGTAGTAATTTTTGACATGATATTGGAAATCATGTACCTTAATGGAGCCCATTTTCTCTGAGTTGCCTACCAAATACTAGCTCCATCAGAGAATAAATGGCCTGTACAACTGCAAGTCTCATGGCTGTTTAGTGTAACTCTGCTTTTGGTAAAGGCTGTATAACACTATGTGAAATACTGGCTGAAATTTATGTGGATGATCTAAGTGTATATACCACCATTCAGGTTAAATCACGTGGTGTGCATGATAGCTAAAGCCTTTTGCTTTAAATTACACTCTTGTAGTTAACAAAGTGAATGTATTCAAATTAATTTCATGTAATTCATGTAATTATTTCATGTAATATTATTTCATGTAATTCAGCAAATTTATTGTTTTTAATGTATAGTACTCCAAATGGAGTACAGTGTTGGGACCATTAAATTTTAATTTGAAATCTGCAGTACTTCTCTAGATATCGCTTAAGGTGGGACTTAACTCAAGCAAAGAAGGAACCCATGCAGCTTCAGCATCCACAGCTCCATTGTAAATATGCCTCTGCTCCATGGCACATGCCTTTGAAGAGAAAATTAGCTAGAAGTTAACACTGAACAATGTGTATTTCATTGAATAAAGGGTGGGACTCTTGCAATGCATATTCTGTTTCTAATAATAAAAAAAAAAAAAAAGGCTACTTATTTACTGCAGAAGAGTACTGTTTTTAAGCAGCTGCTTTATAACATATGAAATTCCCTATATTTTGGCAGGTATTGATACTGAATGGAGAAAAACTCAGTGCATGCCACGTGAAGTGTGCGTAGATGTGGGAAAAGAGTTTGGAGCAACTACAAACACCTTCTTTAAGCCCCCATGTGTATCCATCTACAGATGTGGAGGTTGCTGCAACAGTGAAGGACTCCAGTGCATGAATATCAGCACAAATTACATCAGCAAGACAGTAAGTTCTCACTCTTACTACAATCCAAGTGCTCCTTGCAAATCTGTTTATGGCCGTGCATACTTAAAACTTATTTATTGCCACAATGGGGAAAGAAAAAAATAAATTTTAAAATATATAGGAAAAACAGCTGAAGATACTACTGCCAGGAAGAAAATGCTTAACCCACAAATATATTTGGTTTTCAAAAAAAAAAAAAAAGATTATGATGTCCAGTTTTGTTATGACATTTTCCATTAAACTTAATTTTATCTGTTTGCTGTATTTAGCCTGTAATTTTGTTAGTGAAGACTGTATTAGGACATGTGCAGACAGGATTCACATTGCAAAGAGAGCCTTTTAGGAGCTGAACCTTGGCATATTAAGAGATACTTGTGTAAAGTAGCTTTTTTGTGTGTTTTCATGCAACATCCTCAGGTATATGTCCAGTTTTTATTCTTCAGGACTAGCTCAAGGCTAGTGAACAGGTAAGAGTGTGCAGGGATTGTGCATTGAGCCTGTGAGCTTCTGTTAAAGGAAAAATATACATGCCATATTCTATTTTAGGTATCTATAACAATTATTATATCATCTTAAAACAATGGTTTCCACAAAAGTTGTGTAAAAATAGTCACACTTCAAAATATTTGCTAGGGTTTGCTCTTGTTACAATATTTGGTCTTTTTGTTGGTTGTGGGCTTTTTTTTTTTTTTTACACTTCTTTCTAATGCTTTGAAGAAAACTGATTTTATAGTAAATCTAGTTTCCTTTTTCAACTAGATTCTTCTAGCTGAAGACATCCATATGTATATATGATATGTAACTGCATAGCCAATGATTAAATGGTAGCCCATGGAAATATCATTCCCTTGTCACGATAATTCTTATTGCTCAGAGCCTTCTTGAGAGAAGATTAAGAAAAATTCGGAAAACAAAAGCAAACTTTTTTTTTTAAATACATCTTCTGTCTTCATTTCTCATGAAACCTGTCTATGTGAAATGGTGTATTCTACCAAAAATTTTTAATCCTGAGTGTGAGCTAGTGCTAGCCAGCCACACAGCACAGGGATAATGCAACTCAAATAGCTTTAACAAGGAAAACTACAACACTGATACCATTCAGCTCCATAGATATTATTCCCCCAACAACTGTCCTAATTCCAGTTGCTTGAAAGATATATATTTTTCATGTTACAAACTAAGAAATATGGCCAGATTATTATTATTATTATCTGGCATATAAGAAGTTTATCTTACCTGAAGAAAGGATGATCTAGTTGGAGACAGTTTTTGCATTTTGCACAGACTTCCTGGTCTTGGAATACGTTGTAAGCTTTGGGTAAATAATCCCCTTTGATTCATCTTTCTTTTTATACCTGTTGAGTGAAGTCATTAGTCAATTTTTTTGCCTAGCATAAAATGTTTAGATTAGTACTGAGTTTCTTTCTAAGTTCGTGATGTCATTGGTGATATGATACAGGTGTAGTTAAAGATTTGAGAGAGACTGAAAAGGAAAATGCTACAAGGCTTGTCAGAAAGAAGAGATGACAGCATTGTTTTGCTTTCTTACCTATTCTGTAAAAGCAAGCAATATAATCTCAGAGTTTTCTATCTCGCTTCTGCTTTCCAGTTTTATCTGGTCCTTGACAGAATGCAGTTTAAAAAAAAAATACTTATAAAGGAAGAGAGCTATAGCTATATCTCTTCATCTGTCATCATCTCAAATCTTTTTAAAGTTATGTGACTACAGCTTGCCCTGTATCAGATGAGCATTAGGAAGAAAAAGTGTTGGATTCAAGACCCTTCTGTGGAATTCAGGTACCCTGCACACCTATTTTCACTACTGTTTTCCTTTTATTTCCTGAATGAAATGAAAACAAATGGTTAGTAACCAGGCTTCTTCTGTTTCTTTTCATAAGTCAGCATTTTTGGTAGCCTTATTTTTTGATGTATAAACTCCATAAGAGAAGCCTTATGGTCACCTTGCAGAAAAAGTGTTTAATGGCAAAGGAGCTTTTCAGCTGGAGATCTTACTGTGAGGGCAAACCTTGGTATTGGTTCCAGACATTAAAATCTAAAGAAAATGGATATTGGCTTTATTCGTAATTAATTAAAAAGAAAAGAGCTAAGCATAGAAATTACTTTTATGGAGACCAAATCATTGATTGGCAGGAGAATGGTCTAGGTCAGCTGTTCCCAGGTTGGCTTGTGGAATGCTGTGGTGGTCCAGAGAGAGTTCAACAGTTCTCCAGTGCTGGCTGTGCTTCTCCTTTCTAGCTACTTAACTTTATTAAGAGAAAAATAGAAAAATATTCAGGTTTGCTTTTAATTTCAACAAAAACTGTTTTTGTAATGCTAAGGGGTGTTTATACAATCACGATTGGGATATGAGACAGTTCCTTAAGATGCGGTACAAGGTCTATGAAAACATTTGAAGATCCCCTTAGGCTAATTCATAAAATGCCGTAGATCATTTCTTCTCCTTTATCCGTGACACTGCAATAGCCCAGGTTTGTAAGTGGTGGCTTATCTAATAAAGGTCTGTGAGGAGGGTGGTTGGATGGGTTTTGATTGTATTTTGATTTTGATTTTTTTATGGTGATTTTTTTTTGTTTGTTTGTTTGTTTGGTCGGTTTGTGTGGTAGTGTTTTTTTGTTCCTAAATTGTTATTGATCCTATATCCATTCTCTGTTTCTTTGATACGAGTAATTCAACAGCAGTTACAAACATTGGAACTACCTGGTGCAACAATAGCTGTCCTGAGCTGTATTTTTTGTATGCCCCACCTAGAAGTACTTACTTACAGGGTAAAGAGAAGCAGTGAGGAGATGTCAAAAATGAGCCATCTCATTCCGTTCTTCCTCTTGGCTGGCAGGATGGACAGTTTTTTGGCTTCTTTCACATTATTTGATGTAAAGATCCTAAATCTTTTTTCATGGTTACAGTAATAATCCCTTAAGGGAAAACATCTTTCCAAACAGTTTGAGATGAGATTTAGAGGAGCTTTTCTCACAGGAAATAAGCTAGCAGCTTGATGTTGTTTGCCATATTTGAGATGTACGTGATGTTCCTTTAAACAATTTGGAGATGCATTTGTCACAAGAATTTTCAGTCATTTTGAACTTTACCATTTATGTCTTTTCCCATGCATTTTTCTATATTAGACTGGTGATCGTAATGATAAAGTAGCTACTATTAATAGTGGGAGATAAATCAATATAAATTCCAAATGTTTTTTTTTGTTGTTGTTAAAATCTATTGGAAGAAAATTGATTCAAATATAAGAAGTTAGAATAAGGAACCCTAGCATGCTAAACATTTATGAAATCATTTATGAAGTCTTCTATGTGGTGGTCTATGGTACCACACAGTTCTGGCCTGCAAGCTCTTGCAAGAGGAGTAAAGAAATAATGAGGCTGAAAAGAAAAGGGGACTGATGCACTTGGCATCATAGTAATTGCAGAGTGCCAAAGGCCATTTGGGTTGGATGGAACAAGTCAGGACCACCTTTGCAATGTCTCCTCTGACTGTATTTCTCACTCGAGAAGCACAGCACAGAGCATATGCGCTGAACTTCAAGAATTTTAAAAAATTACAAGTAAAAAAATGAAAATTCAGGAAAAAATGGTTTGATAATTGCATGTGTGATTCTGTAAGGGATCTAATTATCCTCTTACCTTTTTATTAGTCTGAAAAGTTCTTTAATTGCATACCTGTCTGTACCAGGAGGCAGAAAATATAAGCATAAGCAGCTGACATTCAGGTCTGTAGGACAAGTTTTTTAGTTTTGGCTGGTGCAGTGGAATGAATGATAACTATTTAGCCTAAAATATACCTGATTATAGGTTGTGTCTGAGGTAGAGAAATTTGCCATTGAAATTACAGGTCTCCTACTGTGGAGGAGAGAAAATCAAAACAACATTTTCAAACCTTTTAAAGTACATGTATGGTATGTATTTTAGCGTTGTGCTTTGTGAATAAAATGCAGTTTAATATTACACATATTCTATAATTAAGACATTATGAGTTCAAGATGACCAGATACCTCTTGTTGACATTGAAAAGTTATAAGAAATATATTAAGAAATATATTAGATAGTGAACTAACTACTTGACTTTTTTGCTTCAAATCAGTCCTATGGAGAATAAAAAGTAATTAAATGCCCAGAGATTTGTAAAAATATTTATGGACTATAGCGATAGACTCTAAGCCTGTAGTCCAAATGTACAAAGAAAAATTATCTTTCTTTGTTTTTGAAGATGAGCATTTCATGTTTGGCTAGGTTGAAAGATTTATGATGGGGAAGATACTATATTCAAAGTATTATCTGTAGATAGATTTGTGTATACTCATTTATGAGAAAGGTTATCATTTTCTCTTTCTGTTCCTGTTTTACGTTTAGTGTTGTGCTCAGATGAATTTAGTCAAAAAATCAGTCCTGTAAGATGATCTTTAGATTCTGTTTTTATTAATGCAAAATGATAGCTGTAGAAGTCTGTAAAAATACAGTACATAAAAATCTTACTTTTCTATAAATACAAATATCCAGTGATAAATTTGTAAATGTCTTGCAGGGATAACAAAATCAGTCACAACTGGTGAATTTAGCTGACCGAATAGAAGATGTATCAGGTTTTGGTCTAAATTTAAAGACTATTCCTTGTTTGTTTGTGTTTGTTTTTTTGTTTGTTTGTTTGTTTATTTGCTTGTTATTTAACATGTAATTAACATGAGAAAGCCAGCATTAATAAAAGTATAGAACCTGTTTATGTTTTCCTACACAGAAAAAAATAATAATCGAAATTGCAAAAACAGGTGTATATAGTTACTGAGGGAAACTATTGTACAGAAATTTACCTAGAAATATTTATAGAATTAAGTACTGTAAAGTGCACATTATCATGTGTCAGGGTGAGAGAGATGGACCTGTTTAGCTTGGAAAAGAGAAGACCGAGGGGAAACCTCATCAATGTGTATAAATATCTGAGGGGAGGGTGTCAAAGGATGGAGGCGGTGTCTTTTGAGTTGTGCCCAGTGAGAGGACAAGAGGCAATGGGCACAAACTGAAGCACAGGAAGTTCTGGCTGAATATTACAGGGCACTTCTTTACTGTGACAGAGCACTGGGGCAGGTTGCCCCAGGTTGTGGAGTCTCCTTCTCTGGAGATATCAAAACCTTCCTGGATGCCATGCTATTCAATGTGCTCTAGGTGATCCTGCTCGGCAGGGGGTTGGACTAGATGACCTTCAGAGGTCCCTTCCAACCTTCGCCATTCTGTGATTCTGTAGAAAGTAAAGCATTTTTTTTTTTCAATATAAAACAACAGTCTCGTAGCTGACTTTCACAGTAGCCTATCTGATAATTAACACTTCTGTTATTAAACATAGTCCTAATGCTTTGAAAAGTAAATGTAAAAATGACCATTAGTATCTGAAGAGACTTTGATAAAAAAAAGATGGTACCTGAAGAAGAATCAGCTTTAAGATCTAGAGTATATTTAGCAGATACATGAGATTTGATGATAACTTAACATGTGTTGTTGATCAATAATTAAATCACATTTTCTTATACTATAGGCATGGAAAAAGTTGTGATGGAAAGGAAATACAAATCTCTCATTTTAAATATAGGAAATATTTTTTCTATTCAGTATGTATGTTCTGTACAAGGAGAAAGAATATCAAGTCATCTCGATAATGGTCAGTAGAAACTACAGAATATATGTATTCTTAAAAAAAAAAGCCCTGCAACCAAAGCTTTTTGAAAATCCACATAGTATCAATTACTGCAATGATTTTGGCACAAAATTCTTGCTTTAATAACACTATAGTTTTTACTCAAAAGTGGATGATCTTCTTGCAATTTACTGTGCAAGGCTCTTCAATCTTTTTGTGACAAAAAAAAAAAAAAGGAAAAAAACATCAGAGTCACACACTATCATGTTCAATGGTAAACAAATATAGTTTAAGCAGCCTAGTGTTAGGAGTACCCAGTTTACCCCATTGGGTAAATTACCCCATTAGGTAATTACTCTATTTTCATTCTCAGCCTAACTTTGCTATTCTTTAATAATAGGTGATGTTGTCTGTGCCAGACACTTGATGCATTGTTTTTACTTTCTTGGTTTTTGCTTTAAAACTTCAGCAAAAGTGGTGATTCTGCTGCTTCTTAGACCAGAATGAGAGAGAATCATAGAATCATTCTGGTTGGAAAAGACCTCAAAGATCATCCAGTCCAACCTTTAACCTAGTACTAAAGTCCACCGCTAAACCATGCTGCTATGTTGTACATATACACTTTTCTTGAAGATCTCAAGGTAAGGTAACTGAACTGCATCCCTGGGCAGCCTATTCCATTGCGGCACAACTCTTTCAGTAAAGAAATTTCCCTAATATCCAACCCAAACCTCCCCTAATGCAACTTGAGGCCATTTTCCCTCATCACTTGGTGTTTGGAAGAAGAGCCTGATTCCCCACCTCGCTACAACCTCCTTTAAGGTAGTTGTAAAGTACTCATAGAACCTGTTTTCTAGATCCTTCACCTTCACCAGCTTCATTGCCCTTCTTTGGACACACTCCAGCACCTCGATGTCCTTCTTGTAGTTGAGGTGTCAGCATAAAATGAAACTTAAAGATAATTAAAGGGGCCAACAAAATAAAATTAGATTATTTTTTTTTCTCTGAAAAAGTTGTAATGTTTCCTGGCTTTAGGCAAAGTATATGACGCTTGTTAATTTGTAGTAGGAATATGTGTTTTGTTATCTTCAGGACAATCTGCATGCTCTTAAGCCTGAAAAAATACATTTATTTTTTATTTTTTTTTTTTAAGACCTAGGAAAGGCATGAAACTGGAGAGTTGGAATTATTTGTGACTAGAGCACTTCATAACTTTGAGTTGAACGACTATGCAGTTTCAGATATAGACACCTAAATCATATTTTTTTAGGGAGAACCAGTCATTAATACATCTATCTTTATCATGGTGGGAGGGATGGAACCTGGCTGATTCAGAAGGAGCTGGGACAAGATTTGCGTATGCTAAGAATTATGTTAAGGAGACCAAAACCAGGGAAGGGCATTGAGCTTTGCTGGCTGGCTGGCTGGCTGAAAGAAAAGCTATGTTTGGGATGAAGTGAGGGGAGGCTGGCATGGAGAATCATATTGGGTGTAGACCTAAGGAAACAAGGGCTGAACACAGTGCTTTGTAGAGGAATACTGGGAGGGGTGAGAAAGACTGGAAGACCTGCAGGCTAGTTGTCTGTTGCAAAACAGCCTTAGACTGGCTGAATGGAATGTGCTCAGTTCCTGTGAAATGCATTAACTCTGTATGTTTTATAGCTCTTCTTCCATTGTGTCGAGATTCCAATTAGTATTTGTGATATACTGATATATACAGTATGTTATTTATATATGCTGATTATTATTATATATGCTGATTATGATTATTAATATATATGCTGAGTATTAGCTCATGTGGAAGAGGCTGGAACAGAGCTTTAACTGTAATTATTTTTTTAATGTTATATATATATATATATATATATAACATTATATATATATATATATATATATATATATATATATATGTAATACTCTTTAGTTATCACATATTGCTGTGGTGGTTGTTTTCCATTGGTTTCCTGACCTTAATGTAGTGTTGGTAGCATGTAAATACAGAACAGCATGGGAAAGTTGAGTCTAATTTTTTCTTTTAAATTTTGAGTATTTGCCTCTAACTCTAGTAATACTCATTGCACGTACTTTAATTTGCTGTTAAATGTACTATAATTATTCACATTTTTCTCAAAACTTTGAGCCATAAAAGCTCTCCACCTTGAAAAAAAACAACTACCCTAATACCTCCTACCATCAGATTTCATGTTCTTCAGGAGATTGAAGTTCATTCTTTGCAGCCTTTCATCCTGAGTATCTGTCTTTATGCAACAGCCCCTGAAGAACTGACCTGGTGGAAATGTCTTTCCCCTTATTGTCTGTAGCATGAATTAGCCTGATTTTTACTATCATTTGAAGCTGAGAAGGAAGGGCAGATTTGGGCCTTTAAGAATACAGTGAAACCAATCCTCTACTGAATGGGGCAGTCAGACAGAAATATTAACCATCTGCTCTCTTGAGAGGAGGTACCCACAGCAACAGTAGACACCCAGCAATGGTGCCAGCAAAGAAGACAGTCAAGAACCAGCATCCTGCTCAGATGCTGTGGCACATTTCTTATACAACAGTCCTTTCTGGATATTGACATTTGGCTGTTAAGTATTGTTAAATATGCCCTGTAGTTGACAACAGCTGTTTAAACATATTGCTCTATTGGATGAAGAAGATTAGGAAGAAATAAATTAGAGATATTAACAAAACCAGAAAGCATTACAGAAGGTCAGATTTTACCTAACTTGAAGTGATTTATTGACATAATAATTCAAACTCTGTGTATGTATATTCACTTTCACTTAAATAACTTAATTGGATTTAGAGATGCTGCTATCAGTTGAGAGCAATGCATTTTTTTTTAGAATGGACCCTATTTCAAAATGCCAGAGATTATTTAAGCAGAATTATTCAGAGTTATATAATACATTTTCTGTAGCAGATTACTTTTCAATAATGTATTTCTTGTGAAATCCCTTCTTGATATATTTTGCATTATCAGAAGAGAAGAATAAATATCTCCTTTTCCAGAATGCATCAGAATATAGTATCCTAATAGCATGTGCAGACATGCTAAAATATGAAGGAAGAACAAATCAATAATTCCAATCCTTTATCATTTCCATTAAGGATTTTTTTTTTTCAAAATGCTAGTCCATGTATCATCTTCAGCACTTTCTGAAAGTGAGGCCCATAAATATAATACTAAATATAATGTGTTATAATCTCTAACATAAATAGGTGAGTTTGGGTTATTGGCTTTATTTGTAAGCAGTAGCTGCAAGCGGGTGATGTAAAATATGCTGTTAACAGAATTTTATTTAACAAATTGAAGGTTATTCTATGAGAATAGGGAAACTAGTTTACCTTTCCATTGCTGAAGTAGGGTACTTTGTATTGTACTACTGAATGGTAATAGTTGTTAGCAATATTCACATCTAAACTGATACCTTTCACAGTTTAAATGGAAGGATAAATGTAGATGAAGAAAATTCATGCCCACCCTCTTTTCAGCTCACAATTGGGAAGTCTTAGAATTTTTAATGAAATTTCTCGTAGTGTACTCCAGAAGCCCAACAGGTGCTTGGGGATTGTAGCAGTGGTCCTACACTGCCATCTCCAGTGGTCTGGAGTCTGTTACACTTCACAGCATGGCAGACTGATGTATTCCTAGAGCAAAGGAAGAACAGACCATGCTCTTTTTTCAAGAAGCTGTAGTTTGGTCCATGCAAAGAATCATGTTTATCTTCAGCTGCTAAATTTTATTACTTCTCCCTAGAACTAGTGGTTTTTAGTGGATTTTTACTTCAGCTTTGAAAAAGCAAATTCATATTGTCATAGGAGAACAGAGAAAGCAGAAGATTCTCTTTATATGTGTAATAGTGTGATGAAGTGTATATTCTTTGTCCAGCCCTAGTGTTTGATCTGCCCTTCGGTTCATATATGCACTAAAAATCTTTTTTACAAGATATTTAATGCATTATAAAGTCCTTTGCTTCTATAAGTTCTTAGATGCCCTTTTTTTAAAGAGGCCTTAATGGCTGTACTGTCCTTCCAAAAGCACAAATTGTTTAAAAAAGTATATAAAATGGAATTCTTGCATACGTAGGTGACTTTGACTTTTGCCATCTCTTTAGAGATCAGGATTTAAAAAACAGATAGCCAAAAACCTCAGCATGTATTTTCTCAAATGTGTACTGTATATAGAAGTGAAAGCTATTTATCATAAATGTGGTCCTTTCTGTCTTTACACTCTCCTCCGATTTCTTTGTGTGTGTGTTAATTCCAAACCTATGATGGTCTTCAAATAGATGGATATTTTTAAGAGAAATAAATAGGTACATAAATTTATTTTCATATAAAAAATATTAGTATGAAAAGACTGTGTTATGATTATTGCTCTCTTTGGATGAGACATTGGTGAGAATGCCTTTTGTGATTAATTTAAAAACTTTTATAACAGATGAGGGTAAAGAAGCCAATATTGATTTGTAAGCCAACAAGGATTATAAGAATAATAAAAAGTTGATAAAATTTCTCTTTCCAGAAATCTATATCGAACTTAGTGAAAAATCTGGAAGTTTGCCTGGTGATAGTTATGTTTAAGAGAGGCAGACACTGATTTTGCATTCATTTTATTAGTACCAAACTTTAAACTAGGAGTGGACTTGTGCCTTTATAATGACCCCAAAATTTAATACGGGTTATTTATTTTGCAACGGGAACAGGAATCCAAATGTTAATATTCTTTGTTGAGAAGCCTCTTTGTCAAGATAAACTCTTCCCATGGTAGCTCCATAAATGGAGAGCTTTTTTCCATCAGTACATGGAAGATGCAGGAAACTATTTTCTGTTTGTTTTTTCCTTGTACAGAAGCAAAGATATATCATTTTGCATTTTTAGATTCTATTGGGAAAAATAAAAAATAAAAAAATAATAATATAAAGGATTTAGTACTTCTTGCAGGAAAGCTAATAGCATTATAATATTCTGAAACAGAATAAGATACAAATATAGTACTTCTGCCAACTCAGTTCTTTTATGATGACACTCACAACATTAAACTTTTTTAAAGATACAGTCACTCAATGCTTCCAAAATTCATTTTGTAAAATAGATATTTGTCAGAGTTGAAAGCCCTTCACAAAGTTTAGGTTTAAGTTGCCTAATTTAGGTATGGCAATGATATGAACTTTATTGTGGGCTGTACCTTGAGGGTCCTTTACCTCAAGACCCCTTTACCTTGAGGGTCCTTGGTGAATACACCCCATACAGCTGTACCTGCATGCTTATTAGCACCCAGGCTCACTTGTGTACTCCTTTGTAAGATTTTGTGTTCAAGACATCCTGAAGATGTACTTTGCATCTTGAGTAATTTAAAATGATCAGTGTTTTAATCACATTTGCAAGCTTCCTATATGCCATACTATAAAGTTACTGACTGTAAAGAAAAAAAAAGCATAAAATATATTATAAAAACACATTGCGGATTCCAGCTAAAAATTAATTATCAACTGAAACTGGAAAAATAACTAATGACCATATTTTGAAGGCCCCAGACTATTCAGAAATATTCTTAAATGCATTTGGAAATGTGACTGCACACCTAAAAGGCAACAGTGTGCTATTGTATTAAAAATACCACCAAAAATAGCTTTTAAGACTTTGACCTAAAGTATTTGTCCTAACTTTTCGGTAAACTATTGAGATTTTAGTTTTGAAATTTTCTTAATTTCTTAAAATTAGATGACCTGGGTGGTTTTCTGTTATCCCATGTTGAGTTTTTTCACAAGGCATCACTGAAGTTATCTTATTTGACTCATTTAATTACGGTTCCCACTAAAATTAGGCTTTTGTTCATTTGCATACATTAATATTTCATTAAAATATATCATTTCTTAATATTCTGGAAATGTACAAGATGCATTCTGTTAGGGTGACCATATAATTTTCACTGATATAAATACTAGAAAGTCAAAAATATGGTATGTGTATCTCAAAACTCATTTATATGAAAATGTTTTGATCTAAATTCAGTATGTTGCTGTTTTATACAAGCTTTGTAATTTTTCAACTGATGTATTATGTCGTAGCTGATCCCCTTTTTAAATTATTATTGTTTTCCAAATTTTTGAAGAATCTTTCAAACACTATGTTTTGGATATTAAAAAGGCTGCCAATTTGAAGTAATTTCCTCTAGAAGAATGAGTTCTTCATAAATTTTCATCTTTTAACATCTTTGATTTGAATGTCATAGTAAGCAAACTGGCATATAACAGGACTTAACACTAAAAATGTTAACTGTTATGACATAGATACTGTATTCATTTTTTTTTTAACTTAGTAATTATTTAGCAGTATCATTGAATATTGAACTGAATGATAGTGGAGAACAAAAACCGAAGCTTAAATTCCCTATGGCGTTTTGTCTATGTCATTATATCTTCAGTTGTACTGTTACTGGTCTATAAAAAAGTTCTTTTATTCTCTTTGCTTTCCCTTCTGTAGTTGTTTGAAATTACAGTGCCTCTTTCTCATGGCCCCAAACCTGTAACCGTCAGTTTTGCCAATCACACGTCCTGCCGATGCATGTCTAAGTTGGATGTTTACAGACAAGTTCATTCTATCATAAGACGTTCCTTGCCAGCAACACAAACCCAGTAAGTATGAGACTTGTCTTTCCTTTCGCCTTACGAGCAAGCATATGTAATTAAATTTAAAATATTGCTGGAAGCTTTCACAGTTAAGATAGGTGACCTTGTATACATCAGTAATAGCAGAATACATTTTGCAAAGGAGCTAATGGTGGTTTACATGGAAAGAACATTACTAAAGCAATTAACACAGTACCTTTCTACCCAGTGGGTAAACTGGGAATAGGTCACTAATAAAAAGTGAAGAAAAAAAAAATTATAATAGTTGGTTGGTTTGTTTTTCCCCACGGAGGAGCAAAAATGTAGCTAAGGGGAAAAAAAAAATCAACTTCTTAAAAAAGAATAACACTAAGAAAAGAAAGCTATCAAAAAATACTGACTTTAGAAATAAGGAACAGGTAGTATGTCTCCCTCAAGCTGTATTTTACTGTTAATATAATAATATTAATAATAATATTTTTTTAAAAGCTGTTAAAAGAAAACTCCTGTCCTTAGGGAATCTTTGACTAAAAATCTTTTTGGACATTTTCATATGCCAGAAGTGAAAACAAAATAGAGCGGGAAGGGTAAGCAGTCCACAAAACTGACAAACTGACGTATCGATTTGTTTGAGTAGTTCATAGGCTTGGTGATTTTGAAAGGAAAAACTCACAAAAGTATTAGCACTGAAGTAATTTTCATTAAAACACTTGAAGAACTTACTATCATTAATTCACAGGACTGAGTGGTGATTTCATGGTGCATACATATTTAGTAGGACAAAAATACCTAACAGGCTACCAGTTGCATTATAGATGATGAATGACTAAAACCTAAACTGGAATCAATTATATACATTTTTAATAAGATGAGCGAATAGTTTAAAACACCCATAGAAGCAAGCTAGGTCTTTCTCTTTTCATTTGTTCATTCAGTTAAAATGTGAATGTTCAATGTTTTTATCAAAACGTGGATCATAAACAGTGGATTAGAAAAATACTAGGGAATAAATCTATTTATAGTTTGATTGCATAATTAATGGATTGTAAAAAGTCAAAATCTGAGAGTCAATAATGAAGACAAATTATGCTGACTGTTGGCAGCTTCTCAGTATCTAAGAACAATTATAATTACTATTACAGGAGTTTATTCTGTGCATGAAAGAGCTACCTACATTTAAAGGGAAGTAAGCATGGACATACCAGACTTTGGCCAGCTGACTGTCCTGCAGTAGTATGCTGTAGTAGAACACAATATATAGTAGCATTCTGTAGTAGTAGAGCACACACAGGCCTTGCCTACTGTTAAATATTATCTTTACTTTCATTTCCAGAATCTTGAGGCACTCAGGCTCATTGTTTTTTGTGTTTTGTTTTTGTTTGTTTTTCGTATTTTCATTTTATAAATCATTGCTTTTAAACTTAAAGCCATTTACATGTTGCTGATGAGTGCCTGGATTCTTTTCAGAATCCCACTGTTTTTTGTGTTTTGTTGGTGTTGTTTTTAATTTACATTCTTGTCACAGTGGTAGATCTGCAAGTGTACATGTATTTCTGCACCTCTCATTTTAACAGAAGTACAATAATAATATGCATATGTATTAATGGAAAGAAAAGCCTAAGAGTGTAAATTCTGGTTTTAGGGTAGTAAACTTGGCATCTAGTAGGAATTGAAGGCTGGACTGTGCCATGATGCACATGTTAGAAAGAGGAAAATAACTTGTAAGACATAATATAAATAGTTGCTCTTTTTTGTATAAAATATATTTTCTGCACAACTTTATCATGCGAATTAAGGTCCAGGTCTTTGCCTGTTCTCCCACTTTGTTCTGTTTATTTCATTTTAATAAGTAGTAGCTAGCACTACATACCTATGGGGCTGAGGCATGTCAGTTCATGCTAACCAATGTTTCCGAATACCTTCTGGATTAATGGCATCTTAATCTGTACCCTTCTCTGTCTGTATAGAATTTCATCAAGATGTGCAACTCAGTTAGAAAATTGTTACTTTATTTTAGGAGCTTGGTGATTTTGGAGGGGCAGGAAGTGGAGCAGGAGGGGAGGGCATGGTCTTCAATATATATATCATTCAGATTCAAGTCTCTATGATGACCATTTTTTTTCCATGGTAGTGTAAATAGGTACTTACAGAGCTGACAGGCGTATTTTAGATGTGGTTTGTGTGCATGCTGTACACATTAAATGTTTCTCCCTCCTGTGCGTCATCTGTCTTGACAATGACAGGTAATGACTTAGCATGCTTTTTTATTTTATTGTTATATTTTGTTTTATTTTATTTTGAGTTGATAATGGTTAGGAAAGAAGGTAATGATTTTTTTTTTTCAAAGTTTTTTTCCTCTGATTTTTAAGCCTTCTTAACTTTCCAAAAAAGTTATAATAAGATTTTAAAATTTGAGCCATGTCCCCCAGTAATTTTCTGTCCCAGCAGCCAAAGAATTTCTAAGGAAAGTAGTTGCAGGGTTTTTTGCTAGTTGTTTCCAATCTTGATGTTGAAATACATATGGTTCTCTTCAAGTTCTTAGTTTTCATATCGGCATCGTCTTATTATGGTTCATGTGTTCTTGGTGTTTTCACACAGTGTCACCCTTCTGACAATTGCCTTCTCTGCTCCAGGTGTGATTTGGGGCGGGGGGGTTAACAGAATATAATTACATGCCTGTACATTCTCAAGCTGCAACAGGAGACAGGCAAAAAGGCATATATGCCAAGTGAAGGAGCAAGAATGAGATCATTAGCGGAATGAAATCAGAAAACACCAGCTTGATAAAACAGGAGGTGTTACAGGGTGATGTTGAACTAGAAGCAAAGAGTTGTTTAATGTGGTTGAATGATAATCAAGGAAGAATGTCCTAGCACCTGCATTTTTGAATGTGTGAGTAATGCTGCTGCTCTCAGGGAAATGAGAAAGTGCCTAAAATGGGTAATGTATGAGCTGTCTTAACACATGAGAATTTTAGAAATATTCTAGACACAATGAATTAACGACACAGCCTGGATGGGTGAAGTTAGGCATGACTCGTTAAAAGTTGTAATGGGCGTCTGTGGTGATAAAGAAATTGCAAATAAGGAAGATCAGATAATACATATAAATATTCTCATGTGGTGGACCTACTAGCTGTTTCACATCCTGTAAAGAGATTAGCTACTGTTAGGATTTTTTTGCTTTCTTTGGCACCACTATGTTGGCTACAAAACTCCAGCAGGTACAAAGCACTAAACTGTTAAATTGTGTATTTTCTTTCATTTCTAAAGTGACTTCATCACTGCTGAGGTCCAAATCTTCAGAGTCAAGAAAACTGGCCGAGATTTGAGAGGCTGATGAGAAATAATCAGTTAATGACACACAACGATCATATAAAGGGGAAGAGAATCTGGTTACATTTTAGAAAATTGAGTTTGGTCTACACCGTTGATTCAGAAACTGTTATCAACTGTCATCATGTCCTGCTAAAAAGCAACATAAAAAATTATTCCAGTTGCCACCTATGTGGTATTTGACATGCAAACACTTTTTATACTGCTCTATTTTATATATAAGGCTTCCATTCAAGGGTTAGAAAGTACAAGTATCAGTTTCTAGAAGTTAAAGCTAAAAATTGAAATGTAAGAAGGTATCTTCAGCAAATGGTTAAAGATTCCCCTACTTGGGGGAACCTTAACTAGTAGCAGACTTTGATAGGAGTTAAAAACAAGATCATGAATGAACCTTTGAAAGGCATTTTGTAATGGAGGGAAAAATGCAATCAGCACCTAAAAACAATTTCTTCTTGATTTCATATGGCAATAAACCAACTGTATATTTCATTCTATAGGTGTCACGTGGCAAACAAGACCTGTCCAAAAAATCATGTCTGGAATAATCAAATTTGCAGATGTTTGGCACAGCATGATTTTGGTTTCTCTTCTCACCTTGGCGATTCTGGTAGGTAGTTTTGCTTAGCAGATTAAATGTAGTTCCATTGTTTGACTTACCTAAAGAAGGTAAAGAAATTAAGAGTTGAGAATTAAATCATAGAATGGCTTGTGTTGGAAAGAGACCTTAAAGACCATCTACTTTCAATCCCCCTGCCATAAGCCAGGATGCCACACACTAGGTCAGGTTGCCTAGGGCCCCATCCAGTCTGGCCTTGAACACCTCCAGGGTTGGGGCATCCACAACTTCTCTGGGCAGCCTAAATAAATTTTTTCTTTATTAATGGTATTACATAATGTTGCCTGTCTTCTGATTTATGTTTCTTCTCCAGACACCTTGAAAGGTAAGAATTTACTATCATTTCTGCACTTAAAAATATGGGAATAGGATGAAACAAAATTCTGATACTTGTGTAACTTCTTTGTTGTATTTCCAGACACATCTGATGGATTCCATATTTGTGGACCAAACAAAGAGCTGGATGAAGAAACCTGTCAATGTGTCTGCAAAGGAGGCATGCGGCCCTCAAGCTGTGGACCTCACAAAGAATTAGACAGAGCATCGTGTCAGTGCATGTGCAAAAACAAACTTCTCCCTGCTTCCTGTGGACCCAACAAAGAATTTGATGAAGAGAAGTGCCAGTGTGTATGTAAAAAGACCTGTCCCAAACATCAGCCACTAAATCCTGCAAAATGCATCTGTGAATGTATAGAATCTCCCAATAAATGCTTCTTAAAAGGAAAAAGATTCCATCACCAGACATGCAGGTAAAACATCAGTCTTCATCTCTTTTGGTGTGCCTAAGGTATAAAATTTGAGGTTGTGTTATTAGCTGTTTTGCTGAATCATTTTGTAGCCATAAATTGTAAGCCTCTCTTAGGTTCAGTTTTGTCTTCTATAGCTTTTATATCTCAGAGGAAACTACTAGGCAGAATAAATATTTTACAGCGTGCTTAGTTTCTTATGCTCTCTCTTACTAGTACTTCATATTTAATCTCTTTTCTTTTGATGAAAATTAAGTAACATGAAAGAAAGAAAGAGACAGAAAGAGAGAAAGAAAGGAAGATTAAAGTACCACTTATTTTATTTCCAGGAACAAAATTGTTCTTAATTAGATTTCAGAAGTCAGTTCTGGAGATATAATCATTTGTTTTATTTTCCACAATTCTGCATATTCTTCATTTCACTCAGTTGATGCTAAAGATTTATGAGTACACAAAAAGTCTCTTAGCTCTGAGTGATTTCTGTGAAAAGGCACAATATGTAATTTTACAGTTATATACACACATTCATCCTTTAAAATGGGATTTGGCCAGGCAAGAAACTCTGAAATTTATTTATATATCACAGGAGCTTTTCCTTCCATGACTGCTACATCAACAGAGGTAGCAGTCTATATACATAAATATTTAAATGTCTAGGTTTTAAGAATCAAACAATATTATTTCTGCCTTATATAATTTTGTTGAGGTAAGTTTTTCTGCAAAGTTAATTTGTTAAAACATAAGACTATGCTATTTGGAGGAGAAGGATCACTTCTATTTATTAATATATCATAATTATTTCTATTGTATTGATTACTCTTAACACTTCCAGAAATGTCCATTCATTGGAAATGGAAAATAGGGAGATTTAAATATCTCTGGTAATTTGTAGTTTATCAAAAGTAAGCCACATGCTTTTTCATAAAACATGTAATTGGCAGTTATGTCCACGTTAGTTTATCATTAATTAAGACAACATGTCTAATATCAGGAATTAGAGCTGTGCTGAAGAAAGGAGTAAAAAAAAAAGAGTAACAACTGGCAGATAATTAACATTATCTGCTTTTCTCTCTTGTGGTTGACATAACAGAGTTTGAATCTCTTTCTTACTTTCAAAGACAATATGATATAAGAAACAGATGGAGAAAAGGAGGCTCAGGGGCGCCCTTATTGCTCTCTATAGGTACATTAAAGGAGGCTGTAGTGAGGTGGGTTTTGGTCTATTCTCCCACGTGCCTGGCGACAGGACAAGGAGGAATGGGTAAAGTTGCGCCAGGGGACTTTTAGTAAAGAAGTTCTTCCTAACATCCAACCTGAAAGGGTTGTTAGACATTGGAATGGGCTGCCCAGGGAAGTGGTTGAGTCACCATCCCTGGAGGTCTTCAAAAGACGTTTAGATGTAGAGCTTAGGGATATGGTTTAGTGGAGGACTTGTTAGTGTTAGGTCAGAGGTTGGACTAGGTTGTAAAGGATTTAGTGTAGTTTATTTGCATTTTAGCTCTGTCCACAATCCACAACCTTCTGTAAAAAGGAAAAGACCTACAACATCGTCTTTCGCAAAAAAGATCCCTTCCTGTTATGAGACCAAGTAAATGGAGGTGCTGCTCTATAACTTTGTGATTAATAATAATTTCTTATAATAATAATGCTTATTATTATTATAAATATATAATAATAGGATGATACGATTTCTAATAAGATTAATAATAAGATTTCTAATAATTAGATTTCTAAGACCTAGGCAGCTGTCCTAGACAGCTCCCTGTGCAGAGAGAGAGCAGTGTTACAGATTCTTGTTTGGAAGCACCTAAATGTTTAGAGGCAGAGGTGTTTTAGGTACAATACATAATGTTAGAACATGCTCCAGAGGGCAGGGATAAAAACCCGTTTACAAAGCACAGGATAGGAGGGAAAAATAAAATAAAATAACACTAAAACTTACTATCAAGGTGCTACCATCATTAAAAGTAGCATATTTACTTCAGTTTCATCTGTGGAGATGTTAGACTCTCCAAAATCTCACACCTGAATTGGATTTTTTATTTTTCTTTTGGTAGCAAAAAATCACAATCACTGACCACAAATAAAAAGTTGCCACTGATTCACCCCAACACTATACATACTGTTGGCACACTCCAGCATGCTCAGATTGTTCTCATCAAAACAGACATCAGCCACATAAGAGCACCCATAGAATACCTGAATAAACAATATTCAGTCTAAATCTTTGAAATACCCAGTCTGTTGTTCAGCAGTTTCCTAAGAAAGTCACATTTATATAGTTACAATTATTGTACTACTACTCACTCTGTACCATTACATTAAAAATTGATTTTGGCCAGTTATGGTGTGGCCAGATCACTGGGTGCCTATCTGCAAAGGATTTTAGAGGGAGGAGAGCAGAGGGAATTTTTTGCTCTGTTGAAGTGTCCCAAACAAGGATACGACTGCAGGTAACTGGAGTGTGACTGCTGCCAGAACTGAGACACTCACTTGGGAGAGATGCTTTATAGCATCTCTCAACTGCAAGTTGAGTTGAAGTCCACAGTTCACTAGCAGGCATGACGCCTAAACAAAGCAGACTCCACATATTTAATGACGACATGACTGCTTTTCATTCTGTGCAGTGTGTCATAGGGGAGTTTGACTTTGTGTATCATCTTTTCTTTTTTATTATTTCACTGTACTATCACTCAGTACAGTAAGTAGTCTGCCTGTCTCTGCCGTGAAAGTTAAAAAGACAGAGTTCAGTGCTTCATCCATTGCATCACTAAGGAATATCTTTTTCCCAGTAGAACCCTCTGGCTGATTTGCAGAGTATTAGATCCTTTGGCAAGCATAATAGTAAAGTTTACTTGCTCCCTTGCTTTCTCTCTCTCTAGTGACAATGAGATTTTCGTGCCTTTTACCACTGTTTCCAAACGTGATTGGGCAAAAGGTCAGTAGGGCTCTGACAGGTTCCTCTGAGCTGTTAGGCTGATCTCAAGTATCTACGTAAAGACTTAGATTAGCACAAAGTAAAGTTACTCTCTTAATTACAGAGACCACACTGGTGAAATAAGCTATGATTAATGACACTGAAAACACTGAACAAGACGTGACTAGTTGATAAATGCCATGTTTGCAGCCTTCCTCATTCCTTATTGCTTTCTTCATAGCCAAGTTCATTGGTTGAACTAACCAGCTTGAATTAATGTAACTGTAATCCAGACCCCATATCATAAACAAATTATTGCAAAGTGGTAATTTGGTATCCAAAACAAGCATGCGACATACTATCTTATCTGCAACAATAGTAAGAGTACCCTCAAGCCTGAAACAAAAATTGCCTAGGGAAAAGGATACTGAAATTGCCTTAGTATAGCGTAATGTAATGTCTTTAAACTGAAGTTAGCAATATCACTATTTCACAGACACACATTATTTAAATACAAGTTTTAAGTATAACTCTGTTGAAATTTGAAACATATACTTTTGTCTTTTGACTCATTGCCAGTGTCTGAAAACAAAACAAAACAAAAAAACAGACTTGTACTTTGTCTTCATTATACACCAGAAAGTATTTAGCATTGTTATTGCAAGGTTATTTTAGGTCAGGTTCTTGTTTTAAAAGAATAAAAAAAAATAAAAAAGGAAAAGGAAGAGGAGTTCAGGGACAACCACAGATATTATCTTTGTATGACTTCTATTTTTCAGTTAACGAAAAATTTTCCTGCTTTTTAGCTACTTGTGCGTTATTTTTGTTGAACTTTTTTTAATCTAAAAGAGGCTATTTCTGCTCTTTTTCCTGTCAGATTTATCAGAAGTATGCAGGCTCTGACCTTACTTTAGAATGCAGATAGATGCAATATGAGGTATAGATAGATATAACACTACTGAACTCAGAGAGTGGTGTAGGAATTTGCAGCCTGAAGAAAGTACGTTCTCGTTTTGAAGATCAGAGTCACAGAGTAACAAAAATAAACAAATCTCTTATGCCCACTGCATTAAGGTAAGAAACAGTACTGGGTAGGAAAATGGTACTTTTGACAATCGAAAGGACTCCAGGTTGCCACCTGGCAGGATACAGTATGCAAGCTCATCACAAGCCAATTTAAATGCAAAAATATTACTGTATTTTCAAAATTAAAAGGGAGAAAAAAAAGATGTGATACTGAAGGTTAGACTGCAGTTACAACCCGGCAACACTTTAATTCATGGGTATTTCTTGCAATGAAACTATTTATTTTCCATAACATTCATGATTCTTGCCATTGTCTTTTGGAATTATCTTGGAAGAATAGGCCAATTAAAAGGGGTTCCCAGAACACAAACAGAAGTCAAAAGATATGTATTCATGGGAATAAAACTTTCCATTGAGCAACGGCAATGTAAATGCACACAGATTTATACTCCAGGTTAATATAAATTATTGTGTTTTATTAATGCCCACTTTATTTGTTTCTTTAGTTGTTACAGACCGCCATGTACAGTTCGAACGAAACGCTGTGATGCTGGATTTTATTTTAGTGAAGAAGTATGCCGCTGTGTACCCACATATTGGAAAAGACCACTTATGAATTAGTGAAGAGAGCACTACTTGCTATTTTGGTGTACATTTTTCCACTAGAACAAAAGAACAACAGAAACTTTGCAAATATTTGGAATTAAATGTTCACCAGAGACCCTGTGGGGCTTTCAGAGACAGATACATTGTGCTTTTCTGAAGATGTGGAAAGCAAATGTAGAAAATAACTGGGGTTCAAGTTTTGTAAAGAACTCAATAAGGACTTATTTTATGCCAATGACCAAACAGCCTAGGTTCTCCTTCTTGTGATTTTTTTAAAGAGATAATGACTATATAATTTATTTCCACTAAAACCATTGTGCAGCATTTCTGTTTATAGCAGTAACAATTGTTAAAGCTCACTGTGATCAATATTTTTATATCATGCAAAGTATGTTTAAAATAAAATGGAAATTGTATTATATAATGCTGAGAACGTTTGATCATCTACCTATAGAAAGGAACTACAATTCAGCTATGTTACTGAAGTCCTAAAAATGGGGAGAAATATGTTAAAAGGAAGTACTTTTAAGAGAGGAAGACTACAGGCATTTTCTTGAATCTGTTGTATATGTCATATGAAATATAAGGAGTTATACTTAGTGTTTCATAATCCAGTGATATACTTGTCTTTAGAAGGAAACTAGCAAAGCAAATATAGCTAATAACTAATGAAAACACTGGAGATCCTGTACCTTGCACAAGGATAAGGACAACAGCAACTGTTCACATTCCACTACGTACACCCTTCATTTCATTTCTTGTTAGCATTCCTAAAGAATAGTATAAAACCATGATCTGTTGAAGGTTAGTAGTATGAAAGTAGAAACACCAGCTATGCTTTTTATATAACATTACAGGCCATATACTACTAAATAATTCAGAATGCTTTGTTGCACTTTTACCCTTTCATACAGTTGGTTATCTTGTTCAAAAATCTGCATGTGCAAAAATACTTTGAAGGAAAATAGTACATTTTACATTCCACTGGGAACATGAGAAGACATCCATGAGTCCAGTATGAATTGACATCTACTGTACATAAAAAAAATAGTCAGGACCACTCTTAGTTAAAGAGAATGCAAAATCGAACATCTTCAACTCCAAAGATAAATAAATAAATAAAGGTAAGGTTTTTTAATTTGCATGGGAAGAGCAATGTGCATAGACAACCTATTCAAAATTGAAATATTTCAGAATTTCCAAGGAAGTTGTTAAATTCTGCACCCAATAAGGTTTGCATAAATAGAACAATCAAATCTTAAAAGCAAGATTTCTATAATGGGTAGATCTACAAAAATATTTTTAGTTGTCATAATTACTTCTCAACCAAGTGCTGGTTCTGAGTAGCAATTACTTAGAAAGTTTCCTAGAAGTGGGGCTTGCTTTTCTAGGTTTTTGCATGTTTAGCTATCAGAGCTCCTTAAAATGAGTGAAGGCTATTTTTAGTTACTATTTCCACTGTGAGTTGAGATAGGTCTAATAAGTGGGCAGGACGCAAAGTTATTTGAGAGATCACAGTTTTCATTGTACATCTGCTATCTTCACAGTTCTTTCTAAAAGACCAACTATTTATTAGCTAAATAGGATGAAGTTTGGGCATACATGTACTGAGAAATGTCTTTATCAGTATATTGCCTCAGCAACTAAATGCAGGTAGAACTGACAATTTAGCATCTAAATACAGCTTTATACTAATGCAACCACGCACAACTTCTCATAGGTGTCTAAATTGTTGGCTATGAAAATCTAATATCAAGAGGTTAATAGCCAAAACTTCATCCAGTATTACTAAATACTGGATTTAGGTCAGAGGTTGGACTCGATGATCTTGAGGTCTCTTCCAACCTAGACAATTCTGTGATTCTGTAAAGATCCAGACATTTACTTTTATATATGCCAGCTGCTTGATTTCTTAAAATATTTTATGCTTCTTTCAATTAAGGAGCAAACTTTAATGAAGTCTTGAGAAAACAAAATGTAGGTGAAGCTTCTAAAATAAGTTTCCTCGTATCTACCCATGTCCAATACAGGAGAGAGGTAGCGGTGGATGGACAAACCAAATCTGAAACCAGGACTAGAAGCCAAGTAAGTCAGTAGAAAATAATATGTAGTTGTGGTTAAAAAGGAGGAGGGCACAAGCAGCAACAGAGCAAAACTGCATTCCAGAAAGTACATAGATTATAAAAAGCGAATGTTATAATACTGTATAAATAAAACTACCAAACAGCGCAATGCTCACATTGTCTAATCAATTTGAAATGCATTCATTAAAATAACAGAGCTAATAAAGTCATTCTGCTTAACCAGATATTTGGATTTCTACCACAATCTACACTCAAAAACTACACTCCAAAATCATAAAACCCAGCACTGTGGGGAAGAGAAGTCAGGCAGTTTAGAAGTGACAGCACTGAACAGGCAGGTAAACTATTACAACCAGCAGCAGTTGATTAAAATGACTTTTCTGAATGTACCTTCTTCAGTCTCTTAACTTTCCAGATATAGAGACCTTTAGACATAAAAAAATTAAAAAAAAAAAAAAAAAAAAAAATGTAAATCACCAAGTAAAACTAAGTTATACAGAAACCAAAGACCTGAATTCTAAAAGTTACCACAAACGAGGCTTATGCCTGTGCAAGAGACTGGCCAGGCATTCTCAGAGGTACACAGTTAAGTAGAATAATATATGCAAGTAGTTGATTGCATTTTCTGGTAATCATGCTTTCCAATTCTGCTTTACACTAAAATAGCTTCCTTTTTAAAAAAAAATTACATTATGCATAAGAAGAAAATATATTACAACTATTACTAGTATTAGCCTACAGATTTCCCACCCTATGTGATAAAATGTGATTGTTTATCTCAGTATAGGCACAAAATCAGTCATCTATATTTAAGCAAGAAAAAAATAATTTACTGGAGGCATAATAGGTGGTTCTGTGCATCAAGCATATAGAGTAGCCAATAGGTTTACACTATTTTCAGTTAGAGGTGTTATTTCATTATAATTCCCTTGCAATTTTCATCTTAATTTCTAACTCATTAAATATATATATATAAAAAAAAAGAAGATACAGAAGATACAACCTAAAAGAAGATCTCAAAATACAGGTGATAGTCCTAGGTACAATTTATTCTATGCCAACTCTGGAATATAAAGTTCATATTGCCATTTTTTGTAAAAACTGTGCACCTTCTAGAAAAAAAAATACAGGGAGAAGGAGGAAAAAAAAGAGAGAAATAGCAGTAAATCATGTTTAATAGTAAACAGATTTATGCTTGCATTTCATCAGGAATTTACAGCCGTTCCTGCACTCTCTCAATTATGATACTTTATAGAGACCATAAATTATGCAAAACAGTCCCTCTCTACCTTTATTAACAGAAGGAGATAACATTTACAGTATGAGTGTTCGTCTGCTGACATTTAATTCGTGTTGAACAAGTAAACCTCTTAAACCTCTTAAGTCAATTTGAAAGACCAGCACAAAATCTTGAATATGTATAAATCTTGAATATGTAAATGGTACTTCATTTTGAAAGGCTTAGCATTAGGATTACTTTTGATATTCTTATTTACTGTCCTCAGATCTCAATGGTAAGTATGAATGCCCTTGAATTTTAACATCATTCTCTCTGATCTTCTGCAGTGATAATAAGCTATGCCAAAAGCTAGGAATTGACTAATTTATGCAGCCAGTAAGTGCATCAACAGATTAGCCTGAGTAATGGAACATATTCTTTGAAATATATACTGAATCATTTGAAGGTACAAAAAGGTTGCACTCAAGTAGAAAAGTTTCAACATGATGAACTCAGAATTTTCAACTTTTGTAATTTAGTCATTATAATATAGTCACAATTTATAATATTAATTTTACTTTATTGCAAAAAGTGACAATTATATTTGATGATGTATTTCATAGAAGAATGCTTTTGTTCTCTTTCTCTTTTCCTTTTCCATTTCAGATAAAAACTTCTGTGAAAGAATGCAGGACAACCTTCTGAGTGACAAAATGCTAACATCATATAAACCAGGTATTTATTTATGTAATAAATATGAACAAAGAACTAATTAATTCAGGCTAAAGAGTCCAGACTACACTAGAGCTATTAAAAGGCTCTAGATAAATCAATACATTTTTATAATCGTAATGTATCTGTAACCATCTGAACAGTAAAAAACACCAAAGTTACAATAGCATAATTTCTAACATTTCAATAACTGAACATTATAAAAATGTACATTTTATCTGTATTCTGCAACTAGGAATCAAGAAACCATTCTTAGGAATGGATTGGATCACAAAAAACAGCACGTTCCAGAAAAAAAATTAATCACAATACTTTGCTCTTTTATATGAGTATTGCCATTTGTTGGCAAACCAGTGTGGAAATCTCTGAAAATTGTGTATTACCATTTACTCCTTTTTCTACTCAGCAAAACACTAATGAAAATCACACTTTCTAGCTTCAGCCATTTTTCCTGGGTAAGGGGTCTGAATCTGTTCGTGACAGACACTGACCTTTCATCTGAGTTTCAGCAAAATCTGTATCCATTCCCTACATTTGTATCAGCTAAGCGTGGTCCTTGAACTCTTCCCCTTTGCCCCCTTTTTCAACTTAAATTACTTCTCTTAGATTTCTGGACCATATCTCAGTCTCCCCATAAGAATATCTGAAGTTCTCTTTCAGCATTTCTCACGTATCACTGTTAACTCTAACCCTTCCATTTGCTTTTTATGTCTTATCTCCCACTAAAAATGTAATTGTCTTCCTCTATATTACCATTAAAACCTCTTTCTACTGTATATTTTAGATAATCATCCAAACAAGTGGATTAATCCATTTTAATGCCTAGTGATACTTTTAACTATACATACGTGAAAGAACAAGTTTCAAAAAGAAGTCTGAAAGTGAATGACTTGAAACTTCGCATTCTAAGACTGCAAATCCCATCTGCCCAAGATAAATAATAATAAAAATGATAATGCAGTTGAGAGACTCCCAAAGCGAACTTGCAAATAAAATTAACACCTACAGAAACCACTCTAACAAATTACAGTTGAAACATAAAAGGCAATTTATATCACCTTTGCTGTACAAAATACCACCTTTAATTCTGAACACTGCTGGACACTCTCTCCAGTCTAACATTGCACTCATACAGTCCCCAGCCACATTCAACACAGCAGTTTGGCCTTGTAAAATTGAGTTTACATTCACCTCATTCACACTTGCCTGGAAAAAATCCAGGGCTTATGGGCAGGTAAGGTGACTTTTGGAACATAACACAAAACCTGTAGCTCTTTGCTCTTTCTTATCACAGAATTACCCACCTCTGTGTTTATAATCACTGTGAAGAGAGAAGAGAGATGAAATGAGGTCACAGATTCCTTCCCAGAAGGGTAATGCTATTTTTAGGGATAGGTAGTACTGGTAAGTTCATGGTAGTATTGGTAAACTGCCTTCATAAGGAGAATGTGTTTTTCACCAGCCTGCTCCCTGTCCACAACTAGTAGTTTGGATGCAGAGAGCTGCCAAGTCACAGAACACTTCAGGTTCAACTTAGTCCATGGGTTAGCATCAAGGTAGATACAGCTATATTGGTTTTGGTTGCTCCAATCAGTTTTTAATAAACCATTTAAGAGATATTTATTTTACAATACAGCATATAACCTGTTACTGAAGACATATTGGATTTGTATTGCTTTCAAATAATAAATAAATAAAAATCTAAATATATGCATGGGCATGCTGCCTGAAAGCCTATCTGGAATTAAACTCAACTAAAATTAAGATAAGCTCAGAGAAGCAACGCTGAAATATTTTTTCTGAAACAAAATCAAGTCAGTTACACCTATTAGAGGAAGATGTAGGACTAACGTTTACTTTCATTTCCAACCTATGAAAAAATATACATATGTATGCTTTATGTAGAGATTAAGTGTTTATCAAAGATAATTTCCAAAAATAAGAGAATGAGTTTTTAAATACATATTAGGTACATATTTGTCATCTCTGGAGGAATCATAAGACTGACAGCCCTTTCACATTTATGTGCAAGAACAGACAATGAGTAATAAAAAGAATTTTAATGTTTCTGCAAGTATATTCATATAAATTAGTATTTTGTTCTTTTGTATGATTAATAATCAATAATGTGTTATGCTTTAGTGAATCAAAGCACTAAAAGTTCATCTAGTCTTCCAGTACATTACTGCATTTTTGTTAAGTTTACAAACATTCAGATTTTACAAATCATTACAATCACAAGTCTTTAGCTATTGAAAATCTACCAGTTATCATTTCCCTTTACTTTATTATGTACTGCTCATTGTTCCTTAAAACATACTTCCTGTATGTCTTATATTCTTTAACTGTAGTTTATTTTGAAAAATACTTCCAAAATAACTACTTTTATTTTAGTAACGCTAACTGTGATATGACAAAAAGCCCAAAGTAGCAGGTTAATAAAACTTTACCTTCTCAAAACCACATTTCTGTTATTGCCTCTATCACCAGCTGGGATCCTGCACTATACCGTGTGTGGGTTCCTAAACCAACATCCTTCCTCCAAATGACATCAAGCTGGGGGTGAGGCTACAGCCACCAGTGCTTCTAAGGTGCTGGCATCAATTGAGCATACCCATAGGGCAGCTCTTTTGACCTAGTTTTAGCTTACCATGAAGAATATCTGTATTAGACAAGGGGATTCTCAAACTACAAGGAGAGAAATCAATACTCATCCAAAAAAATAAAATAAAATAGTAATAATATATAGATACATATTGACCTCTGAGAAGAACAATAAGCTAAATTAGCTAAAAGCAAATCAAAACCATTACATCTACAGGAGACAACTTGTTGCTGACATCACTGATTCTTTCCTCTGATTTAAATGGTATTACTCATGTTGATGGCATGACTCTAAGACTGTGATCAGTCTTCACAGTAGTAAGGCCTGGTAAATGTCATCAAGCACTCCTGTTCTTTACAGGTTGTTCCAACAGCATTATTTGCTCAAGGAATAAAGAACTACATATAATCACAAATATAGCATCATTCTACCTGAAATCTCTTAACTGTTACCAGAGAGTTAACTATAGCTGTCAGAATAGTGCAGCTTGAGCAAACATCATCCACAACTTTTGCTATTGCTTTACACAAAATGAAGCACACAGATGCCTACTAGAATTCTTGTCAACTTTTCAGGGGGAATGAACAACACTGCTAAGTTCAAAGCATGCTTTATGGAGGACTGAAAAAAAGTAAGAGAAAATTAAACATCCCAGCATTAATGAAGTGTTAATTAAGATTAAGTGCATTTGAAACAACACATATCGACAGCAAAACTGTTTTATATAAGGTTCAAGAAGTTTTAAAACAGATACTTTAGACTGCATTGTGGTCTATTAACTATATTCTTCGTGCAGCGAGTGTTTGCAACATAGCCAAATGCCGTACAAACAACTGATTAAGTCTAATGAGTACACATGAATGAGCATTTAAAATTTCATTATTTATCACTGAAGAATGGTAAAAAAAAAAAAAAAAACACAAAGGATGTACAAAGGAAAAAAAAAAAAGGATTAGATCCACAACTGACTATATAATCACTATGAGAAGTACTTGAATCCCAAACTTGACTAAAAATCCTCATTCATTTGACACTAATTCACAGGAAGCAAGTTTTCAAAGCACGTTTCCCTACCTCGATGATGCACTTCTGCAAACGCCTATAGCTGTCTGTGCTGTTAGTAAAACATAACTGTATGCCTAACCTCCATCAAAATACATGAACTATTGACTCTATTTACCCTGTAAAGTAAAAGCTGGAAGACTTTCAGAAAGTACTAAAGTCTTTATGCACAAACCAGAAAGACCTGAATTCCAGTACATACATCTTTGTCTTGTTCTTGTAACGTGCCAGCCAATGTTTGAGAAAGGACTAAACTGTCCTGGATGTTATCACTCGCTATTACCTCATAGTTCTGGAGCTTTGACAAGCATGGAAATAAACTTTCTTCACCTATTCCATGCAAATAATTTCCATTTCTCACTTCTGTCATGCTTCTCTTATCTAGGATATGACAAGTTTCTGTTCCTTTGATTAAACGTCTTGCTGTCATGAGTTGCAACTGTTTTACAATGAACAATAACAACAACAAAAATGTATTTTTGCTGTGGCTTTCGTAATTTTCATTTGCCTTTTTCAGCTTTGCCTGGTATGCACTAGATTCACAGAACCAATACATGGTTGAGGTTGGAAGGGAATCTGGAGGACATCTGGTCCAACCCTCCTGCTGAGGTAGGGCCACCCACAGCAGGGTGCCCAGGACCACGTCCTAGCAACTTTCAAAGATCTCAAAGGAGGAGACCCCACAGCATCACTAGGCAGCCTGTGCCAGTGCTCTGTCACCCACAAGGTAAAGGAGTACTTCCTGGAATTCAGACAGAACCTTCTGTTTCCATTTCTGCCTATTGCCTCTTGTCCTGCCACTGAACACCGCTGAGTAGAAAACATTTTCATACACAAATGAAATTATTCATCTGGATCCTGCCATCTATTGAGACACACCAAGTATGAGAGGAACATCAAATATGACCTTAATGAACTTTAAAAATTCATACTGCATATAAATATTTTTCCTTTAGTTAGATTTCTGATTACTCTGGGTTTGCTTTTTAATCTGACAGACATTATGTATTTTTAATAGAGATCTAATCTCCCTCTCATGTCAAAATAAAACAGAAAAAATCAATGTTAAACATATTCTCTAGAGATGCTTGACTGCAAATAAGACAGAGAACACTGCACGATTTTATTACTCAGTAAAATCATGGTTCCGGTGCTATTCATATATCTCATAAATTTTCAGCAAATAAAAATAAATTTTAAAAAATGACATATACATTGAAAACAAAAGAGAAGTGGCTTTTCACTCTAACTAGCTCTTTCAGACTAGCATTAGGCTGATCTGTTTTCTAACTAGTCCATAAACAGTAGACTGATTCCTATGACAAGACACATTTCTGAAGACCTATCTTCTTATTTCACTCCAGACTTTGATGGGAATGAAGAATGCTCAAAGCATTGTACAAACAGATCTCACTGTGTGTCATATATACTTCATATATTATATAGAGTATATATATAGCCTGATTCCCCTACAATAGCAATTCAGCCTCCGGCCAACCTTTTTGATCCATTTTGATTTTTTTTCCTCAACTACTCTTTCTGTGAGGAACACCATTATCTTCAGAAGCAGCAGTCTCTTTTCTGTCTTAGTTAGGGTTTTGCATCCTTGCAAATAGAATTTCAAAAAGCCACATCTATACACACCTTACTAAGTTGTAAAGTTCATCATTTGTTACAAAATCTTGCAGAAAAAGTTTACCTTCAATGTCTATTTAACCTGAACTGCTGACTAGTTTACTACACAATCTCAGATGGCTGCAGGAAGCTACCCACATCCAAAACGCTCAGTTCTTAATTGGTCCCATTTCTTAATTGATCCAGTTCTTGAGGAATGGGGAATGGTTGTCTTTGAAAGACAGCAGAAAAGACAGTGAGAAAAATAATGCATAATGATACCAGAATAGTAATAAACTCATCTTTCCCTTCCCACAAGAAGGCTATTTTTTTTTTTAACCTTCCTTCTGCTTTCTGTTGAAATCATTGAATTCAGTGAATCTACACACAGAAGTAGATCTCAGATTCTGACATGCTATGAATGGGAAATGCTTCATAGGCAGAAGGTACCAACATCCAAGTCAAACAAACAGATACTTAAGTCTCTCTTGATCAGTGAGTTAAAAATGGCATAATTCTGAGAGCACTTTAAGATGTAATTTTTGTATTTCATGTCCTTACTTACTCTGTAAACATAATGAACATGAATATTCCTTTTTAAGTGTACAGTAAAACTGGTTTTCTACTATCTTGGCTAATACCTGATCAACTCCTGCATTTAGATAGCCAAGGATGATATAATACATGTTTATAAATATAGACATACAGAAGTGACATATTTATAAATGTATATGTATAAGCGAAGTGTATATACATATATTTGTATATGTAAGCATATACAGATAAAAAGGGCCAAAAAATACAAGATCTGAGTTTTGAAATTAAGGGAAAACTGGGGAAAAACTATTGTTTTGAGCTGCTTCTTGTTGTATTAGGCAATATATGACTATGGAAAGGAAGGAAAAAAAAAAGACAAGATATTACCCTGAGCAAAGAAATGAACCCTGTAGTAGGTCTTTGATGAGATTACCTGTCTGAAACTGCAGCAACTCTCAAACCTTTTTGTATGTGTCCCATTTTCTCATAATTTTCTCCTCCCAGTACATACTATGAATGAATTTAGAGAAATGTTTATTTACCAGCTATTGTTTAACCTGTAAGAGATCTATATACGTATAGTTTTTCTAAATATATTTTATGTAGTACTACTGGAATTTAATTTTATGTTAAATGCTAGGTCAAGTCTCTTTGAGTTTCTCTTACCTTTTTCCTTGTGCACTTAATTTCATACACAATCCTTGTGTAGCAATTCAAGTCCCACCATTGGTCCTTTAATCATTGCTGTATTGCTGCTTGGGGTAATCTGCCCAATTCCAAAACTGAGACAGATTGCTATTTGCCCCTTGTTCATACGAGAGCCAGTGCCACGTCACACAACCTCGTTTGCCTCTCCTCCTTCCACAGTAGTAAGCTGTCACTGGAAGAAGGCCTGAATGTAACTTTGCATAGTTTCTCTCCTAATAGAGCCACAAAGTCTCAAAATTTAGCTCACTGAATCAGAATATCAGAAATATACATTGCAGAGATGACCATCTTTTTCTAAGTAGTCCATAAAGAGTAGACTGATTCCTATCTCACCTTCTCTTTGAAAAGCTATGATAATGAAAATATTAATCTTCATACAACTGTATACATAGCTTCTTCCACTTTGGCTATTGAGCAACACAGATCAAACTAAGTTATGTTCTCTTTATAAAGATCTAAAATCATGCAGGTGGGTGGGGAAAAAAAAAAAAAAAAAGAAAAGAAAAGAAAAAAAAACCTGCTCTGCTGAATGTAGCTTACCCTTTCTAATTTCATGTTAAGTCCATAATACTAGTTACATGTTAGTCACATCTGAAGGCTAAAAGTTATGCTATTGGGCATAAAGTTATTAAAATGATTGAGTTATCTTGATTATAAAGGGCACAGATGCATTAACAAATTAATTTGTTTCAGTTCTTTTCAGCAAATGGCAGTCTGTAAAAATATTTCCAAGCTCGTTTACTTCCCATGTATAAACTTGTATAGTAATTACTTATATAGTATGTATAATTCCAGCCATGTCTTTCCACAGCATGGTAAAACTGGTGGATAAAAATGAGAAACATGATTACTTTTGATCAAAGCCCTTGCCTTTTTTTTTCATGTGGTCAGAACATAGGAAAATCACATTATGTTGTATTCAGTTTCATTAGTATAATATCTGCACAGTAGTCCAATACCCACCTCTTCCCAAGTGAATGACTGCACCAATCCATGAGTCACATGCCCAAACCTTCACATTGCTAAGAGTCACAGGTTACCATGTTCCCCAAAGAGCCAAGAGAAGGCAGAGCCCTGGAGTGGTGCAAAAGCTGGAGGGGATAACTTCTCCTCAGGTGCCCCAGGGCAACAGGTCCAGACCTACACCAAGGCCCAAGGTCAACCTCTGCCTCAAACATCCCCTGCCATCACCTTCTGCTAGTGTCAGACACATTGTTTTATGTTTGGGAGAGTTTCCCCTAAAACCCAAGGCTTCCAAGAGTCACATATGGACCATTCCAACACTAACTGATTCAAATATAAATTAAGAATTAACAAGTAGAGATTGCAGACTTATTTTATTACTCCTTTTAACAGGAGTCATGGTGCCTGGCAAGGAAAGAAGTACACCCATTCTACACAGGTAGAATGACCACTTGGCTTCCAACCCATACAGGATATACTATGTAACAATGGTAAGATGTTAAAAATAAATTTAAAAAAAATAATAATAATTAAAAATATATATAAATTAAATGCACATTTCATGCTTATTTCTGGGTCACTTAACATTATTTCTATTAATTGTTTTTAATAGTGAATCTAGGAATGCTAACTGTGCATCTTTCACCCTTACAAAGCATATCTGCTAACAAATACTGTTTAATATTTAAAATAGTTTTACTCTACATTTAGAATAAAATTTTCTTTAATATATTTTTTGAAGAAACTGTCTTACCAACAAAGACAGATGATGAGCAATAGCTTAACAGAGTTTGAAATATGAACTTCTTTAAGCATTTTTTGAGTTTAGAAAATCTATCATTCCTTGGAAGGTATTTAAATACCTTGGAGTAATTTAAAAGATGTATGGACGTGGCACTAAGAGACATGGTTTAGTGATGGGATTCAGTAGTTCAGGTTAATGTCTGGACTTGGTGATCTTAGAGGTCTTTTCCAACCTATATGATTCTTGATTCTGTGATTAAGTATTCACCACTTGGACAATTTTTCCCTTTCCTTCGTTAGACACAAACATCTTCCTACATATTTTGCACAGTTTGGCAGGGAAGAGAAATTATACCGAGCTGTAGCCAAAAGTACTTAAGAAGGAAGGATATATGAAATCTCAGGTGTTAAGCAAGTCTTTTGAGCTATCCAGAAGAACCAATTTTATTCATCATGCTTATTTAATAAGAATCTGTATTTCATTTCTGACCACATATATGTGTATACGCTTGATTCCATCCAGGCTCTTTTCAGCAGCGTGTAGTGATAGGACAAGGGGCAATGGACAAAAACTGGAACACAGGAAGTTCTACACAAACACGTCTAAGAACTTCTTTACAGCAAGGGTGACAGAGCACTGGAACAGGCTGCCCAGAAAAGCTGTGCAGTCTCCTTCTCTGGAGATATTCAGGACCTGCCTGGAAGCATTCCTGCTCAACCTGGTTACTTTAAGGGAACCTGCTTTTAGCAGGAAGGTTGAAATCAATGTGGTCCCTTCCGACCCCAACCAGAGGTCCCTTCCAACCCTGTGATTCTGTGATTCTAGTTTAGATTAGATTAATTTAGACCAAAATTTTACTATGTACTTATCCTAAGATGGGTTCAATAAGTAGCTTTAAAACCTATTTATTTTTTCTCCATAATACTTGCTAAGCTTTCAAATTGTAGTCTAAGTGACTACATTAGTATTTTCATGCATATACATAAGGACACCACCTGTGAGAAGTCCTTATTTCAGTAACACTTCTTCTATATAAATTTTCATAACAACCTCTCCCACAACTCTCTAACCCCATGAACTAACAATATTTTGAGTCAATTCCACCATCATTGTTTGTATCTCCTATTACACCTGAGAAGGCATTTGATCTCATACAATATGCAGCAGTTGCTATTGTTCTAAAAATGGCCTCTATTGGATTTTCTGTGTGAACGGTTTCTGAAAATTATGATGGTTGAATTTGTGGTCAAGTCAGTCGTTCTGAGAAAGCTCATAAAATCCCTAGAGACTTCCAAAGAACAATCAATCCCTACATCAGGAAGCAAAAAGGAAGTGCCAACCCAGTGGAAATTTATTTATTACACGTTTGAAGTCTGCTGAAATAACAAAACATCAGACTTAACAGTTAAACAGGGCATATACAAAGGTGGTGGAATTAAATCTCATTTTCAGCCAGGGAATGGTATTCATATAAGTATTAAAAATGGATTTTTTTAAAGTCACTCCTATAGAAGTTAAAAGAATGTGTGATCATATAAATTACATTAGGCATCAGTGAGAAACTTTCCTTGAACTATATTCTTGCAGGAAATTGGCTAAATGTAGCCCCTTGGCGCCAAGGAGGTCATGAGCTCTGCGTCAGTGCTAATTCATTTTTCGTGACCACATTGTGTTGGGAAATCCCGATTCCCAGTGCTGAAGTGTAAAACAAAACTTTGAACTCTATGGGGTTATGCACATGATATGCCAAACATGAATGAAATTTCATTTCCTTAAACCTGTAAGGAGTGTATGATTACAGAAAATATTCCATATATCGGTAATAATTTTATTTTGCAAACATTTCAGTCAATTTTATTTTCTGATACTAAATTTATACTTGGAATGAAAATACCAAATACCATCATTTTTGTTCATTTTTTCATTTTTGTTTTAAGATATCACCCAAACTAAGAATTTCTTAAAGCAAAATTAACCTATAACCACCTTTTAAGAAACCATCAATTGCAAACAGGTATTCACACACTCACACAAAAAAAAAAAAAAAAAGCTAAAATATTTTAATGTGCAAGTGTGAACACAATAGAGACTAAAACCACCCAATAGGCTGTGCCTCAACATTAAAATAGCCGTTTAAGCTATAAGTTATCCTAAATAAATGACAATACCAAATGCAAGTCCTCAGATGTTGAAAAATACCTAGATAGAGATGTTATAGAAACTAAAAACCACAGTTAAAAACTTTCAAATTGTGTTCTCCAGATAAAACATTAAATGTGACAAAGAAAGAATATAGCAACGTATTCTTGAAGGCAAAGGTTAATCATGCATACCACATGCATCCGTGAATAGGGAAACCACAGCATTCTGCACTAGCACTGACTTCTGAGTATGCCAAACTTTAGGTTATGTAGCCTGTGTTGCAGTCATGTTTTATAAAATCAGCGGTAATTTTAGAGAGTGCCACTTAAAGAGAGAAAAGATAAACCTCTTGACACCTAAGATGCAATTATCATACATGTAATAAGCACACAAACTAGAATTCAAGACATTGTAATTCAGGACAGATTTTCAAATCTTTGCAGACCCTCTTTGAAGGGTCCCACCAGCTCTTTCCCTGCTTCACCAGCTCCACTCATCAGCGTTATTGCTGTTTGTCTAGCCAGAGCTGTACTGAATTACTACTAATGTAAACTTAGTTCCCTCTCTAAAATGGTTTAGGAAGAGCATGCCACAAACAACTACTAATGTAACGAGAGTCAGGTTTTCTCTGTGTAGGTGCCTACAAAGCTCTCCAACTTTGGAGGTACTAATGGCATACCAGGCATACTCCTGCGTCCACTGCCATCCAGAGAGCAGCCTCTTTATGTGGCTCATGCAGAATTTGGAAAAGGTTGAAATAAGCAGCAGAGCAGAGAGGTTTAGAGGAGGTCAAGATCTCATTCTGTTACTGAAATTTTATGGCAGAAAGTGCAGTAGAAAACACAGAATTTCTTACAAGTAGGGCACATCATCAATGGGGAGGGCTAGTTCATCAAAAAACACATTTATTATACATGTTATACGGGGGGAACAAAATACATTCTTCTACCATGGCAACAGATACAACTTGATGTTAGGGAAGAAGCTAACTGCTAATCACATGCAGGGGGTGACTTCCACTTCTCTCCCCTGTTCATTGCTTCCATATTGGCTGGCAGGTAACTGCCTCAGGAGGGCCGCACCTCTGGGACAGACTGAACAGTCTAACTCCTGCAGCCCCAGGGCTTTCCCTGCATGAAATTACTGGAGTCAGTGCAAATTTTCTTTTGAATAGAAACCCAGACAACCTCATCTGCTGAAAACTTGATGGCAATTTTGCATTTCACACAAAGCACTTTCTACCTGAGTATAACACTGGTATAGTTGTGAGTTCTCTCCAAACACCTAATTGTTGGGTCTGTACTCATTTCCCATTTTCTTTGATCTCTACCTGATTTCATGTCCTGCCACCACGTGTTAAGAAGGGAAAATTTCACCACATCCCACTGACACTGACTTTATATTTGACTTGTTCTTTAAATAATTCGTTTGAAAATACACATTATGGAGGTCTGAATTAAAAAGATCATATAGATTTACAACAGGCTTTAAACAAATTTCAGAGGGAAGATTATGGCATAGTCTGTATGACATTGAAAACATTGCTTCAGACAAGACCTGCAAAGAATCTGACCAGGTCTATCAACACAGTTAGCATGAATACAATGTCAACACAGATCTCTTTTAAAATAGAAATAGACTAAGTTATCACCCAGAGGCTGCTTTTACTTGTAAAGATGACACAAAATATTTGTGCTAACAGCGTTATAAGGCTTTCAAGCTGTTCATCAATACTAAATGCAGATTAAAGATATATGAGCAAAGAAAACACCTAAGAATACAGTCATGTGCTCTAGTCATGTTAAATTCCATCTATTTTCTATGTAATACTTCAAAGCAAGTGATTTTATAAATACATCATAACATAGCCAACGGATTTTCTAGTAAATGTACTGATGCAAACAGACCAACCATGCTGTTATTTTCTAGTAATCATCCTGTTTCTGTCTACCTAAGAATGGCAGAGGTACATTCAGAGAAGGTGGTATTCAACATAAGTTGACCCAAGCAAGACAAAGAGAAGATAATAAATAAGTAAAAATGGTAGACATCCCAGCCTTTAGTTAAGTATCAGGAAATATTTTGTTAGTCAGTCCTCTACACTCTTTTTTCTCTGAATACAGTCAGCCAATAGTAGCTACTGTCTGTTGGGGAAAAAAAAATCTAATAAAAATTTTCTTCGTTGCTTGTGAAAAAGAAATAGTGGTTCAGAGCTGTTGGCTTTTTTCTACAATACCACTTGAAATAAGTGAATTGTGCCTTCGGAAAGCAGACTTTCTCCAAGCTCCCTGAGAGCACGAGTTTTTCATTGTAGTCAAGGCGGTGACTTCCATTAACAACTAGTATTTGTAATACATTCATAACATAGCCTTTAACCCCTCTCCAGATCTTTAAAAACAGTAGAGTTGCAAGTCCTACATTTCAAGAGCTGATAGTCTGTTTTCAACCTTGCAAATGATAAAAACCTGCAAAGGCAGGTTGGTTCTGTATGCAAGCAGGCAGCCATTTGCTATTATTTTGTCCCTTATTAGTAATCCAAAAATAAAATTCAGGAAGCATTGGGTTATGGTTGTAATGACAATGCCATTTATGTTATACATGTTTACATAGAAGACATCTTTTTATGAGTTCCATGTAAAGAATTCATACAGTGAAGAGTTTATGTAGCATCTTTCAAAAGCGAAGGGAAGTTCCCTGGAGGGGAATTCCCTCCAGGTATAAGGTGTCATTCCCAGAATCCAAGCAACTAAGCAAAGAGAAATTCGGGAGTCCACAGAACAACAGTTCCAGCACAAAACAAGGCATAAAACACCCCACTATTCCACAGAAAGTGGAAAACACTTAATACAAAAGGCAAACTACAATGACCACAGTATGCACAGAAGGCATGTGCATACTGAATGCTTGAACAGCATTCAGGGGGGACTAGAAAATACCTACACACATCACCAGAATTAAAAGTTATCAAAGACTGTTAGTTTAGGAAGATATATTATTGATAAACTTAAATTGTCCCTCGCTCTGTTTTTCTACTTCTCTTTCCTTTTATTTTCTTAATACTTGCTGCTAGACCTGAAATGTCAAAAATCTTGAAAGAATTTATCCAGTTCCCACCAATAATCCATCCGGAGCATATTACATCCTGAGCTTTATTTTGATCATTAGGGAGGTGATTTCCATTGCCACACATTTGTAATGACTAGCCATCTGGCTTTTGCAGATTTCTTTGCACCGCTGTTTAAAACTGAATCTAAACACTGTTCTTGTTTTGTGACCAATACAGGTATATCTGAAGAATGTATGTCTATTTTAATTTCCCTGCAAAGTCTGTTTCAGCCCAAGCTTTGGCAATTTTAACCTCTTTCTACTTCATCTGACCTACAAGAAATGGCTTTCTTTCACGCTGTCTTGCAGGATGGAGGTTGGGGCAGAGAGGAGGTGGCAAAGGCAAGAAATTCCTTCTTAAATCACTATTCACCCCAGTAAGCCTGGACATCTTCCCTAAAAAGGTATTTTTGGATTTAATTAATTAATTTTGGATGTTGACTTCAAGAGGTACTAGATTTTACTTTGGAAAAAAAATCATACTTATAGTTTCTATGTATATTTTTATTGTTTGTTTTAGCATCTGGAAATATATTTGAAGAACACACGCTTAGTAATTCTTAAAATTTGTTGTTATGCATTGAACATATATACTTATTGTTTTTTGTCATTCATAACCTGGTAAATTTTTTAGAAATATTTTGTGTTGTTATATATTAACAGATTCGTACACTGAAGAAATAACAAATGCACGTATATTTTTTTAAGGGACATTTTAATCACGTATTAATACTGAAATGTAGTTCTCCACAAATTCAGATGATGTTTTGATCTCCTGGGCTTAGTCAAATGTTTATTCTCTTTTAAGTAGTATACACAATTTGAAGCCTAAGCAGAATGTCCTTCTTCAAGTTAATTATTATACTCAAGGGCTGCCACACACGTATATAGTAGGTCAGACAAAACGCACATTAGGTGTTGTCCCACATCCCAAGGATGTTATCTGATGTGTTAACATTACAGTTTTTCTCTTTATTAGTCCCTAGAGTTGTGCTAATTTTGACAGCTGCTAAACTCATTTTCCTGCATTTTAACTGCTCTAAGACAATCATCATAAAGGGACAAATCCTGCTTGGCTTCATAATGGAGAGAGGTTTTGCAAAAGCTTTTTAAATCATGATGAACACAAAGTGATTGTTAAGACTTTATGGTTTGTTTGGGTTTTTATTTCCATTCAGAGCAAAGCAAGCTTCCCAAAGCAGTGATCTTTGTCCCTCTTCCACTACTCCAGTCCCTCAGTATTTAGAAGATAGCTACCTAAGCACTGACCTTTAAAATTCTGTATGTTGTCTGCTGCTAAACTACAATGGTAAGATAATAAGCACTTGTTTCATTAAAAGGTTTCTGGAGACAATTGCGGCATCAAATCACTAATGTAACTTTTTAAACAAATCTCTTCTGATGAAATCAGAAATTAAAATTTATGTTTAAAGTGAAATTTATTTTAAAAGCGAAATAGGAGCTCTGCTTTATGCTGTTTCTGCTGTTTCTCTAGAATGTGTCTATTTTTGGCTTTTCCATACACCTCATACATGTTATGTCATAGACCATAAATTCATAGAATCATTGGGGTTGGAAAAGACCTCCTAGATCATCTAGTCCAACTGTCTCCCTGTTACATCTTTTTTTTTTTTTTTGTAATGCCACAAATATTATATTAATTATATTATATTATAATTTGTGGTAATACCACAAATATTATCCATTAAACCATGTCCTTAAGTACCACATCCAACCTTTCCTTAAAGGCTTCCAGGGATGGTGACAATACCACCTCCCTGGGCAACATGTTCCAATGACTAACCACAGATGTTGGAAAAGCTCCAAAAAGAACATCCTAGCAGAAGTTTTTGAAAGTGAATAGCATGAGAACTGCGAGGTGGAAGAATTACCTACAAAGGATGCTGTCATTGTGAGAAAAGGAGCAGTACATTTCATCAAGAAGACTGGTAATATGCATTTCAATGGAGTAACTGGGAAGACACATGTCCTTCTGGAGGAACTACCATCCTTTCAGATAAAGCAACAGGTAGAGAATATGGTCTAAAATGTGTTTAATGAAGTTAAATATCCAAACTACTATCATAATCAAAGCTATCAAATATATGAGATTAATTTCTTTCATGTAAATGATTCTTTTGAATGAATATCTAGAAACAAGTCTGGAAGCAAATTTCACAGGCCAGAAGCTGGAGGTGTTGCACATGCCATCAGAGATTTTACTTCCCCTCTCACTTCCACACCACGAAGCTATTCAAACTACTAATATTCATTTTAACTCCTCCAACAGGGTGGTTTCATAGAAATTACTAGTTTACTTATGACCAAATTTTACATGAATTGCACCAGGAAGGTTAAAGGTATCCTGAGAAAAGTTTCCACAACTGAGTCTCCTTCTCTCAGCCTCTTAATATACAGGAACTATGTCTCCTCACTACCATCTGTGGATTGGCCAAGGACGACACAACTCCAAGTACCATTATTTGCAGTAATTGAAATTTCTTATGCTTCCTAAACTGTAACAAATACTTCATATTCCCTCCCATGACTTGCAGCAGCCTGATCTTTGAGAAACAAAGAATTAACCTGAAAAGGCTACTCAGAGGGGAGAAGTTGAACAGGAAAAAATATATATGTATACATATATATACATATATATATGTAATTTGTGTATATTCTATTGACTAAAATCAATGAGACCTCAATCAGACCTGTTTGTTATATAAAGCATAATGGGGTTAGCAAGAGCAGATACCCACTACACCTCTTGCTCTGTCCACGCATATTTCTCAATCCATAGCTTACTTCTATCAAAATGAGGCCTCAAGGCAGATATTTAATTTCATTTCCCTCTTAACATGACTCATAAGAGAATTTACTGGAACTACCCTCTTCACCTCTATGATTTCACAAAGAAGTAATTCTGCATGCTCCCTTGCAAAATACTGTTATTCTTAGATCACACCTTTTATCTAAGGTTACACCATAACATTACTGAACATTACATATAAACACCCTAACAGTCACATCCTGAGCTACTGTCATCTTGTGGCAGAACTGAAGACAGAGTCAAAAATGACTTAGTGGCAGTTTAAAAACGCTTTTCTTTAACGGTTCTCTTAAAAGCATTTCCTGCTATTGTCCTTGGAAAGCTATGTTAACTGCTCATTGTTCTTCAGAGTCTAGGCTGACAACATAATTTTTCAATCTGACCAAGTTTGACTGTTACCTTCCATTTTCAATGACGTATAGGTCCCCTGTATAATTCTCAAAACTGGGACTTTAGCTTTTAAATCACATGGAAACTGTTTTTATAGAGCACTACAAGGGAACAAATCATAAGCCAGTCTTGAACCTACTGCAGCAGTTTAGTAGATTCACCTCATTTCTTCCGTCTCCATAAGTACAGCTCCATGCATGTGTACTTTTTACAACAAATACCTCCTTCAACATCTATTGAGCATCTTTACAAATTTGGATTATTTCCTCATACTTTCTAAATAAGAAACTATATTTCAGCTCCACTGCATCTATCAGAATCATGTTTGTATTAAAAATTTTATAAAAGACATCAAGTTATTAAAAAAAAAAGGAAGAGTCACAAATCACTCAGTAGGCTCTTTGGGCTCTTGGTGATTGCAAGCTTGCTTTTAATAATTCAAGAATGCTTTCTCTTTAATCACCAAGTTAGTTTAAACAAGAAATTAAGTACACCACTATTTGTTAATATAATCAAAATCTCTCAAGCAATACATACACAAGTGAAATATTTTTTCTATGACTTGACTAAAACTATTTTCCTAATTACTAGGAGCCAAAGAATTGCACAAAACGCACACAATGCCCACCAGTCAGAACAATTTGCAAAGTTGACTACTGCTTCTATATTATTTCATTTTTAAGGTCTTAGAGAGGTTTTCTCCTCTTTGCCTCTCCTCTTCTCTTTCAGCTCAAAGGAACACATAACAGGTTAGTTCATGATAACTGTCTTACATCTCTGGAAATGAGTTTGAATTTGAATCTGTTTTCAGTTGAAAGAAGTAAGAGTAGATATGTGTCACTTCTTTTAATACCCAGTTTTTCTATTGTTTAGTCCTAGAAAACACTAGCTTAATATCTAGTTATAGAACTATTCTCTATACATCAGCCACAACGCTATTCTGCAAGGAAACAGTTGTACAGTTGAAGTGATGTATACCATCATATTCCAGATGTGGAGGGTTATCCACAACATAAGAATACCTCTTTTTCTTTGTTATAATCTGCTTTTTTTTTTTTTTTTTTTTTTTTTTTTTAACCAGAGCACATATTTTGTCATATTTTATTTTTACAATCTTTCTTAAAAGACTCTGTGAACTGTTGACATTATAATATTCAAAGCACCCAAGGATATCTAACAATATTCTTCATTATTTCTATGTGGTAAATTAACTTGTTCCTTTTTCTTATATCTTAATTTTTTACTATATGCAAGGAAGAATATATCTCCAGTTCTGTCCCACTCTATTTAAACTGGCCATGAGCACTTACAAAATATATGTAAGATGACAGACTATATATTGTGTAGAGTGAAAACACAAGCAGGAAAAAAGGAAAAAGAAGAAACAGTTGTAGAAAGATCCTCTAAGTATCCTCAGCATGGTCTCTAATACATTTCCATATGTTAAGGTGTGAATCACCCATACTCACATCATTCCTTAACAGAAAAGTTCAAAAATACAAAGAAATATTAAAATAAGCAATTATAGAGATTTCACAGCCCTCTAGGCATTCTATCCATCTGTCCTTACCATTGATAAGTTTCTGTCTTGCCCTAATTGTCTGTCCTCAGTGCAATTTGAAGCCAATTGATTTCTGTGTTATCTAAAAACAAGAAAAAAGTTTGTATTTTCAAGCAGTTTTTCCCACATCGATTTGAACACCATTCAACCAGGTCATCATTGTTTTTTTTTTTTTTCCTTTTTTTTTTTTTTTCTTCCCCTAAACAATCTCAAGACATTCCACTTTTCTTCATGGGATCATGCCTTCTAAAAGCTTATTTACATCTTTCTAGCTTTATTTGTTTGTTTGTTTAAATAAAATTCTTATGAATTTCCAACTATTTTCTCCACCTCCCAGAGCCCATTTTAAACAATCTAAAATAAAGACACTCTGATGTGTTTTTGTAGATCACTGGATAAAAGCAGTCAATAAAAGCGTGCTTCTCTTACCTTCCTATTCTCACTGAGGACCTTCTAACAGTACCACATCCCACTGAAAGCAATAAGTCACATATAAAACCAACATCTAACACACCCCATTTCAAACATCTTTCAGATCCCAAACCAAGGTAGGTACCAACTAAACCTTTATATCCACCCAGAAGAGAATTCCTCTAGAAACAGTTCTCACTGAAGGACCAACACTTTCTCCTAAAATACACTCTGAAATCAGTTCACAATTGAAGCTTAGGCACAAGTAAACTCAAACTATTCCCCTTTTTCATGGGAGTACAGAAATCAGTCAGAAATAGTGAGCACAACTTTGTTGAAAGCAGACCACTGCTAAGTAAACCTTCGGAGCCACTTTGTAAACAGCCAGAAACATGCAGCTAGTTTTCTGTAAACAGCCAAGTCACGCACAAGCTGAGGGTGGCAGCCTTCTGCAGAAGGTTTTGGTTGATATTTAACAGGGTTACATTTTAAGCTAGCAAATAGTCATAGTTACTATCACTGCAGTTTGATTGCACAAACTAGAAAAACAGAAGAAAAAAAAAAAAAAAGAACCATACCTTTTCTGATTTGGTGACACTAAGAGGTTGATGGGACAGAATAAATCAAATGAAAACTCAATCCACCTCCTTCTAAAACATGACAGGCAAATTTATTCAAGATCTGTTCTTAGTCCTTACAAATAAGCAGAGAAAAATTTTAATTCACGTCGACACTACTCAGAGCAACGGACATAAGTACAAATATTTATGCCTTGTTTGCTTTTTTCTACTTTACACTTAGGCCCCATTAGCATACTTTGAGTAGGAATTAAACTGATCATGTGAATGACTTTCCTGACCTCCAGAGCTTGAAAGATTTAAGACTTGTATTTACTCAGAGCAATATTACATGTTTTATCCAAAGGAATTCTCTTTCTTTTGATGTGGCTTCTTATTTTTCTTTACAAAGTGAATGTATCACTATCACTCCCACAGGAATTCATTTAACCAACTTAGTCTTTTAATCCTGTCTCTCTGATTGTACCTTAAAAATAACCTAAATTACTATAAAGTACTCAGTGCCACAAAAACGAAAGATTTAGCACATTGGCCATAGTTCAGGCGTAGGCTGCTCTTACAAATTGCTTGGTGAAGCTTTTAAAACTCCTGAGATCTTCTAGGTTGAAAGGCAATGTAAAAATGAAACTTGTTGACAGAATGAATATATTTGTACATTTTCTGCAGAAATAAATTACTTAGTGCCTTCTCTCATTTTTGCTGATGTAAACCAAAAGGGATACTTCTGGAGGACTTCTACACTACGGGCTTTTATATGTTCATTTTAAGTTTTTACAGAAGTAGGATTGATAAATATCGTGCAGCCTAATCATTATTACTTTGTAGTAATGATGAGTATTATTGATAGCATACAAAACCTATCCCAATACCAATTTTAAGTATTCCCCCAGTTCTCCTCTTTCTAAAAGAATACAAGATATTTTTTTTTTTCTCCAAAATTGTAAACTGCTGCAGAAAATTGAAGAGGTCTAAATAGAAAAGCTAAAACTTAACACGATCCTATTTCTAATGCAAATCTCTCAGTAACTTCAGTAAAGTATGAACCTAAAAGGAAGAAACTAAAACTTTCAAATACCTGCAAGCTAGAGGATAAGACTGGTTAGTGTATTTAAGGCACCTTGATATCTGTGATTAACATGCAAAAATGTTAGGAATTTTGTTATGCCATGGATTCTGAAAACAGTTTCACGAACTAAATTCAATAGATTTCTATAGAACTACAGATTTATTCTGAAAGTTCAACCTTTAATTCATTCTTATCTTACCATTATCTTACATTAATTGTAAGTAGAAAAGATATGATTTCACAAAGTACTTTGCCAAAACAAACAAGCAAACAAAAACACGACAGATTAGGTCATTAGTGAATATTCTCATATAGGAAGAATATTATTTGGATATTTATATTGGACTGGTCAAGGACTGATTTTTTTAAGTTATGAATAATGAATATTAAGGTTCTGAGGTTTATGCTTGCTATAAAAACCAACATTAGAAGAAAGTATGAAAATGTCATCTTTGTTCTTATCTTATCACTACTAGTGTGAAGTGTAGGGCATGCTGGTTAGCCAACAGGAGAAGTGGAGAAGGGACTACAACTAGTTTCACTAGTTTTCTATCCTTGAATCCTTGGCAGACTTTTCCTCCATGTATGCCAAGGAACTAATCAAGAAGCACATTTGGCAGTTTTTGATGAAGAATGCAATTGCTGAACATCATCATCTTTGGCAGGAAGAGTTCTGCAATTTTGGCCAAATTTCTGTAAAACAGGTATTCCTGAACCTCACCTGTATTAACAGCTAGATGGTTCCAGTAGAATGTTGCTACTGTGAGAGATACATGTATCAAAGAGAGATACACTGGAAGGGATGAAGTCTGAGGGACCCTACAGATTTAACCTTTGAGCTGAAGTGATACCTAATTATCATAATTTTCTGAATTCTTTGTTTTGAAGTTAAGGAAAAAACAAACAAACAAACAAACAAAAACACCTAGAGAACTCTACCTAGAGAAATTATGAAATAGTAGAGAAAACTCTAGTAGCCTAAGTTTTGCCCTGTCTTTATATATCAGTGCCATCAGCAACATAAGTATGGACGTGTTTTATTTCTTAAGTAAACAGAAATAACTTGCATTTTGTGTCAGCTGAAGGGATAATACACAGAGGATGTCAAACTAAAGCTAAAAAGTTACCAGCAAAAATCACTTTTTGCAGAGAACAGTTATAGAACAAGGAAGGATGCGGTATGAACTTTTCTAAATTGCTTACAGAGATTTTTTAGAACATTGCTTTATTAAGCTGCTAGCAGTGTACTCATAAAAAGTACTTTCTACTTTTTCCAGCTTTAATTATACTTATTGTGTAATCATAAAATTATAAGATATGAAGATCTTTTGTCTAAAACTGATTGTTATCTTTCTCATCTCAAACTAGGTGTACATTGTTTTAATTTCCTATGGGGAAATGGTATTCCTTTACCCTGGCCTGCTGTGTTACATGATGTAACAATCCAGCTCATTCAAATTACTACAAGTTACCTAATTCTCCTAATCTACTGAAATTAGCCTGAAGATGTGATTAAAAATAAATAAAATAAAAAATCATAGTTACCAAATACTACTGAGAACCATAAAGGATTTCATTCAGCAGCCAAAGACTGAGAATACGAGTTATCTCAATTCCTGTTATTTTAATCTGGAAATTTGAGTTTTGGGGCTTTTTTTTTAATTATTATTATTTTATTTTATTTTTAATTATGGAATTTTTTATAAATTCCATTTTACAAAAAGAGGGAAAGAAAGAAATCACAAGGATTTTATACAATCTCATAACTAAAGTTTACTGCTCAAGAGGTTCACCTAACAGATTACAGCTCTTAGTGTCACTACACTTGTCCATTTACCTGAGTCACTATAACAAAGCATATTTACCGTGACCATGATGAACCATATAACCTAGAGGGGAAACATGGCAAACAGATATAATGAAAGCATGAGATATGTGAACTTAACTCTCATGAAGCATCACAATAGCTTAAAGAATAAGATTTCAGACCTATTATAAAGGAAGACATTAGGTTTTTGTGGGGCACTGAATGCAGCTATTTTGTTTCAGAGATGCTGATGTAAAAATTTTAAAGTTGTAAGCAGAAGCAGCTCTACAGGTAAGAAAGAGCACTCTGGGAGAAATGTTTGCTTTCTATTGATTTTCCTTTTTTATGTAGAGAAAACTATTTGTTTTGTTTCCTTGTTTACTGAAGAATGGACAAAATAAACAAATAAATTAAAGTCGGAGCAAAGATTTCCTGATATGGATGTTGGTACTTCCTGTATTAAAATTAACTTGGAGAAATCAAATGCAAACAGTGCTGACAGTATGCTATTACTTCTATATTGTTAGACTTAATTTAATTTCTGCAATATTTGGCTACCCAAAGCAAAAAGAAGTCTTTCTAACATGATTGCAAACATACAATTAAACCCTTCCTTGTCAATGGATGTCAGCATGTAACTGTATACTAATACAGGACAGTGGACAAAAGAACTGTATTTAAATAGCCTAAACAAAATATGATACAGTAAAATAATATATGACTTGTGCAGAACTAATAAAAACATGTAGTTCTTTTGATTTTCTTCTAGGGTATGGGTTCAAACTGTCTAAAAATGTTAATCTAAATGTTGAACTGGAGAGCTCTCATCTCCCCACACCATTCTCAGTTCACATCATAACTACAGAGTATTTCCAGCTGTTACTGACTTGTTAATAGGACCACTGTGAACACATACTATTGTTTAATCCAGATGTATAAAAATGAGTACTAGGACTATTTCCAATATAATTCATCCCTCTGATGACTTTTTTCTTTGAAAGTTGTACTCTTGTTTTATTATTCTTGCTAACAATGAATACAGAAGTTGTCACATTATGCATGACAATGGTACATACTAATGTTGTCTTAAATAGACACGCCTTGACTACAGAAGAGCAAGAAAGCACTATGGAAGAGTTGTTAAACATTACATCTGAAAACTTATATGGTATGTTCCTCTTCCTCTCATCCTACCTAATATTTTATCTTCTTTCCCCTCCTTGTGCAATGACCCCCAAGGCAGGGAAGTAAAACGCAGTGCTATTGAACTGCTGGAGATGTTGCATCCAGATTACAGCCTCTGTTGTTAGTCAGTTTGCTGCACTATAACTAGTGCAGATAACATGGGATAAAGAAACACATCTTACCAATTAACAATTACAACCTGCTTTTTTTTCCAATCTGAAATCATGACAAATCAAGACCAGAACTGGGGGGGGGGGGGGGGGGGGGAGAGAGAGATCAAATAAAAAGTTTTATTTATCCTCTCTAACATCTATGTACCATTTTGATGTACTTTCTAACATGTTCTACATATTGATCTTATCACCGGTTTACAATTCCACACCACAACAAATATGCTGTATATGACATGTTTCAATATATCAGATACTTCTCTTTGTAGTCCCTATCGCTAATTTTGCCAGAGCTGCATTTCTGTGGTGAGCAGTGGTGCACTTCACAGCACTGGGGCCTCTAGTACAATTTTTTAAGGCTTCCACTGCCATCCTCTGCCCTTACTGTTCTATTATACATTTTATTCTACAGTGAAAGATAGTCCACTTTACATAGAATAACGTTGTGATATTAGTACCTATTATTAAAATGCATACATAACAATAAACATCATATCACAAAATAGAAGGTAAGTTTATGTCCAAAAGCTGGATCTGAAGTACAATGAGAATCAAAATGTATTAGCCTTGATTCACTAGACTAAAAATTAAAACGAGAAATAAAAGTATGCTATGATGTTTCCACCAAATAAAAGATCAGTAACAGCATCTAAAAATACACAGAAAATATGTGAAGTTTCAGAAGTATTCGGAAATATATAAAAAGCTAACTGCAACAAGTTCTATCTGGACAGTAGGAAAGCACAACAGATGCGTACTGAGCAACTGCTATTAGGATTATAGCACCACCTAGTGTGTTCTGGTACTGCTCCTAACAGAAGCTTTCTATGTTTCACTTTTGTTTTTCTTTTATAATTGAAATCCAGTTTTTCTGGGTTTCTTTTTGTTAGTAATTCTTTTGATCTGTATGATATGATTGTGGTCGGAGTTTCATTAAATTCATGGATGTTGACTCCATAAGAATGTCACCAGAGGAAGTGTTACACTAAAGCCCACAGCTGCCAAGGCAGGACCTCCTTTCCTTTGTCCCACTCTTTAAGGCAATGAACATAATTTTCTTCAGGCTTGGAAGAAGGACCCTGTCTGCAGGAACAAAAGTAGCCCGGTGGTAGGACTGGCTACCCTTGTAAGCCCCTAAATGTGACTCTCTAGGTTCCCAGATTTTTCAAGTTACCAGAAGCCTTCTTTCTATTTGTCTTAAGCATGCTGAAAGACTATGGAACAAACTCATTATCGAGCAATTAGGTTGGCATTGCTTTTGTTTTTAATTTTGTTTTGTTTTTGTCCCCCCTCCCACCCTTCCAGAACAGGATAATCCTAGACAACCCTGAGCACAGTTTGATAATGATACTTGATAATTATATGTCGCCTTTCATATCTTTCTCCAATTGCAATGGTTATTCAAGGAAGGACAGTTGCAGATGTGGATAGGGAAGGTAGGTTATATATTTACTTACTTATCAAGAAGGAAAAACTGTGCTAGAATTAAAAAGGAAGAAGAAACACAATGATTAAGCAAGCCTCTGATTTTCACATACTTGTGAAGTTCCATTTCAGTTGTACCACCCTACTACATTCAAACTTGAAATGGATGTATTATTGTTTTTGTTTGTTTAATTTCAATAAGAATGATCAGAAGGACTTGAAAACTGCAACCTTATCAAACATTCCACAATGTATCTGTATACATACTACTTAAATATATCTAAGAATTTACAACTTGACAAGAACCATTGAAATCTAGCATGTAAATGCTAATTTCAAGTTGTCCAGGTTAATCTATGCCTTTGCATAAAGGGAGTATGCATAATACTTTCTTTTAATTGCACTCCTGTTCTTTACAGTGAACTTATTGCTGAACATAAATACTGCTCGAAATTATTATTTCTTCTTAGAGTCTTTATGTAGAATTTTGCTCTTTACTGTACATTGTTCAAACCCAATGCTAAAGGTAGTCAGGTTTGTCAGTTAGGGTTTCGGCCCTGGAGAGAGCCAAAACCAGTTGCAAATGGTAGCGGCTACCTATCTTTGTACAATCTTTGCACCGTCAACCTTTCCAGGAAGTAACAAGCCCTCCCAACTGATAAGCTATGAGCAGGCTGTAATGGGACAAGTCTCCTTCCCCTCAGTGGTAAATGGGTCCCTGTGCTAAAAGGATTCAAATATTTAACATACGCAAGACAATCTGATTGTGTAGCCTAACAAGGAAGACATTTCCCATTGGAAGCTATGAGGTCTTGTTTCAGTTCACTGCATCATTCATTTACTTACTTTCAATGCCTCAAAGCAAATTTATCAATGAATTGCTTATGAAGGAACCAGAGATTCAGTCTTCTCTATCTAATGGAATTTAATTAATCACAAAGCTACAAAGCTTTCTCAAGAATAAAGACATCATTTACTAAATCTTAAATAAATAAAACACAAAGCCCAAATATGTAAAGGTGAAATTGCAAACCTGACCATAATTGCATTCATCATAACTGCCTTTACTTTACTATCAGTTTTAGCTCCTTTACTTACTCCTTTTTCATGAACATCCTTCATGATTCATTTTTCATAGTAATTGAGCAACACTATTGCACCAGCCTATTAGATGCTTTAATATTTTTAATACATTTGCAAACTTCGTATTAGCAAACTAAAACAAACTGGAACTTCAAAACTACAGGAATACAGAATAACTATAGTAATCATTGTCGTAATTCAGATTTTAAGAAGTTCATGTAGAGTTTCTCTTCTTTTTTAATTTGTATTGAACTAGAAGTCTACAAGTCTACAAATATGAAAACAAAATCTAATTAAATTTTACTCTTAGCAGAGTATGTATTAATAATACAAGTCTGTATTATTTATGAAGAGTACAGTATAGTCACATCTGGTTTCAATTACATGCTGTATATATGGATAGTTGAATGGTGATATCTCTGTGCAGAGTAACACAACAGGTTGGCTATACCTGAGCTAGTTACCTGTGTCCCTTCACAGTCAACGGAAGTCACTTAAAGGGTGCATTTTTCTTACCAATTTTAGAATGAGTTTAGTCATGCTATAGAAATGCCTGTTTCTTTCTTCTGTCTATAAATGAACCCAGATGACTAATTCTGATAAAGATATCTGTGTTATGGATGTCAATATTACATCAGATAAGTCCCAAACCGACTGTCTTTCTTTCTCATCATTCTTACATATAGAATAGCCTCTTTTTGTTGTTGTTGTTTTGTTTTGTTTTGTTTTCTTGTGAAAACATGCTTGACTTAATCTCTCTGACTTGGTAACAAACTATTTTAAGCCTTTATTTCTTGACTTATACTTGACACATTGTTACTTAGAAATATCATTTTGAATGAGTGACTGTTATCAATAAAACCATTATTCTATCAATTATTTTTTGCTATGAATCTTTGGGAACTCTATATATCATTTCACTGACAATACTACTGATGTGTTACTTTGTCATAAACATTAAATGATCACAGGATGAAACAAACAGTAATAGCAGGTTCTGGGTAAAAACTAATTAAGCTGTCTAGTTTAGTTTTAAAAAAATGTACGTGTATATTTAAGAGATCAGTTGACAAAAAGTCACCAGTAATTTTTGTCTCCAAAATTTTTGTCTCCAAAAATTTTTTAAACTAATATGTTCAAAGATGAGGGAAAATACCTCCAAAGATTTAAAAAATATATATAAATAAATAAAAGGAGAGGGGAGTGAAATTCATCCTTAATCTCTTAAACTAACAAATACCAAATACAGAGGTTCATAACAGCAATATTGTTTCAAATACTGGAGGAAAAATACCTCCAGGGAGATGAATTGTAGTAAATATTTAAATACATAACTTTTCTTTCATCTACATTTCTATCCAAATTCTAATTAAATTAAAGGTTTAGAAAAAAAAAAAAAAAAAAAGTCTTGCTTGTTGAGTACTAAGAAGGTTAAGAAGGTCAGAGACTCAGAAGTTGATGGCCAATGACTTGAAAATCACCAGACAACATCTTTCCTTAGATATGTGAGGAGGAGTTGTTCAGGGTTAGGGAGAATGAACTGACAAGAAAACAAACAAACAAAAAAAAGTTATATTGACCTTGAAAACGTTATCTAAATTAGCATGTCTGTAGACTCTGTGTTGGTATAAAAAGAGTGGAGCAAGACCTTAACCAAATCATACACTAACGCTTTTTTAATACTGGTTACAGAAATATCTGGCTTGTGTAAAGGCACCAAACAAAGAAAAGCAATGAATCAAAGTAAACTCATGCAAGGGTTGAAAAGAGCTTTACAATCAGAATTAAATCTAGCAACGTTTTTTATCATACATAAATGAGATGTATACATACACGATAACCCCTAGAGAACACATTCATCAAAAAGAGACAGAAGACAAAACCAAAGAAACAGACATGAAGTGCAAGATAACATTTAGAGCTATCTGTGATATTGTGATAAAATATTCTCTCAAGATAAAACAAAATTATATCCTCCAAGGAAACATGCCTTCCTATTTATATGTCATCATATGGCATGAAATCAATTTTTTTTCCATGGAGCCATGAATACAAAGACCACTTGGCAGCTCAGAACCTTGGCAATATTCAATGGTAGTGCATTACAGTGGCATATTTTAAGAACAGCTAAAGCCCCATTTTTTCCTTATTTGTACTCAGTAAAGATAAATTAACCATGAATTGGGTGAGCCTTCTTCCATCAGAAGATATCTAGTCACTGAATTTCAACCTAACCTTCCAAGAACAAATAAAGTCTAAAGAGAATCTCTTTTCTTGTAAATTATTAAACATATTTAAATAAAAATGAACTTTTTTTTCTTGAAATATTATTTGGCTCTTCACAGATTTGACAGTCAGGGAGGGTAAGCGTCTGAAATGGAAAAAGGATAGGTTGCATTGCACTGAAATGCAATTACCATGTTGCAGAAGCTTTAATGCAAAAACTGCTTTATCTGTCCAGTTATTATTCAGCATCATTTTTCTATATATCGCTTATAATTCTTAACACAATTTTCTCAGTTCCAATAGGAAGTTCAGTATATGAACCGCACAGAGACATTCGATAGTGAAATGTAATAACATATTTTCCTAGTAGTGCAACTTTCTACAGGAAGGTTCCATCAAGACAATCTCACCTAAGTCTATAAATTTACCATCCCTCAATACACCATAAACCAAGAAGTTAGTAAAATTTTTGAACATGACATGAATAAAATAAAAACCTCTGAATGCAATCATAGGTAAATAAACAAAGTCTTTCCCCCTAATTTTCTCTCATAAGAGAAAACGCGGGTAGACGCCTCATGTACGTCTACCTAGGTCTTATTTTCTTTTCATGTGCGAGATAAAGCAAGGTCAACAAAGCAAAACTATGAGTTAAAAGCAAAAGTAAAATTCTAAATATCACATATTTGCTCATAACAATGAACTGACTATTCTTCCAAAAGACCATTGAATGACAATACACAACTTGTTCAACCTAAGCCTCTTCCTTTTAACCACTAGGGTCTTGCAGATGCCTTCTTTAGAAAACTTGTGAAAACTCATATGACTAGTATATTCATCTGAGCCAGATCTACAAGAATGGACCCTACGTACAAGCAAGAAGAATTAGACAGGAAGATAGGAATGAAAAGCCTGTGGATAGTATTTAGATTTCTTATTGACATCTCTTGTTCTAGCATATCCATATGTATGTTGTGACTTTCTCTCTCAGAAGTTGAAAAGTGAGCCTAGTTGCCTTAGAAACAAGTTAGATACACCATCAACTAAAATATAACATGCTACAGGGAATTTACAGGAAAAATGCACTTAATAAAAGAGTTCAGGATTACTTGTGCCAAAAGCCCACCCAGTATAAACATATGCTGGCAACCAAAGATGTTATTGTTTCTCTGCCCTTACTATATAACCTATTTTTTCCCTGAAGCCTTTTTTTTCTTGGCTGCATTGCTAAAAGATGGATCATCCAAATACCTGCTTAAACATGTTTTTACGTGTACATCATTATCATTATTGTGTAAAGCAAGCTAAGTATTAATTTGGAAATAATGCCCAAACATATATCATTGGGATATGTAATTAACCTTTTGGGCATGCAAAATTTGTTGTAAAAAGTTTTATTAGAGTTTATGAGAGCTTCACAGAAATCAAGAAAATAACAATTAAAAAAAAAAAACAAAAAACAAATAAAAGGTAGAAAGTAATATTGCAAACAAGTAGTAAATAAATCAAGCCTACTAAAGCCCAAATTAATCAAAAATAAAGAATTACCTCCATCAATGAAAAAAATACTAATACAAACAAGAATCAATACTGATCTGATTCTTAAGAAATGCAAACCTCAGGAATATAAGGAGCAGAGCATTCTTCCCAACCCTTTAGTTAATTCCCACAAGAATGCTATTGACTGAATGACTTATTTCTTATTTAACCTGGATATCATACTTTGAAAAGCAATGTTTTACAATCCTGAGTTCTCTTTCACGGTCCATTAAGCTTCTAGTGAAGTCACTTAATATCTTCTCAGTTGTAAAAGCATGTAAAAGCGCACCAGAGGAGGTTCAGACTGGACATTTCAAAAAATTTCTTTACTGTGAGGGTAGTCAAACACAGGAACTGGTTTCCTATAGAGGTGATTGATACCTTATTTCTGTCAGTGTTCAAGAGACATTTGGACAATGCCCTAAATAACATGTTTTAACTTTTGGTTAGCTCTGAACTAGTCAGGCAGTTGGACTAGATGACCTTTGTCCTGTTCAACTGAACTATTCTGTTCTATTCATGAAGTCTTACATACAGAAATATCCTCTCATTTTCATGTAGAGAATGGTTTATTTTTTATAAACACAAAAAGAGAATGGAAAATTATTAGTCAAATACACCTTTAGGATCTCAAAGAGAGGTTATGCAATGCAGAGAACAGATTAAATTTTTGCTGGATTTTCTTTATATCAACCAAACAAGAATAGCTTTCCCATGTTTTTATTTTTTTAGTCAATCAGTGTAGCCTGAGAATTTTTTCAGTGCAGGGGTGTGTTTGTGAAGTCAGTTTAGAGTCAGTTATCATTGCTAAATATTAGGCTAGGGATTAACAACAGATCAGCATAGCAACAGAAGTCAGCATGAGGACAGTCATTAAGGAAGAAATTCATCTGCTGCCTTGACATAACTCATATAGAATACCCCGATCTTCTCCCATGCGAGTGAATACGAGAACACAGCTTTTATCTTATTTTTTAACATTTTGGAGTCAAGATTAGGTTAGAGTGTTACAACCAAACCCAGCTGATCCACCACTTCCCACTCTTCTATGCAGGCACATGCATAGAAGCCCTTTCAGGAAACCTAAAATTCAAATATATCATTTTAGGTAAGCAGAGCCTGGAGTCACGGACATAGACAGAAACTAAAAGCTTCTATTTTACCCTTTAAGTAACTGTTGAGTAATACTGAATGTCAAAGTCCAGAACAGTTACAGCTCTCTATTCTCAAGAGGGAGGCATTCACATGTAACACTAACTGAAAACTTCAGTTGTATTTCACAAATTTCATTTGGCGGTCTTCATAGAAAATCTCTATTCTTTTGCCCTGTTCTGAACTTGTATCTTATGTCCTAAAGCCTTCATCAATATTCTTCTGCACCAAAAATACCTTCATAAACAAGCACAAAGTCGGTCGTCATTTTTATGCTGATGAATAAGAGACCTGCTGCCCAGCTCCAACTACATTTCTAGCGATTTATCACCCACAAAGAGGTATCAGAGAACTGACTTAAAGTTTAAAACTCTTTATGCCACTTATTAATGAGGAGTTACAAGTCACTAAATATAAAAAAAAAAAAAAAAAAAAAAAAAAAAAAAACAATAATCTCAAATAAGGAAAAAAATGATACTGCAAAGGTTTAAACTGCTGTAAACCAGTGTGACAGCTTGCAGACAGGCACTATCTACTGAGGGACCAGCTACAGATTTTGACATTTGCTCAGAAGATTATTCCTTGCCAACCTTATCTAGATTGCAGCTAAGCCAGATGGCCTTAGTCCAGGGTTTGTAATCAGCCAAACGTAAAGGGAGGCAACAGCTCTAGCTGAAAAGGAAACAAAACAAAACAAACCTTAGAAATACTAATAACAATCCATGTAATGGTAACCCATATCCTCCCTTAGGTCTCCTGTAGTAACTGAAAAGATCAAAATATTTTATGTCTGTTGTTCAGAACATTTCTGAGGCTGTGACTTTGGTAGAAAAGTAACTGCCTATGAAATGTCTTCTATGATGTCTCAAAGAAGAGTCAATGGAACTCCATTATAATCTTTCCTCCTATACCAAAACTCTCAAAATCACAACAACAGCAGGTCCTGTCTGGTAAGGTTGAAATGCAATGAATTATATCTTTCAGCTCTCAAAATGGTATGTGTAAATGGGGCAGGGAGGAGTGTATTTTAGTTTACCTGAAATATTTATCTTAATCCAAGAGGTAACATTTCATTTTTATTTTGATTAATTTATTTTTCCCCCTTTTTCTCCTTTAATTTTTAACTTAAGTTGATTTTTAAAGTTGAATTACTAATTTCAAAATGAAGAAAAATCCCTATTGTTTTATCCCAAGAATAAATTGCTTGCATGTTTCATTTTTCTCCCATCTTTAAAATAGTAACCAAATTTTGTTTGTATCTTCTCTACAAAATGTTAATGAGCAATTCTCTTTAGATAGTGTCACATATTATTAAAATTTAAAAAAAAAAAAAAAAGTCAATAAAAGAATAAAAGACTAGGAAAAAACACCACTGCTCTGTCCAATACATAAGGATATATAAGACTGACCACTGAAAATAAAAACCTACTGCATATTTTAATTCATTTAAATCTGTTCTGAAAATATATCATTCTTTTTTTCTATTACTTTTCTCATAAATTCTAGTTAAGAACTAGTTAACATCTAGTTAATCTGATAGTTATCAGTAACTGGATGTATTTAAGAAGGTTTTCTTTTCATTTTTTTCTTCAAGACACCATATATAAACATGATGAAAAGTAAGTCTAGAGTAGGTCTAGCTATTTTTCATCATTTGTCATCAGACACAAAGGGGATGGAACTGATTAATACTTGGTACATCCATTTTTACAAAGAGAATCTCAAACATTCAACAATCAAGGAAGTTTTTAGCTGTTTCCTTCTACCTTGATAAACTACCACAGGTTTCTTTACAGAGGATATTCCTATACTTATCTTATCTGACTGAGATAGACTCAGTAGACTGAGACACAATGTAGGTTTTGTGTTTTTTTTTTTAAAGGTCTTTGCTCAAAAAGTAGGGAAAATGCTTCTGAAAGTCTTGTAGATCACTTCATTACTTCAAATCCCACAAAATCAATGAGCCAAATGTTTTCCACAAGCTTCAATTTCATACTGAATACTAGTATTCTGCAAGCTCAGACTTGCAATCATGTGTATCTCTGACATTTCAACTACAATGAAAAAAAATGAGAACAGCACAGTAAACTGTTAATCTTAGACAAATTTGCATAAATTGATACATGTTTTTAAAATACTTTCTGAGACAAAGTAGGAAGGAACACACTCAAAAAAAAACTTTGTTTTTAAATAGGTTTTTGTCTTCACAGAACAAACACATGCAAAAATATTCACCCTAGCACTGACCACCATAAAGATAATTTCAAAAAATCCCATTACCAGATCTCTTTAACATCTATTTTGAACCACAGACTAAAACATAACCTTGCTGTGCTAAAATATTACTTACTGAAGTTAAAAAATTAAAAATAAAAAATTGACCAAGTAAGTAATTCAACGTTTAAAATATTTTAAAATTTATATGTAAGAAAAAAAAAGAGTCACCAAATCCACATTATTTCACATTAAAAATAAAAGATCGTTTCAGCTTCCTTGAGGATATTAGAACAAAGCAAACCTTAAGCATCCTGGCAATGATGTCAAAAGGCAGAGTTATGTGGAAAATATTTTCCTTGTAGGAAATGTCTGTAAATAAGATCCTAACTAAACCACCTACTGTGATTTCAATTTAAACCACTGTGTTTTTTTTTGTTTGTTTTGTTTTGTTTTTTCTTCTTTTAGTTCATAATTAAAGTATAAAAGGCTTATTTGGAAAGTGAGATATTTTTTTTCAGCAATGTCTCTTCTGACTGCATTGCAGTCAGGAAGTACAAGTTGTAGCAGCATACTATCATGCTGTTCTGCATTGAGACTACCCCCCAAACATAGCTTTTTAATTTAAAGCTACCAATATTGCTCTGAACTGAGAGGTTCAAAAGACAGACAATGATAATTATACTCAGAGATAACTTGATTATATTTACTTTTGGCACTCAACAATCATGAGGATCTAGAACTAAGCTTCCCTGCACAGCCTGATCCCCCATCTCATACCACAAACTTCTGCATAACCAACTCTTATCAAGTACCAGTCTCTGTTCCTACTGGCATACCATGCCAATTCTAATTTCTTCCACAAAATATCAACTTATTTTTCTTTATAATCTAGTTCATCGCCTTCCTGTTTCTTCTGCTACTGGTTTCTGTGACTTTTTTTCTCACCTTAGACTGAGAAATTTTCTCATCTGTGCCTAAACATCCAGCTTCTCCCAGCCTGCTTTTTTTTATTATTATATTTTTTCTCCACCTCCAGGGTTATCACTTGCTTTCTGTCCTCATTAGATGACTTTCAGCAACAGACTCACCAACAAGCCAATATCTGTCCATTTCACGTGCAGATACCAACAACAATGGCATTCTAGGACAGACCTAAGTAGAACGTCACTCTTCCAATAAACATAAATAATAGAAAGCATCACTTTACACCAAATAACCCTTTAGATTTGTGATTTGTATACTTTTCCACATATCTGGTCATGGATGAAAAATTTAAATGAAGTTGACCTCTTTCTTCTACTCCTGTATGCAGAATTTATTGGGGACTCTCCCAAATGTGCTGGTGGTTTTTACTACTGATACACATCCATTTAAGCAGAAGGCACATTGCATCTTGGAAGATCAATATTTCTGAAGAAGATTACCAGTCAAGCATTAAGTATTTAACACTTCCTCATACTATACTCGTGCAGTCAATCCATTACAAAAGCCCATGCCAATAAGTGCATAAGACTCTCAACTTACAAACTCAGCCTTGTAATTGATCAAGAACAATACATGCCCTTTCCCTTTCTTATTTATTTATTTTTGAAACACTAAACACTCCACCCTCTAATTCCCAGAATAAGAATTTGACAATAGACTTTCAAACATTGTAGTACAAGTTTTACAGATATATAGAGCCAACTGTGTGCATTTATAATTACCTATAATTTCTCAATTTATTTATGGATGAAGTTAGTTAACACCCTAGTGGGGATTGAGCTGCTCAATTCAAGCATCACAATAGCCAGAGAGAGCTGCCAAGTTTCTATACAACACTCCAGAGCCAAGATTATTTTAAGATGATTTTCTATGGTGCAAGCTAGTTTGATAGATGTTATACTAACTAGATCCAATTTCAAAGTCAAAACCAATACAGCATTTTATGAATCTGAAGCTTTTAAACTGACGGCTTGAATCAAGTCAATGTATACACAAATATGTGTTCCCTTTTGTCCCCCTTATCATTCACTTACCTTGGTATTTAATGGCAGTTTTTGTCTATCAAATCACTGCTGAATCTTAATTAATCATCATAGCATATGTGTTGCCATATTTTTCTGAGGTACTGGACCAAATTTCAGCTCTCTATGATTATTACGGAAACAAAACTAGTAGAATAAAATAGATAGTGCTCAGCTTCCTTTTCTTGCTCACTCATGAGTGTATGCATAAGAAGAGCAAGCATAAGGTTTTAAATAACAAGATTTTTTTAGACAGTAGCTCTTCTTGCTTTTGTCATTCAACTGCTTGTATTTCCTCTGATTAGATATTTCTTCAATAATAAAAGAAAATACCATAGGTTTTTTATTATTATTATTAAGATTAAAGAAAATACAAGACACTCTGAATGCAAATGCGTATCAATACAAGTTTGTATTTCTAGATTTGGGAGCTTTGTTTTTACACTCTCAATATTGAGATATGTTTGTATGTGTGCTTAAGGGAGAAAAACCAACCCTTCAGCCTTAGTTTGACAGCTCCTCAAACCCTGAGGGACATCCCAGCAAAGACTCTTTTATCAGTACATCTGGAAGTGAGCAGGAAGTACCAGCCCACTGGACCTCCACCTATTACTTGTTTGACAGCTGTGAGCTAATGTATGAGCAAGTGGACAATGGGCAAACACGACGGGGTCATCCTTAATGCTGATAAATGAAATCTGATAAAACACAGGATTTTACGGGGTTGCTAATGAAGGCACTCAGGAAGCAATGGAAGGAAGACAAGCACTACACAACATTTTTCCCATCTTCAAATGTCTTGCAACAGCACTTAGAATTTTAGACCGAACAATTTACAGATGAACTCCCTTCAAGTACTGAGGAGAAGAGAATACAATATCCTGTTTCCTTCTGCTCTCAGAAGTAAAAACCCACAGCTCAGTTCCTGAGGGTAAAGGTCTACCTGAATACAGAGGAAATGAAATCAGATCTCAGCCAATTTATTTGATAAAACTTAGATTTCCTAGTAATTATGTTCAGTAAATTCAGTAAACTGAAGAAGTATTATTTGGGACTGTCTCATTTAGAAACACAGACCACAGACTTATAATATATGAATAAGTTATCCACAGATCCCTTACTATTTTAATACTTCCAGGTGCCAAAGTGACCAGATTAGCTTATCTAAAGTACAATTTCTGACATTGGTAAGCTTTTCTAATATTGTGCAAAGGGAAAAAGAAGGCAAAAAATCTCCATTAAAATCTTTATCCTTCAATAAATTGTTAATGAAAACCCAGGAAGAGCACTTAGTTATCTGCACAAATGTTAATCAAAGATAATTTTGTATAGCATTTAGATTGCTATGTACTTCAGGAAAAGGCCATAAGACAGTAAAGTGTAATCAACAGGTTCCAATGATACAAAAATATTCTACAGCAACACTGATTATTAATATATATTTGATATTTTTTCCCAGTGATTGGAAGAGTATAGAAAACATAAGCCAAAATAACACAACACTAAGATGGTGGGGTTTTTTGTTGTTGTTTGTTTGTTTTTTATCCAAAAAAAATTACATATACCATAGCAGTGTATAGTTTATCTATGAGATTGTACACACACAAAAAAATGTATAGTTAAAATATTATATTGCATATATTGTTACATACTATAGGCTATATTATTATTATATACAGAGGCTATGCATATATAAACTATATGTGGGTAATTGCATTATACATATTTGTTTTTGAGAGAATATCCATCTTGTTTTTTACATTTGTAAAGCCAAAGAAACTGGGGAAACCAAACCTTACCTTCAACTACTTTAGTTTATTGTAGCTGTTAAAGTGAAAAATCTTAATGAAATATAGGAAACACCCAGTGAATCTAAACTAAATTTACAAATACCTTCCTGTACTTAACTTCTATTATTAGATATTATTCAGCCTATGAAAACATCCAAGATATGAAAATACTAACAGAAAGTGTAAGAATTGATCAGTTTCATACACACACACGCATACCACAGTATAATTTCAGAAAGCATGCACAACGCAGTGGTGAGAAAGCATGAATAAAGGGGTAGGGGTTTTTTTGTATGTTTGTTTACGTCCTACACTTTATAGTTATTCCTAAAATTAAGTTACACTTCAAAAGACAACAGAAAGAACTAGTTTATTTAACAGAAATGAAGTATATCATATCTAAATCATCGCTAACAAACAGACTAAGTTCCATACTGGTATTTCTCTCGTGTAATTTCCAGCCAATTAAACATATAATATATAGATACAGTTATGTATCTCCTTTCTTCTGATCTGCCATTTCAGAAATTTGTATTGATAGGCTTTTTTTTTTTTTTTTTTTTTTTTAATTTTTACTTATATACTTGTTCTTATTTTTGTTACTTATTTACTTATATACTTGTTCTTTGACAAACTAGAAAAGTATCTAATTAAATCCCATTTAAAAGATGTAACAGAATATATATATATATATTTTTTATGGAATATTTTGAAGTCTGTTATAACCTGTTGTTTACCTGTAAACAGCCATGCAACCAAAAAGAGTATGTGTTTGATTTTTCTATAAACTCCAATTTGATTAATATATGAAAGCTAAAACTTAAACATACTATGGCCTATCATACCTCAGAAGAGACAGTTGGCTTTGATTAATTATTTATATTTATATATTTTTAATACTGAACCTCTGTAGAAAATTATTGTTTTCATAATTTATGTAATAAATTATGAATGATAAACATCAGCTCAGAGCTGGTTGTAAAACAGGATCATCCAGACAGAAAAGACTTATTTTGTCAAGTATATATATTTGTTTTTATTTTAAACATGTTCACTTTTCTGTGAAAGTGATTTATTTATTTATTTTTTAAACAAATACTGCTCTGAAAAGATATCCAGTGTTACATAAAAGTAATCCCAAATGGGAAAAAAATACTACTAATAAATCAAAGTTCAAAATGTTTTATGTGTCTAATATAAGAAAGCACACCCAAGGATACATCTGACATTCAAAATTATGTTATGCTTCCAGTGATGAGCCAACCTTGTATTTTTGCTGCTTTTTGATTGAAGAAACAATAAAGTACCTACCCTATATAAATCTACAAGACCAACTCACAGTTAACAGGCTCAGAAGTACAGAGACTCTTCTCAGACAAAATAAGATTTGTATTTTAAAGAGAAGCCACAAAATTATTCAATTTGTTGCTGTAACCTTTCTGAGACTGCCTTTTCTCCCTTCCAGTTGTACTAAGTATTATTTTGCTGCCAATGGCATGAGAGTTACTAAAATTCACTGCATGTTTACAAAGTAATACCTCAGCAATTTCTTCTTTAGACTTAACTTCAGCAACAATGAAAGAGATGAGCAGAAAGAAGCAGCATGGAAAACAAATGTATCCAAAACAAAGAAGAAGCAGACAAAAAGTGAGGAAAAAAGGTTATCATCAATGATAATGCATCAATACAAAGCATTTCCAGAAAATGACTCTTAGGCAAGGTCCTTTGACAAATTTAGTCCACCAATTTCATAAAGTTTCTCTTAAACGCTGGTAAGGATCTCAGCATGGAGGCTGGATAAAGTAAAAGCTAAATATCTAGACAGCTAAGGTCTTAAATAAGAACAGTTTGATTGTTTTTACAAATAACAAGTGTTTGTCAGGTACATAAGGTGAACTTGCAACCAGATTTGGAGTATCTTTACAATTTTGCCTTAGAAGGTGCATCTGACAATTTAATGTTTTTACTTCATTACTTTTGAAGAGAAACCTTTTCTATTCAAGAATGCAGTGTAATGACCAACTATCTCCATACCTGTTTTCAGGACTATTCAGACTTCCCTGACATTAGCTAATTTAACTAATTAACTCAGCCATTTTTCCTTCATGCTTTGAAAAACCACCAGACCAAGTAGGCAAATTATACTATTACTCTTTCTGCCATCACCAAAAACATTTTTTCCCACAGCTCCTTCCATGCCAGTGAACAGAAGTTTTGAAATTGTTTCTCCTGCCCCCTCCAAAATTTATATGCTTCTGCATCCAGCTCACCCCCATCTTGCATGTGAGCAAGATCTGCTCTGATCTACCCACAATTTAGGCTGGCCTCTCCAGTTGCAGGCACTAGATCCACTGGTAGGCTTTTCCAACAAATACAGAGGTCACAGAGTTAGCTCTAAGTACTACAGGATTTTAGACTTCAGAAAAAGTACTGTCAACTTCATTGGGTGTTTGCACAAGGGAAAAGTACGCACAAAATGCTGATTAGGGTTCATAATTATATGGGAAAAATTTATGATGACTAGGATATCCTGCCTCCACCCTATCACGTAACTCTGACTACCTACCTAAATAAATAAAGTGCTGTATGATTTACACTCCTTAATGTTAATTAGTCTTCTTTTCATGTTTCCTTTCAAAATCAAATAAGTGTTTTAAAGCCTTTTAAAATATTCATTTTTGGTTTGCTTTCTTAGAAATTATAAGTGAAACAGCTCCTTGTAAAGTAAACTTTGACATTAGGAAAATGTATGAAATATTTAAAATGTTAAAGAAGTCAGAGTATTGTTGGATATTTAAATAGTGTTTTAAGGTTATGAACTAATGCTTTATTTAAATTGTGGTGCAGTTTATTCACAAGTGACATCCAATAAATATTATAAAAAACATGTGTATGGGTGTGTGTGAGAAAGAGATGAGGAGTTTGTTATTAAAAAAACGGTTATTAAATTGAATAATTGTATTTTAATCAATGTGAATTTGGTAATATTTAATATGCTTATGTCAGCCTAAATTTACTAATTGGTCTGACTTCAGATCAGAGAATCCTGTAGTGGCTGTGCAGTGAAGACTCCACGCAGAGAAACAAAACAATGACTTTCAGATGAAATTTTGGAGATGTGTGCGGATAAGGTTTCATTGTACTATACTCATTGTGTTTCTGGCTTCATTAATTCAATGGCTGATTGATTCAAAAGCCAGAAAATACATAGTTATCTTAATAAGAAGGCTGAAGATCCAGCTTCATTGCAACACAATATTATACTTCAAAATATTCTCAAAATATTTTCCCTGGTAATTATTGCCAACATGAGCCTGAGGCAGATACCCAGTGAAATATCACACACCTTCTTATTGATAACAGTGAGTTGGATGTCACTTTATTGTATAATAGTGGTATGCTAGTTGCTCCCCAGTGTGAATAAGATATCAGCTATTCCTGTATGGCAGATAAAGAAATTCCTTGGAAGCCTCACAAAATTATTGTTTTGATAACAGATTTGAGCCCATTATAGAAATTAGTCATTTGAAAAGGTCAGAAGCAAATAAAAGAATTGAACCAATCTAACCCTGGCTAGAGATTTTAATGTTTTCTTCACTATTATTTTGAGGATTTGTTACATAGGCTGTCAGTGGGTAATGAAGATTTATCAAATTCAACTCTCAGAAAGTCTAGCTTGCCTACAGATTATTTTTTCAGGAATCAAGAAAGTTTCTGTGAACTGAAACACTTTTTATGCTGCATCATACTACCTTAATTTCTATACTTGGAGACAGTTTAAGTTGATGTTGAGAAGTGTCTAAATATTAGATTCAGATTCTGCAGTTAAAATATCAAATCAAAACCTTATATTTATCACCTAATAGAAACTGGTTTTTGAACATTTTAGACCTTTTTCTCATTTGCAAGAACAATTTTGCCTTGAAATCCATGCAACTTCACCAGTAAAAAAGGAAGATATGATTAATCTTCCTGTGTCTCAAGAAATTGTTGCTTTTATTGTTTTTCAGAACAGGACAGCAGTGACTTTCCAGGTACGATGTAAGAATTAATTTTCCTACATTGTCCATGCATCATTTATAACATTGGTATCTACTGTTGTGAAATAAATGAGGATCATTACAGCAGAAAATATTCTTGACTATTAAACTAATAAGTTTCTGGTTTGCTATCTGAGAGAGAAAACTAGATGAACATCAAAACATGGCTAGTAGTTCATAATCTGAAAAGAATGCTGATTATGGTCATCTTGTACACACACCAAGACTAATTACTGGACTGAACAGTTAAGGAAACAACTGCTGTACATTGCTCAAGTAGAAGTAAAAGTTAGCTGTTCCTGTGTTTTGATCTTTATTGGTATCCAAGTTGTCATTTAATTAGAACTCTGTCAAAGCATTTAATACTGTCAGTACAGCCTAATCAAAGTCATAGTGTGAATTAAAATAAATTAAAATAAATTCACAGTGAAATTAAAACTTATTTCCAATAAATGAATGGAGTTGTTTAAGGTCTGGTGAAGTGATTATCTTGACTGTCTTTCTGGCCTCACTTCAATGATTTATTATCTCAGTTTCAGATGAAATAAATCTGAAGGGGAATAGACATCCGCTTTAACTTAGTTTGTTTTGGCATAGCTTTCAACAAAAGATGTTCATTTATGTACCACGTGATTTGATAAAACAGGTTGCAATTACCAAACAAAATATGCCACCATTCTCACTTATTAAATCTGGCCCATAATTTTTGCTTTTCATAAATCTACACAAATTCTTTTCTTCCCCTGTGAACATGCTTCCTAACCATTCATTCACTATTGGAAATATAATTAGTGTTGAAATCAATTTCTGTAAATCTCTAATTTAGCACACTTCAGGCTTTCTATATATATTTAAAAATAATAATGAGGAGGACTTTATCTCAGACTGATTTTAGAAATAAAAAAAAAAAAAATAGTTTCAGAACAATTGCATTTTACTGGACTATAACACAGTCAGACAATTATCATTCTAATAAAAAAGCCCTTTCAAAACAACTAAAACATTTAATTTAGATATAATCTTGGAGATCTAATCAAGCAAATATTTTAAGGCCAAGGTGCTAAAGACTACTATGACACTTGGATTATATTGAAATTGAAATTTCTAGTGGTAAGAACATCAAAGCATTGCAGGAATCTTCTAGACATACCGGTCATAGACTGGTCTATGCCCAGTTGGATCTTAAATTTTCATTGGAAAGACACATATACAGAAGATACTTCTTTGGAGTAAGAGAATAAGCTAGAGAACTTGTTGACATGCTTTCAAGACCTGTTTTCTATGATTTCTGTTACAGAAAAAAAAAAATCCTTTAAAAATAATAAAAATAAAAAGAAAGTGCTTCTGAGTTGCAAGAAGCAGAGAGACATAAGATGAACCAGTCACCAAAGCAATAAATCAACTTCACCTCTGTAAAGGTTACTTGGCTTCACTCATGAATGTCTATTTCCCAGATTCCCAAATTCTTTTTCTAGTTTTATGTATCATGTGCCTATTTGCACCATTTCTAATACAGAAACTACAAAGAGCAAAGCAATTTCCTGAGAAAAGCTCTAAATTACTGGCAACAGTACGAGATACCTTTTGTTTGTTTATCTGTAGAAAAAAATTATATTTTTTAAAAATATCTGCTCTCTAAGAAGAGATTGGACTGTGCACTTAGGCACATGGTCTGAACTTTTGGGTAGACCTGTGCGGTGTCAAGAGTTGGACTTGATGATCCTTAAGGGTCCCTTCCAACTCAGGATATTCTATGATTCTATGATTCTCTATATAAGTTCATGCTGCTTATAAACGATCTCTCCTCCTGACAGCGGTCATAGAAAACTTGAGACCTTTTGCTTATTCTAAACACCCCTACATTCACTTACTTTGATAGAATCATAGAATCACAGAATGATTAAGGTTGGAAAAGACCTTCAAGATCATCTGGTCCAATCAGCCCCCTACCAGCAATATCACCCACTAAACCATGTCCCTAAGCTCCATGTCCAACCTCTCCTTAAATACTCCCAGAGACCAGTGACTTCACCACCTCCCTGGGCAACCCATTCCAATGCCTGACTGCTCTTTCTGAGAAGAAATATCTCCTAATTTCTAACCTAAACTCGTTATCTGCAAGAAGAGGCCGACCCCCAGCTCCCCAAAACTTCCTTTCAGTTGTAGAGAGCAATATGGTCTCCCCTGAGCCTCCTCTTCCCCAGACTAAACCACCCCAGTTCCCTCAGTCACTCTTCATAGGACTTGTGTTCCAGGCCCTTCACCAGGTTTGTAGCCCTTCTCCAGACACATTCCAGGGCCCCAATGTCCTTCTTGTACCAAAGGGCCCATAACTGAAGTACTCAAGGTGTGGCATCACCAGAGCAAAGTAAAAGGGGAAAATCAATGATGGTTCCCATCAAACAAATTTGCAATGACCATAATTGCATAATTCAATCCAAATCTTTTGTTTTCTTCTATTAATTTCTGACTGCAAATTTAAACATTACTAAAAGCATTACAACAACTAAAAATATTATGATTTCAGTATTTTTATGTGGATTTTCCCTAAGAATTATGTTAAATTTAACAGCATGCATCAACAGTAGTAAGAGAAAAAAACAATATATGGATGTGCAATTTCGTCAAAATCCAATATTACAAATTAATAAAATTCAAAGTGAAATTTACAATGAACAAAAAATCTAAATACATAAAGGAAATAAATATACAGTAGGCACTAAAATAGCTTCTGGATCAGCATCATACAGCTGTTGTGTACTGCACTTATGCTACAGTGTTCATTTAGTTCAGTTTCTATTTCAGCCCCAACAGCCCCAACTATTTTCTCCTTTTTGTTTTATTTTGTTGTAATGGTTTATAATATATTCTGTTGAATGTATGGACAATTAGAATCTTTCACGTGAACAAAGTCAAAAAGCAACTGCAAACAGGATTTGAACTGCATACAAAACTAAATAGTAGTGTTAATAATAGTAATATTTACAAAAAGATGTGCTATTGAAAGACTAAGTCACTTCATATTATAGAACAAGAAGAAATGCTATACAGAAGCTAAACGACTTCCATGTGGCAAAACACAGACAAAAAAAAAAAAAAAAAAAAAAACTAGAAATGGAGTTGCTTATATCTAGTTTTCTTGTACAATTTACATAAACCCATCACTTTTGATGATGACTATCTTCTTTCTTTTAAAAGTATAATACACTTTTTTTTTTTATCCATAAGCCATTAAAAATTTATCTAACCTAAAAGAAAATAAAGTACAGAATACTCTCCAATAATTTCAGCAGGTTTATACAAGATCAGAAATTTTGAAAAAACAAAACAAAACAAAAAAACCCACACCATTACATATCATCTACAAAAGCAGGCTTCTGTGTTGGCTCATATTTGCCATATCATACAATATCATATTTGATATATCATTTTCATCATTTCTTAACTATGGAGTTCAAGAAGCATTGCATCTTTTAATTTCTTTTAAACTACCATAGTTAACTAAACGTGATTTTGGATGCACTCCCTGGAGACTCAAGGTTTCATTCAGGGCTAGTTAAACACAGTAGCAAACAGTTCTTGAATCACCAACATAGATAGCAGGACTAGTTCCAAGAACCTCTTCCAAAATTTAAAATGAAGGCTTTACTTTTCTGTCACTATCTTCAGCATTAACAACACCACAGATGGCTTTAAAGTATCACTTACAAGATGAAACATGGAACATCTGTTGGAACCAACATGGGGACTTGAAAGAAAACAGTTTCTCACCCCTTTATTTATTTATTTATTTATTTATTTATTTATTTTTATTAAAGTATAGAATAGGTTACCTAAAAATTCTCAGTAATTTTCATAGGACCAAACTATACATTTTTCACATGTTCAATACATGTTTTTCCCATTAAATCTGTGTTTGGTATTGTAATTTGTGCTTAAACAGTGCTTACAGAGATAACATTAAAAGTTGCCACGTAACAAATGAAATTTCCTCTCATTGTGAAGAAGAACACACTCCCTCTTAGTCACATTTAGTGTAGATGAGGGGGGGAACACAGTTACAAGACTGTTTCTTTATTTAGTTATAGTTGCCAGATTGGACCACATTCACATCCATCAAGTATTTCAAGTAAGTTCCTTTCTTAAATTGTTTAAAGTGCTTCATTTTTGTGTACAGTTCAATTACAAGAGGTGGATTAATGCTGAATATTAATTGCAGCATTGAATTAAAAGATCTGCTTTAGAAAAATACTGTCTTTTAACACGGCCTTCTAACTATGAAAACTAAAATATACCATAACCCAAAAGTACTTTATATGGATTCACAAATAAATTTATAAAAATGTAAATAGTCCTAAAAGTTCACCTAGAAAACTGAACCTCTTCTTTTAATAATCTACACTACATTTAGATATTCCAAACTGAAGCCCATACTATAGTCTGCATTAAAAACACTTTTCTACCATAACTCACCTCAATGCAATTGTTCCCAACCTGTTCTTAAATTGAAATGTGTGAATTTGTCTTGAATTATTAATAAAGGCTTTGTGCTGAAAAGCTGGGAGAAAAACAAGAGTAATTTTTAATCAGTTTTTCTCAAAAGCAGCAGCTTCTCTAAGCTGCTGTAACTCACACATTTATAAAAATGTGCAATTTTCAATCACATTCTTTTTTAAAACAATATACCAATATTCTATTGGCATGCTTCAGAGGGAAGCAACAACTTTTATTTTACTATTTTAAAGCCAACTCTCTTTATATTCCTGTGACAAATGCCCTTTTCAGCTTTAATTTGGAAATTGTTTATGCTGTCTATTTTGGCCACTGAGGGACTGAAAGGCAATGAATGCATAAACATACAATGGGCTACTAAAATATGCAAAAACCTGATGGCCCAGCAGAGAAAACAAAGTATCACGTCTGTCTTTGTTGTAGTTTAATCCTGCAGGCAGCTCAGCACCACCCAGCCACTCGCTCACTCTCCCCAAGTGGGATGGGGAGAGAAGTGGGTAGGTAAAAGTGCAAGAACACATGGGCTGGGGTATGCACAAGGGAAAGCAAAAGCCACACACAAGCAAAGCCAAATCAGGATCCACTCACTGCTTCCCACCAGCAGGCAGGTGCTGGCCACTGCAGGACAGCAGGAATCATCACGTGTAATGCTTTCTTGGGAAGAACAAACCCCACCACCATCACTCCAAACATAACCTTTCTACTCCTTCTCTGCCCCAGCTGTTATTGCTGAGCGTGACGCCAGGTAGTGTGGGACATCCCATCCCTTTGGGCAGCCTGGGCCAGCTGGGTCCCCTCCAGCTCCTGGGGCACCCTCTGCCCCCTCGCTGGCAGGGCAGCACAAGGAGCTGGAGAGTCCTTGGCTGCGTGTGAACACTGCTCTGCAACAACTAAAACATCCATGTGCTATCATGACAATTTTCATCCAAATTCTTAAACACAACTCCACAGAAGACAATTAACTCTATCCCAGCAAAAACCACAACACTTCTATTTGATTCGGAGATAAGCCAATAGGTCCAAAGCTTCTCCATCCCTGACACCACTTTCAAGTGTTAGCTTTGACTTCTGGAGTACCATTAAGGAAAAATCAAGCCCTGGAGAACAGCCATGCCAGGAAGCAGCCATTTTTGGTCATATTGGTACCATCGCGACACTAAATACCAAACAAGAAAATGTCATGCAGTCTTTTTTTTTGGTCTGTTTAACATCACCTGTTCACTGTTTGATAAATCCTAGCTATAAGCCCAATGTAAAATCTCTTAGATTTGATTGAAAACATTTTATTTTTTTAATTTTGAATGAATATCACACAGGTACACTGATTTTTTCTGAAAAAAAAATACTTGAAGTGGCTTCATATCATAATTATAGTTTTCCATATAATAATAAAAAATATATTATTATTATTATAACCTAATAAATGGCCTGCATAGAAGCATAATTTTCCTTCTTTACATTTTAAGCAAGTTTTTGTTTTGTATCTTGTACACACTGGAATATATTTTGAGCTCATTTTTTTTTCCAGGAGAAACCAAATATGTTTCTAATCCATCACTATTTAAGTAGCAGCACAGACTACAGTATATTGAATTAAACAACGCCTCTGCAATGTGGTTGGAACTTGCATTTTCTACTTTTCTTAATTAATTTATTTGAAATTAGCTTATATTATTAGCCAGATGTTGATAATTTTGCTTGTAAAAAATAAAGAAAAAAAAAGCTTATAAAATACTACGTCTGAACAAAACCTAGTGCCTTTATTCTTAACAAAGAAAAAAAAGAAGATGAAAAAGGTCACAGTGTACCAAAACAAGTATTTCAGAAAGGCTTTCCATTCTCAAAACAACCCACAGCTGAAAGCTCAAGCATTTAGTGCTGTAATATGACAATCATGATAGGTGCTTCAACATCCTGTTACAGGAAGCAAAACTGAAGGCACACTTGGAGCATCTTCATGGACAAGGACAAGGGAACAAAGCCTTTTATACTTCCCTCTACCTTCCCCTCCTCAGCAAACATTGCCAGGCATATTCTCAACTATCTTACTCATCTGACATGGTAACTTTCAGATGCTCACTTGATTTCTGGTCCCTGCTTTTAGGCACATTAGGTTTCTTCCAGAGACATGAGCTAGCTTCGGTACAAAGCTTCCTCCTTGGACAGAATAGAATTTCAAGAGCAAGATGGGATTTCTATAACAGCTACATTACAGGAGTCAGAAAAGCTTGAAGGATTTTCACCTATAAGCCCCGTGACTGGAAGTATAGAAACAAAGCTAACACTTTGAGGTTGGCATTCTTAAGTGTATGAAATATACATGCAGAAGAAACACACAGTTCAGAGTGGAAGAGCCTTGCAGAATTAACAGAATTAGTAATCTCATTAGCAATCACTGAACAACATGAAACCCCAAAAGTTTTCGGAACATGCTTGGATACCAGCATGACATATTAGCCATTTAATAACCAGTTTCAACAGTGAGTTTGCATTCAACTTTTCATGTGAAGGGTGGTTTTTTTTGTTTGTTTTGGCTTTTGTTTTGTTTTGTCATGCATAACAAAAAGCAAAATGATCCCTCAAGCTTGCCTAGTAAAACTATTAGAAGTCTGATGCCTACAGTTTTAACCAATCCAGACAGCTATATGTGGATTTGCTCCAGTTTATGCTAGATAAATAGCATGTGAGGGGCCTGGCACTTATCAGGAGTATGAGATGATTGAACAGGAAAGTAAACATGGCATGAGAAGACTGAAAATATCTGAAGCCAAATTCCTAATTCACCCATACCTATTGCCATTATCAGTAACTGAGCAACAAAGAATTTGATCTCTGAAGTCCAGTTGTTACAGACAATACAGTGAACACAAAGCTCCAGAATATATCTCATTGAACCTTTCATCAGTTTTGAAAGAGATGTAGACAAGTGCAGATATGCTGCATGTATGCAAGTGCAGCAGTACAAGTTTTAGTGACACTTTGCAATATTTCACAGAATCACTGCAGAAGAACAAGATTCCACCTAATCTAAATTTGTCATTTTTATACCAGATGAAGGAAATACTTTTCTCACAGAATGCTGATAAAACCGTGTGAATGAGACATAATGCTATTAAAGCAAAATTTGTCAAGAGTGAAAAATACCCATTTGTGTGGGTATCAAAGCCATCCAGTCTATTAGACATCACAGATCTCATTTTCCACTTTTTGTCATGTTTTGCCCTGCTCTATTTCATTTAGTTGAAGAAATTCAACTAAATGAAAATAATTCAATGTGTTGAGGTAATTGCCCTAAATATATGTACTATAGCACTTTTCAGCATAAAGTAAAGAAGCTGATTATCTTTCAATGAGCTTGCTTGGCTATCAGAAATAGTTAGGCACCTTTACTAGGAACTGCATGGTATCTTGATAGGTACCATTTATTTTTTATTATTATTATTTTTTAACTAATCTCCCTTCAGCCCACTGAAACTGCCATCTTCTTTAGTTCTTTCTTTACTTTCTCATACCTTTATGTCAATTCTTTTTTTCCACGCACAGGAACAAGTCCAGAATGACCAAACCAAAAATCCAAGGTTCAAAAGGTCAGTTGTGGTGCTCTAATGTAATCCCCATTAAAGGAAATGTGAATTCTAACCCCCTAACTGATGGCACAAACAGGCTATAAATACCATGTACCCCACCTTGTATAAAACAAATAAATCCCACAAAAACAAATCACATAGATGTTTCCTTCAAATAGCTCTGAAAAATAGACACCACCTGAAGACCCTGTATAGAACATGAATGTGTTGTGCAGTTTTTTTTCAGAAGAGATTTTAATATCTCTAGAGAACAATTTTCTAATGGAGGTCAAGAGATTATATTAAATTGATTCATGTTCTCTACCCAGTATGTAAAGTACAGTGGCCACAGCAGTATGTACATTTTGATGTGCCTGACTTGCTAGCTGTTAAAAATAATAGATGACTGAGACCCCCTTATGGCTTTCATTGATTGGAAAGCCTTTTGTTTTCTTTGAAATCAGATTCAAAAGACATCACTTGGCACATAACCCATGGCAAGGGTTGGCTTGATGGCTAATCCATCAATGTGACAACACAAATGAAATTGAAACCCTACTGTCCTCACATCTGCACTACGAAACCTGTCGGTTAGAACCAGATGATGTTCTACTACACTTCCTGTGTATTTGGTTGAATATATTGGTTGAAGCTGTATCTGACTTCAAAAAGATGAAGAAAGTATGGAAGTGGGGGTTGGAAATTAACATTTCTGAACCTTGAGAATTAACAATTGTCCTTTAAATTGTATCATACATTGAGAGTTGTACAGGTACACCGTAATAAAGTTCTGTATGGTCAAGTTTTCAGTTAGTTGGAGTAAACCTTATTGTACAGGAGTCTACAAGAAAAAATAGGGGCTGCTTGACATTAAATCACATATGACAAAAACAGACTGCTAGGGAAATAGTTCTGAAATTTCTACAAGTGATTTTTATTTACTACTATATTGATAATTTGTAATTTAATCTTGATAATTTACTACAATCTTGAACTTCATATTTTAATATCCATTAAAATGGACAAATGGAAAAATATCAATACCAACATTGATAGCATTCAGATATTTTTGCCTGTGTATAAATAAATGCAACAAAATGCAGAAAGAAACAATAACTTTTAACCAAATACTATTAGGTGGGGTCTTCTAGACTACCTAGCCCATTACATATGCACATAGATTTGTATTTATGGAACATATGAAAGAGAAAACTTGTTCTGTTAGTACTTCAAAACAGCCAGTTTTGCAAATCTAAAAAAGCTATTCTAAAAGCTATTGCAAAGTTTTCTAATTCATTGAGTTCTACCACAGCAAAGCACATCTTTTCTGCTTTCAACACACAAAAGTCTGCCACATCAACATGTATCTTCATATACCTCATTTCCATTTACAAATGGTCTGGATTTCCCTCTCCTTTTCCTTCAACTTTGTTAAAACAGACTTTCTTTAAAATAATTTTCTCAGAATTTCTTTTTAGAGCTGATCGTTAAACAAGCTATTCCAGTGGCAAGGTTAAGGTATCAGACCTGACAAGTTCTTCCCACTGACTTGTATCCTGCCATTTCTTCAGCATAAATATTTGGGTGGCTGCTCTCTAACACATAACCATTAAGTGATCTGCTTAAGAAGACCTACAATAATGCAAGTAGGGGAGAACAGAACAAAGAGAAAAACTGAGACTGGAGACAACCCACTCAAGCTCATCCTCTGGTGAGGTCTCAGAATTGTTACGGATTATTAAGGATTATAAACCTGATTCTAAACCATATAATATCTTTTAAATACTTAAACTACAAACTATGTTAGCACAGTAACCAAAGCAATACACATGAAAAAGTCTTCTGGGGAAGCTATAAACATTTGCATTCAAATATTTTCACATTTATTTTATGTAATAAGAAAAATCTTAAATATACTTGAAGACAATCATTCATAACTTTTTGTTTAAAGTGACCAAAGCAATACTGGAGAGGAAAAGTAAGCAAAGCACAGACTCAAACAACTCAACATTACTCAAGAATATCATAAAAATTGTTGATATCAGAAAGAGACAAGACAGAAGCAAGAGAACAGATGCAGCACATTGATATATTTATTAAACCAGTATCGAGCCAATGTTTTGCACCCTTGTGCTTAATATTTTTTAGTTTTTGCCAAACTACTGAACCATCTTTCTCACATATAAGGAGTTCAGTGAGATCTTCCATAGATCATGTCAGAGAAGAAGAAAATCAATCAATATATTTGATATTTAGTAGAAACCCTGCAGCTCTTTGGCCTTTAGGAAAGCAATACACATTTTAAAATACAAAGTAAAAACTCTGATGGAAACTTCATCCTCCCAGTCACTGGCAACAGAAGACATTTTATAACTCATTCTTTTTATAATGCAGGTGTCTACTCCCAGTTGAACAGAGGTTGTCTGCAGATGAGACTGCACATTTAATAACCTCATGTGATCATGTGAACACTGATCAAATGTTCTGAAAAACCTTGAGTGAAGCTTTGTCCAATGTACATTTGTCACAGGGGAAATTATTACATAGTTTATAAACTTTTTTTTTATTTTTTGGTAAACAAATAAGGTTGTCAGAGAGGAAAAAAATCCTCAATGTCTCTGTTTTTGTGACATTATTATAACAGAGATACTTTTCATCTTTCATTGTTAAAAACTTACTTTCTCTAAGAGTCCCTGTAAGTAACAGAAGAGCAGCCCAAACCCCATTATTTAGTTTTAGGTTTGCAGATTGTTGCTCTGTTTTATTTGTTTTTATACTTCTCATTCTCACAAACTGATTTGCCATGTAATCTGCCCAGCAGTTTTACTGAAGGTATTTTATAATCTAATTTTCCTATTTGGGTGTTACAAAAACTTTCCACCAGCTACAATTGCAACAACTACCAACATCAGGAGCTGACAGACTTCACTCTGTACCTTGCCATATACTATTTCAAACCACTTACATACAGCTAGGAATACACTACCAAATTTAGAAGGTCCTGATCTAACCTGAATTCCTGGGAGGTTCCCCCAAAGTTACTACTTCTGCTTACTTCTAAAATGGCCCAGTTTTATTCAGCTACATTTTCCTCTGAGCCCTGCAGCAGAGAGATCAGAGACCAAGAATTAAATTTGATTAGTATTTCAAACACCTCTCATGTAAGATTATATTGTTCTAAAGCTTGAAAATGTTTGACTGACTTAATACAAGGTGAAAGCACAAGCTCTATGACTAGTTTCTGTGCTCATGTTTCTTTTACCCTAAATCCAAACCAACTGACTAGTAGAATTAATCTTGGCTTTGTTCATTAATGAAGAAATAAAGGATACCCTATGTATATTGCAGTTGGCAAGCAATAATTTTCTCCTAAAACCATTGAAGTTTCTGGGTGAGGTCCCCAGTTTGTTCAAAAGCTTTCATTGTTTTTGCAGCTGAGACTACTTCTGTCTACACATTTAAAGAAATTTCCCATATCAACAGATTTCAGATTTGGCACAAGAAAAGAGGGTTTGCATTAGTTTCTGTACTTGGGCTGTCTCTCCCTCTGTACAAAGCTCATAAATCTGTAAGTTTTAAGCTGCAATGTCAAAATTATAGCAACCTCAGAATAAGTGAATGCAGAATCTTTTAATACTGTTGTGGGCAGCTCAGCTCCCAGCTAGTCACTCCCTTGCTCCCTCCACTTGGGCGTATCAGAAGGGCAAAAGTGAGACTAACTCATGGGTCAAGATACAGACAGTTTAATAAGTGAAGAAAAACAAAAATGTACAAACAAGCAAAAAACAAGTGATGCAAAGGCAATCACTCACCACCTCCCACCAGCAGAGCGATGCCCAGCCAACCTCCAAACAACAGCTACCTTGGAGAAGCTCACCCCCTCCAGTTTTATTGGCGAGCGTGACGTTACATGGCATGGACCATCCCTTTGGGCAGTTCAGGTCAGCTGTCCCAGCTGTGTCCCCTCCCAACCCCTTGCCCACCCCCAACCTACTCCCTGGAAGCGGGGGAGAAACAGAGAAGACCTTCACACTGTGCAAGCACTGCTCAGCAATAGCTAAAACATCAGTGCTATCAGCACTGTTGTGGTCACAAATCTAAACCACACCATGATACAGGCTGCTAACCAGAAAATTATCCCACCAGACCTGAGACAAAAATTGAAAGTGAGGAAAAGATATTTAACTGCAACAAAAAACAACAAAACATGGATTTAGAAAGTAGACTGACTGTATTGGTCCTAATAACGTTCAAAATTAAGCTACAACTCTCTTCAGAAAGTCTCTCAATCGATGCAAATGCAATACACAGACAAAGAAATACAGCCCTTCAAAAGTTCGCACATGGAGTAGGCTCACCTCAAGCCTTTTCTACAGGCTACCATTTGCGTTCTATTAATAGAAAAATCAGTGGTTAAATACAGCTGAGATGTAAATGAATCAAGCCCTAACATAAAGGTACTCCAGTGGAATGTTTAATCTAAATCAGTCTTAGAATTAGTTCACTTTGTTTCAAACAACATTTGTATACTTCATCAAAGGAAGTGCTTATAATGTACAATCATTTTTATTTTAACGTTTAATGCCTATAAAAAGTAAATGACTGGCAGCAGGAAAAGAGGAGACAATACAAACCTCCTGTCCCACCAGTGACCTCTATCATGAGTTACAGCTACTGCCTTCTGCAGATGTCAGAAACAATTTATTATCCATGCTCCTTCACCCCAAAGCAGTTCCCAGATGCGGAACGAAGGGGACAAACACCAGTGGCCGTACCACAGGCACAGTGCTGAAGTCTGCAAACCCCTGCACCAGCTGAAGCCAGCCACAATCCTTCCATTGTTGGGATCATGGTATATTAAGGTCTGAACTAAGCTTAACAGGCTTAACAACTCAACTTCAACAAGCTTAGGGCAAATATATTGCCTGTGAAAAAAGCAAGTGTAGTGTAGCTGCATCACAACCATTAAAACAGAAAACTAAATTTTATTTTAGGAAAAGAGAAGGAATTTGTTTATTTACAAAAAACCTTGAAAGTAAGCTAGTTTGAGCTGCTCATGTCCTTGACATTACAAATAGCCATTTCTGATTGGCAGTGGGTCAGGTTTCTCCCTGTTGTGTATATACACAACGTATATACACAGCATAACAGACAACATGTGCAACTACAGCTGGCTCCCAGCAGAAGAGCTGAGCAGGTTCCACATCAAATTGGAAAGGTGGATGCCATCTGGAAATACAACGTGACATAGCCAAAACTGATGTACACACAGCCAGCAAACACATCGGTGATTTCATCAAAACCAGAAAACAGTTATGTAGAAACCTCAAATCCCTGTCAGCCAGAGAAACACTGCAATAATAGGCCTTTCTTTTTCTTAGCATTGAAAACTTTAAGAGAGCAAATAACATGATATCAGACTTCAAAATTTTAAGTAATGAATACAGAACAGTTATAAGAAGATGTTGATGCTCTTCCTCTAAACAGACCCGCTATTTTCCTCTGTAAGAAGGTTTTGAATTAGATAAATTGGATACACGTAAAGCTATCAAATAAAGTGATGAATTTGAAAAGTAATAAAACACAGGCCTTAAAAACATGCAAATTCTTTCACATGCCAGTTGGTTGACACAAGAAGAAAAGTATTTGCTAGCAAAGTTAAATGGTGAAGCACACATTGGAACAAGCTTATAAATATTTCCTTTCAGGCTCCTAACAATACAGGGCTGTAACAATTAAAATACTGAGCCAGAGGTGCAAACAGGCCTCCTTTCCCAGCTCAATACAAAGGCTTTAGTGGTGTTTAACTTTTTTTTTTTTTTTTTTTGGCCTTAAGTTACTGCATCCCGCCCTAAGGCCTGTCACGTAAGTCATAGGTACCCAAACCATTAAGTTATATATGAATCCTCCTACTAAATGGCTTCAGGTCGACTCCTATCACACAGTGCCACCAACAGGAAATGGGACTGAGAATCCACCAAGGTGTATTGCAGTACATAAGAGAGTATTAGTAGTTCAAGAATGTAGTTAAAGGATAGTAACAATTTATCTGTCCTATGTAAAATGACTGACCAAAACACGGAAGATGTTAGTTGTAGGGGAAGAAAAGAAAAAAAAAAAAAAGAAAAAAAAAAGAAAAAAAGAAAAAAAAGCATTCTTGTCATATTTAGCTAAAGCTCTTATTAATAAACATATAAATAATCCATTATGTTCTACGAGCAGGTATGGAGTCAACAGAATTGCATCCAAGTAGAAATAATATTAGGGACAGGATAGACATATTGTATAACCAAAACATTTTACTTTCTAAGTGGTCTGTTTATTACACTTGGACAGGAAAATCTAAGTTCCAACAGTTCTTATGGCATGTTTTTATGCAGACTTCCAAATTAACTAACTAACTGAAACTGTGGAAGCTGAATATATTTCTTTCATTATCTGCCAGAGGTGGCCAAACCTCCCCTTCCTCTCTATTCTCTTCTTGCTGGAAAGGAGGAGATGAACACCTTAGCCTCCTATTCCTTTATATTGGCTTTTTTCCATGACTCTCTCATCTAGATTTACTTAACTTAGTCATTCCTAAGAAGAGACTGATTATTCTGCATTGCTCTGCATAGGTTATTGTTTATGTATCTTCAGAATAAAAATAAATAATATATACATACATACATATTCTAGTCACATATCTTTGGGAAATGATATTGGACTAGCATTACTGTAATATAATTGACTTTTATTTCATGCTTGTAGCTGGTACAGTAGTGTTGGCCTTGCTGTATCCCTCTTCCACAGTAGTTTGCAAACTACCTTACCTAACCACTTCCATAAGTTAGACACTTACACCTAATGCCTTCCATTCAAGCTAACAGTCACACAAATGATAGCTTCCTGTAGCTATCAGGGCCAATATGAAGCAGCAAGTAATGCAACTTTAGTCTTAATAGTGCTGTCTGATTGAAATCTGGTACATGAATAAGCAAGCACTTTCAATAAGAAAATATTAGCAGACAGGAATAAGAGCTATGAAGCACAATAGTTGATAATTTTCACACAATAATAGTTCTTCTGCCCCCAGAATGTCTTGGCTGGTATCTATGGGAAAAGGAAAATATTCTTTAACACCAGGATATCCCAGTGCAACACAGTAATACAAAACACAGTTGTTCTCAACACATCCAGTGCCAAAAAGTGAAATGGCTTTCAAAGGGTTGCTAGTAAAAAACATGGTGGGATTATTTTTTAAAATGGGGAAAGAAACTGTTCTGCTTTTCCACAGAAATAAGGTTGACATTTTGTTTTTAACTACCTGTCTCTATGACTCTATGGTTTTTGAAAAAAATATATCTGAGAACCACACAATGCTAGCTGACACCCAACTGTGCTAGTTTTGAATTATGCGTTGCTCCCAGCACTGATTTATAAGGGCTAGATTTGTTGCAAGCAACTATTCAAGACTGTTCTGTTTTTCCACTTCAACTACTGCCCCAAACATTTACAAGAGAACACCACTAATACCAATGTTTATTCATCCACTTTTTAAAACATGTCATAATAAAAGTATTCTCTTGTTGCTTCCACAGTCAGAACATTTTCTTTCCACAAACAAAGCCAGGTTGTAGCCAAATAAAATAAAATAAAATTAAAACAAAAAATCTCCACCAGCTATACAACCAGAACAACTATTTCTTGTTGATATAAGTGATGTTTGTGTTTAGGTTCCAGTGACAAAAGGGCACAGGCTCAGGCCAAAGGATCATCTGGACAAGGACATTCTCTCTCAGCAAGTGACAAAAATGACTGGAAAGAGTAGATAAGTAAGTGTATAGTAATACTTTCCCTGAACACTCACCCAATTTCCAACTGAATTGCAATCTAGTGACTTCCTGTATCAGAGACACCATCTCTACTTTAAACCATTTTTATTGAGAGAGGCTATTTGACATCTTATTTTATTCTTCTGCATTTTTTTTTTTTAATTAAAAACATCCTACTTTGAGGTAAAGTTATAATCCAAGTAATCAGCTGTAAAATGCATGCTCCAGAGTCTTTATACAGGACACAACACACTAAACATTTTTCTCTCTTTTTTTCCCCCATACAGCCTGTTTTCTATAATTATTGACTGGCATATGCAATTTGTAAATATATGCAGTGCATGGAAAATATCATTAATAAGTGCAAAGTGGATCATTTTCAAGTCTGCCATATTGCACAAGTGAAAGAAGCAATATGTGCTGAAGTCTGTAGGCTTCTATAGAGAGCTTTTACTAGTCAGGCAGCAAAACGTTTCTGTCAATGAAAAAGTGATCCCTCTTGAACGCCTTCCTCTTTCCAGCCCCTCTCTCCCCCCAGCAGAGGAGAGCTACAACAAGACACCACTCCACCACCTCCAGAGATTGAAGAGCTTTTGAAGACCAAACTATTGGTGACATCAAACCAGGCCTCACAGCTAGGCTCTAAAAAAAAAGAAAACCAAAACACAAAAACCATTCGTATTCTGTAAACTGTATAACATTTATTTTTAAGAACAAAGCATAGCCACTGTGAGTAAGAGAAAGAAAGGGGGCTCTTTCACAGTCAAAATGTTGAAAGGAAAACACAGCTGCACCTGCAAGCTCTCTCTACCACAGCACAAGCATTGCCCTACACTTTCATAAGGAATGCCTGGAAGCCAAAGCTGCAGAATAAACTGAAACCTTGTCAATTAGGAAGTGCAATGCTGCCCTTACTCTTTCTTTACAATTTACCTTGCCTGTTTTCTGCCTTTTTTTAAAGGACAAAACTGATGTAGAGAATTCTGGATGCTGTTGCCATCCCAAGTTGTTTTGGTTTCAGTCAGGCAAAAAAGGAAAACGTAGGTTACTTACAAAACGCCTAGAGGCAACAGAAAAAGATCTGTGTTAAAGTGAGTTGCTCAGAAATTATTATAATGAAGGAACAGATTATTATAATTTGCAGAAGAGTAAGAGGCTGAGCACAACAGAGGCAAGCCCCTCTGTCCTTATGCTATAGTCATGCCCCCTTCAGTCTGCAGCTAAATCCTGTACAATGCCTTTAAGTTTGTTGGCAAACTATTCAAAACTGTTTTAAATCTATAGGCTTTGTAGCCACAAGGGTGGAATAATCTAAAGGGCTCATTTTGAGCCCTGTCTAGAAAAGGGAAGATCTTTAAAAGTCAAGCTAGAACTAACACAAATCCCACACGAAGTTGCTAGCATTTGTGTGGAAGTATCTTGGGCTTAGTCTTCAAGAAGCAGGTCAATTATGTATATTCATATATTCACACACAATTCCTGGGAATCTAAACTGTAATGAAATTAATGGCAGAATCCTTAGAGAAGGAAGCAATACACCTACCGCCTGGCTCCTGCAGTGCAGCAGGGGCACACAGCTTTGAGCTTTCCTACATCAACACAGATTAACCAAATCCATAAATTTCATGTGTTCTAGATCAATGTATATAAATACAACTGAAAGGACGCATTTTAAGTCTGGACAGCATTAAGTTGATACCTGCACTTGAAGGTAGTTAACACTTTTTGCTGCAGCTCTTTTATGGGATACTGCATATTTTAGAAAGCCAGAATTTGAAGAAAAGTCTCAGCTCGCTTGTCCTCCCCATGGGTGGTCCCCTTCCTCTTCAGGCTGACACACAGAGCTAACATTCAGTAGGTTGTGTGATTTCATTCTCCCTTTTCTCCCCCTCCCTGAACTTTATTTCCCCCCTCCTCTTTCTCCTCCTCTCCCTCCATTCTCTCCTGCTCCCAAATCAGCTGTATCCGGCTATAAACATTAATTCTTACAGAACAGTGTACATTGGGTTGTGAGCTCTCTGTGTTCTTACTGGCTGCTATTCCAAACACTAGCCAAATAGCTTAATTTAAGAATTACAACATCTGCATTTGTATACTGAAGGACTTTCTGAAAAGATAAAGCAGGAGGCCAAATTCTGAGCTCACTTATGTCACTGAATAATTTCACTGACGCTAAAAAGAGTCGCTACAGAGTTTCCTCCAGGACAGCTGTGATCAGGATTCAACCATTTGCTCTAGTAATGTACTGATATTTGCTTCAAACAGATCATGAGAAAATGAAAATAATTGACGCTGGCATTCCAAATATTTGCTCCTGTGAATTCAATCTATAGTGTGTCTTAATTTCTATGTAAAACTGCATTTTATTGTTTCTCCATTCTCAAATCTTCATCTTTAATAGATGGGAAATTGCATGACTATCTCTCTACACTGGTCTTTTCAATTTACAAGAATAGTATTTACAATTCAAAAGAATAGCAGGAAATGTCTAATAGACTTAGCACTTGGTCTCTAGGAAACGAGAAATACTATGCTAATCACTGAAGGCTGCACCTTAACTATATTAAAAGTGTTTAAGCAAGCATGAGAAAGCTTTTACTTTTCTGCAGGCAGTAGTATTACAAACAGACTAAATAGGGTTATTAAAATAAAAAGATCTGAAATCATTAACCTTATCATTTATATGAGCAAATCATACTCCTCTGCTGTAGATTTAAAAAGAAAGATTAGTAAGCTGAATTTGCACAAAAGTTCTGAAAACTATCTTGGATACCTTAATGATGTTTTTGATCTTTCTAAAAAATGCTTTCCATATGATGTACGTAGTTTACAGTTAAAGAAAGCAAAAAAAAAAAAAAAAAAAAAAAAAAAAATTGTTCAACTTCAGCACTGCAAATCATAGCAAAATTAACCTTCTCTGCTTTAATTATACAGGTGAATTGTACTTCACTATTGTATATTTTTAATTTAAAAAGATCACTAACTTTAATTTCAAGCAAAAAGATTCTAAAAATTATTTTACAAATCTTCAAAAACTCGGAGATATTTTAAAAAGCTTTTAATATCAAACATATAGCTTACAATTAAAACAGCAAAGAATGTTAAACTTCTACCCTACAAGTCCAAGTAAAATCTAAAAGCCAGATGAGATGATGTAACTTTTATGAATATTTACAAATACTAGCATACGTTTGACAAAATTCAACCCAGAAATATACTTCCATAGTCTTACTTATTTCTACTTGCCCTAATTGGCACATACATAACACCCTTAGCCTTAGGTGTAATGGATTAGTATAAACAAAAAACAATAATATTCAGTCTAAATGAGAAATACAAATGTTCTTCGTTCACTTGCCTTGGCAGACAAGGTTGTATATATATATTATTTTTACTTCAAGATAAAAAATTTCATGCTTGAATACATGCATGGAGAAAACCCACCTAACAAAGGCACACCATCTTTACAAGATCTGGCTACTTGATCAGCAGCTTTCCAGCTAAAATTCCACTCAGAGTCGGAAAATAATGAAAAATGTCACAGATAACATGTTATAAAAACAAAACAAAACAAAAAAACAAGATTAGTAATAATAATTCAGCACTGAAGATTAAAAAAAAAAAAAAAAAAAAAAAGGGAGTGGGGGGGGAGAAGTAGTGTTGTTATTATCTCTTTTGAAAGTTTTCCAGAAAATACCCTCAGTCTCAAATCCTGAAGCATGGACAATGCATTTATTATTCATACCATAGAGACTGATAACACAAGTATCAGCAGTATATTAGATGGTTCTACAGGCCAGAACTACTCTTTCACCCTGCACAGACTCATAGCTGTATGAAGTAAAATATGTGGGACAATACCTTGGAGTACTTTCACAAGAATCTGCTGATGTTGATAAGATTTCCATTCAGCCTGAAGTCTCTGAAGGTAAAACACAGACCGTTTTTTTAACACGCTCAGGGTGACACTAAAAGAAGTTTCAAGCTTCTTCGTAGCTTTCCTTCTTTCCTTTAAAGTGAACTAGAAATGCAGGGGGAATAAGTTGATGGGACTGACAATTCCGAGCAATAGCCCCTGTGTAAGGATGGCAGTTTTGCCACATGGTTGCCCTCTCACCTTGCTCTGACTGCAAGTCGTTATTAAGAATACCTTCAGGATTTATAACATTGACCTATTTTCTTCATTTCTACAATGTGCATGCAAGATTTTTTAAAATTTTGAAGTTAAATATTGTTTGGCATTGCCATTGCTATATCAGCATCCTTTCTTCACAGTAAATCACTGCAACTTACCAGCATAATTAATCATAGCAACCTGTGGGAACAGTAAAGAGGGAAAGGACTGTGAATATGAACATATAGGACTGGCATGGGCATGAAACAGTCATGTTTAGAAAGCAGACAAATAAGCAGATAGACATCGCTCAGTTCACATCACCAGTTAACCCCCATTACTTCAGAGGTGACAAAATGGTAGATGTCATGGAAAGAGATTAATGAAGACTGTGAGACAGACATACTCACTGAGCAAATTGCTAAACCCAACTCAAAATTAAAATTCACAACAGTTTTGCCAACACAGGAAGGAAATAGAAATCTCTTGGAGCAACTACATACTTCTCACTTCAGCCACAAGATCCTGACCCCACCATAAGGGGATCAGTATCAATCATAACAACATCTTAAAGATTCAGATTATTACAATCCAAACTAAAGAAAGCTCACCCAGTCAACGATAGGAGGTATAGTTTATGTAACCACTATTACTGTAACTTTAGCATACAGTTTTAGTTTCAAGAAAAACAGCTCAAATATATACAAGCTTGAACCACACAATTTTGTAATGTGAAGACTTATTAATTTGATATCAGATACTATCAACTGAACTAGAAACCCTATTTTATAGTTCACAATACTATGTTAAATAACATCTTCAGCGTAGATAGCTAATAGACTTATAACTCAACAATTTCTTGCAGCCTAAAGGTCTTCTTATTTTAAAAGACATTTGTAAAGAACCACCTCTTAAAATAGGTCAGCGACACGTAGATACAGACAAGGAGAACAATCAGGGCTGTAGGTCCTCCTCAAAAGTACCAGAAAACAGTCAAGCTGGGCAAGACCGTAGCAAGGACCATTGGATGCCTCACCCTGGCTGCCAACACAAGGTATATGGCCAAGAATAGCCATGGGAAAAAGTTTCTATGACTGGCCAGCCCCAGCCTTTGCCTGCCACTTTAGGCCAGGGCCTACCCAAGTGACAGTTGCTGCCAAACCATGCCAGACTGCGGGCCCTGACCCCATGGGCCAAAGTCCATCCCCTGATGTCCAGGGATGGCCTCAGCCTGTCCCCATCCCCAGGGAGGTGCCCAATGCCCAGGGCTATCCCTGGCTGCCCTGTTCCCTGACTGGGGTGGTGGGATGACCCCGGCTGGTGAGGCCCTGCCCTCCCGTGGGACAGCCTGAACTACCTAACCTAATATTTAAGACAGTCCTGCTTCGAGAGGAGGTTTGGGCCTTTTGAAGTCGCTTTCTCCTTGAATTATTCAGGGATTTCATGACTTAAAGACTATGTACTATTACACTAACACCAAGTTCCTAAGGTACTGAAATTACAGAATCACGGGATCACTTAGGTTGGAAGGGACCTCTTGCAATCACCAATTCCAACCTAGTATTCAAATAAACTTTATATTTGGTGGTGTTAATAAGGCCTGATATTTATAGACATTTTACCATTTGTAGTAAGCTTTTTTTTTTCTTATTTTATTTAAATAACTATTTCAACAGCAGCACATGTTTTTCCACCCTTCACATAAACACATAGACTATTTTTAAAGAAAAGTCACTGCATTTCATGTTTTAATATGTGTATTTAAAAATGCCTCTTTATAGCTATAGTACATAAATGAATACTCCTAATTCGAATTTAAGCTACATACTCTTCAAGGACTTATTCTATTAGTAAATTAGATTCAAGTAACTCAGAATATTAGTCCCGATGAATATATGTTACAGCAATTATACAAACATATTTACATGTTGCAGTAATTATACAAACAATGATTTCTTAAATAAAATCAGTAAATCCTTAGCTGGTTAGCTGCTTTATTTCTATCTGACTCAAAAAGGAAGAAAACAGAGCCTGGCACGAAACCTCCTCAGAAAATAACATATTGCAGCATTACAAGATATTGTAAAATTCTCTTAGCTGTATCATGTATCCTGGAAATAAATTCAACTCATATTAGACCATAACTGAAATAGCCTTTTAAATTATGGCATTTTCAGCTTTGACTCTTGGCAGAAAATTATTGTTAATCTATGGCCTTGTGCTTATTTCCTTAAAAAGGGAACAGTCTGAGCAATTACTTGTTTAAAAACAAACAAACAAAAACAAACAAACAAACAATGTTTCTACTTCATATTTTGTTTACCTACTGAAAGGAGACTTTAAAACCAATAAAAGTTAAGCAAGTTGCATTGTATTTCTATTTAAGATAGCAGAAACTCACAACCATACTATTTTGTTCTCATACGTCATTCTTCACCAAGAGATCTGAGTGCTTAAGAAAAAAAAAAAAAAAAAAAAGAAAAAATAAATATAAAAGGAAGGAAATGCCATTAACCCATTATACAGGTAGATAAATTTTACAGATTTAAGTTTTTTTCTGCCTATTTCACATCCTCCTATGCAGGAAGAAACAATGGATACTATATTTAGTTATGGTTTCCATGGATTCCATGGTATCTCCATGGACTTACAGCATTCATCACTCCATGAAGGGGCCAGGGTTTCATATTCACATAACCCAGCTCATGAAACTAGGTGCATTCTAGGTACTGGGACTGTCTTGAGGTATAAAAGATCTAAGATTTATTAGATCTACCAATAATTTCAGCAGCATATGAAAATAAGTAACTACATATATAGAGATAGATATACACATATGAAGATAAGTAACTACATACTCAAACTTCATTTAAATTCTCAAACTATCTTAAATGTAGGACTAGAAGACTGACTTCAGAAATCTTAGAAAAGAAGAAGAAAAAAGAAAAAGGTGTCTTGAATTCATGGTCTTTTCTCCTCACCTCTATCCATACATTTGTCATGTTAAATAGCAATGGCAAGAAATTGCAACAACTTCAGATCCTGGACACATCTGCTTTCTTTAATCATTAAAAATAATAATAATAATAATGACCAATAGTTATAGTATGTTTGTGTAACAGGTTTTATATCTGAAAGCTTAATGCTGTATTAAGGGAAATCTTAGTACACTCAACCATCTCCTAAATGTTTTCTGGCAACAGTTGAGCAGGTTCCCACTGAAAGATTGAGGTCACCTCAAGAATCAAAGAAGAATTAAATGTTTCCACATTAAGATTTAGAGTAGTTTAGGTGGTCAGAAAGATGGTTTTATTGGTTATTTCAAAAGTCATACACATCTTCCACAGGAAAACAACAGTATCCTTACTGAACTCCACAGCCCCCTTGACAAACTCTGTAATCAGTATGTTGAAGCAATTAAATAATTCTCCTACATAAATCCAGCAAAACCCATAGAGATGGAAGGGTGTTACCAGAGTGCTACAGGGCTTTGCTCCCCCTTTCTATAGTGCAGAGAGAAAAAACATGTCCCACAGCTGCAGGTTTAGAGAGCTGAGTGTTGCCAGAAATGCCTCTGGACATCAACTCACTTCTTACACCATGAGACAAAGAAAAAGGTTTTAGATTTGCAAACAGCTTATGATTCTCATGGTCTCTAACCTGGGGGGTAAAGCCACCATAATTCAGTGTTAAATTTTCTTGCTGATAGGCTGTGGATATTTTTAGTGACTATACCTGCACCCCTCTACACAATCAGCTGTTCCAAGGTCTGCCTTACTGGGTTTGCTGGGGGAGGTAAGAGAGAGCAGGAACACAGTCAAGAGGTAGGGGTTGAAGAGCTCTGTACTGTTTCTGCAAGTGCTCAGACAAGCAGTGCAACTCTAGAGGTTCTTGGCACTAATTTTAGACTGTGCAATGTCTGAAATAATAAAACCTGCTATGCCTCAACAATTTCATTTTTAGTTATACAGCTCTACTCTTGATCCAAACACCGGATAGCCAACATTTAAATTCTAGCTTATGGATTTATCTGCTGAATTTTGAATTTTTGAATATTTCTGAAATATGAATTTGAATATATATTTGAATATTTTGAAATATAAGAAGAGATAAATTGTATTTATTGTGAAATACAGCAGTTTTACACAATGAAGCTCTAAAGTTAAAAAGGAGTCCAGTGAATTCAGCTGTACAATGTGTAAAAACAACAACAACAACAAAAATAGCGGCAAGGCTAAATATCTAGCTAAAATTATTTATATATATATGTATATGAAAAGATGTCAGAGGAAACAGATAACAGGAAACAGGTAATCATGCAAGTACTAGTCAGTATTCTGTTCATCTACATCAATTTTAAATATTAATGCTTTTATTCAGCAAGCTATCATCACAGATAGAACCAGGGCCAGAAGAAAGAATTTTGCTTTGTGCAAATCTTTGATATGATCTTTTCAGGATGAAAAGGCCTTCAGGAGTCCCCGCACAGTACTGAAACACAACATGCCTTAGAACTCAAGAGAGATAAGGAAGAACAACAACAAGAAAAAATCCTTCTTCCACCACACTGAGAAAAGCTTTGGGCTAGGAAGAAGAAAATGATGTAAAATTCTTAACATTGTGGTTACTTCTGTAACCATAATTTACATTTTAAATCTAACCTTTGGCAGTGATATCAAATCCACTACTAGTCTATTTATATAAATATATATTTATATTTTATATAATATAACTATATTTTATATTTATATGTCAAACCCACTACTAATATCTACATTCTATTATCAACATGTAGAAGGTAAGTGAGTCTTTCAACTACTTAGCCATCACCCCATGAACTCAAGCAAATGTTTTTTCATGTCATTCCTAAGGAGAGTCCTTGTTCAGCAAATAGTCTGGGAAACGGCTTCCAGCTGAAACATCTCTAAAGCATCAGGCTCTGTAATTACAAAAAATTCATCACTGTGCAAGCAAAACAGACGGTACTCTAAAAATATCAGGAAGTGAGAGAATGATTTCTGAAAGTCATAATATTAGGGAAGAATAACTTTAAAAATATGTATATGGAAAACCCTAGAAGGATAACACCTGCCTTAAAAAAAAAAAAAAAAAAGCCAAAATTTGGTCTAAGAGAAAAGAGAAATAATCACAAACATCTTAGTTACCAAACTGCTACTAGTTACCTCTCAACCTGAAGATTTTTCATTATTTCAAATATGAATGTTGTTACTAAACTTTCCAGTTATTTTCATGTAGAATAAATTGTAGATAATATCCTAAGTCTATTCCCTGCAGAAATGGCAGCCAAAAACTTGTTATATAAAAGTTGTGCAAAATATATTAAAACATTACCAGTAGAAAACTCATTACCATTTGATTTCATAAAGCTGTTTTGAATATGTTTGAATATTTAGAACGATGGAATCATTTAGGTTGGGACAGACCTGTAAGATCATCAAGTTCAAATGCTAACCTAGCACTGCTGAGTCTAGCACTAAACCATGTCCCTAACCAACTCATCCACACATCTTTTGAATACCTCCAGTGATGGTAACTCAGCCACTTCCCTGGGTAGCCTGTTCCAATACTTCATAACACTTTCAGTGAAGAAATTTTTCCTAATATTCAACCTAAATCCCCCCTGGCAGAACTTGAGGCCATTTCCTCTTGTCCTATCATTTGTTGCTCGGGAAATGAAACCAACACCAACCCAGCTACAACCTTGTTTGAGGTAGTTGTAGAAAGGAATAAGGTCTCCCCTGAGCCTCTCTAGGCTAAATAACCCCACTTCCCTCAGCCACTCCTCATAAGACTTGTTTTCTAGGCCCTTCACCAGCTTCATTGCTCTTCTTTGTACACAATCCAATACCTTGATGTCCTTCTTTTAGTGAGAGGCCCCAAACTGAACACAGTAGTTGAGATGCAGCCTCACCAGAGCTGAGTACAGAGAGACAATCGCTTCCCTAGTCCTGCTGGCCACGCTGTTTCTGATATAAGCCAGGATACTATTGGCCTTCTTGGCCACCTGAGTACATTGCTGGCTCATATTCAGACAGCTATTGACCAATACTCCCAGGTCACTTTCCACCAGCCACCTTTTCAATCAATCTTCCCCAAGCCTGTAGCATTGCATGAATTTGTTTTACTCCAAGTGCTGGACCCAGCACTTAGCCTTGTCAAGTTTCATACAGCTGGCTTCAGCCCAGACTCTCCATATTCCTCTGCACAGCCTTCCTATCCTCAGATAGGTCAACGTTCCTGCCTAACTTGGTGTATGCAAACTTACTGAGGGTGCACTTAATCCCCTCATCCAGATCACTGATAAAGATATTAAAGAGAACTGACCCCAGTACTGAGGGGGACACCACTTGTGACCAGCCACAAACTATATATAAACTCCATTCACCATAACTTTTTGGGTCTGGCTGCCCAGACAATATTTTACCCAGCAAAGTGTATATCCATCTAAGCCATGAGTTTCTCCAGGAGAATGCTGTGGGAAACAGTCAAAAGCTTTACCACAGTCTAGGTAAACAACATCAATAGCCTTCCACTAAGCAAGTCACTTTGTCATAGAAGATCAGGTTCATCAAGCAGGACCTGCCTTTCATAAACCCACACTGACTGGGCCTGATATTTGATACATTTTTTTACCTTTTTTTTTTTCTTCCTGCTACAGCTGTCAAGAATATACAAATACATTCAAACTACTTCAGAGGTGTCAAGGTCCAGAAGGACAGAGTTGACCCTGAGGCACAATTCAGCTCTCCCATTTTTGAAGTAATGCTAAGACCTTAAAATCCACAGGAAAAGAAAGGCAGGAGAGAACTTATGTCATATTACCTAAACCAATTGGTTTGCAGATTACAGAAGAACAAGAGAACATTTGTTTTTAGCTTGAGTATTAAATAACTAAAGCAGTCAGAGTTACAAGAATTTGCAACCCTAATTCACAGTTTTCTCATGTCTGAAAGGGCCTGAGGACTGCTTTAATTGAACAGAAAGAAAAAAAATAAATAAATCATTACACCTTTCATACTAACATTTTAGCAGCTTTTATCTTGTTTGTAACCACAAAAACCAGTAGTCTTTTGTGGTAGATAGATGTGATGGAGGATTTTATCATCGATAGGACTTACACATCCTACCCTGAAAACTGCATTTCCAAAGGCAAACACAGCCACGTTTGCTAATGCAATACATCTTATGTCTTTATTTGCATAGGCCACGAAATATGCCTCGTCTAGGTGTTTTTCTGATTTTCTCTTCACTTTTACCAGAAAATGATGCTATTATGTTTATTCTATTAACTTTAACTGACCAATAATATTCATGTTTACCTTATTTCTACCATCACTGGTAGTTATTCCCCCTCCCTGCAAGCAGGTCAAACTTTCATGTTTTTACTACAGAACCTGAACCATAAGTTTTCTGAAAAACTCTGTTCTTTAATAGTTTTAAAAGTCACAGGATCACCTTCCTGTAGTGATCTTTTTAGTTTGGTTTTGGGGAACAATCTTAAAGATTTAATTTAAGATTTAATTTAATAAATTTAATAAAGATTTAATATTAAATAAATATTTAAATATCTATTTATTCTATTATTATATAAATATTTATAAATAAATATTTATAAATATTTAAATAGATAAATAAATTTATTTATAAATAAATATTTAATATTAAATAAAATTAATAAAGATTTAATTTAAAGATTACAGAACAGGTTCTGCAAAAAAATATGCATATAAATTTAAAAATCTGAGACAGGCATGGGAAAAAGAGAGGACATCTTGAAGCCAGCCTTAGTTTGCTTGCAGAAGTGGAGACAGCTAGTTGGACAAGGGTCAGCATAGCTGAGCTGGTTGGTCCTGGCCACTGGACATTTGTATGTATGTAGGCTGGTCAGCTTCAGCTGTCACAAAACTCTTTGAAAACAGACTAATGAGCCATTATAACCTAATGGTAAATAATTATCATCCTTCTTTCACAAATGAGTAAATAACGATAGTGAATAAATTACTCTTCTGAAGCCACAAAGAATTCAGTAGTTCCAGAAATGGGATACTAGTTTTCATGTTTATGTGTTTGCCTTTAAGAGCTTCTATTACAATCTACTTTACAGTTCACATTACAGATTATTCTCTTACTGCTTCAGCTAGCACACTTAACACAGATTCACAGAAAGGACTCACAAGGGAACAGGACAGTATGTACATTATATGCTATAATACAGTGTAGAGATCTCTGAGCTAGTTCCAGGAAAAGTAGCAGGACAAGCACCTCAGAACAAAGTAACTTATTGGTAGAGAGAATATTTACTAATTTCAGCCTAAATTAAACTATAGCATTATATTGCCCGATTGATCATCTTTGATAATACTAAATGACATCTAGATTAATCAGATGATCATCACAGGCTTCAGAACAACAGCTTGGCTGTATGGCTATGAGGAGCCACTAACTGAGCAGCTGTAACAGGGACTGTTGTAGTAGGAACTGAAACCTTAATACTAATGTTACTTATGTTACTGAAACCTTAATACTAATGTTACAGATAAAGGTGAAAGCTTTGTATTATGGGTTATTGAAGATCAGCAGCTCCAGAAATGGTAGCATAACATGATATATTTGAGAAAGAGTACAGCTCTCACCAGCAAATCACGGCCAAGCACAATAAATAAATAGATAAAATAAAATAAAACTATTACACATTTAACTGTATAGAAGTAAGGAAATGACCAGTCAAAAGAACAAAAGAGCATGATGGAACCACTCATGGTGGAACCACCACAAGATGCTGCTTAATCATGTTGGCTGCACAATATCACATGCAATATGGAGATGGAAAATAAGGTACCTCTTCTTTAAAAGTAAAACCTGGGTGACACTTGGTACACTTCGTGTTACACCTGCACTTGAAGATCATTCCTTTTGAGTGAAACTTCTATGTGGTCATTTCAAAGTCTTTGAGGGCAAAACAGTAAAGAATGTGGAGAAGCTCATTCTTTTTATTTTGTGTGGAGGTTAAGAGCTAGCTTCTTTCATTTGCATAACCATTTTTCTTAATTCTGCATTAAGAAAAAAAAAAAAAAAAAGGGTTTTCTCCTCCTTCCACAATCACATGCATCTCTTGTACTTTCATGCCTTTATACATTATGAATTTTCATTTTAAATTCTCACTAAAATTTCTACATTCAACAATGTAATGCTTTAATGCATAAGAATTTGATTAGTTCTATAGTATCAAGGATGCATTTTAAGACATTCTCTTCCCAAAAATATTTCCTTAAAATTGTCATCTGAGAAGTGTTTTGCATTTCCTACTTCATTTTTCTACTAGAAAAATGTTCATCAGCTTAACTGAAAATAACATAGGACCTTAACTATTTATAATTATAAATATGGATACTCATTTATAAGTATCCACTTGAAAGTCCAAATTTACACAAAACAGCCTTTTTAAACAAACAAACAAACAAAAAACACTGAACTAACGATTTAAAGCAACAAAGCTTTGAGATTTTTCAATTTATTTATTTAACCTTGTCCTATGGACAAAGTTTCCAGGAATACAGATATTCATAGGCATAGGAAGATACTCATGACCCTCTTTGGAGGATGTTGTACCATCTTAGATATTTGCTCAGAGTGCTTGGCATAAAAAAAAAAAAAAAAAAAAAAAAAAAAAAAAAAAGCTTTTGGAGTGGGGGAGGGCCAAAGAAATTGTTAAAGAGCAACCATATCACACGTAAGATTAAAGCTGAAGCTAAAAATAAATTAAAAACTATCATAGAATCATTAGGATTGGAAAAGATCTCCAAGATCAGTATACAGATACAAAGGAATTAAATGTTCACAGAAATTGACCTTGTAGCCATCCATTCTTATAAACATTATCTCATTTTTAGTGATCCACTGCACACCTAATAAATATATCATAGCATGCCTGTATTGCTCTGTGAATTTCCTTACATTACCTTTCATATTTCATTACATTTGTGCATGTTCTGAGGCTATATTTTTATTAAATCACTCACTTTACAACATATTTAAAGATTTTTCAGTAGACAAGTAACTGAAATATCCAGTAACTTGGTGACATTAACAAACCTATATAAAAAAGTCTCAGTGTGATTTTACTATAAAAATACAAAGAACACATACATAGGAGTAACTCCTCTAGATGACAGTTTAAAGAGTTTGCCAGACATAGTTAAGGAGCACTGATAAATTAACATGAAAATGACTGTGTGTGACACAGAGTGTTTTCTGTTTAGAGGATTAACAGACAACTTCACCCTATTAGTGTTCTCAGTGCTATATATACATCAAATCACCACTAAAAATACAACTTCTGTAATTTTAACTTCATCTCTCAGATAAAAAAAAGACTCTTTTAACATGACAGCTAGAAGCATTCATGAGAAAATGTCTTCTAAACTGTCATGTAACAGAAGCCATATGCAGAGATACATACCAGCGGCAGATAAAAATCTTGCTATGTTGAACTAAATTTCTCCAATATATGACATTGTCCCATTTTCCAACACAAAAGAACAACTATTCACTTAAGAATGTGTGTCACTAGTAAAACAAGGGGGCTAACTTAATTTGTTCCTAAGTGTAGTCACAAAGAGAAGTGTCTGGGAAACTCCAGAGGGAGTTTAGCATGTTAGCTAAAAACAAACAAACAAACAAACAAAAAACAAACAAACAAACAAAGAAGAACTTGGAGGGAGAGAGGGTCAGAAAAATTGAGAGTTTGTTTGAAAACAGCTCTCCTTCATCACATATATATAAAGTGCATGAAAACTAAATCACAAAAATCCATCATGATCTATTGCTTGCCATCTTGCGATGCATTCCCTTCTTTTGGCCACTGTGTTCCTATTTTAGCACTCCTTTTTGTAACGTTGTACTGAATTTAATGTTTTAAAGACCTAAGCCTTTGAAGTACTTAACATATTCTGCTAAACACGTCAAAACACAACTCCAAAGAATGAAGAAACTTAACCCCAGAGAAAGCAGCCAGCTCTTTGCAGGTTTCAACTCCTGTAAGTCTCCAAAGAAAGGGAAGTCTCTGAAGACAATGTATTGGGCAAGCAATTTTTAGCTTTCTATTTATCTAAAAATGTTCAGAACAAGATTACAAGCAGATTGGTTTGCCTCTTTTAAAACAATACTTTGCATGCCATAGTATTTCTTCAGTATAACTTTGACTTGGCTAGAACATTACTTTGAGTTTTCTTTAGCAGACCTTCTTTGAAAGGTGGGAATTTTTAAAGAACAGACTTCAGATGTGAGTCATTACTATTGTTTCCTCTAAATTTTCTCACCAGCTCATCCTGCATCATTTCCCTTGTTCTCATGAATGAACAACAGTAATGGAAACATATCCATTGGTAATAAAGACTGAGAAAACCATTGCAATAGATTTTCAAATGCCACGTCAACAAAGTAGACATTTAATTTTAGTTGCTAATGTTTTGGATTAAATGTAGGAATTAATAATTTTGTTTCCTTGTTTAAGACAAACTTATTTAAACTTTGCAGCAATGTGACTTCTTAGCAGCAAATAAAATGCACTCAACTTGTGCAACAACGTTTTATGATCCATTACAACAAGAAGGAAAGGGAATATGATTTTATCTTAATGTAATATGGCATTTGTGCAAAGTGAATACATCATCAAGACTTCATTTCCCTATTGTATCTCTCTATTTCAGCACGAGAGGAAAAAACCATCCCTACATACCATGAAATCTTACCTCCCTTCAAGATTAATGTGCACTGGTCTGTATTTGCATTAAGAGGTCACTTGACCCCATCCGTTGTGCAATAGCCAGGCACACTGGGATAAGAGAAGGAAACTGCAAAGCTTAGTTTCCCCCATATAATTCATTTCATGCAGTCTTTGCATTGTGGACCCTTCGTGTGTCCTGTCTGTGGAGTTCCTTTTGACACTAGTGGAATTTCTGAGCATGATACGACTACAGTATCTGCACATTGGGCTCTGCCAAGTGCTGCTTTTGTACGGTTTCAGTAACTCTCTTAAAATTGGGTCTAGAGGTTTGAAAAATATAAAACCCACACAAGCCATGAAAATAAGGAGAATGGTCTTGCAAGCTTTAATACGTTGCCAGTGCTAGACACAGTATTACGCAGCTACCACAAATAATCAGATGCTAAGATCTTTCAAACTGCCTTTCCATGAAGGAGCACTATGACACAAACTGCATAAATACATCTTGCAATTTTTATTTCATATTATCTACTGGTGGTCCTCAAACACAACTGACTGACTTCAGGCATTGCTAACGTGTCTGTTTTGGGGAACTGCACTTATCCATAAAAACTGTCCCCAAAACTGTTTTCTCTCAGTGTTAAAAACATGCTGATGCTCTTGAAGGAGAAAAAAAAAAAAAAAAAAAAAAGCCCCCTAGAGCTCTATGTAAGAGTGCCATCTAGTGACACACTGCAAGGATGTTTAGTGCTGATAACCTCAAGCACTCTGAAATGAAACCTTGCTCAGTGTGTTAGAGGGTGTTAATAAAAGATTATTTGAACCATTAATGTAACTTAATAACATAGGGAATTTTATTAATTGTGCCATTTTAGAATATTTTTCACTGTGTGATTGGATTTTCTTCATTAGGTCTTCAGAAGTCACACTGGTACATTATAATATTGCTAATGAAAAATAACTTTATATCAGTAGGAAATAGAAGCTAGTATTTTCTCCGTTGAAAGAGATTACAACAGGACTATTTGTATGACTAGAGACCATGCTGCTAATGCTCTGTACAGTTATATGCCTTTTTATGTGTTTTCCATTTAAAAGTGAACATTGTTCTGGTGCATGTCTTAACATGCCAACACTTCGATCAATACCACTACTCTCAAAACTATGAACATACGACTCTCGAGGCTAGGCAGAAAAGCCAGATCTGAGCCAAAAATAAACGGGCATGGGCTGAAGAACAGCAACACACCGCTACAGCTGTTTACAGCTTTGTCTTGGGCAGAGGTCGGTCCCACAGGTGAGCTGTGCCACCATGATCCAGGCTTGTTGCTCTGATGCACTGCAAAACCCCACAGCAGCAGCGAGCAGAAGAAGCTGCTCCAGCTCCATCTTGCAAAAGCAATAAAAGTGCTGTGGAGTCACACTCAACTCCAACCTGGCAGTAACCCTGGCGTGCTCCCTCCCCTCAGCTTTACAAGCCCAGGGGTGTGCACCCCAGACTGTGCAGATTTCACTGCAGTGCCTCCAGCCACTCTTGTGACAGGTTTATAGTGAATACTACCATGAATAGAGGACATTTCCAAAGAGCCTGTCATAGTTTACACACATTAGTTGGATGACAGTGTTACTGTTATTCGTCTCTTAATGCATTATTTGTTCCAAGCAATCTATGAAATACTGCTCCTTGCCAGAAGTTATTTTGTGCATGTGTTGGCAGGGTGGGATGCCCTTTGGCTGAGTTGTTTTCAGGCTTTGGACTCAGCCACTGAAGGTAAACATTTGGTAGAGCTTCCAGCAGTTCAGAAATGACTGAGGTCCAAGGGAAAGATATGCAAACATAACCACGATGTCAGTCACAAGAAGGTAACACTGAGTATCAGAAACTGCTAGGCAGACACAAACTGGAACAGAGGAGGTTCCCTCTGAACACCAGCACTTCTTTATTGCACAGATGATGGACCACTGGCACATGCTGACAGAGAGGTTGTGAACTCTCCCTCCTTGGAGAACCTCAAAAGCCACCTGGGTATGGTGGTTATGCACTCTCCTGGGCAACTTGCTCTGGATGGCCCTGCTTCAGCAGGAGGGTTGGACCCAGAGATCCCTTCAACCTCAACTGTTCTGTGATTCCGTGAAGCATGGTTTTAAGCAGACCCAAACTGATTCTCTTTGCACGATGTGAGAGTAGCTATGCTTTACTTGTTCAGAGCAAAAGCGTGTTCATCAGTAAATTATTCCCTACCACTTACTGCATGCTACAGGAGCACCTGCTCTTGAGCCAAGATGTATTATGTGAAGGAGGCATATAAGATTCCCTTCTAAGTCCGTCACCTTTACAGAATATATCATACCTTATCTTGGCTTAGCTCTACTGTTGCACGTTCAAAGTACGTTATCAACACTACTGATCCCTAGTTGTAGTAGATCCAGTCTTTGTCTTTCCATTTTGTTTTTTTTTGACCAAAAAGGCCTTCCTAGCACTTGTACATGAGAAATAAAAACTCAGCTTTCTAGAATGGGTACAGAAGAGCTGAATATACAGTCCTCCCTCTTTTTTTTTTTTTTTTCATATGTATATAAAGTATAATATTTTCTCATGCCAGTTATTTTGGTCCTTATTTGTAGCAGCTGAAGTTTGGTAGGGAAAGGATAAAACCAATGGTTGGTTAACAGAAGTATGGTGGGAACTGCCAAGGCAGCTGTTCTCATTTCATGTTGAATCTTGTTGCTTTGAGACTTGCTGCTGCCCCACTAGCAGTTGAATTGTATCTTGTCTTTTGGAGAAGCAGCTGTTCCCATTTAGCACAGGCAGATGTTCAGCACATAGACCTTTACCTTAAGGAATGGGGTCAGTATGATTATCAGTAGAGAAATACCACCCAGCTTCAAAGGACAGCCATTTGTGCTCTACCACCCAGATATTTAAGAAAAATATTTTTATTTTGTTTCTTACAGGAAACATTTAACAGGCAGTTAAAAATGCATTAAAATTGCCTCAAAGCTATTCACAAAAACAGTGGACCATCAAAAAAACAGGTTGAATGATGCTGTCTGGTCTTGTCACTCCACACAGCAACTCTTTATCTATACAGTTCAAAGTTTATAAATTTTATTTTCATTCACAATAAATTAGGTTTCAAGGTGGTTTTGAGGCAATCAACTATTGCTCCTATATATTTTAAAACTCTGAACCATAGTTTTGTCATTTGTAACTTCTTTATTTGGTCTGTGAGAGATCTATAGAAGAGCAAAGAATAATATCACTGTGTCCTAACTCCAGGAATAGGCTTTAACTATAAAGATTCTTTCATTTGCAACAGATTACGAATTAAGTTCTAAACTAAACAGCACTGTCTTAAATATCACCAGACACTTAGTGGGTAGAGAAGGCAAATGCAAGAATATCATTTATGTACATGTGCATATATTTTCCCCCTATTATATATAGCATTATAAATATGCCAAATATTCAGAAATGTCACAGTAAGATTGAACCTACCACTGTTTAACACATAACACCCTGAAAAGTCACTATTAACTTAAAGGTGAGAAGCTGCACACTACTGCTGTGTACCTAAACTTAAAATGAAAGCCTCTTATATCCTTCTGCGAATGTGGACACTTTTTGAGCTCAGTTGTTTTGTAAAGTGAATGCCTGACATCTGCTGGTAATTATATAAACTGGAGAGTGTTGAATCAAATTCCTTAGTTTAGCCATTAGATTAAGGAAGATGCTTTGGAAGATAAACATTATTCAAATAAGAAGAGATTTAAATTATTACTGTCACGATGTAATGTGTTTTCAAAACTGAACAGCATTGCAATTACTTTTATTTGTTAGATGGAAGATAGCAATTGTCTTAGACTTTCTTACAAACTTTTCCTGCAGGGGTGATCAAATCCAATCCTCAAAAAAAGTGTCTTTCTCCCTCTCCCCCCACCTTTTTGTGCACATTACTTCTAATAAATTAACATAGGCAGTTCTAGTGTTTTTGTACTTTTGTTTAGATTGAACATTTTTAGAAAGCTATTTCTACACTATTCTGTAATCTGTAATATTTCAGTCATGCTATGAAAAAAATATACTTGCCAACTGAACCAGCAGGACTATAGGAATGCCCACTAAGATACAGACTTAGAAAAATCCTATCTGTGACAAAGACAATTGTGCTTTTATTTAAGAAGACTTCTCAGAAGCCAGCAAACACATGGGAGAAAATGAAGGATACCGCAGGAGAAAATGCAACAAAAGCTTTGTACCAAAGCTGATAAACTGATAAAGTGAAGACTTTCAGTATTTCATCATTTCATGAAAGGGTGAAAAGACACGGGTCTTTTTAACGGGTCTTTATGTATTTTTGAAAAAATGGGACGATCCTGTGGTTTTATAAAGAGACTGTATAACACCATGTCTTGATAAAATATCATTTAGAAATGGTGCATTAAGGAGCCAACAGCCAGAAAACAGAAGAAATAAAAACATTTAGTTTCACCTTTTCATGTATAACATTTTACAAATTCTTTAATACATACATCAAAAACAAAATGCTATATTTGAAAAAAAAAAAGAAAAAAAAGAAAAAAAAAGAAAGAAAAAAAAAGAAAAAAAAAGAAAAGAAAAAAAAAAAAAAAAGACTTAAAAATGGGAAAAAAAAATCAGAACTTCCAAATTATACAACTGACCATTATGGGTATCAAATAACAGAACCCTTTCAGCCATGAAAACTGATCTTTCAAGAAAAAAAAAAAAAAAAAAGGGACAAGATTTTTCTCTTTCCTTGCAGGATTATCACCATAAACCCAATGAAATTAAGAAAATAAATTATTTTTTTTAAAGTAAAATTTACTGCCCCCACTCATGTTTATTCTCTTTTTGGATCTCTATACTAAAGAAAACAATCCTGTAGAACATCTGCTCAGTCTTTATGTCATAACGTACCATTCTGAAGGTGTGCAACGTGAAAGCTATAGTTTGCTACAATTCTGCCACAAAGACAGCACAAAAGCACCTTGAATTTAATATCAAGTGCATGTAACTTTTCTGAATTCAAACCATCTGCAATTCTCTTTGGTGGGAGGAAAAAGGAGGATAACAACCAAAACAAAGAGATGAATTTTAAGATCATTGAAGAGTAGTAAACTATTGCTTCACAAAATAAATAAAGGGCAGCTAAGTCTGTGTTTTTCTGGAGCTGACAAGTCAGTTGTTTATATATGCTCTAGCTTCTTAGTAACTTCCAGTCCTTTATTAATTTATTTTAATTTTGTGTTATGTTACATAGAATAGGGCAGACAAATCTTGGTGTTTGAAACTGATTTCCCAGATATATAAGCAGCACCAAAATCACATTGCTAAAATTCTCTTGAGATCTCTTTAAAATATTACACTGAGCTGTAGATACACATATGCAGTTTTTGGGTCTCAGTGAAAGGATAACAGTTTGTATACTTTTTGGAAAGAAAAAAAAAAAGACATACCAAAGTTCAGATTTTAACTATATGAAGTAATGAGTCTCTCATGAATCCCCAGGAAGTACTGGGGGTTCACACTCCACTGACAGTCCTCAGCTGCTCACCAAGCAGATTTGAAAGCCAGAGTCCTTTTTGTGCAGGCACTGAGATGAAGCTCTTATACACCTACTTAAAAAAATATTATCACATATCTTCATCTCTTCTATCAGAAGAAATAACTGTTTACCTCATGATCTTACTCCACCCTAATACACATTTATGAATGCTAAAGGATGAATCAAATTTCTTGCTCTCCCTTTGCCTCCACAGGTTCAGAAAGTATAGCCAACAATGTGATAGAGGGCTAAGTCAGCAGAGAAAAAGTCCACGCTGTCTGTGAACCAATTGATGGCCCAACTCTTAGCTGATAACCAATGCACTTACATAAAATAAAGAAAAATAATGTAGAACTTTCATTTACCACTAAAATGTCTGATTCTTTTATAGTACTTAAACATTTCCTTATCCTGACAGGATAACATAAGCATTAAACAAAAGAAACAGAACTAATGTACTTAACGTATAGTTGCTATGCCAAGTATCCAGGAAAGCATAGATATTCTTCATCTTGGGATACTCACTGACTTTGATTAACACTGATGAGGTCCTACATGAAATTATCTACCTTTAAGGAGTAGCCTATGGCCCATTTTCATGGCATCAACAGCTGCTTTTCAAATTTCTCATTGATAAGATAAAAATGGGGAACAGGGAAAAATAATAGGGCTGACTATTCACCAAGTCAAAGACAATACCTATATGCTTTTATGTCACCAAGTTTCATTAACTTTTCATATAAATATCCAAGTGGAAGGTTTAAGTGCTTGCAAGAACAAAATCCATTTATTTAAGGATAATTAAGAACGTTAAATCTGCAATCCTTTTTACCTCTGAGACTTCAGACATCACATAGCTTACCATTAATCTGGAATAATGTGGTATGGAGTTCCTTTGCCAGTGTTTCTTATTTGTTAAGCTTTTAAAACTTACTTTTTTAAACAGTAAAAAGGATACTAATGTTTATTTATATAGCAAGGAAATGCATTAAAAATCAGCTTGTAGGAATGCAAAAGACATTAAAACCCACAAACATGTTCTATATCTTGGTCAAAGACATTATTTTTAATTCTAAAGCTAAGCTGCAGCACATTCTTGAAACAGCACAGACTTCTGGTTTTAGACTCTCCAAGTTTGAAAAACATGCTTTGCTTTCTTGCAAAAACTACTTTACACCCTGCCATATAGCTGTTCTACAAATGTGGAATAAAAGTGATTATGGACTTTGGCCCAGCATCAAGGGCCTGACTGACTTTCTAGTTTTTTTTTTTTTACAATTTCGACAGAAAAGTGGCAATTCTAGATGCCAGAGCATCAAAGAATGATTGACTAGCATGGCCTTTTCCCAAGACATAGCACTATTTTACTTGGAGCCGATCAGAATTATTACTTCATCTATCTTCATGGATTTCTAGCAATTATAACCAATGCATTTCTTAGATCCAAATCCACTGGTGAAACTCCACAGTTATGAAAGGTATAAAGTATTTATTGGTCTTATCTATGTGAATTTCTGCCTGTACTGAACAAATGTTTCAGTGACATATGCTAAGTTGCACGTAGCAAATTTCCCAGCCACTTTCAGCTTGAGATCAGAAAGTTCCTTTAATATATAATTATTGGCAAAAAGCACTTGAACATCTTTCGAAAGAAGTACTTGTAGCTATTCCTACTCAGTCCAGGTCTACTACCACATTAAGCTGTTCAATTAAAATCCCATTTCTGATCTGTACTTTAGATTATGGGGATACGATTGCACGTGTACTTAAATTGCAGACACTTATGAAATGGGATACCTACAAGCAACAAAATTAAATTAAATACAATACAATGAACTTGCATTAACTAGAAAATGTGTATATATATATATATATAAATATAGCATAATCCTACTAAGCAATAAATTAATAGTTTATCATTAAATATCACAAAGTCTATAAACATAGCCAGTCATCTCTAAGTCATTCATTTAATCAGTTGCTCAAGACATTAGTGCCTAGATTTCTAATAAAGATTAATTGAATAGGATGAGGGAAATTAAGGATAAATGCTCTATCACAAGTACTTCATAAAACATCTTGTTTTTGTTATCTGATATTACATTGTTTTTACATGTGCAAAATTTTTTAAATCTAGAAAGCAATAAAACCATCAACATTAAAAGTGTCCTCTTGGCAACTGTTCCCCTACCTATCCCAAACAACAACAACAAAATAACAGTATTTTAGTTAGAAATTGATTGTAATTTTTCTGTGTTTAGAGCTATTTCTACCAGCTGTATGCTACTAAGATTGTATGCAGTAATTAAGACTGCATTCCTGAAGCATTTTACAAAGTCACATCCACTACGAGCATCTGAAGAGTCAGTGAATAACTCTTGTCTCAGCAACTGGCAACTAAGCTACCAAAATTTTGGGACCCGACTTCAGTTTCAAGAAACTGCTGTCTTATCCTTCATGACAGCCTGCAATTTTAACTTTTGAAACAGAATTACCTGGAATCCTTGCTCTGTGAACATGAATTTACTGTCTGGAGGATCAATTCATATGCTCAGGTCAGTTGGGGTAGTTTCATTTACATTAAGATTGTATAAATGCCAACTTGTAACCACACAGTCTTTCCCACTGAACCCTTTAGATGAATGAATGAATTGCTGCCCTAGCATCACGACAAGGAAGACACAGCTTCAACTACTCTCCCAATGCTACGCTCATCTCAGGGTAGAGGTGGGATGCTGGTGCCCATATCAATGGCTTACACAGTGCAATGCACAGGGAATGCTGTCTTCATCAAAACCCATGAGAAAAGCATGAAAGTTGGGTATGCTCAATGGAACAATTTAATCTATATCACCACTTTTCCCAGAGACAAGATCTAATAGATAAAAATTATCCCAGATAGATACTGGTGTAAGTTATTTCCAGAGAGTTCTAGAGAGATACCTTCCTAGAAAGTATGTGATAACCTTTTAAAGTTCTTCTTAATGGGTGAGGAGGAATTTAAGACTAAATATTCAAACAAATATTTTAAGATAACAGATTCTACCATCATCTACTCTGAGGAGATGTGACACTTATTTTTCTTCCCATGTACAGTAAAGTATTGCGCATGTCAAGACCTACAACTCAAGGTACTCCTAAATATTTTGTAAAAAGAAAACACCTCCCCATTAAAAAAAAAAAAAAAAAAAAAAAAAAAAAAAAAAGTGAATTCCTGTTCTGCATTTCAAGTTGAGTCAACAGAGTCAAAAAGCACTTAAAGCACTCTTCCAAAGTAACCCACCTGTGGGTTTGGCAGATAATATTAAATAGATCTTCTTATGTGTTTATTTACTAACTACTTTTGCTCTCAGAACAATTACAATTTTCTATTCTTAGCATAATCTCTGAATGCATAATTCCTATTCTATCATCCCCACTGTTAATGACTAGTGAGTAACACAAGTTTCAGAAAAGGAAAAAAGTTTCAGAACCCCAGTGTAGTCTTCTGGTACGATAGTGAAACCCTTGTAGTTACTACTTTTGTACTATCGTCCAAACAGTTTTACACTTATCTTCAGGTATTTTCCTCTTTAATGATCTTTTCTTCATGACTCATTAACATCACAGAAGGCAGGGTCAAAAGTTTTATTTCAATCAAGACAGCACGATAGTCTTCACTACTTCTAGGGATGCTGCTATGAATAAATACACAAAGCTCTGTTTTTTTTGACCACCTTTGAAAAGACAAGTTCTGATGAGATCCTCCATTTAGGAGACTTGAGAATACAGAGAGGTTACAATGAAGTAAAGTTCATCTGCCATCTGGAAGTGGATCAGAACTTGAGAAATCAGATAGTCCTTATAGGAAACTCGGATGACATATCTGATGAAATCTATGATTTGAGGTAATTTAATTTAATTACTTAATTTACGGTAATTTTAATTTAATTTAATCACAGCTTTAAGTTTTACAAGTCACTTTACCAATGAATCTTAACATTTGCAAATGTAAAATAAGTAAGTAAATAAATGGAAACCCTAAAGAGAGAGGAATATCAGCATTGGCCATTGCCACATATATGGCTAGACTGCAAGCACAAGTATCCCTCCACGTTTCTCAATATGATTTCAACAACATATAGAAAAAGGAAAGAAATTACCTTTCAGAAATAAAGGAGGGGGATGGGTGGGGTGTGTGTGTGAAAAAGACACTTAAGCAGCTACAACCAACCTCATCACTGTGACTTCCCAATCACAGTTAAACTAGTTCCATCTTAATCTTCAATCGCTACCTGACATGAAAAAAATTTCTCTCTTCCTGACTTGTCAACTACTTCATTACACCTAATGCAAGTCATTCTTAATGACAAACATTTCTTACATTGAAGTCCTACACTCATTTCCCAATCTTCTGTAGCCACATCCAAACTACTTTTTCTCATAATAACTCACATCACTTCACTGTGAAATCTCTCCTGCATGCCAAACCCACCTCCTTCACCCCCAGAACAAACACCCAAGACCATAGCTACCATTTGGAAAACAAAAACAAAGCAACACCACCCCTCTCTTACAGCAAGAAGAAACTATGAGCAAGATATCAGATCAAATTAATAAGACCATACCTGTTTTCCCTTTAGCAGCACAGAAGCAAAAGCCTACACATGATGCCCAAAGTCTGGTTCTGCAAAGGGAGCCCTCAACAATTACCCCTAGGTAATTATTACCCAGCAAGCACCTGTGAAGCCAGGTGGTGCAAATCCTGCAGGAGGTCGGTCGAACACCAGAGACTATTCTAGAAAGGGCTTCATAGTAATTTTGAGGTGGTCACTTGCAAAAGCAGTGCTGATATGGCTTCAGAATGCCAGCCTGTCTGTGGAAATAAGTACAGATAATTATTGTAAAACACTTGAAACACTGGATTACTGCTGCGAAATGACAATTACTGTTACCAATGTTAAGGACATAATATAAATATGTCTCAAAATTACAAAAATGCTTGTTCACTCTCACCAGCCTCTAGCGCTGGGAATAAACACATTCTCTCTGATCTATTTCTACCAGTTGTGATTTTAAGGAGTACCAGCTATTTTTTCAGTACTGGCAGCCTGGGGCACTACTAACCAGGGCATGCAGCTGATTATGCACCTGAGAGTTACAGGTGGCTTTGGTGGGCTTCATCTGCACAGAGCTTGGGGGAGGGAGTAAAGGACATGGGGTCAAATGGCATCTTTGACTACTTCTGAGTTTTGAAATTTCCTCTTTTTTGGCTCCATTTTTTTTTTTTAATTCAAATGTCTTGTAATTCTGGTTAATGTGAGATTGATTCAGAGAGTGGTTGTTTTCTGTTGTTGTTCCTTAATACTTTGCACATGGAGGAATTAGAATTTCACTGTTCCCTCTATCACCCAGTAGATATCAGAAATGCAACAATGTTGAAGTTAGAATTAAAAAAAAAAAAAAAAAAAAAAAAAAAAAAAAAAAAAAGAGAGAGAAAAAAGGTTCTAGTTATCCTTCCAGGCAAATAAAAACAACTTAATTATTTGTGGATAAACTAAATATTATTTTATGTGGAAGGACTATCAGCGTGACACTATTAACAGGATAAGAAACCTTAACAATGGTATGCCTACTTCATCTCTCTAAGAAAGTGTAGGTACACAAAAATGACATCAGAAAATGCAGCTGAGAGCACTCAGGGTGGGCCCCAGAATAAGATCCAGCAGTAGTTTCAGCTGTTCAAGCTAAGTTTGGGGCTTTTTTGTTGTAGTTGTTTGATGTTTTTTGTTTATTTTAGTAAAAATATGCCTGATCTTAATAGCGTAAGACATATATTTACATGTGTTCTAACAGTGGGACTCATACTAAGAAGCATATGCGTGTTTGTATGAAGTTAAATTTTTTTTCAGAGAGGAAAGTCTCAAATTTCTTCCAAAATGAAGAAGCCAAATAAACTGGAATAGCATCCTTCCAATTCAAAAGATTGTCAGGTATTTACTTTTTATGTAGTTTCTGAGACAAATTCAGAATGCAATTGCTCCTCCAACTTTTGTTGTATTATCTTTTATTTTATTTTTTTTTCATTTTATAGAACTGCTTCTGCAAAATGTCCTTTAAAACCCTTTCCAGAGAGATGGTATTTTCTGTATGTAATCCAAAAATAATGCAGGAACTCTATTGAATCTGGCTGTTAAGCAATTTAACAACCAGCTTTAGCTTCATTGTTCAGAAGGAAGTTATTAAAAAAAACGTAAACAATGACTAGTAATTTATATTCTACATGTCCTTCTATTTTCAGTATCTATAGTGTCAATCCATAAATAAGACTACGTGCAGGGCAGTAGAGGTTTAAATAGATATTCTAAATAGTTATTTTCCTTTCATGCACATAGTGCTTTCTGTTTCATGCTGCATGCTCAAATCAGTAAATAGAAACCAAAGCTACTGTAAGAGTTCACATTTTTTTGGCCTTAGACAAGAACTGTCTTCAGCACCTCAATAAATTGCTATCTGAAATGCATCGGGGGTGGGTTTGGTTTAAATTTCCTACAGAGGGGTTTCAAGCCCTTTCACATTAAGTAAATTGGTTGCTTTGTACATATCGCTAAATAAACTGGCGTTATTTAGTTAGTAACACATCTAAGAGAACAATCAGCTGCTATTTGCTTCTTTTTATATGAACCACAGGCCATTTGTTTCCCTAAAAGAGTGTTCTTTTGAATGGTTTGAGAATTATCACGACAAAATACAGTAGTCATTTGGCTTTTTGAAAGGCCTTACAGAGACCAGCTGAGGAATTTGCCTCCTTACTCCCTGAACCAAGAAGGGAAGAGGGAGCATCCTGTTCTTGTAGGTGGCTGAGAAGCCAGGAGCAAGCACTTACAGTGCCATTTAAGTGCTCATCTATGGTGACCTTTCCCTCAGGACAAACCCAAGTTCTTGCCTCTGAGAACCTGAGCACAAACTCAGAAGTTGTGGTTTCTTCTTCAGCCCCAGGTAAGTCTGAGCTTACCTCAAACACTGCAATGACCTAAAAAGGCTAGAAAAGCTGCAGGCATCATGCTTGAAGTTACAATTCTGGTATCTCAGAATTCTGGTACTGTCTGCTGGCAGGAATATACAATTTTTCAGAAATGAAGGCAGGTTTCTCTCCAATGTTTTCTGACTGTGGGTCCTTGTCTTTGAAGTTAAAACATCTACTTCATAGACAGTCTTTACATTCATCGGACGAGTGCTGCCAAAGGCATACAGTGATGTGGTTGAATGCCAAGCCACAAGAAATAAGTTTCAGTAAACATTTCAAGAAAATAATTTGTGGATAAACCAACCAACCAACACTTATTTCTCAATTAAAAACAAAACTAAAGGGAAAAAATCCCCCCACTATTTTGCCCAATTATATTTAAAAAGACCTTTTTTCTTCTCTATGACTGTATTAAGTTCTCTATAATATTAAAAAAAAAAAAAAAGATTTTATATCAAAGCATGTTAAAAACAGGATGTATTTCAGAGTGCTGATTATGCTAATCTGTGGAATACAGCACTACTTCAGAGAAGTGACATTCATTTAAGCATGGTGGGTACAAATGAAAAATTGTCCTAAAATAGGACTTTAAAATAGTTTTTATTTTTCACACTTCAAAACCAAAGTGTTTGCTTGTTAAAAGACAAAGTTTCTGGACTTTTTTTTTTAAGAGCTCTCTGATTGTTATGCCAACAGAGAATATACCTACTTATAGTTCAAGTAAATAGTCAGTTGGGGATAATTCATAAATATTAAAAGTTCCTTTTTAAAGAGCAAGCTGGTCTCTTCAAGATCAGCCAGCTCTTGGGTCAGCTCCCAGCAAAGGAGAAGACCACTTTCCCTTGCAGCCAAAAGCAGCAAACAGAAGTTAACTCCTTTCCAGTGGTGGAAATATTGTGAAAGTACCCTGTCACACTACTTTTTACCTTAAATTTAGGAAGTACACTCAGTAGTTCTCCTTCCTGCTTTGGTTTTGCTTTTTCTGCTTTTTAAAAAGGTGTTATTTTCAGTACAAACACCACATTCCCTGAAAGTCATAACAGAACACATCATTGTTCATCTGTCCTCATACCCAGGGGTCATCTGTAGTCCCTCTATGGTTCAGAAGAAATGAGCCCCACTTAGTAGTTACCCTTTACCTAGAATGTACTACTTGCACTGTATTATTCATGGCTCCAACCTCCTCTCTTTTTCTTAGGTCCCATTGATACCCAAAACAGCATTTTCTGCAGAAATGAATCCTGTAGCAATTGTATGCCAATAGTGTCCTAATGTCAGCAGGTGCAATTAGCTGGCTTGTTAGTAACAGCAGTATAGCTTCTGCAGCATAAAATTAAAAGTGAGATCACAGAACAACACATCCAACATCTCTGTTGGATTTTGGTTTGTGTTAGACAGGATTTAAGATCACTCCAGCCATGAATTGAATTCGACTGGCAATGCTCCAAGCCATTCCAGGGTCCCCTAGTCCACCGGTAGCTCTGAGGGATGGTATCTGTACCCCAAATCAACAATACCATACTATGACCTCAATATGGAAACTCTCAATATGGAACACTAGAAGAACAGAATTCCACCTAACAGCCTTCTATTTTTTTCTTTTCTGTAGCTAAAAAGCATCACATTTAGTAATCAGCTGCTTTATAAAGCATGACTACAATTGCAGAGTATTAAAATAACCACATAAGCCATCTTAAGAAACATATGAAAGTGTTGAATGTTTCACTTAATGTCTCCAGTTCAGCCATTTAAAAAAAAAATGTAAAAATGTCACAGCCCCCTTTAGTCAGGCCTCCCTCCTCCCCCCCAGTTGGTGAACAAAAAGCACATGGAGAAATAGAACAAGATCTGATTAGTACACTTTTAGGGTCAAAGATCAATTATCTCTGTCTAGATTGTTCATTTCCTTTCTGACAATGGACATAACATCTTTCAGAATGAAATTAATGCTATAGAACAGCAGGTTTATCAAAGACAGCCTGTTCTATGGGAAGTTTCTCCCTACTTGCAGCTGTCTCATCACATATCACCTTACTTGTAAGAGGCAGCACGTAGATGCAATTTTATATCCACGTGGCTTGTCTAAATATTGCACACGGTACAAGTCTTTTTGATTTCAGTCTTCCAGTTTTCGCATTGCTTAAAAAGTCAAGCAAATTGAAGTCAACATCCATTTTTCTATCTAGACATAATTCTGTGTTCATCTATTGGTGAACCACTACCTATTGGTGGTCTTTTTTCAGTTTTTCAATGTTTTGCATCTATACCTCTAGATGTTTGACACAATGCCCTTCTAATCATTTTCCATGATTTACAGTAGTAAAAAATTTCTTCATAGCTTTAATTTCAGATTTTTTGCTCTTTTTGAAAATCTCCAACACATCCAGAACATTTTGTGTTTGGCAATAAATTAATTTACACCATACATTGTTTGAATATACACATGATATTAGTAACTATGTCAGGAAGGCAATAATGTCAAGTGCTCCTTCTCCTGGATACCTGATGAGCAAGAAACACTGTTTGATCAGTATAAACTACCTTTTTTTGCCAAAAGACAATCCTGATACCGTGTGTTTTTCTTTCTGTCCTCTTAGCATTTGTGCCCATAGCTGTGGACGGACGCAGAGCAGGATGTTTATGCAACCAGTGAGAGGCCACAACTGTTGTGGCAGAGGTTCTGCCTGAAACTGCTACTCACTGCTATCTTTTGTGGTTGATAAAAGAACAGGTGGGCTTGCAGGTATAGTTACACTCATATAAGCTAGTAAATCTGCCCATATTCTGTTTCAATTTCTGTTCCCATAGGAAATCCCATATTTTTCAGATGTTTTCCCAGACTGTTTTGGAGAACATATGTCTCATTCCTTGCTATGAAGGGCCCCCTAATAGTTGTCCCAGTCCTCTCCAGAACCACTGTGCTCATTTTTCTCGCTGAGCAGATCCTAATAAAAATAAACAAAAATAAAATGTTCAGCTAAGGCTTCTACATTCCTTATTGACTTAAGCTTAACACACTGAGATTTCTTTTAGTTCTTCCAATAAGAATAGCTGTATTATCTGTATTATAAAGTTATTAAAATGCTTTATAGTATGGTATTGCAAATGTGCTGCATCAATGACACTCAAAACAAGACCTATAGTCTGACTACAATGATGTATCATTTTTCAAAGTAGCTCTTGGCAGTCCTAGAAAGGGCCAAGGTTACCTCACAGCAACACGCCAAGCATGCATTTAGCAAAAATGTTCTAAAACCGAACTTCCAGGCACTCACAGAAATTTCATTCCTGTCAATGTTTTTGAGTTCCGCACAAACAAAATAACTATCAGTACCTCAAAAAAACAGTAAGACTAGTTTCTGGCATAAAAATGTTTATTTAAAAGAAAGGTAGATTTGTACCCAGATGGCCAAGAAAAAAAATTCCTCAGTTTTCCCCCCAAAACCATTACTTCATGATTTACCTTTCCTTTAAGTTTCAGCTTCAATATTTTATTAAAAAAACAAAACAAAACAAAACAAAAAAACCTTTCATTTTCTTTCCTATGCTGTTAGACCTGAGGAAATTAAGTACCTTTCACTGGAGGGTGGCATGGGATGTGAGAAGAAATTGCAATAAAATTTATTCACAATATACAAGTATAAAAATATGTTGCTTCGGTATTATAATTTAATAACTTTTTGTTGTTTCATAGGTATCTGGGAAAGGTACAGACACATGTCCTGACCCTGTCACAAGAGGTAGAATGCCAGCATTTGGTACAACATTCCAGGAGAGAGTCAAAGTGACGTTCCTGTTTCCCCTGCAAAAGCAACAAAAGAACATCAGCATAAGTACTGAAGTTAACTAATTAACAAATACAAACATTAATTTATTTGGGATACAAATAGTCTTCCTGGTCCAGAAACAACTTTTTGATTTTATGTAGTTACTTCATGAAATATTATCTATTTTCTGGATAAGACTCTTTTTGGTTTTATTTTTATTTTTTACTATTATTCAACTCCTTTAGAATTTAGGGCAGCACGGAACCAATTCTAGAGACCAACAAGAATATTGGAAGTACTTTGTTTTCTAGTCTACAGAAGCAGATGACAATCTTGGGATACACGATATCCCAACACTATGAAGACACAATAGACTGATAGAATATAGTTACCTTACCACAGCAATATAAATACATTAAAATGCAAATAAATCAAGATGTCAGGATTAAAAAAACAAACAAACAAACAATAAATATGATTTACTTACTTAAGACCATTTCCATCATCAAAGAAAAAGTATTTTGACTTCATGTCTTTTAAGAACAGTCTTGGATTATCTCCTCTCAACATTATTTTGTCCCAAAGGACCACTTGGTTCAGAGCCTAAAAATGCAGTTATAGTTAAATCAGCAAGGTAACTTATCAGAGAATTTCCAGTCACTGAATTTTCAAGGCATTATCCACCTAAAAACCTTGAAGTATATTTCCAATTCATACAACTAACTTAATAAAAATAATGATTGACCAATGGGAAAACTACTACTACTGAACACTGAAGTGCAGCACAATAAATGGAACAACAAAGAATAGCTTGATACAACATGACAATGCTATTTTAAAAAGTCTCGCAAAGTATGATGGGTGTTCCTTTTGAATTGCAAAACTTGTTTCTAATCTAAGGTGGCATTTAGACTTTGTCTCAAACAAAAGACAAATAGAGCTACACTGTCCAGGTATTTAACATTCTTGCTGACTTTAATGGAAAAAAACTCTGCATGAATTGCAAGCATAATTCAAAGAGTTGTATCAACACATTAAAAGATGGATCCAAACATTCTTAAGTATTTGAAATACTGCTCTTCTAAGTAGTCGCACAGTAAGAAGGGTACGTGGGTATCCTTATAGTCTTGTTTAGTACCATACAGCCCAAATGAGACCCAAAATATTTCTCAATGAGACCCAAATATTTCTCAATGTTTATGAGAACTGGTGAATTAAGTTAAAAAAAAAAAAAAAACAAAAACAAAACACTAAAAGATGAAGCAAAACAATGAAGTTCCAGTCTCTAATAAAAATACCTAAAAACTATTTTAGCACAATGCAATACCCACCAGCATTTATAAAACACCTAGCATATTAAAAAAAAAAAATACAGTGTAAAAATAGTTTTATGTAGCCAGATAAAAAAGCCTTCACTATATCCTTGCAATATAAGTATACTAGATTAAAACAGCGTTCAGTGTTACCACAGCAGTACAGTAGTTGATTAAAGTTAACTTCCATAGGCTGTTCCACACAGATCCTTTCAGACCAGTGGAAAAAAACTATCCAAAGTGAAGTACCAGTAACAACCAATTACTTTGAGAAATCGGATGAGATAACAAATGAGGCTACAGTAGCTGATCTGGGCAAACATTTATGTAACCAAAGAAAAAAAAGACTCACTAAATCTGGCCAAACCAAAGGCCACTGTATCTCTAACAACAGTCAACTGCAAAATTAGGGAAAAGTTAAACAGACAGCACAAACAGGTGAATATGCCACAGTCCACCATTCTAAGTGAAAAGCAAGGCATGCGTTACATTTTTTCCTGTTTGCTAGATACATAGCAAGTTTCATCAGCTTTTGAACTTCCAACCCTGCAGTTAAACTGTCAAGAAAATAATAACCATAAAGGCTAGTGAAAGCAGTCCAAGCCAGTAGGAAACACTGGTGCCTTAACTCTTTCCAGCAGAACTTCAGAATGTTAAAAATAGTTGCAGTACAAAATGGGTAATAGCTTCAACATTTTTTCATACTTACATTGTTTTTTGTTGAATATTCTGCAGACAAATATAGAAACAATTGTTTAACATTCCAGTCAAATATACTCTGCAGATGTATGTGCGTTAAGGAAAACACCATATTGTACTTTCATAATCTTATTTTATTTTTACTAGATCTAACTAGACTATGATAATTACAGTGAGTTCTTACATTTCAACATACTTCATCTTATTTGTAAATCGGAACATTTCCAGGAGTTCTAACATATACTTCCATCACTTTAAAGTAACAGGGTTCATTAATCAGACAAAAAATAACAACACAACTAACAGCTATTTCCTCTAATGATTTAAGAGTTCCATATTTAACATTACAAATCAGTAACTATAATCTATTGCTAGTTGGTCTACTACAAAATCTTAAATATAATATGCAAGATAGAATTCTTCAGAAAATACCTTCAAAACTGTTATTTATCAAAGAACACTGAACACAAAAACCAAAAAACTATCAAATAACACTGGTATCCAACTGTGGATCAAGATATAATAGCATTAACCAAACAAAATTTTGAGTGTAGAGAGCTCAAAGAGCCGATAACATTAGAGAAATCAGTAGATTGGAATCTATCGCATTGGAAGGGACATCGGGAATTATCAAATTACCTACCTACTACAAAACCAGTGTATTAGACTGTAACAAAACTCTACCCAGATTTTGACTGATGGTAAAGAACTGACAACTGCCATTTGAGACCATCAGTATAACAAAGCTGATATTCTGAATACTTGCCTATTGTTTATTTAGCAATAAAACACACCATGTGTGATTGCTGATACCTCTTAATTGACAATAAAGATTAACTGTAACCTTCTATTCCTCCAACCTACAAAAATGCCGTCTTTTTTATTCTGTTCTCCAGTATCCAGAACAGATCTCCAGTATTCTCCAGTTATCCAGAACTTTTTTTTCTTTTTCTTTCCCACTTACCCGAGTCTGAATCATGTTTTTAAGCCTCTAATTCAACAAAAGGCAAGAAATTAAAGAATTACATAATTAAATGCTGTTTCCACAAGAATAGCTGGAGCTATTTCACTTGAACATTTTAGTCATCTACTCAAAACAACAAACAAGAAATCCCATACGAGAGATCTCCAGAATAATTGCTAAAGTGAGCTATGTATTAAGCACACTCATGACAGCTTTTGAGAATTGCCTCCTCCCCTTTTCTTTCCCTAGGTTTTTCTTTTAACAGTTATTTAATTCTCACTAGGACTAACAACTTGTGTCCATTAGTTAAGGCAGCCAATGCACCAATATCTTTTTACAGATTTCATCCAACGAAAACTATCAGAAAGTTGTATTTTACAACTCTACACACCGGAAGATTTATTTATGCCAAGGATGAAAGATTAATTCAGGATTTTTATAATTAAATTTAAAACTACTGCTACCATTAAACAAAATTAATAAAAGATGAAATCTTTAACATCCACACGCTGCAGACTAACCCTTGAATAAGAACGTTTCTTCCAGAGGTCCTGTCCTGACTCGCCCTGTTCTGTTCCCAAGTACACTGTATACAATTTATTTCATCAACTTTGGAATAATTTCAGTCTCTGGTTTTAATACCTTTAAGAATTTCAGAGGAAAAAAACTCAGCATAAGGAGTTCTCCTCTCCTGCTTCCAGCTGATAAAACTAATCCCTCTCATTCCTGTGCAACAAACACCTGCAACAATCTGGCTAACCTGTTTATCCAGCTTTCTCGTTCATTCCGGAATTGTTATTTGTTTCAGTTGCTTACACAGTGTATCATTCTCCAAAACAGGGAAGCTGAAGCACAGAGGAAACCAACCTCTTTTCTAACACAGTGACAAAAAACAGTAGACAGGGAAAAATCCCAGGAATCTCTTGAAACCCTGATTCAAAGCAAGGCTTAGTGTAATCACCTAAGGTAAAGCACGATGCCTTATATTCAGTACCGATTTCTGCAGAAAAATACTATTTTAATACCAAGATCCTGAATCCTAAGAATGATTCCCCTCTACCTTCAAAAAAGCTACCCCAAACAAAAACAAAGAACATCCATAAACCACTCTCTCTTCCCAATAAAAGCAGACTAACAGGGAAGTCAAGAAGAAAAATACAAAAAGAAAAGCTGCCCAAAGGCATCAGTAATGCGAAAGAGGTCAAAAATTAAAGTGATTAGGTTTGTAGTACCTCATACGCTTCCCGGTGAATTTCACATTACTATACAATAAAAATTTGACAGTTTAACTTCTAAGAAAGTAAAAGGATGCAGTATCTTTTAAAGGAAGACAGGTGCTTGTATACAGCTACTACGTGGCCAGAATTTTAAAAGCCTCACAGCAAGTTTGAAATTTGCATCAGAGTTCCTAGACTCTGTACGACAGTCCAAATTGTGTGTTATGTAAACCCTACAATTAATTCACACCTCAAACCACCAACACAACCGTCACTTAATGCTAATGATGTCCTGGCGTTAAAATGCAATTCCCATTATTAGATGCACTGCACTTCCCTACAGAACCTTATTTTAAAAGTAGGTATCAAAAAGGAGAGGAAGCACCTCACCCAGTGTCATTTACGTAACAACTATTCCAGGTTCTATTTTTATGCCCCATAAAAATACTATTTTTCACTGCTTTAAATTTAGATTTTAAGACAAATTGCTGGTTTTCCTCAAGTCCTGAATATCTGAAGATTATAAGGTAACAAAAATATATGTCAAGATGTTCTCATTTCAGAATGTTCTCAAAACATTTTTTCCATTAAGGATATCTGCAGTAATGTCAAACGTGACAAATCCCAGATCACTTCTTTCTCTAGGTCCAGTGAAATCTTCCACATTTTTTCTAAGATAAAACAAAACACAAGATTATCTTTTCTCATTATTTCTCTCTCACACTTTACATAAATTATTATTCTTATTGCATACTTCCCCCATGCATTTCCTGTACTTTCTTTTAAACACATTTGTTTAAAATATAACCACATTATAAAATAAAGCCTGCCTTCCAGAAGGTTTGGAGACCCAGTCTCAAATGACAAGCCTTGCCCCCAGAGAATTCAATGTAATTTATACAAACGGCCTATAGGTGTTTTTTTTTTTTTTTTTCTGCCTGTTAATAAAAACCTGTGTTTGTCTGTACCTCAACTACACTACATTTTGTTTTTAGCAAAAGGTGCATTACCCATCCCAAGCTATATAAATCTGATTCGAAAACCAGCAGCATAGCTGTCTGCTGGCAACCATTTTCAATAATATTTCTTGACTTTACATAAAAAGCCTCTATTGCTCAGTCTCATACAAGACACTCCAAAGGTGCTGATAAACTCTCGTTTATGTTTGCAGTTCTCCCAACTTACAGAAATTCTCCTTGGCATTTATAGTCATTAAGTAGCAGTAGAAAGAAAATGCTTACTTTTTTCTACCGTACGGTTTTGGAACCTTATTACAAATCTGCTGTTTGAGAAATATCTGACATTGCCACAGTAAACCGCATTAAAAAAGAAACTGGAAAATAACACTGAGGCACAGCAGATATTTTCATATTATTGAAGTTTATCAGTTTACCAAACTCACTGTCTACAAGAATACCATATGCAGGCTGGCAATGAACTATGAACCCTAATTTCTCACATAACAAAAGTATCAGTAATTATGAATTTATCAATTGCATTTATTTCACTGTGAAAATTAGTAAAATATAATTTCAGGAAAATTACATTTAATAATCTCAGAGGGAAAAAAAAAAGGTTACCAGTGAAAAAACACTTTTGGAGACAGCAGTCAAGAAAAATACCACCAAAACTGACCAGTTTAAGACTTGGTAGGCATTTCCAACCCTTTGCAAAAATCAACACCTTTGTAAGTATTAAGCCTTAAACTGTGAGCCTGCAGAACTTTTTATTAGTTTAAGAAAAAACAGCTAAGGTGTAATGCCTCTTCTTCTCATTAATATCAGATCTGCGCATCACTGAAAGGACTGGCAGTATAAATTTCATCCAGATTAGGCATTAGTATGCTACCTCACATCTGTCAAGCTCACCAGAACACTCTAAGTCTCTTTTTATGCCAGTTTTATGCTGTTTGCAACCCTCAACCCACTAGAAGTATGGGTTTGCTTCCTTGAGATATTAAGCCAATCCAAAAGGTGACTGCAGTTCCCACTCTTTAATTGGGTTCATCTTGCCTTTCAAAGGCTGCTGCCAGCCATTCACTCCTGCCACTTCCCTTGGGGTGGCTCTAAACCTCCATCAGCTGCTTTAACTCACTAACCAAAACCGGTAAGAAAACAAACCTACATTTTGACTCAACAGGGAGTTAGAGCAGCTCAGAAAGGTGTCCAGTGTGCCCTATTCTCGTGTTCCATCTGGTAAAGGACCACGCCACCAGAAGCCCGAGTTGAGGCCTTCAGGTTTTGATGGCGGGAGCTCAACCACTTGTGAAACTACAGCCCCACGCTTAACTTGATGCAAGCTTCCTGTGACAAAGTTTCCTTTGAAAAAAAAATATGAAAAAGACAGTTCCGCTGGCACAAGTTCGCCTTGTGTCATGTGGGCAAGGCGCTTTCGGTGCGGTGTTACATATTCCACACCTGGTCGGTTTCACAGGAAGACAAGCCACCCGGGTCGGCCTACTGCTCCACAACTCGCCCACACCCCATAAAAAAGGGGAAAATACGTTACTAGAAGGAGCATCTGCGGGAACTAGCAATTTAAACTGTATACATATGTATGTTAATTCCGGTGCAGTCAAGTCCCCGCAGCCCACACAGCCTTCCTGCCATGCATCCTGCCCCCTGTGTAAGCCACGGCCCCGCCTCAGGGCACCCGCGGGCTGCCGGTGGCCCCTCGGCGCAGCGCGCCCCAGGCCGCCCGCCCCGGGCCCCGCCCGCCACTTGGGGCCCCGGCCCGCCGCGAGCTCCGCCCGGGACGGGAGGCGGCGGACGCCGTCGTGGGGCTCCCTCATTGGCCGCGGCAGGGGGCAGCGGGCAGGAAGCGGGGCTGCTCCGGCAGCCGGGCGTTAACGGCGAGGGGGAGAGAGGGGCGCGAGCAGGCCCCGCAGCCAGCCGTTACCACCCCCCGGCCGCTACCGTGCCCCGGCCTTTAACCCCCTCCCCCCACCGTTAGCGGCCCCTCGCCCCCCGCACTCACAGCGTGACCCGGGAGATGGCGATGCTGACGGGCACGCTGCGCTCCTTGAAGGCGGTGGTGATGAAGCAGCCGAAGGTGAGCGCCGCCATCACGCTCAGCGAGAAGGCGAAGAGCGAGTTGGCCCGGGACAGCACCGTGTTCATCTCCCCGCTCGGCTCGGCTCGGCTCGGCCCGCCGGGCTCCAGCCGCTGCTCGGGCGCGGGGTGTGAGCGGGGCGGGGGGGTGGGGTGGGGTGAGGGGTTGCTCCGCCGGCCTGGGACGAGGCGGGCGGCGGCGGCGACGCCTTGCCTTGGGCCGCGGAGGAAGGGGCGCGCGGCCGGCACGGAGAGGCGCGGCGCCGCCGAGAGCACGCCCCCCCCGCCGGCCGGCCCCGCCACGCCCCACGCCTCGCCCCGCCCCGCACCGCGCGCGCGCCTGCGCGCCCGCCCGCGGCGGGAATGACGCCGCGCGCAGCCGCCGGGCTCTGTGGCAGCCGGGTCCCCACAGGGCTCTGGCGTTTTATTTTAAGGCAATTTTATTTTAATAAAATGGAAATAACACGAAGTGAAGCTCGATTTTTTTTTTACTTGTTTTCTATCTTACTAAATTTAGCACTTCACCTTGCCATTCGTTACACTGTTTCCTACAGTATTCCTATTGCTTTCCACCTGATCGCACATGCATTAGTATATAAACCCTCTTACCATTAGAATTTTTTCTCTTCACCAAAGGGCTCAGTGGTCCCACACATTAGCCTTCCACCCTGCTCTCGTGAGTGGGTTGACATTTCGCTTTGAAATGTTTAGCATTTGTGCTAGCAACGCTGCACTTAATTAGTGGGGTGGCTTCTGGCTCATCGTCCCAGGCCCCTCCTGGGTTCCCAGTCCTGTGCTATGGACCTGCGAGGTTATGAGTCTGAGAACCGGGAAGACGGAGGGTGTCGTCCAGGCGACATCATTTTCTCTCCCTTTCCTTCTAGTTTTGTACTGTAAGCCTAGGTGAGAAATGCTTTTGTCTTTTGGGGAGCCTGTACAACAGCATCTGTGTATTTAACTGTATGAAGTAGACCAGGCTTGATTCACACACATTCCCCAGGGTGGACAACAGGTGTCAGCAGTGGTTCACTTCTATTTCACTTCCCACCCTGCAAGTCCAGCACTATCAATGCAAGGAGTAGGCACGGGAGCTAAGATAGAGGGGTCTAAAAACGCCTCATGGTGCCTAACGACACCGTGGGAAGAAGGTATGGGCTGCCAGGCCATTCTGGAATAGGTATATTTTATGGTGCTGTTTCCTTCCCTCCCCTGTAACTGGCCAGGAGTCAGGTTTGAGATCCAAGGAAGAAATAAAATCTTTGCAGATAAAAGTAGGGGATAGAAGGAAAAAAAAAAAAAAAGATAGTACTAATGCTGTGTGTTTCTACCCAGCTGAAATACCTGTTGCACATCTCTGTTTAGCGCTATTATTAACTTTAGGATGTGGAGGTATCTGTGAGGACGTGCTGTTGGTTTCTGTGTGTCCCATGCATTTGCCATACTGAAATCAGTTGCAGACCTAAACAGGATGGGCTCTTTAGCAGTGTGCTGATGATAAACTCTTTGCTGGTTTGCAGTTGGTAGTTCTGTGTCTTTCTCACATACCAGAAGAGCTCACGGAACACAGAGACTTGCTTGTGTAAAGGTTTTTAACTCATTATAGTTTTATGTTTTGATTTGCTATTCAAAACATAAGGTTGGGAGGTAAAGGTTTTTATCTATGGTCTAAAATGAAGTGTTACTGAAACCTTGGATAACTGTTACTGGAAAGTGGTACTTTCCACCAGGGTATTTGAAGACGTAGAAGCAAAAAGGAAATTCTTACTGCAAACTGGGAAAACTAAACATTTCAGAAGTAACATAATCTCTGCTACAATTGAAAACACAGTTCCAAATATGAACACTGTTCTTTTCTTATACCTACACACAAAGGGATTGATTGTCTTTGTTCTTGTTTCTAGTTCTTATAGTTGCAATATAGAGTTTTTCATTACAGAATCACACAGAATCTGTTAGGTGGGAAGAGACTTCCAAGACCACCTAGTCCAACCTCTGACCTAACACTAACCAGTCCTCCACTAAACCATATCACTAAGCTCTACATCTAAACGTCTTTTAAAGACCTCCAGGGGCGGTGACTCAACCACTTCTCTGGGCAGCCCATTCCAATGCTTAACAACCCTTTTGGTAAACAAGTTTTTCCTAATATCCAACGTAAACCTCCCCTGGCGTAACTTTAGCCCATTCTCCCTTGTCCTACCATCAGGCACGTGGGAGAATAGACCAATCCCCACCTCACCACCACCTCCTTTAAAGTACCTGTAGAGAGTGATAAGGTTGCCTCTGAGCCTCCTCTTCTCCAGGCTAAACAACCCCAGCTTCCTCAGCTGCTCCTCGTAAGACTTGTTCTCCAGTCTCCTCACCAGCTTCGTTGCCCTTCTCTGGACACACTCCAGCACCTTGATATCCTTCCTGTAGTGAGAATAGATATTCGATATTAGAGAAATCTGTTGTTGCAGAAAACTTAGGCAATTGAGGTGGAAACTGTAGGAGTAAATTATTAAAATTTCTAAAGCATTGTTCAAGTAACCAAAGCAAGTTGAAATCAAAAGATCTAGCCGAACTCATGTAAGCTCCGTGTTCTTATGACAAATAAATATGGCTGTTGCTCATGTTGTTTTGAATGTATTTTAAGAGAACCTTTAACTAAATGTCACTTATAAGCACAGTATGCAGGGGAAGACAAATCGTGTTGCTTATGCAAGGACCAATGTATTACTCTTTCAGAACAAAGAAGCCATCTGTAGCTTTTCTGTGACTGAAATCTTGCAAAATCGAAAGAGGAGAAAAGTTTTGGAAGGATGAAGGCAGGTGTTAAGGAAGAAGAGAAGAGGTTTATTCATAATAGCTCTTTGCTTGTAAGTTAAAAATTGTTCTGTGAAAAATACGAAATCCATTCATTTTGTAAAGAATAGTGGCATCATATTAGTATCAGAAGTTAGTATCAGCTACATAAGCTGTGCAAGTCTGAATGGATCAAGTACCATAATTACTAAAACAAATGTATACAATCTTGGAGAGAAGGAAATGTTTGGGAGACCATTTCCAAGATGTAATGCTGTAAGGTGGCCAGTATATCTGAGCACTGTACTAAGTTCCTGACCAGCAAAGCAACTAAGTCTTGGCAGTGCTCAGGCTGTTGTGGTTTCAAGAAATTTCTCAATTTTTCATTACAAAAGAAATGAATAAAATGCAGAGAGGGGATTGGGAGCAGATCTGAAGCTTAGAACTCTCACTTGTTTATCCCTTCGCCAGAATTTTTTCCACTTTGGAATTGTGTTCTTATGTACTCTTTGATGTATTAATCATGCGCTCTTTTTGCGTAGCATCAGCATTTCTAGAGGATTGATCCCCGTCAGCAGCTCAAGATGGTAGTCTTCTGAGAGAGAGCGGTATGCAGATAAAGATTAAAATAAATGTCATCAGATATTAGAGCAAATGTGGCCATGAGCAGCAGCCTGTGGAATTTTCATCCCTGTTGCAAAAGCCCCCTTTCAGTTAGCACCTCTTCTGACTGGGCCATTTTTACAACTGATGTGGGAAGACTGTGACTAACGGAGTAGTCTTTCTGGACTGCATCAAAGGGTTTTTGTTTCTAATCTTCTTCTCACCTCTATTTTTTTCTTTATGGATCTACAAAGTATGGAGAATTCCAGGGTAGCCAAACAAAAATTTTCACTTGCACCTACATTACTGTTCCTAGTGCTTCAGCAAGAAAATATCAGGTAATTTAAAATTTCTGATTTCAGAATGAACTTGATGTTTTATAACAGTGTCTCATTCAGTTGCACAGGGAGATGGGACCAGATATTCTTGTCTCCATAACCAACCAAGTATGTTTTGGCACCCACCACAGTTCATTTTTGGCTTCTAGCAGACTTGCTAGTGCCCATTCCATGACATATGCAGCCATGTAAGGTAAAGACCTCTCATGCATCACTGGTTTAGCTGAAGCTTTCACTCTTCAGTGTGCTTTGCATTCTGTGGCAAGAAGCATGTGTGCTACTGATCCACCTCACACTAATTTGACCTCATTCCCTAAGTCAGTTACAAGTTCTTCATCACCAAGTATTTTTATATCTCCTGTAAGAGAGCAGAGATCTCTCCAAGCAGAGATTGTCACGCCTCAGCTTGCGGAAAAGAATGTTTTGATAGCTCTGCCATGATGATATCATTTAACTGATACCAATTTTAGTGGATGGAAAAACCTTTCTGATATTAATACTAGCCATGGGAGTCAGCGTATAGTGACCCTGGACATATGCTCGTGGTATCATCTCAGCCCTACCAAGTTATGAAATTGACTTAGTAGTTTCCTTTTATTAATACCATTCATAGGCACCCGAAATATACTTTACTCAAAAAGGAGACAAATGAAGCCGCTTTTATTTAGTCTAGAAGAAAACTTGTCAAAACAAAAATTAAGAAAGTGGGTATGAAGTTAAAAGAAATTGATGATTTCACTTTTTTAGAAGCCACTTATAATAAAGAAAAAAAACAGTTAAAAGGTGAATGAAAAAAGACCCTAGTGTAGAATAAAATTTAATAATTATGAAAGGATTTCAAGTTGGTGACAAAAAACATTCACAACTCAGATATATCATCTCAAGCAAACTTTTCACTTTGGAGTAATCAACAATCATCTCATCTGGATGACGTAGTTTGAGGGTCTCACACATAGGTAATTAATGATATTCTATAAATCCCAAATAGTTTAGTTAAGTCCAGAAAGTATTAATTCAAACAGCTGAGGTCTGTCTAGGCCTCAAGACAGCAGAGAGGCTTTAGTTACAGTTGCAAGACTGGTCTTTTGAAATCAATCAATTGAAACAAAATTTCTGTCAACCCTATTTTTTAGATATATACTAACTCTATGTGTAATAAAAACAAATCATGGCTGTTCTAGTATTTGAATGTGTCTGGCTTGTTTATTTTTAAATAGACAGCTATTTAATAAGAATGTAACATTGTGCAGTTTAATGAAAAGATTAACTATAAAAAATGAAAAATGTCATATTCAACCACATTAATTCAGATTAATAGAGGGTGCTTGCACTGCCTACTAGAGAAATAGCAAAATTAGGTCTGTCAGGGTGGTTCAAAATATCAAACACATATTAGCTGTAGTACCTCATACCTAAGGAAGTGGGCAAATTAGTTGCAGAGGAAGCAAGCATATAGATATGGTTGGAAACGAAAACATTTGTAACAAAAACATTAACTGGAGGTTACAATCTCTGTAGCAGAATGGGTGGTGACGTGTTTTTCACTGTGATGTCCAGTAGGTTAGTTTAATGAGCAGTTAAAATTAAATTGCCACATTTTGAACTGGAGTGGCTAAATATCAATACTTCCTGTTGATTTCCAGGAATGGGCAGCTGGAGATGGTAACTTTTTAGCAAGACTCTCCCCCCAGAGGTTTAGAATTTATCTGTCAACAATCTGTGTGCGCCTGCCATCTGACATGTTTCTGGTTTTAGTAATGTCTCCAAGTATGCACACGACTTCTCTTGGAATCTTCTGCTATGGAACTCTTAACAATTGGGTTGTGGTAGCTGCCTCAACAGGACTGAAATAAATATCGTAGGACAAACTTAAAATGTTTCTTAGCAGAACTCAGATTGAATTTACTTGTAAGCAGGTCAGTTATATCTGCTTCACTTCTGTAGTGCAGATATAGACTTTACTGTCAGCAATTAGATGGAGTGGTTAAGCAGATCAAGCATGCTCATACGATAATGTTGCTGATAGCAGGGATTGTTTGATACTAGACTTGTAGTTGAAGTGGAATCTATCACCATTGTGACAAGCAGCTATCCAGTGGGTGCATAACAAAGTGATACAGCTTTAAAACTTCTATGTATTCTTTAAAAGAACTGAGACAGTAGAAAAACTGGAATTTCATAATCACTTTTTTGTGATTTTAAATATATGTGATACAGAGAAAATCTGGAATGACGAGAGATACCAATTTATATTTAAATCCTTGAGAAGTAATTCAATTCTCAGGAAATGAAGATATGTAAGTCTGTATGTCAGAACTATTTTCCAAAGACAGGAGTAGTATTTTCAACAGGCAGGAAAGACAAAACACCTGAATAAAATCAATTTAAAGTCATTAAAAGTTATCAATAGATTAAGGAAACTTTTTATGATACTACAAAGGCAAGGTTGCATCATTCATGTGGTTCAATACTGGAAGAGCTTGATTTATATAGAACCTAAACTGTATCAGAGTACTAGTTTTAAAACAGTGGAGGAAAGAAAAAGTGTGATTGTATCCACCCAAAGGCATGAATCTGGACTTTCTTTAGCAATTCGAGAGCCAGTAAAAATAATGTTCTACAGCAAAATAAGTAGAGAAACTACATATCTAATAAAGCTTGGGACAATTTTTTTTTTTTGTGCATTCAAGGCTTTTAAATGATCTGATATGTTTCATAGTCTCATGAGAGAAGAAAAATGATATCTAAATACATAGCCCTCTAGTGGAGTATGTGTCAGACATCAGAGCATGACTACTGAGGGAAGGGTTTTATGCTTATCCTGATTTTCCCCTTTTGCAACACATAAGATATTACTGCATGGCATTATCTGGACAAGCAGGAGACTAGAATAACTTATAAAAACTGCAAAAGTCTGAGAGAAACATAGCTCTGGATATCAATTACAACTTCACATTACATTGTTTGTGTAGATTCTGGATAGATGTGGTATTAGGGTACATCAGGATGAAAACAAGCTGTAAAAAGGAGATGTAGGCCTTTAATTTATTTATTTTAGTGTTGCTTCAATTGGCAATACAACTCTAAGGCTTTTGTGTGGACAATCTAGCAGTGTCATGTGGTTTGAATAATTTTTAAAGATAGCAACAGGATGCAGAGAAAAAGCATTGGATCTGAGTCAAACTGACTTCTTCAGACCAAAGTTTGTGTTCTCTCACTTTTCTTCTTTTCATTCCCCCAAACTAGTAACACTAAATCTGTAGGTCCACTACCTCTTCTCTTCTCTTTCTTTCTTTACAAAGCTTGTACTACAGAGCTTCAGTTCCTGTTTGGAAGAGGACCCAGTAGCTGTTTCATGCCCTCCAATCACTCCAGTTTGTGAACTATCCATCTAGCTATCAGATAATGGTGATTTTTTGTTTTGTTTGTTTTTCTGTGCTTAAGCTTGGATGTGTAATATTATTACTAATTATTACAGATGTTCCTGAAAAGAACATTTCATATTTTTAAAGGTTTCATTGTATGTGTGTCATTTTTTGCTTTACCTTCAATGTCAACATTTTGCATGACAACACACGTGATCAAATGCCTTTTAAAAAATAGTTGCTCTATGTCTAAATTTAGTTCAGTTGCTTCGAACGGGAAGTTACAGGAAAGTAATGCTTCAGAATATATATTCAGGAGGAAACGACAACATTCAACAGCTTTAGATGAGTCAAATAAAATTTTTTAGCATTGAGGATTAACATTTCATGCATCTATTAAAATACAAGTCAGCAGGTCACTAAAGCAGGTAGTATTTCTTACTGAATTAGACATTGTTTAGTAGCTCTAGCTTCTCAGCATTTTTGAGTCTTTCGTCAACGGTCACATCAAAAACTTAGTAAAAGAACTAGTGACTTCTTTCTAATTTTATTTTGAACTAAGTTTTGAGGTTGTTGTTTTTGAAGTTTCTACTGGTGGGTTATATATACTGTATAAAATAATGCAATCTTCAAAGCATCTAAGTGTTTTCCATTCCTCTCCCTGGCATCCTATTTCATTAAATTATATTTTGTTATATTTGATATAAACCAAAAGTTTCAAAACCAGTATGACTATCTGGTATATTCTTAGTTGGAGCTCTTATATATGTGTATAGAGAGAGAAAGACATGCAGACAGAGTGTCATACAAGTAACTCCTTATGCTGTATTGCATATTTCATCTTCAAAAAAAAATAATAAAAAAATACTTGCTTTCAGATATTTAGATGCATTTCGAAAATACTGAAGTCTGTTAATAATTTGTTTATAATTACACTTCTACAGCATACATTAATCTAACTTAAAGGTACTGCTTTAAAAGATTTAATGAGAAGTGTATTTTCCAGAAGTAAATACACAGGATATGCTATGAAGAAATTGTATTCCTAAGCGTTTATTGTGTCTTTGGTATTTAAAGATGCCTTCAAAAACTAAATATTACATCAGTTATGTTATTTTTCTTAACTTACTGAAAATCAAGCACACCACTCTTCTAAGTATTGAGAATTCCCAAAATAATGCAGAGTTCATTATTGTGGTTATGTAATGAATTGTAGAAAACAGAGCATACATTTTTCCTAAAAGTTACTTGCTTGGATTGTGGGTAAATTGCATTAAATTTCCTCAACACTTTAAATTATCATATGCTGTTGCTGGAATGTTTTCTTTCTGCTTTTGGCCACTACTCAGTAATATATTAAAGGGCAGGCTACTTTGTCTGGCATTGTCTGGCATTGTCTGGCATTCTATTAATCTCAGGACTACAGCTTGACATTAACCACTTTTACTGCCATTATAAATGGCAATACTTCTAACTTTAATAGTCAGAAGTATGTTCTTTAGAAATGATAACACAGCAAGCTACATTAAAAAGAAATACAAGACCATGAAGTCCAGCATCTGAAAGATTTTACATGGATTTAAAATTAAAATGCTAGTTAATTGCTAGAAAACAGGAAAGTACACAGGATGAATGATTACGTTATACTTGTTTTATTTGCTGAGAATATGCTAGCATGCCAAGCAAGGAAGATCCTTGTCTGTGACGGCTCTTACACAAAATAAAAATTTTAATACTGTTTGTTTGCAGTGTAATTCAGTGTAATTTGGTCCCATTTCTTTGTCTGCTGTGATAAACCCATAAATGTTAGAATAATTTACACATCCCTTATGATGTAATCATGAAATCAGTGATCGTTCAGAAGTATTTCATTCTGTTTAGGTTTGTTATCCAAATATTGTATTAAAAGAAAAATTAAGTACCTAATTAGCTTTAGTATTGCTTTCACTGTAATATTTGATTGTTTTGTTTACAGCAATGAAGTAACCTTCAGAATCCTGCTACTAAGTAGTCCTACTAAACCCATTTTCCAAGTGAGGAAGTGAGGCACAGAGAAATTTCATTTTCAGGTGTCAAAATTATACACTAAATATGAATGTCCAGATTAAATCACTGCTGTTTTCAAATGCTTTTATATTTTTATAATGTATATTTGTTGCATATTGATGATGCATCTCTATTTGGAAGCTATCTGTATTCTGCACTGCTGCAGATCAGACTCCAATTGCTCCACATTGCCATGCAATAGAACATTTACAGGCCATTTTTCTCTGCTCTCACATAGCATCATTGTTAATTCCTTACTTGTGCTTCTACTTTCTGATTTCTGTTCCAACATCCATAGCTTTCCATTCCTGTTCACCCAGTCTGCATCGGCTTGTTCTCAGCTATTTTGTGTTCAAGTCTCAGTATTCACATTGTTGATTCCTTCAAAATGCCACATGAATGCTAACATCTAAACTGTTGTTCTGTTTTCATAACTGCATGCCTGGAAGCATGAGTTTGCCAACAAGCTATAAATGGCAATTTCTGGTGAGCTTTAGAAGCCTTAGACTAGGGTAAACTCAGTTCTGTGCAGTTGCAGTGTTTCCAGTAAAGCTAGAAATATGAGAGAGTTATAGAGAAAGTAGAAGTATTATTAGGAGAGTAATTTTGCAAGCTTCTTTGTATGTGTGAACTGAAATTCTCAAAACTTATTATTACTTTTGTCAGTATATAGTTTACTGCCGTGGAAGGAAATTTATGAGAGGACGGAAGATAAGCTTTGATACAGGACTAATTCTCCTGCTCGATTTTTGTGCTGTTTCTAAAAGCAGAAGATGTACAGATCAATGGGGATTTTCTGAAAGGTTAGTTACAAAATATTACGTGAATCTGCAACCTTATTTTTGAGAAGGCTCTTACTGTTTTTGTTGATGCTTTACAGAAAAATTCAACCTGAAGAAGACACCTAAGAAATTTCTCTGTTCAGTGATTTGTCTACATCAGTTGTAAGAAGTAGGAAACACGATTGTAAGGGGAAGATTAACTCTGAGTGCTGCTGTTAACTCCATCTGTTATTTATAGCAATTGCTATTTGGATTTTCACGTCTACGAAGAAATGCTGCTTTGTTAATTAATGAAACATGGGAGAAGTCCAGATGAGAAAGAACACTTACTGGATGACACAATATGCAGTCAGGTAAAGCAAACAAACAAACAAACAAAAACAAAAAACATTGTAAAGAAAATAAAGATTTCCTATGAGATAATTGATTCTTCCTTATTCTGCATTGTAAATTTGCAAAAACAAGTACTTCAGGTGGCTTGGGAATTCTGATCGAGTTAGGCTCAGTAATACACATAGAAATATGGAAGTCTGAAATTCCAATACTGGGTATGTTACTAAGGAAAATACCATTTCTATTAATGATTGAAACGGAAATTGGCAGTGCTACCTCAGAACATAATGCCTATTTATCCTTATGGAAAACATGACACCACAATTCAGTGTCAGATAACAATGTGCCAAATATAAAAAGGGATTTTCATTTGGTATTTTAAGTACTCACTTCTACTTCTAACTATGGTATGAGGAGAGCAGTTCCTATTCTAGCTAGATGAGAAAATGTCTATAAACAAAATGTAAGAGAAAACATATATATTTTTTCACAGACTAATATAGTTTACAGTGTAAACTACCTTTTTATTTCCTTTTCTAGTTACTATTTTGACTTCTGCATAGATTTTTTTTTTTTTTCAAGAAAAAACTGAATGTTTGCCTCTCTCAAGATAAGCACAGTCTAGTTCCTGTCTGCTAAAAATCCTGGTACTTATTTATAAGCACACTTTCTTTTCTTTTCTTTTATCATTGTCTTTTCTTCACTTGAAAGTTTTATTTGAATGTAATTTTCAGAAAACATTACAGTTTCTTACTGTAATTACTCCTGGAGCCAGGTGATAAGAGTGTGTTTTTTTTTTTTTGTTTTGTTTTTTCCTTCTTTTCCTTTAGCAATATGATTTTGTATAATATTGTTAATGTCTGCTATGCTATTCATTAAAGGCAGGGGGATCTTTGGATGCACAGTGGGATCGTACCCACTGTTCCTCATGGACAGTTGCCAACATTCTAAAATGTGTTTGTTTGTTGTTGTTTTTTTGACTATCAGACAAGAGAATCCAGAGTAGAATAGAAACCGTGTTTCACTTTAAGATTACAGAGTTTTTTAAGAGTATTTTTAGTTATAATGACACTATTTCTTTTTTATTTAATAAGAAGTATAATGGAATTAAAATAGGACCCTCACCTGTGCTGCCACAATTATTTTAGGGCCATAGCTTACTTAGAAATCTAGTTCTGTTCTGTGGCTCCTCAGTTTGTGTCATGTTGTGACACCGTAATTTACTCATTAGTAATTACTCACACTAATGGAACAATTTGTGTGTGACTTCTGATAACTATGAGTAATCAGCTTATGGTATATAAGCAAATTAATTCTTAAAAAATCTGAGGAACTTTGATTGCCCTTTCTAAAACTGGCCAAGAAAAAAACCTGCCATATCATTAGCTTAAAATAATATGATACAGCACAACGAAATATGTATCATAAGCACTAGAAATTTTCCATGCTGTATATTTACTACTGCCTTTATTTAAAATGTTCTGAGATCTTATTTATAAGCACATGTTAGAGTTTGATTCTTACCTGCTCTGAGTACTGTGTCGTGGTTTTGTTTTTTTTTTTTTCATAATGCTATAAGCCATGCATACTAGCTATTTTATTCAGCCTGAACAAAATAACAAGAGGCTGTCAAAATTGGTCTATTTTAAAATCTATGTATCTTTATTAATGTGTATTTCAAGTATTTACTGATGTGATTCTCTTTTTTTTTTTAAAGAGAAATGTTAGCTAAACACAAAATGAATTAACATAAAAGAGCACTTGTACTTAAGCAGAACTTATTTTAGCAGAAACTGACTTATTTACCTGAGTTAGCTGTTTTAGTACATGAAATTGTAGGTTATAATAATAATACTTTTGATAGTGTCTTTTTAAACGTGTATAAACAGAATAAATAAATGAATTAGAAATGCAGAATCTGGAATTAAACAGACCTTTTAAGTGGAACAAGTACAATCCAGGCTCTTGCAACTTGTGTCTGTTATATTCCGTCCCACTTGAATATCACCAGGCCAGCAGGAGTGGTAGTGAACTCAATACTATGTACAGTATAAATAATCCTCATATTTTGAGCAGCAAGCATCATGACCAGCTGATATTTTCTTTCCTCAGCACCAGTTGTTCCCAAGAGTGCGTAGCTGGAGCCATATGATCTTATCAACACATTTGAGAGCCCTACCCAAACACTGAGAGAGATTTTGCTGCAGCAATGACTGTCATAGAAGAAAGTCGCCCTTTTGCCCAGCAGCTATCCAATGTCTACTTTACTATACTTTCCCTTTTTTGTTTTAAACTTTTTGTGAAGATCAGCCTTGCTATACTCAGTCACTTCTACATTGTGAAAGGGAACCGCAAGGAAGCAGCAAGGATAGCTGCTGAATTTTATGGAGTTCCTCAAGGACAAGGTATATTTGTATTTACAATCTTATCACTAAAGTTTGTGTTCTTTGTTGCTGTGTGGGTTTTAAGCATTATTTATTTATTTATTTATTATTTTCAGGCAATTACTTATCTGCTAGCCTTTTTTATATTCAGTTTGTCAAATGATATGTAGGAGGAGGCTTTTTCTATAGTTGTCTGTTATTTTTAAGAAAATTCTTAAGGAACACTGTTAGATTCTTTAAGCAAATTATTATTATTAGTAGAAGTATGTTTTTGCATATTAATATTAAGTTCAGAATAAAACTGAAGTATTACAATCAATGTCCTGTTAGGAGAGAGGCCTATGCCTAAGGCTGCCAAACACTTTCTAGTTTAAGACATTTTTCTTCCCCAGTTGCTTCTAAGGTTGCTCCCACTTTAGCCACACGTGGGTGAAATTTTCCACACTTGGCATATTATTATTTTGCAACACTCTAGTGAAACTAGTCTAGATAGTTCTGAGAATTATTTCTTGATTAGGTTAAAGTTATCATATAATTTATTTGAATCATAGAATCATAGAATAGTTTGGGTTGGAAGGGACCTTGGAGATCACCTAATTCTACCTCTCCCTGCCTGGACATCTCTGACTAGACCAGGTTTCTCAAAGCCCCATCCAACCTGTCCTTGAATGCATGGAGGGATGGGGAAGATACAGTCCTTCTGTACCTTGAATGAGCATCTTGGAATGCATCAGAAAACTTACTGTCTGTCAGGGTGAGCTTTTGGGCATCTGTGTGAAAACCACATTTTACTGGGTTGAAAGCTCTTTTGAAAATTCCGTTTTCTGTTTGCTCAGGCAGAACTTTGGAAGAACTGGGCATTACTGTTGCCACAAGCTCATCTCTGGTGAGCCAGTACCATTTTCATACAATACTTTTTATTGGCCACAGAAGACAGAAATCTCTTTTCTTAACTGACTGAGCCGTGCTTTTGTTCAGCATGGGATCCCTGCTGCTTCACTTGTCTTTGATTGCTCCTTGTGTTCTGAGATGACTGAAAGTTTGAGTTTGGTAATGAAACAGGAAGACTTGTCTTGTTTTTTATCACATTCATCGTTCATCTCTAGGTAACATGAGTTACCTTAGAAATAATTTGAGTTAAATGTGAAGGGGAAAATTAGAAAAAACTAGCTTGCTTTGCAGAACATTTACTTGAGGTGTATTTATATCATGTCTTCTTTGTGTGATTTAGAGAAAGTTCTGAAACCCAGGGTTTTTACATCTGAGTATATTAATCAGATCATTTGAACTACTACGTATGTGTGCTTGTGTGTGAATATATGTATAGCTGTATGTGTGGGTGTATGTATGTACATGTGTTCACTAGAGCAGGTTGGAAAGGACTGACCATCTGTCCCACTGGCAAAAATACTCACAGAGTACATGGTACGTAGCCCTTGCTTTAAATCAAGAAGAACTTTTTGTCAGAAACTTCCTTTTAGCTCTAAGGCAGATCAGTTTGTGAAGACAGACACAAAATCTGAGTAAGGAAGGAAAAGACTGGGGGAAAAATAAAGGGAAAGGAATAAAATGCATCAAGATGAAAAGCAAAATAGTCTTCCCTATGTCATCTTCTGAATCCAGGTCAGTCATCAGATGTCTGAGCTATTATAACCAAATAAATGTATGTTTGGCCTTCTGGTAGTCAGCCCATACAAAAGACGAAAATCTGTCACTCTTGCAGGTTGCTGTTTTGCTCAGGTAGCAGACATTTATATTGATTTTAAAATCTCACACATACTGTGGAGTTTCTGTTTTTCTGTTTGGTTTATTACAAAACAAGCAAACAAGGAACAGTTAATGCAAATATTTTGTGTGTAAACTGTATTTTTCACTGTCCAACCTGCAGTGTTTGTGTCTAGTTTTGGAACAGTTCTAAGCAAGTGTTTAGCTAATGTTTCATAATCTACAAATTCAGCCATTTGTCATGATTAACAGGATTGGTCCTTGCTCTCTGAGATGCTAATAAGACTCTTCAAAATCATGATTTTATCTTACTCTGTCTACATCTTTGCTCTGTGTTTGTAGAAGGGGGTATGATATTGTCTTAGCTCACACCATGTTGTGGCATTTGGTTTTTTATGTTTGTGAAGTACAGTATGGAGATACCTTAATAGAGTTTATAAAATACAGTGAACAAAATGTCCTGTTCAAACTAATATCTGGAAGATGTTCAATAAGTCATGTAAAGCCACAGCTTGAACCATTAAATAATAAAATTAAATACTGAATATCTACCTGATTACCAATCCTGTTATGTGTTTTTTATTAAGCAACAGATAAGTCTCAGCAGGAAACCTGCCCACAAAAAAAAAAAAAAATAGCCTATCATTGCCTAATTGAAGTTTATAGTATCTTAGGAGTAGCTCCTATTAGAGGAAACGTTAGTTTTCATTTTCTAGTTTTAACTTGATTATATTACTCTTAAAATTCTGCTAACGCTCGTATTTTCAGTTTGCTTGTAATATTACAAAATTACTTTTTGCTGTTATAAAGGCTAGCTAGGATAGAGTGTTATAATTTTGAAGAAAAGAGCCTTTGGAAATGTGCTACTAGCCACAGGAATTATTCCATACTTAGCAAATTGAGTTCTTGAGTTAAAATAAGCCATGCTTTTTACAAAGCTTTAATAATTGAGGACATTTTAGGTACTGAGCACTAGTACTTCATGGAACTAATTTTATCATACTGAAGGTGTATGGGTCAATACAGGATTTGAGCCCTAGGAACCACACGTTTCTTGGCTGACTGCCTTAGTTTTGTGACTTTTTCTTCGTTGAACACAAGCAGACAGCTTTACCTGTATCATCTGCCTGTTGCAGTCTTGTTGCTAGATAGAAGTGAAACAGATCATGTTTTCTTCCTTCAGATTTCAGAAATATCTTCTCTCTTGTTTTCTCTGCGGTCTACTGTGTTAAATTTATCCTTTAGATCTCACATGTATGTGAACAGCTGGATTGGGACAACGCCCATAATTAATTTTAAATTATTATAGGGTGTATGTGGCATTGAAATATAAGAACTAGATCAGTGTCCAGCATCAGATAAGACCAGAAACGTGTGTATAAAATCTCTACTAATTATAAATCACATAGTTTGTTTATGAAGATGAAGTATGAGTAAAACTTTTTTTCTGTACAGCTAAAAGGCACCTTGAGAGGTAATTTCAACCCTCAAGTACCAAATATAAAAGGGTCGCCTGGTAAATATTTGTTTAACCTTTTTCTAAAATGCTCAGTAATAGTGATTTCTGCAGTGTCCTTATGCAACTGATGCCAATTTTTACTGTTTCTCATCACTAGAATGCTTCCCACTTAACCTGAGATCTACATAAGTCTTATATAATGAATGATTTTATCAGTTTTTCTCCAAGTATGAAATTTAAAGACTACTAGCATGCATGTTCCCACCTCTGTAGTTTTTGTCTTTTCTAGAACAAAGGATTTCACTTGGTCTGTTAAGTCTTGTTTTCTAGACCTGGAATTACTGTAGTTGCCTTGTCTGGACTTGTGCCAGTGCATATACAGTTCACAGACATCTTTATTCACATCTAATTTCTCATGTTAAACGGAGCGCTCCAGCTGACACTTTATGGGTGTACCCAGTGGAACTATTGGTTGTACAAAAGTGGGACACATATCACGTGCCGTATATGTGATACCCTATGTAATACCTCCTGCGGTGATGCTTTTTTTTCCCAACAATATAGTGTTATGGATTGTAGCCAACTATAAACCGCATGTTAAAACAGTGTCACTGTATTATGCATTTGCTTCTTCCCCTTTAAGTATAATACTTGCCTTCAGCTAACTTCATGCAATTTCTCCATTTTACTCAAATCTATTTTTAACTGCTTCCCTCTGAGCAGTTACAGCACCTGCAGTTCAGTGTCATCCACAGATTTTAGAAAAAATAAACATAATAGTCTATCATCAGTATTTGCAGTATTAAAACGCTGAATAGCACCAAATGCAGGACAGAACGATGCAGTCTTTTACATTTGTTTAAAGTGGATTAAACACTATGTCTTAATAAACTCTCTATTTTTTATTTTTTTTCCTCTGGTGAAGTCAGTGGTATTACTAGCATAAAAGACTTAAATGAAAAAGGCATCCACTCTATTGTAAAGGTCCAATTTACTGGATTATTTTACTGGATCAGTTACTTTGGCACTGATCTTGTAAACACTTACTCGTATACACATACTTGCCCCATTGAATTGAAAGGGACTGATTAGTTATTTAGAGCTAAGTGCTTTGCAATCAGGCACTTATAGCTGTGCTATAAATAGATTATGATACCTAGCTTTTCTGTCTATCTAGCTTTTATGTTTACCTAGCTTTTGTGTTAAAGTGAATATGTATTTATTAATTATTCTATAAAAATAATTTTATTAATTTATTTTATGGGAAATGTCAAAGCACATGTATGTTTATTCAGTTTTAAAGTTCTGTGCCCTATAAACTGACCTACAAAAATGAACTTACTTGCAGATTAATTTGGGGTATAATTAGCTCCTTAATAGGCTATCTGCAGTGACAGTGACCTGCACAGTATGATTAATTCTCTTGCAGTATTTCCAGATCTGTGAAGAGTTAATAACAGGCTTTTGTACATCTGTTGCTTGACAGAAACCCAAAGATCAAGGCAACCTTTAGGCTCTTCCTACTACACCAATCAGCTGGTCATACCATGAAAGTACTCTATATAAGTGCTGAGTTAGAGATTGAGCTGATTTTTATAATTCCTTTGCTTTAGGATGAGGTAGTAGCCTGTGGTTTCAAAGTACGTGCATAAAATCTTCAGACATAACTAATTGTTAGATGTTTTGGGGACCATAAGACATAAACTCTACTGGGAAATACTGCTGAGAGCTTGGCTTATATGGAAGAGTCCATACATGATTAATATAGATAATATAATAGAAGTTGGAGTTATAATTCCCATTCATAAAACTGTGTAAGGCAAAATAATTCTGTTTTCATAGAATCACAGGATGGTTTGGGTTGGAGGGGACCTTAGAGCCCACCCAGTTCCAACCCCCTGCCACGGGTGGGGATACCTCCCACCAGGTCAGGTTGCCCAAAGCCCCATCCAGCCTGGCTTTGAACACCTCCAGGGATGGGGCATCAACAGCTTCTCTGGGCACCTTGTGCCAGTGCCTCACCACCCTCTGAGTAAATAATTTCTTCCAAATATCTAAACAAAACCTACCCACTTTTAGTTTAAAGCCACTGTCCTTTGCCCCATCACTCCACTCCCTGACAGAGTCCCTCCCCAGCTTTCATGTAGGCCCCCTTTAGGTACTGAAAGGCCACTCTAAGGTCTACCCAGAGCCTTCTCTTCTCTAGGCTGGAATTAATTTTATCAAAATTAAAACTGATATTCAGTAGCTGTCAAAGTGCTTTTAGCTGCAAGCAGAAAGTGTTCAGAGGAACCTTCTTTTAAAATAATAACTTGGCAGAAGTTAATGTAAGCAACAAACAACTAATCATGCACTTAGAAAGGTATGTGGGGTATGTACAGTAGTTAAGTACTTCTGACAACATGAAATGTTTATTCTTTAATATCCTATTTTTAATTATGTCAACTTGGCAAAAATCTTCATAGACTATCACTTTATGCATAACTATACTATTTTTAAGTTGTATTTGAAAATTACTTGAAAGCAGAATTTGTATTTGTAGTGTTTGTGTACAGTTTCTCAAAGCTATACTATTTTTGTAGAACTGGAGAGGTGAACATGCTCTTGTTTCTTATAGGTTAAAAAAATAAAAGTCTACTCCTGATACTCTTGGAGTATCTGGAATATCTCAGAACATGGCAAGTTCTAAGCTACCCTTCTCTGCTTTATCTGCCATGGCCATGCATGGTAGAAATGCCCAGTACATTAGTTATTCCTAGTTATCCTAAATTAAGCCAATGGCTAGGATTATGCCATTTAAGACTGGAGTCCCCATCTCCTTTCAAGATTATGAGACTAGTAAATAGTATTAAGTCTGCTGTTCCCTGCTTTTTCTTGTACATTGAGCACTGTTTGGGAAGACCCGAGCAACCAGGTTCATTAAATACAACTTGGAAATTGGAAATAATGCTATGTTACACTGTTAGAGATCCACTATGTGGAAAGCTTGATTTTTGAACTGTAGCAAATGATTAGAGAAGAGTTTTCCTATTATTCTACTCTAACAAGTTGCAATTGATAATGTCACTCAGCAACAGTTGTTAGGTAGGGAAGATAGGCACGAGGCATTTTCTCAACTTGCATTCCACAGAGATCACAGTTCTATTAATAAAAGCTGTATAAGACCTCTAATAGCTTCCTGGACACAATAGAGATTCATTTAGTAATGATAGGAATATTGTATGGCATACCTATTCACCATAGCACTCAGTGTAAGGCGCCACATTTAGCATTTGTTTTTCATATGCAGCACGTAAGCTAATGGTGTAAAAATGTTTAAGATAGTGAGAATGTTCTTTTTGAAAAGTTCAGAAGGGAGTTTTTTTGATGGAGCTTGTCATCCCCTCTTACATGCGGAATAACTTTGCCTAGTATGACAAATAACGGCCAAGGAAGAGTCTTGAGTAAATCTCAAGATTCTAGACACTTGCTTAGAGTGGAGCAAATCACACCAACATCTACAAGACACCAGAACCATTCTCCCCTGAAGAACATAATTTTGATACCTTAAAGGCATTTTGGTGAAGGCTATGTGATGCAACTAGACTGGCATGGAAATTCATGCAACCGGAGCTCTGACCTGTCTGTAGTAGCAAAAACTAAACACAACTGTTGGCAAGCATTGGCTCTTTCCCCACCTTAAAGAAAATCTCTGAGGCTACAGAAGGTTCCAGTGAATGTATCTGCTGGGGCCTGTTTTCATGCTTGCTTCCCTGAAGGGAAGTGAGTTATCCTATCATGTAGGTTCCTTTGTGTTTTATTTTATTCCTGTCTGTATTTGTACATTAGGACCTCCTTGGGAAGACCATCACTGCAGGCTGTATATTACGATCAGTATCTTTCATGTGTGCTTCCTTAATATGTGTCTTTTCTGAAGGTGGACTTTAACTTGTCACCATCACAGATCCTATTGACATGCTTGATTTGCGTACATGTTCACATGGAAATTCCCTTCATCAATTGATTTATTTTTCTGGGTGAGATGAATAATAAGATGAATAACAAGTACAAACAAAACTGTTTGAACTCTGTTGTAGCTTAAAACCTACAGTTTTAAAGGTGCACAGCAATAAAATGAAAATATAATCCTGGAGCAAATGATAGAGGAATCTACCTGCAAGGCCTTGCAGGCAACTATTCAAAAAACAAAGCCATGAGGAAGATCCTGAACTGGGTTAGGGCAAGCTCAAATGCACCACCTGTATTTGCTTTTTTTTTTTTTTTTTACAGCAGCAGCATGGCATAGGCATCATGGGGATACCAAAATAGCATAGCTCCCTGAAGGCGATGTTCCTTCCCGCACCCATAGACTTGTTATGGCCAGAGTTCTGCTATTCACACTCTTCTCTTGTTCTCAAACATTTGCAATGCAAGCAAGCAGTGAGTGAACTTCTGCCAGGGTTGGATGATGATGGCTTTGGGGGAATGCATTACGTGCCTAAGTACTGAGCTCTGTTCATGATTGCAGCAATGCTGCCTGGCTGGTCATAAATCCATTATGGCATGCTCCATCTGTTGCACTAGAGGATGTTACTTTTCGCTATGTCTAGAGCCTTTCTGGCAATAGATCTCATCTCACTCTTTAAGGCTCTCATGTTAATTGTCTGAAGATTCAATCTGGGGTGTGCTGTACCATTCCCACGTGAACTACTGGTCTCATGCCTTGGCCCTTTATGCTCTCTGTCAATATCCGAAGCCCAGGTTTGTTTTGGATTTCCAGCTAACAGAGAGTTAGAATACTGTAAAATGGAGTCTGTAGTAGGATTGTTGGTTTTCTTTATAGTGGCATAGAAAAATAGCATCTTCTGGTTAAATAAATAGTAACCATTTAAGCATTATCTACATACATATATCTGCTGGCATTGTCAAGATGTGGAGGACAGAGAACTGGTTGGGGACACCTGGGTAATGCCTAAGCTTCTGCTTGACTGCTAATTATATCATTGAATTGGCCATGAAATATGCAAGTACATGCAAGCATCTTTTTTTTGTTGTTGTTAAGGGGGTTCTAGTCCTTTCCTGTCCTGCTGCTGCCAGTTTCTAGTCCTGTTCCAGGATATAACATGGTAGTCTCCATGCAGTCACTGACTGATAATACTGACCAAAAAGGTAGAGTGACCAATTCTAAAAGTACAAAACACTTTGGGAAGCTAAATGGCACATTAGTTGGCTTACTTCAGGAGTATGGCATACAAAAAAACACCAATCTGTGACATATGAAAATAGTGCAATTTTGTCCAATCCTTCTTAAGATAAATTAATGTTATTGGAATTCAGACTATACTGCATTGGGCTTCATCATGCTTTATCATGTGTTGAAAGGATTCTTCTTTTTTTTTTTTTTTTTTTTGGTTGTTTTTTTTAAGCATCTTTTTGTATGTTATCGTAGTTGCCTCTGCGTGGCCTTACGAATAGCCTTGAAAATAGAGTGAATTCCCCATGGAATTTGCCCCTGTAAACTCAGAGCTGTTTGCTGACACAAAAATGTTTGAAACTGTACTGAATTTTATTTTAAAATAAAAATCTGGATAAAAACATCGTGAAGAAAATAGCTTTGAAGTTTCCTCTAACAGTTCGCCTATTGGGATATAAAAGCACTAATTATAAGTCAACTGCAACGTAGTGGTTTACTCAAAGCCTGTCAGTTAAATTAAGTCAGAATTCCAAACTCATCAGTAAAATCCTCCATTTTCCATTTTTTGTAACTGTAGTGTCTGCCCCTTCCTCTTGTAGTTTTTCAGATGGTTAGCTGCATTGCTCCCATGGGTACATGAATATACGAATGGACATATACATAACATGAATACTATCCATAATTAGTTGTGTACCAGGGCAGCAAAATAGTGGTCTATGATATTTTCTCCATACATAGGTGTCTACTTAGATTTATGTTACAGGTTTTGTAATGGATTTTGGAAATGTTTGTCTTCAATAGCAAAAAAGTAATAATAATAAAAAAAAAATCTGAAGAACATAATCTAGGTACCAAACCCGAGTAATTTCAAGTAGTAGTGGCTTTATTACTTAATGAGGTTGAGAGAAAACTGATGCTCATTTTAAAGTTGATGCACACAGTGCATGGATGGCTGACTTGAGCAAGATCACATAGCAATTCCATGTAAGGGGTGGAAATGAAATACCTGGTTCTTCAGTCTTACCACACGGTTTTAAGTATATGTCCATCTTTTCTTCATATCAACATCACAGTTATATTTTTAATACATTTTTAGTTGATTCTGATGTTGGTCTAGCTTTCACTTCAAAGAAAAAAAAAAAACAAACACTATTTACGTACAGTTTTGATATGACTTTTGCCCAGAATATGAAGAGCTTTGCCCACTTTAAAGAAACAGCACGAAGAAACAGCATACATTTTTACTGTGCTTTGATGTCCTTCAAAGTGTTCCAACTATGTTGGAACGGCAAGTGTCTATGGAATAGAGATATTTTTGAAGCTGGCAGATTTTTGGGGTAGTCTACCTTCATTGATAGCTTATTGCTTCTTATGCAGTTTTGTAGAGGAGAATGAGCAGGTGCTGCTGACTCACCAGGGAGTCTTCTCTGAAGCCATGAAAGCTTTCTGTGTATGTGGTGTTTTTCTTGCTACTGCGTGGTCACACCTGTGTGGATGGTGAGAATAATAACGTGTGGGTTGGAATATCTGTGGGAAGCAAGCAGTATGACCTACGTCCATGTTGTTTGTGGCACTCCACTTGAAGGACCCAGCTTCACTGTCAGCTGACAACTTCACCCACTCCTACAGAAACATGTAGGTCTTGTCTTCCCAGCCCACTGTCAATCCCTGCCCTACAGTGCCAAATGCTTTGCTTGATCCTAATCCTCACCACCTTCTCCTGAAAGCGCTGGGATTCCATTCCAAATGCAAATAAAATGTAAAACTGAGATGAGCCTCTGAGCCATGCCAAGTACAGAAATTGTCATCAGTTAATTCTCACATGGAAAATAGTGCTGATATCTTCCTGACACAGACACGTGTATACATGTTCTTAGTAAGGCTTCTTGTTGATTTGCTGTATTTTCTCATACTTATTTTCTTGAGGAAGATACGATGAGTTGATGACTAATTTTAGTATTAAGGTTATATATAATGTCCACCCTTTTGCAAACCCTTTTGCAAAAGCTCTATTCCAGCTTTTACTTGCAGAGTCTGATTGCTGGATATATAGAGGTACTTATCACAGTTGGTTAGACATTCTGGCTGATTCAGCTAGATAATATCTGAGGAAACGAACTTTCTGAAAGGAGCATAACCTCTGGGAGAGCACAGTTTTGTTCTCTATTGTGAGAATAGAAGTAGCCCACCTACTTCTGTTCTGTAAACAGTGTAACACTGTTCCAGTAAGACAGTTCTCATGTTCTGTAATTTCAAGGTAAAAAATTGTGGCTGCTCTTTCATCATCCCCTCACCCCACCCAACTATAAACTTGCCTCTGATTTTCTCTTAAGGAAAAACAAGAGGGATCTAGAAAATCTCATGAAATACATTTGTATTATTCCAGTATCTTAGGGATTCATTTTTGTCAAGTAAAAAGAAAACCTGAAAAGAACAGTACCAGCAAACCCCAGTAATGTTAATTTCCTTCTATAAAGTTTACAGATGGCTAGTTTTTGTATTAGTAGAAAAGGTTAGTGAAGGAAGTATTAGGGGGTGGGGAGGCAGAAGTAAAGGCAGCACAACTACTTGTTATTATTACAAAGAAATCACTTAGAAATCATTTAATCTTTGTTATTATCATAAAGAAATAGCATGCTGGAATTTTATTGTGGATTGCTTCTCTTTGCAGACTTCTGTTGTGCAGTATCAGTGTGATACATAATAACAAACAAAAATGCTACTAGTAGTTGGTTGTCCTTGTTTTCATTATTTGTTTAAGAAATAGCAGCTTTTGCTTCTCATGACAAGACTGCAGCCTTACTTTCATAATGGGATCAGACCCATTGAAGTTAACCAATGTAGTCTTTTTTGGTAGTGAAACCATTTTTTTTAATTAAAGATGTAGTTTCTAGTTGACATCTATAGGATACCTTTCTCCCCTACTTGAGAAAAAAAAATAATTTCACAGCTTCTTCTGGATTCCAAAATCTCCCTCTTAACTGCACATTACATACGAGTAAGGCCTGCTGCAGTAATAATTATTGTTTCTGTCTCTTACTATAAGATTTGACAGTGTGATAAAAACAGATTTAGTTTTCCTGTTTTAGGTTGCTTGTTATTCAAGAAACAAAGCACTGAATACTTATGCTTTAATAATCTCTTTCTTTTTGATTTAGTTATTGAAAAATTAACACATTCTATCCTTTTAAATCGTGTAAACAGTTAAGATTCATGCTGTAGCTAAGCTGATTCTTTCTCTGCTTTAAAAATAGAAAATGCTAGAGCAATCCTTCCCTTCCCCCGCTACGTACCCATTAGTCCAAGCTAGCAAATGTTACTGAATGGATTTCAGTGTTGTAGCTACTCTACAGTAAGTACAAGAGCCTTTGTGAAAAAACGAAAGGAGGAAAAAAGGTAGTAGAAATCCATTTGTGGATGTTTGTCAGACCGGAATACCTGCAGCAATGACAGCCAGACTTCCCTCCAGAAACAAACGATGACAACAAGCACTGCTGTTCAGAGGAGCCACAATCTCCCCAAAAGACGCCTAGAAAGTATAGGGGAGTGTCCTGCGAAACGAAAACCTAGCTGGGGTATTCTGACCAGCCAAGGTTAGTACAGCAGCCATTTCAGAAACTGTGTACTGAAATACGCTAACCTGACCCAATTTACCATGTTCTAGGTCTAAACTGTTGTTGTTTGTTTGAGCTGTAATATAAATGCATGTTTATGTTAAAGGCACTCTGCTTTCTTGCATGTGTTAACTCAAGGGTGTTGAGGATATTTTATTACTTTTTTTTTTTTTTTTCTGTACTCTTATCAGGTATCTAAAATACCCTTTCTTGTTTATCTGTCTTACTTGTTTTATGGCAGTGTTTAAGGCTTGACTTACCCTGACTTTTGCTGTCCGGACACAAGGTAACTGGATACTGAAGGCTAATTATTTACAACAGCAAATTAGAGAATGAAAGGAGGGGGAGGAGTAACTTTATATATAAAGAGCAGTTTACAGGTAACAGAAGCAAGAGGCAATGGAAGAACTACAAGTGACAGAATTATTGTGTCCTGAACTGAGATACTAAGGAGAAAATTACAATTCTAAGGGTTTGCAAAGAAAAGTACTTATGAGGTAATTAAGTTATTGCACACAGGCAGTTTAGGCAATGAAGAACAAACTGTATTATAAAAGAAGTGCTTAGGACTGCTATTGCCTGAGCCACATTTTCCTTTTTTTTGTGTTTTTTTTTTTGTTTGTTTGTTTTTTTTTGTTTGTTTTTTGTTTTCAGAAAACAAATGTGTAAAAGGGAGCTTTGAGTAATCATGAGAGTCTAATCGGACTTTTTTTTAAATGGTTATCATGGTCATAAGTAATACTGACCATGTCCTAAGGCTGTGTAAGGGGGGGGAAAAAGACAAAAAAAATTGTATTGTTTATCTTATATGAAATTTAAGTGTTTCAGAAGTGGAGATGTTAAAATACTCAAGGAAAATAAGAGTATTAAAGGGACAGGAGACAGGAAAGAGAGATTTGCTAATGTTGTGCATAATTATGAATTTACGATGTAAAACATAGCTATATGTTACAGAAATACCTTTGTCCAGTACTGACAGTTCTAGAATTAAGCAATATTCAAGAACTAAAGCAACAATTACCATAGCTTCCCAAGTAGCTGTTTGAATGCAATGGTACTGTTCATCTTTTGGGCTAAGATTTCCTGATAGTAACTGTTATTTATGAACATTTCAGCTACTTAAGTCAGCAGTTCCCGCAAAAAACAACTTTCTTCATCAGACTGAAAAGAAATTTTACAAATGTTTTGTCTACCAGTGTTAGCACCAGCTGCTCCCTGAGGGTTAGGGTTCCTTTTCTAATCTTAAAACGTATTAGCCCCAGTTAGCCAAGTTTTGGAAAGTTCAAAATCCCAGCCAAATACAGAAAGTAAATTTTTCTTAACATGGTTTCTTTTATCTTAACATGGTTTAGCTACTTACAGCCTCCTTGTGACCAACTAGCGGGGTGTATGACTGAAGACTAAAGTACCAGGAGACTGCTGTTGCAATTGATGCTTCTGTTTGTCGCCGTTCACTTGAATAACAAGTATATCTAATACTAAATCTGAAGAAGGCACTTTACTTCCCTCTCTGTTCCCGTCTGTGAGAGTTACTGAATCCTGATTTTGTTCCCCAGGCACCCTAGCAGAACGGAGGAAGAGGAAGTCATACAGCAATGCATGAAATACGCAGACTGGAAAATAGGCTAAAAGTGATGGGGTGGCAGGAGGCATGTCAACGTTAAGATTTAGTAGAAGGGAAAAAAATAGAGCCAGGTTATGAAAAGGTTTTTAGCCTACTGGCACGAGGGTCCGTAACCAGGCTATTTGAGCAAAATCTCCTAGATGTGACAAAAATCAGCACACACTAGCCCCAGCTTTGCTGGCCAGTGAGCTACTGCCTCTATGGCTAGGAATTACACCACGTGCTGCATGCACTCTGTCAAACTGGGAAAATACTGAGCACAGCTTGGGGCAAATTGCTGGCAGTCTGGCTTAAGGCCGAGACTGGTTTTGATGAACAAAATTACTTCAGGCGGAAATGCTCCAAAGATCCAAGTCAGCTCAGATTGCCAGTATTCCTCTTCTGTCAGCTTCCAGTTGACAGTCCATTGAAAAACTTGTTTTAATAAAAGTCCAAGGAAACAATACTAGCCTTACAATGTCACCAGCTGCTCCACATGCTTGTCAAATCCGATGTGGGTCTAAAAGTATCTACTGATTTAGAGGTTAATGTGATTTTAGATTTTGGTGCTCTAGCTATGGCACACAGAGTTTGCAAGCTACATTGGTCCAGAAGAATATCCAGCCTGTCGTTGGTTCTCCAAAAAGACAGAAAAAACAGACTGTGCATGAGTAATGGGCAGGGGAGTTGTTGCTGTGCTCTCATGTGACAGGAGAAAGGGCCTGACATGTTTCTTCCTGGGTGTGCAAGAGGCCTGGCTCAGAGCCAGCAGCAACAACTGCTGCTGCTGCTGCCATCGTCACTATCATTGCCTTCACGTAGCATAATGTAGCTTCTGTTGGCACCTGTCCTTTTTTTTTTTTTTTTTTTTTTTTTTTTTTAAGGCTTTTAATACAGCGTAGTGGCTCACATTTCTGTTAAATTGCAACAGCAAGTGCTCAGGATTTAGGAATTGTTAAAAGCAATGTTGCTTGGGCCGCAGTGATTTGATCCTCTAATGCCCAATAACAGTATTTGACAACAGGTTCACCTGCTGTACTTTTCCACAAAGCTCCTACTTTCTTTGATGTGCAAGATGGATGATGTTCTGAGAATGCATTAGGTTTATATACAGAAGAAATACACCCTCCATATTCTTGTATGTTGCAAAGGTTGAAAGGAATGTAGTCAATGGCAGGAATCCACAAGAAAAAAGAGCTAACTTCCTTATGCCCCATCCCTAAAATAAAATTATGTTCTTGTCTTTGTTGCGGCCCCTGTGTGTTTTAAAAGCAGTCGTCTAACCTAAAAGTTTGTTGGTGGGTCGTGGTTATTATCTAAGCATGAAATTTCAGCAGTTTGGTGCTCTCATAGCTATAATTAAACCATGCTTTCAATGTACACTCTAATACCTAAGTACTCCAGAGACAAAAAGAAAAAAAACACTATTATATTAGTTTTCCAATTAGAGCCTGTCGTGGTTCCGCTCGAGTGGTTCCGCTCTAGTGGGCAGCCAAGCTCCACCACAGCTCTCTCACTCCCCCTCCTCAAAGAGGAATGGGGAGAAAATATGTGAAAAGGGCTCAAGGGTTGAGATAAGGACGAGAAAATCACGCAATAATTATTGTAACGGGCAAAACAGACTCAGCATAAGAAGATAGTAAGATTTATTGCTCGTTACTAACAAGCTAGAGAAGTGAGAAACAAAGGAAAGAAACCAAAAGCACCTTCCCCCCCCATCCACCCTCTTCCACCTCCTCCCCCCAAGCGGCACAGGGGAACGGGGAAATGGGGGTTATGGTCAGTCTACAATTAGCTCTTTCAATTAGCTCTCACAGAGGCACAAAACAACATTGCTTATTGGCTCAGATCTGGAAAACAATGGGGCCCTTCCCAAACATGGGGCAGCTTCTAGATCTTTCTCACAGAAACCACCCCTGTGGCCCCCTGCTACCAAAACTTTGCCACGTAAACCCACTACAAGCCTTAAAATTCCATCTTTTGGTTCCTAGTTATAGGAACCAAATAGTTATAGTTCCATAGAATGGATGATGCTATGAACGTGGATTAAATAAGGGCTTTGAAGTATTTTTATGGTATTGGGAGAATGCTATTAAAAAGACAATATACAATTATTAAATATTATGTTCAGGTTGGAAGACGCTACTAGATATGGATATATAAAATAATCTGAATACTAATTCAGTAAATATAGCACCAGAATGGCAAGTATAATGTGCATTCATGTCATGTAGATGGACAAACAAAACTGTGTGAGGAAAGAAGTTTTGTTTTGTGTGGTTTCAGGAATAGGATATTGCTGTCTTTTGCAGTTGGAATGAAATCCCCTCATTTTGAAAGTCTATGTGATGATAAGCACTGGAAAGAATATTGGTGTGAATCAACCAAAGTTTCATTTTTTTGTCTGTGTATATTTACATGTTTGTGTGTGTGTGTATATATATATATATAAAGTTATAACACATAAAGTCAAATTAAAGTAATGATGATTTAAAATACTGAAATGAAATACCTAAATGCCACTTGAATGGATGAAATGACTGGGTCTAATGACTTTAACTAAAATATTTTTACTTAGTATTTTACTGCTATGATTATTTGTGCAGGAATGGCTTACAGGTAATTGTAGGTAGATGTGGAGGAGTGCAGGTTATATGAAAATGGAAGAAAATAATGTTAATGACAGAAATAGATCAAAACCTGAACTGCAAATCCTCAATTTTAGGGGTGGACTGATACTTTCACTGCTTAGATTAGTTATTAAAAACAGTTTAATAGCCCAAGAATTGTTAAGAACATAATAGGCAATAGTGAACTGCTAAAATACAAACCCATTCCACTGAGCAAATCAAGCAGCATTTGCAACATATTGAGAATATCTCTGCTTCTTTCTTTTCTAAGAAAATAGGAAAATGACTTATAAACATTTGCCAGTGCTTCCCTTAGAAATCTCTGCACTAATAATGATGTTTGAGGATACCAACTAATTGAATGAGATTAAAAAGGGAGTTCATTTTGCAAATCTTACTTAGCTCAAGGTTCTCTTGATCTCACTAGGATTTTCTCTTGGGTTGAAATTCAAGTTAAGCTGTCTTGGGAAGCAAATACACAGATGCTGGCACTTTTGTTACATAAAAAAAAAAGGAAATGTGGGAAAAAAAATAAAAGGCCACTGTCCTTTAGCATAAGAAAAGAAACTGGCAACTGCACATGCTCATATCTTCAGAGCTGTGTTTACTGCAGGGTGAAAGTTCATGTTACAGTGAGCTGCTGATCTCCTTCCAAACATAGCTGGAGAGTATTGAGAACAGGCCTAACTAGCAAGAGCAGGTTCATTTATTTATTTATTTTTCAGATTGAAAGAAATGAGTAGGATTTATAATTGCAATTGGTTGGAAGTGCCGTGGGGAGACGGAGATTTAGGTACTGTATGATACTTTGTAATTTTGTTTTTAACTATGACTGTTAATACACTATATATTTATTCTTTCTTATTAGTGTTTACAAAGCAGTGCAGGCTGCCCTTCCTGGTAAACTCTATGCCAGCAAGCTTGGAACTAGTGTGGCTTCTAAATATAGTTTGAGATGCTTTGTATTCAGCGTCTGTCAGGGACTACATCAGTAGGGACTTAATACATTAGCAGTTTTGGAACAGACTGTGTTTGCTAATACTGTTGTTACAGACAACGCTGAATTAAAATTTTTCCTTATTTATATTCTCATGAATGCTTTCTAAGTAAGAGCCATAGCAAGCTTTGTAGATTAGCAGAAGGCAGTGAGCTAGACAAAGAATTTATTTTAAGACAACTTTGATGTTTATTTATGCTCTGTATTTATTTTTAATGTATTATTGTACCTGTGATATTTAATGATTATTATGCGTACCAATAAATTAGTTGGAATGTGAAAGAATTTTTCCAAACCTGGTTTGCACAATTTTTTTCCTGCAGTATTTTGCTTACAGATTTTCTTTCTAATAGAGGTGGTACAAACATGTAGGTTTTAATGGATTTAACAGAAACAGTGAGCTGCTTGATGCCTACTTGAAAGCTGGGATATAAGGTGGGCAAAAACAGAGCTAAGAATGGGATCTGGCATCATTTGCTTTTCAAATTTCACTGACATTGTAATATTAACAGTTATTCTTCTGAGCAATCCATGGGGGAAGGAGATGGAGGAATGAAAGGTGTTTTCAAATATAATGGTGTTCAGGAATAACGGTGTTTTCAGATTCTGCTTGCATCTTCGTTTGGTTTAGAATTATACAAAGCCACAAAAAATGTCCAAAGTATGAGTACATTTAATAGGGATAAAGATTTTATAGACTTTACAATATTATTAGTTTTTTTTTTTTTGTATTATTATTTTTTTTTGTTTTGTTTTGTTTTTCTATATAACAGTTGTGTCTTTTTCTTCCTGTTAATTTAGGAGTAGGGTAAACCATCAAGAGAGAGAAGTTCTTATCTGAGGAGAAAGTAGGAAAACATTTCAAAGGCAGCCTCTAAATGCAGTTTTTAACTCTTTTTGAGGATTTTTTGCAGCTGCCAAAAGGAGAACTTAATGAATTTAGCTTCATTTGAATTAGAACAACATGAGTACTGGTTCAGATACTGCTATAGAAGGATAGAAGGAGGAAAACATCAGTCAAAATTCTCATAGTGATTACACACACATTCAAGCTACTACAATAGGGTAACTGTATTTGAGCTTATTGGGATGGCAGAGAGGAAATACTGGTATTTTGAAAAATCAGGTCAGTAAGATTTCTGAGCTCAGTTATTGTGTAATATTCCCTAAAATTCCAGTCAGTTTGTGTATGTCTTTTAGCTCAGTAGTTCCTACTAGAAGTAAAAATTGAAAAATACTGCATTTAATCTTGGCAAGGATTTTTTTTTTTGTTTTAGTAAGTTACACCAGAAAAAAAAAAAAGGTAACATTGACTTTTCACTCTGATTTAAAATAAGTCTGTAACACAGTGGCTGCTAACAGTAATATTACAAAATTGCCCATTTAGGATTCCTTTTGTTCTCCTCATACAGTTATTTCTAATTAGAGTTCCAATTTCAATTCTTGTGAGAAAACTATGAACAGAGAAATAAATGGTAGAGGAAGAAGATAAAGAACAAAGTCAGAACCATACTGTTTAACAACTGTACATTTTGGATGATTTCAACATAATGGTAATAGCTGGCAACAAATCCATAGCATGGTTCCAAAGGTGGAACCGCAGCTTCTGCAGGTAGTTGACATAAAGTCACTCAGCTGGGGGATTGCCCTCAAGTGGCCATAATTAAATGATGATAAACATGGCTGGCCATTTTTGTGGCTGTCTGCTTCTAATCAACAAAGACTTTATGACTGGTGAACTAAAAATACCGTATAAACTTTGGTAAGGAAGCCAAAAAAGTCCTAGTCCTAACCCATATGTTCATTCCAGACAGCTAGGTGAGAAAAAAATATCTGCCAGTGTTAGGAAGAACTGCAAGATTTAGAAAGCTGCAGGTTTCACCAGTATTACATCAGCACCTTAGAGTTCAAGTGACTTTTTCTAACAGAAATAAATATTGATAATTCATAATGTATTTTGAAGATGGCTCTTTCTTACATAGTCTTTCAAAACTTCATTTGCAAAATTCATACAATAAAATGTTACCGGTTATGCTTGCAACTCTATCTGGCTATGAAAGGGCTGTCAGTAGCCAGTCTTCTAGAGGAAAGGGCAGGCTCTTCAGCAGGAACCACAGGAGAGCTCTGGGACTTGGGCTGGAGTTAGGGGTTGTGGAGTTGTGTTTTTTTTTTTTTTTTTTTTTTTTTTTTTTTTTTTTTTTTTTTTATTGGATGGGAGAGGGGTGCAGGACAAGCCTTGAAAATAAATGCAAAACTTTACTTTAAGCATAACTACCTATTCTAAGTGCTAATAATTTCAGGACTTAATATCCTGTTCCTACTATAGCAACCTTTTGCAGTATGAATTCTCACTGTATTTCTCTTCTTGAATTTATGTAGCAGCAGATTAATCTCATCATGCAGAGGGATTTCCAAATTGTATTTCTAATAAAAAAAAAAAAAGTGCTTTCTGCACTTTTTCAGGCAGGCTTATGTTTGTTTTAGGTTTAAATACCAATTTGTTGAAGCCTGTAAACTTCTATATGATAGCTGCTAAAATAAATTATATGATTTTTAAAAATAAATAATGAAAAAGTAGAAGTTAGAAATATGGCAATCACTGCATCTATTACATCACAGCAGTGAAATCAATATAGCAATGTTTGTTCTCCTCTGTACTACATAATCATTTATTATAGATGTTTACAGTTAACAATATAATACAGTTAATATATTTTTTACTGTTTATAAACTGATCATTTTGAATAGTCTTTAAAGGGGAACAGTTATTTCCACAGGACAGTTGACTTCATTCTGTGCATTATATTTTCTGCTTTGCTCTGTGCATTCCAAAAGCCTCCTTATTCCTATGGTTTACTCAATAAATGTTGTTATTATATAGGTTCTTGGGCAGATCGCTCACCTCTGCATGAGGCAGCCAGTCAAGGACGTCTTCTTTCTCTAAAGACTTTATTGTCACAGGTGAAGGCTGTGTTCTTAAAATTGCTTTCTTTTTTAATGTTACTTAATTTCTCAGCATAGATAATTAATCCAGATTTAGTATGTTTTGCTTTGCTTTCATTCACCCAAACTTTTCAGAGAAATTCACATTTACAAATTTTTGATACAATAAGATATAATATTTAAATATTTCTTTTGTATGTTTTAAAACCTCAAAAAATCAATCTTTACCAAAGCTGTAACTAAATGTCTATCAGTCTTCCCCTCCTGTGTGGTGTAAATCAATGTATCATAGAACTATCTGAGTTGGAAGGGGTCCACAAGGATCATCTGCTCCACTGCTTTAAAAAGTCCTTAGGAAATAGAGCTAGCCAGGAAGATACTTACTGAGAGGGAGGTGTCACTGGAAGATTAGGTTTGTTGCACAGTTGTGATTAAAAAAGGATTTTGTTAGCAAAGGGAGAGACTGTATACCATTACATGTTAATATTACAGTATTGTCATATTAGTTGCTACAATGCTGATAAAGTATACTAAATAACATTCGATGAATGCAGTTATTAGCTTTTAAGAATTGAACAGTATCTACTGTAGCAAATTTCAAGAGCTTGGTGTTTTTATCAACCAACGAAGTGTTCTCCTTGCTAAAATTTATTAGATTTCCCTAGGCATTTTGAACTGTAAATCAGAGAATCTTAAAATCATGGGGCAGTTTAGACTCAGGGCCTTATTGGGCTTTAAATTTTAAAGACCACCAATGGTGGAGATGCCCCAACCTCTCTGAAGCCCTGTTGCAGGGTTTCACCATCTCCACAGTGAGATTTTTTCCCCCATATAACTAACTGGATTTCACCACATTCCAACTTGTGTCTCTTGACTTTTGTCCTGTTGCTGTCAAGAGTCAGGCTCCTTCTTCTTCATAACCCCTATTTCTGGTTCTAATATAACTGATTTAAAGAAAAAAAAAACCGACAACTTATTGTTATCTACGTTGATTGAAAGATTCTTTATATGCTCACTGAGGATTTAATTACTGCAAGTAGAGTTTTAAGCCTATTCAGAGTGTTATGAATTATTCCTTTGAATAGTATGAGCAAATGACTCTTAAAAGCTTCATGTGTCTTCATATGTCATTCATATCTTGTTTAGGGTTACAATGTAGATACACTAACTATTGACCAAGTAACTCCACTTCATGAAGCCTGCCTGGGAGATCATGTAGGATGTGCAAGAATCCTTCTTGAAGCAGGAGCAAATGTAAGGGTGTTTTTGTATGTGAAGTCCAATGCTAACTTTGGTTTAACTGAGGATATATTCCTTGATTTTTTTCTATATTGATATTTCTCTGTACTCTCTCTATTAATTGCATTTACTTAATGTAATTACAATAAGTTGATAAGTTGCTATCTGAAAGCCAGCAAAGGAAAGTGATGGGTCAAAGAAGCCTCATTAGAGAGATGTAAGGTTAAAAAAACAAAACAAAAAAACACATTAAGAGTAGATCTCAAACAAAAGAACAGCAACAGGAAAAATAGATGAGAGGTGGGATGGCACAAAGACAGAGTAATGAGTTGGAGAGAATCTGCTAGCAGTGTGTCACCAGCCTTATTTCTCCTCTGAATTTCATTACGTCATTTATCTTTTGAACTTCTGAATGCGTCTTTCCTTGCTGGTTTCCTCTTTCACTGAGTGGCTTCTTAGAGACTTATATTTTAATATCTCTGGAAATGTTTTGTCACATTGTGCTTGTGTGCTCTTAAAATTCTTTGGTCTGAGTACAAAAGAACATTGGCTATTTTCGGTACTCCTGATACAGACTCCCTGTTATCCCAAATCAAAAATAAGAATTCACAGACAATTTTCACTACAATCTGTGCTGACATCAGATTCCCCATCAATTATAGTTTCCCAGATCTCTTATCTTTGCAATGGAAATGTTTATTGTCCTTTCAATTAAATTTTCAGAAACATCTAGAATATGTGTAAGTAATAGAAAAAAAAAAACAAACGTAGTTGTGTTCCAAAAACTAATTCCTATCCACTTCAGCTAGCACAAGGATTCTATAGATACAAAACTATAGACAAAAATATAAGAACAAATTTTATTTTCCTATCTTAATTTTTTTGTAGTACTTTTAATTGTTGGCATGTGTTTGGGGACGCATGGAAGAGGATAGGCAAGAGTCCTCTCTCCAAATACCTGTACTTTAGTATCACCAGCCTTCACGATTTTGCCTACTCTCTCTCATCGTTCTCTCATACTGAGAATATTCAGTTAAACTGAGGGATGGCTACATTGGTATCAGAACAGCAAGCACTATTAGCCTTGTCTTGTCCCATGAAATATCACTCCAACACAGAGATTAAAAACATAGAAGAAAATGGCAAATAATTCCCACATGGAGCTTGCAGTCTCACAGAGCTACAGAGAAGGTCCCCATTAGGATACAAGGTGTGGATTTTTTGTATCAATTAAAAGAGCTAGGTGCAATGACTTCTGAAAACAGTTATTTGCTGCCCAAATAGTCTTCAGTATACCAAGTGTATTTTGTTTTGCTTGATGTAGTTTAACAAGAGTACCAGTGAACTGATTTCACCTGGGGAGTATGGTGAGAGGAAGACAGTAGCACAGGGACTGAGCAGTTAAGCTATTTTATCCTAAATTGTTATTCTAAACATTTTTTGTTTTGTTTTCTTTTTGTATTTTAAAGCAGTTTCTAACCATATTCTGTTTTTAAAAAATATTTTTTCTTTCAATTCTGTTCTTACCTATATTTTATGTATTCTAGGTAAATGCTACAACAATTGATGGAGTGACACCTTTATTTAACGCATGTTCAAGAGGCAGTGCAGCATGCGCTGAGCTCCTGTTAGAGTATGGTGCTAAAGCTCAGTGGGAGTCCTGTCTTCCATCCCCAACTCATGAAGCGGCCAGCAGAGGTAAGAAATTACCCTCTGAACAAACATGGAGTAGTGGACAAATGTTTCAATAACAGTGTTAAGAAGTGTGTCCAGTTTTGTCAATGAGACAGCTTACTGACGTTGAGCAACCTGTTCTACTTTGTACTGACAGGGCACAGTGAATGTCTGGAGGTACTGATATCCTGGGGTATAGATGTTGACCAAGACCTGCCCCATTTGGGAACACCTCTGTATGTAGCGTGTGTTTCACAACAGATCCACTGTATTCGAAAGCTTCTTTATGCAGGTACGTCATGATTTAAATAAAAGTACTGCTAGTTTATAGAATTATGCATGCTGTACTCACTTTTAAAGTGAGCTGTGCTCAATCAACAAAACTAGAACCCTTGCTTGCGGGGTTGTATTTGCAAGTTTACTGTAGTGTGTGCTTGCTCATAATAACTTACCATATCTTTCATTATTTTGCGGCATAGCAAGCATGTGAGGGGAAAAGGGAACAAGACCAATAAGAATGGGTGTTCAGAATTTTCAGCACGTACCTCAGCTTTGTAGATGTTCACTTTCTGTAGGAAAAACAAAGGTAAAAATTAGCAAATTAGCTTTGAGAAAGTTTTTTTTTTTTTTTTTTTTAATATAGTAACCATTGTGTTTTCAACAGATTTTTTTTTTAGCAATGTAGTCCTACACTTTTTCATTCTTCAGCATATTCTGATTGATCTTTTTTACAAAGCATAAAGGCCGAGCTGCAAAAACAAGAGGTAAGGCAAATGGCAGTTAGTCCTAAACTTCATTTTATGTAGTTAATCAACAAAAATATAAGTTGGAGGTTCAATTTCTTTCAGAAAAAGTCCAGGGACATCATCTGCAGAAAGGTTTATTTGTTGCATTTCAGGCAATGAGATACAAGGTTTTTGCATCCTGCAGAATGCTTCTCCAAATATCCTGCAGAACAACGAATGAAAATATATACTTGAATAATTACAGCCTTGCCATCTTTGCACTTTTTTTTTTTTTTCTAGTTAATTGCAGGTTACTTAAGTGAACAGTTAAATTATTTCTTTTGAAGTCAGTTTCTTTGTCTTATTAACTATCCTATTTCATGATTTCTAGGTTTAAGAGCCCCAGAAATAAAACTAACATGTTTTGGGATTCAAATACTACCACACAATAAAAACTGTAACAGGATATTCTAGATTCATTATTGCCCTAATGTAGAATAGGATATGTAAATTGACAATACAATTAACTATTTATATCTATCTGAATTTATTTGATCAGTTTGTGAGAGTGTATTAGAAAGTGAAAAGCAAATAGACAATTAAATTGGCAAGAGAATTATACTGGGGAAATATTCTCAAGTTGTTAATACTGCTAACAGTGACCTATTTGGACTTCAAATTGAATTGCTATGCCTGTGATATTTTGAAGTTATTTTATTCACATGAGAATTAAAAGGGCCAAAAACTTTTTATCAGTTGGAAAATTTGGTACAGAAGCTAATTTTTGGTCTCAGTAGATCTCTCAAGATTTATTTTATTTTTTTTTTTATTTTATTTTTTCATCTTACAAGACAGTCTAGAAAACTATTGAGGTAAACCTAATTTTAGGAGGGAGTAACAGCTTGCTTATCAAGGAAGTTATTCCATGCTATCTATTTTGTTTAGCTCTTGTGTGGACATTTTTTCATGAATAGACATTCATTATTGCAATTGTGTTTAGTCCATTTTAATTGAAATACTCCAGTTTAGAGATTCTTTTTAAACATTTACATAAGAAAAGTTTATTTTTACTTGTAGCAAATTTTTTTATACATGTACTTTTTATAATTTTTATAATTGATTTTTTCACCTTTTTATAAAGTGTTTTCCCTTAAAATCTAGTTCCGTCTAATAAAACTATCTAGGAAAAGTATATGGGATCAGAAGAATCACTAATATGATTAGCTATTGTTGTATACAATAAAATTAATAAAATGGCTAAAATAAGTGTTGGAATCCCCAGACAGTGGATATATATATATATATTTTTTTTAGCATCTTATTTAGTCAATTGCAATTTTAATTAATTTCTTCTCTACGTTTCTTTACACGCATATACCCACCAGGTGCCAACGTGCAGAAAGGAAAGCATTTGGAAACTCCACTCCATGCTGCTGCCCAGCATTCAAGTACAGAGATCGTAAACTTACTCCTTGAATTTGGGGCAGACATAAATGCCAAAAATACAGATTTTGAGAGGCCTGTAGATTTAGCTGCTCCAAGCAGTTTAGTGGAGAGACTGCTGCTACTCCATGAAGGTAATCAGATAATTTCTGTGTGCAGGTTTTTTATTTAAAAATAAATTATTTGCTCAACCTCCCTGACCTTGCTTTTTTGAATATCTGCCTGTTTATTAATAAGGTTTCCCCTAGTCTTTATCTCTGAGAGGGGGAAAAAGGCCATAAAGGAAAATAAAAAGGATAAAGAATTTACATTAGAGATACCATTATTGTGCAAGGCTGTTGCAAATCAAAACAGTGGCTCTTATATAATTATACATCTCTCTCTTTTTTTTCTTTGCAGCCACACCTTCTTCTCTTTGCCAGCTCTGCCGACTACGTATCAGAAATTACATGGGAAGAGCCAGACTGCATCTTGTGCCACAACTCCAGTTGCCAACAATACTGAAGAATTTCTTACAGTATAGATAACATAGTAATTAACCTTTAGAAGCTTGAATAACAAATACTTTTTCTTCTTTCTGTTTATTGTATATTTTACCTAAAGAACTGCTGGGCAGAAAAAAAATGCCTTTTGCATATTACTTTAAGAAAACAAATCTTTGACACCTGGTGTTGATATGTAATAATAATTGGGAGCCATTCAGCAACTGGTACCAAGGTGCTAATAAGGCTGAATTGAATGTGTGCTGATACTCTGGGAAATGATTGTATAGCTTTAGCTTAACACTAATTACTAATTAGCTTTAGTGCTGTTAATTTTAATTGTATTTATACTTTAAAATTTGTTTGACACACCTGAACTGCAAAAAGTTTCTTCATTACTATTTGTTAAGTTTGTCCATTTGGAGTCATTATTTTATGTGTTTTTAAATTTCTGTTTTTTGTGTACCTAAAATTACTTGTTAGTAGGTATGCTACATCCATTGATTAAAAAAAAAATAAAAAATAAATACATATCAATTTTTCTTCCTTTTCTTTATATAGACAATTCATTAATGATAGTGAAAAATTCCCTTAATACTGCCTGTGCTGTGAACTGGAATTCTGTGCTATGACCTTTTTTTTTCCCAGACATGCATAGTTTGTAGATTCTCTAATTTAAAAATTAGTGAAGTTACAAGTCTACAAACTCTAGGAGAATATCCCTCAGAAGCTTTAGTTCTGAGATACTTTCTGATACCCTCTTGTAACAGGATTCTCTGGGCTCTTTCCATATCTTTTCATAACAGTACTCTATCATAACTTAGGGGCATATTAATTATTTGCCTCAGAGAAAGACATGATTGTAGGGCATCTGCAAGGTTTCTTAAGGCTACTACATCTTCAACCTGAAGTTCAGGAGGTGGATGCAAGGCTCTGGAAATACATCAATTCCCTGTAATGTGGCAGGTCTCACAGTGAAAAAGCTATTATTTCTTCCACTGTCTATTTCATAAACAGGTTCCCAATTCCAAAAAAAAAGTGTTTCAGAATCCCAGAATGCAGGCATTTCTGTGACCATTCTGAAATTATATTTTTCAACTCTTTAGCCAGAGAAGGGATGCAGACAGTTCCAGGGGACATCAGAAAATCCAAAAGATTTTTACTGCACTCATGCTCTTGCACAGTAATGATAACTAGTCCTATCAAAAAAGGTGATCTGACTAGATAATCTAAATATAACACTCCTAATTTTGTCTTTTAATTTGATCTTCATTTGAGAACTTCCTAAGTGACAGGCACTCAGTTCCTGCAAACCAAAGCATGGTACCCGAAATTTTACCACTTGCCCTTGTGATTCACCTTCTTCCATTCCTTTTTAGTGACTCCTTTCAGTAGTTACGTTACTATGGAAAGATGCTAAGCGAGGAACTAACTATAGAGGAAGTTTTCACAAAGAAGAATGCTTACTCAGTTGCTAATTTATGTGCACCTAATAAAATCCAGCTCTCTGACCCCTATACTTGTTAAAAGGAATATTAATTTACATCTGCTCCTTGCAAAAAGCTCCAGTGTGAGCCCCTTCTGGAGTCACTCTAAAGGCAGGCTAGATGGGTTAGGACCCCATACTGTGCATACTCTTCGTAACAGAAGTTGAGTACATAGCGAGCAAATTCAGTAGTTTTGTTTTTCACCCAGAAACTAGTAATTTCTTGGTTTTATGTACAATACCATTACTGTATATTACTTCAAGAAACAACCACAGCACCACTGGACATTTATATATGGAACACGATCACTCAGGCTGTCATCCTCAGGTGTGAACTTTTCAAATTCGACTCGGGAAAACAAGTTACTTTTGCTGAGAGTTACATTACAGTGCCTACCATCTTGTCTCACCTCCCCTAGGTATGTTCACATGCTCACGGCATTTGCAGTGTCTATTACCACTGATCCCTGCAATCATCCAAAAAGCAAACAAGATCATTTTAACTGCTTGCAGCTATTGGGATCTGCTTCCTCTTTACTTCTACAGCAGGGTAGCCTAGCAGGGAGACTAAACCCCAACCAGCTGGCAGTAGTACTTTTATGCCTTCAATCTCAGGTAACATACAGTTCTCCACATAATCTTTAATCTTCTGCTACCAGATAATAACATGAAAATAGAGTCACTTGAGCCAACTGAGCCAACTGAGGACGGGAACGGCTTCTGTTACTATGTAACAGGGACAAACAAAATAGGGAACGTGGGTTGTTGCCCTGGCAGGACTGCGTAGTGGAACAGGTCCTTGGCAGAGCAGACCACTCTAATGCCACGTACCAGAAACACACGCTAACAAAACAAACGACCTTAGCGGGCCGTAAAATCCTTTCCAAAAAATGATCCTTTGTCTAGCCAGAAGTTGAAGAAAACTGTCACGTTTGTACAGGGGAGCTCTGATGGGTTGAACTCTTAGCATGAGGTACATTTTAGCTAACGTATTAAAACATCAGGAACCAGACCTGAAACAAATACTGAACCAAGCCAGAACCCTGGCAAAGAAACTACTACAACACAGCCAGTCTTACAAGGATCCTTCTTCACCAGGTGCCGTACCTTTGTATGAATAAAACAAAGGCGTAGTGCGGCCGCATGGGGAACGGCGGGGCGATGAGGCCCGTCCCGTTCCGCGGTGCTGCCAGCGCCATAGCGCCGCCCGCCGCGCGGCCCTGCCCGTTGCGGCCGTTGGAGCCGTTGCGGCCGTTGCCGTGAGGCGAGGAGCGGGGCTCGGCGCCGCCATGGCTCCCCGTCAGCCCGGGCTGCCCCGGGCCGTGCTCCGCTGGCTGCAGAGCCTCGACCTCCCCGCCTGCCCCAGGCACTGCCGCAGGTGCGCCGGGCCGGGCCGGGCAAAGGGGGGTTCGGGGAGCGGGAACCGGTGCCAGCGCCCCTTCGTGTTGTCTCGGCAGGGACTTCTCCAACGGGTACCTGGTGGCGGAGATCCTGGCGCGCTACTTCCCCGCCGAGATCCGGAGCCGCGCCTGCGGGACCGGCAGCTCGCTGCCCACCAAGCTCAGCAACTGGGCCCGGCTGCAGCGGGTGAGGGCTCCGCGCTGCAACGCGCTATAGCCCCCCTCCCCGCCCCCTAAAATTTTAATGGACAGTTTGGGGCTTCTTAACGAGGCCTAAAGTGCATCATTTGTCATTTTGAGCTCCTGCTCCACAAGAATGCGGTGTGTAAAACTGGCACAATTGGGATAAGCTGCTGCTGTCGGGAATGCTGGGCTTGTTGTCCTCTTGGTTGGTACAAATTTCATGCTGAAAGCTTGTCATGGTGAAGTAACCTTTCATGGGACAGCAAGAAAAATCTCATTTGGGGTAACAAATTCAAAGACAGGCATCTTTGCACTTGGTCATGCACGAAGATACGTGTATGTGTGTGTATATATGTATGTATGTATATATATATGTATTTTTTTCCTGTTGCATAAAGTTTTTTGCAAAATATAACCTCAGCGTGGCCCAGGAACTGATAGAGGGAACAATTCACTGCAAACCAGGAGCAGCAGAAAGGCTGGTGCAGGACATCTACTCCCTGCTGACAAACAGATGGTGAGTCGATGATGCCTATAGATGGCTTCAACGGTGTTGATCAATCAATGTTTCTTACCGTATCCTAATTTGGCAAGAAATAGCACAGTCATAAATGAAAAATATATTTTAATGTGAAATTTGACTCTGGAAGAAGAGCTTGAGGAGCTGTAACTGAGTGGATTGAGCCCACAGCCCTGGGTACTGACTGCTGCTTGATTCCATTCAGCTCCTAGACTGGCTCTTTATGTATCATTTTAGTCAAGCTATTAGTTTGTGTATTGGTTTCTATTTGTTGAAAATGAAAATAACATACATTATAGAACTGCAAAAACTAATATTTAGCCATTTCTTACTGTAATTAATTCCCAAACACTTTTTTTTTTTTTTTTTTTTTTTTTTTCCCCAGTATTAAAAGCCTTCAAGACAGGGAGATTGATTTTACAGACTACTGTTACCAGACACAGTTACCAATGGTTGCCAGATCAACAGCTTCCAAGGCTATCAAGAATAACATTAGGCTGACAGAAATAATGATGGAACCCAGTGTTACCATAAACAGACAGAAGGCTAATGCTGTCATTAATATGCACATGAGAATGAGAATGCAAGAGAGGGAAGAGGATCCACGTGAGTGTTTCTCTTGTTTTTTATTTTCCTGAAGCAGGACCAGAGCTTGGGACAGCCACATTTTCCCATAGCTACAGCTCGAAATTTCTGAACAGCAGCTGAAGGCAGCAAGTAGCTGGCCTGCTTTGGTTGTCTTTGTCTTGCTTGCCTCAGTGTGGCTGGGGAATACTGTGAGAACCTTTAGATGTGATGCGTTGGGAGTACAATCTTTGAATTTTTTCTGAAGTTTCATGGTTGATGACCACTGTGTGGCTGCATTCAACGTTCCTTGGGTAGTATATCAATGTTATATTATTGGAGTCAAAGTTAATTTTAATAACACTTCCACCATTAAGACAATTAATACTTCCCTCTGATACTTCATATTACTGAAAGAAGCTGCAGAGTTCCTTCACCCTTCTTTGTTGAAGCAACACCCAGAGATGCTGTAACTTAACATTGTTAGTCTTTGAAGAAATAGACAGCTCTGGGTTCACGGGGATAGCAGTGGATGTTGTATATCTTACCTTTAGCCAAGACCTGCAGTATTCTTACAGTCAAATTACTGAGACATAGAGTGGAAAAGTGGATGACAAGGTGGATGGAAAATTGGCTGGAGTGTCAGATTCAAGGAACTGGTTGTAGACAAAGTCTAGATGAAGTCTGGATGATGGCCTCTTACGAGTGACTTGCCTCAGATATCACTTTTTGGGCTAGCACTGCCTAATGTCTGTATTAGTGACTTGGATGGTGCGATGGAGGCCGCTCATAGCAAGTGGGGGACATTCATGCTGGATGAAGGTCCCTTCAGGTTGAAAGACCACAGCAGGCTGGAGAAATGGGCTGACAGGATGTGATGCTTATCACAAAATCCTGCCATGGGAATGGAGTAAGCTATGCACTGCTACAGGCTGCAGGCAGCCACTTAAAGAGGAGCTTTGCAAAGAACAGTTCCTGGTGGACAAGTTGAATAGTGCCTTTGCAGCAGTGGAGGCCAGCAGCATCTTGGGTTGCTAGTAACAGATCAATATGTCAGTCATTTGGGAATTGATTTTTAGCCCCTTTATGGCACTTAAGAGACTGCATGTGGAGTACTGTCCTCAGTTTTGGACTACCCAGTACAAAACACAGGTTATCATTCTGGAGTCAGTCCAGGAAGGGCCACCACGGTGGTTAGAAGGCTGGTGCACATGATGTATGAGAAGTGGAAAAGAATTGGGTTTCTTCAGCTATAAGATGATGTGAAAGGATAATATAACAGCTGATTATTTCCTCCTTTTGTTTATTAGGTTAATTTGACTTACTGGATAAGGAATCAGACCAGTTATTGCCTTTCACTGGCATTATCAAATGATCTTCAACATTCAACAGAGCAAAAACATTTTAAAAATCAATTATTATAATTCTATTCATTGTAATGTTTATTACTCTTCTCTTCTACAAGACAAAGGATAAGACCTTCAAAAAACTCAGTCTTGCAGATGTTTGCACATACATCAGTCATGGATCAGTCTCATCACAACCAGTTCACCCATACTGAGGTTTGAAGAGATCATCAGGCTATGTAGTTCAACCTCCTTTGGTCAAAGATGCTCTGTATCAATTAAAAAATATCAAGCCTATGCCCATGGCGTTTCACAACTTAGATTGAGTTCTCTGGTTTGTTCTCATATTGAAACCTTTTTCTATGCTTCTGTGAATTTTTAGTATCCTTCTAAAAATGCTGGCACCAAATCTGAGCCTAACATTACAGGATTGGTCTCTTCTATGCCATAGACCAGGGCTGAGGTCTCTTCTAATTTTTTTTCTGTTTTGTGCATTGCATGTACTGGGAGTATGAGTTCTGAGAGTTCTTCCAGCTTCTTGATATCAACGGTAGTTGCAGAAGTAAGCAAAGCTTATGCAGACAGAAATCAGAAATCACATTTCAAGTAGCATTTCTTCTAACTTAATCTTTAATGTGTTTGAAGAGGCTTCAGTATTCTGATCAACAGACAACAAACAAAGAGTTTGTTCTGGATCCACATCAGGATGTATATAAGTTTTCCTTTTTTTTTTTTTTTCTCTGTTGTTTTTTGTTTTCTCCAGTAGAGGACCTACTTTTCCAAGTAGTATGTTTAACTACACTGACTTAATGATTATACTCTTGAAATATTTTGAAATTGTTGAAATTCAGAATGTGTGGTTTCAAGACATCTTGAAATATTTTGAAATTGTTGAAATTCAGAATGTGTGGTTTCAAGACATACCTGTGCAATCTCAACATTTTATCTCATGCTAATTTATGAACTCATGCATATTGTGTCCCAAAATGCTGAAGTTAATTTTATTTTTTTTAAACATATGAAAAATACTATGCTTGAAAACAAGATACAGGGAATTTTTACTATACAACTTGTTTAATAATTCCCCTTTTCTTTAGAGGGTTTATTTTATTTTTATACAGTTGCCATGGTTGTCTGGGTGTTTAAGTCAAGTGGGGGGGACAGTAACTGTTTACAACTAATTGATCAACTCTGCTTGACATACTGCTGAAATGAACAACTTGTGATTTTTGCTTTAAAGGACGGTTTAACATTAAACGAAGTTTCAGACATCATACAGTTTACCATCTTAATTGCACAACGTCTTCTACAAACATAGCTAGTATCCCAAAGGAAAAAGCATTTGCTCCATCATGTAAGTTTTTTTCTCACATCATTTAAGTTCTCAATTTAATCTTTTCAGATTATAATGTTGGGTGGTTTTGGTGTACTTTAGCTATACAGGCAACCAAAAGATTCCATGTTTAAAAACTTGGAAGAAATCAGCTACAATTTCTTAGAAAACAGACAGCTTAGAGGAGTTTGGTAGTATTTTTTTTTTCTTTTAACATAAAATTGCTTCAAGGTTTTCTCTGGTCTTGCATCTGCAGAAATTATTCTGACATTCAAAAGTGCTTCTCTTACTTTCCTCAGAACTTTATTTTGAATACATTCACCATACTGAAATATTTTTTTTTTTCCTGCTCGTTACATAATGGAGATCTTCAATTTGTTGAACGTGTGAATGGGTAGATGTGGTCCTTACTTAAGCAATAAGCTTGACTGCATAGGGAACTGTAGAATTTAGTCCTGGAGAAGTGGGAACTGAATCAGCATAGTCAGCTCTGTAGCAAATTACTAAGCCTGGTGTACGCTGAACCACATGATGGCCCTAGGCACACAGATGTCATCTTGTTGGGCTGTTTCGGGCACTGATAACAATTGTCACAAATTGAGCTGACTAATAAGTTTACAGCTTGTTTGTATATGTTCTTCCATTTTCCCTTCAAGGATAGTCTGTATTAATTTAAACAAACATACCCTCAGAAAATAGTAGAGCTTCGACCTCATCTGTAGGGCTAAAATGGTGCCTTCACAGGGGAAAATGAAGCCTTCTTTAAAAGCTTAACCATAAGTTTGTACGCTACATTTAAATCTGATTAAAACAATGCTTTGACCTTTAAATTACAGCATTTTAATACTTCTAATCTTCACACCCCCTCCTTTTTAAAAAAAATAATTTTACATTTTTTTCTGAATCGCTTCTAGATTCTTCAGGAAAGAGAGACAAAACAGATGTGGAGAAGAACTCCAAGAGCAACAAGCTGACAGATCCTCTGTTATGATGGTTATTTAGCACCTTCCAGGATACCACTGAACGGATTAACCAGAGAGATGTGGAACTTTGAAACACAAACCTCATTCCAATTACAGTTCTCTTGACTGTATAATCAACAAAGAAAAATCTCAGTTTACTGCCTGTTAGGGAACAATTCCATTTTAAGCCAAATAAATTGAAAAAGCTGGTTTAATAGTAGTCACATTCTACAAAACAGCTTTTGTTATTATTTATTTTAAAAATAGTTTAATTTACTTGTTTCTATAATAGTGCCTAGTTTCCTTTTCAGCTTCATTAGAGTTGATATTTATCAGTATAAGTTTCTGATACAGATGATATTGATACAAGATCAGAACCCATAAAGTATAACTACTACATGGAAGTATACAAAGATAGGAAGACATGAAGACAAGATCTTCACAAATGATTTAAAAAAAAAAAAAAAAAAAAAAAGCTTTATTTTTCCTCCTGTTGGTCTAGTACTTTTACCTAAAGCAAAGTTAATTCTGAATTTTATTTCTTTTCTATATAAACATAAAAGCTTCAAATTTTAAAAATACTAATACCTAATCTGAAAAAACAGGTCTCTAGACTTTGTAGTTTACTTTTGTTTTCTCTGGTAAGAATGAAGGCAGTTTCTTGCATTAGTGTAATCTTAAATTATTGCCATTTGGGATTTAATATTTTTTCCCATTGAAGAGTTCAACAAGATGGATTTAAAGTGTCATATCTAATTTTTAAAGGCAGTGTTTGCAATGGGAAAGGTTCATAGTTTGACACTTTTTTTATCGTTTTGGAACCCACCTAGGAGGCTGTTCTGTTCTGAGGATCTCACCTTTGGCTACAGCCTGTGAAGCTTACAGACACATCATAACAGTGGTCAGATTCTTTCAATAGAACAATGATTTTATACATGGATACAATCATGGAAAAAAATCTTACCTTAGGTATACTGAGATTTATAGTAACTAGGAAGCACTTGGTAAATTGCTTCTAAATTTCTTTTAAAGAAATGCTTTAAAAAGCTTCTAAATAAAATTGCTTGCTAAATTTCTTCATTCAAACAGAAATACTGATTTTTACAGAAGAGTCAAACGATTGTTTGAAGACAAAGGATTCTTTAATATTAAAGGAAAATACTTGTATTGGACTAGCTGTGCTGGACAATGAAGTCACACATTAACAAACAACCTGAAATTCTTTTTGAAAATAACGTAGCTATGTTTTGACAGTTGCAACCACAGTTTTAGCAGCAGAAACACTTAACTTTTTTTTTTTTTTTTTTGGATGTTCCCCTCACTCACCAGATGGGGTACAATTATGTTAAAGAAAATGCAACCTCATTTTATTCACAATGACTGTTACCTGATGGATCCCAATATAAAAAGTGCCCTTTGACTTATTTTTTGTATTTCAACAATGTATTTCAACAATCACTCTCTAGTTTAAAGAGGGAGTAAATTTGTCTAAGATTCCATGTTAAGGCACAACTTAGGCACAACAATTGATGCAGTAATACTATGTCTTCTAAGATACTTGAGCTATGATGTATTTGTAAAAATCCTTAAGACACAGCATAAGTTTTGAAATAGAGCTGAGTGGCAGTTCAGTTAATCTTTTAGATCCTATCATCAGACATAGGTTTGCACATTCAGTTCTTACCTGTGCTCTCCAGTTTTGTATTAAATTACACAATCTTGTGTGTAATAGATTTTGTATTAAATTACACAATCCTGTGTGTACTAAAAGATAACTAGTCTTTCAAGCAACCCATCAGCTATTGACTGCTGGAAAATTATTTCACAAACTATGAATTTTTATTTCTGAAATCCAACTCTAATTCCCCAAGCTCCACAGGGTTGGACAAAGGAAAACATCTCCCAAACAATACCTGCAAAAAGTGAAAAATTTTTCTAACACCTAGGTATGTACAGAATTTTTTTTGTATAGATTACAAAGCAGCTATTATTTTTTCCAACATAATCTTATACCAGAAATCCTGTAATAATATTCTAAAACAGACAAAATGAAATCTTAACTTTTATAAAATGGAAAAAAAAAGATAGGATTTGTTGATTTCTGATCTCCATCCCATCTTTCTGGCATTGTGGCATTGTTACTTCTATTTAGATGAGGGCATTGTTTACTGACCCATTGAGGGTTGTCTTGGATAAGGTATGTTAAAAAGACCTTGTGTTACTTCTTATTTTACAGGAGTTGCTCTAGAAATAATTCTGCCTATTTCTAAATGTAACTTTATATTTCATATAACTAGCGGGATTTTAAAATTTATTTTAAAGTGGCAGCAAAAAACATAACAACGGGTTAGGTAGATTTCTGACTGTGGGCCATCAAGCTGAAAAGAACCAAGGCATCTTTTCTACAGGTGAATAATTCCAATTATAAGATTTCTCCTATAATTAAATTCCATACTATATACATCTTTAAAATTTAAATATTCATTGTATTCTATTGACATATTTTTCTTCCCATTTGAGCACAGCATTAGTAAATAAAAATATATGCACAAGTATTTGTTTCTGGTCCATCATACTATATGTGTATTTAAAACTAATATAAAATGTAAAAAGAAAACATTTTAAATGTATATAATGTATTTAAATAATTTCAATACATTTGCTGTTTGTCCCTTACAAACCCTCTTTTTTTAAAAAAAAAAAATGTTTCTATACATTTTAGTTTCTGGTTAGGAAACTATAATGGGGACAGTTGCCAAAGACGAACTTATTAGAAAATAGAGTATTATAATGTAGATATTCAAACCTATCTAAACAAAATATTAATAAACATATTTGTATTACTGTTAAAGCACGTAAATAATGGATGAAAAAGTCATCTAAGCACTTGAAATATTACTTTTGCTATAGAATTCTGTATGTAAAAACTAGTTAAAATTAAAAAGGGGGACACAATGTGTTAATCAGCTGCAGGATTTCAGTCATTCTAAAAATGGGTTGCAGTGGCTATCCATAAAGTCACTATGTATTTAAAAGTGTGTTTATGAATTTCACAGTTTGTTATCTGTATTTTGATAATGTGCAGATAGTTGCCTACTTGCTTTACAAGGCATTTGTTTACACAAATTTAACAGAAATGCGTCTGCATTGTCTGACAACAGTTCTTACTTTAAAAAAAAGGCATGGCTGTCAATTAAGTTAGGACTTTTTCTCTTTGGATTCTCAAATTTTTCTTTGGATTATCAAGAAACATTTATATAGAAATCATTTTCTTGTTCTCATATTACAGTTTTCAAAGTCCAAGTAATTGCCTTTCAGGATGGATCAACTGCCATCTTTCTGTCCTTTGACAAGCAAGGTTAAATTGCTATTAACCCCTAAACTGTTATTCTAAGCACTACAAAGAACAGAGGAAAACACCGCATCAAAATGGGTTAAGTCGTATTCCTGTTCCTAGTGGTGAAAAAGGATTCACTTTGGCCCACATCAAAGCATCATTCAGTGAAATAGCAGATTTTCCATCTTCAAGGAAGAACACTGGACCCTGTACAGCAAAAATGTTTGGAGAGGGAAAAAACAAAGTACACAAGTATTGAGTAAAGACTACCAGAATGACCAGCACATTTTGTTACATCTGAGAAGCATGTAAAAATTAGATTTACATCTGTCACCTAAATTTATACAAAAATAGTACCTGGTCAACTCAAAGCTTTGATGCTGAATTTGTAATGCACAACTGTTAAGTGAACTGGTTATCTTCTAAAACCTGGAGACCCAACATTTTGTAATCTTTCTATTTTTTTTTATAATTGTTGTGTTCTATATGTTTGCCAGTAATTCAGGCAAAATGTAACTGTAGAGTAAGAGTCCGAGATAAGATTTTTTTTTTCTCTTCAGAATATCATACATACTTCACTGTAATTATCTGTGGTGATCTTTGGGTTTCTTCATCCTAAAACTGAATAAATATGAATATATATATATACACACACACATATATATAACACCTGCATGGAAGGTACATGCAGTCTACAGGAAAATTTCAACTGTTCGCTATGAAAAACATGAAGGACAAAACACCAATTTATCTGTTGGGAGAAAAGCTATCTGCTAATTTCCTCATCTGATAAAATAGTGTCAAAGCTGCAATTTAGTTTTAAGTGCCTTCTTCTCTGAATTTACCACTTAAAACTGTAAAACCAAGCAATTAGGCTACTGTACCTTAGTATTAACTCAATGAATTGTGAGCTGATCCGCATGCCTAAAGCAGTAACTCCTAATATTAGCTAATCCAGAGATTAGGATATTGTAGACGACAAACTGGTGATACCATACTTGATATTCTTGTCAAATGGATTATAACAATGACATCTTTCTGTGGCTGTTAACAACAACTAACATGGGGCATGTATTTTCCTCTGAGACACAGCAAAGACTATGTTCTAATGTGGAGGCGTTGGCAGCAAATCTTTTAGACTTGAGGATGCTCAGTTTGTAATTCTGTTTACCTCAAGGACCTCATTAGCATTTTGTGATCTCCAATTTCTGATACAAAACCATCCCTCTTAATCCTTCAACAACCCTCTCATTCTTTGGGCTGGCATCTTGCACTGGACAGTGGAAATAGCCTCATACAAGAGAGTAATTTGGCATTGAACCAGTGCTTGGAGAAAGAAGCCTTTGAGTAGTGTTTTCAGGCCCTGTCAATTTCCCGTTTGTGAAAATAATAACATATACCAAAGAAGCATTAAAAGGACTAGTACATTTTGATCATAAAGCCCTATGCAAGTGAAAAATGAATATATTTGAATATTTACTTTTCTAATATTTGGCTTTAATTAATGAATTTTAAGTTTTATATTATGCATTTCCATAACAATTAATTCTAACAATAGAATAATGTCAGTATGTTGTTGAAAACAGAAAAACAGGATTATTTTTTTTTTAATTTAAAGTGCTGTGAGGTAGGAGTTAATAAGTTGAAAGCACTTTAAAAAGAACATTTGGCAAAATAAATTTGTCTTTCCCATGGAAATTCAAAAGTTTTGGTTTGGGAAATTGGGCAATCATTTGTTTGGACAATTCTTTATATAGCTTTTCTAACACAGCAGATCTCAGCACTTGTCCTCTTTAACTTCTGCTACTCTGACAACAAGAAAAAGATTCTTCCTCCCACGACGGGCTAGACATTAGACTTACGGTAACTTCACAACTAGCCAACACTATCACCAAGACAGAATACCTTGGCTCTCTGAAACTGTACCTGTATCCTTAGCCCCGTCAAACAAGAGATGTGAACATCAGAATGACTAGGAAGATTTGATCCAGTGACATAGTCTGGCCCAACCATTCCTTTCAGAGGCTCCTCTTGTATTCGTGATACCAGTATTGAATACACCATTTTTTGTGATTCAGATGGTGGGGTGCGTGGCAATTCATCCGTTGGCCTATGAACAAAAGACATTTATTTTTCAACCATCGTACGTTATGCATTAGAAATTAACGTCCACACAATAGCAATTTTTTACATTCAGGTTAAAATTTTACAAAAGGATAAATACTGTATTTACAAATAAACATTTAAATGCCAGCAGTCTCATTCATGCTAATTTCATACTTTGCACCTACTTGCTTAACTGAGTACAAGCTTGCCATGCATCTAATTCCTCCGCGAGCTGTTCAATTTTCAAAGGTACAGATACTTCTCGTCTTTTTAAAAGCTGACTGAAAAGAAAGAAAATAAGAAAATAATTAAATTCCAAATTAATTCTAACAATTAATATTTTCTTGAAAGAAAAATAAGATAGACAATAGTAATATCAAAATATTTTGATGTAACTTTAGCATTTGATCCTTCATAATATATGAAGGATAATAATATATTCATCATAATATATTCATCAATATAAACCCATAGAAATAGTAAATTACCAGATATTCTAGTATGCTAGAAAAAGTATACTTTTTTCATTAAGCTTCTCTTCAATTATCTGGTTTTTTTGTTTGTTTGTTTGTTTGTTTTTTTTTTTTTTTTTTTTTGTTTTTTCTTTAAGGCCTCTATATTTTAAGGCTTCTATTTTCTTATGACAAGTTTACTAGAAGTAAGGGCACAAAAATATGTGATAAAAATATGGTTACAATGATGGTGGTTTAATACATGCTCTGGGATAGCCTTGTTTTATCTGATTACCTGTGGAAAACAGAGTTTCAAAAAACTTTCATTGGATTTATTATTATTATTATTTTTAATTAAAATATAATACAAGTGACAGTTACTACCAGACCTAATTCAGCAAGCTTCCATCTCTGTTGGACTGCCTTAAAAATGTGCAGCTTAAGCATGTATGTATACAAGTATCCAGTTGCAGATGGCCTGAAATCTAAAAACCTATGAATCCCAAAAATACTGTGCAATCTGAGAAAAAAAAAAAATAGAGCAGTTTTGTTCAGTGGTTCTTTAAATCCCAAGAAAACTTAAAGCTTGACGGTCAAGGTATCACAGTCTCTGTTTGTTATTAGCCTATTCGCTTCTGTATCAGAATGGCCCTTCTGTAGAAACTTGTATTTTTTTTTCCCCAATATGTAAAGCTGTGGCTCATAAAAGAAATAAAAACAGTGCTATTTCCTTTTCCTGTTTGTACACTCAGGTTTCAGGGATGACGGTAGCTAAGAGGAAAGGAGTGCTGTCTAGAATATAATGGAGAGGAGTCAAAGAAATGGGGCAAATACACAGATTTAATATCTGTTAAATTTATGCTATTTATTGCTGGTAGAAAATTATGATAAAACATCAGGAAAACTCACAGTTTAGGGTTCAAAAGGACTGGACAACATGCAACATTTATAAACGAGCTGTAATTTTTAGCAAAGCTGCAGGTAGTGTCACAGTATAAGCTGGAGCAATGCCAAAGCAGACCACATTACAAAATCAGTGACATCTTGGACATGGCTTTGCCACACAGCAAAATGGGTGACAAAACCCAAAAGATCTGTTGGTGCCAAATTGTGAGTGAGAGGTTATGCTATAAATGGAAATTACTTATCTGGACAGCAGTGTCCTTACAAATCAGAGAGGAAGACTAAATAATAGTTATAGTTTGATGAAGGAATACTAAAATATTGTATATAAACCTATTTTATTTCCCAGATAAGATAGAGATTATAGAACTTATTTTTTTCTCCTTTCAAGTTGAGTTGATTGAGTCAAGTCAGTCAAGTCAAAGTAGGTCAAGCCAGGTTGGGTCAAGTACAGTCAAGTTGGATTGGGTCGAATAAGGTCAGGCCACATGGAGTCAGATCAGGTCAAGTGAACTGAGCGGACCAGGTCAGGTAGGGTCAAGATGGGTTGGGCCAAGCGGATGAGGTTAAGCCAAGTCAGGTCAGGTCAAGTTGGTGAGATCAAGTCAAATGGGCCAGGTCACATCAAGTGGATAAAGGTAAGTCAGGTCAAGTCAAGTAACTAGGCTGGGCTGGGCCAAGTCAGTGGGCTAGGCAAAGTGAAATGCTTGCAGATAGGGATGTTAGCTTAGCAAGTGCCAGAAGGTCAAGACAGGTGTTTTAGTGGGAAATCAAGCAAGTCATGAGGTCTACAGTCACAGCTTGTCCTTGTCATTACTGAACAAGTCTTCCCAAGTGGTCTACACTGATACAAAATTATATATTTACAGTTACAGTTCTAATCATGCATGGAGGCAATGTTGAATATTCATCTACTTCTAATAATGTTTTTCATAAAGAACTACAAGTTTGAGTGAAATCCTGAATTCACAACTTGTGCTAACTCAAAAACTTTTATTAACATAATGCACACACAAAAAAAAAAAAGTAAAGAAGGCTCCATAGGAGGCATGGCTTCACCACTATACACCACTCACAGAACTGAGACCTCAGATTATTTTTTTTTTGTGGGGGAGAAGTGTGGACTATCTATGGCATACATCGTAATAGGGATTGAGATTTCTAAGTGTTATTGAAAACTTAACATTACCTTGTATATTCATAAAGTGCAGGTACAATGCTATTGTACTGTCTTCTGATAGCAAGTAAAGCACCAATGTAACCACACAAAATCAACAACTCATTCCGAAACCTATAAATGGACAAGTATTAATCATAAACAATAAAGATTTCAAGCATTTGCAAAAACCTTAAACTCATATTCAAGTATATGATTTTAAAAACTGATTTATCAGTCCATCTTTCATGGGTAATACACGTTAGCTGACTGTTTACTTTCTTTGTGGTGTGATGTAATTATTAAAAAAAGATTTAATCTGCTGTGTACTGATTTTAGTTATTACATTTTAAATGGCAAGTATAACACAGTTAATAAGCCCAATCACATAAAGCTGCGAAAAGAATGCACTCAGACATTTTAATGTAATAAAACTCAAAAATGTAAATAAAATTGTCTCACATATTTGTATGTTTTTCAGTACCATCAATTTTCCCCACAGACCAGAGGTAAGAGTTAAGCTTTCTGCTCCTTTCTTCACACATACACTTGTGCAGATACCCCCAACACCTAGCTTCAACCACATTTTTTATGAAAGGCAAACCACAGCACTCCAAATATTTCAGAGTTAATTTTAAGAGTAACAACTTTTCCTTGACGTAAAAACCCATATAGTATGTGGTACCACTACTCCTTTTCTTCAGGAAACGGAAACAAGTTGTGATCCAAATGAGCTTCTTCAAATACGGCCAACCTTGACTCACCCATTGTAAATGCCTCACAGAGAAAGAAGAAGAAAAACACCTTTTCCTTCTTGCTAAATTTAGGAGAATTCCACATTCAATTCTCCATACTGGGAATTAGCCTGCTTGTTGTAATCTTTTTGTAGCCCTCTTCTAGTCAGCAAAAAATACTTTAATGATGTGTACCTATAGCTTTTTATTCCAAATGTTTCCTTTAATTAAGCTTGCACTTCTAAAAACAGGTAAAACATACTCACTTGCTACATTTATGCAACACTAATTGTTCAGTACGTATGTAACTTAGAAGGTCAAGATATGGGCAGACTGAATCTAAAGTCCAATCTGAGCCACGAAGTTGTTCTGTTGAAAAATAGAAATAGAAATAATAGAAAAATATCTAAAGAGGCAGGCTGTCAAAATTACTTATGCATAAAAAAGTTTCTTCATTTAAGTACCTTTCACATATTGAATGCCAATAGGGAGAGCCTTTTCTGGTTCTGTGCTTAACAGATAGTACTTTATAGTTTCAAATATATCTCCGTCTGCCTCAGTTGTCTCTGCCAATCGCATACATTCTTCTGCATCAGGAAGATTACACTAGAAAACAAGGTTTTTGCTAAAGAATTATTTTAATACTCAAACAACCATCTAAGATGTACAGAAATACTGAAGCTCTTATATATCATTAAGATCAAACTCTCTGAAGATAATGTTTGAATGACATACCTCCATATAATAGGCATTAAAAAGCCATCTAGAGTAGAGATGACACTGCTGAAGGAGAAGGTTCTGTAAGTATCAGCTTCACTTGTTAGTGATTTTGTGAATTTGTTACTATTCCTTTGAAGATGTGCAGCCTGAGTTTAAGGGAGGGAGTTAGTGGAGCAGACTCCTTTGCTGCTGAAGACGAAGGGGGGGGGAAGGGAAGGGCAGGGCTTAAGGAGACTATAGACATCAAGATGTAAAACAATTCAGGGTACTACAAAAAGGTGATCTGCCAAGACATGATTAGGCTGCACTTCAGTGATGAGGTTATAAATCCTATTGACAAAAAATGATGAAGATCATAAGCTACTTCTGGAAGTAACCTGTGCCATGAAAATACTGTACACACTAGAATTAAAGAACTAAAGTTCTTGTACTGAAAATAAAGTCAATAAAGACTGAAAGAGAAAAAAATATATTGAACATATGTAAGAACATTAGTGAAAAAAACATCTTAAATTTATTTGGCATTATACATTCTGAAATCATTACAAAACCTCTTTTTAGGATCCAGGTAAATTCTTTCTCATTGTACCTTTTCATGTAGGTCATTTATTTCTGCTATGCATCCAGGATAAAAAGCACATAGCTTTACCAAATGCAGTTTATTATCAGGAATCATCATAAGAAGATCGGCTGCTAAATCCCTGCACAAACACAAAGACAACATGTTGTTATTCTTGATGGTTTGTAATAAAATGAAACAGTTTTCCCTTTACATTCCTTCTACACAGATGAGTTTACTGGGAGGAAAAAAAAGAAAAAAAAAAAAAAAAAAAAAAAAAAAAGGCTATTTCCAGGTAAGATCAGAAGCAACTTGGGAGTCTATTTTTGGTACAATAAATGAGGCTTAAGATTTCAATCAATAGCTTACTAAGGCCTAAAGAAGGAGGTTCTACCTCTTCCTTCCCTTAGATCTCCACTTCCCTTCCATTCTTATATCTTTTTGTTCCAGTTTTCAAAGGCATCATCCCGTCCCTCATCAATTTCTCTAATGCACATATCATCACTAGGTAGGCAGATCCAGGTCACTACCTTGCAAAAATTGAATTCTTTTTTTTTCTTTTTTGAGAATTTAATTTCTAGATTTTTTTTAATGTTGCTTTAGGTGGTTGAATTAAACAACTGTGCAATCCTCAAGTGTAAGAACCACCTCCAAGTGAGATGGAAGAAAACATGAGCAGCGATTGGAAGGGAAAGTAGGACCTCTCCCATTGAAAAAAAGAGGGTAGTGTGGCTCTGTCCTGAAACGATATCCTCAGTCAAACTGCCAGAAGTTGAGGGTAAAAGGCTTTTAGAGCACCATGACATCAGCAAAAAACATCTTTCAGTCATTCAGAATGGCTACAGCTTCTGTGATAAAAAAAGATTATACAAGAAAAGAATGATACCTATTTTAATCCTTCTGATTAAACACAAAAAAATGGGCTTTAGCAGACTGATGTTTCTGAAGTATTCTCTACTTCTTACCATTTGTTTACTTCCCCATCCTACTTTACACAAGAAGCAGCTGGAGAGAACGCACATAAATACTAGCAAATTATTTAAAAAAAAAATAATATTGAGCTTTAAATAATTAATTATTCTTATTGTTTTATGTCTCTTTTACTCATGCAGGCATTATTTCTCCTGTGACCCACAAGACTGACTTGCCACTGTGTAAGGCAAAATCTCCTACTGAGTTCCCCTGGCTTGTCAGAATGCAGTCCTTGGCTTAAAAATGCAAGTTGCTGTCCAATATCTACTTTCCACCCCACTTCCCATCTATGATTAAATAATGAGGACACATTTTAAATTTATTTTTAGCATTAGTGAAGTCACACACTTTTCTAATCTCTCCTTCTAGAAAGAAGCATAATACCTGTATCCAAGTGATGGAGAGCTAAAAGGAAGACATTGAAACAGTAATGAATAAAACTTTGTTTTGTATTCTTAACTTTGTATACAGAAGAAAAATATAATAGAACATCTACAAAAGCAAATCTAATAGCCAAGTTAGCTGACTGTGTTTAAGAAAAAAGAAATCTTTCCAATGCCTTTTAACAACCTAACAAACCTAATGCCAAAAGGTCTTTGGAAAATGTGTTATCTTATTATTATTACTATTTTGCAATAGCCACTTTTCTAAGATACAGAAAGGCCCTTTCAGAATATAGTATATTTCAAAATTTTTGACTATTTTCAAGATCAGTTAGTCACATGTACTCAACTTCAAATGTAGTAATTTTTTAAGTGACTAGAAACTGCTCAGCTGAAAACTGAAATCAAATGTTTATTACAAAAAAAAAACCAACAAACACAGAGCAAACCTCATATAATGGCTTCAAACTGTGTTATGTGGAATGTTTTTTTAAGAATTGGATTGTAAAAAAAATGACAATTAGCCCCAAGAACAAAATAAGGTGTCTGAGTCAGGATATGCAGAATTCAGTGTTTCAAGTGAAATGCCACTAGCCTAAATAGCAGAAGGAAGTTCATTTTAGCAGTATTTAGGCACTAAACACACATAAAATGAAAATGGCCTTATTAAGTTCACTCATTTTTCCCAAATGCCCACTTTTTTTTTCCAAAGGTTGCAGACTTGGATTGGTTAGGAAGGGTATGCATCTTTGATTTTGACTTTTTTTGTTTGGATTTTATATTTTAGAGCTTTTCTAGAAAAACATTCCATCAATAATTAATTTCATTAGCAATTGGCCTTCTGGTATTCCCTGAGGAATTAATTAAGTTAATTAACACAATTGTTTCTCGGCAATGAAATGCTTTTGATTGGTGGATTTCCCTAAGCATAATAATCAATATAAAGAAAAAGCAAGGCCTTCAACGAATAGCCCAGATGCCCTCGAACTTCAGCTTCACCATTCATCATCTTATGCATGCAGATGACTAAATACTTATACTACTATGCTGTTAGCATCTCTTTATTACAAAATATAGATCTCTGATCTTTTCTACAGAATGGAAGAATACGCTGTAATGGCTGCAAATCAGAATCAAGGATTGCATGGTATAGCTGTAACAGATATTCTGTATAGCATATGGAACACACTGATAAATCCAGATGTATACTTGGGCAACATACACCAGACTAGTTTAAAATTTTATTATGTGTACCTTTATAGACTGGAATGTAGACATGCCATAGGCTTGCAGAAATTTTATATACATACTTACATGTAAAGGCTGTACTTTTACTAGTGTTTCTTATAGCACCGAGATCAAAACAAGTTTTAACTATGGAACTGGATATACACATCAATTGTGAAATACCCTTTAATAGGAAGGTGAAAAACAATCTTCACAATGAATGCAAGGAGAACAGAGAAACAGCTTCAGAGACTTTAGAAGATGCAGATGGAGTTGATGGAACAACTCTGTTAGACTTGGTGCAATGTGGACATGCTGAATCATTACGAATCCAAAGTAGCAAGACATCCATTTCTTATTATATCCTTTTCTGCATTGCTTCTTTTTCTAGGCTAAATGCTCTGTAGAAATGAGTTCCACTATATTTCTCTCAGGCTACCCCCAGATGCTTGAGCAAATACCAACTTCAGCAGCAAAACTGAGTCTTGATTACAGTATCTGTTTAAACACATGTTGTTTACTGAATGTCAGTTCTGAAACACTGTACAGCTTCCAAATATATCTTAGCAAGATTTTCTGTTTCACTGGTGGACAACAAACAGACACAAACTGTACCCTTCAAAGTAAAACAACCATGAGGAAGAAGAGAAAGTTTAGCAGAGGGATGAAGTTTCCCCTACGTGCAACAGAGAAATTAACAGTAAGTGAATTAAACAGTAAACCTGTTTCATCTTTAGATCTTGTCAGCTGTCCTGTATATCCAATACAGATGTAAAATAATACATCAGTCTCTCAGGGTTTTATATTGTAAAGCAGGTATTTAAAATCACTTTGCAAATCCTACCTGAACTTCTGTGCTTATTAACTTTATAATTCAATTCTAGCCTCACTTTGTCTGAAGCAGTCATTTTTACTGAGTACAGACTAGGACTTGCTATGTTAGTTATTGCCCAAGTACGTACCTAGCTTTTTCAGCACATTTTGTACTCCAAATGACAAGGACTCTTCTCTCCCTTACAATGCATACATAATGTATTTTGAGAATAAAGTGGAACACTTGCATTCTCCATGCTTCATAAGTTTAATTTTTACTCAAGCAGACATCTATCTACCCATAGTGGTCTGACATATATATAAGTATCAGAATGAGAAACACCTTAATTGTTTTGTCAGGGGAAAAAAAAAGAAAGAAATCATCTTTGGATTAAAAAAAGTTCTTACCATGTTGTTACTGTCATACACTTTCTTGCTAGTAATTCTAGGGCATAATGTGTTGCTTGCGCTGCATTTTCTCCTAAGACAGTACCCACACTGATTGCCAACTCCAGTTCATTTCCACGAATCAGGTTTGCCATCGCAAGCTTGCTCAATGAAAAAGTTATATCATTAAGGGACACAAGCATTTTTGTGGATTCACTGCATTGAGCATATGACATTCATCCATGAAACTGCCTTTTACAGGACAAAATAAGCATTAATTAAAGGAACTTTCATATAAAATTTGGGCCTCTTGAATGAGACCATCACGTACCATGTGTACTAGTTTTCAAATAACCAAATAGATTTCCTTTAGCAGAAACTTCCTTTATTGAGAGATTAAACGTCATACATAACAAGCATGACAGTGTTTCCTTTTAGTCCTAGGTAAGGACGGTAGTATTCAGAGTACATATTTCCCCCTCTTTTGATTAAATGGGGAATATAAAAAACAGGAATGACTTTCCTGTTCATATTTTCTTTGGGTAACTGAAGTATCTGATAGGGATAATAGCATATTAAACAGTAAGAGACTATACAAAACTTGAAACGTGTCTGTTTTGAAATACAGGCATTAACTGATTGCTTTCTCTCAACAACATATTAAGATGGAATTTTACTCATTTGGGGGGACAGAGAAGGAAGAACGTATTGGGCCCACAACAACAAATTCCAGTGGAAAGTCCATGAGGAAAAGAAATAATATGTAAAACTACAAACAAAAAAAATAATGTTCCTCACACATCAGCCATATTTTTGGGCTGATTTTTTTTCCCTATTTACTTCATTTATATTGCAAATTTGATGGACATTACATTCATTGTAGTACAACAAAGTTTTAATTCTGAGTAGGTCTTTTTAGTCAGCATAAACAGTAAACAATAATACTTATGTATATATATAAGGTACTTATGTACCGCATATTTTCTGATATAAAAAGTACTTTATTTACTAAAATTCAATTAAACAACAACATATGTTCTGTGCATGAGAGAAACCTTGTTTTAAATTCAATCATGGGAGTTCTGCCACTAACTTCAATACTGTAAGGATCAATATAAATAAATACAGAGCAAATAAGTTTAGTTAGTAGAATTTAGAATGTGGCACATATTTGAAAAAACTGTCAATATGTAAAGATGTAATAAGAAAGTCAATGTTACCTCTATATTTTCAACAGCCAGATGGCAACATGCTGCAAGCACCGCATGGCCATCTTGGAAATACCATTCTGCCAATTCTTTACTGACTTTTTGAAGAAGCCTGCAGTAACAAAACATGAATTCAGCAAGATCGCTTTAAGGTTGCAGTTGTTTGGTTCTGTATTTAGATACAAGTCACATTTGTTTATGTACCCTAAAATTTTTATATTTGACTTACATATAAGGACACCACACACAGTCAAAAATGTAGCTGGTTTGAGCTGAATCCACCTATGTTGGTACACATTCAGGTGGGTCAGTTTCACAAAATCCACACCAGCATTGAAATGTCTCTTCAGACTGAGGGAAGAGAGATCAACTGTTTGGATATTTATTCTGTACCTGGGAACACTGCATAAATATCACTCCAACTACTCAAAAACTGTGCATGTAAATGAAGTAGCTACACAGGCTCCAAACTGTTTTTGTTACTATACATACAGCATGACAACGCGATTTAAGTTTTTAAGTGTTGTTCTAAACAAGGAGAGATGTGTGGCTTCTTTGTCAGCACACACAAAGAAAATATGTCTATTAGTGTAAATTTTAGAAACTTCACTGATGAAAACCAGTGAAGCCTTCAGATGAAGATGCATAAAACACAGGGTCTTACAGATACTAAGTCTTACTCTACACTTCTCAAAAGTTCTAACGTAAAAAAACTAAAAATCTAAAAATATTTAAGTGCATAGGAATAGCGCAGCTCCTTAAAGATCAAGAAAAAAAAAGATACTTATACGATACCTATATAATATTTATATAATACATATGACAAATGCAACTAGAAAGGGCAAGTGGTGAAATTATACACTGTAGAATCAGTTAGTTGAAACTGTCTCCCTATTAACTAAATACTAGAAGATGTAATATTTTGTTGTCAAATTCTACATTGCTGTTGCCAAATTAAACCACTAAGGTTTATGTTTTTTGATGACATTATATACTGCACCAAAATGAAGCTTTAGTTATAAATTAGAAAAGCTTACTCATTATAATCATCTGTATTGTTTAAATCAGAATGTGAAGATCCAGTTGTTGTGGAGAGTGGTGACATTTGTATATTTCCCTCACAAGCTGCCTAGAAGTGAATAAAATGAGAGATTCATTAATGTGCCAATCAAAACTGACATTAAATGTTATTTTCAAAGATAAATTTGAGATCTGTAAAAATTCTAAAGCCCAGTTATAACAAAGGAAACGTTTAGACCAACAAACCTATACATAGCTAAATCTTAGCCTGTTTTTATGTAGCCATACAAGAAATTCTACAGAAGCAAGAGACCTCTTCCTCCCTACGCCTTGCATTCTTCCAATTTTTCAATAAACTTCAAATGGACAGTGAAGATTGCAAGCTTGATTTTTACTCTCCTAGGAAAAAGTGGCTTAGAGTGGAGGATGAACTGCATGGCCACATAGCCAATCCATTCAATCTGGAAAGTTTATATAGTGGCATAAAACAAACCTCTTTTGTTTCTTGAAATACATTATTTCTAATGTTAAGTGAAAAAAGATCAGTGTGGCTTAAAATGAAATTCTTTCATGCCCTTTAAGGTGCAGCTTGTATAATGCCATTAAAATTCAAGGCTCAGTTAAAATGGTAATTAAGTCCTGGCATTTTATTGCTTAACATTATCTGATTAAACATTCGAGACACAGACTACTCTGTTAATTGTAATAAAAGCAAACCCTGTAATGCCTGTCTTCCAAAAATTAAGTGAAGATATTTTTAAAGTGTTAAAGTGCTTTGAGGTTCACAATTTATAACTTGTTAAATTTAACAAGATACAGATAGACAGTTTCTAAGGGACCAATTCTCGTGCATTATTATTCAAGTTCCCAGGTATGAGCCAATTAAACACTTGAGAACAGGTAGGCATGAGAAAACGTGCCAGGTACATATCTTGACAGTTTATTTAACAAGCTGTACTAAGCAGACAAAGAAAAATAATAAAAAATAATAAAATGACAGGGAGAAAGAGTGAAACAAAATATCAGTCTTGCATGTTTTGTGCACCCTTTAACTTGTGCTTACATTAGAAAGCAGAAGGGACATGTCCCTCTTGGTAATAGGTTACACTATTTTTTTTTTGCATTCATTTAAAAGTTAGAATCATAGATAGAATCATTGTTGATTTCCTATATTGATTTCTACTGTAATTGAATGGTTTTGCCTGAAGATTCTAGAAGAAGCAGTATACTCAAGACCTTCGTAGAAATGCAAGTGAAATCCTACATGCCTTAAAAGTTAAGGGCAGTTCCGACTGATAAAATCAAGTTAATTTTTTACGTTAACCAAAAACTATATCAGCTCTCATTATAGTTGTTTGACTGCAATTCAGAAGAATCAGACTTAAAATCTGTAAGCATGAGATACCTTCTTACAATTTCTGAGTAAAAACTGGCCAATAAAGAATGAAAGTGAAGAGTAGGGTTTCATTATTTAGCCATTTTGCAAATGTGAACAGAGCTAGCCTTTTAAATATGCTTGTCATCTTCAGAATAGAAATGAATACATAAATGCTATTGCATACACTGGTATATGTAATAATACCTGCACAACAAGCAGAGCCTCTTTAAGCTGGCCTCTTGAAGTAAAGAAAGAAACTAGTTTCTTTACATCTCCAATAGCTATACAGTATGGGATGACATCATCATTTTCTTCCTGAATCAACTGATCAGCTCTCCTAATTAAACAAATGAATAAACAAACAAGAAAGATCTACATATGAAATTGTTCATCAAACTTTATGGTACAGGTGTTAGATGAAGTTCAAGTTCACTGAAACATCTACTTTACCAGATCTCAGAAGACTTCCAAGTTGTAAGGATACTGCTCTCTACCGCATAATAACTTTCCAGTCAAACTTGTAATTTATGTTTAACATTTTAACTTGATTTACATACCCCCAATCACTGTTGAAATCCCTGACAGTTCCAGCCCAAACCTTACTGAACAAAACATAACATCACTATAATCTTGTCAGAGAACCCAAGTACTACTGGTATCTTTCCTACTTATGTCATTTTATGAACAGAATTTACAATTCAGCACTGTATTTTTATCACTTTACCTTTGCATTAACTTCCTCCAGTATTTCATCGATACACCAGGTGCAACTGAGAGAGCTTTGTCCCACTAGAAGAAAGCAGGAATACATTCTACATATCTGAGCAGTTTATTTTGGGAAAGAGCTGTATTTTTAATTATATTTCATGTTTCTTCCATTACAATAAATTCATCAAAAGGTTTAAAATATTAATTAGCTATTTATTAGTCTGTGTATGTTAAAAACAATATATCTGAATCAATTATTTCTGGATTTATTATCCCTTTTGTTCCTATACAAGCTTTGCTTGGGTAGCTGGTTTTCATAAACTTTTGTATTTTATTGTTTTCAATAATGGTCTGATATTTTACCTCTCCAAGCTCTACCATCAGTTCACAATATCGCTGAATTTGTCCTAATCTTAAATGTATTTCTGCAGCTTCTTTAAGCCTTTCCTCTTTGCTTGGTGCACCGATACCACCTCCAAACTTGGACATTTTTACTGTTGTCAGCTCTTGTGCTTTGGACTGATAAAAAAAAAATTAAAGAGTACAACAGTTGGTTTTCTGTGATGAAAACAAGTTTTCTTAATGAATTTTAATCAAGCATTACAATAAAATATAAAAGCTATAAGAAAGAATCCTTTAGAGAAAATACTAATTCTAAGAGATTACAGTAAAATGACAGTGAACTACTTATATCATTATAACAACTGTTAGTATTTTGATGCACATATACATTTTCCTTATCTTCCTTTCATCTTTTACATACTTTCATTTCATTCTCAAACATTTTCACATATGCAACACTAAGCCACCCAGTTGTCCATCATAAAAATCTCAGTATTTTTGAAAATATTTATGAATGGAGCTGCAAATTAAATTCCAGCATAGAGCTGGAAATGACTTATTACTCTTATAATAATTCCAAATAAAGAAATAATAATTTCTGCTAAGAAAGGCAAAGCATCTTTTTTGTTTGTTTGTTTGTTTTCTTTTTAAACAAACAACATTACTTTCTTATTTGGCAGCTTTATCTTCTGTGTCATTTTTATGTTAAAATTTCCAATAAATCAATAAATCAACTTTGGTTGCTAGAAATAGAAAAACAAAAGAAAAGCAAAAAAAAACAAAAAACAAAAAGCACACTTGCTCTAGGTCTCTACTTCCTCATGAAATGTCTAGTTGCTGCAATGTCATTACCCAGTTTCCTAACAAAAAAAAGATATTTGCAGATATACAGAGGATGTCAGCACTATCTTATCTCTACCTTCTCCTATAGGGCTTAAGCAGGATTCCAAATCGACAAAAAGGTAACAAAATGCTTTTAATTGATGGGACCATTTAACCACAGATCAAGCAGCATTTACTGCTGTTATTCTGACTCACCTGTTACAAGTTCACAACATCGGTTACATGGATAAGAGATTGCTTACACTGCAGGGATCAAGAATGAATTTCTTCTTCATAGGCTAGCTGGCTGAGATAAATGTTTTTTTTTTATTTATTTTTTTATTTTTTTTTGTCTCTTTCATAGTATTAGCAAAGTAATTGCTATAATTATAGTCAATATCACCAGTAGAAAATTTCCATCACTTCAGTCATTCTTTAAGAGTCTAGTAAGTTATGCAAAAGAGACAACCTACGACAACAAACATCAGGTAATACCTGGCAGGTATTTATTCCTAAGGGGGAATAAATACCTGAGGGGACAGTTAAACATGTTCTAATCCATACCACTAGATTGCTTTCCTCTATTTCCTCTATTTCCAGTCATTAGAGCATAGGATTGATTAGTTTCTCTGAGAAGTCCCTGAAAGAACCACATAGCCCCATATTCTGTACAAATTGTACATCTGGTTGCATATTCAACACATGCAACTACAAATAATTCTGTGGCCTGGTTCTGGAATTTCACAATCGAGTCACTCTTCAGCTGTGTATTTCTATTAATGACAGGTTCTTTCTTTTCCACTCCTCCTTCCAGAGAGTCACAGAGCATATTTGCGTATCTCTGCTGCCTCTCCTCCATTTTCAGACATGAATTCCTGCCCCTGCATCTGAACACAACTACAAACTTTTGTGTTTATACAAAGAATTTAATTTCACTGAATACAGAAGTACTCTATATGTAGCCTAGCATTTTAACACTGAGTATGTATGAAGTCAAACAGACTCACCTAGATGCCATTGTTCTAACAGATTAATATTGCACAGAGAACTGATAATGCACAAATATCTTCAGGCACGAGATAAGTTCTAATCCTTTTGTAAAGCATCAAGTGCTAATTTTAAAGAGTGAAATACTGAGTGTATTATTAACCAGGTAATGTTTACTACTCACTTACCATTCTAAATCTAATGAGATGTTTCATATGCATAATTCCTTTGCAGTAGTTTTGTGGAAGCAGACTATCATCCTGTCCTTTTATTACAGCAACTAAATCCCACAAATTTTTGCTGCCTCCTGGAGGCTAGAATTGTTAGGGAAAAAAATAAAGTTGAATTACAATAATGTTCAAGAGAAATTAAACTTGTAAAGACCTTGAAAATACTTCTCAGTCAATTCCAAGAAATGTAATTTCAGACCATTTTAATATTAGAAGCTTTACCATGAAGACATGACAGTTCAAGACACTACAACCTCTTTGTTTTTCTCAAAGACTTAAAGATACACTAGGATTCATGAATTCACGTTCTTGCTTATGTGTGGCCACAGCTGAGAGCTCATCATTAGAGCTCTCTCTTGTGCTCCCAGATGTTTACTAGCTATGTGGTGGTTACTGCAGGCATAAAACAACATTCAGCTGCTGGAGTGCAAGACCTACCCAAACAGTTGTTTACTCTCTTTTGTAGTTGTTTACCCTCTTTTGAAGTAATGGGTGAGGTAAAGAAACAACTTCAAGTCTCAGCTGCCACAATTCAGTTTACAACACTAAAATCTTAAAATAGATACATATAACAGTATACACACAAAATTTTGCAGGTCCTCAAGGCAAATTTTTTGTCGTTGAAATTTTAAGCATTCATATAGGTCTAATATTTGAATATTCCCCTCTGTAAAACAAGGATGATGGCTTAACATTCAATGAAGTCTAGAAGTGAATGAGTCATTAAAAGGATGAAAAGAAAAAATATTAAAACTTTGACCTGAAGGAGCTTTTTAAAGAATAACAGGATACATGTTTAGAGGCCCAGTCATCTCTGAACTGGTAAAAAGCAGAGGAATGTACTAGAAAAAAATAAATCACTATTCTCTTTTCAATTTTCCTTTTTCAATCCATGAAAGCTGTCATTTGACTCACAATAGTGTAAGCATAACACTTAGCTTCTGGACTCTAAAAAGCACTGCACAGAGATGATCAAAAAAGTTTGTTGTTAGAAAATTCTAATATTCCATAATAGCTTTACTCAAGAATTAATACAGGACATCCAAATGTGTAACTTCTGTAAAACAAAGAATTGCATTAAAAATATTTTTAATAAAAGTCAGGAAATTTCAGGATTTGTAATTGAGGAAAAGTGTTTCAACATTTTTGCATTATACCTTAAACTTTAGCCAGAAATCAAAACATATATTTGTTTGAACATACTGAAAATATTTTGTATTTTTTGTTTGATCTTTGTAGATAGAGCATTCACTTAAATAACAATTGTCTGACACAAACTGTAATTTCTAGGACATTTCTGCCCTTTTTCTACATCAATTTCAGCTCCCATGTAGGTAAGCACTCACAGGTATCTAGTAGTTTATAATTTTAACTGAACTGCACAAAAAGGCTGTAATGATTTATGGGAAATGTTACTGTGCAGTGGAGCAAAATCACTAGACGGATACTGGGGCATGAGTGATCCACATCTCCCAACAGTTCAAGCACAGACACTCAGGTAGTTCAAACCTCATCCAGAATGGAGGTGTTCCTTTAATGGATTAAAATAAAAAAGTCCAATGTAGTTTCATAAAATGTATTTTTTTCATTTTCTTCAAAGGAAGATTCTAATTAAAGCAAACTATTCCTATGACAAATTAAGCTATCCCACCTATCTTCCTTTATGAAAGTTTGATGTTCACAAGTGACAATTCAGTCATGGATGCTTTTACAAGCAGAATTGTTAAGAGAGCTGATTTCTGTGTATTTTTGAACTTCCTTTAAGAGAGAAAATGGTAGAGGAGAAAGCAACTTTTGTTTTAGAGATTAACTTCAGAAGAGTGCGTAGAGAACACTGACAACCTTAACCTGACTGACATCCTTAAGTTTGTAGAATACTTACTGAAAAACATTCTGAAAACCATCTTAGTTTCTTTCCTCGAGGATTTCCTGTCAGTTTTTCCACTTCTTGCTTAATATCCCTGGAAACTTTACCACACAGCAAAGGAGGAGCACCAGATTCCACAGCACGATCTAACAAACACAAAGATTTAGACTTTTTTTTTCCTTAAGTATAGTAACATACAGAAAATTAAAAAAACTGTACATGCAATTTACTTACCTATATTACCAATAACCTCATCCCAACATCTATCTGCTAAGATATTTATTTGTATAGGATTTACAAGAGGTGTCAATGACCAGAGTCTCACAGTGGAGTCCCGAGAGCAAGAAGCCATAGTAAATGGACGACTAGGATGACATGTTAATCCTAGTAGAGAGAGCATTTAAAAATATAGTCAAATAATTAAGTTTATCTAAAAGCCAGTTTGATTAAAATTTATTTTAATACAGAAATAAAACATATTTAAAATATTACCATACACATCTGCACCATGATCATAAACTGTGTCCAAACACGTTCCATCTCTTGTGTCCCAGACTCGAATTGTATAGTCCCAACTGCCAGATATTAGAAGGTAAGGAATTTCAGGATTCCACATCAGTCCCCGTACTGGAGCTGTATGTCCACTAAGAATATTTATACAAGCATCCTGTGTATAATCCCATATTCGAACAGTGCTGAAAAAGGATACAAAAGATTTATGTCCATCAAAAGATTTATGTCCACCTATCTGAAATAAGACTGTCTCCAGCCAGCATTTCAAACTTCAGAATATTTATTTCTAGGAATATTTATTTTCAAATAATTCCTCTTTCAAGACCAAAGCTTGCACCTGTATCTTTAAATGCAGAATAAGCATGTAGTATCATCCTTGCCTCACTCCTGTTGTTAACAAGCATCAGGCACTTTCTGCTCTTGGGAAAGCATTTGGAAAAATGCATTGATACAGCAGTTGTGACAAATTTAGATAATTATTCTGCTGCCAAAACACTGTGTTAAACTAACAGAAGAGCAACATTTAATTTGACAAAAACAGAGATTTGTACTATTATTCACAGAGTTTTTTAAGGTGCCAGAAACAGTGCAACTAAAGATCTTAAATTTTCCTAATAGTTCAGATATACACACCCATCATCAGAGCCACTGCAGAGGATTCCTTCTCTCAGAGGAGACCATCGTACATGAAACACCTTTGCAGTATGCCCTGTAAAAACTTTCAGTGGCTGATCAGAGCTGGTTGCCAAGTAATAAACACGAACATTTTTATCCTCACAACCAGTAGCTATCATATCTCTGCAAAATAAAACAGGAAAATCAGTCCCTGGAATCATGAAAAGTATTTTCAAGGGTTTTGAGTTTAGAAGTAAATATGATGCATATTTTACAATTTACTTTTAAAGTATCTTATTTTGCTCCTACTTTATGATGTCACTACTGATAAGCGTATTTCAGATTAAATCAGGAAAAAAAAAAGACAAAGACCAAGATCCATTAGTTACAATAGGGAATAGTATTTGCACTACAGTCTGACCAAGCATTTCTGAAAATAGTATACTCTATTCAGAACTCAGCACAGAAGTATTAGTAGATTGAACTACCATATAACTGGTTTTGACAACAAATTCTCATGTTGGTATTAGCAATTATCTGCACAATATTGCAGTTGCCTCCTAAATATTCAGCTTAGCAGTCACTAAAAGGAAGCCAATCTAACGTCTCCCTTTCCTGCTATTGAATATCTGCTCTTTTCCATGCCTCGATGGCCAGCACGTGTAAGTCAGCTTTCAGCTACCAAATTCCCCTGCAATGCTTCTCCCTTAACACAAACTTGAGTTCAAATCCTGGTGTAAAAATTTATATTAAAAATTCAACACAAAATTGTCCGTACCTGCATGAAAACTAGACAGTCTGAAGACAATTATTTCTGTTGCTAGGATTAGTATTAGAAAAAAAAAAAAAGCATTCCTATTATTAGATACACTGAAACCTCAGTTTGCTGCTTAATCTCTTGTATGACAAGTACAACTCAATTTTATAACTCAGAAATCATTTGACAACTGTATTCCTTGCATTTTCGTGTATTTATCTAAGAAAAGAAGTGTGTTCTTGTCACACTCAAATGACATATTCTAAATTAACTCTTAAACTTCTTGTAATCCTTTGGTTAGTCTATGCAATGACATCTGTATTTGTTTTTACATACAGTTTTTTATCACGTACTGCATGTTTTTATAATTTACTGAAATACACAGAGAAAAGCACAAGTAATGAAAAACATTGACCCTCACAGACTGTAACTATCTTAACACATAGCTTTCTACAATTCCCATGAAGTATGGGTGAGTGAAACAAGTAGTCGAGGAGGGTGAGTCCTAAAACAGATGTTTTTTTCCTCTTCTCTTTTGAAACTTTATAGACACTATCGGAACGAACTATGTATTAGGAAACTCACCAAGAAACAAGTTGACAAAACTGAAAATTCAGAAGAGATGTAGAGAACAGCATGACTACTTTGTCATCGGAAGTAATTGAAAAAATCACTAAACAAAAGCCAAATAGTAGAATGTGGAGTATTCTCAAACAATTCTTTGAAAAAATATTTAAATAAGCCTTATATTGATAGATTCAGTTTTTCAAATATTATTTTTTGTTACTCAGGAAGAATGCTGCAACGTATTTTCAGTGTTTCTTTTTATCAATTTATAAGATTACATAATGTACAAACATTTAAAATTATAGTGTGTTACTTCAAGTTACGTTTTGATTCATCTTCAGGGAGTTGATTTCAAATTAAGTATATAATGTAATAACTGAAGAGCTGTAATATGGCTCTTATTCAGCTACACATTTATCAACTATTGCCAAAGTGTAGAGGCATACTGGGTTCCTTCTGATGACATTATGTGTGGTATTATTAATATTATTAATAATATTAATGTGGAATTTTTTACTTCGAAGAATTGCAACTTATCTAGACATAAATTTTCTTATAGCTACTTACGGATATTTATCACTATCAAAGTGTTCTCAGAATTGGACAACCAGCAATAATTAGACATGTATTAAAACCATATTAAATTTCTTACATTAAGCTTCAGTTCTGAGAAGGATCTAACAGCATATTTCTAATCTGTAATTCTGTTTAGTACAGGTTGCCAGAACTAGAAGTACTTATTTTGCATTGTTATGTTTTTGGTAGAAATAAATATCACCTGAGGGACTGAAACTTACTGTCTCAGGCACAATATCATTGACATAATCACATTCATTTCAGGGTTGAAGTTGGTATCTCTTTGTAACATGCAGTGCCTTAGTGGATGTCCAGGGTGTTCAAAAGTAGCTTAAGAGATCCCCATGCCTTATTTCATTGCAGTTTATGTATCTCCCAAACCTTACAAAGTGGTTATCTCATACCTGTTCATATAGGTTTGCCATTATATGGAATTAAAACCAGAGATGTTTTCTTCCTGATAGTACAAAGATAACCTTTTTAGAAGTTAAATAGACTGTCTTACACAAAAAAATAGAATACCGGACAATGAACACTACTGGAAATGAACACTACTGGAAATGCAGAGCTACTACAGACATCCTACTGTGAAACAGAAACAATTTCTGTGCTCTAATATAACAGTAAGTATCATATTCTAAAATCAATAACTTTGTGTTACTTTATAGCATTAATCCAATTAAATACTACGTATCAATTATTAGGGTTAATTTTTACTCACTTGTTGTTTTGACTCCAATCACAGCCAAACACTGCAGCTGGATGTTTGTACTTGTGAAGAACCTTGCCATCAATGGTTCGAATAATACTGAAACCAATTACAACAGAATATTAGGAGGAAAAAAGCTACCATTCTGAGTAGGCTATCCAAAACTCAAGTTTGATTATACACAAATAAGCCAAATAGCAGTAAATTAAAAAACAAAACAAACAAACAAAAAAAGCAAAACAAAAAAACAGCATACAGAAAGAATTTAAAGAATGTGGGCAGAAAAGGAAAAAAAAGGTTTGAAAATGTACTGAAAAAATATACACAACAATGTTCTTGCTTGACATTTGATCATTTTTGCAAATAAACTATTATCCTCCTCTAGTAATACAATCGTAACTTTTAGTTTGCTCTGCAATAGTGATTTCTAGTCCTTGAAATAACAAACTTTAAAAAAAACAACAAAACAAAACAATGAAGACAAGAGGGATAGCTTTTTGATAAGTGTCCTCTATGCCTACAGGTAAGAAACCTAGAAGAATATTCTTGGCTAAGTAGAAATCAGTAATCGGTTTCAGTATCAAAGTGAAACTACTCCTTTTGGATACAATTCCTTTATTTTTTCTTAAAATCATGAAAAATATAGCCTAACAATACAGGAGATTTATATACACCAAATTTTGGCCAGTGAGAACGGTTTTAAAATTAATCACCGATGGTGCTGCCAAAGTTCACTGACTTGAGATGTACATTTGATGTTTTATTTTTTTTTAATTTATTTTTTTTTCTTCCAGTAACACTCACCAAAATCCATCACCGCTGCAGGTTGCTATTCTTTTGGAATCTTTATGACTCCAGGCAATGCAGAAGATTCCATTCTTTCCATGCTTCAAAAAATGCAAAATACCTATCAATAAGAAATAATTCACCCCTTTTTCTCTTATCTATTGACTCATCTGCTTTATTTTGTTCTCCTATGGGTTTCAGCCCATTTCTCCCAGAAAACTGGGACTGAGGACAGAGGGACAGAGACAGTAAAACTGTCCTACTCTCCAGGAACCAAGAGACAAAGAATGAGCAACTCATATGAATCTGAAGCCTGAATAAAGGTTAGCTGCTTGTTCTAATAATGACATTAGTAGGAATGAATAATTGTGGTATGTGAAAACTTAACTGGGGTATGCATCAGGACCAGTGTTTGAGAACAGATGTTTAGTAGCACATGTTCCAATGTTCTACATGTTAAAACTTGAGAACTTCTAAATGTTTTTGTTGTTGTTGTTCATTTGCTTGCTTTATTTTATTAAAAAAGGTTTTTCTCCATATCGGTGTTCTTAAAGAGCAGCCCTTTCCTCCAATGCAGATATTGCCACAGTTAACAATGTCTGTCTAACATAATATTAGAATATATATACTGAGAATATACAAAATAGTACAGAATACTACATTATTAAATAGCTCTTTATGCCACTAACTAGTTATGGTACCACTTCAGGACTTGTAAAAGCCTGCATATATTACAGGTAATACAAGGCAAGATTGTAAATAAACCATACTGCCTAGTGTGCTGCAAAATGCAGCTTCTTGGTCTAGACTTCAGGGAATTAAATTTTTTTGGGGGGGCTTACATTTTAAAATATGGAACGTCAATTCACCATTTTATGCTTTGACGTTTGTATGTCCATACACATTTAAGAAAAAATTGTCTTTGCTTTTCCTATGTATCGCTACAGAAACAATTTTAAAATAATGGAGACCTTCTGGTGCTTCACCATTCTCAGGTCACAAATCTACTCCTAGGAAGTAAGAAAAACTTCACCTGCCTCAGAGATAAACTGGCACCCATATCAATCTTTCTACACATTTTTGTTATATCGTCTTTTAAGAACACGTGACAGATCATCATTTATTGGCACTAGAAGGAATGACTAACTTATATGCAATAGACAAAAGAGAAGCAGGCTCATCATACCTCACTGAATCGGGTTATCACTTTGCCTCTTGGGACATCCCAGATGAAGCCACCATTTCTGGATGTTGCACCTGCTATGCAGTTCAGATCTCCTTTAAAAAAAGACATTTATAAGCTCTCATAAAAAAAAAATATTAAGTCATCAATGCACATAAACAGCAGTTTTTCCATGCTTTAAGGCCAGTATTTGATATTAAGTCGCAAATAACAGTTTCAGCAAAAGCCTGACCTATGTTTCTGCATTCCTATTTTGAAAAAAGGGCAAACCAGAAGTTGAATAGTTGCAAAAGTATTGTCAATACCTGCTGAAAGCTTTGCAACTAAGGTGACAAAAAAGTCATGTCCATTATGCATACGACTGAAACTGAAAAACATATACAGTCTCAATATTTCAAGTTTGAAGTAAAGCATTTGCTTTTAAAGTTCCATATATACTAAAGACAAATCAGGGAGAATGCTACAGGTCACATAACTTGGGCCTAATCCAACAGCCACTGGCTCTTCCCCACCCCAGTGATCATCTATCTAGCTGTAATTTTGCTAAACAACCCTATGACACAGGTAAGTTTCCACTGTTGTTTTATACTGTACTTCATATACTCATACTGTACTTCAGAGGCAAAAAAGGCAATCCATACAGGAGGAGTCTAGAAAGCTGTTTAGAACATACATACATAAGAGATTCAGATAGGAGAAAGGGGAAAAAAAAAAAAAAGAGGTATCACCATGTTTAAAGGTCTTATGAGACCAAATCCAAATGGTGGCATGCATTGGATTGTATTTTAGGAATGAAGAAATATGATGGTACAAGGTGGAGAGGAAATTGCTGGGAGTATGGGATGTGAAAGAAACAAGAAAAGTTTTGTCTGGAGTGGGCAAAAATGAAGTGTAAGGAGAACAAGTTAAGAGCAAAAGTTTAAGGACATACTTTCAATTGGCTTAAGTTTACTTTTTTAATAATTTAGAATACAAAAACACCCCCATTCTTCCCCTCACCATCATGAACAAACTATTCTCTTAATGCAAGATACTGAATTTAAACTGAATTTAAATTTTGGAACAAAACAACAAAAAAGATGTAAAAACATATGTAATATTGTCATAATTTCCATGTAGCACAAAAAATTATCTGTGAAGAGGAACATGGTGTAAGATTTTTTTTGTCTCTCTTTTTTTTTTTTTTTTTTTTAAGTGTCATCTCATTTCACTTATACAGACAGCATTAAGCTTCCCACTAGAATCATAGGAGAGCAAAGCACTGAGCTGAATTAAGAATTAAAAAAGCAAACAACTGTATCTGCTGTCCAAATAATTAAATCACAAGAAAGTTTTCTTATCATCAACTACTGACATCAGTAACTTTATCAGAAATGTACTTTCAGGTTCATCTAAATGGATTGCAAAACAGTTCTAACAAGAAAATTTCCTACCAACTTCAGTGGCTTCTCTAAGGAAGAGTAGACACTTTGTGGAAAAGCTACTCCCTATCCCAAAAATAATAATGAAAAAAAAATAGAAAAGTAAAAGTGGAGCTCTTCAGTGATTAGAATACTACCTGAAGAAGGATGAGATTGAACTGAACACATATATTCCAGTTTTTCAGCATAAAATAGAATTTAAATTCCTTTAATCATTTGCCTACTGTGCATAGGAAGCCTCATCATCTCTAATGCAGTGCTAGAAAAACTTTGCAGAGCTTTGTTCCTCTAGTCTCAGTATGAAAGGCAGAGATCAGTCCTTATAATGGTGAGCTTCAACGAGTTCTGAAGCACTAGTTTTTACAAGTTTTACAGATATTACTTCAGTTATGTTTATAAACTTTTAAGACAACCTCCTACCTAAAACTAATACTTTTATAACACAAATTGCTGCAAGTCAATGCTAATTCAAAGAACATTTAGACTTAAAGTAAAATATTCTTACCTGGAGCCCAAGAAATGGAATAAATAACCCCCTCATTACCAGGAGATGTGTAAACTGCTGTTAAAGTATTTATATCCCAAACTTTTATTGTGCCATCAAATGAAGCTGTAGCAAGAAGATCAGGGTTATCAGGTTTGAATTTGCAATCAAAGATGGTCTCAACATGTCCCTTAAATGAAACAAATATTGAATCCATTTTTATTACTTTTTTTTTTCTTCCAGAAGTCCAACTCTAGAACAAACTCTAAAATAAACCATATTATAATCTATATGTTATGGCTAATCAGTCAAAATTAAAAGACATAAAATAGCTTGGACTATAACACTCCTTCCCTTCATAGATCTTTATTAAAAACAGAAACATTCTGCCTTAAAACAACAAGGTGATGGAATGCCAGGGATGCATTAGCATTGCCCGTTGAAAATGAGTTGCTAAGAATATCACTAAAAAAAAACACTAGACAAAAACAAGAAAAAATAAATTGTAAAACAGAAATAATTTTGTTCTTCAGGTATAAACTGACTGAAATAATAAAGCTCTGTATTTTGATTATATTTGAAAAAAATGTACTAGTATTAGGGCAAATTTTCTGTATTCTAAAACAGACTGTTCTATTGAAATTTAAACTTCAATCATTCAGAAGTTTTGCATCTCAACTGCTTGTTTTCTCAGACATGGTCCTCGTTAAACTTGACATACGCATGAAAAATAGATAATATAAAAAATGTTAAGCCTCAGGTTCTTTACAGAAAAAATCTATTAAAAATTAACATGGAACACTAACCTCTATTCAAACACCTACTGGAGTACACCTGAAAATTACTGGCATTTTTCAGTGCAAAGGGAGTAGGGAAAGAGGAAAAGAGAGAAATCGTCAAAAATAACCAACAGACCAGTGAAGATGCTTACCTAATATGTGATAAATTCAGTTTTGAATTTCTGCTTTAAAAAAAAAAAAAAATTTGGTCTTTGTCATTTTAAACTGAGGGACCTCACCACTTGAGTGGCTTTTATTTTTTCTCAGATTTGACTAGAACCTTAATTCTGGATTATAGAAAGCCATTTAGGTAATATTTCAGTGGAGATGATGAAATTAAACTAAAATTTTAGCTAAAAGAAATAAAACAAAAGCAAAACAACCACCACCACCATAACACCCTTAAATCTTTACTGGCTAACAACAAATTTAGTCTCTTTTTTAATGATAAAACTTGTTTGAGATTCCTATAAAAACTTTATTCCTTTTTTTTTCCTGTTTGTTTTCTGCTGTTAAAAAAAAAAAAAAGAAAAAAAAAGAAAAGCTATATAAGCAAAATTGTCATTCCAAAGACAGAGATAAGACATACCAAATCTCTAAGGAAATCCCACTTTCTGGCTCCCATGTCATAAAGGCCCACACCACCATCCATGAAACAACAGACAGCATGACCAGGAGGAAGAGAAAATGCTTGGTTTGGGGTTAAAGTTGGCGGAGGAACAGCTTCACTTGTCGAGGATGTATGATGATTTTTAGTTGGAGATGGTGATAAAAATGCTTAAGAAAAAATAGAAACATAAGATTATTTTTTTAATTTTCCATTTAGCAATAAATAATAATTATATAGAGGAAATTGCTTTGTATTACAAAGAGATTTAAAAAGGAAAAATAAATGGACAATTGCTGTACAAAGCCTGGCCTACTAAAGAAGGACATTATAAAGAGTTTGATCCTTTACACATTCATTTGTCCCACCCATCAGCACCAGAGAGCAAGCACTTTGCTTAATTAAGAACTAGAGAGCCAAGAAAAGTTTTCAGAGATCATCTTGGGTATACCAAGATTCACAAAAATATTTTCTTAACTTACTTCTAACTGTAATGAATAACAATCAAATGTAAACTTACACTTTTTCTTTGGAGGAGAACTTAGTACATGCAAACCATGGAAACCCGTTTTCTTCAATTTAAAATTATCTATAGGTGTTGTACGTGAAACATTCCAAATACGTAACACACCAACTTGAGAATCTGTGGTTAAAAAAGAACAATTTATTTTTTTAATTTTTTAACGTATACAGTCTGTTTAAGAAAAAAAAAAAAAAAAAAAAAAAAAAAGACAATGAATTAAACTTAGAATCCTAAAAATATTTATAGGCAGGCACAGTTGTCTCCGTGGTAATTTCACTATTAACAATAGCAATTAGTAACATTAGTTAATTAAAATTCAGCTGATAAACTCTATGGAAACTCTCTCTTTATAAAAATAATCTCATAGTTTCATTTTCCTTATTTATTGGTTCTCCTACCTTGAAACTATACTACCTTGAAACTACAGTATAGAAAAGAAGCAGGAAAAAGGAAAAAAAAAATCCTTCTGGAAATAGAGAAAGAAAAGCAGAAGAACAAGAATTGGCACCCTTCAGTGCCAATTCAGTTCATTCCTATTCCATAAAAAAACTCTAATGATATTGCTTAAGTGTGCATAAGGAAAACATTATTTAGCATAAATACTTTGATATCACTTTTTTGTACCCCACAAATAGAAAATATGTAAAAACTGCTTATTGTCATTTCATGTTCTTTTCCATACATCTTTTTCTTTGTACAACACATGTATACTTTAATTTGTAGAAATGTTAAGAAACAGAAGACTCAGTGCTATATTCACTACTTTTCCATAAATCAGGAAAGAAAAGGCTTACCTCCAGTTATAAACATTCCTGGTGCACTAGAAACCCAGGCTAAACACTGAACAGATGCTGCTGCACTGGGAAAATTAAACGTTGTGATACAGGACAAAGATTCAGAATCAACTAGTCGTATGCCATTGTGTAAATTAGCAACAAGAAGGTAGTCAGTTGACAAAGGGTCCCACTCCAGCGCTGTAACAGGATCCTCTTCATCTGTTCCTTCAAGAGACTCTGGTCTTAAGACATGTTTCTGATTTTTAGAGCCTTTAAGAGTACGAGAATACAGTTATTTCAAAATGAAATCAAATATATCCTTGAGATATTTACAAGGATTGCAAATCTAATTTTTGTTTCTCCCTGAAATTGTTAGCAGCTTGCTTTACTGTCTGTACCAGTGAAATCAACGAAGCTGGCACTGCAATATTTGACTTAAAGTAGTCCTAGCTCCATCAGATAAGACTTTTGTTTTTTTAATACAGCAGAAGATAGAAACAACTTTCAGATTTATCAACAGAATTTTATACTAAAGAAAAATATGTTAAATATACATTGTCCAAATAATTTCCATGAGCAAAGAGGTATGCAGCACAGTTGAAGATGTGAGCTATTTTAGTATAAGCAAATATGCATAACAGGCGTATTACATTTGCACAACAGCAAAAATATGCAAAAGAAAAGCAATGTGAACAAGAAAAAAATTGTAGCAAAGTAATGTTTACAAACGATTGCTTTCAAATTTTTTGGTTCTCCAAAACTACCTGTGCAATTATGAAGCATTCATACATTTTAAAGCCAGAACAAGCCATTAGATATCGAATTTGACACCTGCATAACAGATAACCTTGTATTAAGAAAAAAATCCACTATTTTGCACCACTTTTCTAGAAATAATTAATTTACATCTTCAACTATTCAGTTTTAAATTTACTTTTCAATTTTAATAACAAAAAATATAATTAATCATATTTTGATAAATGCCAAGGCCTGACTGTATTAGTTAATGATTGACGTAGGGATATGGTTTAGTGGCAGATTTGGCTAGATTAAACAGTTGGACTTGATAGTTTTGGAGGTCTTTTCCAACTTAAGTAATACTATGATTTTGTGTAGAACAAAGCCTATCCCAACTAGAACCAAAAAAGAAACAATGTTGATCACTGTGGAACATTCTTAATATTAAAATAACTATTACTTTCTAATAAAAATTCTGTTATTGTACATTGTATCTGGCATTAACTTTATCCATCATTTATCAGAAATTGAGCAAATGAATTAAGATTTTACAACTAACAGCTGCATAAACTGATTCCTCCATTCCACTTATGTTTTTATACAAGAAAACTGCTAAGGTGTAGTCATCTCTTCTCAAGCATCAGGAATAAAAGCTCATGGGAACCCCTAACTGTTAAATTTTATCTTCTATTAAAAGAAAGCAATTGTACTGTGAATCATGTGATTGAGTCACAGGTGATTTAAGTAAGCTGTACTTAATTCTGAGAACAAATGAAAGGTCATCTAGTATAGAACACCTGGTTCTAAATGACTGCACTGTATTTCTTTAGATAGGTTACTAATCTTAAATCCTTGCCTGTATTTTCTTCACACTAAATGTTCTGCTACAAAAATGGATAATCTGGAATTAATTAAAAGAAAGTATAACTACAAGAGAAAGACGTAAGTAGTGTAGTCTGCTAATTATTCAGCAGTGACTCAAACAGAAAGACTGGATTCTTCAACAAGTCAACACACTGCACTCTCAAACACTTAACAGGAAGCTGTGGATGTTCAGGTTCTCTCTAGAGAGTGTTTTGTAGAATCAGTAAGTGTCCACAATAAGTGTATTTTACTTATTCTGCAAAAGGACTGGACCCTTTAAAAGAATGGAAAAGGAACTTTTTTTTTTAAATTGATTTTAAAGTAAATTGATTTTTAAGTAAGTCCTGGTCCAACAAGCCATTGTACACATTTTACAGTAGGTACATGAGGGCTGAACTTTAAGCTCAGAATGCAAAATATTAGCTTACTAGCCTGTACTGGATACTGCCAACTCCCTGCCCATCTCTTTTTTATTTTTATTTTTTAATAAAAATATAAACACAAAGGACCTATATTTAATCTACTGACATCCCTTTGTTCGAAGTACTGTTATTTTTTAGAAGCCACCAGTTACAAACATCTGATCAATAATGACTATAAACTGTAAACTAGAAAACCAAGGTTGATAAAATTAGTTAGCTTACATAAGCCTACATTTTCAATTATATCCAAATGTTAAGACATCCTAGTAGTTCATGAAGGTGCAATTACATTTAAAGAACTAGTCATTCATGAAGATGTAACCACAGTAAGGGTACTCATTGGAAAAAGAAACTAGGACTTGCCTGTGTACTTTCATAATCATTATGATTGCTCAAATGTCATTGTCCTAATTTCAGGAATATAATCCTTTGAAATACTCAATTTTCTTACTGCATGCAAGATTGGGCTTTGAATGGCAGCAATATGGTATTTCAGTTAGTGCGTGGTCTTGAATACACCTGAATTTGTCAAACTAATTCATCCCACATAGTAAAACTTGCTACTTAGCTCTGACAATTAATTTGTAAGTGGACCTCTGCAGATCCATGATTATTTGTTACTAAAAAAAAACAAATAAAAATCCTATTTGACTAAATTATCTTACATCCAATTCATTAAAAGAAGTATGTTCGGAATTAAAAAAAACAACACACACAATAGAATCCAACAGAAAATGCATTAATTTCCTTGAAAAATTTTTTAAAAGTAAAATTTTAAATAATTTAAAAACAAAAAATTGAGAAGTTCATTTTCAAGTGTCAATTGCAGTTCCAAATAATTTAAGAAGTAACCTGCATTATTTATATCCAGGAATTTCAGTGGAAAAGTTCTGAAAAAAAAAAATCACTCAATTGCATATAAATTTACAATTTGTTGGAAACCAATAATTTTATATAGATTAAAAACAGAAAACCACTGTTATTTATTTTTATTTTTAAATGATCTTAGAAAATATTTATAATATTACAATAATAACGAAATAAAAAAATACTCTAAATAGATACAAGCAAAATTTTTGTCTACCCCCCACCCCCCCTCAGTATGAACAATTTTCAATTAAAAAAATAATGGAACTTGTACTGTGGTACATACAGAACTGCCATTGATGCCAGCTTTTTAGCCAATGTTCTATTTGCATGACAAAAATTCTGACATTTTAAATCCTTTTGCTATTAATGCTATTTTCATATTGAAATAATTCTAGGCAAACTATTCATGAAAACTCTGTTTGATACATATTTAGAGGTGATATTAAAACAGATCTTAATTTCCCTATGCTAGTACTAAGTCAGCCAGCATTGCTGAAGCAAGGGAATTTATTTTCTGTGACATCCTTAGTGACAACTTATTACAGTGAACTGAAGGGGAACAAATTTTCAATGGCTGTTGGAATATAACATTGTGTAAAATGAATGATTTATTTAAAGAACTATTTTTTCTCAAAGTTGAAAAATCATGTTTCAGTGGAGGAAAAAGAAATAGACAGAAAAGAAAAAAAAATCTAAATAGTCCATCTCATATTGTTATGTGTCTTCACAGAAAACTGTTTATGAAAGAGTGCCGAATTTTAACTTGAAAGGACAGGTCCTTATTCAGCAAAACACTTTTTTTTAAATTAGTCTAGTATTCTGCTAATGAAGTATGCATACACATGCTCTGTGCATTACAAACATAAGGAGAAAAACTCTTGCCCAAGTAGTCTCTTTGAGAAGAGAATCCTAAACTCTCTAACACAAATTCTGACACACTGTTATTCATTAAATGAAATGAAAAAGTCAGCAGACTCTAGAATATGAAGCAGGGGGCTCTAGAACAAACAGAATCAAAGTAAGAGACTAGTGAAAAATTCAAGTCTGTCTATTTGGATTAACAAACTTACTGGGAAATACAGAAAATTCAGTAGAAAATTGTGGCTGTTATCATTCCCCAGAAAAAGTTTGTTAGACTTATCAAAAGGGGGAAGCGAGAAAGAAAATGCTCTGCACACTTCAACTAAACAAATATATTTCTGTGATATAGAAGGAAGAGAAATACTATGAATTAAGAACAAGTTTTATGTATGTGCCTATATTTCTAAAACCTAAATGAAAAAAAATCAGAATTACATGCAAAGAGGCAACAGACAATAATAAAAATATATACATATATATTCCAGTATCAGTTTTTACCTGGTTGAAAAATAGACAGACTTCCATCAGTATGTCCAAAGACTACTTTTCCTTTTTTCTTCGGATGCCATCTAAATAGACAGATATCTGACAAGAAACTATGTGCATCTCTATGTACAGTTACTCCACTGTCAGGTCCTGAGATAGTCCAAATGTACAAGGGACCTCTGTGGGACACAAATGCAACTGCATCACCTGCATTCCAGCACCAACTAAGTGACGCAGGAATTCCTGAAACACACAGGTAAACCTTGTTAGAACCAGAATAGGAAATTCAGTATATTACTGTTGGGCCCAGTATCAGCAACTGTCTTGACAAGCTGTAGAAACAATTATTCTTCTACATAAAAACTATTAGACTGAAATTTAAACAATATAAAAGTAATCTACAAGTATCCATATGCAGAAAGCAGAAATATTTCTCAAATTATTTTAATACTACTTTGATCGGCTGTATTTCATGATACTTACATTTGATTTCATTAGTGCCAAAGCCAATCACATATATGAAAGAGGTTAAATCTGATCCTGTAAACAATCCTGTCATTCATTCACAATTCCATCTACCACTATTGTTTTATTGCTAGCTATTTGCTATTAAGCTAGTAAAATAGTAAAATACTGACAATTTTACAATTTTCTTTTTTTTTTTTAAAAAAAAAACAAACAAAAAACATAATTTAATCTAGGGATAAATAAAACAGAGGCAGGTATTTGTGATAGAACTGGAAAACTCTGTAGTTACAGCAAACTCTTGATAACTTCTTTCTGGACATCTGCCAGTTAACTCTGTTGCGTAGCACTTACCTGTGAGGACTGCCATTTAAAGGTTTTGACCTTAACAATTCCAACGCTAATTATCCCCATAATTTAATAACATGTGTCTGAAGGGGTGAATGACAGTAAGACAAACTTCTCAAGATGAAGATTCACAACTGTTCCTATTTTGATACTTTAATGCTATTTTTGCTCTCTTTAATACTACCTTATTAATAGGATGTTTAAGTATATTATCCTAAAAATAATACGATTTTAGAAAATTTAAAATAAGAAAAAATATTACTTCACATGTATTCACTGGCTGAAGTAGCTTTTTAAGCAAGCAATGCGTTGAAAAATAAATATCAGCTTTCATATTAATGCATAATTTGAGCAAATATTCTGTTTGGATTAGATCAAATCATCGTGTGTTTCCCTACTTACTCCTTTTGCAGGATATGCATGATACACAAGATTTTCAGGGGTATTCTAAATCCGCTGAAAAGAACAGAGTAGAGAGTCCCAAAATATCTTGGAAGAACCTGAGATACTGATTGTCCTTGGGTTACACCTATTTTCCAAGAAAGCAAATGTAGGAGTCAAGCACAGCTGGAGAGATTGCCTATAAGAACAGAAATACAGGTGCTGGTTTTGACTGAAGGGAATGAGTGAGAACTGGGCAGGGAAAGGTGACAGGTCTAGACTTTCAATCCCCCTACACCTCTATTACAATCTTGTCAGCAGTTTCAAGTCCTTAGATAAGATGCAGGTGGACAAGAGTTAAGGTATTTAAACAAAAACTATTTTTCAATTTCGTTGATAATTTATACTTGAACCTGCTGAACACATGTTATTTGCTTTCACTTCTGTAAAGAATGCTACATCTTATTTTTCACTTTAACTGTAAAGTTATCATGAAAATACATGATCCAATGTTTAAATCTTAATTATTTATTCTTATTTCTTATGATAAAAAATGTTTATTTCTGCTCAACCAATAATCAATGACAAAGTAAATTCTTCAGTTGGTCAAGTACTTTAGAGAAAATAAACTTTTCACCAATTACTAGATACTTCAGAGCAATTTCCTCTAACACACTATCATAATTTTCTAAAACGAACTATAACAATCAGAAGAATATTGTGTTATGCAATTATTAAACCACTGGCCTACTGAATGCTTTGAATTTACTTTATGTCAAGTATTTCTGATACGTGGAGATGAAAAGAACTTTATTGAAAAATAGATCTCCATGTTTGAAGTACCTTTTGTGTTGTCCAGCTTGGCCACAACTTTCTGTTCAGTCACATTCCAAATAATTACTAAACTGTCTGCACTGGCACTTGCAAACATATCAGGATTGTGCGGACACCAGGATATGGCTGTGATTGTCTTCTTATGCTCAGACATAATTGCCCGGAGCTTGAATTCATTGTAACGGTGATCCAGCTAAACAAAAAGTAAAAATTCATTTTAGAAATACATATTTTGAAAGCTCACTTTAAATACTGTTGGGTCAGAGAACTGCTCATGTAACAGGCTTACAAATGAAATTTTTGTGGATTAACAATTCTCAGTACTTGACATTTAAATAAATGAAATTCCTATGTATTTTACTTACACTGAAAAGGTGTCAAATATTCAATTATCCCAAGCACTATTAGCATTCTATTGTTTTCACTTATAAACTATTATCACAGAATCACAGAATTGTCTAGGTTGGAAGAGACCTCAAGATCATCGAGTCCAACCTCTGACATAACACTAACAAGTCCTCCACTAAACCATATTGCTAAATTCAACATCTAAACGTCTTTTAAAGACCTCCAGGGATGGTGACTCCACCACTTCCCTGGGCAGCCCATTCCAATGCCTCACAATCCTCTCAGTAAACTTCTTCCTAATATCCAACCTAAAACACACTTGTGCCACTAGTGACCAGCCTCCAGCTGGATTTGACTCCATTCACCACGACTCTTTGGGCCCAGCTATCCAGCAAGTTTATAACCCAACGAAGCGTACGCCAGTCTAAGCCACAAGCAGCCAGTTTCTTGAGGAGAATGTTGTGGGAAATGGTGTCAAAAGGCTTGCTGAAGTCAAGGTAGACCACATCCACAGCCTTTCCTTCATCCAGCAAGTGTGTCACATTTCCATGAGGGCAACCAAGTCGTAGTCTGCCTGCTGCACGATGGCTTCCAGCTCCTCCTGTTTGTTACCCATGCTGCGTGCATTAGTGTAGATGCACTTCAGTTGGGCCACTGCCTTCTCTCCCAGCCTTGCCATTGTTACCCCTGGCACAGCTCTAACAAGCCTTCTTTCAGCCCTGTCTCCTTTCTCACCTAGTTTAAAGCCCTCTCAATGAGCCCTGCCAGCTCCTGGCCAAGAATCAGTTTTCCCCTTACAGATAGGGACCCGTCTGCGGCCATCAGGCTGGGTACCAAGTTAAGCACCCCATGGTCAAAAAAAACAAAATTTCTGTGTTGGCACCAGCCTCTGAGCCATGTGTTTATCAGGTGGGCTTTCCGTGTCCTCTCTGTACCCTTTCCTGCCACCGTAGGGATGGACAAAAACACCACCTGTACTCCTGCTCCATTCACTAACTGTCCCAGTCCCCTGAAGTCCCGTTTGATGGTTCTCTCTTCAATGTCATCACTGCCAGCCTGGACTATTAAAAGAGGATAATAGTCAGAGGGGAGAACCAGGTTGGGAAGCTTTCTGGCAATGTCCCTGACCCTGGCCCCAGGGAGGCAGCAGACTTCCCTATGGGTAGGGTCAGGTCGACAAATAGGTCCCTCTGTTCCCCTGAGAAGGGAGTCGCCCACAACAATCACCCTTCTTTCTGTCCTGGTGAAGGCAGTCCTGAGGCGTGGAGTTGACTTCCTTGCCCTAGGCATCCTCCTGGGAAGACTTTCTACCTCTTCCTCAGCTACTGGTCTTCTCAACCTCCAGGGTCTCAAACCTGTTGTGGAAGGGCACCTGGGAAGGTCGGGCTGGTGGGGGAGGGCATCGCCTGTGATATCGAGCAGGGACCTGTTTGCATTCCTCCTCAACTCCTAGGTCCCCTGCCTCTGCCTGACAGCAACAGGGCAGAGGGTCCACCCCCAATTGGGGTGTCTCACCCTGGGGCCTGTCCTTCAGGTCATGCAGGGAGTTGCTCCACAAGTCTATCTCATGCTCACACTCCCTGATATCCCTCAACCTCTCGACTTCCTCCTTGAGTTCTGCCATGAGGTGGACCAGGTCATCCACCTGCTCGCACCTCACGCACACAGTCTCTTTGCCCCCCACAGGTGGTAGCAACAGGCTCATTATATTTCTTTAAAAACTGCACTCTAACATGATTTTTATATAAGGATACTAAAATGCATTCTTTACAGTTAATCTACATTTCCATGTTCCATCCCTTGAGTTTGAAACCTAACTCCTTAATTTGCTTGGTCCAGTAAAAAAAAAACAAAAACAAACAAACCAACAAAAACAAAACAAAACAAAAAACCAAACAAACATGGAACCCCAAACCTGACACAGAAAAGTTTATTTTAATCCCACAAGCAGCGTAACTCATGAAGTTCAAGTAAGGTTATCCTTATTTCATGCAGTATTTCTCAATCTGAAAATTCTATGTGATAGCATTTATACTTTTTTTACATGTTGATGCACAGTAATCGGGGACTGTAAATGACCACACTGCTGTGCAGTTCAGAAACAAAGAAAGTAATAAGTTATTCCAAACCAAAGATAACGTGGGCCACTGAATCCACAGCTCTGTAGCTCCATCTTCAAAGTTTCCCAGAGCGGATTAAAAACTGCTTCAAATTACTACTTCTACGCTACAGCTTCAAATGAAACCAAAGAATTGCTTCATTTCTCTCTCAAAAGCTGTTATTCTTTGACAGATTTTCATTCATCTCAGACATTTGCTGGATTGAGAGCCTTTTACAAATAATTCCAGATACGTACAACTTCAAATACAATGCTTACACATCAACTCTATGCACTATTTTTAACTAGCAGAAAAAAAAATACTTTGAAAGAGGTATCTTGAATGGGAGATTGAGTTTTATACAGATATCTTCTCAGCAGTAATCATACTTTCAAAAGCATAATAGAAACACATATTGAAAGGGCTCAAAATGAGATAAGCAATAATGTAAAATAACTAGTCTGTTAAATATAAACAATCTTACCTGATAAATATAAATAGCAAGGGTAGCACAGTAGGCAAATCTGTCCCCACTAGCAGCACACACATCTTTGTTCCACGGCTGACATCCAGCAGCTAAAAGACCCACTTGTTTCACCTGTGACATTTTTGCCTTTAAAACAGAAAATCATTAACTACAACATGAAGGCAGAATGTTAAACAAAAGAACAATGCAGTTTTGTTCCCATGCTTAATGCATACGTATCTTAACAATATAGCTAACCTTCATGTTTTAACAGTAAAATCTTGTGTTTATGAGGTATAAACAAACAACCAGAAATACACTGACCAGACATTCACGGGCTTCGGTGTGAAGCATGGCAGGGATTTTATAACCACTCACAGGAGTCTATTTGTGGGAGTGGAAGATAGCACATGAAAACCTGAATAGATCTTGGTTTGCAGTAGCTGAAGCTGTTCTTCACCATGTTTATTTTCTCCTACACTCAGGTTCAAAACTTTCTAAATAAAAGCATAATGCTCTGCACAAAATCACACAAACAATATTTGACCACTACTGTGAGTGCAAATTTTCTCTGCTATGTATGACGGAAATATCCACTTGCAGGGAATTTAAAAGCTGTAACACAAGATCCTTGTAAGAACAGTGAAACACAAGAAATAGTAAGAAAAAAACCAACATATACTAGACATTTTTGTAATATTGTTTCTCAAACTACTTGTTGTGCTTAAAATGAGGGGACTTTAACATAAAACCACAAGAAATGCCCTATTGAGCCAGATCAATTACATGCCTAGGTCAATATTTGATCAATGGTAATGTCAAAAGGCTGGCTAGATAGAGCACGAGCATGGCCATTTCCCCATTGACATACCAAGAACGCACACATTTACAAAGGAATTGTTTGCTGAACCTTTACTCACTCTCTGCATATTAATACTTTTATCATACTGTTATTCTCAATTTTATAGTACAATTCACTTCAGTCTCATCCTTATAAGACTATGGATCATTAACAAAGTGCTGCAATATCTTCAACCAAAACACTGTTACCAACACAAAGGCTCAATATATTAAATGCTACCAAGATGAAACATAACAAATCAATACAAACACATACTTTCAATTAAAAGCACACTAAATTAGGAAAATAATTTCCTATCAGTAGGCACTTTTCATCAGGACTTCATTAATTATTTTGCTTTTTTAGAAAACGAAAAAACACAAAAGCAACACAACAGGGCTTGTTTGTGTTTTATTTATTAAGGAAATCTGGCAAGTCATTTAGATGCATGTGAAGAAAGAATTCTGCTAAGGTTTTATCTGTGGATAGCTTGGCTATTCCATATGCATATACTAGTGACAGGCACTAGCCTTTCACTATTTTATTGAGGTAAATTTTTTATTTATTTTATATATTTGAGAAATGCAAGTGTTATTGCATATGGAAGTACATTCTGGCATAACTTCAACCATAATTACATTTATATACCATATCAAACTTGGAGCTCAGAGTAAAAACTCACTAAGAAGCAGAAAACTCAAAGTTTTCTTTTATGAGATATGAAAGTATCCAGAAATAGTTTAGTTAAATTATTATTTATGAAGCATAGTTACATGCTTACAAGAATAAACCAGAACACTTTGAACCAAAAAAGCGTCTCCGCTAAGGAGAGGCTCACTTCATTATTTATTTAGTACGTTAACAATTTTTTAGTGCTATTTTTATAAATAAACCATGAAAGTAGTAGTAATAAGAATACTGGAGGGACCATGCCTTTGTGGCAAAGGAGGCTAAAGGTATCCTGGGCTGCACGAGAAGTGCTGCCAGCAGGTCAAGGCAGGTTATCCCCTGTACTCAGCCCTGGTGAGGCCACACCTGGAATACTGGGTCCAGTTCTGGACTCCCCAGTACGAGAGACATGGACATAGTAGAGAGAATGTAATGAAGGAACTTGAAGATGAGCAAGTGACTGGATCATCTCTCTCACGAATAAAGGCTGAGAGAGTTGGGACTCTTCAGGGAAGAGAATGCTTGGGGAGGATCATATCCATTTGCACAAATATTTGAAGGAAGGCTGTACAGACAGAGCCAGGCTCTAGTGGTGCTGAACAGTAGGCAATGGGCACAGGCTGAAACACAGGGTTTTGCCCAAACATATGGGAACACTTTTCTACTGTGCAGGTGACTGTTGCCCAGAGCAGTTATGGACTCTCCATCCTTAGAGATACTCAAAAGCTGTCTGGACATGGTCTGCTCCAGGCAGCCCCACTCAAGCAAGGGTGGGGTTTGGACTAGAGCTTCAGAGGTCCTTTCCAACCTCAACCATTCTGTGATTCTGAGATGTAAGAAAACGTTCACAACAAGCCTTGGTAAATTTATTTACAGCAGATGAGTAGGGAAGGCCACCAATTTTTACAGAATTTCTGAATCACTTAAAAACCAGTCCTCATGTGACACAAAGCCAGGTTCAACCCAGTTGCAAATGGATGCAATGCCAACTCCATCAACCTGAAGACATACTTATGACTTTTTGATCACTCCAGTGGCCTAACAACTGCAACTGAGGCTGATAAGGATGACTAGGTGGATCACAACATGGTGATCTAAGTGTCAGAACAAAGTCCAAATGACTGCAGAAGGAATCCAAGGAAAACTATTGTACTTGTATCAGTAAGAGCACCCGTAGAAAAGATTCTTCTTGGGCAGATGGGTGGAGGAAAATTTAGCTGAGTTTCACCATATCGCTGCGTGCTTCAGCGTGGGCTCTGGTAAGGTCCACACATGACAATTTACATCTGCAACTACACTAAAGAATGTCTCATTTAAGGACATACTTATACTGTGGATAGGTAAACAGACTGAAGGACATTATATGGAAAAACACTACATGGAGTAAGGAGGACGGGGTCTTTAATTCAAGGAACTGTGCCTATAAATGTAAAAGGTGAGGAGAGTTATGGTCAATTTACCAAGCATCAGGTAAATTTAAGCCCCACAAAGGAGAGGGAATTAAAAAAAAAAAAAAAAAAAAAGACTTTTGATATGAAGCAACGCTAAAAGCATTTGTTGATTAAGTGTAAGGGTTGTTTTTGTACAACTACAGCAGTGACCTATAGTGCAAAGGGAACTATCAGGCTATATCGACAAAAACTTATGAGAAAAGTATTATGTATGTATTAAAATGAAATTCCAATACTAGGGATGAAAACGAAGCTGAATGATTAATTTTATTTTAATTTTTTTCTTACGTGCTTGGGGCATATACTTGGCACATAAACATTCCGTAAATGCTATAAATTGCATTACCCTGCAGTTCATTTACAATCCTTCTCATGCTATCAATAAGAGTCCCTAGGAAATCAATTTATCTTATTAATTAACGAATCATCATCGCTACCCCCACTCTCACAAACTGACAAAAGTAAATAGTCTCCAAGTTTCTGAATTTGCCACTTAGTCTTTTACTTCTTAATAAGATTACAAAATCCAAAGGCCCTTTCTTTACAAGTATCAATCACATTCAGAAATATTTGTGTTTTGGGCATTTAGAACTGCAACAAAGATTTCTTCCAGTCACAATAAAAAAATAGCTGGCACCATTAACAGCCATGTTTTCTGAAATTAAAGTCATCCAGCTGACTACATAAAAATTTACTAAAACGCAAAATAGCGTAACGAGCTAAAACTCAGAAAGTAATGGTCTAACAATTAAAACTGTGGATACAAAAAATTTTTGTGAACACAAAAATAATGAAAATTGGAAAAAACAAACAAAACCTAAACACATGAATAATCAGAAGGTAGATACATAACATTAGATTTTCATAGGTTTAATTTATAGATTAACTGCATATAAAAGTGATTAAAAAATGAACTCTTCTTTAAAAATTAATAGTCCACAAATACATAATTAACAGATTTGTCTCATATTTTGTACATATTCTCTTGCTTTTCTTTTTTTTTTTTTTTTAAACAAAACAACAACAACAACAACAACAAAAACAAACTTCTTTCTTTACCTGGAATCTTTATATTCCTGATTTGATGAAGTTTAATCTCTAAGAAAATATTTTAAATCTAGTTTTATTCATGGTTTGATTATAGGCAAAACTAACTGGAAGTTAAAAACTCAAATAGATGATAAACCAGAATTTCTTTTTTTTTTTTTTTTTTTTCTCTCCATAGTAACGGCATACCTGTCTTGTAGGATTCCACAGTAATCTATATTAAAAAAAAATCCTGTTATCATAATCAGAAGATTGTCTTTTTCACCTTCATATGAGAGAGGAACGTAATTGTTGACTATATGAAAATTAATCTATAAGAAAATATTATTCTAAGCAGCTGAGAAGGATTTTAAGCGTAAATGCTGCAATCTAGAACAACCACCACCTGCTGTATTTACAGTTACCATCATCACACAAAACTGACTAGCACTTTGGGTTTGGAGGTGGTTCCATTATTAGTACTATATCCATGTTTTCCATGCTGCTTATTAACACACCTAAGAGACCTAACATGTTTTTTGTTTGTTTGTTTTATCAGGACATTTGTGTAGTTTCAGGATATTTTAAGTCTTCAAATGCATTCGTCACTGATTAGATTTCAGGCTACACTAATCATGATCAAAAAACTAAAAACTCAAAAAAAAAAAAGCTAAAAAACTATTTCAGCCTAGTTCTAAATGTATGCCTGTAAATTTTACTGGGTATGCTGCACCAAGTACTGTTTTCCAAATAAAAGAACACATCTGACTATGCTTTCTCTTTATTCCACACTTACGTTAAAGACAAAAGGTAGCTTTAATTTTTTTGAAGAAATTCACCATAAGAAACTTCACGCATAACTTAAATTTAAAGCAACTGTTTTTGATATTGTATTTTTTTTTTTCTTAAGATCTGATATCCAAATGAAAATGTCCCCTCAGTAAGATTACCATTTGGATAAAAAATGCTGCTTTGTGATACTCCATTATTTCACTCCAGTTAGTAGCTTATGCTTAGGAAGCATTATTAAACTTTGATTCCTAATACAGTTTTTTCCTTAGGTTAAAAAAAATAAAAATATTCACAACTGAAACTACATTGCATATGTAAAATATTTTGAGCTGTATTTTAACAAGCACTTTAAACTTGATTTGCTAATATGTGCTGTTTTAACCTTGTTAATATTTCCCTTTCCCTATTCTTTAAATATATTGTAATTAGTAAGAAACATTTGCTTTGAAATGCATTATAATTGTATCTTGAAGAAGAAATTGCAGTTGCGTGACACTGTTACGTCTCTCAAGTACCTTGTATCAAAGCAGTTTCTTGCAGGTCTTTTCAGCCATTACAGATTTCTGTTGGACATGCTTATAGTACATGAGATAAAACAGCATTCACCAAAACAACACGAGTAAAATGGCAAAAATCTACAAATGCAATATAAATGAATATATATTATAGACATATATATGACTATACATGTTGCATTTTAAATAATGGAGATTTTTTTTCATCTTTTGTTAAAAATATTTTCTTTCAATATAAAGGATATACAAACAGTTATACTAGGCTCTGAAGAATACACTGGAAAAAAATGTGAATATAAAAATACTGCACTGGGAAAGCTATCAAAGGATGCCCACAGTTTCCAAGGAGATGAGGGGAAGAGGGAGGACAACAAAAACCTTTTTTTTTTTTTTTTTTTTTTTTCCCCAATTGGCATGAGCAGCAACATTTAAAGTCCTTCCTTGCTGCTAAATATAGGAAAAAAATAAATTGAAATTCTGTATTCCACAGAGGTAATATTATTTAAAAATAACATCTGAATGGACTAGATACATAGACATGGCTATATATCAATGACTTAGAGATAAATGCCTAATAATCCCTACCTTAGCATAGGTATCATTTTTTGTAAACCACTTACGAATTTCCATGTTCATTCCAATACCTTGCTGCTCCCAAAAATGTAAAATCTTGTTCTGGTTGTCGAATTATATCACTTAACTTGACAGATGAAGAAACTAAACCTTGATGTTCACAGAATAATGCAGTTACTAAAGGATGCAGGAGAAAAGACTGAGCATTGTGTCGCACCCACCACACACACAGCAGCGGTGTCAGTAGCCTGGCAACTGCAGCTCTTTAACAGGCACCATTTTAATTTCAACCTAATTCCTTTTCCTCTGCTTCAGGTACTCAGTGCATTTCATTGTTTGTTGTTTTTTATCTGACTACTACAGCAACATTTACACATTAATAACAGCTGTTTAAAGCCATCACTTGGCACCCTTTAATTATCAGGAGCTATGCTTGCACGTTGCAAATATTCCCAAACTTACAACCATCAACCACAACAAATAACGTGCACCCACACTGTGAGCCTCTGGGGTCCATATGAGTACATCTACAAAGTGGCATGTGCACAGAAGTGAATATACAGTATCCATACGTTAATCATTACACTTCTGTATAGACCAAAAGGCTGGTCAATCCAGCTGGAGCAGCTGTATGTACTCAGGTGTCAAGTGCTTCTGCTTCCATTAGTTCTATTGTCACTATCATTCAATTAAGTGTGTATGTTTTCTTACAAAGAAAACTTGCTGTCACACCTGTAGGGGTGGCACGCACCAGTATTACCTCTCATCCAGTCCATCGTCCCCATTTTTCGGGAATGTCAATGATAATGTCATAATTAAAGACCTACTTTACTGACATAAAAAAGTCTCTTTAAAAAACATTCGACATACGCGTCCAACTTTGTAGGAAAATCCATTAGAGCTGAAAACATGATGTGTGAACCACAGCATTTCACATTCATTGCCCTATTCAACTGCCAGTTCGAAGCACCGGAGAATGGACAAAGAATTCACCTCGTTAAAAACATGGAGGTCTTTAAGCATAACGAGAAGTCTCTTCATGTCTGCAAGACAGAGCAGTTTTTCGGTGTACTGAATAATTGAAGACGACTTTGAATTTTAGCAAGATTCTTCAAAAATATCCAAAACCTGGGCTAGATTCATGTTAGGCAAATGCTGGCTGCAAATCTCCTAATGCATGGAAAACAACCTAACAAGTGTTCAAAGTGAGCATAATCAGTTATGACACTAGTCAGACACTGACTAGGAAAAGCACACCTTTAAAAAAAAAAAAAAGAAAGAAAAAGAAAAACTTTCTACTAGTTTTCACAATGATTTTAAACCTCCACAATAAACACAAAGCCAAAGCACTATGTGCCAGCTCAGCAAACAGAGATTCTTCCATTTATCTGCTCCCCTAATCCCTTTGTACAGGCACGAATACATCATTTGTGCAATTATAATCAGAGTTGTCCTTCTGCAGACTGGTATTTTTGCCCATGTCTGATGACATGGCATCAGACATGGGGCAAAGATATGTAGTAAATGACAAAAAAAATTTTTTTTTGAAACAATTTTGATCAAATGTTTCTCTTTGTATTTCAGGTCAGAAGTATATAAACATATCCAAGGGAATCAACAGTAATAGAACACTATTTCAAAGCCAAGCACTCAGGTATTAGAAATTATAATAAAGTAGGTGCTGTATGAATTTTTAACTCAGCCACTTCGACTAGCTATGAAAACGTCGCTAAGGATATATTTTTATATTTATAATCCACACTCATAAACCCTCCACAATTTCAAATTCCTTTTCCACAACACACAGAGAAGCATCTCATGGACATGACTATAAGAATTTTAAAGCAGATACAAATTCTTATCTGAAATTAAAGTCAAAAATTAAAGTCAAAAACATTAATCTAAGACAGATACCCTGCTTAGAAAATGTAAGGATAATAATTTAACATTACAAAAACTAACTTGGCAAAAATTTTGCAAAGGAGCATTCTTGACTTTCTTGACTACACTACTTGTATAGTTTAATGTGAGTATCTTTTAATGTGCAACTTTACAACGACAATCTAAATAGAAATACTAGGGTCTGAAACAGACTAAGGAGAAATGCTGATGATTCATTAATACATCTCCAGGAATCTTGAGCTACATACAATCAACCTGAGATACATAACAGTGGTAACAAAACTAGAGTATTTATTATTTATCTGGTACAAGAACTCCAGCTTTTAGATGCCTTATATAATACATATAACCACGTCTTATCTCGCTATAAAACATCTCATTCCCTCCATAAGAATTCTGTTCTCATCTTCCAACCCAGAGCTACCACAATCACCAGAAGATTGCTTTTGTGCTGGCTACTTGCCAAGAAAGAACTTGTGATATCAGATGAATTTACCTCTGGGCACATCTCACATCCAAGTCCCTGATGAACACCGATTAACAGATTATTCTACATCAGAGACATTCATATGGTAAGAGACATGTAAAATTACAACAGTTGAAAAAGCATTAAAAATCTGCTAGTTTTTAAATATTTATGAACATATAAATGACATTACCAAGTGATACATGACAATACAATTAAAAAAGCTGCTGTCCCTTATGTTTCAGTAGCATCATCTGCATTCCGATTCAACAGCTAAGAAAATACTATCAAAATGAGGAATAGAAATTACAAAAATACATGGTTATGTAAAGGAGCTTAATACAGTGCAAGAAATGTGACTTATGTTCACTTCTCACCCTAAATCTATGAAAGCAGCAGTAGATCAAGCTTGCCCAAGGCATGCAGTTAACAAACATAAAAGGAATTCAAGATATCCTGCAAATGTTGCTATAGTAACCACTCCTCCTCTACAGAAAAATGTTAGGAAAAAAACTGCACAAATATCCAAGGTACAACTTGGAAATGAACCTAGATGAATTTCATCTCCCCCAATTTTGCTTGGTTTTATTCAATTAACGCCTATAATTAGTTTATTCCATGCAGAGTATATTCTTTCCTCCCCATACAAGAAGCTTAAGTGCTCTATTTCTATCTCATTAGATATTAAAGGGTTCTAGTCATTAAATTATGCAAACTAAAAATACAAACAGCTGTCCACTGAACTTCCAATATATTTCATCCAGCTAGAAACATTTTAAAATCATTTTTGATGTCATTATCTATGATTCTAGATCCCAATAAAAGTACTAAAAAAATCCCTTCTTAGTACCATGGAAACATTAATTTTGGTGCTAGTAATGTAATAAACAGCAGCTTAAAGAAGAGAAACAATGGAGATAAGAAAAAATATTAATTTAAACAAATCTTACTCGTTGTTGTCCTTCATACCAATCATCTTCATCAAACCAGTGGGAAATGTAAGTCATCCAAGCCATGACAGAAGGCACAGTGGAAACTAAAAATACAAAACCTGAACATATGCAAGTATGATGAGCTCAGTGCTAAACTTTATTCAAAACTAAACGCTACCCAGATCTGAACTCTATGACATGATTCTATACCAGTAAGCTTTTAATTCTTAAACATATAATCTGAATGCTGTTAGCAGCAATTTACATTCTATCTATGTATAGGATTCTGAACTGGAACACAGAAACCAGCACTAAAACAATTAATGAATTACATATTGCTGTCTTTTAAATTAAAGCTGGTCAGTGTTTCAAGCTTGATTTTACAGTGCTTCTGATCTCTGAAAACGAGGTGCTGTTTGAATCATTCTTATTTGCCTCCTAAAAAAAAAAAAAACAAACATTTTTTTCTTCCCCCCCCCCAAAATGTACTGTCTGTAAGAAATGTGGTTCAGTGCACAAAAGCTAGTGTTAAAATGTAAAATACCTTCAGAATCATGGCGTGTAACGTGTTTGGGTTATGTAGGGAGTGGCTTCAACTGGCAGAGGAGGAGTGGTCACAACCTTTGCAAATGCAGAACATCCTATGTTTAACAACATTAAAAAACAAACAAACAAAAACCCACAAAAGCACTGTATTTCCATCACAGCCAGCAGAGCCTGAAAGGCTCGCGGCAGGGGCTGGGAAATGTAGAAAGCCTGATTTTCCCTAATTCATCGGAATGCTTCTTTTCTCTCCTTCAGGATAGTCTCATAGATCTGATTATTTATTCCTTCTGCAGCTAATTATAATTTTTTGGTATGCTCCTGAGTTTCATGTCAGACAGCGCAGTGTACCAAGGAAAAAAAAAGAGGTGGGAAGGGAAATAAAAAATGTATTGTTCACACCACAATTCAGCACTGCAGCAGCACATTTCATCAGCTGTGCTCTTTAGGACGTTATCATACAAAGCTTTCCAGCTGTGTGGTTACAGCAACTATCAAATCCTCAAGAAATTCCAGAGAACTAAAATAAAAATCCCAATTCCCTAAGAAGCTTATAACCCAGACAACCCATGCCCTTCTGGACTGGATTAACAAGTTGTTTCCCCAGTTATTAATACAACAAATGCAAAAGCTAGAATTGTTCAGTCAACAAATAAACAAAGCAAAGTGAGAAAAGAGCAGCCTGAAGTGTCAGATATTAACTCGGTGTTGGTGGTCAGCATTACTCTGTTTTAAAAGAGCAGAATTCCCTCAACATCACTATGCACCTCAGTGTCAGCACCAGTCTTACTCCAGCACAGTTTCCATTAAGACTATCACAAAGAAGTTAAGTTCTCAAATACACAGCAGGCAAATAAAGAATAGAAGCAATACTTTTATTTTTTAACCTCTTAGTCAGAAATTATGACACCCCAGGGGAAAAAGAAATAAAATAAATCAAGACACCCACTACATTTCTGGAAAGTGGCATTCCCAGATTAACAAAAGATGGTTTGTTGTTATGTAGTATTCCAGACAAACACACGAGAATGAAAAGGAACTTCCCACCCTACTACTGAAACTTTTCAGATTATTTGCCTATCAAGACTTCACCTCAACCACAAACAATGAGCAATTCTGTGTATGTTGCAATCTCATAAAATATATGGGAAATACAGGATTAATTCAGACACATCTCACACAGCTGAAGAAATGCCTGACAGTAGTCTTGGTCTATGACTAAATGATAAAGATGTTGCTGATGTACCTCTCTTGGGAAAGAAAATTTTACAGTATGCTAAACGAATCATACCCGCATTATTACTGCTTCTTATACCCTAAAATCATAATTTCAAACAGATTTATATTACTATTTTTAGGAAAGCCTTTGCTTACAGGCTGCTTTGCCCCTGTATAAGGGCACCTTGCTCAGGATTCTGAACGATGTTAATCATCACCCCTAGTTAAGCACTAACTGAGCTTTGTTGCTGTTCAAAGCCTACAGCAGTCCCATGATGTACGTGAACTGAGTTTTCTAGTCTGAGCACCAACACGTTAGTATGACAAGTCTGTCAAGAGAACCTAACACCGGCTCACATTTAGTGTCAGGATCATCAGGGACTAAATGAATAGAGATACTGTATTACCCTTTCAACAAACTGGTGATACTTTCAGCTCAAAGGTATAGATGCAATTAAAATCTTCACGTGACAGTGGATGGGAACTTAAACTGCTGAAAACTGTTATGATTACCTGTAAATAAAGCAAAAAGCTTTGTCTCAATTATATATGAAAAAAATAAGACAAGAAACACTAGTAGCTGCAAATGCATCATAGGCCATTTATCTTTGCCTATTCCTGCATCCGTTTCCAACTGCTGGCAAAAAACAGTAATCATCCAGTGGAGGATGAAGTAAAACTCCATGTACTAATATTGCAATAAAGATATGTGAAAAATCTCAAACCATATAATCCCTTAATTTTCTATAACTAAATTTAACATTATTAAACGTTTCCTAAATCACTTAGCATGCAGTTAACCAAAAATCCACTTGTACAGCTAGCAAGTCTTCTTTTCTTCTTTCTTTTAAGGGCAACCAAAGGTACCATGACATCAAAGTCCTAATACAACAAACTGAAAAACTGAGTTTTTGTTCAAGCACTGGATATTAGTAAAGTATTTGAATAGATTAGACCAAAAGAGACTTCTTTAAGGTGTATACAGCCTTAAAGCAGAAGGCCCAATACATCTATTTAAAATATTCCAGAAGGAATAAAAAAAATCTTATTCATTTCATGCAGAAATAATTTTTTAATTCTTGAGCTGATATCAACTTAATGAAAAATGCTACGACGCAAATATTTCACAACCCTCCCTTTGGAAATAGGTACTCAGCAAACGTAAGAATTATTTTACACTTTTAAGAGTCAGGACTTACCTCCTAGGGAACAATTCTGATAAAGTAACTGTATTTTAGAAAGTGAAGTTTTTATGCATACGTATTAATTAATATGTAAACATATGATACAAAGAAAATAATATTGTCAATGTGTGATACAAGTCAAAAAGATCCATTAATGTTTAGTTCTCTCAAACTTATCATTTGGGGTGGAAATTGCATTGCTATGAGTTGTAATATAAGAGAGAGAAATATATACAATTATAAAAACATATTTTAGAGAAATCAAAGATCATACTCTGGTATCTTGCCAGATGCAGCACTTCAGCTTTTTAAAATTGCCACGCACGTTTTATAAGGCAAGTGAGATATGCAAACTAAACCAACTAAACGCATACAAAAATAGTATTCTGGATGTAATGCTGGTTTGGATAACTTCACAATGCTTAGCACCTTCTGCATCTGCAGTTACATTAGAATGTGTTCAAGAGTGCTGTCCAGACCGACCACCGCAGCCTTCACCAAGTCCCACTGTTACACTGAGACTGTGTTTCAGGGCTGTGAATGAGCCAGGCCAAATTCTACAGCTCCACACAGGTAGTCTGGCAATGCAGGATCACACTGTTTTATCCCCTTCACATAACTGTGCAATATTTATTCCTTATCCCTTTGTCTGGACTTGTAGGATGAGTTTCCATTAGGAGAAGAGCTCTTACCTACTTGTGATAAAACTAACAGGGTGCATCACGAATAGGCTGCTTTGCAAGGATTTGAAGCCAGGAGCCAAAGGTAACAGCAAGGCACACAGGGGGGTGGCCTTGCTGACTAGGGGCACAGTCCCTTGGTAGTCAAGAGGTCTGGTGATGACAACCAGGTTCAGCTGATAGTCCAGGGATCACCAGACAGGTTCACAAGGACAAGGCAAATCTGAGACCAAGGGATGAAGCCAGCAAGGCCGGGCACAACATCCTCATGGCACAATTTGGGCAAAAGACAAAGACAGGGGCCCAAGCTTTAATACTGCTCTAGAGCCAGTGGGCAGAGGTGTGTGAATGGAGGTCCCAGACAAGGTTTCTCACATGTCTTTCCCCAAATTTAGCTGTTTTCACAGTCTGATCCAAATTTATACAGCTGCACCAAAGCAGAGCTTGCTGTGAACACGGTGTTAAACTCCCAGCACTGGGAAAAAAAAAAAAAAAAAAGGTACCTACAACAGGAGACTACAGAGAGAGTTATGGGCTGCTCAGGCCAACGAGAGCCTGGGTGTTGGTGAAGCAGGAGATGCAGAGTAGCAGCACTCTCAAATCCACATCACCAACAGGTCAGGCACTCCTGTAGGCTGGCAAGAGGTCACCACCTTTGGATTCTGATTTAGAAGGATCTTTAGCTTGCATCCCTATGGCCAATTTTATCTTCTCACAGCATGACACTGATTAGCAAGAAGCTGCTGCTGCTGGCAGCATTAGCTTTGAGAAGGTAATGTTCAACTACTTGTGGGTTCTGAAAACCTCCTCTGCTTACTGAGTCACTGGTATCCTCCACCTCAACAGAGAAATAAAAACTTCTGTCTTGGTGCCATGAGATGTTTTTTCTTGTTTTGATCTGCTTGATATCTCCCAAGCGAGTTAGAATGGGGTAGACAGACAGAAGTGGAACAAAGGATATGGTTAATAAGGTGAAAGCTACAGTGGGGACGGGGGGAACCTGCTATACTGTCTAGCTCCCCAGTGTCAAATATGCCTGGATGCTCCATAAGCCAAGCCTCTACTGAAACAAAAGACCATATAAAGTGTAGATGGACTGAACCCCACAACTGCAAGCTCTGAAACCACAAGCTACAGGGATTCATAGAAGCTTGCTGATTCAGGATGAAGAACACAAACTAGGCAGATAAAGGAAAAGGATGGAGTACACAGCTTATTGGGTGGGTAGGTCATACAGGAGGTAATAATGGCCATTTCTACTTACACATACAAGCAATTCCTATGAGGGATGTTACATATGTGATCAGCACAACTGTAGTAAGCAGCTGTGTGCTACCATAGAATTCAGAACACAAACCAATAAGTTTGGGAACTCTTCACATAACGTGTGTATATTGGGGAAATCAGGTCTGTACTCTGCTATGCTATTTTTTTTTCTTTCAGCTTTACCACTTAGTAACATTTGTAGTCTCAGATATTGAGACTTCACATGAAATTGCTTTTCTAGTTTCTGAGCACAATCTGTCAAGGATAACAGAAAATGTGCATATTCACAGAACTACTGAGTATGAAGTGACAGCAGATCATTCAACCACACGTACAAGGGTCTTTAATCCTTATTTGCATTCCTAAGTCAAGTTAGTCTCAAAGCAGTTGAATACTAAACTGTTTAATATAATTTCAGAATCAGAAGCTTCCTCTTGCTTCAAGAAGAGGATTTCGTTGCAAATGAAGACTTACTTCACTGACAATGAGGACCTCTGATTACTTTAAGGGTGGCTCCTCAGCAACACAGAAAGCACATACACTATAAAATTTCCTTTAAGACAGAGTCCAACAAGAGTAAGATAGGTTTTGGATTGTTGTTGTTTTTTGTTTATTTATTTATTTTTACAACTGCTTTTAATCATTCTGCTTTTTACAATAAGGATAGATGTACAATTTCAGTATAATGACAGTGCCTGAGCTGGTCACCATCTCCAGTAATGCAGATAAAACAGATGAGTAATTAGCCCCAAAGTTTGGCTTATAAGGCATAAACACACACACACCAAAACAAAAACAAAAACGACAAGGATAAAATCGAAGTGATGGTAAATTGTGATACTTTAGCATAAAAACATCAACATGTGTGGGTAAAGTTCAGAGTTACAAAATTCAAGACTTACAAAATTAATGATTTTCTTCCATTTGTTTATGATATGAAAGTTGATCTTCGGGACACTCTTGTGCAGGTAACTTTTCACTAAGAGATTAAGCTACTGCCCTCTATAAAGGCATGATATGGGATGTGTCATAAAGGATAAGCTGAAGAGTATTGTGGCCTCAATCCCTATACACTAAAATATATTCCTGAATCTAACATACACACATAGCTTATCTAGAAAACAAAGGATAGAAGATTTCAGTGACATTTAGATCATTATTTTCAGATGTAACAAACAAGCTAACAATGTTCTCTCATGTTATTTGGAAACATCTCAAGTCAAGAACTCACTTCAGTTTTGACAAAAGACTTTCACGAATAAGAGGGTAAGAAATCTCCCTATCTTAACGTACCACTTTTTCCAGACAGTTTGCTATTATTTAATAAACTGTAGTTGATATCTTGTGTCAAATCAATTATGTGCTTCTATTTTTCTCCAAATAGATTTGTAACCATATTTAGGTTTCTGCTTAAATCTAATACAGAGAAATACTCAGACACTTGCCTACATTGTTTCTTAAGACAGGCAGGTTTGACACATGCTTACTGTAAAACAGTAGCACTAAGCACATTTCAAAATTAAGAATGATTTTCAAATAATTGGGCTATATTTACACATCATTTCTGAATTCACTTAAATAAATTCTGTGAAAAAAAATCACAGAGTCAGTCTGAGTGTCTGAGGTTGGCACCTTGCACAGGATCATGTCCAGGCAGGTTTTGAGTATCTCCAGAGGGGAGACTCCACAACCTCCCTGGGCAACTTGTTCCAGCGCTCCATCACCCTCACAGTAAAGAGGTTCTCCCTCACATTCAGAAGGAATTCTCTGTTTCTGTTTGTGCCCGTTGCTCTTGCTGGGCACCACTGGAAAAAGTCCGGCCCCATCATCTTGAAACTTCCCTGAAGCTACTTGCATACGTTGGTAAGACCTATTCTCAGCCGTCTCTTCTCCAGGCTAAACAGGCCCAGCTCTCTCTGCCTTTTTGTCATAAGAGAGAATATCCAGGTCACTAAATTCATTCTCTGTCAATCCAGGTTGTAGATGTTATTTCATACTATACCCTGTCACAGCACTGAAACTATCTACTGACTATATACTAGTGCTACAAGTTTGCATTAGTTCTTTTCTCATATTTTGAAGCCACAGAATTTAGGATAGGAATTAATGAGTCTTCATGGAAAAAAAAAAAAAAAAGACAGAAAAACAAAAACCCAAGAACAAAAAATTTCTAAAAAACTACTTAAGTTACAAGAGCATAGAAATGCATTATTTTTCTTTCATAATACGTATGGCATTATGTAAAATAATTGCATCAGTATCTACAGTAAAGAAACCAGTTAGAAATCCTCAGGTTTTATTTATTAATTAATGCTTTAAGAATTTTTACAGTTAGAGTAAGAAGTGTGTACAGATCCTCAATATGCTAAAATAAATCCTAAAATAAGTGTTTACAGTAAGGTTGTGCAATAAGCAATTACAGGATAACAACACAGCTAACCTGTCAGTGATCCTACGTCCCACGAGGTCATTTAGCAATTAGGTTTCCCCCTACTCATCCCAAGCTACGGATGGTACAAACGTAAGCAGGGCTCTAATCAGTTGAACTTCCTTCCTCCTCCCCCTCCCCGTTTGCTCTTTCCCAACAAGCTGTATGGATTTATCAGGACAAGATGACAAACAGGATGACCAGGCCACCCCACAGGGATCAGAATAAGCTGTTAGTAACACATATGCAACAGCACCATCATCACCAGATTCGCAATGGGGTGGAACTTTACAACAACCTTCCTGTAAGGGTGCAAGGACAAAGTCTTAGCTTCTTTTAAGACTAAGCTTTATCAGTTTATGAAGATTAAGCTCTAGCTGCCAACAATAGAAACGATTTGATCATGTATCTTCCTAATTGGATCTTGAAAAACAAATCCAATGAAACTTTTGGTTGCTTTTTTTTTTTTTTTTTTACTTTTTCCTTTTAAGTAGATAACTTTAACGCCTGTTAAGAAAAAAATATAAACGGGTATGTACGCAGTATCACAGTTACTATTGCTCAATAAATGCCTCCATTCAAATTCAGTGAAGAGCACATACAACTTAAGAAATGGGAAATGTATATATCTCTTATTTTTAAGTTTCTTAGAAAAAACACAAAAAGGGCACACCACTTATGTGTTGAGAAAAGCTATAACCTTACTTTATAACCTAAAACTAATTTTATACTGAATTATTTGTCTCAGTTACATAATCACTGCACATGTACTAAATTTGGACATATGCAAAGCTAAGTACCCATTTGTTTACCAGCAGACAGCACAGCAAGAAAGACGCTACCTGTATTTGTTGTATCATGTCCATAGGATGTGTCTACCTAGAATGCAAGTCATTCCATTCTAACATGTTTTTCAAAGAAAAAAGTTTAGACAGTGATAGTACAAGTCTCTGGAGTGATAATGATCACATCTGTAAGAAAATATATTAATAATAACTTTTAAAAATGTATTTTTCTGATTTGGATGTTAAGATAATGGCACTTGCTATTTAGTATCTGCCATAGAAATGATATTTAAATATAAATTAGAAATAAAAGGTTTCCTCAGAATATTTATCTCAACACGCCAAGAACTTTACTTCGCAAAAAACAATTTTCAGCATCTGAAGAAAAAATACATAACTTACAAGTAGGACAAAATTTATGAAAAAATAGAGAAATAATTCTGTCTGTGAAGCTCAAAGCAAGTATTTAAAATCCCTTAGAGCTTGGTCGTGTCCCTGTGCTATTCATCATCTCTCTGTAGTCATTAACAGATTTTGGTGAGCCAAGAAGTTGAATAGAAAAAGTGTGGATGGCATCCAGCTGTCTGTGATCAAACTGTACTCTCTTGCCTATCTGCCAATGCTAACTGACAAAGCTAGGTAAAGCTGGACACAGGCAAGACCAAGATGTTTTTTCCGTGAAAACAGCTCAATGCTGGATTATGTTTGTCTCCAAGATAATGTTCTAAAACACAATTTTTACAGGGCAGTTTGCAGATTTAACAGTTCTGTTCAGACATTTGAAGGGGCCACATGTGCCCTACCAACCACAGAAGCAAGAAGACCCAAAGGAAGCACTGTCACCAGAAAACCCTTTACCTGCAACAAGACCACACTCCATTCTCTAGAAATCTGAAGGGGATACAACCACCTGCATGTTCAGAACTAGCAAGTTAAGTACAGAAAACATTCTGTAGTTAGTAACAAACAATTACAGAGCCCTGTTCAACGCTAACCTCCCACTTGAGTAAGTCTTAGTTTTATATTCTGGCATATCAACTTATTTATGAAATTTATCTCTGGAATCTGATTGATCCTCTCTCATTCCAACATCAGCAGTCTCCCAATACAGCTGTTTTCAGATAATTGGTAGCAACTAGAACAGAAATTTTAGAGAATGAAAACTGTAGCATTAATTAGTGTTCTTACATCTTGTTTTGTCTACATGAAGAAAACAAAACAAAACAACAACTCTAACAACAACAAAATAATTCTTTAACCAGATTGCAAAAGAAAAAACAGAAAAGTCTAAACCAGAGTTTAGGGTTCAGGATATCAGCAAGCTAGGAAGTTTACGTCTCATTAAAAAGTTACTGGATAAGAGGCAAAAACCATGTTGTGCAATTGGAGCAAGTAAAGTAAACAACCATACCCAAGACAGAAACAAAACTTAAGATTTTTGAACATAAATCAAAAGTATGCAATGAATTCCATTCACTAAATGCTGCAGGTAGAGATTGATTTCAAGAGACCATCAAATTGCCACACACAGCAGCAAAAACAACTTCTCCAATCTGTGCCAGAACAGGATAAGGAATAAACAGCCCCAATGGATTCAGCCAGGGTGTAGTTATTATAGTACTTAAATGGGGAAAAAATACCGTACAAAGCTTCTCTCTTTCTCCAGTGCCCAGAGCACAGCTCAGCTGCTACCATAAGTAACTCCTATCCTGAATGACACTCTATGTCACTGAAGTACCTATATCCTACCGGTGAATCCTCAGCACTTATAACCAGTTGCTGTAATTTCAATGTATTGATGCCCACATCTCTTTGTTTACTGCATATAAAAAAAAAGAAGCAAAACAGCAAAATATAAGTTATGCCGTATCTTCACCAGGATTTGCGGCAGTATTGTCCACGTCAATTCTGACTTAAGGACTGCAGGAAGAAGAAATATTTCCCTACACTATCTCCTATTAGTGCCGTTGAAAATAAATACTGGCCCACAGAGTTAAATAGTTCACTAGAAAATGAGGACTTATGCTCTTCCTATGGGAAAATTTTCCTTATAGCAAAGGGCTAAATTACAGTTATATCACTGCGTTTTGGCTCCCTTAAATAGCCAGAGCTGCCCAGTGACTCCCAGATTTGCTGCAACAGAGTGCAAAGGATGACACTGGTTGAAACAAAGAGATGAAAGAAAATAATAGATACCTTGTGAGGGAGAGTAATTAATACAAGCTCTACACTTCTAGTAGAGATTTAAATCCTAGAACGAATCAGAGGCGTAATGGACTCTCTACCACATGTTTTTGAAATACTGAGTGTATGTCCATCAAAGATATTCCTGAAACAGCCAGTTTGGGTGACAAAAACAAAATTTCAGCTATACATGTTTTACATCATGGTGTGGTTAAAATAATTAAGAGCACTATGCCCCTTATTGGTTTTGAAATCCAGGACCATGACCTTTACTACAGCACCCCAAGCAACCGAAGAACTCTCCCAGCCTTGAATGTCACTCACACCTGCTGCTTTCAAGCCTTCCAAAGCAGATCGGTACTCCATAAAACAACAGCCCTAAGACATCAGAGGAACTATTTAATAGGAAGCAGCTTTAAATATTTACTTTGTGATTTGCAGAGCCTGCTTCAGCTGGCCTTCGTGAGCTTTGCTTGCTTAGCGCATGCCTTGCTTTTGCACTTGGAGAATTTTTTAATTCTCCGTGCTTGTTTCTGCCCCCAATCCAGATCCGTCCCTCCCAGCCAAAGGAAGCAGGGCGAACCCCAGAGCTCTCCCTCCTTCCCTCCGGGGGCAGGACGAGCAGCTCCAGCCTTTTTACCCCTTCCAAAGACCGCTCCCCCTTGGTTTCCGCGACTTTAAGCGTCCGTTTTCACGCAACCACACCCGCGGAGACAACGCACGCAGCAGCAGGGCGCCCCGAACCCCAGCACAACCCCTGGCTCCCCCCGACAGCCCCCCGGTGCCCGCGGCCCGGCCCTCACCTGCCCGCCCGCAGCCCCACCGCCAGCGCCGCCGCCGCACAGGGGCGCCCCAGCCCCGTCGCCTCGGCAACCCGGGCGGCCCGCCCCCGCCGCGCGCCGATTGGAGCCGTTAACGGCAGGCAGCGGGGAGGGCAGGTGACGGTTGCCCGCTGCTCTGTCATGGCAGCGCCACCGGCGGCGGCTCGGAGGGGTTGGGAGTGCGCCAGGGATCGGCAGCATCCCCGAGGGGCGCTGGCCGCGCAGCCCACCGGGCGTCCGGTGGAGGCTAAGGGGGTGGTTGTGCGCTCAGCCCTCATTTTCAAAACTTCCCGTTGTTAAAAATTTCCAGTTAAAAGGTATTTACGCAGCCCCAGTCTGATCATAGAAAAAGTTAAGCATTTTAAGATGACATGAATCCCGAGCCATTTAGCTGTATCAGTGCCTCATTTGTAGAGCCCACGTTACACACAGATTAATCCCATCAGCAACAAGTCATGACATCCACTCTGCTGGGCCTAATGCCACCTACCTGGAGCTATCAGGTACTTCTTGTGGGCTTTCAGTCCACAGGTGTTTACTGGACAACAGCGCTCATTTATAAAATCACAGAACCATTAAGGTTGGAAAAGACCTCCCAAGATCATCTGGTCCAACCATCCCCCTACCACCAACGTCACCCACTAAACCATGTCTCTAAGGCCCCTGTCTAACCTTTCCTTAAACATCGCTAGGGACGGTGACTCCGCCACCTCACTTGGCAACCTGTTCTAATGCCTGACTGCTCTTTCTAAGAAGAAATGTTTCTGATTTCCAACCTGAACCTCCCCTGGAAGAACCCAAGGCCATCCTCTCTAGTCCTATGACTAGTTAGTTACCTGTGAGAAGAGGCTGACCCCCAGTTCCCCACACCTTCCTTTCAGGTAGTTGTAGAGAGCAACAAGGTTTCCCCTGAGCCTCCTCTTCAGACTAAACAACCCCAGCTCCCTCAGATGCTCCTCATGGGACTTGCATTCCAGGCCTCTCACCAGCTTTGTAGCCCTGTTCAGTTATGTCCCTTCCCATCTACCTGTTTTCCTTTTCTACTTCTTTCTTCCTCTAGTTGTTTGTGCAGGTGGATGGTGACTTGCATTGGGAAACTTTATTTGTTTACTGAACAGCTGCTTCTCCTTGGATTATTTTTTAGTCAGAATGGTTTCCTGATTCAACTCATTGTGTCACCAGTGCTGTTATTTATGTCAATGCAATACAAATAGTGGGGGTATAGCCTACAAATTGGGGAAATACAACTCCAAAGACAGTTCTCGATTTCTTTAATTAAAACTACCTCAACATCCTGCAGTTGGAGTCCATTCAGGTAGTGTTCAAATAAGAAAAAACTGTCTACTTTTTCTGTTCTCTGGATAAAAAGGATCCATTGCCTGAGGAGATGGGTGCTGTCTGCTGTCCTACTGTGTAACTCCTGACACTTCCTATACAAATATATATATATATATTTAGCAGAAGAAATTGAGAGGAAGTAGATAGAATCTCATTTTATATATGGTTTACTGGATGGAAAGCATACAGCTCCAACACACACCACCTGACAGAGAAATTTTTTGCTGTAATTGCTTCCTTCCTACAAAGTCTGTTATGCTGTGTTTTATTTTATTTAGCTAGAAAAATAATGCAATTTTTTGCTAAGTGCCAAGAGTTGTGATTAATCTCAGCATACGTACAGACTCCTTTATGCAAGGTGTCTCTCTACTGCACTACTAAGGACAAATCCAAATCCACTTCTCTGTGACTTCAAGATCACAATAGGTATCGTGGTGAAATGTGCTGGTTTATTTGCCATCTACTTCTGTCACATAAAATCTTATCTGGGGCTTTAGTTATAGTTACCAGAACCTTAGGTTTTTACAGAAACGTGTCTTGCTCTTTCTCCATCACTGAAAGCCAAACTAGTTGTTTCTTTTTCTTACCAGAGTTAAATAGTTTCTCCTTTACTTGCTTTATAAAATCAAGATAGAAAGCATTTATCCCAGATGTGAATCATTCAATAAAACGAGTAGAAAAGGAACTTTAGATTGGGTCCAAAATGGAGTTTCAGTTTCTACCATGCGTAGAATCAATGAGTATTTAAACTTTGCTGACTTTTGTTTTATTCCTATGATGTGACTGACCTCTGGTGGGAGTCAGCAAATACAAATTTATTTTAATTTTTCAATAGGAATGTTTTATTTCCACTAGTCATCCTGTGCTATCATTATCCTGCTGCCTGGCAGTGATCGTGTGGATTTTTATCTCATGTTAGCTATTGAACTGCTTTCAGCAAAGGGTTCCATGTAGCAATCAGGCTGCTGATGGTTTTTCTCCATTCTTGCTGAGAAGTGCTTACAAAATGGTGTCAAAAAAGAAAATACATGAAAGAAGTTTTGTTCCTTACATTTAGTTCATGTATTTGTTTTGTTACATGCATACAGTCCCTGCTATGTCAAAAATCAATAGCTTTTAATAATCCAGAATGAACTCCTTGGGAGGAGCTGCCACCTTGGTAGGACTGTTGAAGCTGTCACTTGGTAGTTACAGCATTATGTTTGCCTAGAATTAATTTCTGGAAGTAGAATATTTGTCACAGAATCCAACATTTGCAAATGAGATCAGACAAAATCAGGAAGTCCCACTTGCCCATAATGACTTGTACTAGCTAGATTTTGAACGCAGAGATCCTGCATGACCTAGGGAAGTGAATAATGACAGATTCTTTCTGGCTGATGGTTAGCAATATTTTTCAAAAAGCAGCATTTTTAACAACTCAGAGTGCTCACTACTTCGACCCGGCTGGCGGGGAGGCCCTAGCTCCAAAATCTCGCACTGGGGTGAGATTCATTCGGACACTGGAGCACTTACCTGCACTTGCCTGTGGGTATCTAACCTGCTGTTGCAGCCAGTGTCTCACAGGAGTCCCCCAAGATCTTTCAGTCTCTCAGAGCACCCCGGTTTGCTGGAGGCCAGGTCTCCTCAGGCTTGTGTTGTGGTGCAGGTGCCCTCAGCTGCAAGATAAACTCAGCCAGCTCATTGAGAGGAGCCTGCAGGCAGCCTCTGCTTGGGACTTGGCAGTTACAGCACGTGCCTTTATCTATTTATCTATCTTTATCCTTGCCATTATCTAAAACCACAGCAGGAAGTCTTCATGTGAACATCTTTTCTGTTTGGCAGTGGAAATAATTAATAGAGTTGTTTTCTTGTAAGAAAATACTATAGTGACTCAAATGACCACCATGGGGATACCTTTTCCACAGACAGGGTCTGCACAGTGTGCTGCTTTCTGCTCAGAGGCCTATTTGATGCTGCTCAGCTTGGGATTCCTGGCATCTGAAGGAAGGTAAGTTTAACTATACTATTCTCTCTCTTTCTCTCTCTCTCTTTTTTTTTTTTTTTTGTTAACTCTAATAAATAGCCTTTTAAATAATGCTGTTCACTGCCTTGGTGCACCTCTTACTGGGATAACAACTAACCAGAATCTCCTGGTGCAAAACACCTCCCTTTCTGCTATATTTTTCCCTTCTTTTTTTTTTTTTTTCTTTTTTTTTTTTTTTTTCCACAGCCTACTGTGAAAAAATAACTTTAAGGGCACGTTGATGGTAGTTTAAACAAATATTTAAGAATCCAAAAAGCGCCAAGGCATATTTTGTTCCCTTCTCTGGGTATTATTGGTTTGGCAGGATTCCTTCAAGGCAGAAAGAGCAAAGGTCTGGAAAATGCAATTATGTGTTTCTCCTTTCTAAATAGACCAGAATAGATACAGTGCTAGAGGACTACTGAGGACAGGGAAATGGCTAAGGCTTGTAAAGCCAGAGTACAATCATTGCAACCCAAATTAGTTCAGAATTAGGACTCTAAAAATGCAGAAATAATCTGTTGCCCATCCAAAGCCCTAGCTTCATCTTCTGTGATCAAAAATGCAGCACTTATTTTGTCCAGGCTTTTTAAAATTTTAATATTCTAACTCTTTAATATTTTAAGTCACAAATAGTTGCTTTATAGCACAATCTCAGCTTTTGTTTACATGTAGGAACCATGTTGGAAGGCATTACAACACAGAGGAAACGATCCTGATGTCTATGCTGACCCTGCTAAGCCTCCCTAGCTAGTGCCCATTCTTAGACTGAGTGGCCACAGAATGACACCACCCCACACCCTGTTACGCTAGCTTGCAGGTATTGTGGAGGATGTGCAGATGTTACAAGAGGATGTACAGATGGTCCTACCTGATGTTCTGACATGGATGACCTGTCGTTTGCGAACATTTCACACTCTTTAGGTGAGAAATTAGTAGTGGGAAAAAAGATCACCTTTAGTTGAGAGGTTAGTGGTTATCTGGTGAGGAAAAGGACTCTAAAAGTGTGGCAGGTGCCAAGGTGTGCTGAACCTCTCCACAGATGGGAATTCTGTGCAGCATGCCATGGCCGCCTTTAAGAGGACTGTCTGATGCTGACACACCTCAGCAGTTTTAGCATCAGAAAGGACATAGGATTCATTCTTTACTCTCGCATTCTAAATATTCAGGAAATAGCATTTAAACTCCTATACATGTTGAGCCACCTCTCTTACTGAGATGCAGAAAGAATCTTACACCTGACCAATTGAAAACCATGTGACTTGTGAATTTTTGGGAAATTGCTCTGAAATGTTAGCAATCATAAGCCATTAACCTCTGTAAGCTTTCATCAGTACTCTACAGACTTCCGAATCATTTAATTTATTTTTTTTTTAATCTCCAAGAAACAATTGAATAACCATATATACATAACATAAAGGGAAAGCGTTATGTGTTATTAAGTGTTACTAGCACCTTTCTTAGGATCATGCATTTGCTAGGGTTAACTTTTAGAAATACTGGAATACAGCTGTTAAGCGTACTTACTGGACTGGTATGAGTATCCTCTAATGATTATCCTTGCCATCCTCCTTTAATGTTCACTAGGTTCTAGTTCCTAGGTTCATTCTGTTACTCTTAAAAAACTTTGCTGAATTTGACAATTCTCATTATTGCTTCTATCTGACAGCAATATCAGAAAGACAGCTTCTATCTGACAATTCTATCACTGGCTGCTTTTTTTCAAGTTGGTGTTCCAGAGAGGATCACCCTGTAAAACAAAATGAAGAGACCTATCAGGGCCATTTGGTTGCTGTAGTTTGGCTTTAAGATAAGTCAAGGTTGCCTCAAGGTTGCCTATCAATTAAATATGGACAATTTCATTTAGTGTTGTTGTTGTTTTGTTTGTTTGTTTGTTTGTTTTTGAATCAGAAATTTCTACCTTATCTGAGGATTTTAAAGCAGTGTTGGAAGTTAAAAATGCTGTCTTTTCACAGTATAGTCCTTTTCATATTTCATAACTGTTCTGTTAAATTTCTTACCTGTTCCTCATATTCCTGTTATTAGCCTCTGCATCAGGACAGCATGCATCACCTATCACCTATCAGGTGTTTTAATTCCTACCCCTCAAACACCTTGCATTTGTGCTCACCCTTCCTGTAAGCAATATTTTTATCATTTCATTTCTTTTCTGGGTTCCCCTGAAGGATAATAGATATTATTTTCATTTCCATTTGAATGAATTCTTGCTGTTTGTACGTACAAGTTGTATTGTAAAAGGCAGCACATGTCACTGTGTGTGCTCAGGTCATATAGCAGTCACTCCTATCAACATATAGGTCTGTACAACCAAGGTATACTGCTGACATTTTGCTTGAAATTGCTGTCTTAAAGTGTCTTCTGCAGAGGCCACTACAGCGTACTGCATAACTAAATATCAAGTGCAAAGTGAATGAAAAACCTAAAATGATAAATATGAGAACTAACATTTATAACTTTCCCAGATATTACAAAATATGTAGTCAATAGACCTGTTGGTTTCAAGGTATGTTGTATTTTCCCTCTTGCTTGCTTCCTTCCTCTTTATAGCCTTTGGAGATATAAAGAGAAAGGGAAGGGTATTAACTATCCTGTCATTCAGTCCCACTAACAACACTTCCTATTACACAGGTAGCAATCATCTTTTCTCTCAAATGATTTATTTCATACATTTCAAATTAAACTTGAAGCAATTATTTTCATCTTACATTTAGCATGAATTAAACCCTGTAAACTGTGTTTCTTTCTTTTTTCCTAAATATCTTGGCACTAATTTGAACTAATAGATAAAGAAGTCTGAAATATTTGCATTGACTCAGAAGCTACTGTTATGAGTTGCTTAAATTTTATAACAAAGCACTCAATTTGTTTAGTTTTAGATAATTGCAGAAAACAGCAGTAATTTTAGTCTTTAATGATAAATATATTTTCTAGTCATTTTCAGTAACTCTTTGCAGGTAGAAAGGATGAAGAATATATTGTGAATGCTACTACAACTGTGATGAATTGGCTTAAATTTATCCTTGTTTGTGCTGCAAATATTATCACTTACAATGAATTCGGAGTAACCCCAAGTTAGGTTCATAAGAAAATGAGGCCTGAGGTGCCATGAGACAGGATGAGATGCCACGAGGCAGAATGATGTGTCGTGAATCTCGGTGAAGTGCAGAGAGTCTCAGCATGAATGACTGGAGGGATAGAGCAGGCCTTGCTGTGCCCTTACAGTCCATAACCACGGCTCCCCTCAAAGGGCTGTGGGAGGCTGTGGCTAGCATATGAGTGGGATGTTGTTCATGCAATATCAGCATCAGGCTCAGGTTAAAAGGTTTGGCCATTATTAAAAATGCTACAGAGACACCTGCATGCATTTGAAATCTTGCTTGTATTGTGCACTCATGCAAAGCAGTTGCTGAGTGCTTCTTTATGTATGTTTATAAAGGTTGAACCGAAGTGTTTTAATGTCAGGAAGTGCGAAACAGTGTCTCACAGGGTGCCTGACCCTGTCTCAAGTAGTCAGATGTCACAGCATTGCTAAGGCCCAGATTCATCAGCTTTGAGACACAAAGACTGAAGTTACCACTTTGGCTAGAAAAGTTTGTCGTGTTCTGACAACCCCAGCTGGATCCAGATATGGTGGATTTGATGAGTTCAGATTCAGTGCCAAGGCTAAGGTTGATACATGTATGGGCTGTGGAGCTCCCTGGGGCACACAGTGGGATGGGGGTATGCAATGGTGCTGCATGCAGCCACTGCAGGGTCTGTGGCATGTGTTGGGACATACCTCACTGCTTTTTGAGAAAAAGACCAGAAGTTGCCTGGAGTCAATTTACTGTTCGTGCTAGAACTTTGTTTTTAAGATAGTCCTATGAGTTCACTGTTTGTACACTAGATCATGAGGGAGAGCTAGAGTCTGATCTCTGCCCTTCTGGATCTGTGAAGTCATCTCTTCACTGCTCTGGCTGAGTCCTCCCATGAACTTCAGTTGTCCCCGCCTATTTTGTTTCCTTGCTACTCCTTTCAGCCCCTCTTCTGTTTCTTTTATCTTTGAGTAGACTTTCAGGGACCAAGTGCACAGCTAATCATTTTTTTTCCAACTCTTTTGTCTTATTATGCTTTTTTTCTAATGTTTAAATCTACCTTATTGTAGCATCTCCTTGGCAGGATTTCTCTTACTTGAATGTTTTGCCTTTCTTCTCCTGTCATTTTCTCTTGATTACAGGTTGAAAACTAGCAGCGTAAGTACGGGATGATCACTTAGTCAATACCAAGGAATGTGATATCAGGTAGTGACAGTTTAATTCTTCATCTGAAGAATTAAAAAAAAATGAAAACAAAAACAAAAACCCAACAGCTGGATTTCACATACTCTTCTTATATATACTAGGATGGTATAAGTATTACCCTTCATATGCAGAGAATAGAGGATTAAAGAACAATTCTACTTCTTTCACATTTATTTCCAGCATCTTCCCTGTCCTATATCCGCCCTCCTATCACCTCAGTGTCACTCAAATCCTTCAGTTTTCATTGAATAAAATAGGATATTATATTTCTTGTCAGGTGCTTTCATGCAGGTGTAATTTCTTCATGCTTGCTTACTCATCTCTGGAGGCTAAATCAGTGTTTTTCAGGAGAGGAACATAGTGAATGTAACTGGAACTGGACTAAGATCCAGAACTCAGACCTTGTTGTTTTCATATTGAAAAAAATCTGTAATCTACATTAAATAAAATGTACAGTAACAATTTTTATAGAAGCATTTCACCAAAAAAACTTGCCTTTTAGAGAATTTTATAGTACTGAGCTACTGGGATAATGAATTCTGCCTGTCATTATATCAAGCAAAAGTTTTGTCATTGTTTTCAGTGGGGGCAAGATTTCACTTGGAGGTAATTGAAACAGACAGATGAATATCAAGGTCAGTTTTGCTGTGACTTCACAGTTTACTGAAACCTCAAACATACTGCTAGGCAAGTACAACAGAACTACTGTAGTACATAAATGCATTGTACCATTTCAATTTAAGGTGTTGGAAACTGTACATTTTTGAGCTCTAGTTAATGAACTCTATTTTCAAGAGCTGTCACAGTGGCTCAGATTTATAGTAATCTAGACTAATGTGTCTGGTTGTATTACTGTTTTGATCTGCCATGTAATTTTTTCTATCCTAACCAAAGCAGAGGAAGGAAAAGACAAAATTTGTTCAAAACTTGTCTGACACAAGCTAGTTAGAATATTCATTTGTTTAATTTTTTACCTTTTTAAAATTTTCATTTATGCATAAGCATATCCTAAACTGGTGTTTGGCAAACCTAGAGGAATTGCTACTAGGTTGATATTGTGCTTTATATAGATGTATTAATTTCATTTGCATGTCATTATAAGTTCTTGTTTTTTGTAGGTGCAGTACTAAATTACTGAAGAGTGTAATTCTAACGTAAGTAAATAGCAAGAGAGAAATAAATGATGACTGTTAAGATTGACATGCGCATCATCAACATAAAATATGTTAACTTCCCACTAGCTCTTATGAAAGGTCTGAAACCTTCAAAAGCGTAGGAAACATACCTTCTTTTATGCATAATTTTGCAAGAGAAGAAAGAACGCATCTGCTTTTAGACTTCTGTGGTGTTACAATGAAATGTAGCTTTCATCTACAAATCGTTATTTAAATGTGGAAACAAAAATCAGTTGACCATAGACATTATGTATTCTGTCTCTGCCTAATCATATGTACAAACTCAGTCTTATTCATTGATATAAGTGCAAGTGACAGTTCGTTTATTATTGGGGTAGGCATAGTTTTGAAAATATTTGTTTGAGGCACAAATTATAATTTATAATTGAGTATTATATATTGATTAGTTGATGGGCTTAATATTACACTAAGAATCTGAATTTCTTTCAGTCTGCATGTGATTGCTCATGGAGCATGAGTTTTCATTTTACTCCTTTTGAGCTGCTTATTTCTGTTCCATTTTGTGACTTCAGCAGTTATATGTATTTCTGTTTGGAGTATTTTCAAGTGTATTTCTAAGACTTATAGTAAAATTAGTTTGCTAGCAAGAAGACCCAAATTAAAAAATGAAACGTAAACTGAATTTATCTTGATGCCTTGAAAAAACAAACCTGAGAAAGATTCAAAATATATAGCTAGCTTTAACACAAAATGGGAGGTGAAAGGGAAAGACTTGCACTGGCTTATTATTAACTTGCTCTCTTAACCTGAATAGCAAGAAATAATCTTTGTCCCTCTTGCCTGTGGGAAGCGTGCAGATATTCATACTGGTCTAATCCATCCTGGCAACAAATGGAAGCAAAAAAGTTGAATACTTTGCGTATATGTGCACAGTTAAGTGACACTTAGACACTTAACAGTGAGTTTTAGAGTTTGTTATCTTTGAAAGTACATATTTCCATAGTCTATTAAAATTATCAATATGTTAATTTCTAATAATAACTATACTAGAAATTCTACTAGCCTCTGATGTTGGTATGTATACATGTTTCAGAGTCAGTGGTTGATATTGTACAGCTATTGTAGATAAAAACTCTTTGCTGGCATTAAGAATTTGTCTAGGGGCCAGAAAGCTGTTCAATTTATTCTCTGCTAGGGCTTTCATGCTGTCTTCTGTCAATGTGATTAATAGAAGAAATAATCATGGGCAGTGAATTCTCATCAGATGCCTTCCAACTAGATGCCCCATTTTACAAAATGTAAGTTTTTAACATGTTCGGCATTGTCAAAAGCAAGCTTTTCTTTTTGATGAAATACATGAAATTGAACATCTCTGACAGGAAAATAACCCCTTAAACTAAACCAGTTTCCTGTGGAAACACTGTCTTGTTTTTCCGGTAGTGGAATTTGTGTTGTAAAATCTTGATAGTTTACTCAGAATGTTTAAAGAATAATACCTATCTGTAGCTGTTATTTAGTGTGTGTATATATATATATATATATATATATATAATTTTGTGTTGGTTAATATCAAATGTTTTGGATGGAGCTGATGAGTTTTTGGACTTGTAATTCTAGTTAACAATTTAACCTCTTGGAGAATGCTAATTCTTCATATTACTTACCATCTTAAATATGTGAGTGTAACAATCTACTTTTATGTGCAATTAGAAAACATGTTTCAGATGAAGGATAACAGTCAAGTTTTCTGTAGCCCATAGTATATAGATTTGAGTTTGTTTGTCACACTGTAAACATATTGCTAATTCTTGCAACTGGCATTCTAACAGCTCTGAAGATGTGTTTTGTATTCTGTGGCTGTGTCTTGCTCAGATTTTTTGAACATTTAAAAAAAATGGTGGTCTGCTTTCATTCCAGAATTCGTAAGCAAAAATATATATATGTGTGTTTGTGCAAATACAGAATGTGAAACGTAATAATTGCATTTTTTTTTATCAGTTGCTGAAAACTTATATAACGCAACTGATAATAAGGCAAAAACATTTTTTGGTCTGCTATACTTGTTAAATAGTTACATATATCTGCCTGACTTGCCTAAACAAGAGTAATATATTCTTCAACAAAATAACTAGTTTTGCTTTTCATAATGTTGAACATTCATAATCCAGTTTCAGTAGATACTCCATTACTTTCAACACAGTCCTAATCCAATACTCTGTACCATACGATTTACCAAATCTGAAATCATTACAATGTCCCCTTTGCTGTGTAACTGAAGCTTAAGACAATGATATCCAAACCAAATCATAGATAAGGATATTTTTAGAATCTTTGCTCTTCATTATATGACCTTCTCCCTTCCCATCCCGTCCCACCCCTTCCCTCCTCCCCCCCTTTCTTTTTTTTTTTTTTTTTATTTCCTTCCTTAATCCTTGGTACATTTACTTGTGGCTCTAGAAAAGATAAGCCAAGTGAGTTTTCCTCTCTAACCACAAATCTTGCAGATTTCAGAACACTCTTCTCCAACAATTGGCTCAAAGCTTTTGCCTTCCTGCTGGGACCTCATCTCCCAGCTTTACACACCGCTTGTTGAGGCTGACTGCTTCATTCAGCACTGCTGAGAAATGTAGCATCAGCAGGGTTAGTTTTGAGGATGTAGAAGTGCTTTTTTTCCTTCAGGATTATTTGACTTGGGAATCTTAAAGATCAGCATAAAAGATACTGACTTTGAATTGGTGTTCTCAGAAATTGTTTATTTGGTGCACCACATGCAGGCAATTTATATTTGAATTGCAGCATATGTCAGTGATGTATTTAATTTGGCACAGCTGAATAAGGTGAGTTGACTGTTGGCCAGTGGAGAGGATTTCTTTAAGGCTTTCTTTACAATCTTCTAATGCACTGTAGCATAAAAATAGATAGTGACACAATTTATCTGAGCAGATATTTCCAGCCTGCACAAAAAGAGCAGGTTTAAAGCCTGGTGAAGTATTTCCTCATTATGAAAGTTAGTACACGGGAGCTTCTTTTATGCTGTGACTGCTGTATAAAGACGAGGTCAAAACCAGACCCTGTAAACATGGGAGCATTGCAAATGCTCCTACCTGCTATCTGCCGGCTGGCTACTAAGATTTTGAGACTCCTCCATTTGTTGAGTGAACTCAGAGGACTGACTAGGGTTCTCTGAACTTAAACACTGCTTATTTTGGTGTCCTGTAGAGCAGCAGGGAAGTGTGGATGATAGGTTTGTGGCAGGGTCTCCTTTTACAGCAAGAGCTAGCAATAAATAAATAAATAAATAAATAAATAAGATATGTGGCTCCTTGAAACCACTCATTCCTGATACAAAAGAAAACAAAAACCACAAAACAAACAAACAGAAAAAAAAGCACAACAAACAGACCCCAGACTTTATTCTCTGCAGCAGCTGACTTCACATCTAAAGCACTAACACAGGAACACCCACGTCCTGCCAGCCCTGGTGCTTTCAGGCGGCCTGGCTCCAGGAGCTGCAGAGTCCGGCTGTGCGGGAGCGCGCCCAGCAGAGGGCAATGCGCTTTTGGAAACCGGTAGGAGCCTTCTGCTCCGGAGTCGGAAGGATGCTCTTGGTTTAGATTCGAAAACGTTGTTATAAACCGTTTCCCATTCCTTCTTCTTTCCCTTTAGTTTTAAATTCGCTGAGAATTCGTGAGAAGTGGAGCACAATTTCTAACTACAGAGCATTTAAAGACAATGGAACTAAATGAAAATGGGAACATTATCTAGAATAATTTTATCTCTTACCATCCTGCTTTTTCTTTATGACATTTATTTCTGCCTTCCCCTTTCCTGTAGCCTATGGTAGTCACTTCTGTTCTATTAAAAAATCACAATGACTTCATCATCTGTTTTTAAAGTGAATGGAAATGCTTTTTCTTTGAGGAGAAGAGTGAAGTCAGGCTGATAATGTTTTTCTCAGCAGGACGTGCTGAATGTGGGTGCATCTGCCTGCCTGCCTGCAGATGGAGGACTGGAGGATAAGATAAGGTCTGACAGGGAGCACGTCATGGGGGAGGACACAGAAGACAACACAGTTCCTAATCATAGGAATTTCTTGAAGTCAAAATTGTTGATCTTGATTCAAGTCACTAATGCCATTACAAAATTTGCCTTTTTTTTTTTTTTTTTTTTTTCTGCTTGGTTAGAGTTGGTTTGGTTCATGGAGGAGTGCAGTTTGTATTGAAGCCAGCATGTATCAAGCTGGTGATAGGTAACTAAGGACAATATAAAGCAAGGACCAGGAAAACACATGTGTTGTAGGAGCCCTGCGTCGGCTTAACTTGTTTTATGAACCTGCATGTGGAAAGAAAGAACCTCTCTCTCAGCATCTATGAAAATAAAAGAGGTTGTGTTAATTCTTTTAAAATAGCCTTTCTGATGTTGATTGCAATGGGTTAGATTAATGTTCAAGGGGCTTATAGTAATACACTAACAGAATTGGCTCATACCCTTTCTTAAAAAACTAAACTAATAAACTAAATACAATCATCTGGGCACTATAGCTATCTCTGCTTAGAGGTAGAGAACCTAAAAATACTATTATGTCTTGATAAAGACCTTGACAAGGCCTCATTATGTCCTTCTGTTCACCTTCCCTTATTTCCCAGCAAGACTTTTCAGGTGACTCTGATTCCAAGTCTCAGTCCCTTCAAAAACCTCAAGGAGGGGTTGTTTTTTCCCTTGGACTTCAGATCAGCAGGTTTTTACACAGATACTGGCTTAGAAAATGTTTTGGGTATCATGTCTGGCATTAAAAAAAAAAAAAAAAAAAAAAGCAGGGGAACGGACACTACATCCTTTTTGTTCTAGGAGCTTTTAACTGTGGTGCAGCATGAGATAGTCATGTGGATTATGATGTGCTATTCAACCTGGGTAAAAATATGACATTTTGATAAATGAGATAAATGAGTGAGGATTGCTTATAAGGTTACTACACAGTTTTCCAACCTAGGTATTGGTGATTTCACTTTGTTTTGGAAATGCTGTGTCGTAAGCTGGAGTTTGGCAACTGTAGTCTGCTATGTTGTTGAGGAATAGCTCATATACTCATACAAGGAGTCAGAGTGAAAAATCTCTGTTCCTGTCAGTTAGAGCCCTCAAACTCCACTCTTCTAAAGAAAATATTGTATAATATGGCATTATATTAGTAGTAGTGGGGTATGGCTCCCTCTTCAGTTGTAGAAGAGTCACAATTTCACAGACCTGTAGACTCAACTTTGTTATTCATTCATAGACGTGAATATTGTAGAAAATGTTAAAGATTTTCTTTTCAGTGGAGTTGTCTTCATCTCCACAGTCATAATAAAATAATGATATCTAACTTTCCATGTCACTTCTATGGGAATGGCTCTTCCATTTGACTGTAGTCTGTAAGATAAGTTGTTTTCATAGCATCTTTTAGAAGACATGGATTAAAGTTTTTCCAGATTGTGCCCTGCAGAAAAAGTAAATTATTTTTTGTCAGCTATCAAGAAAATGTTAGCATCTGTATTTATAATGTTGTTCTTATGAAGCCTATCAATGATTCTTTTTTTAAATACAGAATCAGACATACCCAGATAAAAAACACAGGTTAAGCTTCTTAATTTAAGAATATATTTAATATGATTTAATTATTTTTTTTTTCTAGTTGGAATATTTGTAATTCCACAATGTGAAGTATGTATAGAATCTCAAGTACTTTACTCTTGCTCATTGTTCAACTGCTGGCACATCATATGTGTGCGTAAAAGGCATTCACATAATAATGCAGTCTGGGATAGCTGCTAAAAATAGAAACTTCTTTGGTTGTGCTAGTGGTTCAAGGTACTGCAGCTGTTATTTCCAAGAGCAGAACCTTGAAAAAAAATAGTTTAAATGTTCTCATGCTGGTTCTTTATCTTCTGAAATCCTTTTATTGTAATGAAGGAAAGGCAAATGTGTTATTGATATCACATCTGGGCTTTTTCCAGTTTCAAGTGCAGCCTCTTCATATCATATTCTGTGCTTCTCAGCATTCTCAGCTTCTCAGTCTTGATGGACTGATTTCTTTCATGTAGATCTGCTTTTGCACTGCCAGCCAGCACGCATTGAAATTGCAGAATGTGCTCTGTATTTTTGGTAGAAATAGATCTAAAAAATGCAAAGGTGATTCTTACAGTGCTTTGAACGTATTTCTGTATGTTTGTGCATATTTCTGTTATTAATCATCATATGCTGCATACAGAATGATAATACTGTGTAGGAGCACTTGTTTTAAACTGCCACTTGTGCCATATTAAAGCTGTTCTTAGTAAAAGTGGAGACATGGGAAGGGTGCCCAAACATCACCAAACAGCAGCAATAGTGGTGCTGACTGTTGTGGCCCAGGACTTGTCACAGGTCAGTAGCACAGACTGACAGTAGGCGCTGGTGGCATCATGCCAGTGCACCCAGGTTCTTGCCAAGAGAACTATTTATTTAGTGCTGGTAGGTGACTGTTTCTGTCATTCTAAACATGTGAAGTGGTTGCTTCAGATGTTGTTGAGGTGGGTAAGCAGTGGCTCAACAAAATTGCAGTAATGTTTTCTGTTAAATAATATATACTGCTGGTAGTGAGTGGGAGGGAGTCTGTTGGAAAAAGCTTGTTCCAAAATGTTGCTTGTGGAATATGCAGCATTTCAGTGATCTTTCAAAAAAGAAGTGTTCTTGAGTGTGCACCCCACCTCCCCCCCACACCACCCGGAAAAAAACAACAACCATGTCTAAAACAAAAGAAAAAGAAACAACCTTTTGTGATATCTTCTTGAGTCATTTTGACTTTCACTTAGAATCCTGTTTCTAGTGGTGAAATTGGTCACAGTATTGTTAGATATGCTTAGATACTGTATGAGAAAGCTTGGGCAATCATTGTAGTTAATGTGGGGAATAAGAGGATGATAATAGCATAAACAAATCCAGGGACTGATATAGCATAGGAAAAAATAGTGAATATTTTGCTAGTGACTACTATGTTTAGGACTTCCTACTTTTAATAACAGTACTGATAAAATTTTACAGGTATTCTAGCTAGACGTGATTTCTTTATCCTGGATACTAATTCATTTGAACGATGCTCTTTTCTTTTCTTTTCTTTTCTTTTCTTTTCTTTTCTTTTCTTTTCTTTTCTTTTCTTTTCACACTTAAAATTCATTAGCAACAACCTGAAATCTGAGATGTAAAAATGTTCAACTGTGTTCTAAAAGTAAAACCATTCTTATAATAAAGATATTAATTGGAGAGTTTTCCCCATCTTTCTGTACAAATGTTGCATAAGCTATGAGAAATGAGCATTGCTAATTATGATTTGTAGAAGTGGACTTCTACATTCTGTTCTCTTTCCATTCTAAAAATATTATTGAAAAACCAAAACGAGATTTATAACTAGTTTTCCTCCAAATTGGAAAGACCTCTGTTAAGAGTGTGACTTTAAATGCAGAAAAAATGTTCTATATAGTTACTGTGTAGATCGCAGATTTTGAATTTAAAGATGGGTATCAGGACCATTTTCCTTACTCAAGTGTTACTGGTATGGTGAAACTTGATGAGGTTCTGTTGATATTGCCATTTCTACTAGATTCCTTCCTCTAGCACAGTGATGCAGTGCTGTTAGTTCCTATGAAGCAGGGGATGGATGTTAGTAGGAAACACCTTTTGAAGCAAAAAAACACAGGCAGAAGCAGCAGGAAAAAATAAACATAAAAATGGCTGTGCCCTTCAAAGTGTTGTTCTGCATATTTTGTTTTATGAATATTTGTGCTGGTATAGAGAGTAAGCAGAAGGAATAGTCCAGGAAAGCACTGTAGGATATTATGTGAGAATGAAAAAATTAAACTTTTTTAGCCAAGTGCTTTCTTGAAAAGAGATTTGAAAGTGTAATAACTTAACAATAACTTCTTGTATTGATTATATTAGTGGTCAGGAAAAAATAGCTTATTTTATATGATTTTTTCTTTTAAAAAAATAGTCCTAATTAACAAGGAAATATTTTCTGACCATGTGAATGTCAGATCTTTCTTATCTAAAATTTGTTTAAGCCTGAAGGTAGTAATATCTGAAATCTTTATTCATCATTTGCAACAGTGTAGAGAATGGCATATATTTGGACCAGATCTTGCAACAGTCGTCTTCTGAAAAGCCTGAACATTAGCAGCCTAATAGGATAGCAAAATGTTGTCATAAGTTGTCACTTCACGAAGGTAGATACATATTATGATTCTGTAATGTACCTACTGCTTTCCCATTTTAATATTTGAAATCCTTAAAATGTTCTCTTCAGAGCCAGGCCTCTGGTTGCTAGACTCCCAGACCTCTGTGCATAATGGGATAGTTCAAGGAAGAGAAGTGCTATCAATAACCAAGAAAAATCAAGTTATAGTCCACATAAGCAAACTAGGACTCCTGGAGGCACATCCAATGTTGCTCCTATTGTGAGGGGCTACTTCCTATAATTTTTGAAAGCTTGTGATGGTTATAAGAGCTCTGTAGTGACTAGAAAAAAAAACAAATAGCATACCCACCTTTAAAAAGATTAGGAAGGACACCCAGGGAACTGTATGCAGGTCAGTATCATCTCAATTCCTGCGAAGATTATGGAATAAATCTTCCTGGAAGCCATTTCCAGGCACAGGAAGGTAAATAAGGTAATTGAGAACAGCCAGCATGGATTTGCCAAGGACAAATCATGCTTCACTAACCTGATTACATTCTGTGATGAAAGAGCTGGCTCTGTGGATGAGGGGAGAACAGTGAATGATGTTTACCTCGACTTAATCAAGTATTTTGACATGATTTCTTATAGTGGTTTTTTTTGTTTTTTTAAGCCAAATTGGAGAGAGACAAAAGAGAATGTATGCCTCAAAGAGCAGAGGTGAACAGCTTGAAGCCCAATTTATGGCTGATTACAAGTGATGCTCTTCAGGAATTGATAGTGGTGCAACTATTGTTTAACATCTTCATCTTTGACCTGGATGATGGGATGGAAGGTGCCCTTATCTTATTCATGGATGAAAGTTAAATGGGTGGGGAAGTCATATACATTGGGTTATGTGCAGGGCTACCATTCAAAGGGACCTTGACTAGCTGTAGGAGTGGGCCAAAAGATACCAGGTGAAATCTGGTAACAACAGATGCAGAGTCCTGCATCCAGGCAGGAATAGCCCCATTCAACAGCACAAGCTGGTGAGTGACTGCCTAAGGTACAACTCTGTAGAAAATGGTCTGATAGTCCTGGTGAATGGCATGCTGAATATGAGTCAGTATTGTGAGATAAAAGCTATCTCTATGCTTGGTGGCCACAGTAAGTGTAGTCAGCATAGCAAGGGAAGTGATCCTCCCCTCTAGTAAGCACTTGTGAGATTGCATCAGGAGAATGTTGTGTGTATGTCCATCCTTACCATCACCCATAAGGAGACTGGCAAACTGGAGTAAGTTCAGCAGTCAGCCACCAGGATAGCTAAAGGAACTGAGCACAATGGGGATTTTACTCTCTTGAAACCAAAGATCTCTTATTTCATAAAGGGATAAATATATACAATTATTTAATATAAAATGGGTCATTAAAATCGTGTGCTTTTGACACCTAGGATTGTGTGGGCTGTGAAGTTCTAATCTGAAAACAAAATCTGATAAGAATCCTTTGATAAGAAGCACTATTCTTTCCAAACATACAAATGTTAAGAAAAACAAGGTAATATCTACCCTTAGTATTTCAGTTTGCATTATGACAAAGATTAAAAATAAACAGATTAAAGGAGATTTATGATTGGTTTATTCAGTATTCTCCTTTTACATTTATTCTAGTGTGCCTTGGTTTCCATAGCTACTAGTTTAATCATGATGCATTGAGCTATTTCTAATTACAGTATATGCCAGCATAAAATTAATTCTTTGAGTATCTTAAGTAACAAGCAGCTTGTTCTTTGGCATTTTATTACCACACATCCTGAAGCAGCACATTAGCACATCATATTTAATCTGTTCAATTTTATTAAAAAAATAAGTCTTTAAATATATACCTGCTCAGATCTGTGTCAAGGGAGTGTCTCGGATGATGGAATGTATCGTATCCAAGGCTGATGAATTCATTTCAAATTATATAGCACATGTAAATGATCAGTAGCTATTGTAGAAAAGACGACGTACTGAACATCCATTACAATTCGGTCTTGTTTACAAATAGTTTTTATCAATGTCAAGTCTGTGATACTTTTAATTTTTTCTTATGCAAATATGTGTTTTTCCTTACAGAGTAATAGAACAGATTAGATAAAACTTCTGTCCTGAAGAACCTGCAATATGCAGGACTCAGGTTTTACAGCTGAGTACGGGTGAAGCAGCTCTATATTTCAGTGAGGAGTTGCTCAAGTGCAGTAACTGCGGGGTAGGTCATGAATGAAAAAATGCTGTGTTTTCAAAGAAGTGCTAAACATAAACAACAGGGAAGTCAGTGGCAGCTGATGATCAGTGCCATCAAAACCTATCAACAAAACTTGTTGATAATTATTCCCTAAGCAAAACAGGTATTTGTCTTAATATTGTAGTTTATTAGTTTACAATATTCTGTTACATCAAATAATATTTACATTTTATTTATTTATTCAACTCTCCCACCTCCCATGCTCTGTCTATACTAACAGATTATCTATCTAACTAGGTTCCTGCAATGGAAAGTTGAATGTAAAGAGTGAGAATTTCTTCCATTGTGGTTCTTGTCTGACAACAATAGTATGCCTAATTAAAATGTCTTTGTCTTTTTGACTATTAGTAATCTGTGTTTTCAGGAATCAAAAATAGTCTTTCCTTACGTGGTTTGGATAGAGATTTGCAAATTTGTAGAGATTTAAATTGGAGTTAAAATTTAAGTTAAGAAATATAGAATCTCTTGCTTTATAGAAGCCAAACTATTTTAAAACTGTTGCAATACAGGTCATCCATTTATCAGTTTGGAGGTTAACTGCAAAATACAGATGTCCTGATTGCCATGTCGTAAGTGTTCTGTCAGTTGACTCTTTTTTATGACATTTCATTGGCTCAGTGAAGCAGTATACAATGAAAAATACAGTTCATAGAGAAAGCTGATTTAAATAATTTGAAAACTATTGAGATAATTGTCATTCAAACTGCTATAAAGGTGGCTTTCTTCAAATTATTTAATTAAAGTGCTTTTAAAAATCTTGCTTCTGATTTGAGATTAATGTAAATATTTCTTAATGTAAGTCTTTCTTCTGAAGTGTTCAAGGCCAGATTGGATGGGGCTTTGTGAAACCTCATCTAGTGAAAGGTGTCCCTGCCAATGGCAGGCAGGTTGAAACTGGATGATCCATAATGCATAAAGCTCTAAATCATTACAATCATTATTTACCAGACTGTGAGGAAAAAGAACCCAGCTAATGGAGAACAAATCCAAAGCATTACCTCAAATTACATGCAGTAGAAGAGGTATTTAATGAGTAAGATAGTGGCCAATTGCCAGAATCAAACTGAACTCATCTGAGAATACTGAAAGAATTCTGAAGTTGCTAAATGGGTATCTGTGGTGTTTAACCTACAACTCCAACCAGCCTCGATACTATGTAAGTGGTAGATAGTAAAAGAAGGTACTTTAAAAATCATTGTTATTTTTTAAACGGGGTAAAAGGGCTCCTGGGAACTTCTTAGGGTGCTACACAGTAAATGTCCATGATTTATGAGGCTGTGTTGTATAAAAGATATATTCCTCATTTTACTTCTAAAAGCATTCGTTAACTACCTTAAAGGAGTCTATAGGAAGGTGGGTCTCTTCTCCCAAGCACTAAGTGAAGGAAGGAAATGGCTGTAAGTTGGTTATAAGTTGTAAGTTCCTTACAAGAGGAAATGGCTATAAGTTGCACCAGGGGATGTTTAGATTGAATATTAAGAAAAATTTCTTCACTGGAACAGGCTGCCCAGGGAAGTAGTTGAGTTGAGCCACTATCCCTGCGAGTCTTCAAAAAATGTGCAGATGTAGTGCTTAGTGATGTGGTTTCATGGTGGACTTCGCATTGCTAGGTTAAAGGTTGGACTAGAAGATCTTGCAGGTCTTTTCTAACCTAAATGATTTTATGAGCCTGTTGAAAATTGAGTATTGAGCTAGTGAGGTGTTTTGTTCTGATCCAGTAGGGCTTCAAGTGGTTTTGTGTTTTACCATGCTGGTAGAGCTTTAACTAGGCTTCTTTGCTTATGAGTGGGAAGGTATTCTAAAGAGTGAAAGATCCTACCAAAAGTTAGGCCAGTGAAGGATATGTCTAATTTTTCTGTAAAATGTGCCTGTTAGCTGTTAGTGAATTCATATTGTATCATTGTTCACAGCATGAGTATCTTTGTAGTACTTCAGGTGGTCCCTTATGCTCTGTGTAATGGGCTCAGTAGCAATCATGAAAGAATATTAAAAATCTCCGAGGAAAAAAAAAAAAGCAAAACTAATTGCTAGCTTTGATTCTTATATATTTATGTAGCAAAAAGAGATCTTCAAGTTCTAAAATGTGATGTTATAATCTATTGAATGGATGTAAGAAAAAAAGAAACAGAAAATAACTCTGAATTCACACTGATTTGGGACCCGTGTGAATAACGCAAACTGATCCCAAATCATCAAGTAGAGGTTACTTGTGTAAGTAGTTTTTCTTATTCTAGTGCTGTTTTCTTTGAGGCTTGAACAAATTCCTAGAAATAATTAATTATAGAATCATAGAATATCCTGAGTTGGAAGGGACCCTTAAGGATCATCAAGTCCAACTCTTGACACCGCACAGGTCTACCCAAAAGTTCAGACCATGTGACTAAGTGCACAGTCCAATCTCTTCTTAAATTCAGACAGGCTCGGTGCAGTGACCACTTCCCTGGGGAGCCTGTTCCAGTGTGCAACCACCCTCTCTGTGAAGAACCCCCTCCTGATGTCAAGCCTAAATTTCCCCTGCCTCAGCTTAACCCCGTTCCCGCGGGTCCTGTCACTGGTGTTAATGGAGAAAAGGTCTCCTGCCTCTCGACACCCCCTTACGAGGAAGTTGTAGACTGTGATATGAATTAACTTAATGACTAGGGCAAAAAAAAATATTAATATTAGTGTTTCCATCAGATATATTTAGACATTATGATCTGATATTGAATAAATCCTTGATAGTCAATCCTCATCTATCATATTTTTTGGATCATAGAATGATTATAGTATTAGATCTAGAGATATTAAATCTAACTGATCCCCAACTAATTGTTAGATGTCTTAATTACTGTTGCATCCCTTGCTTGGATGTAGAACTCACTTCTGAGATGTTTGCACAGAGCATGCAGAGACTATCATCTGAGCACATGCTAGCCATGTAACTAAGACATCTAATATATGATTTATCCTAAATTATACCTTGGATGTTGTTTTATTTTATTTTTTTCCTGGAACAAAGGAGATATATTTGTAACAGCTGGGAGCATTACAAACTTTTTTTTTTTCCTTTCTAATATTTTTGAGACAGACATTGTCGTAAGGTCTTTAATGAAATTAGAAGAGTTAAAGCTTATCCTAGCTTATGCCTGAAGATCTAGTCTGTATTTCATGTCTTTTTATTTTATGTTTACTACATTCTAGCCTCCTTGCTAGTTTCACACACTTCATTGTTAAATGTGTCTGTGCTCTTGACTGCATAATTCATGTATTGTTTGTGTATTAGGGCTTCTGCAAGTCAGAACCACAAAAGATGCAAAATCATTACATTCGTATTCTACAAAGTATGCCTTAAGTTACAGAGGCAGAGTGTAGGTATACCTAACATATCTTGGTCTTCCTAGTTTTTTATGCAAGTGCTAGGGTGTTCCCTGGGTTAAAAGGGATACTGTTCACAGTGCTTACTTCTACTGGGCTTTAGAAAAGGAGCTTAATTACTTTGAGTCAGTAGCTCTAACCATAAATATCTAGCAGTTAAAGAAAAGTTTGTAACACATTTGACTTTTAAAATGTCTTTCTAGAGGTGTTTTTCTCCCCTCTTTTTTTTTTTTTTTTTTTTTTTTTTTTTTTTTTTTTTAACAGCAAAGATTTTCAAATCTCAATGACTCTTTAAATACTATTCTTTGAACATTTATATTCCTGTTATTAGAGCAATACTATAAGCAGAGTAGCCATGCTGCCAAGTGACAGTGAATGCAGGAGTTGCTTTTAAGTTTACTAAGCTCCACTATATAAATGGAAATAAGAGTGTATGTCAAAATATACTGCTACATTATCCAAGACAAGTAGTATATTTACTTGCATATGTTACTTTGAATGCTCCGAAGTGCAAACATTTTTATTTCTTTAAGTGAAATGCAGTAAGTCTTGAACTGAAATTGTATTTATAGTAGAAATTATATTCTAAAAGTAAATCAGATTTTTTTTTTATTAATGTATTAATGTATGTAGTGCCTTCCAGGCAAGCTAAAATAATTTTGTTCCTTACTAGTGCATTTATTTTAGAATTGCCACTGCCATTGCATTCTGAGTTCTAAGGAAATCTACAAAAAGATTTACTCTAAGAACCATTCATCCATTATTTGAAAATATTTATATATACTTATGCTATTTTAAAGATAGAAGACGATATGGCTTTAGCATGCAGTAGTTCATACTATAATATCTGTATGTATTTAATACCTTTATCTCTACTGATTTAAAAGAAATATAGATGTACCTCTTTGGAAATATGTGTCAGCTGAGATTTTCTTAATTAAATATAGCTTGTCAAATACTTTGGGGCAGAAAAGCTGACATGGATATTAGGAAAATATATATTTTATTTTTAAGTGTGAATAGTAATACCATTACCCTTGGTATTTTTGTCTGATCCACACTGGCAAAATTGTTTTGTTTAAACTCCTGTAGCTTTAGATCCACTTGAATCAGAATTTAAAGTTGTTTATGTTAAGGTAGCATAAACTATTCCAGCTAGCTCAAATATACACTGTTTTGCTCTTCTTCTAAGTGTTTGAAAATTTACTTTTAATGGCTGTCTGCCTAAATCGTCCAATTCAAATCTACTGTTGTACTGTAGAAGCAAAGTAATACTGTCTTCTAAAGGTGATATGGGAACAGTATTGTATCTTGCAACTTACCTCTTCCTGAGATAATGCCCAGCTGGATATTCACCTTCTACCTGCAGCTTGGTGTAAGAGGTGCATCTTCAAAAGCCTTTGGTAGCGTCCTTCTTAGTAATCCCCAAGTCTTCCGAGATACCTTATAAATGATGATGATTATTATTATTTTTTAAATAGAGAAATAAAGGGTTTCAGCTTTTCACGTTTTTTAATGTTTTGTTTGGAAACTTCTGCTTCCATCCCCACCTCCTTCCCAGCAGCATCAGCTATTTTGTGCTATGTTGCATCAGCTCTATGTTGCTTGTTTTGTATTGTGCTATGCTGTTTGTTTATGAAGGCATAGCCAGAGCCATATTCAACTTTTATATAAATGCTCAGTATATATTGTATTTGTTCATCAAACTTTAAACAATTTTCAGGATTTCTTTGTGATTAGGGCTGCAGCAGCCAAGTGTGAGGCAGGCCATAACTCAGTGGAAGTGGGATAATCACAGCCTTAAATACCTACAAGCATTAACTATGTATCTACTCCAGTAAGTATTTTTTGGTGATAGCTGACCTATTTTAAGATCCAGTATTCAGTTACTCTCATGTTTGGGTAAACAATCAGTCTCATGAGGGACAATGAACTGAAAGGCAATCGGAAAGAATGCATATTTTCAGACGGTTGTTTAGGGAGGAAGGACTTCTCATATCTAGATTTAGTAAAATATTAACTATTTTTCTCTAATGTGACTTGATTCATGTGTATACCACTGGATCCAAGTAAAAAATATGCTTGAAAATGGATTTTATAAAAAAGCTGGAAAAAGGGAAGAGGTGACACCTGAAGCAATTCCTGAAGTACCCGAATTCCTTCACTTGCTCTCATGGTCTGTTCCATATTCCCTGGTGTCATTCTGATTATATTTTTAGGGGAAAAAAAATGTCTAGAGGAAGTATATGATACTAACAAAAACTTTTTTTTTTTTTTTTTTTTCTCCAGTAAGGTGTTTTTTCAAATCTAAATCAAAGATAGAATTTAAGTTATTCTTCCCTTGACACAGGTTTGAGTTAATGAATAATGCTTTTTATCCTTGAAGAACATATGGATTTGACAGTGCTGAAACTCTTTTTAACTTTAAGCATTTTTTAAATCAATTTTAAATGTTCAAGTTGTGCAGTTCTGTGCTTACCAACTGGCTACTTAAATATGTTAGCTACTTCTTTCTGCCTTCTCTGTATTGTCTTGAACTGAGAAGAGTTCTAGGAAGATGGGTTTACTTATGGTAAACTCTAGGTACTGTAAATTTACTGTGGGTTTGCTTGCAGCAGGCTCTTTCCATGGAAGGATATATTTCAGCCCTTGTATTCTTACTATCTATTTCCTACTGACAGTTGAATACTCTCAGTTGAGTATGCTGGTGTATATAAAGACTATACAGGAGATCATCCCTCTGTGTACTGGTGTGACTGCTGTGACCAAGTCTTGTATGGTAAGCTTTTAGACCATTCTGCTGTTGAAACCGGACAATTTAAGAATTAATTTATCCTCAGTTTGGGAGACATTAGCTTGCTTATTTATTTATTTATTTATTTATTTTCCGAGAATATCTGTTTGAACTCTTTCTAAGGAACTTTGAATGGTATGCAGCCATCTATTTTATGACAATGAATTGACTGTTTTTAGATATTCATACACTACACACACCATCCTTTTTGGTGTAATACTTTGGCTATAGCTTTTAATTTATAAAGCCAGCAAACTACATTTAGTTAATTTAATATTTTCTAAATGGAAAATTATGTATTTCTTTCCATCTCTGCATTGCCTATAGAACTGTTAGCAGAAGAATGCAGTATATTCTGCTATTTTTAATTCAGTCTCCAATAGATGTCCAAAAGAAAAATGCATTCCAGCATCAGTCATATCATAGATGCTGTTGTGGTGACTAACACAAAAAGTGGTTACTCTTAAGATTTTACCAGTTTGACAGTTTAACAAAAGAATGCTTCTTCACTCTCCCTTGAATTAGTACATACCTTTCTCAGAAGCATCTAAAATTGTGTGTTTCAGTGAGTCTTCCATTTTCTTTTTATTTTCAACATTTGAAACTAGATACACTATTTCCTTTGAAATTGTAATACATTTATGTACCTAAATGGGAATTCATCTGTGGACTCTGTGGACTTCTGGAATTTTCTGTAGCCTTCTAATTGAGGGACAGTATATAGACGTGAACATCTGTTTTATATCTTTATAAAGCTATAGTCTAAGTTTCAGTTATGTGTGTGTTTTGGTAATTTATTTTTCTTCTTGATGGAGATCTTTTTTGGGTGTAGTGCCTATTTAAAACTATAAATTTGATTCTTATTTATTTAATCTTCTATATCTGTGCTTAGAATTTTCAAAGGGATGGTACTAAGAACCGGAAATCTTTGTTAAATGTCCAGCTGCTCTGAGTATCAAATTCACAGATTCTGGAATTTGGTGGAATATGCAGGTCTGACAGTCTGTTGTCAGAAAGTGCATCTTCTGGGCTATGCTCTGTTTGCCGTCATTACTGGCTGTATGTGATAAGGATAGTTTAAAATAGCCCCTAGATCAATTAAATTATGTAAAAATTTGTTTTAAGGGTAGCATGGAGAAGGCCCTGGATGGGCATTCAGTAATGATGTCGGGGATAAAAAGCAGGGGAGCACCATGATCTGCTGCGGCTCCTGTTATCTCATGAGTTTTGACAGTGCTCTTCTTGAGCCCTGTCTTTGCTTCAGATTGTGTATTTAATGAAGATTTTGTCAAAGGAGGGTAGCCCTCTCACTGGATTTAGATTTCTGTTCTGTCTTGCCTCCTCACCTTGAGGCAGGTTACCATGTTTTCTCTTCTGAAATCTCTTAATTCCTAGCTGTATGCTACAGTATCAAAACATCCCCAAGGCTATTTCATGTCAATCTCAAATTTATGATAAAACTTTATGATCTACCAGAACAACAAGATACCAAATTATTCATATGTAGGAGATATCTAAGGTAGAATATGTTGATTAAAAATCATATGCAAAACAAAAACCTGACCATCTCCAAAGCCCTTCCACTAAGAAAGCTCCTTTTTAACATATGGCAGGATAACTTTTTGTCTTCATTGCTTGACTAGAGTTTTAGCATCTGTATCATAGGCCTAAAGGCCTTATCCTTTTCAGGAACAGTCTTCAGACTATAGCCTCTTTATGTAGCTGGATTAGGATGAAACAGATGGCTGGTTGCAAAAGAAAATATAAAAATGCACAGAAATATTCTAAATGTTCTACTGCTTCTTGTCTTGTTTATAAAAAAGGGTCATTTGGTGTTTTCCTTATCTGAATCTTTGCTGAAGATGAAAATGTGCTGTGGGTTGTAAAACTCTTAATTCCCCACCCTCAATGGTCTGATGAAATTCTGACTGAATAATCCTCATGCAAGTTAGAACATTGCCATGATGCCTGCAGAGGCATAAAGTACCAGGAAAGCCTTAAAAATAAAGATCATCAACATCGGATTAAACAACGTGTTATTTTAATTTTGTCTTGATTTAGTGGGTGAGGTCAAATCAGTGGATTTCAAAGAAAATCTCTGCTACGCTGTTCACATAGGATGTCCAATGCAAGATGATATGCGACATAGAGGTTTAACATCCCAGGAAGCTGTTTACTAGTTTGGGGTGACCCAGCTTTGTTGATCCTTAAGGGATAGAGTTCTTACTTTTAATGAGCTTGAACATCTTTCTGCTTAATTGATTAGGTAGATTTTAAAGTAGTAGCACATGTATTACTTAGCCTGAAATGTTATTTTTGTCTGTGGGCCAAGATGTTTTATAGTGTAGCCATGACAGATGAAGAACTATGATTTGATAAGGTTTTCTGTCTTCCCTTTTCCTCTGATTATCACCTCCTATTTTATCCCTCAGCATTGTGATCCATTTATACTTTAAAGTATTGGTCTTATTTGTATTTGTATTATTTATTTGTTGTACTTATTATTTGTATGCTAGATTATCAGTTCAAAAGATTGGTCAGTGGAAGGTTGCTAAACCCAGTGCTACACTGAGTACAAACAAATGTTCTACACAGTAATATGTTTTCCTGCTTATCAGGTAGTGTTTTTAGGGTCTTCTCTTCTGAGATATATGGATCTCCTGCTGCACTCAGCTGAGAATAGTTTGCAGTCTGTGGAATTCCATGATATTTTGTATTTTCTTTTGAAGATTGTGGCAGTTTGCATTAATGGTTTGAATTAGAAAGATAAATGAGGATCTCCCGTTATGACTGATTTCACTTGAGTGTCAGTTGGCTCTCAAATTTTAATTCTATATTTGACATTGAAGTTGATGAATATTGATATCTTGTTCTGTGATCTGTGGGAACAAAGTGAAAAGGTAGGGTTTCATCTGTCTTTCTCCAGGTCAGTCATGACCAGCCCTACTGAAATCAGTGGGGATAGACTGGTTCAAAGGAAGTGCTGAGTGTGTGTCAGAATAAAGTTCAATGCTATTTAGGACTGAGTATTACCAGTGTTATTTCTACAGCCTACTGCTTTCTTTTTTATTGTCACCTGAAGCATCACTGTGGTGGCTGTAAAGCTCCCTGTAGGAGCTCTATTCCTGGCTAAATAGTAACTAAATCATTTTGAGAAGTAGTTGACAGAAGGCCTTGTTCATAACCCCTATACCAGTGCGCTATAACCAAGGCTATAAATAATCCACCTCCTCCCTGTCTGCCTGCTGCAGTGTTTGCTGTAGCATATTTTCTTTTCTTTTTTTTTTTTTTATCTTAACTAGCAAAATTTCTAGTATACAGTGTGAATAATGAAGACAAGGCTAGTAAGTTCTATTGCAAATAATTAATATTTTAACTGTTTCAGATTTCCATAATAGTGTAAATTTGATTAAAAATGTCTATTAAATAGCACATAAATTGTGGTGTTGCTTCAAAATTATTTGCTTTGCTTAGAAATAAATAGTTTTTGCAGCAAGAACTGTCACCTAACAAGCATGGTGCCAGTGAAATTACCTCAGAAGCCTTCTTGAGACTTGTTCAATATCCTGTTTTAATACTTTATTCTCTTCTGATTCTAGAAATTGCAAAGTTTACAAAGCTCTTTGAGGGACTAGTAGATTAAATGCCAACCTAGGCAATGCTTTCCAAGGAATCCAAAGGAATGGATATCAATTTCTTTTGCATGTGTGAAGCTGCCATTAGGGTTTATAGTTTCATGGACCTAATACAGCTCTAGAATATAACTGTCCTGTTTAGAGGTGATTTTCTCAGACTTACGGTGAATTTTCTCATTGCAAAATATTTTTTTCCAGTTGAAGATCTGCTAGATCATTTGAAAAAGTAGCTTGCAGATCATGAGTCTTAAAAACGGATACTTTCGGGAGGCTGAAGTTTTTGAAAATCCATCAAAATATCTGTGGCCTTTAGAGAAGCCATTGCATTCTTTACATATTGTATCTACTGTCATCCTAATCCCAATGTCCTAATGCTTTTAGGAAGTATAATGAAAGAATGGAGACCTTTTTTTTTGTTTGTTGAGAAGGTTATTCTTAAACACCGCAAAAGCATTTAATTTCTTACTTGTCAGACATTACATTTTCCATCACAGTGTTTTCATGATGAAAATATTATTCAGATGCTCGATGAAAGGAAAAAGGTTATAAGGACCTTGGGAGATGTAATGATGTTTTTTATTTTCAGTGTCTTGATCAACTATCTGATGTTTCCAGCTGAAAGTGATGAGATTGGGATTTAAGTAATGAGGTTGCTAACAGTGAGGAAGAGATGGTTGTGCATAACAGTAAGGCTCTTGAGATGGCTGAACAAGACAGGACCATAATTCCCCTAAAGGAATGGATAGGGGGATTTTTTGTCAATCCTTAAATAGAAGCTACTACCCAAAGGTGTTGTTAAATTGCAATGCCCTCCCTGTACACACTGGAGGCCAGAAACCTTACTCGTAAATAACTCTTCCAGGCATATCTACTTGTTTGTGGAGTTGCTATAGGAACGTGATTTTAGCTAGAGTTAAGTAGAAAATAAACTGAGAGCTTAACATACAATATTTTAAGATGAATGAGATGTCCTTTAATGCCTCACCTCTCAATAGTATTTGGACTATAGTTTATTATTATTCCACTATGATGTACAGGTTTCTTCTAAAATACACTTTTAAACTATACTTCAGAAATAAATACTGAGTACAATAAACTAATTGAATGCTGAAGGAAGTGAAGGGCTATTCTGCAGGGAACAGATCATTCACAACAATAAGTAGAAGGTGTAATAATGGATCTCTCAATATCCTTTTACATATGTTTAAAATATGCCTGTACAGTCCCTAAGTATACATGAAATTTGCATAAAACTTCAAATAACAATTCTGGAATTGACTGTACCAAATTCTATTTTAAGCATAATGTTTTCAAATTAGACTTCTGATCAAAGATGGTGCCTGACTACAGTACGTTTTCAAAGTTAATGAACTTTTGCTTAGGTTATGTTGACTGAGGAAACAAATGGAAGCAATGAATCCAGTTCCTGATATTCAAATTTCACTAGCCAGTTCAGCACTTCTTAGTACCAGCTGTCATTGAGAGGTTAACATATATATGTGTTCAAAGCAGAGGAAAAACTAGACAAAATTAGTTTAATTAGCCTACATCAGTGAAAGATGTACAGTGAAAGTAATGATAGATTTAATGGAATGAGAATTAGACAGGCTTTAAAAAAACACTGTGAAAACACAGAAGTGAAGTGTACCAAAATATTTCATTTGTTACAAAGAAGCATTCTCTAGGTATTATAGACTACTACCAAAATTTCTTGTAAATTTCCACAGAACACCATATTCCCTATTCAGTCTTATCTCCCCTTTCAATAGCAACCTGAAATTCAGGAGCTTTGAGAGAGATTCTGTTCTTCGTGCTGGATTCCTACTGCCATTTGTCTTTATTCCCATAGATCACAGAACAAGATATCAATATTTACTACCTTCAATGTCAAATATAGAATTCAAATTTGAGAGCCAACAGACACTCAAGATCAAGTGAAATCAGCTGTAACAGAAGATCCTCATTTTACCTCATTTGTCATTTCCTGATGCCTGGAATAGTAGAAGTCTGCCTAATTCAAATCACTAATGCAAAGGAGATAGCAAAATCAGTGAGAATGACATGCAAAGGATTGAGTTGAAGTTTATAGGGGATGCACTGAGCATATCTGTAGGAAATCTGTTGTTCAAAAGTAGAAAAACTAGTAAGGGAGTGTTCAAAAGTAGAAAAACTAGTAAGGGAGATAGCTTTGATTTGACTCTGGTTAGTAGAAAGGAGGACTTTCCTGAAATGAAAAACTGAGTAAGAATTTAGATGAAAATGAATGCAAGTTAGAATTCATGACCCTTTAAAAAAGGGGGTGTCAAAAGATTTCAGCATACCTGAGAACTTACAGGATGACCATCTGCTGGAAAACTATCATGCAGAAGATCTAACTGCTAATGAAGGAAGTTGTGAACTGAAGCTATCCTGAGGTGGAGGGATGACAGGAAAATAATGATAGAACAGTGAGACTGAACCAGAAATCCCAAATGATCTGAATGCTATAGAAAGATATGTTAAAATAGGAACAAAGAAGAGTATTCAAAGAATACAAAACAATAAAAATTGCAGGAAAATGATAGGGCTGAGAAGGTTAAGATACTAAATGAATTACAATAATTGATGAATGGAATAGGTGTGTATGTTTGCTAAAAAGGATCTTTATAGCAGTAAAGAGAAATGTCTGACTGATGTGGAGAATACATTTAAAGCTTCAGTCTTCTCAAATAAGGTTATTTATTGGCTGTTTATCCTTAAAAAGCAACTAGCAAAAGACACTAGTGCAGAGGAGCTAAAGATCGAAGACATTTAGGTCTGCAGGGCCCTAGAATAATTACCATGCTAATGGATGACACTCTCCAAACAAGTGGAGGGTTGGAGAAGGATGGGTGAAGTCCCATGAGAAGCAAAATGCAGTATGTACTTCTGAAGTGTTGGGCCAGCCAATATAATTCTTTCTCTTTGGAACATGTTCTATTTTGTTTGTCAGGGTAACTTGGCTACTGTACACAGAAGAAGCAGTGCATCTAAAGTAAGCTTTATTAGCAGTTTGATATTCATATCAGCAAAGCAGAGAGGGAAAAAAATAGTTTCATTTAGTTGTAGGACCAGTACACCAATAGCCGACAAATTCTATTCAAAGTAGAGAGAAAAGTAGCTACCCCTTAAGCATACTCAGTTGCTCTTTGGGGACAGAACAGTTTCCTCCTGCCCTCCATTCCTTTTTTTTTTTTCTTTTTCCTGAGGTGTCATACCTCAGCTAGATAGTCTGTTAAAGATACATTGCATAAATGAAGAACAAACCAATAAACCAATATCTTACATATATACATATACTTTTAATTTCAGTAAATTTTTAAAAGACCATTATGTGAATCCTATCTGTGAATGGAATAAGAGCCTTCTGCTTCAGTTCCCTAGGGACTTTATTGTAGCATAATAAAGTGACGTGAAAACCCTTTTAGCTATCTGGAAACACATATAATTGTTTAAACTTTTATAAAGTAAGCTGATCTCAAACTGAAATAATCTGAATTGATATACTAACTACATCTGGTTACATAATGAGAGCAACAGACCAAAATATTTTTCTCTCTGGTATTAGATAGTTAATGAGTGGGGCATTATTGTTTATAAAAGCTGTCTTTCCTAAGTTTCCTTTCAAGTCTGGCCTTCATTTGTTTCTTTTCTCATCTGCTCCTCTGATTCACTACTGTTTTTACTCTTTTCTTTGACTTCTCTTACAGAAAAGATTGCATGAAACTGATTCTGAGGAGGATGTTTTACTTTTTCTATTATTATTCACTTTTGCTGCTAGTGTCAGTAGTGCAGCCAATGTTACTTTCTTTGTGGCTTTTTAACACATACTTGGTCATCTAGTCTGCAATTGATTCTATCCACTTTGGCTAGAGAGGTAGTCAAAGCTGTTACTTAGCCAAACTGTGAAATAAGGATTAGACCTTAACCATTGTATGACACTCTGGGCTAAAGCCAGTCCAACCTTCTGATGAGAGAGACTAAGATTTACATTTTAAAGATTTAATTAAACTGGGAGTTGCAAAGGCACCCTGTAGTGACCTGCTTAATTTTTAATGCTTTTTTTTTTTTTTTTTTTTTTTTTTTTTTTCCCCTCCTACTATGGACGTCACCAACACTTGTGCTAAGGAAAGTGTAATGGTAATTTTTTAGGTATAAGGAGCGATCCACAAAAGATGGAGATGGAGTGGTGTTTTTTCATGGTATTACAGAATACAATAAGTCTTTTCTGAATTTCAGTGTTCTTCCATAGAGCTTTTTTAAAATCTAATTTTGCAAGTACAAAACTCCCCTTTAGAACTTTTTTTTTAATTTTTAATTTTTATTTTTTTTACTAGATATCCATTTTGGGGAGAAGTCTGGTGGCACTAGAGAATAGCGATGTTCCAGATTTCCTCTGGCTACAGTATTTATCTATGGCAATGTAGGTTGCTGCTCTCTGGTAAATCTGTGCTGCTGGGGAGCTGGTGCTGTGATAAACATATAAGTGTGTTCAACCAGCCTCATTGCATAAGGACAAATCAAATGATCTCTGAGGAACTGATAATAGGTCTGCTTTTAATAAAAGTCTGAATCTGACAGACTAAGAATATGTACCTACACTATGACCTAAAATCTAGGTACAGCTTCCAGAAATGTCACAGAAGTTGAATCCAGGGCAAAAGAAACGATTGTGTAGAATGTGCCAGATACAAAAGCAAATGTTGTATACCTAAAGAAATTACCTGTCTTTCTAATACTGTCCCTTGTCTAAGTGTTCTGCAATACCTAAAAACTGAGGTGTCTATGGATGTGTAGTCAATATTTAAGGCACACCCTATTGTTTGAATACCTTACCTTATTCATGCATCTGAATAATTCTTGCATGCAGTGTTGGCTTGTCTTTTTTTTTTTTTTTTTCTTTTACATTGAATGAGGTGATAGGTTGAATGAAGTTTAGTTGAATAATATTTGTTCGATGAAAAATGTTCATCTTGTTATTAATAGACCTTGAAAATATTTCTAGCCCCTGGAACCACTCAGTCATTTTCTTTGGCAGGGAATGGCTTAATGAAAATTAAAATTATAAAAGGTATGCTTCTGCTCTTACTCAGTTCCCTTAGTGCTTGCTGAAAGCCGTGTTTATGGTTCCAAGAACTGCTTTGCTCTTTATTATATTACTGGGCTTACTTAAGTTATTTTCCATTGGAAGAAATAACTGTGTATGTGCCTGTCTGGATGATAGGTATAAAAGTATATATAAAAAATAATATATTTTTCCTCAAATGCATGTAAGAGGTTTTAATGATGTATTTTTGAAGACTTTTAAATGTTATTCTACTTGCTACATTTAACCCCTACTATACTCTTGCCAGTTTTGAACATACCTCTATTCCTCATCATCTCTTCCTTTCCAGTTACTGTAGCTTAGCTTAGTTATTTCAATGATATGACTGTTTTGGCCCCTAGAGTTCAGTATCCCTAATTTACTAATGGCTTCTGATAACCCTCAGTTATTAAACCTTCAGTTTGTTAAGTCTGTAGTATGGCATTATAGCTTTTCACAATTTTCCTCAATAGCATGGTGTGTGGTTGGGTTAGACTTTAAGTTGTATTTAGCAAAACTAATAATTAGTGAATCATGGTTTGTTAATTGCTGATCACTTTCAAGAGAAAACAAGAAACTGGAATGGCTACTCATTTGGAAACTGAAGACTAGTAGATTGTAGAATCATAGAATGGTTTGGGTTGGAAGGGACCTTAAAGCCCCTCCGGTTCCAACCCCTTGCCATGGACAGGGATACCTCCCACCAGACCAGGTTGCCCAAAGCCCCATCCAGCCTGACCTTGAACACCTCCAAGGATGGGGCATCCACAACCTCTCTGGGCAACCTGTTCCAGTGCCTCACCACTCTCTGAGTAAAGAACTTCTTCCTTGTATCTAATCGAAGCCTACCCTCTTTCAGTTTAAAGCCATTCACCTTGTCCTATCCCTACACTCTCTGACAAAGAGTCCCTCCCCAGCTTTCCCGTAGGACCCCCTTAGGTACTGGAAGGCCTCTCTAAGGTCTCCCCCTAGCCTTCTCTTCTCCAGGTTGAACAACCCCAACTCCTTCAGCCTGTCTTTGTAAGAGACGTTCTCCAGCAACTTGATAATCTTTGTGGTCCTCCTCTGGACTTGTTTTAATAGGTCCATGAGGCCATTAGCACCAAGGTCCATGAGTCCCTGAGCATCAAGACTATGTAAATGGTGTCATAATTTCAGGTAGCAGTTCAGCCTGATGTCATAATATAAACACAACTAGTGTTGCAAAATACATGGGGATGGTCCCTAATATATTCTGTATAAACTGGAGTTAAGTGTTTCCATAGATAACTTCATCCTCTTTGATGAAGCTAACACAGTAACTCACACTGCATTGGTAAGGATAATAGCTGCAATACTAACTAAACAAAGATTTGGCTACTTAAGGTTCTTATTGACTGCCTGCTTGAACCCACAACAGCACTGTGTGTGTGTGTGTGTTAAAGACTTTGAATCTTACGTTTAAAAAATAAATAAAAAAATGCAAGTTTACCAAAGGCATACAGTAAAAAAGGAATTAGTAAGCTGCAAAGAGCTACAATTTGCATTGCAATTTGTTTTGATTCATTGCTTCATAGTTTCTTTGGGACAGAATTAGCAGAAACCTGAAGAACAAGTACATCAGATATTAATATATCTCATTTTAATGAAGACTTCTCTGACTACCTACACTGTGAGTTGATGACATCTAACTTTAACATGAAGATTTGTTTTCAGTCTGAAATTCAGTTTTGCTAATTAAAAATTTGCGTCTTGACTAGTTTGATTCTTTGGCTTTTCTAGTGTTATACTTCAAGTAGACAGTCTTTTCAGGTTAGAAATATGCGGGGAAAACTTGTAGTTGATGATGGATAGTGCAACAAGAATTCTTACATTGAACATAATGAAAGCATTTATCACCATTTCTAACAAATCATACATCTTTTGTAGATGTATTTTTGTATAAACCAAGTTTGCAAGAATATGTGTATTTTACACATATTCTTGCAAACTTGGTTTATCATAGAGCTTACAGAAATTTTAGCATCAGAAGGGGCAGAGAAATATCCATGCTCTGGCTTTTCTGTAAGAGCACCAAAGGCTCATGTCCATCATGATATAAAAGTAAAAATATTCTAAGTAATATTTATCCTTACTCTGAATGCAGGAAAAAAATAAATTAGAATTGCCATCACACTCCAGTGATGGAAGTGGTTTGATGGCAAACTGTTAGCACAAATTGTCATACATTAATGTAACCATTCAGTATTGTGGATACATCATGTATCCACAATAGAAGTACCCAGCAATAGAAGGACAGACATCTACTCAGAAGACATATAATTCTTGCTGTAAGTTGCTCAGAGAAAATTCCTCAGATGGCTGTACTTGGTGTAGAGATATAGAGTTACAGGTTTTAAGCCTGTTATTTCAGTGTTGTTTTTGCATTAGATAGCCTAGCTAGTCACCAAATCACAAATGAGAGTGTAGTTCAAGGTGTAATAAATCCAATTAACACCATAGCAGGTGTTTAAGTCCAGATAATTTACTTCCTGCTTACAGAAGGTGTGGGAGAAGTGAGGATTTGTATAGGCAGTAATTCTTGAGGGGTTAGGTGCAGCAATTTATCCTGAAAACAGAGATGCAAATAAACGTGACTGTTGTTTTGATCTTTCATAGAATTTTGTATTGTAGTCCCAAAATGTTCTGAAGATGAAGAGCTTACCAAGTATCATACTCAAATTATGAATATAAAATCTATATTCCTAATCTTCTGACACTTTTCTAACACCTCGGTTCCCTCTTCTTCTTCTTTTTTTTTTTTTTTTTTTTTTTTTTTTTTTTTTTTTCCTTAGCATTTTATTTTTAGGTCTATTTATGGGGATATTTAAGTGGTTTGTTGTTTCTCTTCTTTCTGCAACAGAGGATTTTGTTTAATAGTTGAGTTAAAATTTCTTCAGGGCATGGCTTTTGTCTCTGATTTTCCGATTCCCACAGTGTATGGCACTGCAGGTTTCTGTTACTTGACTGAATTTCTAGGCATTACCACAGTATTACTATAAAAATGTTGTGGTTCACTTTCACTCTACATGTAATTAACATTCCTGGTTGATTAGGAATATAATGTGTATATATATTGTATACACTATTGTATATTTCCTCCGATGCTATATGAAGGCATTCAGGAAAAAGATCAAATAAATGGTATGGTGTTTCTATCAATATTTATTATATAAAGTCGTACATATGCTGAAATACATATGTTACACGTGTGCATATGTTACATATACTGAAAGTGGGATCATCAAGTACTGCTAATTAGTAGACGAGATGCTGCTCACATTACAGTTTTATGAAAATGAAAATTTTGAGTTTTTTTTTTTTCACAGGTTATGCCATCTGGCTTCACTTTTATTTGGTGCATGATTAATGTTAACTTTTAATTCTTTTCATGTACAGACTGCCTAAATTAACTCCTTTATTTCCTGTGTCTTCTAAATGATTAGACTAATTAAGAGTTCAGCTTGCAGAAAACTGCATATTAATTGTCTGGTCTCTTTTAATAATATGCTAATTTTATTAGGATAAAATAACGCTTCAAGAAAAGGAACTTCCACAGTGTTTCTGTTCATAATATCTGAATCTTCAGAATTATCAGCAAATATCACCCAGCATTCTTACTGATTTAAATGTGTGGCATTAGTGCTTAGTGATAGAAATTAATTTTTCTTCATGCTAATATTAGTTAGTGTCCTTTCTTTGTGGCAGTCAGCTACATAATACTGAGTCAGAGACCTCCTCCTCCAAAAAATGAGTACTTTATGTTGTTCTGTGGTTTATCATGTCACTTGACTAGTGGAAATATGAGATACCGTATACATGCTTTTGAAATTTAATTTCAAATCCCAAGAACCTCTCAGGTTTATATCAGTGTCACCTAAAAAACTGAATTATTTCTAATGTCTGTACTGTTTAGTTAGTGTTTACTATTGCAGAGAATATAGGAAGTACATGATTATTTTTTCTGGAAATATAATCAAGGACAACATTTATCGCATGATTAATTCAATAGAATAGTCACTAAATTATTATTTTTTAAATCCATTGTGTCTCCAACTCAGTAAGATAAGATGGTTGTGTGAATTGTTCTATCAAAAACAATTGGCCTGGTCATACTCTTAAATGTACAGGCATGCTTTATAGACTGATATTTCCACACTAATTTGTATGTAGTGAACTTAAGTTGTAAGAAAAGCTGAATAATTATATGGAGTCATTACTGGTCATGAAATATAATGCAACTTCTAAATGCTGGATTTGATCCTAAGAGCTTGTAAATTTTGCTTGGCAGCCGGATTTGTTGATGTCAGAGACTTACTTTTTATGTAGTCAGGTATCATTGAAAATCCAATGTTTTGTTTTCAAAGACATATTAATGAACTTTAGCTTTTGTGAATTCATACTATGATTCTAGTTTTATTCTCCATGCTTGGAGGAGATGATGCTTGGAGACCCTTCTGACTCTCAAAGCAAGCATCCTGTTTATGTGCATTTTGCAATTACTCTCTTATACTGAGAGATAAAACAAAAGTAAGAGATGAGATAGTAGCCTGCAAAAGACTTATAGTTTTTAAAAGACAGCCCTGTTAGGTTTCATAAAACCAAACCACAACAGGAAAACAAACAAACAAAACCCACGTTCAAATACCTTATTTGTAAAACAGAACTAGTAGCTTCCAAAAAGTGGCATAATGTTGAAAGTGTTCTAATATTGGAGAAGCAATGAGTGAAAGGAAGTATTTGTATTCTTACCAGTGTAATGCTGATCCAAGGTAAGTGATTAAATGGTTCTTATGCGACTTGGTTAATCAGAAACTGAAAGAATATAGTATAATTAATGCAGTCAGTTGGGGTTAATGGAAAGTAGATCTTGCTTGACAAAAGTGATGTAAGGATGTATTTAAAAGCAGGCAGGGGACACTGGAAATAAAAATCAATTTTTTTTGGAACTTGACATTTTGATTAAAAAAAGATGTGATACAAATTTGAAATGGTACACTTTTTAAACAGGAGTTGTCTGATGGATCTCATATTAATTTTAAAGAGGGAATAGGTACCTATGTCCTGTGTTTTAAACAGGACTGAAGGGATTGATTATATACTGCTTAACATTTTTATCAGGGATCTGGAGCAAAATATAAAATCAACAATTATAATGAAACATGATGATAATGCAGTGCCCCATTTAGCTAGAAAGAAGAGGATCTGAGATGACCCAGTCACATCCTGAAGTATGATATAATAAACAAATATCCATTTCATTAGTTTGCTGTGCATACAAGCTGTAGAGCTGATAAGAAAATCTGGTTTATGTGGCTTACATATTGGAATCTTGAATTTCAGGATTTTGTCAGAGCCATGACTATTGTCTGTTACCATGTCTATTCTGGCACAAAGTATTTTCAAAGAAAAGAATTGCTTTTCTTACACTATCTTTCCCCTCCATCCCCTTTTGAAGATTTTTTTTTTTTTTTTTTTTTTTTCCTGAGGAATGAAAAGCAAGTTCTAGGAATATTTTGAGGTATTCCCATTTCACTCACTTTTTACCCTATGTTTTGAGCAACTCATTTCAGCTAATAACTTCCTAAGGTCAAATAACTAAAGTGCTTATGACTGTAAATTTTCAAGTAACTTGTGGCAGCAGTTAAAATGTTTGCTGAATTCTGAATGTATTATGCCCAAATAGTTTATTGTTTTCTCTATGCCAAGGAACATATGGTTAATCAAGTCTTTTTTTTTTTTTTTTTTTTTTTTATGAGCTAGCTGGGTTAAGTTCCTGGCACAAGTTATAACTGTTCTTATCATTTATTTATTGCATTGAAAAGGAATTCCAGAATTTCTTGTAACTGCTGAAGAAAAAATGCTTATGTTTTCAGAAAAGCCTCTATGGGTATTTTTTTCAGAGTTTTGTTTGAGATCATGGGCACACAATAAAGATTAGAATTTCCAGACCATGAGCAAAGTTTTCGTGAAACGAATTTTCTGTTTACTTTGCTATTTTCTCATGCAACATCATCTTGGTTGACCTCTGCTGTTTATAGGGAAGGGAGAGAAGATTAAAAAAAATAAAATTCATTGTTATTCTACAACACATGTGCTTTCTGGCTTCAGTTACGTAATAGGAATGACAAACACCTAATTGCAAGGAATCAAAGACTTTGCTTTATGATAAACTGCTATGATAAACAGATGGATTATAGGAGCGAGGTGAATGAGGGTGTTTTAGATTCACTTTAAATGTACAGATTGATTCTCATTTGAGACACTAATTTTATTCCTAGACAAGCCCCTTGTCTTCTCTTAATGTTAATTTACAATAGCTTTTTCTTTTTTTTTTTTTTTTTTTCTGATACTGGACCCCCAACGGTTCTTATTACAATGTAAACTCTGAGTAACTTCTGATTTATAAATAGAAGTAGGGAAGAGGAAGGCTAAGCCTGCTAGTTCTCTAACCACATTTCCAATAAGTGGATGAATGTGCTTCCTAAATAGTTTTCCCTTTGAGCAACACAATGAAAAGTCTACATTCTCATTGTATAAAATGCTGTCAGTTTGGTTACAAGCATTGCAGCTAGTCAAATTATCCATGCTCAAAAGAACTCAGAAGTTCAAAATTCAGTAAACTGTTGTTGCATCACTGTAGAAGTAACTATCAGCATTTAACTGGCAATAGCAAGGTTATTGGGAATCCTTCTAAGTGATTCTTTTAAGCCTTTGGTAGGAACGTTCCATTCTCTACACTTCCTTTGTATCAGTTTTGGTCTCTAGTAGAGAGTGTAGGAATTAGTGGAACTGAAAATTGATAGAAAAGATGTGTGGCAGATATAAGCTGTAGCTGAGAATACCCCTCCCCCCGCCCCCAGCCCTTTGGAACCATATAAATAATACAATGCATATTGAGTATTTATGCTTTATTTTTTTTTATTTTTAATTTTTTTTTAACATGCTGTCTTGGACTACCAGATGGGCAAGTAAATAGTTGATTCACATGTAGTTTGGCTCAGGAGACTGGGACGAAGCCTAGTAATTCTGCCTTCAGAATTACTGTTAGAGGGCTATTCTGACTCTGAAATAGGAGCTGTGTGTGTATTGTAAGTAACACTGGTGAAGAATAGGATGGCTGTCAGTCTGGATTACAATCCAGAGATTTTTCTACAGAGCTCTTCACGTTAGTGTGTGACCTCTGTCAAGTTCCCTTTATCATTTCTTCTTGATGTCAATGGGAAGGAGTGAAAGATGTTTATTCATTTCTCAAAGCAATACTCCCTAACATGGGTCTGCAGGGGTCTCGTTTCTTTTTCAAAGTAGCAATTGACAAAACTTCAGTAGTTCTCTCCTGATTGTATTTTGAAGCTGCTGTACTGCATTTAGTGATGTTTTTCCTTTCACGGTAGAACTATAGCAGAAAATTTGACTATAATGCCGTAAGATATCACTAAGAGTAAGTGGTTAGTGAGGCAATGATAGGTCTGTGTGAGACAGTCATACAACTTGGGAGCCCTTTCAGAATGAAGAAAAAAAAAGCACTGATGGAACCAAAATTTTTGAGAGGGAGTGGGGAAGGAAGAAGGAGGGAAGGGTGAACCAGTCAGTCAGTCACAGGTTAGATATGTGGGTTTTCATGTATGATATGCTATTCCTTTTAACGTCGTCTTCAACAAAAACAATTGTGGGAGGATGTGAAATGTGCATCTTTTCCTAGTTAGCTAAATGTCTTTGTTTGAACCCTGTTGTAATTCATAGAAGTGTTGGATTTGATGTTACTTTTTCTGTATCAGGTAGGGGAAAAAATCTAGTATTAAGGTATTATTAGTAGAGTTACTCCAGATTATTGTAAATCATTTTAATTTAAGAATTTAAATAATATCCTAGAAAATATTTGAAATATTTAGTAAGAAAAATAAACATGTCTCAAAAATATTTTTTCCTGTACTTTTCCTGCCTCCCCACCATCTCATTTCTTCCCCCCCCCCCTTTTTTTTTTTTTTTTACAGTCCCATTCAATTTTTACGTAGAAAATGTATATGAGTAGGAAATGAGGAGGTAAAGATGTAAAGGAATAATTATAATAAGGGTTTTGCCTATCTCATTCTCCAAAGCCCAGAGATACTGTGAATGGAGGAATGAAGATTCAGATCTTGGCAGTAATGAATAAGGTTTTATATCATGTGAATGTACCAAGGCCAGTCATTTGCCTCTTACATATCTTGTTTGGAAACATGGTCTCCTGCTAGCATAGAAAAGGAATGGAAAAGATGGTGTGAGGTCCACCCCCTTTTTACAAAGCAGATTGAACTATGTTAGGTGAGCATCTGTTTTTGATCTGTTCTTGAAGACATCAGTTGGATGGAAACTCTACAACTGACATGGGTGCCACGACTCCACTTCACTGGTTTTGCCAGTGCCAAGATTTCCAAGATATCTAACATGACTTTAACAAAGGTTAGCCACTATTTCCATAAAATTTACAACAGACAAACAATGAAAATGAAGTGTTTTCTTTTTTTTTTTTACTATTGTTTTTCATGTTCTAGAAAAATGTAACATGAGGTTCTTCTCTTTAATACTTATGCATTCCTTTTTTTTTTTTTTTTTTCCTTCTCTGATCTTTCTGTTTGTACTTTACATTTTTTTAAACCCTAATCATACCAATTCTCTTTTTGGACTCTTAGCATTGTTCTTGGAAGCAAAGTGCTGGAAGTGATATTCCAGCTGTGGTGTTAGGAATGCTAAACAGAGGAGAGTTTCTCTCTTGCCTAAAAATCCTATTTATACATCCCAATACGATGTCTATCTTTCTCTCAGTATTGTACCTACTGGTGCTCAGTTTTGTGATTCACTACAATCACCTAAAGCTTTTCAGTGGAACTGTAGTCTCTCTGCAGCTGATTCTGTAACATCTTACATTTGACCTTAATGGAGTTATTTACAATTTTTTTCAGAAAACTTATCCAGTACGTAAAAATCACTTTATATTCTGTTTCTGTCCTCTAAGATACTTGTAGTCCCTTCAATCTGTATGACGTGCAAATAGAATAAGTGTGATTTCCATTGCATCGTGCTGCTGTTGATGAAAATGCTCAAGAAAATGGCATCCTGGGAGGTAAACTTAGTATCAGTTAAAATTTCAGTCAATTTTCTGAACATGAACAATTATTTCAGAGCTCAAATGAGGAAATAGTAGCTCCTTGCAATTTGTGAAAAGGGGGCAGTTTTAAATGGTCATAAGCACAGGTGGTGGACATCAGCTGCCTTTTCACAGGTGGGCATGTGCCTGAATTCAGGCATTATTTGGATGTCAGAGATCTTTGGATCACTTTCTTTGGTTCTGTTTGATGAGACTCTTTGTCAGAAAATCGCTAAAAGTGTGTACACAAAACAAATTTGTAAATGTGAAGATGTATTTTATTGAGACAAAAGCTAAAATATGGTAGCTTTTGAAATAGAAATTCAGATCTGTTGGGTATCACAGTTTAAAGTGAAAATGAGTGATGAATCCTTTCCTCCCCCTTCCTTGTGAGCCTGATATGTCTCAATGACATTCTTGGTTGCAGTAAGCAATGCAGTCACTGCTGGGTTCCCTGGGCAAAGCTTTTACAGCCATCTCTAAGGCTCGGCTGGCAGCGTGCTCCTTTCTCCTTTTTAGGTTCCCTCGGTGCATACCCTGGCAGCTTTCCTGCCTGCCTTGTTTCGCAGCCACAGCCTGCCCCCGTTGTGCTCTATGTAAGCATTTGCCAAATGAATGTGCACAGTTGCTCACTGAAGCAATCTTTTCAACCTCCAAAAAGCTCAATTTTTCCCCATTAGCAGCAGCAAATGCAAGGCAAATGGACAACCCCCCTCTCCACAGCTCAGCTATACTCATCTAGGGCCCATATGTAAGTAGAGCTTACAGATAACAAGCGGTGAACCAATAACTGAAGCGGGTGCTATCCATCACAGTTCATGATGGTGTCTTAAACAGGCCAGCAGCCTCAGGAGTAGTATGTCATTTGGCAGATTAGGGCATTATTGGGAATGACAAGGTGTTCGGAAAACATAAAACTCTCGGTGTTGAGTATATAGCAATAGGCCTGCTTTGCTGGATAGCAGTGCTTGAGAGCCCAGCCAGACTGAACAGCCAGCCAGTAACTTTGCCTCTAAAACTATACTGCTATGAACATTTCACAAAGCACTACTTTAGAAAGAAGCTTTTCAGAGTCACTGGGTTATAGCTTGTTTTGACAATTGTTCAGTAAAGATAGCTGCAGGCACTGTGCTAGTCAAGGAAATTGGGACTGTGGTTTGAAAAAAAGGAGGTAGATATTGGGCTGTCCTCACAAATGTGAAGTGGCAAAAAATGCCCTGAAGATACTCGTATAGTTTCCTCACATAAACCCTTTAAATAAGGGAAAATAAAGATTGGTAGATTCTTTAACATTGGCTTAAAACTAATGTGGTTGCATATGTGTAAAAATAATATGATAAAAAGCAGAATTTAATTAAATAACTATTTTTGAAAGTCTAAATAGAACTTTGTAATGTTCATCAAATCATTTAAACAGATATGAAAGGTTTGCATATGTCTATATATTGGATTAGTTCCAGAAGTGGTTTTTGTACAGTAAATTCTAGCTGATGTGCTATGAGATGCTCAGTTTTTCTGGCCAAGGATTTCATTCTTCGGTATCCCTACGTCCTTAGGTTGTCTTTATGGAACGGTATGTGGATTTGGAGGTGTCATCTTTATTTATGACCCCAAACTGATACTGTTACGCAATCAATTTCAGACATTCTCTTCTTTAGTTTTCTCTTTCTTCTCTGTTTAAAGCTCTAAAGTTATAATTCAGTTAGGAAGCGGTTTCAGTTTTTACTGCAATGTTGCCTGTCCTCTACTGCTCAGGGGTTATTTGGAAAGCGTGACTTTTCTCTAGTTAGATAGAAAGTGGACCACTAATGACTTTGATGCTTTGATAGGGCCTGAGCAGATTTGTCCTTTTTAAGATAAAAATGTGCCTCCCCCAGCACTGACACTATTCAAATTACAGGATATCTCTTTCTACATCATGTATTCAATTTTTAATGCAGACCTCTAATTTGTTAATGGTACTTAACACAATATGTAAATTAACACCCTAATGTGGGTATAGTTTTTTGTTTGTTTTTAAAACTTAGTCTCCCCCTCCCTCCCCCAACCCCCTACCCCCTGCTTTTCTAGATATAAAAATGTTGTTATGTGGTATTCAGAGAAAAGATTTAAATTCAGTAATGCTTAACAGGGGTATTACAGAAGAAACTAAACAGTGGTGGTGTTCCAACACTTTGCACGTCATTTTTTTCCCCTATAAGTTTTATATCCAAATATAAGAGTATGCAGTACTTCTATACCTCCTTCTGTAAGACTGTTGTCTTGTGACTTCGGGCTCTCTAAGATGAATTCACATTTATCTGTGGCGTAAATTTTAGCGTGTTTACTCTTTCAAAAAGAAGAGTAGTCTGAAGTCGTGTAGCAGAGGGCAAAATTAGAGTTCTGGCATGCATAGTATGTCTTGAGTGACTTGTGTCTGTTTTTACTTGCCTGTATCCACGTTACTGAGTAGACCTGATAGCACAATAGAAAAGATAGAAGTGGCGTTTATGTTTACTGTCTTGCCTGTCTTGTTTTTTTTTTTTTTTTTTCTTTACACATTCTAAGCATGTATAATGAAATTCAAGACGCACACATGTATTTTGCTGTAGCTATTGCCTGGTGAGAAAGTTGCCTCAATTTACCATGGAAGTGTTTCTATTCATTTAAGAAAAAAAATCTATAATTTTAAACTCTTCCTGTCAGAGTGAACAAGTGATAGAAGATGATGTAGAGATAAAAACCTGAACATTATGCTTTATTGTTTATTTATCTATGAAATAGACTACTTTTTGTGTGCAACTCTACTAGAGAAGAAAACTTGTATTCTACTTCATAATAAGTTGCCATATTTGCTGGTTTGATTTAGTGCTTTATACTCCTTTTCCAAGAAAAGGAGAAGAAAAATCTTTTTCTCTCTGAAGTAATTTTGTACTACTTGAATACATATGATCTATATTATATTTACATATATATAAAATACAAAATGACAGCAAGAACTACTTTGGACTTCAATTGCTGAGTCTTTACTCAAATGTCCTCACTCTCATTCTCTCATTTCTGAAATAGAGAGATTTTTCTATATACTATTGCACTGCAAAGTGAGTGGTAGTAAAGTGAGTTTCAATTACATATTTAGGATTTAAGATAACAGATTGGTAGTTTACTTAGATTTAATGGAATTACTATTTTATTAAATTTTCTACACCCAAATATTCATATATTCCAATGAAGACTATAATGAGAACATATCAGCAGTTCTCTTCAACTTTGTAGCATGTAGCTCATTAGGTTCCAGTCAGAGTTGATGCTTCATGAAGCCTGGGAAGGTATTTTGAAGGAAGTTCATCATTGTCAGGCAGTACTTAAATGAACTTGAGTGACCAATGTCCTATATGGAGTTGTTAAAACTAAGAAACTGAAAAACAAACAAAAAACCCCACTGTTTTTATAGCCTCCTTTGGTCAGACTCAGAAGGATGTGTATACCCTCCAAAGGATAAAAATCCCACCACTGAATGGACAGAACGTACTACTGACTGCTAATTATCCAAAGTTACGCACTTGTAGTTATTTAATTTAAATAAGATTTGAATAACTTTTCAGTCCTGGTGTTTTTTCAGTCATGTCTGACCTCACCACTTTTTGTCACTGTCACCCAGTTCTCTGGTCCAGAGACGTATTTCATGCCTTTCCTGTATCTCAGAAAATTTAAACAGACTTCTTTGTAGGCGGTCATTATTCTCCATCATTACATTTAACAGGATTGATAACATGGATGTGTCATTATCTGTTACAGGGATATCTTTTGTGGTTTAGAATTTTCTGCTGTTTTACAGTGGATAATTTGTTTTTAAGTTATGGATATGTGTGTTGGTCTATTTATCTTGTTTGAACCCTGACATTTTCCATTGAACAAAACAGACACTATTACTCCCCACAAAGCTTGAACTGCTAGTGGCAAACAGTGGGGATAGGAAACCTATCTGCTCATGTTAACAGGTGTCTCACGAATGCAGGACTTCTATAATGTATTGTTATGTTATATTACAAATGTAGCTGTCTCATTTGTTTCCATAAGTTTCCAGGTCTCAAGCAGACATCTATTCAAGTGGAACACATTAACAATTCCAACCTAGAGTACATCGCTTTGCAAGTTCAGCAGCATATTTTCCCAGCATGTTTAAAAAGTGCCTGCGTTTTATGATTGTATACCAGTATTTCAGAGTAGTGGAAGTTGTACATTTTGTTTTTGAAGAGAGGATAAAAATTGAAGGAGGGGGAAAGAAATTAAATGGTCACTTTGTGCAACAGAGATAGAAGTGAATTCCAGAAATAACAGTTTATATGTAAGAAATTGGAAGAACAAGAAATGAAAAAGCTATGAAGTGAGATGAGATTTTTCTTCTTGAATGGCATTGGTAAGATGAAAAGAGGTACTAGCAATGTTGAAGTTGGATTGGGTCCTAAAATTATGTTACTATCAGGATATAGCAGAAAACTTTCATTCAATAAAAGATGTTGTCCAGCTAGTGAACCTGGTATATAGCTAAAATCCTTTAATTGTGTAAGGCTGGAAGAAATCAGGGAGAATAACAAGAAGAAGACAGCATTACGAACGAGGGGTGTGTTTCTCTTTTAACAGTGTAAAGAAAGGCATTATGTGTTTTGGTAACTAAAACTTAAAAGATCATTTTTGTTCCCAGGAGGGATCTCTGTTAAGGGGATGTATAGATAAAATAAGACTGGTGTATAATTTCCAAGTTAGGGAAAAATGATCCTGTTTGTCTTGCTGTGCACTTAGATAAATATGTAAAATGGTGGGGCATACATATCATGAAGAGATGGTGGCTGTGCACGTATAATGAACAAAGAGAAGGGAAATTTATGTACTTATAACTAACAATGTACAACAATCTCAGTAGCAAAACTATATGGATGCACTTTTTAAATGAACATGCTTTAAATTCTAAAATTAAAGTTAATTTTTCTTTAAATTTTAAAGCTAATTAGAATGCTTGTGAGAGAACTTTGTTGCTTTTCTAGTTGTATTTAATTAATTGGTGGACTTCTAGGAGACAAATGTGTTCAGTTTTGCTTGCAATGACTGTTTCTTCCCTTTAAGTGCAGTAAGGTTTTCTTGCTTACATATCAAAAGAAACTATTTTTCTTGTATTCTCTTATTTTTTAACGGGAAGACTCCAGAGGAGGCGTTTTTTTGGTTTAAAAATAAAAAATGCAACCAGTGTACTCTCTGTTAGAAGAAAACAAATTCTTCTGAAGTATTCTGGCCCTTAATGATGTACATGTATTTCTGTTGTCATGGAAATAATTTTTTCTTTTTGAGTAGGTTTCTTTGTTCTGCTTTTCTTTTTAGTCTTCCCATCATTGTAAGTTTGGTTTTGTACTGGAAGTGTTGTACTTCATGGAAGAACAGCCATCCTTTCTTTATCATCCTTTTATTTCTCTTTTATGTCCGTTAGAATTTGATGCTGAAAAGTCTGAGTAGGAAACTAATATTGGCAGATATGAAGACACCAGGAGTGTATTTTACCATGTAGAAGCAGTTAGTCTGTCTGCTGTGAAAAAAGAGGTCATGATTTCAAGGAAGAATGAATTAGAAATAAATGAATAAAAATTGCATGACAAAAACGTAGCTCATCCCTTTACATATATGTGTGAATTGCAGAGTTAAGTTACTGATGAAAAAATACAGTTTTTATTGTCTCTTCTTTCATTGACTGAAAAAAAGATACTTGCTGCTACAAAAGCTTTTGTGCTTTTAAGAAAGAAAGTTATTTTTATTTATTTATTTATTTATTTTTCAGACTGCGTCTTTCTCGGTAAGAAAGGTGACTTAAACATAGGTGATTAAACACTATTTACTGAATAGAAAGAGAGAGGCACCCTATGTCCCTTCTGATCCTAAGACTGCTGAGGTATGTCAGCATTAATCCTCTTCAAGGTGGCCATGGCATGCTGCACAGAATTCCTATCTGTGGAGAGGTTCAGCACACCTTGGCACCTGCCACACTTTTAGAGTCCTTTTCCTCACCAGGCACCCACTAATCACTCAGCTAAAGGTGATCTTTTTTCCCACCACTAATTTCTCACCTAAAGAGTGTGAAATGTCCGCAAAGGACAGGTCATCCATGTCAGAACATCAGGTAGGACCATCTGTACATCCTCTTGTAACATCTGCACATCCTCCACAATACCTGCAAGCTAGCGTAACAGGGCGTGGGGTGGTGTCATTCAGCGGCCACTCAGTCTAAGAATGGGCACTAGCTAGGGAGGCTTAGCAGGGTCAGCATAGACATCAGGACCACTTTCTCCTTGTTATAACATCTTCCAACATGGTTCCCACTACAACACTTTTGCTGTAAGTATACATTAAGATGAACTGACACATCGTAAGCATGTGATATCTGTGAAAATAAATAAACATATTTTTGTGCTTATTCAGAAGGAGAGTAAGCATGATTCAGAGTACAGAATTTCTGTCTCTACTGTGAAGGTATGTGTTACTTCTGAGACAGTGTGAAATGTTAAAAGGGATTATACTTCAGAAGTAAATTACGTAATGTCTCTTCTTCCAAGGGAGACTTTCTTCCTGTTGTATCTATGGTTGCTTTTGCTCTGATATGGTATTTCAGACCTTCTTCTAAATTTCTGGTTATAATGGTAGTCGTGAATGATGGCTACAGCTGAATTCCTAAGAGGTAGATCTTGCAGATGTGACACTATATGTTAATTTTACCTAACTGTTTGGAGGAAGGAAAATGTGGGGGAAAATTCTGATAGCTATAATTTGAAAAAGTGTGCTAATAGGATAGTATTGCCTTAAACTTTTTTTTAAAAAAGGTTGTGCAGGAGACTATTCCACACCTGTGAACATCTCATATTACTTCTTTCAGGTGCTGCTTGTTAAGTATATAAGACATTTTAGAAATGGTTAGAAAATAGTTTGTGAATTGGATAGGCATTCTATTAATCTAAAAGATAAATTCAGGAAGACTTAAAGAATCTTCATATTTTCAATGTATTGCTCGATGTAGGAAATAATGATCAAATTACTGTGACCCACATCTGAAGCGTTGATGGAAAAACAAAATCACTTGGTTTTCTGCTAGTAGGATAGATGTCATGAGCATAACAACAACTAAAGTTTTGTTCAGACAGAATTTTCTTTTTTAATTATACTTTGGACCATAATTCGAGAGAGAGGCTAGAAAAAAATTCTTTAGAGTCTGTAGTAAAAATAAGTGTTGGATTTAAAATTATTATATTTATCCAAGGATTCATGAAAACATATTTTTATTACATTTTATTTGGCCAAATTTCTAGAAGAGATTACAACTCTTCCCTTGTTAAAATATTGCAGTTTAATCGGTACAAAGAAGTAATAGATGTATTATATCTCAAATATTTTAGAATTTTCTCAGGAGAGGAGATGGTTCAGGAAATATATTTTGTTTTGGCATCGTTTGTTGGCTTGTTTGTTTGTTTTGTTTTTGATCACCTGCTTTTACTCTCTTCATGGGATCTTTTTCTTTTTTGGTCATCTGAAAACTGATCTGCAATCCATTTATGTGATTTAGTTTTCCAGATTAGGAAGATCCTCTAATCATGTTGTGTTAACCAATTGCAATTAGAGTTTGCAAAGGAGTCCTAGCTTGAATACCACCTAAAATGCACGACTTCAGAAATGTTTTCTTAATCTTTCCTTTTCCCCCAAGCTGTGCCGTTATAGTGTTGCTGTGTAATAAGGATATTGTATGCTACTTCAATCCTTTCAAAGGCACTAAGTATATAACAGAGATTAAAAAAGGGATTAGAGGATTCAGAGAGTTTGCTGAACCAGCATCATTAAATCAGTGCTCATGGAAGATATTTATAAACTGTTCTTTTGTAGCTTGTGAATGCATGGTCCATTTTAGTTATGGTTTCTAAATCTTTCTCTGATTTTCTAGGAATGATAAAGGGGTGGGGTGAGAGATGTAGCGCAGCACTTCACATACCGTATGGTCTGTTAGGACATGATTTACATGCCTTTTGTTTGTTGCTGGGCATCCATATTGCCAAAAACCCTAATTTGTTGAATACTTTGTAGCTAAATAGAACTACATAGGAGTGTGTGTGGCTTATATATTTGTGTATCTACATACATGTGTATACATAGAAAATGCCTACGAAGTTCTGTTCAGATACATAAAATATATACATATATTCATATACATATGTATATACCTATATGCATATGTGTATGCATGTTTTATGGATGTGTCCTCTCTCTCTTCTAATGCAGGAAAAAACAGATTACAACTAGTGAATGTCTATCACTTTCTTAGCAAAGTTAAGTTTTGTTTTTATTTAGTTTTGTCGTGACAGTTACTTTAAGAGAATGACAATGATGTCTGTTTAAGACTGCTTTTGTTTGTCACCTATAGACCATCAGAGAGAGTGATGCATTGCTCATTAGAGGATATACTAAGGAGTAAAAAGCTTGCTGGTAAATTGTTATAAGCACAGTTCAGCTTGCATTATTTTGCGAATCACTGATTTGTGTTATCTCCAGTTTTAACAACTATACACAAGCAACTAAACTTGACCTTGAAATAAAGCATTCAACATCTAGAATTTTTGTCAGCTTCACAATTGTCCAAAAACCTTGAGCTTTCTGTGCCAGTGGGAGGACTCACCCAGCAGGCTTTTGTTTCTCTTTTTTCACATTACTGTTAATTCCCCCCCCCCCCCCCCCCCCCCCCTCACCCCCTCTTTTTTGGCTGTTTTTCTTATTCCCTTCAGCTCTTGGATGAAATGGATGCAGTTGGAGGGAAGGCCAGTGGTAGTGAAAATGTAGCTGGCACCTACACAAAGAATCTACTGTAACTGCTCCTTAGCCAGACCTTGAAGTAAAGAGTCCACAGTTGGGCATCTGAACTCGTTGGCAACCAAATATTTACTGCCTCTACAAGGACATCTTATTTGTTGTATTATGAATATTTTTTCTTTCTCAAACTTATATTGCATAAAGCCCGGCTGAATCTTCCATAAAATGCTGTATTAGCTGACACGACAACTCTCTGAAGCAAAATGACATCCTCAGCACCCTGCCTGTGCTTCCCACACACTTGTGATGTGCGAATGGTCTTAGATGCATAATTTTCATTAGTGTTTCCATGTGGTTCATTAGAACCCATAATGCGCTTCTCTTTTCCTGAGAAAATCATGACTATATAGTAGAAAAAGTCTCAAAAGTGACTGTAGTATTTCTTTTCAAATGTGTGGCTATATATTTTAGTTTCAAAAAAGCAACTGTCAGAACATAGTTTGAGATTATATATTTCATTTCTGTGATTTCTGAGTATCTCTTGAGGGGAAAAAAATAACAGCTTTGACTGCTTGGAAGATTTTTATTTTTTTTTCTCTATGGACTTCTGATTTAAAATCTGGCGGTATCATGGTATCATTCATAATTATATTTTGCATTTATATTACGTCACACAACTTTTTACTCCAGTACATAAAAAGCCAAGCATTGGTAATTCCTTGTTATTATTCTTATGTCTTGTGATATCAGAAGTCTTAATTGCAAAGGTTTATAAAGACTGTTTTTGTGTCAGATAATGTGTAAACAAAAACTAAACTACAACTAAGAAGTCTAAATTACAACTTGTAGAATGACAGAGATAACTTCAACCGGTCCAGGGTACTGCAGGTGTTCTATTATGTAGCTTAGTCTCTTGGTTCTGTGGTTTGTCTGTTTCACATGTTCAGAAGTTTGGCTATTTCTTCTGCATTGTTTCATGTAGAGAAAGCATAGAACCTGAAGTGTAAAGCAGACGGAACAGACGAGCATAAAGCTAGGAAGACAAAGGTAAAAGAAGTACATCACAAAAAGCAGTGCATCACAAAATTATATAGATTAATCTTTTGCTTTATGTAGGTCATGAGGTTGAGTCATAAGTCTGAGTCATTTAGACTTAAACTAATATATATATATATATTTAACAGCATATGCCCCCCCATCACTAAATGTAAATAAACTCTTACATTTGAATCTTGTAGGCAGGATATGGGTAACAAAGAGTGAGCCTTAAGATAAGGTTTAAGAAGAATTATGTTTTAGTACTAACTTGAAATTTGTTGCTTACACTTGAACACACCAAATAGTGACGGAAGTGAAGGAGCATTAATTCAGCTGGAAAGATCACAGAATCACAGAATCGTCTAGGTTGGAAGAGACCTCAAGATCATCAAGTCCAACCTCTGACATAACACTAACAAGTCCTCCACTAAACCATATCACTAAGTTCAACATCTAAATGTCTTTTAAAGAGCTCCAGGGATGGTGACTCCACCACTTCCCTGGGCAGCCCATTCCCATGCCTCACAACCCTCTCAGTAAAGAAGTTCTTCCTAATATCCAACCTAAAACACCTCTGATGCAACCTGTCCTGTCACCAAGCACGTGGGAGAATAGACCAACCCCCACCTCTCTACAGCCTCCTTTAATGTACTTATAAATAGTGATAAGGTCGCCCCTGAGCCTCCTTTTCTCCAGGCTGAACAAACCCAGCTCCCTCAGTCACTCCTCACAGGACTTGTTCTCCAGACCCGTCACCAGCTTTGTTGCCCTTCCCTGGACTCTTTTGAGCACCTCCATGTCCTTCTTGTAGCAAGGGGCCCAAAACTGAACACAGTATTCGAAGTGCAGCCTCATCAGAGCCGAGTACAGGGGACAATCACTTCCTTAGACCTGCTGGCCACACTGCTTCTTATACAAGCCAGGATGCTGTTGGCTTTCTTGGCCACCTGAGCACACTGCTGGCTCACATTCAGCTGACTATCCACCAATACTCCCAGGTCCTTCTCTGCCTGGCAGCTTTCCAACCACTTATCTCCAGCCTGTAGCTCTGCTTGGGGTTATTGCACCCCAGGTGCAGGACCCGGCACTTGGCCTTGTTGAACTTCATACAGTTGGCCTCAGCCCATCGGTCCAGCCTATCCTCCTGCAGAGCCTTCCTACCCTCGAGAAGATCAACACATGCACCTAACTTGGTGTCATCTGAGAACTTACTGAGGTGCACTTGATCCCCTCATCCAGATCATCGATGAAGATATTAAAGAGGACCGGCCCCGGTACCGAGCCCTGCGGAACGCCACTAGTGACCGGCCTCCAGCTGGATTTGACTCCATTCACCACGACTCTTTGGGCCCAGCTATCCAGCAAGTTTATAACCCAACGAAGCGTAAGCCAGTCCAAGCCACGAGCAGCCAGTTTCTTGAGGAGAATGTTGTGGGAAATGGTGTCAAAAAGCTTGCTTAAGTCAAGGTAGACCACATCCACAGCCTTTCCCTCATCCAGCAAGTGTGTCACTTTGTCACAGAAGGAGATCAGGTTCGTCAAGCAGGACCTGCCTTTCCTAAACCCATGCTGACTGGGCCTGATCACCTGGTTGCCCTGCAAGTGCCGCGTGATGACACTCAAGATAATCTGCTCCATGAGTTTCCCTGGCACTGAGGTCAAACTGACAGGCCTGTAGTTCCCCGGGTCTGCCCTCCGACCCTTCTTGTAGATGGGCGTCACATTTGCTAGCCGCCAGTAGACTGGGACCTCCCCTGATAGCCAGGACTGCTGATAAATGATGGACAGTGGCTTGGCCAGCTCCTCCGCGAGTTCTCTCAGTATCCTCGGGTGGATCCCATCCGGCCCCATCAACCTGCATACATCCAAGTGCAGTAGCAGGTTGCCAAACATTTCTTCATGGGTAGTGAGGGCCACATTCTGCTCCCCATCCCCTTCCCCCAGTTCAGGGTACTGGGTAACCAAGAAAGCAACTGGTTTTGCTGCTAAAGACTGAGGCAAAGAAGGCATTAAGCACCTCTGCTTTTTCCTCATCTTTCGTAACTAAGTTCCCCCCTGCATCCAATAAAGGCTGGAGATTCTCCTTAGTCCTCCATTTTGCATTTATGTATTTGTAAAAACATTTTTTGTTGTCTTTGACGGCAGTCGCCAGATCGAGCTTCAAATGAGCTTTGCCCTTTCTAATTTTGTTCCTGCACTGCCCCGTAACATCCTTATAGTCCTCCCGAGTGGCCTGCCCTCTTTTCCAAAGATTGTAAACCCTCTTTTTCCTTCTAAGCTCAAGCCACAACTCTCTGTTCAGCCAGGCCAGTCTTCTTCCCCGTCAGCTCGTCTTTGGGCATGTGGGGACAGACCGCTCCTGTGCCATTAAGATTTCCTTCTTGAAGTCCAGCCTTCCTGGACTCCTCTGCCCTTCAGAACCGCCTCCCAAGGGACTCTACCAACCAGTGTCCTGAACAGTTCAAAGTCGGCCCTCCAGAAGTCCAATACAGCGGATTTACTGGTCCCCTTCCTGGCTTCTCCAAGAATGGAGAACTCTACCATTTCATGGTCACTCTGCCCAAGACAGTTTCCAACCACCACATCTCCCATCAGTCCTTCTCTGTTTGTGAAGAGAAGGTCTAGCGGGGCGCCACCCCTGGTAGGCTCACTAACCAGCTGTGTCAGGAAGCTATCTTCCACACTCTCCAGAAACCTCCTAGACTGCTTTCTCTGGGCTGTGTTGTGCTTCCAGGGTATATCTGGGAAGTTGAAGTCCCCCACGAGAACAGGCACTGACAATTTCACAACTTTTGTCAGCTGCCTGTAGAACTCCTCATCAGTCTTCTCATCCTGGTTTCGCGGTCTGTAACAGACCCCCCACCAGGATGCTAGCCTTGTTGGCCTTCCCGCTGTTCCTAACCCATAGGGACTCAACCTTATCATTCCCAGCCTCAACTTCCATGACATCAAAACTCTCTCTGATATAGAGAGCCACACCACCACCCCTTCCATGCTGCCTGTCCCTTCTGAAGAGCCTATAGCCAGGCATTGCAGCACTCCAGTCATGAGAGTGGTCCCACCACATTTCTGTGATGGCAACCAAGTCGTAGCCTGCCTGCCGCACGATGGCTTCCAGCTCCTCCTGTTTGTTACCCATGCTGCGTGCATTAGTGTAGATGCACTTCAGTTGGGCCACTGCCTTCTCTCCCAGCCTTGCCATTGTTACCCCTGGCACAGCTCTAACAAGCCTTGTTTCAGCCCCGTCCCCCTTCACACCTAGTTTAAAGTCCTCTCAATGAGCCCCACCAGCTCCTGGCCCAGGATCCATTTTCCCCTTAGAGATAGGGACCCGTCTGTGGTCATCAGGCTGGGTGCCAAGTAAAGCGCCCCATGGTCAAAAAAAACAAAATTTCTGTGTTGGCACCAGCCTCTGAGCCATGTGTTTATCAGGTGGGCTTTCCGTGTCCTCTCTGTACCCCTCCCTGCCACCGGAGGGATGGACGAAAACACCACCTGTACTCCCACTCCATCCACTAACCGTTCCAGTCCCCTGAAGTCCCGTTTGATGGTCTTTAGGCTTCTCTCTTCAATGTCATTACTGCCAGCCTGGACTATTAAAAGAGGATAATAGTCAGAGGGGCGAACCAGGCTGGGAAGCTTCCTGGCAATGTCCCTGACCCTGGCCCCAGGGAGGCAGCAGACTTCCCTATGGGTAGGGTCAGGCCGACAAATAGGTCCCTCTGTTCCCCTGAGAAGGGAGTCGCCCACAACAATCACCCTTCTTTCTGACCTGGTGGAGGCAGTCCTGAGGCGTGGAGTTGACTTCCTTGCCCTAGGCATCCTCCTGGGAAGACTTTCTACCTCTTCCTCAGCTACTGGTCTTCTCAACCTCCAGGGCCTCAAACCTGTTGTGGATGGGCATCTGGGAAGGTGGGGCTGGTGGGGGAATGCATCGCCTGCGATGTCGAGCAGGGACCTGTTTCCATTCCTCCTCAGCTCCTAGGTCCCCTGCCTCTGCCTGACAGCAACAGGGCAGGGGGTCCACCCCCATTTGGGGTGTCTCACCCTGGGGCCTGTCCTTCAGGCCATGCAGGGAGTTGCTCCACAAGTCTGTCTCACGCTCACACTCTCTGATATCCCTCAACCTCTCGACCTCCTCCTTGAGTTCTGCGGATAAATAATATCTTTCATCAGAGTGTGTCAGCAACATGCACCTAAAAATCATTGGGAAGAGGAGACAAAGCAGAAGCGTTCGTATTAACTAACTCTTACATACATGTACATCAGAATGTAGATTTTGAAGCTGTGTCAACGTGGACTTTGGTGTGCATAAACCACAGAAGTCAAGGGAATCTCAGAGCTTCTCAGCACATTAAGATATGAAATCTCTCAGCAAACTTCATTACAGCTTTAATTAATTTAAAGATTAAAAAGCCAGAAGGGACTAGTGTGGTCATCGAGACCAAAATTCTGCATAATGCAGGAATCAATCAGAGTATTCCTATGATCAAATTAAACCATAATGTAACTAGGAAAATATTAGATCTTGATTGGATCATTTATCACCAAAAAAAAAAAAAAAATGATAATAATAATAAAAACAAATCAATCTTCACAAATTTCTCTAATGTTTTAAAGAAAAAAAAAAGATTTTAATTTGCTATGGATCTGTCTTTCAAATTCCAGCAATATTGATTAACATGAATAGCTTTCAATTAGATCTATTTCCCTGCAGATACTTTGACTGTAATGTAGATGCTCCTTAACCTTTTTGTTAAATTTACCAGACTAATTACTTTGAGGTTTAAAAAATGAAAGGATGTTTTATGGAACCATGTGTGTGACCATTTTTGGAAGTATCTCCAGTTTTTATAGAAGCAACTTTACATTGCTGACACCAAAAACTGTATGGGATATTTCAATAATTTTCTGTAGTAGGGGATAATAGAATAGAATTACAGTATGGCTGAGGTGGGTGAAAACTTCTGGAAACTGTGTAGTTCAAGTTTTCTGATAAAAGCAGCGTCAACTAGAATGTGTATATATGCTACTTTGTGAAATGTTCTTGGAACATCCAATACACACAATACTGTTTTGATGGAAAGAGCTCTATTGAAAGATCACAACACTGTACTTATAGGATGGCCTCCAGTTTTGAAAGGTGATGCCAACAGCGAGCTGCTGTTTGGCCGTGAATGTACTCAAATGTTCAGTTAAAGTATAATTCCGATTATTCCTATTTAGAGTGCCTGTGTTGGAAAATCTAGCAATTTAGAGTACCTTATGTTTAAAAGTGGTGGTGCTGGTGGGGTGTCCCTGAATTCTGCTGTCCAGCATTCGTGTTCTGTCCTCCATCAATCTCTTCTCTGTTGGCATCTTTTCAGTTTATGGTTTGAATAACAATGTCCTTTGGAAATGTGGCTTACTATTCTTGTTCCTAAAGGTTTTACTTCACACTTGGCCTATTAAAAAAGGCATCATGTTCCTGTTTTTATCTGACAAAGTGAGTCAAGAATCTTAAGAATCTTTGGGGATAGTATTAGCAGTGTTAACTCTTTTTAATTTGGAATTTTTTGCTTATTTCCAAAAATAAAACCTTACTAATTACAGTCATGGAACACATATAGTCAAAAGTGAAGGTTTTAAGATATAGTTAATACTATTAATAGTTACAGATAATAATCAGAAGTGTGTTAAGACTGATTCAAAGGTCCTATTAATCAGTCTTTTAGTATAATTTTCCTCTTGATTAATAAAGCACATAGAAAAGATTTAAGTACTGAGAGAAACAAATTCTTAGCTATTGTGTTTTAAGATAGGGTGTCATAAGTGGTGGTGAAAGAGTTTCTCACTGAAGAAATTTTTTTTTTTCAACCAGATGAAATCTTCTCAAGTGTTTTTTTTTTTTTTTTTTTTTTTTTTTCCTGAACACGATAATTATGTTAATATCTATTAGTTTTGAACATAATAAAGCCACATGCAAGGACATCCCCTTCATACCCTACCCTTCAATAAAATCCCTGCTGCTAGAAGCATTAGGTTAAAGAAAGATTTAAAAGGAAATGAGAATAAGGATGTTGAAGGATGTCCATTAGGCTGTCAGTTGTAAAATCCAGACTTGAGCAAAATAGGAATATAATAACCTCTTTAACCTCTTTTATGGTATTCTGCATTTGAATGTCACTTCTTTTTTCTCTCTGTTTAGCAGTCAGTGATTGATACTAGTCAGAATCTGAATATTTCTTTAAGTAGCAATGGACTTGTATCAAGTGAAGGCCTGTTCTGAAATGTCTTTAGATTATATTTCTTTGATAATGGCCTGATTTAAATTGCTACTCTTTTCATCTGGATGAATATGTTTTCATTTCATTAAAATATTTTTTGGGGATTAATAGAGCTATACACAATACCATAACTGGGATGATCAACAACATTCAACCAAAGTTACATTTTTACCTTCTGCTTCCTTCCTTTCTCTGTTAACATACCATTTCCCTACTAATTCTGATAATTTGTCATATCATTAAGTATTTCTCCTTTCCCCAGACACATGCATGAATGTCTGGCATGAGTTAAACTCTGGGATGGACTGTGTGCTATTTATTTGACAAGTACATTGTGAAGTTGTAGATAAGAAATTGGCATCCTAGAATGTGTAATTGGACAAATCTTAAAGTTTTCAGTGCTTCCACTAAATCTACTCTGTTGGGTATCCAAACATGAAATCTCTTGTTAAAGTATTTTATAGTTATACTAATATTTTGAATACAAAAATAGGAATATTAATTGTGGCACACTCTAAATATCAAATTTGATCATTACATTTTAATTATTCTGTGAGACTTTCACAGATTTCCCTAAGCTGATGCCTAATTTTCATAAAATAACTACTACACGTGTATCTGTGTTAGTGTTTTGATTCACATCAGGAGTGAGTTTTCAAAATGAAAGCCCTGATTTTCTCCACCTGCTGTATTTGGGCTCGTATCATGGAATGTCCTCTGAGACCATAAATTAGATTGTTTTTCATATAATAAAATCAGAGCATGCTTTTCAGGAGCGTACTTAATACCTCTTAACACCTTAGGGGCAATGAATCCATGGGACCAGTCTGGAGTTAGTCTGAAGTTAGTTCCCCTGAAATGGGCAGAACTGGTATTGCTTCACTCCCCAGATCCATCCAGCTAAACTTTGCAACTTGCTCATGCAGTCATGGGCAAGGTGCTACAATGCAGCTGGGATAACTCTAGCTGGCTTTTGATTTTTCTTTCTCGGTTATTGAGGTAGCGGTATTAGCAACATAAATAACATCATGCTTTTTAAATAATATTTTCATGTGTTGATCAAGACATCATTGCACCACAGCATTATTCTTATTATGTAGTTGGAAATCAATAGGATTAAGGGATGGAGTGATAAACTGATTTGTAGGCCATATAAAACTGGGAGTAAAAGTCAGGTGTCTTGTCATGCTGTTTAAAGCTGTAAGTGCTCAACCACATTTCATAATATCATAATGGATACCAGGGGATCTGTTAATGTCATCAGCTTCCAATTATTCTCTTGATTAACTGTTTATTTAGTCTCATTATACGGTTGGATGTTCTGTCTTGCTTTGCTGCTTACACATGGCATGGGTGTCCAATGATCACTTGCACCAGTAATCTCATCTCATACTAGGAAGGAATTTTAGGCAGTCATCTGCAGTTCCTACCAAAATAACTTCTTTCCACACCAGAAGCATGCCCAGCAAGAGGAAGCTAGCAGCTTTGGGTGGTTTCTGGTTATGGTTTTAATGTACCTTGTACATCACTAGTGGCAAACGATTTTCACAATACAATGAAGAATGAAAGTCTCTGTTGATATACCTTAGTTGCATAAAGTTAGCATTTTCTGTTTTTTGTTGTTACTCTTAATGCTTGCAGAACTCTTCTGCTGTTTGATTTAGGATTAACACCTAGTCATAATTTCACCTGCAAAGGTTCTCAGAACAGTTCTTACATGTCTAGAAAGAAAGACTTATGTTGTACAGTGAATATGTCAATAAAATGCAGCTAAATGTGAAGGAAGCTGATATAAAATCTCTCTCTCTGTATGGATGGCAGTTAATAACACCTGAAACTTATCAGAGTCCTCTTAAGAAGGAGCTTCAACACTCATGTAGTTTGGAGGATTTGATCTTTACCAGGTGAAGCTCTTAGTGCCATTATTGTATTAATATATGTACAGAAAAATTGATCATTGCAAGGGGGAAAAAAACACACCTCAAAGCCATTATTTGACAGTGCTGAGTTTTGCTTCACCAGTCACTGTGATTTCAGCTTAACTTTTGATACAAAAATGCAGTCTTTTTAGGAAGTGAAAAGTCCCATCATAAAAATCAAGGTGTGTGTGAACCTGATATGAAAATGAATACAGGAACTAGATCAAGGATTCACTTAACCCAGCATTTCATCTTCTTGTGTCCCAATGCAGATACTCCTGGAAGTAATACAGGACAAATAATATATATATTTTTTTTCTACAAAATATTTCTCTACCATCCAATAGCTGGCGCCTCAGGGATCTTCTGATCCAGAGGTGCATCTTCAGATCTGTGATTTTTTGTGATCCAGATTCTCATTTCTCTCTTTTTTTTTTTTTTTTTTTTTTTTTTTTTTACCACTGTACCCTGCTGCAACAATGTCCACAGTTTAACTACATGCTGTGTTACTACACCTTTCTTTTCTTCTGTCTCCTTTTTTTTTTTTTTTTTTTTTTTTCAGCCCTCTCCCTTTATTGAACTAAAACAAGTTTTTCTTATTTGCCCTTCCTATGTCACTCATGATTATACAGATATATGTTGTATCCTCTTCCAATTAGTCTTTCTAGCCTATTTTCTATTTTGGATGCTTTTAAAATGTAAACAATAAATCATTATACAATTGTGTAAAGGAACAAGGCTATTTGGTGTCATAAGCAACCTATAGATTCAATTATTGCAAACATCCCTGTTAAAGATGTTGGTTATCTCAGTATTTGGTACTACCAACAGGAAACAAACTCTAGAAGAAAGTACCAGCATAATAAAAATATTCTCCAGACTTTTTGTAAATATGAAGATTTACTAATATTTATGTAAGAAAATGCATGAAAAAGTGCCAGTAACATTGTTTAAGTTAGTGGATGTTTGTGTTTTGCATGTGTATGGGATTAAAAGAATGCAGTGCAGAGAGGGAATAAAAGTCATGTTGTCTTCTAGACTTGTTCTCTTCTCGAGACAAGTTCCTCCATTCCTCTTTGTTTCTCTACAAAACTCCTCATTTTTTCCAAACCCAGGATTCTGTCAGATCATATATATGCACATATGACTACACATATGATCTTATATATATATATATATACACTAATATATATATAATATATATATATACGCTAATATATACATACTATAATATCTCTCTATACACACACACACATATATGTGTGTGTGTATAGAGAGATATTATTATTATTATTATTATTATTATTATTATTATTATTATTATTATTTTCCCAAAAGAGGTGAGGGGCTGGAGAGATTGAGGTAAATGTCACTTCTATAGCAGGGGAGATTTGCACAGATCTTCTCTTAAAAAAAATAAATATATATGTATATATATTTAATCTGAATGAACAAATTATTCAAATTATTCCTAGAAAGGGGGAAGACACCGAGATGCTATGATGTCAGAGCACTTCCATGTGTATAGGCAGTGTCGATGTGTTAAGTTCGAGACAATCAATTAGATCTGAGTGCTAAAACTACATTGTTCTTCAATTAGTCCAGAAAATAGAAGCCTAGAAAGGTCAGTTAAGAGGGGAAAAGAGGGGTAGAAAATGCACTGGCTGACTAAATAACTATGCATTAATTATTTAATTTATATATAGAAATGTAACTTAATATATAGAAATTATTCTGGTATGAATCATTTTTAACAGGTTTATATATCAAATTTATCCAAAACTTTTTTTTTTTTTTTTTTTTTGTTTAGTGACATAGATTGACCTATTGCTTCCTTCTATTTAGGCAGCATGAAGAAAATGAATGAGAAAGTTATCATTTATATGTAAATAGGAATTTTCAGCCATAGTAGTTTTTATTTGTGGGTAAGTTTTAATCACATTTTTCCCCGGAAGGATGAGAAGTGCAAATTCTACAGAAAAAGTGTAAATTGTGTTCTCATTGCAGTTTTGGTGAAATGATGAGACTTTAAAAATGTTACATTACCCATAGACTAAGGTACAAAAATGCTAATTTATTGCTAGACTGCAGTGTCCAATTTGCATTCCAAATCAGACTGCAGAGCTCCCCAAATGAGTAGGTGCCCTCACAGTGTATTTAACCTATGATTTTCCTGAGTAAATTCATAACTGTGCATATTTCTATGTGCTTCCTCATGTACACTCACACATGTGGTGCTTCACCATTTTAAGAAGGTCCAATTTTTTAACAGGGAATTCAAGTGTACGGATAATTTTGGATATTAGCAATCAGAGAAAGAATTGGTGCAAGCGTTGTTTTAAATTTGAGCCACCACCGAATTCCTTTTTATTGCAACATTGATGACAAATAATATATGGGGTGCATATAATTTGCAGTGATTAATATCGTACTAAATTGTGCTTGCATGTGTGTATAAACACCCACATGCGTACAAAATGATAGTCTTATAGAGAGGTTTTCTAGGATATTAAAAAATAAGTGTAATAGTGTACATTTGTTTTTAGTTCCAGATGATATCGATATGTGAGAAGGGGGAAATGAAGAGTCGTATTATTCTTAAATGTGCTGATACGGGAGGGGAGAGGGAGGGAGGGAGAAAGAGAGAGAGAGAGAAAGACAGACAAGTAATACAGCATAAAGAACCCACAGGCATCTGGGCTTTCCCACTTCTGTAGCAAATAGGGGGAATTATGGGTTGGTGGTCTGCTTCACGTTAAGAGGGCACCCCTCCATCTGTTCTCAGTACAGTCTGTTTCCAATTTAAAACACAGATTTCAATGCAAACCTCAATCTCTTTTCTCCATTTTATATGCAAAGTGAGGTTTACAAATCGGTGTCATTGCCATAAGGGCTCAGACCAAATTTTCCCCCAAAATTCACAGGCTGTTCATTTGAATACCTGCTTACAGTGGTACACAATGGGCAGCTTTGAGAAGAAAAATTGATAATCTTCACGGAAGAGTAATTTGAATGAAATTACACTTGACAGCCCGTCTCCAAGCAAACAAGGAGAGTGAGGGAGCCTTAGCTAAGCTCTGAGGACTTGCCTAAGCCTCTGCTGTTGGAGCTTCCCAGGGAAAAAAAAATCCACACTTTTTCCTACATCTGACTGAAGCTTTTGATTAATTCTGTGTAGCTGTTTCTAGTGAAGAAAGGTAGCCATGGAAGAGAATATGGAAGAGGGACAAACACAGAAAGGTATTGTGATAAAATTGCTTTCTGTTTGTGAGGAGATAATTATTTTGCAGTTCCTTGTTTGCTTTAGCAGCATGCTGTAAGGTTAGTGAATATCCTTATGTGGCAGATGGGGAAAGGTTGCCTTTTTTTTTTTTCCCCTGTATCACTTACGTTCATTTATCTCTCTGCAGTAGCACCTAGCATTAATATAGTGATTGTCATCTTATATTTAATATTAAACAGATCTAAACATCAAATTTCACATTTATACTTATAATTTTGCAAGCATTTGGTGCAGACTGCCTGCCAGACCAGTCTTTGTTAACCTTCATTTATTTCATGTTTTCACGCTTGTCTGGCTGGGTCAAGGGAGCCTAGTGTGAACTATGAGAGAGCTACTCACACAATATTTGGAGCTAGTTGCTGTTGAATATCTAACAATGTAACCAGTATTTACACCTTGAATGAGAATCCAGTCTGAACAAAGACATGGGATATATGTTGTATATAGTTAGGCAGTACTGATATTTCTCTCTGCATTTTTTCCACTTTTGTTTTACTATGTGTTGAAGCAGCTTTGCTATTTACATTGTGCAAATTTGGATCTTGTTGAATTTCATTTTGCACATTGCAGCTGAAATTGCTTTAGCAAGATGTACGTAGCACATTCAGAGCATTTCTGTTCTAAGGTTTCTAGTCAAGTTGATAATAACTGAACACAAGGGGATGTCAGCACTTAAAGATGCAATTTAAGGTTATTGCCGATTGTTTATTAATTTGTGAATCTCTGAAAAACAGTGTTCATAATGTCCCTATACTTAAATGCTATTCTGTACAAGAAGCATTACAGTCAAAGGAATCAAGATTTTTTTCTTCTCCTTTCACTTTAGTGCAAGCACAAAGGGTAATCCTGATGAATATTTGCTACATTAAATCATGTATGTTCTTCATTTTACATTTATTTCCATTTCTGAGGAGGATTTAAGAACTCACCAAGGTGGTTAATATAAATTGCCTGCAAAGGCATATTTTTCTGAGCTGATGACATACTCTGTTTTCTACTCCCTGATCAATCTGCTTGCTACATGTAAATGTCATGCTTTCTCATTATAAGTGACCCATTTAGACAGAATACAGCTTTGGATTGTTTATGCTCTTAATTTTGTATAGATGCACGGTACATATAAAGAGAACACTAAGGGTAAATCTGCACCCTTGGTGCATGCATACTTATATATAAATAGATTAGTATCTGCAGGTGATTTCAGCAGTTCCTTCGGTTAAATTTTATTTGCAAATAGCAGACTTAATGGGAAAATAAAACTTTTCTGCATATAAAATCAGTGCTTTCATTACATGTTTGAATTACTTAGGTTTTCATTTAGAAATTGAAGAAATGCTTTTTTTTTTTTTTTAAGTCTGAAAGACTTTTTTTTTTCTCTTTAGAACAAGTAAATCCAACTGTTTGATCACTGAATCAAAATGTTTCATTGTTATTGCCTGAATAAACAGTGTGAAATGCAAAGTTTCTAAATCCTAATGGGGGGAAAAATCAGAGAAAAAAAATGAATCAATTTGTATATTAAAAGCACATGTTATTGATGAACTGTGTCCTCATTGTTCATATGGTAAGCAGTTGAATGACCAAATAGCCAGGCAAAATGGTGTGATTAATAGTGTGATTACAACAGCTAACACTACTTATTCTGCCTCCCCTGCACCCCCCTTCCCATTTACAAAGCCATGTGTTTCGCCTTTTTTCCCCTTTATTGGTACCCAGCTGTCATCATGGACAGTGACAAGAGAATGATAAGAGCTGACAAATTATATTTCTTCCTTACTGGTGTGGAAGGGGGTACTGCTTAGTTGCTGTCACCATATTTGTGAACCTGTCATTTCAACCTGTCGTGTTCCTACTTTGGATTCTGATGACTTTTAAAATGTATTTAGAGTTTGAAGAAAATGTATGGTTTAGGATCAAAAAGAAAAATTCCTGAGAAATAAATATGGGGGGATGCTTGAATGCAGATGTTGGAATTTTAGCAAAGTATAGGGGATGATCATGAAATCATGGATCCCTTTAAGGTTTGAACTTTTGTACTTGAAAAGTGTTGACTGTTGACTACTTGATACTCCCCTCTCATAGTGCCTGTTTTCTGCTTTTACTTAGCATAATCTATCTATTATGTGTTTTACTGATATCTTTAGTATAGTTCCAGACTAGTTCTTCTGACTATAGTGCCCTAAGAACTTTAATTCCTATGTTCTGATTTTCATCCTTCTGCCATTTTGAGTGGAACTGTTTGTTTCTTTCTTCCTTCTCTGCTTCCTACAAAATCAATGGGAGTGTAAATTGCCACTGCTTACCAACTCCTGTGCTCTTCACAGCAGATGTTTTGAACCTCCCACTGAACAGCATTACGTCTTCCTAGCAGCCATGATGAAAGTGAATAGTTTGATGCATTTCATAAATATGATAACGATAGTTCTAATAAAAGCCTTGCAGTTTCGGGAGTCTTGTTATTTTACAGTATGTTATGCAATAAGATATTGATATGTGAAAACATAATTCTTACCATAGTGATTCCAAATAATGATTTTCTGTCTTACACAATCTCTGTACATTCTAGCGTTTAACACTTACAATTTGTTTATGGCTTTAACTTGTAAAATTGTCAGCTGGGGAATGTATCACATCTTGTTTCTGTAAATAATGCACTACTGGAAATGATACAGTTCAAATAAGGATCAGAAATCAGAAAGTGACCTATTTTTTTTCCACCGATATTTCCTTATATTGGCCTTGGAAAATGTTGTTTCTTTTTGCATCAGTATCCTTCATTTGGTAAATGGAAATAATGCTGAAATAATGCTGTTGTCCAGCAGTTTTCATGTGTGAGACTGTTAAAATCTAAACCACGTATAATCTGTATTTATACTTCTGCTTTAAAGTATTGGACTTTCTTTTTTTTTTTTTCCTTTGTTGGTATCACTTTTTTTGGTTTGTAAGACAGTGCAGGTCAGGGAGGACGTTTCAAATATATTTTCTAGTCAGCTATCTGTAGCTGTCCAAGAAATGAAGGTGCATAGAAAGTCTGGATGAACTGTGTGCTACAATATGCTAAAAATGCTAAAATATTCTAAGAAAGTAAAAAGTCACAACATCTCAGAAATATCAACTTGTTAACAATTTCCATAACACTGACATTATGCTTCATGCCTAGGAACTATAACTTTGATTGCAAATTTGCTGTCTGGATAATCCAAGATAACTAAAGCCTGTAATTTTGGTGACTGGCTTATTATTCAGAAATGATCAGGTCGACTTAGAAGCATAAGTTTAAGTCATGTCTTTAGGGATGCATGCTAATTTTGAAAATCTCATGCATAAATTAGCATGTGTGTTAGTGGTAGGTCTCAACTGCCAGTGTCTGAAAGACAATGACGTCAAACTGTCAGCTATGCTATGTGGAAAAAGCTCCAGCTCCTGCAGAACAGGTCCTCCCTCCACGAAAGCACTGAGTGCAATGATGTTCCCCACCCCAGTCATTCACCATGATAGAAAACTTCAGAGGGCAGGCACTGTAATTTTTGCATTGTGTGGCACTTAGCAGTGTGGAGTTTAGAGTTATTCTCACTACATATCTATTTCAGGAGAAAAAAAAATCTATAGCACAGCAAAATATACACCACTTGAAAACAAATATGCTTTTTTATGGCTCATCCATAACTTTAGTAGTTTGAATTCCTTTATAAAATAAACTATTGGGAATGGACAGAGCATCTATGTTTGCATAGCAGCAAGCACAGGGAAGAGATGATTTTATTTTAGCTTTCTTGGCTGTAGCATACCTGACACAGATGGAAAAGGTTACACTGGTAGCATAGAGAAGAAGTACATAATCTTATTGTGACAGGTAATGGTTGTATACTAGAATTAGTGAGTTAGCATTTGGTCTGAATTAGTGATCTCAGTGGATTTGCAGTCTATTACCAAAGCTCTTTTGGTTTGGTCCACAGCATGCCAGTGAAGGAGAGCTTTAAGCAGTTTCAGAAGAATGTCATGGAGTCTAGGGTGCTATCTCATTAGTGTGTACACACATACTCTGTTTCATGAGAAAGTCATGAGAAAGAGGTTTCATGAGAAAGTCATGAGAAAGAGGTTAACTGCTTCCTTTTACTCTGGTATATGGAGTGAATTAGTAGGATAATATAAACATGCTGAAAGTGACTTTTATTTCCTATTCAGAAATAAAATAACAGTAGAAATAGTCAAACCATTGCTGACATCCTTTGCAAGTTAGTCTTTTAAATCTTTTTACTTCTGAAAGAGAGTTGTCATCCAGTTTTTCATTTGACTACTGCTCTTAAGTAGGTTAAAACAAAAATGAACAAATCACAATATTTGGCACTTTGATTTTTGTGGGTGCCTATATTTGTAAATAAAACCAAAGAGTTAATTTCCATCTTGTAATGTAAATGCTAAACAAGTGTGAGCCACTCTTGTATCTTCAGTTAGATTCTTATGTTATTAGCACTCTGTTTGGCCTTCTAGGACCTCTGAACTATAATCAGTTTTACAAGTAATTTTGAAACTTTTATATATATATATATATTTAATTTGGTCTTATAAGTAGCAAGTACAAGAATTTTGCCAGGTGATGTTTTTCATTCAAAACGTGGATTTGCACTGCTTCTTGAAGAAAACCTGATGGGCAGAGGTCAATTTCTCTTTCCTTTGGGAATATGTTTTAAGATCTAAGCTTGTGTTCAGGCTGTATTTTTACAGGTTCCTTCAGAGTAGCATGGTCTTAACTTTCAACATATTTATTAACCTGCTCTTAAAAATGTATGTGTGTGTATGGTAAGAGTCAGATAAAATACTCACTTGACAATTGCAAAGCCACTAACAGAGTAATTTTCCTTCTTAATCAATGTTAAATATGGAAGAAAATTTTAGCATCTGGCAAAGTCACTCATTATATTTCTTGATTAATACTCCTTAGTGGTTAATCAATTATTTTTATTAAATAAAAATGCCATGACATCATTCAATATGAATTTGGAATTAATTGTTCTAAAATTGTACGTTATTCTCCTTTAATGTGATAACTACTGGATACATTACTTAAGATTCTTATGTTAGGAGCTGTAATTTGAATATCTGTTGTTATTCAATAAATTGTGCTGTTATCCACAGATAATCAATGATGGAAATAAATTTAGTCTTCCTTGTTTATTTAATCTTTAACATTGAAGTGTCTCTCTTAATAGCAGAAAACAGTATTTCTTACTGACTTAATGTGATACTAGTCATAGACATGAAAATCCAGCATTAATATGACCTAATTGTACTTTTCTATGAATTCTTACAGGGCAAAAGTATTCAAATGAATCTTTCTTTCAGTGTGTGAGAATTTAAGACTTCTTGGTAATTTTGACACTTATGTGTCAACTTCATAAATAAGCTATTTTAGAAGAAAGTTCTTTCATATGAAAGATATGCAAATGTTTAGAAAAAAGTGTCAAATGTATTCCAAATGTCTAATTTAAACCAATTGTTTAAAAGATACAGTATCAAAATAGTACTATAAATCTGTGCAAAACTTTGCACGATTTTGCACCACAATTGGGGGAAAACCAGTATGCTCTTTTTCTAATTACTCTGAAAAAAATCGGCATTTAATTATGACAAAAATCTTCACATATAGCAAAAATAAATTAGATTCAGTTTGGTGGTTAGGCGCTAAATGGAATTGATATATCTAAAATTATTAATTTTATATTCTGACTATGCCTTCATTTCTGATCAGCACTTTAAACAATTTTACCAATGTGATTTTTCAATCTGTCTTCTGCAACTGGTGAGAATCTGGTCTTTCCTGTTAAGTCTCATATGGTGTAGGAAGTAGAAAATCATCAGCTACTACTGAGTACAAGAATTTATTTTTCTGTTTGCATTTATAATACTCCTGATATTTGCACTTGAACAGTTTCTGAAGAATTTTCATTTGGTTCACATAGTAGAGGTTTCTAGTAGTTTTGTTTTTTGTTCCCTGGTGGTGATAACAATACATCAGTGAAATAAATGAATTATTAAAGTCAGTATCAATTTTAGCAAAAATCTGTCATTTTAACTGGGGTGTGAGGGAAGCTATTTGCTGCACTTGTGACTTCAGGCTTTTTAGCAGAAGGTGCATTTGCTGCAGTTTTGGTATATACCTTTTCAGGAAGGTGCTACTGCTGGAGTATAAATAAAACTCAAAGTATAGTATTTGCAGCTCCAATAAGTATCCCTCACTTCTTAGTATCTTCCCATTTGTACCCCAAAGAATGTTTTGTTTTTCTTTTTCCTATTCATAAACAAAACCAAAACCAAAGATCTTTGAGGTTACTGTCCTGCTTTTCTGTTTCTCTGGAACCCTTTTCTTTTTAGCATCTGGAATGCATGAAAATGAAATCCTACAGCGTCTTGTATTACATGTTCGCAGAAGAAATCAAAACAAGTACTACATGAGGGACTGAAGGAGAGGGTTATAATAAAGTACAAGAATCTTAGGTGATCTGGAGTTTTAATCTTTATTAAGCAAGTCATAGCTGCTCACATCCCACTCCTCTAACTGCAACAGGGTGATTTTTCCATAGGTAATTTATGAATTAAATCACACATTATGGAGAAATATGAAGGAAGACAGTATAGTAGCATAGCAAAGTGATTAAGCAGGGATTGCTTTGTATTAAGGCACAGTGGGGAAAGAAGAAGAGGTAATTATGCTGGTAGAGGTTAAAGTGAGGCGGTATGATGGAAAAAGGGAAGGAAAAAGAGGCTTGACTTGAAACACCTTTGAAGGGATTCAGAAGCTTGAAAATGCTATGGAAAGATTGGAAGACAGTATTTGACTAGAAAGAATGAAAGATACATTTAGTCTTTCAGACCAGACGTGTAGAAGACCTTAATGGGAATTCTGGCACTTTATGCACAGAACTTGTGTTTTGATGTGGTGTGTTTTTAAATGGCTTCCAAATCTTTACATTTTGTCTTTGAAGGAAAAAACAAACAAACAAACAAAAAAAACCAAAAACCTGTTAAGGTGTTGATATCATATATCAAATTCATTAATTTTTAGTACAAAACAACTCAAACACAAGCATTCTGATCAGAGTAGTAATAGATTGACATTTGTGGATTAATGTTGGTAAATGAATCATTTGAGAAGTTTAAAAAAAAATAAATTAGAAGCATAAGTTCAGATTTTCTTTTTAAAATAGAGCATGTGTAGCTTAACAGTTTTTGTTTTCTTGTTTGTATTTTCCTTCTGAGAGTAACCTGTAACATGCTACATTCATGGCAGCTGCATATATGAGTAATATTGCAACAGCAAGCAATGTCTTAGTACTTTGAATTTATGCACAGGTAAGGAAAAGAGGGAGAGCAAATTTGTTTTTACCTTAACTCAAAATTATGAGAGATAGGGAAGACTTTCTTGCTTGGAAAAGGAGGGTATATCACTTAACTTCTGCAGTAATGTGATCACAGTTGACCTGTTGGCCTAGATTCTCTGGGGAAGGAAGCCAGCCTGCACACCCCACCTAGCAAGGTGATGTAGCCAGTGTGGGAGGTTCCACACTGTAGTGGCACCATCTACTACTGGTGAATCAGCTTAAGCTTTTCGTGTGCAAATCATTAAAACTTGCCACCCCCTGATTTTCCACCAAATCTTCTCGGACTCTGTTAGGCTATACGCAATAGCAAGCAGACGGCACACTTTTAGATCAATTTAAAAGCCTTTAGAAATCTACCATGGGAAGAGTCTGGTGTCTCTTTACAACTCTTAAGTGAGCTGTACTGGAACATGTTTGGCTGTAGCTAAAAATTTAGGCTTCCAAATTTTTATACTGGAGGGAAATAGCAGAAGATCATGAGATCATGGTGACATGGATCTGGTCTATCTCAGGGGATATATGAAGTCTAACGGAGCCAGGTCCTCATGCCAATATTTGGATGACAAGGTGCTCCGATTCTTGCCTTTCCAGAACAAAATAGCTAATGCATACATCTTGTCATGTTCTGCTTCCACCTACCAAATCACTTGCTTTCCATCTTCTCTAATTTTCTACTAGAAATCTCATCTCAGACAACCCTTCACCTTCAAAAGCTCTTCTACTTTTATAAAGTGCAGGTTACCAACAGTATGTTGGATGCTTTTGTTGTACTTAATATTTATAGGCTAGAATCTGCATGCAGAAGTTCATAGTGGATGCTGTCATAATTTTCTCTGTTACAACAAAGAGAATATGGACTGTGGTGGGCAAGACATTGTTGCAGCTACTCTGAGTGAATCCTCCAAGACTGTACTGGAGGTTATGGAAAGGCTTTGGAAATCTGGCACTATTGCTAGTTCTCTTCTGTTCTGTCAGTAATTAAGTCCTGACTCTTAGGGATATTCTTTAACATTTCACATTAGTAAGCATCTGCAGTTTGGGGTGTTTTTATTTTCTTTCTGATGGTGTTTTTCTTTCTTTGTGGAGGTTGAGTCTTTTCTCAGGGATGCTTACACCTGATATGCTCCCTTTTTAATAGGGAGGCAGGGAACAACTGAGCAGAAGGTGCTACAGCTATTTTGAACAGACCCATGCTTCTAGACCTTACCTGAGTACAATGTTAAATACGGCAGATAGATGCTGTAGGAGAAAGGGGATGTAGTAGCTGCTACTGGGCCATTGGATTGGTCCATTGTGGAAAAACCTTTAACTGAGCAGACTTCCCTGAGCAGATCTTTATAGTTATTTTTACTGATAATAATAATGGTAAATAATACCATTTTGAATCCTGCATGTGGCATAAAAGAACTGACAAACTTTTAAAGGATAGTGTTTAAATAAGGGTTATACCATTAACAAGCACATACATGTTGAATTTATGGGGATAGTAGTTTGCTAAGTTAATGTAAATAGTAACAGAATATGCATAGATGAGGATGGAAGTAAATGTTTGAAATTGCCTTGAGAAAAGGACCGCTGACTACTGGCTGCTGTTGTTCATAAAGATATTCATTTATATTATTGAATGGTGTATTATTGATTTTTAAACAGAGTAGCTTTAGCAGGAAATGCTTCCCACTATATGTGGTTTGCTTGCATTCATGACTTACTGATTTTCCACAATATATAGAAAAGGAAGCTTACATTTCTAGCTCAGTGGTACAAATACAGTGATTTACTTTCTTGTGAAATAGTCTGAGCGTGTTTGATTTATAAACTGTTTTTCCTATTTGTTGGGGTGCTTCAATATAGCAGTACATTTGTCTTCAGAGATTTCCCAGCCTTGTGATTTCTCATTGAGAGGTTATTGGCTACCTCTGATCAACCAGTCATTCTGATCGTTCTTAAACTCTTTCAAAATAATAAACAAGCATATCCATGATCTTTCCCTGCCTTTCCTCTTCATAGGTTGTATTTTGTTATAAACCTCTGCAGATTCTGTTTGTAGTTGTCATGCTCTTCAAAAGCATCTTAATACCATGTGGCCTAACAAGATTGCTGAACTAGACTGGAAGAGGGAACAATCTTTTGTCTTCCAAGTGTTCCTTCATAACTGGCTTGAGATCTGCTCCTTTTCAAGCCATAAAATGCTTCTTCCATTTTGTCTTGACTGCATTTGCTACATAATACTTTTCCTTTGCTAGAAAATTCATGGTCCTAGTACATATTAAGGACCACTTTGATTCACACTACCCAGCACTGTTGTAAAAATTAGTACCATTTGATTGTAGATTCATATATTGCTCTTGATTTTAGTGTAATGTAATGCCACTGAAATAATAGACCTAAGTACCTTCAGTATCTGGAAAATCAGTAACCAGGGCTCTGATCCTAAGACTTACATATATGTTTTTGCTGTCATGCACTGTCAGTAATCCCATAGGTTTTATGCAGATTATTCACTTATGCAAAAATGAAGCATGTGCATGGTTTTAAGATTAGGTCCTAACGTTGCCACAGAGTAATTTACATGTAGCTGTCAGGTTTTTGGCAGGAAATCTGTGAGAGGACATGGTGAAGCAATTAAATGGGGTCTGGGAGGAGACTGGAAGGAAGGCTGAATGGAATTTGAGATTTTAATATATATATATATTTTTTTGCTCGTTTGCATGGTATTACAGTAAATTAATATGCTTTGAGGTCTACAGGGGCCATCTGTAGGTTCTAAGAAATGCTGTTCTTTTTCTCTGGCTGGTTTAATTTTTGTTTATGTTTTTCCTTTGAATTACTAGAGGTTGGACACACTATTGGGCAGAGTAAAATGGACCTTCTAGCAATATTGAAATGTTTTGCTGGTGTATCTTGTTCACACACTTAGGCCAAGCTGATTATCAAATTTACCATGCAGATGGAATTCTGCCCAAGGCAGGCTGCTAGTGACCTTCTTTTTACCTTTCTTCTGTAATATGGGAATGGTTTGCTTTCTAAGATTATCTGGGAGCTTAATTTCATAAAGTTCATGCTGCTAGTGCAAGCACATGCAAAACTGGTGTTATACTTCTTATTATCCTGTAATGCATTATAAGTGAAACTTTCGGTCTTTCAATGCAGATCTGATGCAGCATGCTGGTTGTTTGCCTGTGCTTTGCGGGGAAGAGTGCAGTAGATCTTTGATTTTAAAGCCTTCCGAATTGAGTGTCTGTTACGTGGTTGTCTCTGATTAGTGGACTCTGACATCAATGTCTGATGTGAACACAGAAAATGGATATTTGAGATTATTTTTTTTGCCATGTTAATTAACTGTCCTATTAAAATCTTAAAAAGAAAAAAATATAACAAATTTCAACTATTTATAGAAATAGCAATATAAAACTTCTAGTTTTATAATACCATTCTCTTATGCAGATAAAATTAAGCAGCAAAAGATGCTTGTCAATGTAGCTAACCAAAGTTTAGTAAAACATGTATCTACAATCACACCCAGGGCGTGTAGTGCCAATAAAAATAAAAGGAAAATAAAAGGAAATTTATTGCAGCTGTTCAACAAAATATGGAGGCATTTCTCAAAGATGTCATCTTTCAAAATTATTATAGGTTTATGAACAGTGTTCACTAGTGAAAACACTGGAGTAATTATAACCTAGTGGTGAGTAGGCCTGTCAGGTCAGCTGTGTTTATGCTAATGGTTCAGACAAGATATGTTTTTTGCCTAACCCATCTGCTGCAGTCATTAAATATTTAAGACACAGGGGAACCTGTTATGTACGTTGGGGGTCCTTTATCGGTTTTGTGGACGTGTTTGCACATGGGGGACTTTTGCTGTTAATTTTTTTCTTCATTTTGGCACACGTCCCATACCATCATCTGTACTGCCTGTGCTTCCAACAGATATCTTTCCATTATTACCTGTCATACCCCATGCTACATGAAAACACGTATTTTCTTAAATATTTATTAACAGCCTTGTTACTTTCAGAATCCAGCTCAAGCACCACTACCTTTCCTGAATGCATCCGAAATATGCAGATTTAAAGATTTTAAAGTACCTGTAGCTGTCTGTTGATGTATTTTGTGAATATTACAGATGTTCAGAGAGCTGAAATATTCTGTTCTCTATTCCTGAGAGAGGAATGCAGTTATGTACATGTTTGTGGAGTTCTCTTTTAACTTACGGTTATTCCTACTTGTCTTCCTTGATTTATTTCTCATATAGTTTTATTTTTATTATTATTACCTTTTAATGTAGACTCAACTAGATTTGACATAGATTCTGCAGTTACTAAATCTTGTGATGTCCTCTGGGATCTCATTTTTCTCTTTTGGTTGTTCTTGCCCTCATAATTCCTGATCTGTTTTGAGTGTGTACAAACTCGGTACTTAAAGTTGGAAAGACTGACTGTCTACTACTAGAGATCTGAAGGTACTGCCACTCAAAAATAGCTGATCTGTAATCATTCCTTTAATCTAATATCCTGCCAAGGCAATAGACTTCAGAGTTGCTACAGAATGTGATTGTTTTATTTCTAAAGGGATAATTTTACTAGGCTTTTTGTAGTCCTTCAGGGACAATGAGTTACACAGTGGTCCAGATGTAACAACCAATATAAGAGTAGCAGTCATTAAACTAAATTACTACAGTCAGCCTTACTGTCCTTAATTTTTATTATTTTTTTTATCTTTTATTTATTTATTTTTTTTCTGTTAAGAAAAATGGAGGAAACAGTGGTCTGTTTTCTAAGTGCCTTTATGGTTGTTGGGATAGAATAGCAGTTGCTCTGTCAGTGTCACAGTGTTTATTTTAGTCTCTGAATTAATTTTCTTGGTTGCTAGGCAATTCTACTTCATAGTTTTAATGGAAATGACTAATTCATTCTCCCTCTTCTGCTCTCATTCCATAATCTGCAATGGTTTGAAACTAGATTTCTCTGACATAATGCTTGGCAAATACTCCTGTCAATGTACAGTTTTAGGACTATAGTTAATAAAATATGTCCAGCCCTATATTTCTTGTATGTTCCAACAAAGCCATTATAAATCTAATGTATTAAATAAAGGAAGAACTGGGCTTTTATGTGTAGAGGATAAATATCTGCCCTCATGTCTGACATTTTAGAAAGTTATAAGGGGTGGGTTGTGTTTGCAGCTGGTACCAGCTGGGCCTTTTTACCTCCAGTGGTGATGGTGTAATATCTGCAAGCTAAGGAACTGAGATGCTCAGCATTTATAGTCAGCAGGTCTTGCTTATTACTTAGCAGTGCAGGAAGGTTCAAAAATAGGTATGAATATTCAAAGAACTGATAACCATATTATTAAAGAAAACCTCTAAACAGTTCACAGTTCCAGAGCTATTTTTTTGTACTGGAAAATATAACACCTTAGGACAGTTTGTTTAAAATATTGTTTTCTGATTCTTTAATCCTATTCTTATTAATGGCAAATATGAATGAAAAATAGCTTTAAATGAAACTTTAGGATAATGCAGAAGCTGGTAAACTGCGCAACTTGGAAATGACTGAAATCTACCTCACTCACCTGTAGCAGGACAAAAAGAATCCTGTGGCCCAGAATATCAGTGGCCATTTTCTGTTGGGCCCTGTGCTCCTGACATCAGTTCAAGGTCTGGCAGCTTGTCCAAAGTGTGAAACCTCAGTAAGAGTAAACTATTAAAAACATCACAGCAATAATTTCCAGCGTGCTTGATAATACTCACTGAATGAAATCATTGCAGTAGTGATACAATAATACAATCAAAAATTGTATTATTGGATTAAAAAGTAAGCTAGTAACTTACACATTACTGTTTTAGAGATAATGGTGTCCTAAGAAATTTCACAAAATGTTAAGATACTGGATCAAGATATGAAAGATTTTGTTTGTATGGATTATGGCTTATGTATGTTCTGCATTCTTCAATTTGACCTATAGGAATTACTACAAAATTGTGTCTTTGAAAAAAATCTCACTGTGCCTTTGTTTCCCACCTGTCAAAAATAAACAGAACTTTTTTTTTTTTTTTTCTTCCACCTCTTCTATGATTTGCTTATTGCGTTAGTAGGTCATAGTCTTCCCACTTCTACAGTGGGACTCTCATTTTAGTTGAGGCCTCTACATACTACAGAAAGATAAAGTATGCAAGGGAATACTTACTGATTTGTTTTAAAAAAAGTACAGCCATTAATTAGTGTTCTTTTTGTATTAAATGTGAAATAAAGGGTAATTGAAGTATCTTGTCTGGACTGTCCCACTTTAGAGTTTCTAACCAAATATTGTATTCAATTGAACAAAACTAAAGGAGTTGCAATCATTATGCACATGGCATATGTGTCGTTAAAATGAAGAGTGATAGACCTTGATTTTTAGCAGAGACATAATCTAAGCAGAATGGTGTGATATACATATGGCGGATGTCTGTTCAGTATGCCAAAAGAAGGAACAGTTCAGAAAGTTGTAACTTCAGTCCCTTTCAGTAGAACTTCATTTCTTAGTGATAATAGACATGTGATATGAAAAGTCCAGAACAAATATGATCAGTGTATCTTTTTGCTCATTTCATGGAACTGATGCGTGCCTAATGGTGACAAACTGGCCCATGTTGCTTGCTAGTTTGTTTAAATAATGCATTTTCTCAAGAATATTTTTCTCTTTACAAAGGTGATCACGTTTTTGTCTAATGATGGACAAGTTTGTTTTGTCTTTTCAGCTGAAAACATACCTCTATTAACAGCATGATTGAACTTAACCTCAAATACAAAGAAAATTTCAGACTGAAGGAGATTAGCAGACCTAACTCATTAGAAATATCTTCAATAGACTGTTTCTTGTATTCAAAGAAAGTAGGTAAATCCATTTGACATACTGCCCTCACCAGAAGGGACTCTAAGCATCTTCCCCAGCTGGGCACAGGATGAGTGCCCTATCAGGCCGCCATGACAGCAGCCTCCACCCAGAACCCAAAACAATACCACCATCTAATTTATCTTAGTGGATATACTGTGTTGAGCTCTGTAGTGTTAGAGCAAGATTTGTTTTTGTTCTTTAAGCTACCTTGTTTAAAGGTTGTTTATACATCTTTCTTTAACACTGCTGTCTAACAAGATGTATGCCTAGATTAAGCATTGAAATAAGCAGCCTCCTGCATGTCCTGCCCCTCGTTTTGTTGTAAGTCTGAAGTACTCTTAAATAGCAGCTCTTGAAGTCACATGATACGAAGAAAATCTTGGCAATTGCATTTTAAAGGCAAATTTCTGCAGTTCAAGTGTGCACTTCAAGACTTCAAAGGAAAAGTTGTTCTTAAACTTATGTATGTACCTTATTCCATCCACGGGACACATTATGCAAAAGTTTTGACCATGCTGGTTAAGTGCATATGTCCTATACTGATGCTTCCAAATAACTTGAAATACTGTTTTTGTTTGTTTGTGATAAGTGTAGTTCTCAGGGTTTTGGATTTTAATTCAATTTTAGGGCCAAAGCACGTGATGGACCTAGCCTTTGCAGCTAAGACACTGTACAACAGTGACAAGCAATTCTACCTTCCTTGGGGTCTGATTGCATACAGTAAGTGTCAAGAACAGAATGACTGAAAACAATGTCAAACTATTATCAATTTCCCTAAACACAGAAATAAGAAGGTAGGATTTATTACAAAGGAAACAGTAGAAATTAGGTCTCTGAAATTAGGATCTCTAGTATGAGGGAAAAGAGGATGGAACTTTGTTTCAACATCCAGTCAAGAATAATAAAAGCTGAGGAAACTTGCTGGAGAGTATTAACAATAATGCTAACCAGTCAGTCCACTAAGTCACCAATTCATGTGCCACATCCCAGATGTGTATGTGAGGACTGTGTATGTGAGTCCTGTCTCAACTCTATTTCCTTATGCTCTGGAAAACAAAAATGCTTTTTAAAGGTACATCTTTCAAGTGGGAGAGAAGGGAGGGGGACAGCTTTATGACTGTTTCTGCTGGTCAACTGTCTTAGAGTGTCAGTGGGAAGTGGCTTCCTGCTGTGATTTTCACAGAAGGAATTAGAATTCTTCTCCTTCTGCTGTTTGATGAGGACTGTGAATTTCCTACATTTGTAATTTTATTTAGTCCATAAGCATTTGTTTCCTTGCATGATGGGGAGGTAAATTTTAGGAAAAACAAACAAACAAAAGAAGTGAATGGCAGAGTTTTTATTATAATCCAATATCTGAATGTAGACTAGTCATAATATATTGGCATATTTGCCACTGCTTGTAATGACTACCTTAAAGTTGATCCAATCACTTTCAGGATGAGCTCTTTGAATTAGTATTCTGGTGACAGTAGAAGGATGTGGCCTGTTTAAATCCTGTAAATCACAAGAAAACATGAAGAAATTGCTATGCCTCAAAGGCAGATTACCAAAAGCAAGCAAAAGGAAGCTTTTAAAGTTGTGAACTTGGAATGGTTCATTGCTCACAAACAGTAGAACCACAAGTAAGTTATTTGGTCATGCTAGATCATTTTGAGTTATGTGATATTTTGAGTTAAGTGATATTCATCAGCATGTTATTCGTCAGCAAATACAAATACTTGTTGATAATCTTGTGGAATTGTCTCCTTTCTGCAAAGCCAGCTTTTTTCTTTATCGATACATTTTGTTTTGCTATATGTTCAACATCTTAGACATCTTAGATTACAGAGATAATAAACATTTCCTTAAGGGGTCTAAAAAGGAGGTTTTGTAACACATAAATTGGAGTGGCCTTTAAATGTCAGTACCCTGAAATACTGTACAACTAAGTACTTGATTCTGCTAGAAATGTGAAGGAGGAGAATGGGAGTGGCAAAAGGAGAAAGCAAGTGGAAAAATTGTTTTTCCAAGTATTTCCATTTTTCTTCCTCAAGAACTCAAAGGAAAGCTTTGCATGAATTTTATATAATTTTGACACAAACCTACAGACTTGTGTAATTTGAATTACTTTTCGTAATTCAAAAATTTTGGAAAAACACAATTCTCTTAGAAATTCTATCTAATCTTATGGCAGTTTCTTGGGAAGGCTGAGAGTTTTATTATTATTATTTATTTATTTATTTATTTTTCCTGCTGTAAGTTTTGTCTTTATATTTTGACACACACAAACTGTTATTTGTCCATAAGTAAACACTGCCATTCCTGAGAGATACATACTTTGCAGAAAAGGGCAGTAAATATACAGCAGATTGGCTTAGTCATAAAAAAAAAACAAAAAACAAAAACCAAACAAACCAAGAATGCTTTTCTGAGCAGAGGTATATATGAAGTAGCAAAAGGTTTTCAGAATAGAAATGTAATATGGGCCTGCGGTCTTTCACCTAGATATGCTAGGTGAGTGGGAAGTCATGGCAATTTTATTTTTCATGCACCTTCTGTCTCCCAACCAGTAATATATAAACGTGAAATAAATTTTCCTGGCTATGTCAAAACTAAGCAAGGATGCACCCCTCATTTCCTCAAATGCCTTATATGAAGCTAAGGGCCCCATCCATGAAAGTTACCATATTTAACAGGGCTGTGGAACAGGTGTAATGTAGCTGAGGTTGAACCTCCTCATTTCTGTTCTCTGAAGGCAATGCTTTCTAGAGAGTAGCAGCTTTGCACACTCACTGGATAGCAAGTTTAAAGACAGGTTGTTTCCGGCTGAGGCACAGTGGGGGTGGCTTAGCTGGAGCTTCTCATGAATGATCTGGAGATCACAGAGAGAAAGCAGCTGAAGGGGATATGCAGGAAGGAGGATGGAAAATGAGGAAGAAAGGTGGCTGTATGTGATGGTAGGCAACAGAGTTTAATTGGTAGTTGGGAGATGAGATGAGATGAGATGAAGGCTCTGTTCAAAAGAGAAACAAAATGTACTTGCTAATAAAGATCTGGGAAGGGTTTCTTATCTGCTCTGAGAGAAATAGCAGAAAAACAACAACAACAACAACAAAACCCACAACCCTTTGTCTTATTCCTCGTAATTTTGAGGTTTTGGGGATTTCAGTATTTTGTGAGACTTTGTTCATATCTATCAACAAGGAGAAACTGTGGTTTAGTAGATCCAAATAGTACTTACTAGTACTATACAACTAGTACTATTAGGCCCTATTTTTTTTTTCTATTTCTCTGACAGATTTCATACTATGTGGGACAGGAATTACATTAATGTCCTGACTTATTTTACACACAGATTGTTATCTAAAATTGTTTAGAGGTGACTACATGTTTATTACGTGTCATGGCCTGGATTTCTGTTTACTAATACATTTTTTTCATTAAAGGAAATATTCTGTACCTCATTGGTGATAAAATTACTTGGTGACACATCTCTTGAGTCATAGTACATGTTAAGTTGTACTAGGTATGCAGTAACTATTGTATACCATTTTGTAAATACTGCAGTTGCCAGAAAAGCAGCGTGCACAAATTTTTGCAGAATATTTTTTTTTTCTAGATTCTGTGGTACCAACTAAGTTCTATAAACGACGATGAATACAACTTTAAAAAATATTTGGAGGAAAAAGTGCATTTTGTAGAGTACCCGCCTTTCTTGTGACCCAAGCGTTAGGTGTTTCAGAGTTGTGATATCGAAGAGACCAATAAGTCTTTCTCTACTAGCAGCATGCATAGAGCACAATTGATTGTTGGTATTTCTTGCCAAATTAAATTAGGAGAGAGGAAAATGGAAAGTGATCACAGCTTTCCCATGCTCTACTGTTGAGCAAAGCCAAGTAGGTCTGGGGGTGAGCTAATCTGGAAGAAAGAAATGATTGCCATTATTCATTGCCACTTGAGAACAAAAAAAACAGAGTGAATAGGACTTCCATCATGAGGAAATTTTGAGCAGCTATGCAGCACACAAGGTGGCTGCTGCCTGGAGTTGTATGGCATGGCTGCTTAAGTTTTCAAAATTTCCAAGTAATAAGGATTAAATGCAAATATCAGTCTTATTTTCAAGATGTTTTCTACATTTATGACATTATGAAGCAGATGGGTTCTGAAGGCTCAGGAATCAGAAAACAAAGAGTACAAGCAAGCAAACTTTTCTTTCATTTTCAATTAAAAAAAATGTTTTGTTTTAAGTATTCAGCATCCACTTTGGGGATATGGGATATGGAGCCCTGGTATCTTTACAGTTTATGGCAATTAATGTAGTCTTACACAGATAATTAGTCTACAACAGCAAAGCTTGTGACCCTGCTGCTGCTGCTTGGGTGAGAGCTGTCCTTCACTTGTTCCTTTCACTGAGACATGGACTTTCTGGCTCCTAAAGCAGGTAATAACAGATCTACTCAGAGGCTGTGTGTCTGTGGGAGTTGTAAAATGCAGTGGGTGGATAGATACTGAGCATATAACGTTAGGTCATTATATCTGTTCAGTGAAGACCTTCAACACTTGCAGCCACTGGAAAATGAAGCATGTCTGACAGCTCAGAGACTGCCAGGGTTGTATGGTGTTATATGGTTGAGAGGGAGCTGCTGGAGTTTCTGACATAAATAGATGGCTTAGAAGTGTTTAATGTAAAAATAGAGCCATTAAATTAGAGGGTCTCTTGTCTTTTATTCTGTGTCTAGGGGATGTAATAGGATATCTGCATGATATTTTACTCTTGCTATTTGCTATCAAAGCACAAAGCTGAAAGAAGAAAGCCAGAATCCCTCTTCAGCTAGAAGGCGTTTCTGTAGCAGTTACACTGAATCTGTGCAAAGCTGTGTCGGGGGCGGCACTGGCACTGTGACTTTAGCCAGAGAGGAAGCCTTGAGGACTTTAGCATTTTCCCTGGGCAACAACAGAAGAGAGAGAGAAAATGCTACGTCTGCTTCTAGCTGAAGAGTTCCCATGAACTCTTGGCCCTGTATCACTAGTTACCTTGTAGTGCTGTGTAGGATGTGCACATTAATTTTTATAAAAACATTGCTTTGCTTTGAGCAATAAGTCTTAAACATAGTCCAATGATAAAGCTGTTCTTTGGTGATATTTGCCAAAAGCTGAGTGCAGCATGTGCAATTAATCATAAAGTGTTCCTCTAGTACAAAAGCGTAAATTATCTCATTTTTACTGCCCTCAACCTTTGGCTTTGGGAAATGCAGCACAGTGTCAGAAAGCATTTGTTACTGGTGAATGTATTTTCTGTGGTTTCTCATGGAGATTGGAGGCATTGGATTGGGATCTGCTGGGAATTCTCCCTGAGCTGCTAACTAGGAAGACGGGTCAGAGTTGCATAGGGGAGAGGAGAAAGCTACTTAACAGTGAAAGCAGACAGAGTCTGGTTTTCCCTTCTACATGGGGTTTCAGAAGTGGAAAGAAAGCTGTAGTACTTTCTTCCCTTCCCAAGTGCTTCTGTGAACATCAATGCCAAGCAAAATTTGTGAAGCTTTGTTTCCATGAAGGCAATCAAAAATTCTGAAATCATTCTCTCACAATGATTCTCATTTAGAGATATGTTGAAGGGAAACCAAGGTACTAGCTTTTAGTCAATGGCAAATTAAAGTAAGGTGATCTTATGGAAATATGTAGAAGCTTCACATGCAGTCAAGGATAGCAGACTGTGCTGCACAAATTCTTACCAAATCAACAAGAATTGGAAATCATGGTGATTGATTTTTTTTTTTTTTTTTAATATAAATTAGAAGATACTCCCTCTTTACCAGGGCACCACAGGCTTTGAACATGATGCAGTCAGTTCAGGTAATTCTTCCAGTGCCCAGTTTTGCAGAGATGCAGGAGAAACCATGCTGTGCCCCATCTGACATGGATTGGACTCCTGACAGAATTTGCACAGACACAGCAAATCACTGCTGGATATTTGTGTGTGTACCACAAATTTCATGGACCAATTCCAAGGCGATATTTAGGAATGCTTCAAAGAATAAATTAAGTCTGTCCTATTGCTATTTTCAAGTCCCTCCTGTAAAGCCTAAAGGAAATCCTAAAGTTTTGAAAGAAAAGCTTGCTAGGTTTCCCACCCTGAGGGCAAATTAACGTGTTTTCCTTTAACTTCACTCTTTGGAATAGCGGGAGATTTTTTGGCTGAAACTTTAAAGACTTTAGCCTAGAGGGATACCCTACATAAACAGTTTCATCCTAAATAATTGATTTAGAAAAACGACTAAATAAACTCAAGTGTTTTACCATGGAAAATATTGGCAGAATGATGGAAGTCCCTAATTCTGAGAGAAGTTGAGCATAAAGAAGCGGGCGAAAGGCGTGGGAATAGCAAATTAACATAGGTATGTATCTGTATTGCTGGTGTGGAATATCTGTGAAGAATGAGAGGTTATGGGTTTGATAAAATATATGTTGTGTAAACTATTAATGTGTATAATGTTATAAAGCACTATAATAATAATTTGATGTTCTGAACAGCAAATATGGAGATGAATACGCTGTGTTAGGAACAAGGCAAGACTGTAGACAAAAATAATCCTACTGGAAGCCAGAAAGGAGAGCCCATGTCTTAATTTTGCATGGCATAGTAGCATGGGCCTAGGGAGGATTTTCAAGATATAACAGTGCGGATTTAATTCTGGAGGAAAAAAAAAAAAAAAAAAAGAAAGGAAGTCAGAAGCACAGAGGAAGGACTAAATGCTCACTAGTGTTGGATTGAAAGAAAGGTGGCTGGAAGTGAAAGGATTGTGAGTGGCTCGCCGTCTATGTCAACTAACTGAACTATTAGTGCTGCAGGAAGATTATGTAATTGTGGTAACATCAGATTGCTGCAGTATGCGTTCATGTTGTCAGGCAACTAAGATGTATATGCAAAATATTAGGAATAAATATGTAAATAAACCCTCAGTGGTTTAAAAAATAGCATTCTCTACAGAGACTGCAGAAGGCTGCAGCTCTGTTTTGCTCTCTGCACGGCTCCTCAGATGCCACCAGTTACTATACGGAATTAAATGCCTCCAAAACAAAACAAGAAATTGCTGATTTTCATTTAAAGTGCCGGGGCAATATTGCTAAGAAACTAAAGAATGTAGGTAAATATATATTAAATATGTATCTTTGCATTTGGCAATATGCCATTATGTACATTTGTTTCTCTTGATGGTTGCCCGTTTCATAAAGCAAATTATTTAAATTGAACAATCTGGATGCGGAGAATGGAAGTAGCAGAAGGCAACAGGGAAACGATGGGGGAAGCTTTAAAGCTGAAGCCTGAACACGTCTGTGGTAACGTGCCTGTGAAGGTGCAGCACACCATAGGGAACACGTAGCTAACCCGCTAACCATATATCGTTTTGAAATGTGAATTCAAGGCGCAGTATTTGTGCAGTTTTTGAGGCCCCAGTACTGTCGTCCCCACCCGCTGCAAGGGCCGGGCCGAGCCGGGCCGAAACTGGGTCAGGGCGCTGCGGCCGGGCCCTCCTCGCCCGCCCGTTGCCGCGGCAACCGCAGCGCCCCGCCGCGCATGCGCGCGGGTGGCGGGTCCGTCCGTCTGTCAGGCCGTGCGCGTGTTTATCCTTCCCTTCTTATGTTTACATCAATATATGCTATTGAAATGGTATTCCAGAATAAAACTGAAAACACGCCATAAAGCTAGGACTGGTTTCATCTTCAGTGTTTGTAGTAGCGTGTTCTTGATATCCTTAGAGACAGCAGCTAAAACACCAGTTAAGTAAAAATCACTTGTGTAAAGCCACCTTTAGTAAGAGGCAGCACAAGGTGGACGCTACGTGTCTGCATGGTGAAAAATAAAGACAGGGGAGCTATGCAGTATCTTTGCTTAACTGAAATAGGTTTGGAATCTGTGGCTCCAAAAATCTCAAGCAAGGAGAGAAATTCCTTTGTATCTTACTGAAGAGGAATCCTCTGTCCCAGCAACATATCTGAAATTAGTTGAATATTTCAGAACCATAATAGATAAAATACTTACCTTCCTGAAAATTACAGGTTTGTCATTATTTTCAGAGTCTCTTGTACCAGTTTAGAACCTTAATGGGCAGGAATGTATGGGAAATGCTCTTAAACTGCATGGGGCAGATCACAGAATCACAGAATTGTCGGGGTTGGAAGGGACCTCAAGAGATCCATTGGGTCCAACCCCCCTGCCAAAGCAGGTTCCTTAGAGCAGATTGCCTGGGTAGGTGTCCAGACAGGCCTTGAATATCTCCAGAGAAGGAGACTCTATAACCTCCTTGGGCAGCCAGTTCCAGTGCTCCATAACTCTCACCGTGAAGAAGTTCTTTTGCACGTTGATGCGGAACTTCCTGTGCTCCATTTTGTGGCCATTGCCCCTTGTCCTGTCCCCACAAACCACTGAAAAGAGGTTGGCTATATCCCTCTATCTCCCACACTTCAGGTATTTATAAACATTAATAAGATTCCCTCACAGTCTTTTCTCGAGGCTGAACAGACCCAGGTCTCTCAGCCTTTCTTCATAGGGAGGATGCTCCAGGGCCTGTATCATCTTTGTGGCCCTCCTCTGGACTCCTCTGGAAAAGAGATACTTGTCTTTTTTGTACCGGAGATGCTTATCTCTCCATAAGTTAAGCATCTTCACTTGCAAGTGAAGATGAGAATTAGTAGTGTTGTTCATTGCTGTTTTAGTCACTTTTCTCAAATGGGTAGAAAATTGCAAAATTCTGCAAAGGGAATATAAGTTGCTAGCACTTTCTATTTATTATTAGCATTTATATTAATACTATGAGCTGAATATTTTGATTTAGCTAGAAAAGCCCAGAGAAGAAAGAACTGCCATTTATCGTAATCTTTAATATAAGTTAATTTAAACAAGGCATCCAATGTTCAAAAGCAATTGGCAATAATTGAATTCATACCAGTTTCCTAAAAGTAGTTCAAGTACAGAGGAAACTGATTTCAACATCCATAAGTTCATAGCTGACCAAATTAACTGATTTCTACAGTTGAAGATTAAACTTGAATATTACCACTAAAATACTTTGCAAGAGAAGGGCTGTGAATGGAAGCAGAAGGAGGTTTGTAATTGAATGGAGATTGAAATCTTTCTCTTGACCAATTCAAGGCATCAATTAAACTCTCGCATCTACAGGAAGCTGGCTTTGTTAATGACATTGCTCCATGGACTATGTGTTCATCTGCTTCAGTCAAGTTGCTGGTAACTGGAGGAGAGGGTATTACTGTTAATTTGACAGGCATTGGTAAAATCAACTTAAAAGTATTGTACTAAGCTGAGGGACATATCAGGTTCTGTAGTTATATATTTTTATTTTTATTTTTTCTTACTTGTTTATTTAAAAAAATAAAAAGGAATTGCCACTATCAGTTTTGCACTGGTTACAGTAGCAGCAGCTTGCAGCTCTATTTTACCATTACTACTGACATACGGACCCAGGCTTTCCTATACCTTTTACATAAATCAGCTAGTCCAAACCACTGGGAACTACAGTGTGGTAATGTTGCATGTCTGGACCTTACAGAGCATGTAACTCTTGTCACCTTCGCAGTGCTTCCTTTTCCTATCAGCTTATCCAATATCACTTATTTTTGCTGAAGAGGTAACCAGCATTCTCGACCCTTCACACCTGCAGATGTTTTGGAACTAGCATAAAAAATACAGTTTGGAACCCTGTTTTATATAAACAAAAGTTGAAACTACTGGGGATTTTAGAGGGGTTTTAAAATATTTCAAAACATCCATGCTTATAAACAAAGAGCACACTGGACTGCCAAGAAGAAGAAGTGGGTAAGCTCCAATTCAAAATATCTGAAAATTGAGAGTGAGAAAGATATTTATAAAACTTAAGAACTGAGGGTGGATGAACACCAAGTCAATGCCACTGGTGCAATGCCACTTCATGCTCTGCATATACTTTAGGCAAAAGGGGGAAGAATGTGGAGTTAACAAGTTTTGGTCCTCTCAATACTTTTTTTTAGGTTCTCTCTCTTTTATTTTCTCAGAAACTATCCCTGTCTGACTTGGTTCTTGCTCTGCATAGTTAAATAAACCCACCTTTTAATAAAATAATTTTAAAATTAGTTGATTTTTTTTTATTTATTTATTTTTAGTAATAAAAAGGTTTAGGGAGAAGAACAGGGCATTCAGATTCTTTTTTTTTATTTTTTTAACATTATTACAGTTTCTAAAGTAGTTAAATTGTCTATTTTAACCTTTCACCTTTATTGCCTAATTATTACCTAGGCTATTAAAAACTTTTTAATTAAAAAAAAAAAAAGTATAAACACAATATATAAGCATTTTTATACCCGTATAAAAAGGCCAGTATACACATATTAACTAGTCTATTTGTTTTCCTTAGTCAAAAGATCAAAGAACATTCTTCTCATTCATTTTGGGTGCATGTTTGGAGGAACTCCATGTCATTTGAAATAATTAAGTATTCTTTGAATAAGTGGGCGGAAATCTTTTCTAGAAACATTTTCAGCTTTTGACTAGCATTTTTTTTTTTTTTTCCCCCACTATTATGTAGGGAGACCTTAAATAATATGCCTCTGCAGTGCTTTGAATTTCTTTAAGGCATGAGTACATTGTATTTCATTGGAACAAGTTAAAGAATGGGAGGGACAGAGCTGCAAAAACGACAGGGTCAGTAAATAAAACAAGCCACAATTCCAGTTGTTTGCAGGAGGGCCTCAGATTTCTGGAGGCTGTGCTTAAGGAATTTATGTTCAAGTGGGTCCACAGGATAGCACAGGACATACGGCACAGTCAAATCTCACAGCTTCTCTCCCTTTTATTTCCTGTTTGTAGCTTCATAACTTCCAATGCATTATGTACTTCCAAAATGAACTTTTTATTTACAGAAGATTTGGGAATTTGATCTTGTTCACCTGTAGTGATACATTGTCCTCCTTCAGTTAGCATATTTAGAGATGGCTAGTACCTGTAGCAAGATGTATATTCAGTACTCACTGAATATCTTGTTTTAACAGATGGACAACAGTGAGCATACATGAAGGTGATGCCAGGTCCCAATTAGCAAAGTGTCTTAGGGACAAGGATATCTTTAAGAGGTTAAGGAAAATAACTTTCTCATTCAATAAAAATGCCAAGGCCCCCAAACAAAATAAGCCTAAAAATCCTAGCACTTTCAATTTTGATGAGTGATTTGCTGTATATTTAAAATAATGCATTCATTTTTCAGAAAAAAAAAGGTATTTTGAAATTAAAATTATATTTTTTGTTAAATATTATTTTATTATTATTATTTTTTCTCCTGGGGCTGGTTGTAATGTCCGTTGAATAGCCTACTGGAAGTGAAAGTTAAACCAGAAAGAAATTTAAGGCACTCTAGAAGAGATGTGAAGACCCTTTTTCCCCGTAGAGCCTGAGATCCCATAAGGCAGGACTTCTTACAGTATATTTTCCAGTTATGTTTAGTTGGATTGGTGGTTTTGAAAGTGTTAGATATAACTTCTGCTGTATTCTTGGGGAAAGAGCCCATAGCCTAATGGATTTAAATATCACAGGGTCTCTTTACATTTTTCTGTATTTTGAGATATTACTGAAGTTAATGGAAAGCCAGTAATCATCTGTCTCCTCATTTCCCATTTTCACGGTAGATATATTATTGGAACATATCCTACAGTAGTCTTCTATTTTTCAAGTTTTCTTGGAAACTTGAAGTTCCTCTTTTCATTTCGCTTCTGTAGCAGGACAGAATTAAAAATGAAGTAAAAAATATGAATGGAATAAGAGGAAGAGTAGTTTTTCATTTTGAGATAGCTTTCTGAAATACAGATGTTGGGTTTTGACCATAATTTTGTCACAGTTCATATGAAAGTAGAAATACATTTGCATGTATGCAGCTTTAAACCACAAATATATTAGTTGTAAATCTTGACATTTTCTTCCACAAGTTACTCAACTCTGCTCCTCAGTGGTTTACATCAAGTGTTTGCATCTTTGACTTCCAAACAGACTAATTTTAAAGCATATCTATGATTTAGGATAAATGAAAGCTATTTCTACTCTATGCAAATGTGTGAATATAAGCTATCTAATACCAACAAGAAGATTTAAAACCGTTTGATTTATTCTTTTCCTTCTCCATCTTCTCCAAAGGCTCCAAGGTGCTTGTCCACAGAGTGGTATCTGTGGCAGTGGTTCATGTGGCTATGGTGGACAGTAGCTCTGTATTTTCAGGTTCTCAGCTCAATCTCTTGCAGTTGTTCATGTAAAACACGTGGACAATTCAGGACCCATCCAAATGGAGTTAGAATTTAGGTTATGTGCATTTTAAACTTCTCAGTAAAGCTCACAAAGTTTTGCCTAATCCTGGAGGCTTCTAAAATCTGTATGTACCAAAATATTTAAGCTGCATTAGAGACATCCTAGAGGTGGAACTGCCAGTAACTAGCTTAGCAGGTTTCACATCTTTATGCAGTTCATCTGTGTGCAGGATGTTGCTTTGCCTGTGCTCACTTACAGGTTTTAGCCTGTGAAGTGTGATCCAAAAATACGTTTGGGATGGGGAGTGCTAAGTTAATGGCTACAGAATGTGCTTGACGTGTCTTTCTCACCCGCATGTTCCCTGTCCCTGAGTATGTTCTAACAATCTAGCTGTAGGTCAGCTTACAATGGGACTCCTTCCATCTCTGCTGATGTTGGATTCTACTGAAAAGGACTGTATGTAGATTCAGTGGATTAAATAAATAAAAAAAGAGTATGGAGCTGTAGAGAGCATTATTATGAAGCCTAGTGTTTTCATGCATGTTTTAAATAAGCTCTCCCTAAATTAATTTATTGAAATAAGAATTTCAAAGTTTGCTTATTGTGCTGGGCTCTCCGATGGTGATATCCCACTTCTGATGCTTGTAATTCTTGCCCTAGCCCTCTGTAGGGAAACTGTATCTTCTGAGGATTTCAGGGGTACTGTAAAAGAGATGAGATACCAAGGTTCACTTTGGACGTATGTCTAGGTGTATCTAAAACAAAATAATCTGTCAAGTTCATTTGTAATGTAGAAATAGTAGTCACTGTGTATCATAATAACTGTGTCTTGAGGATTGTGTTTTGTTGTTTTGTTTTTTGGAAATGTAATACGATGAATGTGAAGCCCTCTAAAAATACAGCTAATTACTCTCAGATACTCAGCTTCTGTGGTTGTTACTCTTTTAAAATCTTTATAATGGGGTTCAATTAGCATGCACACCTAGTTTCAGTCTTTTCCATCACATTAGAATACACTGGACAAAGCACTCAAGACCTTAATGGGTGCATTTTGTATATATTATTAAAGCACTTTCAATCTGGCCAAATATATAATAAAACATAAACTCTTGCCTAAACAGCTTAAATCTTAAATGATACTGTACATGAAATATGTACTCATCTTGTTGACACTTTCCCCATGCAAATATTAGGCATTTTAATATTTAATGTATTTTTTCCTTTGAGATGTAGAAAAATAAAAGTAGTAGTTCATAGGAGTTAATGGAAGATATTTTAAGATGAATATGCTGGGGGAAAAACAAAGCTCATATAATGAGTGAGACATAACAAAGGAAACTGAAAAACATTTTTTCTGACATCTTCCATATGAAGTTGTTTTATTTATAGCTCATTGTTAAATGAAGTATTCATAAATGAGGCTTGAATAATTCTGTGAAATGTGATAAAGTAACAAAGTTCTGTAAAGTTTAAATTGTTGTTCTGTCATTTTCTATCTCTTTTCTTTTTATGTAAATGCATTCCAAATCACTTTAAGCTTCTTTTTTTTGGTGACTGGTATTAAATAGGATGAGGAGACTGGAAGAAAATGGCTTTGTTAACATCCAAAATAACTCATATTGAGCTTTCAAAGAAAGCAAACCAACATGGAAAAAGGAAAATAACTTAAATATTTTTTTGTTTGTTTGTTTTTAAATGATTACTATTACAGCTATACTTACCAGTCTTCTTATGGTCTGAGTAGCTAGTTCATTCCAATGTAGTCCTCACTGGGGTTCATACCACTGTTTATGACTTTCCTGTGGTCAGAATTTATTTTCTGTCTGTCTGGAGAAGTTCAGCTACACTGATCACAATTGATCATTATTTTAATCAGTAATAGTAAAAATAAAGCCTAATTTTACTGACTGTCCATAAAATATGAAGCAGTACTTTATGTTAATTGAACTGAAGGTGCTTAGTTTGCCAGTAAAAAATACATTATTATGATTGCATAGAACAATTCTTTCCAAGTGCAGAAAGATTTAATATGCACTGAAGACAACTTATTCATACCTTAGCCTAAAGTAGCAAGAGAAATATTAAATCAGAGTAACAATCCTTTATGTGCCTAGGGTGGCTGCCAGGCTGTGTGTGTATATATATATATACACACGCACATATACACACACCTGTAAATCTGTAAACAAACTGTGCAAAAGCAGTATCTGCTATAATACCAGCATAATCAACAGTAGTTGTGACTGTCATTATTATGTCCAGATTTCTTATTAACTTCAGTTGTAGTGAGTAGTTGCACCTCTGTTCTATGCAATACTTCATTACAAGTTTTTCTCCTTGTTCTAGCATTATCTGAATTTGCTGATGTAAGCATGCTGCAAGAAGCAGCTGGCTGCAGTGAACTTTGATAGCTGGAAATAAAGGCTTGATTCTGTGCACAATCTGGGTGTCCTCAGTTATTTGCTAGTTGTATCTTTGCAACCTTCACAAATTTTCAAAATATTTTAGTTTTCCATCATTAAATGTTATAGAGTTAGTTTTAATATAGAAGATTGTAGAAATGTCATGATAATAAAAATACTTTAAATCACCTTCAAATCACACATACCCTTCAAAATTAGGCTATGTATATGTATATTGCTTTGCTTCATTTGTATATATGTTGCTGTTATTAAATGTTTGTGTAAATAAAACAGGGATCAGTAAAGTCTGCCTAGAAGTTGGCCTTTTAAGCAAACAAAAAACTACTAGAAACGATCAAAAGTGGATTAAGAACCAGTCTTGTATATACTTATATTTTATGTTATTACATGAAAATTTACAAGAATGTAAGATAAATACCGATAAGATTGCTCCAAATACATTCAATATTATTTAACTGGTTAGATCTACTTAGGTTTCAATGGTTTGAGCCAAAGTTATGCAAGTATATGACTGTGCCTCTCCCAAACTGTTGAGTAATCTGTAATTTTAATTCCTTCACTGGTTGATTTGTTCATCCAGCGTTAGCGTTGCAGTGGTGTTATGTTTACTGGCATGCTTTATTGAGCTGGGCTGCCAAAGCAGATAAGTTTCTCAGGAATTTATTCAGGACAGTAGCTAGCGTGGTGGAATTTTATTTTTTTTTCTTCATATAAAATTCATTTCTGAGTTTCATTTTCTTGACCTAAGTGTCAACTGATACAAGAAGCTAGTGCAGAAAAGCATATTGCCCTTCACCTCCTGTAGAGTCCATCATTGCACTCTCTTTGGTGATTTAATTTCTGCTGCATCAGAATATGAAAGTCCCCAAACTATTCCTTAATCCAGCCTTAATAGGAGAGCCTCTGGTGAGAGCCATGCTACTGATCTAAGACAGAGATCTCTCCTTTTCTTTACTAATTTAACTTGGATTTCTGCTTTTCTTTACTAACTTAAAAAACCACAAGGCACCTTAAGCTTTGGACATAATCAAGCTGTGGACCTAGACTTAAATTAGTCTGAAGCTGGCTAATAGAGATACTTGGTAGCTCTTTTTTTTTTTTTCTTTCTTTTTTTTTTTTTTTAATTTGGCCAGTACACGTGGAAATAGTAATAACTGCTCAAAAATACTGTGGTTGTCCAACTGCAATCTGGACCTGGAACTCTCTCCATAATTATATCGATTTCTTTTTTTTAAGTATTTTTAGTACTTGGTATTCAGTATTTTTCATCCAAGTATATGATTCAATTTAATTCTCTGTAAATGTGCTCGCAGTGCAGAGCTGTGATAGACATATTGACATGTAGATTGATGTGCTTGCGTGCTGCTTGGTGAGATATCTTACTGACTTCCGGGTTTGCATCTTTTTTTTTTTTTTTCCTAAGAAGCTTGGATTGTCTTTTTGACAACTGACACTTCTCTTGTGCTTGCCATTACAAAACTGCATGTGATGGTGACACTGCTAGTTTGTACTTCCAGAGGAAGAACCAAATACAGTTCTTCAAGTTGTTTTTCCTGTTAATACTGTCAATAAGCACAAAATACAAAAACAAAATAATGTTTATGAAATTGTTAGTTACAGGTACCTAACACTTGTCTTTCCCAATTAACTCTGTTTATCCACTGTCATCCTCCTAGAAATCTTGTAGTTAACAGTGATGATGACAGGCTTGTCTTGTGATGAACCTATCAGCCTGCCATTTTAATGACAATAAAGCAAACATTTAGTGCATGTATATTAGCGTTAGACATTTATTTCAGCTTTTGATTGGGATGTCCATTCTATCTATTTATCAAGTGCTGGTGCTTTGTGTGGATCTCATAATCAAATAATCAAATATTGTTTTTCTATGAGTTGTGGTTTGATATACATATATGTAGTAGTTACAGCAGACAGTGATGTACTTATCACTTTCAAAACACTACATGTTAAATTTTTTAGGTATGCAGCACTTACTAAAAATTTCAGAAGTAACACGAAGTTGCTCAGCATGTGCATTCTATGTTTATTGATATTTGAAATGCTGGCCTGATAAATTATTGAATATATTTATCTGGATTAACTCTTTAGGGCTTACTAGTAAAATAAAGTATTTTTTTACCTTAAAGTTGCTTCACACTTGTCTTGATTTTCTAGGGAGGTTTTGAAGGCATTCTGTATGCACAAGGTACTTGTGATATAATCCATTTAAGTCCTATCTATTTAATTTGAACCGTAAAGTCAAGTGCTAGTCTGCTCTTCCTCTGCATTAGCATGTCTGGTATTCTATCTGCATTAGCATATGGTAAAGCTCCTATTTTGCATAGATATCAGAAGTGTATGGGCAGCAGCTCATTCAAGACCAAATCAATTTGCATTTATGGCTTACTCTTTAAGAGCTACCTCTTCATGTTTTGTTCGTGTCAATAATCCTTACACCGATTCTTCTGAGACCCATAAAGAAGACTTGTCTTTGTAAATACCACCACTGGTGCTATGCAGCTGCTGTCCTAGTTGTTGGCTGTGTTCTTGGTCACCTCTTTTAAACACACATAGAACATTTTTGGTCATCTGGCAGGTATTATTATTACTACTACTACTACTACTACTACTATTATTATTATTATTATTATTATTATTATTATTATTATTAATGCAGTACTCACTAGTGATTATTTGCTAGAATCACCTTTTATATGAGTCTATGAATTTTAGAATATATTATTAGCATCCTGACTGGATGGTGTGCCAATGTTAATTAAGTGACCTGAATAAATTATGTTGAACTCCCCACCCCAGGCATGAATTCTTAGCATGTGAAAAAGATAGGTCTAAATAATCTGTCTTTCACTTCACAGATGATAGAGATGAACATATCAGTAATTAACTCAGCTGTGATTACCATGTCGTGCTAGGACACTAAATGTTATAGCATATATAGTTCTTGTCTAAAGAGGATGAAAACACCAAATTGCAATTGAATAGTAATACTCCTCTTCTAGTAGCACTCTTGTACTACTCTGATGTTGCCCATCTCAGAGATTTCCAGGATGAAAAGCAGTAGGTAGAATAGTCAATGTATTCATACTTTGCCCTTGAAGGAAAGGCTGTCTGTAGGCTAATAAAGAGGATATTTTATTCAAGGACACTTATTTATTTTTATTTTTTAAAGCCCATCTTTGTAATGTTCCTAGGGTCAGTATCTGAATAAGCTATACATAAACTAAATTAAGGCATCCCAGAGAGATTTTTTCACATCTGACTCTCTTTGGAACCAATCCAAAATTTGGTTTTCTGAACTGTGCTAATTAGTCTAAATCCCACTATTTTTTTTTCAGCTGCATCTGGATTCACCTCTTTTGTGCTCTCAAGTAGCTGAGTCACTGTCTGTATGCCAAATGTTATGATAAATACCCATTTTGAATGAGTTATATGAAAAAAGACTTGACATTATTTTTTTCATTTTTCTTTTGAAATTAACTACTAGTTAATATGCAAAAAAGTCATTTTCTTGCCTTCTGTTACATACAATTGAATTATCATTACTACAACTAAACATTTGCCACAGAAAATAAAAGTCATTTAGAATATAGAAAGTATTTTTGTACTTTCTTAAAGATACATGAATTCACCAATATACAGACAAGCATACCTAGATTCGCATTTGCATTCCAACAGAACAGATACATGGCCTTAAAATTAAGATCTTCTGTCTTTCTAAAAAGACTTGGATACCGTTATTGTGGCTTTCAAGGTTTTGCATCATGGTAGCTTTGAATTTTGGAAATTAATCTGTTCAGTGCTTTAATATAGCTTAAGTATGCCTTCTTGATTAAGAAGCTTTACACGTTTTATATCTTATAAGTGTGTAAGCAGTTCCTAAAATACACAATAGTAGGTGATAGGGAATTTCGCTGTTCAGTGGTATTCCAGGAAACAACACCGTCTGTGCTTCTCTCTGGATTTTACTAATGGAGTTCAGATTGCAAAACTTGCTCATATTCTGGCCATCTCCAGAGAGGCCAGCTTCAACAAGTCAAAATGTTTTTTAGATGAAAAAAGTACAGTATATTTTAGCTGAAAAGTATACAATTCCCCATGTTTGTTTATTTTATTTTATTTTTTCACCAGCAGATGAAATTATGTCTGGATGTTTAACTAACCTAAGCATAAAAGTCCAAGCTGTATTTTCAAGTATTCAGGTTATTTTCTTGGTTTTCTCTGCTTTCCACAGATAATTACTAACCAGTGAGTATACCATTTAAAAATATCTCTGAGCTTTTTAAAGCAACCAGGTTAAAAGGTCTTAAAAAGTGTTGGGCAAGTGTTCTTGATAAACTGTCGTCTTGTGTACAGCATTCCTGTAATAACAGTTATTGGGACAGAGACCACATAGTACACATGTTCTCTGATAAAGACATTACAGCGTAGTAACATCTCCACCATTTCTCTCCCTTTCTTAATTGTTGTGTTCCATCCAAGATTTTTCTCCTTGCAGCTTGTATAACAATATCACTTCCTTTTACCTTGCCTATTTTATGGTTTTGTTACTGCTGCAGTTTCATGTTTTAGATAGGTGTTTGTATTGGAAAACCATCATCTCGGAAATTAAAACTAAAAAAAAAATACATAAAATCATTGCTAGATTATGTGCCAGGACCCCAAGGCTCAGAGATCTGTCTAATGAAGGTTACATTTTCAACCTATGTGGAACAGTTTATTTCTGAACTAAAATGTAGTCATTATTAAAACAAAAAAAGGCTTTTGCCAGCACTTAACAACTGAGTAATATCTAAGATGTGCTGGTTTTATACCTTGTTTTGAAGTTGGGAAACAATTTTTTATTTTTTTTCCTGCTTAAACAATAAGCTCAGAAAAGACACAGATGTAGACATAAAATCCAAGTACAAACAGCAATAAAAGTACGAGTGCATGTTTGTTTCTTGTTGTCCAATACTTCCAGAAGTACTATTTAAAAAAAAACAAAAGCCTTATTGTACCGTATTATTTTAGCAATTTTTTTTTTTTTTAATTTAAATTTACTTTTAGCCCTAAATCATAAATAATACATAGTGAGTAACCTGTAATTCTAAAATTCTCCTAGGGTGTACAATTTGCACTACTTTCTCACCGATATTGCTTGTAAAATAAGACACTACATTATTATTTACTCAGCTTGTTATCAATTTGTTATTGGTATCAAAGTTGTTATCAATTGGCTGACTGCAGCAAAAAACTGGTCGATTTGAAGAATATATCCTTGAAGAATGCCATGGACTATTATACTTATTTAAATATATTTGCTATTACCAAACTTATTTTGATGTCTATTTAAGATATTTAGTGGCAGTAACTCTCTCTTTCCTAGTTGTAATATAGTATATCAGAAGTAAAGGGTCAGCTCTTAATGAGGCACTGATTTGTATGTAAGAGGAAGAGATGATAAGGCAAAGTACAAATGCATGTATGACCAACACATGGATGTAAATGTTTATTTCAATAAGCTGCAATACCTGTGTTAATGTAGTAAGCTGTTTTAAAATAATTTGGAAGTCTTTGCACACGTGCTTTTAAACTTTAACTTATTTTTTATTTAGCTTTTTCTGGAAAAGCTTCATATTTCTATGTATTAGAATATTCTATTCCTTTAAGTAATAAATATTAAGACAGTGTCTTTGAGGTACATATTAGCTAGTTACAGCTCTTAAAGCTTTGTGTTTGTGATATTAATTGCCATTAATTTGATCATATTTTGAAAATTAGAAGAACGGATATTAGGTGGCTGGTGCTGAAAAGTGGCCAATTCTCAGGGAGTACCAGTTTTCTGACACTTGAATTTCATTTATGATAAGTGTAAATTGCTCAGAAGAAAAGACTTCAGACCTACTATTTAATATATTCATAGCTTAGAAACAGTAAAATTTAAAAATATTTCTTTTGTTGCTATTTCTTCTTGTGTACTTAACCACATAGCAGTGCTCTGCATTGTCAGCAAATAGAGGAATGGCATTAGCAAGATGTGCTCCAGCCGTAGTTTTGTTGCTATAGAAACTGTTGCCTCTTTCTCCTATATCTAACAGCATTCTAAGCTATGTAGGCAGAATGGTCCAGTCAAATCAATATAGTGATTTTGTACGAATGCCATTAATTTTAAACTCATTCTTATGGACAAATTATGGACAAATTCTTCTGAACTGTATTTACAAACACACTGTTTGGCTGGAGAGAGTTAACAGAGAGGACAGAGGTGAAAAGGGGCAGGACTGCACTAGTGAGATTTCCATTACCTTGCACAAAGCATAGAAAACTAGGGAAAGGAAAGACCAGAAAACCCTTACCTTGTTTCCAAAATGTTTATTTTGGAAACAGGTGCCAACAGCAGGTTGTAGAGGTCATGCCATAGGGCCTCTGGCCTGAACTAAACATGGACATTCATAAAATTATCTTGAATAAAAAGGTTTACTTTGATTTCTGTGCAAATAATCCAGAATTTAGTGTTTAAAAAGTGGATATTCTGATCTAAAACCTTTGGGGGAAAGGGGTTTATTTCAGGTTCTATTTTAATAACTTTAACATAAACAATAATTGGGATATACCTCATGTTTATAAGCAATTTGTAAATTGCCTCAAGTGCTTTAGAAATGAACTGCATGGCAATGAAATTTTATTGCCAAATAACTAAAGGCACTTGCCCTTTGAAAAATAATCTTGGCATATGTTGTTTAAGGAAATTGCATTTTGTTTCCTTTGAATCTTTCTAAAGGTACATGATTTTCACTCAGAAAATAACATTCTTGCTTTAGTTAAATATGTCTGAGCATTTGTATAGGTAAGAGACTTAAGATTCATTTTTTTTTTTTGGATGTATTTAGTAAAGGTGTCATATGCCTAGTATGCCTAGTTGTTGAATGATCTTGATTTTTCATAAAAGTTTTATGCATTTATTTATTTATTTATTTATGGTAATACTACTTTAGCCTTGTAAATATTAAAATGAAGTTGTGGAAGAAAATATTTCATTGAACTATATATTTCAGGTTGCTTCAACCTTCCTGTACAAACAATATCTTTTCATAGTGGTCACTTTTCACACACTGGGTGTCAAAAGTTTAGGATATTGAGATTTGTAGGAAAACCTTTATTGCAACATAGGTCCTTATTGTACTGGATTGTAGCCTTTAGAGAAGTAGTTCCCAAAGTTTGTCTTTTGGGGACATTGTTTTCTTTGCCACATGTTATGGTCCATGATGGATCTCCCTGAGTCATCTTGGCTGTGTTGGAAACCAAGACAGCAGCTGAGCCTGGTTTAGATGACACCATCTTTTAAAGCTGCCTGGAAATTTTCAAATATATGGATTTTAAATCTGTGTTGGAGTGAATACCTTGTATCTTCTGTTGGATCTTCCCCATAGCCTCATGTTTCAAGTACAATTGGCAGTTATTGACAGCTTCCTGGAGAACAAGTCCTACGAGGAGCGGCTGAGGGAGCTGGGCTTGTTCAGCCTGGAGAAGAGGAGGCTCAGGGGTGACCTTATCGCTCTCTACAGGTACCTCAAGGGAGGCTGTAGCGAGGTGGGGGTTGGCCTGTTCTCCCACGTGCCTGGTGACAGGACGAGGGGAATGGGTTTAAGTTGAGCCAGGGGAGTTTTAGGTTAGATGTTAGGAAGAACTTCTTCACTGAAAGGGTTGTGAGGCACTGGAACAGGCTGCCCAGGGAAGTGGTGGAGTCACCATCCCTGGAAGTCTTCAAAAGACGTTTAGATGTAGAGCTTAGGGATATGGTTTAGTGGAGGGCTGTTAGCGTTAGGTTGGAGGTTGGACTCGATGACCTTGAGGTCTCTTCCAACCTAGGAAATTCTGTGATTCTGTGATTCTATTTTCAAACTGGTTTATTGCACATTTCCTTATAGGCACGCTGACCAGGCTTATTTCACAATGAATTTCAGGATAATAATAGACCAAAGGTGATAAAGCTACTGAACCTCTTTGGGGATCTTCATTCATTCTTCAGGGATGTTCACTTTGAACACTTTCTTTAATGTGCTATACGTGCATTGTAACTCAAATTGAGAAAAATAAAATTCATGTATGAAAAATGTTTATTCTGAATTTTGGGAATAATTTGTTAATTTAATTTACTATTACAATAATGGATAATCAATTTTCTGTATGTGCAGTATAATTCCTCTCAATGAGACTTCTTTCCATATGTTAACTTTACGGAGACTTAGAGGAAGCTTTTATGACAGGTACCTATTTTTCTGTTTTCTATGCTCTTCATGTTCATAGGAGATACAATATATGCTGGAATAGTGTGTTTATCAACAACAAGTTATACTAATTGGACTCTAGAAGTTTTGAATTTAAACAGAAAGTTGATGATTGAAGCTTTTTTTTTTTTTTTTTTTTTTTTCTTTCTTTCTTCTGTCTGCTTTATACTGCATGAAATAGTGATATGCAAAGGAGGCAGTAAGGCTGTTTGTTGTAATGAGTTTATGGATTTCTCTGGAAATTTGCTCAGTGACTGAGTTGCTGTATAAGAACTCTCCAAATTTTGCATGTTTTGGTTCTGTACTGTGAGTACAGTTTCTTGCTAAGAGAGAATTGGTAAGGTATAGGCTTCATTTAATGGCCTGAGGCATCAGGTTTATTCTCTCTGTGGAGCATAAGCCGTTGCTTCAAGGTCATTTGTATGCTCTTGATTTTGAGATGAGTTTGGGTACATGCAGCACCCATTGTTTTTTTCCTCAGTGCTCTGAAAGAAAAGCAAGTAACAAAAGCTGCATATTGAATCCAAGTATCTTAAAAACAGTATTTTCACTTAACCGGCTTTCACATAGGACCACTTATGAGAAAGGCATTTTATTCTTACAGGAGATGTGAAATGGGTATCTGGGGAAATAGCTAACAGAAGCCTACAGAAGTAATGAAAACCAAAGAATTCAGAATGAATTCAAAAAGTGATGATGCAGAGCAAAAAACCTGTGATAATAAAAAGTCTGCAGTGGGGGTGGCTCTATTAAATGATTTTAGTTTTTCAAAAGCTATTTACCAATTTCGTATATAGCTCTGCTGAACAGGAAAGGGTTTGGTGACTATACTGAAAGAGTTTACAGGACACTATTAAGAGTTAGATGGCCATCTGGGGACTAATAATGTCTCTTTGTGAGCAGTGAGATCCACATGTGCTATAGGGTTCCTACTTCTGCATCCTCTAAGAGCATACAGTGGCTTCTAAGTAAAACCACATTTATTAATGTTTTCCAAAACAGTTTTATATGCTATGCCACTGAATCCTGGTATAGAGGTTTGACCTATTGACTAAAGATTTGACCTATTGGGTAAGGAGAGAAATCTGTGTGTATCATCTAGAAGTGGCACAATTGAATCAGACTGAAATCTGGTTTTGTCCTAATGGGAGTTCTGTGTATTACTGCAATAGAAATGTCCCACAGGAAATTATGGTGGTTTTTACTGTGAAATTTTTACAGGTTTACACACAGATTTCTAAATGCTTTTAAAGGATTACACATATTTAAATTGGTAAAACTTTTAGGTAGAGGGTTTAGTGTACTACACATGTTTAAACAGATTTTTATTTTTTATTTTTATTTTTTGTCCCAGGTTATTTGGTTTGCTTATTTTACTTTTAGTTTAGAATTGTCACTACCTTCACGTAGGCTGAAAATCCCAACTGCATTGTTGCATGTGATGTTGGCATGCTTAGATTTTGTTTCATCTAGTAAAACAACACACTGCTGGAAGTGTATTATTTTATTTTATTTTATTTTATTTTATTTTATTTTATTTTATTTTATTTTATTTTATTTTATTAGAGAGGAAGAGAAAAATATGGGGTAAAAAAGACCTTTTTTATTTTTTTAAACAGTGTATAGGCTTAACAGCATGTTTAATACATCCTCTTAAGAATAAGACAGTTCATTTTTAGGATTTCTTTCAGCTTTTGCACTGAAAAACAGGGGCTGGAAATTTTGATAAGTATCTTCATACAATACAGGCATGTTCTTTTCAGCCTTATGACAGTTGGTGAATGTGCATTAAGAGATCATCTTCCTGTCCCCCACAGGAGATCACCTCCACACAACATATGCAGCATTTATCTGCCAAAATTCAGAAGTCTTTTGAATCAAGCTTTTCAAAAAATTCTTCCATCTGGAGCTCTTAGTGTTTTCAAGAGACTCCACAAATACTACCAAAAGAAATTCCAGAATGTTTCAGATCCTATAGTTAAGCCGAAATATATTTTTAAAGGAGAACATCTTCTGAGCATTGTAAGATAAGAAGCACATAATTTTAAAGCTCTGTATGTATGTGTGTGTATTTCTGTGTTTTTATACATCAAATGATGTATAAAACATTTACATTTAAAATGATGTATAAAACATTTACATTTAAAAGAGGTCAGCGTCATGAACTAGCATCAAAAAATAAATAAAAATAAAAATAAAAAATGCCATATATTCTCTTGGATATTTAGTTTGTGATGATCTCAGTACATCATTCTATTTATTGATAGCAATACTGATTCCAAATTTATAGTATTGGCAAGTTACAACTTTATGCTGATTTTAGATGTGAAAATTTTAAAAAGACAAGCAAAAATAGGATGACAAAATTGCAAGCCCTTTATATTTCTCAGCCTATTCTCTTTGGCTTACATATACACGATCTAAGTCCCTAGCTGCCTGGACAGGGTAAGGAAGGAGAAGAAGTGATATTATGAATACTAAACAATCTCTTCAGTTCAGCTTTCTGGCTGGGAAAATTGTAACCTTTTTTTTTCTTCTAGCTCTGCAAAAGCATGCTTTCAGTTGTGGTGCTCAGCACTGAAAATTAGTATTGAAGAAGAGTGGGAAGGAAAAAGGAATAGCTGAACTGCTGTGATTTTATAAATTCCCTAGAGTTTGGACTATTTACTTTCAGTGCTAATAATTTGGAGAATGACAGTTGTGGACTGTGATAATGGTCAGCACTCGCATACTTGAAGTAGCTTTAAATGAAATTGTGAAATAATTTGAGAGTTACATCATATCAGCTGACTTCTTTTAGCCAAAGGCTCATTTTATAGAGTTCTTCTTTCCTAACAGGTTTTGACAATCTGATTTTTACAAATGGTTGTCTTGGTAACCCATTCATTTTGCTTACATCTATGAAAAAGCAAATGAGAAAACGGTAACCTGACTAGAATGGTTTCTTAAATCTTCAATGATTTACTTGTTTTTATGTTCACGCCAGATAACACAAAACCTGGAACCCAAAGTAATATAAATATGTAATATGTAACACTGAATAATGCTGTCTGTGTAGCTCACAGGCAGATAGATGCTCTACCCTCACTTACTCAGTATATAACTCACAGGGGTTTTAATTATAAGCTCTTCAAGGCAGTGACCTCATTTTCAAAGACATCTGTAAAGTGCCAAGCACAGTAATGGTGCTATCAGAAACAGAGAAATTCTACAAAAGTAGTTTGTGAAGCAGAAATTGAATTCTTTTGTTTTTATTTTTTTTAAACAAACCTTTCCTTTATTTACTTACTATTTAAATTGTTGTCAAATTTCTTTGAATTGTTATTTTTATATCGTGTTTTAAGTTTATGACATCATGTTCTCAGCATATGGTAGTAGGACTGAGTATTTGTAGTATGATTGAACATTTGTTTTTTTACTCTTTCTTTATTTTAAGTTACAATACTCGAGAGGGGAAGGGGAGATTAAACTTCACAGGAAAATTTGATTACAAAATATGTAAATAACAGGCAAACTATTGAAAATGATCATAAAATAAATTCTTATGGATTACTTAAACAACATGAAATTAGGACATCTCTTAGCTTTTACAGTCATCTTGGATTCAACCTAAAAGCAATTGCTATAATAGCAAATAGTCACATATAGAATCTGGGAAGCAAATATGAAAGGCAATGAGGAATTCAGTTAGTAAAGTGAAAAATGAGAAAGAAAATTCTGCCAAAATGGGACACAGTTGAGCAGTCTTAAAAAGCACACTGGTTAAGGCATGACTGATCACATCTCTAAGTGAACAGAATGAAAGAAACAGGAAAAAAGCCAAGTGCCTTCATGATACACTGTTAAAGATGTAAGGCTGAGAAAAAAATAGCTCCTGAAAGAAAAGGGAAGCAACCAAGTAACAATAAAAATAATATCAGCATGAGTTAAACTGGAAAAGAAAAAAATATCAGGAGAGCATAAAAGCAAAATGAATTCATTTTAGTGAAATGGTAAGGGGAAAAGTAAGGGAAATAAAAGCTTTTAGTTAATTATGAAGAGATAAAGAGAAATTAGAACTGATATTAAATAGGTAAGATTAATGCTGTTTAAAAAGAAAAGGATGAGAGCCAAATCCTAAGGTGTTAATCACTTGAATTTTGCATTGTCTTTTTCTTGTGGAAAATTGAAACAAAATTTGGTCTTGAATTTTCTCTCCCTTTTCTCTCTCTTTTCTCCACCAACTCCCACAGGGATGATAACTCTTAAAATTAAAAAAGAAAAAGCTTTTACATGTGAGTGAAAGATTTGCTTTTGGTTTTATTTTGGGAGATGCAGGGTTTCATGGGTTTCATTTTCCACACCTTGTTTCCTGACATGTTATTTGAGTGAATTGCTCTAAAAGCTTGTTGCAGAGCAAGAGTTCAGGATATGCTTTTATTAACAGTCATGTATTACATCTTACCTCAGATTTCTTTATTATTTTTCCTTCTTCCTTTTTATTTTATTTTATTTTATTTTATTTTATTTTATTTTATTTTATTTTATTTTATTTTATTTTATTTTATTTTATTTTATTTTATTTTATTTTATTTTATTTTATTTTATTTTATTTTATTTTATTTTATTTTATATTTTTCTAATAGAAAGGACTGAGAATTATTTTTTTTTAATATGCCAGTATTCACCTTCCAGTTCCAAACTACTGGAAACCAGCAGAAATTGAGAAAACGGGAAAGTCTTGAAGAAATACAATTTGAACCAAGTTAGTCTATTTTTTGTTAGTTATATTATTAACTTACAATATGCTTTCTCTTATTCTGGATATGGCATGCTGATGTTCAGAAGACACAAATTCTGTAATTCATTGCTGGAAAACCTGTGGTAGTGACCTTCTGTGTAGTTCAACTCATTGCAGTGGTTTGTGGACCGCTTACCCTTTACCCCCATTCTGTTTCTGTTATACTTGAGATTCAAGGATTTATCTGAGCATTTTATTGAATGCCAGTGTGTCTCAAACCTTACCCAAGTCTCTTTTACTTTTGACCACTGCTATATCAGCTTTTACATGGCGTGTGCAGCTCCAGTGGGGACCTGCATTGTTACCTAATTGATACTGTGGAGGATGTGCTGCGGATATGAGGGATATATTAAGGTTTTCCAATATCAAGCTTATAAGCTTATATCCAAACTCTTTTGTGTGAATTTCCTTGCTATTATCTATTCCCTGAAATCATATTTTACTCAAACCAAAGTAAATAAAAAGGCAAGTATAAGCATTTATTTATACAAACTTAAAACAGGCAGAAAAAATGCTTGTGTACAGAATCATAACAAAAATTGCTCTTAATCTATTACTGTAATGGTACATATGACTCTTCCTCTTCATTCTTCAACTTGCTTTGTTTCCCTCCTGACTGTTAGCAGATGTTTTGGCTTTTTTTCCATGCATTTTTATTTCTTGAAGTGTTTAGATTTTATAGCCAATCACTTTCAAGTCTTCTCAGGGATTTTGACTGATTTAATCTTTTTTTTCCTGAAATTCTTTCATGTGTTTCCTTCAGGAGGAGACAGTTGCCATTTAACATGAAAAGAAGTTTGAGTTGCTTTCCCAAATTCTTCCTTTGGTGAAAAACTCCCTCCACTAGTGAAAAACTTACTGCCAGTAGCATTGTCACAGGAGGGAATTTGTATACCCTCCCTGTTTTGGTATGTCCCCAGAAGGCATCAGCATTTAGATTGCAGTGGGCAATCTAAGTCATGTGTGAATGCTAAGTGCCCGAAGTCAGTGGATTTGCTGAACAGAAGGTCCTGGTGCCTGGGCACATGGCTGTACATTGCATTTTGGGTAGGCAAGACCTTGACTTTACACGCACAGAGTAATATGAATACATACATTTTATATTTTATTATTCATAAAATAATTTTAAATCATAAAATAATTTGAAAACATGGGACATAAAATAGAAGGTGACATGCAGTGGGTTAAACATATGTATTTAGAAAGATCATTAGTGCTCTGTAAGAGAGCATGCTGACAGTTTTTACATCACTACCTCATGCATATATTATCTCTTTCCTCCCCTTAATGGAACAGATTTTCCAATGGAACATTATTTTTGTGAGTAATTTGAAATGGAACTGTAATTCCTCTCTGCTATGTATTTTTTGTTCTAGAAGGCTTTTTGGCATGAGTTTTTGTAAGACACCTTGAAAGTAAGCCTTTACTTTCTTGCTTGCCTTGTAACTATACAAAGATCATGAGATATGAGTATTTGTACTCCCCCATCCCCTCCCTTTTTTTTCTCACTTGGCAGATGAGAAAAAATATCTTTTTGAGAGAGATTAATTGCTGAATGGGGAAGTCAAAGATACCTATACATTCCTGACACTCTCCTAATGTTTTGCAAGAGTTAAAGTTGAGTTGAAATGCTATCTGATTCCAATGATTTGTGATGAAGAAATTTGATGGGAGCAAACTCAAGTTTAAGTTAGGTAGATATGGACGATGCAGGCAACCTCAGGTAGATTATGCTGTGTGTGTATCTAATAGCTTAAACTTTGTATATACTGAAATGCTACTGTGGACTGTTTATGGTTTCAGGTGGTCTTTTGTGGGGAAAAATAAATAAATCTTGCAACTTCCATTTAAATAAGCTTTATGCAAGGCAGAATGAGTTTCCAGCCTAGTCCAACATTATAATGCATCACTGTTGGCTCTCTTAATCACGTCTGTCATCTGTTGAGAACATGGAATCGCAGCACAGTGGATGCATCAACACTCTCCCTTAGCTGGTGTACACTTCTCATGCAGAGGGGCCTCCAGGGATGCCTCAAGGACAAAATTGTTGCCTTTCTGTAATATGTGCCCTTGAAAATGCATCCTGAACTGGCTCTCTGGTATTTGATTGAAATTTCTCTTTACAAAGGTCTGCTGCTTACTGGATTGGGTGGACTTCTCTGCCATGCACATATGTCCAGGAAGCCACCAGCCTCACAGGGCTGACATTGACAAAAGGGTGCCCTGCATCCTTCCCAAGAGATTCAAGATACCTACCACTGATTTTGTAGGCAGTCCGAGCTTATTCAGAATGACATGGAAACTAAGCACTAGCCCCAGGGGTACAAACACAGCACAGCAGGTTTCTGGAAAAGGGCTGGCAAATATGATTGCCCATATCACCTTACTGATTAAACTGAATCTTAGTGTGAGACCTAGAAATGAAACTTTGCTTCTGAAAATTTACCTCTATTCTCAGAGGCAGATTTGCCTTTCACTCAAAATGAACAAAGGAACTAACAAACTAATCTGTTCATTTTGTTGAAGGTTCACAACATGGAAGAGTTTGACCAAAGTGTTTTTTGTTTGTTTGTTTGTTTGTTTGTTTGTTTTTTGTAGACCTAAGCAAAATTAATCTTGGTCCAGGCTTTTAGGTCAGAATTTATAAACTGTTTTTTAACCAAACACTTCTCTGTATGTTTAGATGGTGCTCACAATCTTTTATAATCTTAATTGTGGTAAGTTTGCTCCATCTAAATCATCTAAAGGCAATGAGAAAGTTATTTTAATTGCAGTGAGAGTGTCACTCACTCATATTTTATTACAAATCCAGTACATGCTGGATTTCACAAATTCTGATGTGCATTGAAACTGAAGGTCTTTGGAATTGAAATGAGATTCTTGTGACAGTGAGCTTATATAGTATAATATAATGATGCATGATGCAACTGTGATACTTTATTTAAATATTGTGTCTTTGATATTTAATTCTGTATTCGAGTAATACATGGCTCTATCTGTGTTTTTGGGTGTGACATTAGTTACGCTTTTCAAGGAACATTTTAAAGGGTCAGCTATGCAGGCATTTAGAGGTGGGCAAGGCATCTATTGCACATGGATTTTAACAAAGCCCATCATTTCAGATACCTGCTGTCATAAGTCCCTATTATATTTGCTGTTGTTTGAGCTGAATGAGACAGTGATGACTGATCAGAATAAAAAGTAAAGTGAACAGATTGATATCTACCAGCTCTTAGCTGGCATACATTTTGTCCCCAGGCTCATCCAGTAAAAGTATTCCCCAAAGTAAGCACATTATTTATATGAAATAATGAAATTTCTATGAAATATGAATTTGTCTGTTTCTTCTGTTTGAAGAGAGTTATTTTTTGTTGGTTGCTTGTGTTTGGTTTTGTTGTTGCTGTTTGTTTCAAGTGCCTGTAGATATGCAGTAGAAAGAAAAGCGTCCATCTGAGATATAGATGTCACTGTCCCCAGATTAGTCAGAAGCCATTTAGACATTTTGAACACCATTAATCACCAGCCTTGAAAGCAATGTCAATTGTAGTACCAGAAATATCTTCCTCCTAGTAGCCAAAATCACTGGAAATAAAAATATCTTTCCTGACCATGATCTCAGGAAGCCTGAGCCAGTTTTTTCCAGAAGGCTTTCAGTATACTCTGGTTGTACATTGTGAATTCCTGTGCTCTTCTAAGCTCCTGCAGCTGTGAAAATCTGCAAATGAGGAGCAGGAGGGCAGAGCAGCAATTGTTTACCTGACTAGAATCCTGATAAGGCTTGGATTTTATTTTTTCCCTGAATTTCTCTTGTTTTTGTCTTGTTTCAGGATGAAATGTGTATATAAAGGGAAAATTGGTAAGGAAAGTATAATTAATATATTATGGGACTCAAATGCATCTCAATATTTACTTTAGCAGAATTCCCTAGTTGGTAAGGCAGAAAAACCCTATGAAAAACCCTTTATTTTATGTCATTTTACAGTTCTGGTTATGTCCATTTGTAATTCATATCAGAGTACATGCTTTGTGTTTTTGAAATTACTTGCATTTAAAAAAAACATCCATAGATTTATACTCGTGTTTCTTGAAATTGATATATGAATACATGTTACTGGTATAAAGACAGCTCATAGTGGATCTGAGTACCAGGATTTATTTAAGAAACAGCAGGACTAGAGTTTTTCCCATGCTTTATTATCTCACACTCTCACTCAGTAATGTGTCCACCCAGTGAAGTCCATCCCACCACCTCCCAGCACAATTTTCAGTAAATCTCAAGTTCCTTGTTCAAAGGTTGCTGCTGGCCCATCATGGTTGGGCAGAAAGTTGTGCTAGTGTCTGTGTTGCCTGCACATGTATATATTGGGCATCATAGACTGAGGACCCTGAAAGTACCCCAGCATTTGCCTTCATCCAGTTTGCTGATCTCCTGTATCTTCTCCTATTTCCAGGATCTTTCCTTCAGCCAGAATCTTCATCTTTTCCAGACTTCCTTTTTCTTTTTGACCTCCTTTTCTACCCACAATCCCAGGACCCCAGATTTCCCAATCTAAGCAGCCATTGTGCGTGGGATCAGCCTCCTAATTTGTGATAGTCTCATATGTGTAAACACTGGAGGATTTGGGACATGCCACTTTTAGTCCAGGTGTTATCAAAATTTACAATCAGCTGGTACTGACAACAGCTGGCAAGTTGCAAGCTTCTGCCTAATAGTTCAAAAATTCAGTTTTGGACATTGACCCCTCCCACACAGATACACCCAATTATGTGCCACCTGTTAGTGTTCAGTTTAAGCAGAAGGATTTTTTTATTATTATTTTTTTTCCACCTAGGACTGGTACTGGTACTGCTAAGATAGTACCACCTGCAGTCTGGCCTAGACTCACACTGGTTGCTGAACCACTGCCCCACATTTTTCCCTAGAGTTTCATGGTGCAACCTCCCTCAGGGTTCTCTGCTTATGTCATGGTCAGGGTGATGTGGTGTTGGCCATACACTCACCTTTTGCCTATAGATCAAAACAAATCTCAGTACCCTTCTGAACAGCATGTCCAGCATACAGAAGGATAAATACAAAATATGATGGGTGAAGAGTTAAGTGATGGATCCATGTGTGTGGTCCCCGTGTCCCAGAAAGGAACACTGAATGTAGAGCAGTGACTTGCTAGAAGTCTGTGTTTCCCTCAAGGGGAACTAAGCTGGAGTAGGCAGACTTGTAATCCTGCAGAGCCTGCAGTGAGAAGGAAGTGTTGTATACACATTGTATAATCTTGGAACTATGAAGCACCTTAGTGAAGAAATACAAATGTTCACACACCTCTGGCCCTAGAATATATGGGTAGGACAGTTCACAATGTTATCAAACTGTAAGATTTTTTTTTCTTCTTTTTTCACCTTGTTAAATGGTAGTTGATGAAGCAAGAAAACATTTACATATTTTGTAATGATAATCAAAACAATTAAGACTATTTTTTCTAGTTTCTTATAAGTGCAAAAATGTGCTTGGAAATAAAATGTTGCAGTTTCTCTTTTCATGTTACATGAGAAATATGAATATTTAATAAAATACTGGTTGTATATCAATGTCTTCCATTGAGAGTTACCAATCTGCATTTATCTCAGATACAGTCTTTGTAAGGTACAAATATCCTTTGTATCTTATAACTGCACATGCTTGTGTATTTGACAATGTGCATTTATAACCTTTTTATAGATGCTTTGGTGCATTAAAAAGATATCTGATGTCCAAAGAATTACGCAGAAAAGCCTACTGACATCGAGTGAGTGTATAAGGATCTTTGCCACCATTTTTGGCAGTCAATTAGCAATCTCTTGTTTATTTATAAACCCTTTTTTTTTATTACTATTTTTAATTTTGTTTGTTTATTTATTTTACCACTGTTCTATAATACACTTCCGAATTCTAATTTTTAAGAAAAAGTACTCCTACAGGAAAAATTCATACAAGTAGGTTGTGTTAGAGAGAATTAATATTCTGGTCATATCCCCAGTGGCAGCTGAAATGAATCCGGTCAAATAATTTCAGGCATAAAGCTGTGTTACTTGCAGCTTGTCCATGAATTTAGCCATTAAGTAATTATGTATAAAGAGGAGTATCTACTGCTTTTGATTTTTTATATATCAAGCATTAGAGGATGATGTATTTCAAAAAATGAGCATGAAAAAATCATTTATTTATTTATTTATTTATTAATGATTAACCAGAATTCTTCCAAACTATGCCTAGGTTAGTGAACACTGACTAAAAGTCTGATGCTTGTCTTGTCTTCTGCCTTCACTGATATGAATAAAAACTTGAATGTTTTTCTATGGAATTTATATTTCATAAATTGATTACAATATCAGTATAGTACAGAATTAAGTTTCTAATATTTCTTTTTTTTTTTTTTTTTTTTTTTTCTCATTAATGCTGGATATAAAAAACAGATTCTGTTTTCAGGGTTTCCATCATAGCTTGCTATTTGCGAAGACAACTGAATTTGCATGCATATTATCATGAGTAATTTTTGTAAACATCATGACTGTTCAGGTTTTTTTATGCATGATAATAAAACTACCACCATTACTAGGCCAACTCCTGAATTAAAAAAAAAAAACAAACACAACCAAGTATGTTGATTTCAATTTTGTTCTTCCTCATTGCCACTATTTCTGAAGGTTCCTAGTGAACACAAATCTTTATGAACACTTTGGGAGGTTTATTTTGGGTTGAGGGATTTTGTTTTCTACAGATTTCCTTGGATACACTGCATATCAGATAGGCACAAGCAAGGAACAAACATATTCAGGGAAAGTTATAGCAGTATCTGGGATTATTACTGGATATTTTTGAAGTTTCTTTAAAGCTGTATTTCCATGAAAAAGCTAGTTGCAGAAATATATTGATGCTAGATATGTGAATGATTTGGTGACTTGATGCAGTGAAGGACATTAAAGCATCTGGTAACAAAGTATTCTGGTTGTGTTGGATGCCAGTTTCCATCAGTATAACAAAAATCAAACTGGCTGTTGTAACTCTGAGCATTCAATGAGTTTAGATAGAAATGATTGAAGAGAATGTCCAAGAAGAGGTGGGCAGAGAATGAAGGAGTCTGATAAGTGAATGGATTTTGCAGCAAAAGCTGTTTAAATATCCTCAAACTAAAATATCTGAAGTTTGAAATACTGCAGTGTTCCTGACAGTTGAGAAAATACCTAGAGGTTTTTCTGACTCTTCAGGAACTGTTTACTTAAGTTCTGCAGTGTATTTGCAGTAAAGTAGGTAGCATTGTGATTTATTATATTTTACAGAGTGCAGCCTGAGGTCTTCAGCTTCCAGAAATATACATTATTTTTTTTTTTCTAGTTTGTACTTCTCCTGCTAAAGAATTATTTTTATTTTATATTATTTAAATACCCTGAAATACAAATAAGCCTTCTGTACTCTATACATACTATTACGGGCTTGATAGAGTTCTAAACTTCCTAGAAGGACAGTAAATTACTGAAATGTGCATATTGCCAACTTGCAAAAATCCAACCCACATTATCCCTTCCTCTTGAAGAATTATTTCTCTCCTAACAATAGATGTTTAGGAGTTCTCATTCAGCATTTTTCAAAGCATTTTCACATTATTCTGCTAGCAGATTTCCCTGTGAGTGAACAGCTGGAACAGAATTCTCCTGTCTATTAAAGCCTTTTTCTTTCTAGGTTGCAGCTGTAGAGACCTTAATAAAACAGCTCTTCCACTGCCCCATTTCATTGGACTGTGCAAGTGAAAATATCTGCACTCTGTGACCTTCTGGAAATGAATGTAGGTTCCAGATCTTGCCTTGCATTTAATGTGTACTTTTTGCAGGCAAAACTAGTGCTAAAATTTCAGTTGTTACATCCTGTATCTTACAGGACAGAGTAGTGCTTATATCATCTAATAGGATATGTTTGTTTTTGTTTGTTTGTTTGTTTGTTTGTTTGTTTGTTTTTCTTCCAGCTTTGCAAACTTGAGAAGGCCATTGTGAAGACCTCTCTCAGTTCTGATAGAGAAAAAGAGACATACTGATAGATTAGGAGATTCGGATAAACTAAATGTATCAATGAAATCTTTTATCTGTGTTACCTCACTGAATGTAATAGATTCATAGTAGTGCTAATGAAAACAAAAATCTTAAATGGCATCTAATGCAGAAGGAGAGCTTTGACGTATCTAGAATTTAGGTGTCAGGAGGTTGTTTATTTATAACATTTCAGCTGAGAAAAACACAAGAGCTTTCCATTCTGTTACTCTCCAAAGTACATTCAAAGCCTTCATGTATTTTTGTTGTAATACTGACATACTAGCAAAGAGTGATAGAATAACATTGACCTTCAAAGAATTATCTTAATTCTTGCTTATCTAAAGTTAAGAAGTTGTATTCCTACAGAACATTCTTTACCATTTTAAAATCAGGAAGGTGTGTCACTGTTATGTTCATCTGTGATGAAGAAACAGTTATTTAACTGTTCTAGATGTATAAATATCCATGAAAATATTCACATGAAAAATTTTCTTGAATTTCAAGGTGTGTGTTTGTTATTAGTTTCCACAAGTGTTGTATTTCATTGTTGATTTGTAAGATCTTGGACATTCAATTTTTCACACCAGGAACATCCTTAAATTAGTGGATGTAGAAATGCTGACAACGAAATATTTGCATGCTTACAGAAATTGTTTTAAACATGAAAACTTGTTTATTGACTTATTTAATCAGGAAATGGTCTAGATGGCTTCTGGAGGTGTATTCTTTCTCATCTTCTATCTTATGATAGAGTGAAAATCTCCACATCCCAAATATTACTATACTTAGTGTAGATGTTCCAGACAGTTCTGTTGTTCCCTTCAGGGTTAGGGAGTAAAGAGAGAATCAGCATATTTTACTCCTTTTATACCTTTCTCATGACATCTAGTAGAGCTTTACAACTCTGCATCATCAGAATGCTAGCACTGAAAATAACCTATAACCCATACAAGCTTGGTAGGTCACTATGGTTCTTTTAACTGTGTGAAAAAGTAAAAAGCTACTACAAAATCTGCTCTTCACAGTTTGTGAAGTGCCAGGAACCTCTTTGCTTTTATAGCTGCCATAGCTGAGAAAGCAAAAAAACCCATCTACTCAGACATAGCTGTGTAGTCCATGCTATGACCAATAGAACTGTTTTGAATGGTAAAGCTGTTAAATCCTTTGAACAAGAACAAAATTAAAGAAAAAAATATTCAAAACTAAAGTTTGATATAATGATAGTATAGAGGTTAGAATGAAATCAGATTTACAAGTAAGAAGCAAGATTGCCACAACTAGGAATCCATAAGGGTTAGAGTTTGAGCTAATTGCTCAATTGGAAGCCCTGAGATACCTTTAAGCTATTATCTGTGAAATCAACATCTATCATACTGATTTTTGATGGTCAGTGAGAAATGTAGTGTTCTACGTCTGTGGTAGAAGACGTGTAATTAATTGTCCCAAGACAAATAGTATGTCGACTATTAAGGGAAGGAAAGGAAAGAGATTAAGGGAAGGAAATAATTAATATAGCAAACAAATCTGACAAACACTAACATTTATAATAAGCTCCTTTATTTGTAGGAGAGCACACTCATACTTCTCTCCCCCCCCCCCACCCCAAAATGATGGAGATGGACTGTCATTCAGGTTCTTTTCTTGTACATGTCTTTATGCTCTCTTTAAAGTTTTGTATAGACTACCAGAGGTTTATATGACAACGATGTCAATGATGTGTCTTACACTTAGCCAAACTCTGCAATGACCTGGTTTTACAGTCATCAAGACATAGACGTTTTGTGGAAAAAAAATCAGTAGATAAGGAGCTCTCAGATTCAACCCAATACACAGAGATAATGGTATCAGGAAAAAAAAAGTTGGTGGAATTTTGCTAAAGCATTAGTGTCAGACCATTGGCTGAAGACTGGAAATAATGCTCAGCTAAGCCAGCTCATCACTTAATCTTGAATACAGCAAATGCTTTTATCAAGATCAAAACCAAAAACCCTTAACTGTCTTTTTTCGTCAGTTAAGGAAGAGAAGTTACTGTTATCATCTTTAGAATAAAGTTACTGTTTTATTTAATACTGTTCTTTTTAAAACAGGGAGAAAAATGCTTATCCTTTTGATGTCTTCAAAATAAAATTTAAGATTCTGTATCACATTTATGGATGCCAAATAGGTCCTGGAAAGTTGTATTCTTTGCAAACTTCCAAGACAACTAGATTTCTGAAAGATGCTGACAGAGCAGACTCTATCTTTAAACAAATACTAAGTCAGAAGAAATTTGATAATGATCCATGAAAATAATTTCCCTGTTAATACAAAGTATCATCCTGTTAGCATGAATCTGTTACACTTGCCTAATGAATCCCTTAGCTGAATATTGATAATTTTGATAATAAGTATACCAAAATTTGTCTTTCCCTTTACTCTTTGAAAGTTGCTTTGTAAATTGTTCCTTAGGGATACCTGGTTTTGGTCTACTTATTGTTAAAGTTTCCATTAGGAATGTTTTCAATATTTTTGTAAGGTCAATTTATTTTGACCATTACTATGATCAAAATAAATATAAATATGGAGTGCTATGAGATGCACAATTATTTTCTGAATAAACATCCATAGATAAAAAAGTTCTTATATTAAATTTTTGATATATTTGACTAAGTTAATCTGCTTGAATGAATAATCCAAGCCATTAAATATAAGACTTCTAAGCATACATGGTATGTGGCTTTAAAGTCATTGTATACTAAAAAAACATAGCTTTTGAGAACCATAAATTAGTTATTGACTCAAAGTATATGTCCCCATTAAGTTTAAGTAGTTTCTGACATTCAAAACATTACTTTAGAAGTATGATTTTAATAAAAGTTGCTAGACCACTGTTCATCGTTGCAGAAGTAGCTTTTGAATTCAAATATACTTGCAAATATAATTCCTAAGATTCCTGAAGTTATTTGCCAGTGCTCTATCAGGAAATGATAGAGTGTAAGAACTCATTTTGTCTGAATTAAGAAAGCCAGAAAGCTTTGAAATCTTACAGCTTATCCCACACTAATCTTTAACAAAGTGCTACACACATGGGGTATCAGAACAGACAAGGAAGACTGCATGTCTCAAAACAGAGCAGGTAATTAAAATAAACTTTATATACATTTTTTTTTATATACATTTTTTTAACTGCAAATTAAGGGAGATGTTGTACCACTTTTTTTTTGCTATCAAAGGTTGTTAGGTTGTTTCCTTTATTTTTTATTTTTATTTTTTTAATAAAATAGTTTCATTTTTTCCTTCCCCAAGGAGAATAATGAACTCATGACTCAGTTCTGACATAATCATTACTCGGTGTATCAATGAAAATACACTATTTCCTATCTGTTTAGTGTTAGTAGGAGTGAAGGATCTCAGATCTTTCTATTAATTTATTTGCACAAATGTATATGCACTCACTTTGGCTGGTTTCTACTTGATTCTTTGTCTTATAAAGACAAATTATTGACAGCAATTTTGACCTGTGCTTCATTGGGAACAAATGTTTTGGCAACTGGCCATTGTAACAGATTTTCTGGGTGATAATGCACATTCTACAATGATCATGCCAAAGCCTGGCATTTCAGATAGCTTCCTTTTCAAGAGCAGGTGTTCATTTATTCCACATCATTCTGCAACCTTGGCAGATGAGCAAAAAAAAATAAAAATAAAAAAAGCAGCTTTGATCCAGCTCCATAGAAAGACAAGCCTAATGCTTAGGATAGTGGGGGAATAGGGAAGGATGGCAAATTATACATGAATGTACTACTTCATTAACTTGTCTGGGTTCTGCAAGTTTTAAATATTGTAATACTTTGCCTACTTAATTACTTATTTAAATCATTTATGTGCTGATGAGTTTGTCTGGACAGGAATCTTAAAGTATCACTAAAAGTATCACTAAAATTCACTTTACAACAATTCCTCCAACCTTAACAACACTGATTGAATAGTGTTTTTTTTTCTTGTTATTGTTGTTTGTTTTTTTTTTGTTTTGTTTTGTTTTGTTTTTTGTTTCCTAATTGCATTAGAGTTCTTTTCTTTGTTACAAATAACATTTACTAGTTCTGTTCTCTTAAGATGTACAGTTTTTGAATATCTGGACTTTGTCAACATTATTTTAATTACATATAGTGTAAACCGACAAAATTCTTCATTAATGCAAAACATAACACATGTAAATGTGTGAGGCCTGCTAGGAAATCTATGCTTGAGAACTGAACATATAATAAAAAATACCTACACTGTATCAATAGAGAACATTCTCAGGCTGTGCAGTTCCATGTCTATCATACACTTGAGGATGATAAATATGTGATGAGTTTAATTCTGTACTATACTATTTTCTATTTATTTAGATTGCAACCATCTCTGATCCCTTGCATACAAAATAGTAGATATTTTATCTTTATAGCATTCCTTCACCTTTGCACAGATGTTTTCTGATACAGATGTTTTCTGATATATTTAGAAAATACCAAAATTAATACCAGACTGGTAGGATGATGGAGAACAAACTTAGATTTATTGAATTTGTCAAAATAAATTTTAAATGATATGGAAAATTCAGCAATGTCAAATGCAAGGCAGCACTACTGACCATGCAAATACATTAAGCAACTGACTAGAATAACAGAGTTCTGTTAATTTGCATGTGCTTGTGGGTCACAAAACAAATATGAATTTTTGCTATCATGCTCTCTGGGAAAAAAACAAAACAAAACAAAAACCACACACACACACACACAAATAGGTAAACTCCAGAGTACTAGAGTAAAAAAGAAGAACATATAAGGTAAATAACTGTCACAAGTTATCCTAGAGGATCTGAGAATGGACTTAGTCACTTCACAAGATCCTTCCTAGAGTGGTGATTGCACTTTGGGTAGTTCATGACTTCTACATTATATATATATATACATATACATACACATTTATTTCTGCTAAATGTTTTGTGACACAGTCATCACTGACTCTTTAAGGAAAAAAACATCATTTACAATATCTTACCCTACTCAGCATATTTTGACTGTTTATTAAAAATCTGATTTTCATGAACCTGTCTTTAAAAACAAAATAAAACAACGGACACAAAATTATTTTCCCATAGTTGTAAATAATTGGGCATATAGCTGAGTCCACTGCTAGTGGCCTAAATTTTCAGATTTCAAAGTCTGATGAAAAAAATTTGGTGGTTTTTCATATACAGAAAAGCAAATATACATATATTTATATATATATATATATATATATTTTTTTTTTTCTTTGTATCTTTAACTGTATAAACCTCCTGGCATGAAATGTTGAAACAAGGATAAGCAAAGGCATGTGAGAAATTATGTAACGATGAAATATATTGCTTCCAGCTTCCCTATGTGTTTGTGTGTTCAGCATGGAAACTAGTTGGTAGTGTCTGTTTGGAGACTTTATCTGGGATGTTATTTTTAAGGTAAACTTGTAGCATTTTTTTTTCTCTAAATATTTTCCCTTTAAAAATTCTGTACATATATAGCTGCCTCCCTGACCATATGTTCTGCAGCCACGCTGAGACTTGCCCACCAGGAATTGTGTAGCTATTCAAAAAGTGACTCTGCTCTGGGTGTTCAGTGATGGAATCGTTTACCACAAATTGACTTTTTTTTTCCTCATCATCTCTTTGGGTGAATTCTGCTAGGTCAGGAAACTGATGAAATCCCTGGAGGCAGCTGAATTCTTGTTCCCTGTGTGCTTGTGCCTGTAACCTAGCCCAATTCCAATTAATGCATGATTGAAAAGCAATTTGCAAAAACCTTTCTGCTACTGCATGTAACTTACTGGATATGCTCCCTGAATTAAAATAAAATTGAATATCAGATTCTAATTTTTATAAAAATGCAGTGGAATGACTAGCAGTGATCTGAGCATAATTTTGAAAATTTCCAATGATATTTATCTGCAGCATGTGGAATTATAGTCAATTCCACTTGTTACAATAGCAGTTAGAGCACTTTTCATAGTACTCCCTGGTGATGTTTGCCTGCAGCACATACAAATCTGAAATCCTTGCTTAGGGAGAGAGATCACTGACTTTGGAGAGAACTTGCAGGCATTCTTCAGCACTCAGGTGCTCTTAGATTTGGCTGTCTGTAATGAAAAAGACATTGTCTTTAGTAAACTGTGGAAACAAACTTGTAAGTCACTGAAAGTCATTGTTATCAGCAAAGAATGTACAATTCAAATATTCTTTATCATAACACTTAAAGCATGAGCTGTTTGCAATTTGCTTGTGTTTTGTGTATCTTAGCAAACAGACATTTGCAGCTTTCAATGTTGGATACAATATAAATATATTATAAAATATATTATAAAATATAAATATATTTCCTGTTCATACAATATAAATTGTCAAATCAACAGTGTTTCAAAAAAAAAAAAAAAGAAAAAAAGTAGAAAATGTGTGTACTGTTGTCTTCTAAGATGTCTTGTAAACTGTCAGTCAGAACATGAATGCCATTAACTTTTCTTTTTCTCTTATGCATATTTAGTATTCTGCTTGTTGGTATGCTCTCAGTGTTGTTGATATCTAATCAGAATAACTACAGTTCACTGAAAATTCAAGACTATGTTACCTTTAAAGAACCATTCCCTAGACAAATCGACAAAATACTGATAGTTGACTTACCAGCAATTTCTTGAAGGTGACATCTAACATGCTGAAAACTATTAGCTCTTTTCAAAGGAGAAAATGCTTTTCATCATTGGAGAAGATGAGGACTAAATTTCAGATGTTGTATTGTTGCCCTGCTTGACCACAGTGTCTGCTTTTTCATTGCATCTGGGGCTTAGCTTTGTATGTCATTTATAAAATGAGACCTGATTTTATTTGTTTCCTTCCACTTGCAACCATTTCTCTTTAGCTAAAGGGATAAGAATTTGACTGCAGAGCATGAGAAAGAAGGAGTTGCCTGTCCTGGGAAATATGTTTGTAGGTGTTAGCAAAATGAAGAAAAATAATAAGTTGTGTTCTGAAATAGCATGAATGACAATGGCACCGATAAATTTAATAAGAAAGATTTTTACAAATTCTGTTTCATTTCCCATGTGTATAGGATTTTATTTGCCAGAAAGCCCTCTTCCAACTTCTTAAGTACCTCCCAATGTGAAGTTTAGGGCTCTGTTCTGTGTTGCCCATTCATGGAAGATGGAGTCCAAGTATTAGCAAGTAAACTAGAACAAGCTTTTCTGAGATCCAGCTAATGTGTGTAATTACAAATGAGAAGTTCAGTACTCTTTAAGTATCTTCACACAGAACAGGTAATGGAAGAGGCAAAGTAGCAAGGTTATCTTAATTTTAATACTTTGTTTTAGAAATCATCAGAGAAAACCAATAATACATATTTTCATAATGTCCCAAAAACTGTTCCCATAGTGTTTTCTCAGTGTCTTAAAATAAAAGGAACAGGAGAACAGGAGTTGTACGCCTCATATAAAATTTTTATGTCCTGAAAGACAAAAGGTCTGAAAAATATCTTAACATCATATTTTTCCCTTCAAACTTTTTTTTTTTTTTTTTTTTTTTAATATTTTCTGGAGTGTTAGAGGGTGGGGGAAGGTATTAAAATATCATTAAATATGGACAGAACTCCTTCTTGCCAGACTGTATGGCATTATGAATATCCCCTCACTTTAAAAAAAATAATGTCGAGAGGCAGTCAGGATATTGTCTACTTTTGGTGTGTGGGGATGATATTAGGCAGAAAAGACTTCCATTTGCATTCTTCCATTTGCAAATGTGGGTGCCCTGACTGTATCCTCTTGGCACACTGCAGGCAGTGCAACATAGTTCTGTTCTTGTGCACAATGAGTTTCCCATTCCCACAAAAGGTGTGTGCCTGCAGTAATGAAGAGGCATACTCGTAATCCCTGGAGGTAGGATTCATCCTTGTGTTCCCAAATCTAGACCTAACAATTGTAAGTCTTCTTGCTATTTTTCCTTGAACAGCAGTGACTGTACTGTGACCTTTTATGAACAGATTTTTCAAGAGTGTTTGCACCAAACCTGCATAGGATTTTACAGTTTCTATCCATTACTTTAAGGAACAAGAATGCAGAACTTGGCTTCTTTCCTTTTCTTCTGTATTTACAGTGAAAAAAAATACAGATCAGTAAATTAAGGGCCACATTTTGCATAAATGTTTACCTAAGTCAAAACACCAAAGTCAGTTAAGGACAGAATTTGACCTTTGCATTTTATAAGAATCCTGTGGTATTATGAGCACTATGCCTCTGCTTTGTTATTAAATATAAAGGCAGTTTAATTACTAATTATAAATAATGCATTTTAATGGAAGAGTTTCATATGGAAGTTTTAAAAAAATTGACATGAACAGTAGGTGAAGAGGTTAGCCATAGAAAAAGCTGAAAAAGAAATAAGGAGGAAAAAATGAAGCTAAAAGGACTGCCGCAGAGGAAGTCCTGATAAAAATATATTCTGTTTATCATCAATGGTAAAATGGCAGTACTCTTTGTAGAAGAAATACATAAATAAACAATCTGTAAAATACGAAGTAATTGAGTTGGCATGGAGAATTTGACAAAGTTATATAACTGTTGCCAGATTAATATTAGTTAGAAAAAATCTATGGAATTAATAAATTAAAATATTGTTTGAGTCTTTAAAAAATAATTAAAAAGTTTTTCCTGTGATTAAACTTTTATATCCTCTCTTCAACAGGTCAGTATTTTGGATTACTTAGTTTCATTAGAGCACAAAAATGCTACAGCATAAAAGACACACATTCTCTTTGTTAAAAATACAATTTAAATTATGTAGATACTTACAGGTAAGTACGATAGTAACAGATATATATCTTTAACATTAAGTTTTTTTTTTCAAATATGCTTATCTTTTTATTTTTTTCAAACATTTCTTTCTGTTGACCTTTTAACTTTTTTTTTTTTTAATTTTCCAGAAAAAATTTCCAGTAGTAAAATATACTGCTATTAGAATGGTGTTGAAGAGACTGTAATACATGATCTCAGTAACACTTGAAGTTTTTTTTGTTTTTTTTTTCTTTTAAAATTGTTTTTACATAGTGACTTATACATTTTTAATTTTAGGTTAGAGAATTATATATTTTCCTTTCCACTAAACATTTAGCCTTTTCAGGAAATATGTATACATATATATGCCATTGATTTTTTAAATTTTAAAGTTTCTGTTTCATTTGTATGCTTTAATTAAACTATACATAATATTAAAATTATATTTTAAATAGGAGTTCACATTATTCAGTTTGTGATTTCTGAATAAGTAGACTTATAAAATGTAGATAATACAAATGTAATACTCATCAAGTAATGGTTGACCTTATTCACCGTGGGACTTGCAAAAACAATGTTAGGTAAAAATCACTGCTGTAAGAAAGAGAAATGTCTGTTATTTTTTCTATGGGTGATAACAGCTATGTATTCCTAAAGCAGCTGTTCACTTTCTGTAGTGACCTTATTTTAAATCACCAGTGTGTTTGATAGGATGATATATTACATTAGAAATCTTTTAAGCTCAAACCTTTTGAGAGAATAAGCAAAAGTCATCTGTACCTCAAAGGCAGACTGGCACACTACCTGGAAATTTTCTTTGGTTTACAAATAAATAAATAAAAACTTAAAAAAAAATGAAAAAGTTTTAAATAAGGGAAATCTAATACCGATATTACACATTATTAACAGAATTTAAGACTGCCACTGCTCAAGTCCTAATATTTGCTTCATTATATCCCTGGTTTTATTTTGCATATGTTATACTGTCTTGATTTTTGCTTCATTTCTTTTTCTGGAACTACTTCAGTGAAATAATTTACAGGAAGGTAGGTATGTTTGGCTGTGAAAAATGAGATTAGAGAGCGTCCCATAGCAGTGGAATAACTGTGAAGATCTACAGAGTAAATATGCTGTATAGCACATCAGTGGAACAGGAGATACATGGTAAATGAGAGCTTATGCATCTAGGGTCATTTTCCTTGATACAGATTTTCATACTCTTACTCTTTAAAAATTGTCCCTTCACTGAGTACTTGCTGAAATTACTGTTCCTGCTGGAGTCAGTAATAGATGTTGTCTAACTCTAGTGAGATCTGGCTTAGGTTTTATATGTGTGGTCTGTTTTGAAGCCAATGGATGTCTGGCTACTACAGATGTTTTTGTTCAAAAGAAGTACATAACTTATTTCAAGATCTTGGTAGAGGAATTGGTCAATAATGACTCAATTCAAGTGATTTTTTTTTGAGGTTAATATGATCATTAGAGACTTTGGTTATGACCTGTATGGTTATAGTTGTTATAACTGAAAAAAAGTGAATGGATAAATTTGTATTGAGTAAATCATACCTTTAAATTGTTTATTCTAAATTAATTACACTTTGATTTCTGTGTTTTATTTGTCTGCAAAACTGTTTATTGATAGATTCAAAAGTTTGTGTTAAATGGGATTAAAGAATTATTTGTCATATAGAGGACTGTAACACACATTCAAAGTTTCACACATTTTCACATACTTACTCTGAAAAATAGACAAGATGGCATTCATTAGTTTTATGGAACTGTTGTCCTTAAAAATGGTCAGGTCATGACTGGATTATTCAGACAACACAGAAGGTTGACATTTGTCTGTCCCATCATTGTCTATTCCTTCATCTTTTTATTTATTTATTTATTTTTTTCTTGAGGTGTTGAAATGACAGTCATATATAAAGTTACCTAATGCTTCCATTAAAAGACTGTAGTTTTATTGCCAGACCTAAATGTTCAGAATATTCAAAATTTCAGACAGGAGCTTTCTATTTTTTATTTCTACTTTTTTTTTTTTTTTTTTTTTTTTCTGTTTTAGTTGACATTATTCTGTCCTTTTGGATAATAAATACAAACTGTGTGTGCATGTTTCATTGAGGAGTATCTCAATGCCTTGGAGAGGAGTGATGGAATTAGGTAGGTAGAACAAAGGCTGGGGGGAGAAGAGGGAGATGAAGCTGCATTTCCACCACTCATCCCACAGAGCAGATGATCCTGCTCTCTCTCAGCTTTGCAGAGAATGAGCACGATTATCTGTTATGGTTGTTTCTCAGGCAAATATGTGTTCAAAGGGATGAAAGTAGGGTGGAGACAGTCTGCAGGTAAAGGGAGCAGATAAAGTCAAAAAGACGATTTTGAGATAAGAACAATGGAAAATAGGAGGATATAGGATCAGAAATTGCACATGATGTGGAATAAAAAGCAAGGTCTATGTGATGCCAGATGAAAGAAATTTTCACTCACTACCACATCCAAGAGCTCAGTATTTCAGAGATGCAGCATTTCACTGCTATCAGCTAACAACTGCAAAACCTACGTGCACTATCAGATTTAGTAGTGGAAAAGTTTATAAAGAATTAGAGATCATTTAAAGCAGCTGAATATTTGATATTGTCCTTATATACTTATTTCCTCTATGTCCTGAACAGCTGCTGAGAACAAAGTATTCACAAATCCTCTAATTGCATTTTCATTATTTCTGAATGTTAAGCATGTACAACTGTAAATGACATCAGTAAAGTGTGCTTTGATCACATAAAGGTCTTATATAAATGTAAGTACTCTGAAAAATCATATTCAAGCTATCCCCATACCTGGACAGGCTGGATGGGGCCTTAGCCGACCTGATCTAGTGGGTGGCATCCCTTCCTATGGCAGCGTGGTTGGAGTTAGATGATCTTTAAGGTCCCTTCCAACTCAGAGCCATTCTATGATACTATCATGAGGACTACCATGAAAAGTTATTTGCTAATTACCCTATTTGTTCCTCTGTTCCACCACCTGAAAGAAAGGGGATGTTACCTTCTCTAAAAGTTGTAATTTATGAATACCACTGAAAGTTTATATAATGTTCTACTTAAACAGATGAATGCACAGAAAATTCATGGAAGAATGTTCTCTGGATTGCAAGATTTGGATAATGAGCTAAAAAAAAAAAAAAAAAAGTTGCTTAAAGCCCAGTGGAACTCAGCCTATTTGTGAATGAGGAAAAAATAGTGCAGAATCACACATTTCAGTACATGCTACATAGTAGTTTTCCATTTGGGAGAAATACCTTTGTTCAGGGATGAGGAGGTGGAATTAGTTCTATGAACTCTAAGTGAGAGGGATGAAAAGAATACTTATTTTCTAGTTTTGTGTTCCATAACATTGCCATTCACTTTATAATGAGAATACAATTCTTAATGTTATATAAAATCAGTTCTCTTACAAATCGTTATTGTTTCCAGCAGATCAAAAACATGGTTATAGGCATCTACAATAGTTTCAGTCATCATCTATGCATTACTGATACATATAACAAGTTTTTAACTTATTTATTAATAACCAATTTATTCACCACACAAATCTAAATTACATGATATAAAAAGTAAATGTAATGGGCAAAGCATTTTAATTGCTATATTTTGTTAGTGTGAAACTTTGTTAGTGTGAAAATTGGACCAAATTGTTTGTATCGTATTTTGAGGAATTACTTTCCTTCATTCCCTTTAGCTTTAGAGTGATTTTGAAGCTGACAATTGTGTGTTAGCTCAAGCAGTAGTATTTTTTAAAAATAACAAAGATTGAGCATGTTATACCCTATGGGCTTGTGTTTCAGGAGGGGACTGCTCTGTGTCCATAACTTTAATGCTTATGAACTGTTAGATTAAGATTTGACTCATTAAACAGCAATAAACCTAATGTACTGAAGAGTATATAACAGCTAATTAAAACCCAGTTTTTTGTATATTGTCACAATTGTCAGTGTCCCATAAATATGAGTCTTCATTTATGTTCATAGATTAATTCAAAGGTGTGAGTGAATATGTTTTTATATGTATTTGCATCAAAAATTTGAATTAGTACTTTCTCTGGAAATTTTGCGTTAGTTCACACTGCAAAATGCATTTGTCCAGGTATAAAAAAAATAATGAAAAAAAGAAAAAAATATTCTGAAGCATGTACAGATCCCTACGCCATTCTGCTAAACCATCAGCAGTCAACATTAAGAATAAATTCTGTTGAGCTGTGATTTCAACATCATTAATATTGTCACTATAAAACAGTATCATTCTAGAACCATTCCATCATTCAAACACATATTGTCCCTCAAGCAAAAAGTCTACCATAGAGCCACCACTGAAATTGCCTGTAGTCTTCAAGGCATTATTAAAACTTGAGCTGGCTGCCTGAAAAAGCTGGAAGGAAACAGAGGCAGAGACTTGATTTTGATATTTTGGAAAAACAAAATTAAGGTTAGTTTTTTTTAGGCCTCAATTTTTTCCATTACAACTCCGGGCACTGAATAAAGAATGGGAGTCACTCCTGTTCCTTCTCTGAAAAATAGAAACAAGACAATTTCAAAGCACAGTTCAGATCATAGGTGAGCTCTGAGCTACACAACAGTTTTCATTAGCTGGTAAGTACCTGGTAATAATGGAAGTGTCCTAGTGTGTTAAATATGTTAGGAAATGTCCAGTTTGTGTCCACTTTTATAATTATTCTTTATATAGAGCAGCCAGGTTCTCATTCTTATTAGATTTTGCAGCTACTTGTATAATACAACTGTCAAATAATATAAATAGGCTTAAGGAAAAGCAGCAAAGATGGTGGCAGTTGGATAAAAGGACAAGGAGATGGGAAGTATTTTATAGGGGCTTGTCATTCCAATAAGTTTAAAAAGAAAGAAAAAAAAAGTCATTGGCATAAAAACACTTACAAACTAGTACTGTTTATTGTCACTTATATTTGTGGACTTTAAGTGTTTTCATAGGTGATTACTAGAAAGAACAATTTATTCAAGGATGAGGTCATTCTATTTGGACATAGTTGTGATATATATCTGTCTGTCTCCTATTCTGATATCTGTCAGATATTTGTCTCCTATTCTGTCTTTTATTGAAGTTATAGTGTTAATTTGATTTTAAGTTTATGAGACAGGCCACATGTTTACAGTCAAGCACATTCTCAATACCTTACCAAATGGAGGTTTGTGTAGGCACCTAAGTGGTAACTGAGCCAATTTCCTTGACAAGCTGTGAGATGTGCAGCCAGGAGCTTTCACTTATTTAAGTTCTTTGTTACAATTACAAATGACAGGGTTGGGAAAGGTGGCACTAGTACCTTAAAGGAAGCATACAGCATGTAGGATGATCATTTACCTGTCAAATAATATGAAAAAAAAAAGTGATGAAAAGAAAGGCTAAATTCCAGTTTGACTAGCAAGGTTGATAAGGCATTTTGCTTTAAACATGTAGTTCCAGTCAATTCAAGACAGCTTTCCCATGTTGCCAAGACTTGTGTAGTAGAAGAGGTGCAGAGAGTGGCTCTTTGTGATGTTACCCAGCTAAACCTTCAAATGCATCTTCACTACATGAAATCTAGGCCTTTGGTCATGACTCATGATGAACCTCTACTGCCAAATCATTGATTCTCTGCTATCACAATAGCTTAGATCTGTGTTCTGCTAAGAAGGGCAAATCATGTAGCCTTCTCTTTTGTTGACATTTTGGTATCTAGTAATTCTCATCATTTTTTAGGATACTTTATCAGAGTATTTTGGTGCCACAGAGAAAGCCAACAAGGTATTTATTCTTGAAAAATCTTGCCTGATGAAGGAGTACAGGCTAGTGTGACAGAGTACCTAATCTAAATCTACCTTCTTTTCAGTTTAAAGCCATTACCCTTTGTCCCACCACTACCCTCCGTGACAGTGTCCCTCTCCAGCCTTCCTGTAAGGCCCCCTTTAGGTACTGGAAGGCTGCTCTAAGGTCTCCCTGGAGTCTTCTCTTCTCCAGGCTGTATGACCCCAACTCTATCAGCCTGTTTTTGCAGGAGAGGTTCTCCAGCCCCTTGATCATCTTTGTGGCTCTCCTCTGAACTCATTCTAATACTTCCATGTCCTTCTTGTGTCAGGGGCCCCAGAGCTGAACACAGTCCTCTGGGAGGGGGTTGAGAGGTGGGGGGCTCAGTATGTACTTGTTAATCCCTATTTACTTTTGTAGATATATTAAATTCAATGTGTGTGTATGTATAAATATATATATATATATAAAAATTTATTTCTATTCCATGTTGAAAATTATGATAGAACTATGTATATATATTACCCATATCCAAATCTGTATCAGTTTCCCAGGAAGAGAGGCAGTCATTTTTTTTTCAGATTTCAGTATAGTTCAGGAGGATGGAACACAACAGAAACATGTTTGTTATCTCTGGGAGAAGTAATGGCATATATGTCACTCCTAATCTAGGAGAAAGAAAGTACCTTTTATTGCTTGCTGTGTAAATTGCCATGCTGTGTGCTTGGTAGGAATTAAAACCATGTTTACTAAATTTAGGTGTGTCTTTAATATTAGTTGAAAACTGTCTTTTAAATATCTTTTAGCCCAATTATACATCTTTAATTTGTCTTTGGAAGTTTGTTATATCAGATGGTGGTAACATAGAAATTATAGATCTCTCTGACAGGTGGATTTGCTAAATATAGTTGTTTGAACAGCACAGTTATTCTATTGTGGGCTTCTTGAAATAATATTTCTTCTTTTTGACTGGGAAGCATATTTCATATTAGTACCACTGTGCATTAAAACTGAATTATTTGGAACCCATTTAAGCAATCCATTTGAGATTTAATTACCTTGAATATAATTGAACAAATATGTTGAAGGCATCTGATGAAAATGCAATTCTAATTTATACTTCTGATATAGAATGTACTGTGATACTGTGATAGATTATTAATGATCTTACTGGTCTGGGTTTTTTTCTCTAGCAAAAGCTTTTTTTTTTTTTTTTTTTTTTCCAATGTGTAATTGTAACTGGAATTTTGAATAGTTAATAAAAACAAGGGACAGTTCTGGATGAAATTATAGCTAATTTTAAGTAGTGTACAAAAATTACAAAGTCTGTTGCCCTTGTTAGGTTTTAGCTGCCATTGTTATCCATGACTCAGAACAAGAGACTATCAATATGAGTTGAGGGAGTGCATTGGTTTGTTTGTTTGGTTTGTTTTGTACTAATTGCACTATTAAAATGCTCTATAACCTACAGTTTCCCACACTTTTCAATGAAAATAATAGTGAACAGAAATAATGTCACAATCTATACATGCACTTAGAATTAAAAAGGTAGTCTTAAATTCGTTTGCAAAGTAATTCTTTGAAGGTTGTGGTGATGACTGTGCTACTGTTTTCCCATAGAAAAAAAAAATGCTTTCCAATACATTTTTCCCTTTTAACTATTGTTGGCACTTTCACAAGGAGGTTTTGCAAACATAAAAGAAAATTTAGAAGAATTAGAAATAGAAAGAAAATTATTTGTCGGTTATATATCCTGCACTAAGGAGAAAGAGTTCACATATCACTCAAGCACAAGAAAGTAAATGATTGTGATGATGCGATTTGTGTGGATAATTAGCAAATCACAATCACAGCTTCTGCTTCTGCTCAAGGTTTGAATCATTTCTTTCCTTAATGTAGAAAAAAGATCACATAAACAGATGAGGTCAAATTAAGTTTGGCTGGTGCACTTGGAGGTACGTTAGAATACTTGCACACATACACACAAAAAGTGTAAGCATAGTACACAGATTTGTCTAGACAAAGACTGTGTAAAGAACACTTTACAAGCCTTTTAAAACAGAAGTTTATATACCTATACCAAGAGTATTACTAATAATAGACAGTAAAGATTCTACTGAGAGGAGCTGAGGTAGCTGCCTATGAGATCTTCTCTGACTGGATAATGGATGTATGCGATGAAACATTAATTTTGGTAGCTAAAAATAGCCGGTATTTGGAGTTCAACATTATCCACTTAAAATAAAATTCCTTGTCTTGTCAAAAACTATTACATTTTCTCTGTGGAATGACATAATAAAAAAAAAGATCAATGCAGTTCTTCCTGTTTCAAGTACCAAAGAAGAATGGTACTTTGAATTACTTCCTATCATTTGTGTAGAAATACATAGTCCCAGCAGATCTAGATTTTTGCCTGAGGAAAAATATTGGTAAATTTAAGAATAGTAAGTATAAATGCTGAACTGTATGAGGTTAAATAGGCTCATTTTGCAGAGTAAAAAGTTTGAAAGTACTGGTGCCTCTATTTCCAGAGGAAAACAAGCATCAAAACCCTATACAATTTTAAAAATCTTTTCTAGCAATTATTTCTGTGTGTTGTAGCTACCTTGTGAATATGGTGTTCAGAGCTCTGAATGGCTGTCACTGTCATACAGACATATACATACATGGTACAGCTGAGTCACATTCTGTACTGGTGGTTCAAAAGCATTTTGCTAGTTAAAACAGCATTTCTTTTGTTCTGTTATTAAACAGCTATTTTCACATTCTGAACAGCTTAAAGAAAAGAATTGGAGCAAATGTTACCTACAGCTCATTACCTTTTGTGGTTTATGAATGATACGTGATATCCATTTTAAAATCTGGTTTGTAAGATTCATTGCTTTTCTTTAGTTTTGTGTTGGTTTGACAACACTGCAAACTCTAGAATTACTCATTAAGTAAGTAGCCAGTAGGCCTGTGGAAGAACTAGATAAATGATAAACGAGTGTTTACTCAATTCTGTCTGCTCTACCTCTGCCACAGGTTCCTTTTTGTCTTTTCTGTCCTTCCAGAAGGTAATAAGAAGGGCTCTACAGGATGTAAAAGTTGTTAAGGAACTGGAGAGATTTGGTAGAGATTTTGCATTTGTGAAGCTGCTTGTCAAACTAGGCAAAGTAGTGCCAGAAACTTGAGCATGCATGCTGGGGAGAGGGTTTGTTGTGGAACTAAGCATCAGTTTAGAGATCAATGGCTGGAGGAAGGGTTGTCCTGGTATAAATCAAGAGCAATTGCCCTCACTTAGTAAGGTAAATAAGTGGCAAGAAAGTTCAGTTTCTACAACTGTTTCTTAATCTGTGCCTTTTGAGTGCATATCTTCATCTATTATTGTGAGGTATTCCAGCAAGTGAACACTTGGTTACACCCTCAAAATGGTGCTATGGGGTGGAGAAATTCTGTTGTCGGTATGTGCAAATGAAAAACATGGAGTAAATCTATGGCGATGGAAGGAATTGGATAGGATACTCTCTGTGGTTCCCTATTATTGAGGAACCTCCTCAGTAATCCAACAGCTGTATTGTGAATATTGGAATAACCTGGAACTGACACTAATCTGCTCTGAGAAAAAACATGAAACTGTACAAGGAATTCACTATTTAAAATTTCATGTTAATCAGCTGGCCTTCTACATTTAATAGGTCAAGTATCAACTGAGAAAACTCAGAAGTTCAATTAACATTTGTCCTCTCACAGATTTTTCTGAAATGATGGATTATTATATCTGATCAAATCTCTCTTCACTTTACAGAAGCAGTTCTCAAAAGAAAAAGTTTTTTTATTTTCTTTTTCTTTATTTTTTTTTCCTTACTTGTTATGTTAACGTACAACTTTCTTTTCATGTAGGGTGCTTTGAATGTTGCATCAAATGCCTGGGAGGTATTCCCTATGCATCTTTGATTGCTACCATCTTGCTGTATGCTGGCGTTGCGCTGTTCTGTGGTTGTGGACATGAAGCACTTTCAGGAACTGTCAACATTCTGCAAACCTACTTTGAGATGACAAGAGTTGCAGGAGATGTTATTGATGTCTTTACCATGTAAGTTAATACTTTATTTTATTTTTTTCATTTTCTGTGAAAACTGATGAAAAATTCCATGTGGCATATAAATTTAACTCAAGAAATTTTGTTGTAATGAACATTGTAGAAAGAATTATTTAATGTTGGATAAGCTCAGATGAAGTTTTGATAGAGCTGATTTTTTTTTTTTTTTTTGCTAATTACAAGCAATTTTTAATGCAATTTACTATCATTTAATACTAAGAGTACTTCACATATTGACAGGCCTGTTCCATACAACATGTTTGTTTTTATCCTGTGATAATTATTTGCTGAAACGTGTAAAATTTTCTACTCTGCAGTCCAAGCAAATGAAGCAGGTGTGTATAACAAGTAACAGATCAGTTCTGGGAATAAATGCAACAGGGAAGTAACTGAAGTGTTGTGCAGAACCTTACTGCTTGTAGTGTCAAACTTTTGTTGCCTCTGGTTTTCCTAGAATTCATCTATTTTGAAGCTTTCATGCTTTTCTACTCTTAAAACTTATTTATGGAAGGCCTTTGTGAAAAATTTTCAATGTTACTTTTTTTGGGAGTCTCCTTCACTTAAGTAAATTAATAGCATTTAATAAAGAAGTTTACTCTAAACATTATAATCTTATTGTCTCACTCAAATGTGATTTTCCTGGGTAATTGAAATCCAAATTCCTATCTGGCTGCTAGTATTCCTAACTAAAGTGGAAGAATCCTACCCACACTTTTGTAAGCATTTTCCTTATATGTTTTTTGGAGAAGTGATTTGATCATCCATCAAAACATTGATATCTTGCAATGGATACTTCCATGTAATCTCAGGGCTTAGCTGTTGTCAAAAATCAAATCAAATACAAGAATTACTGGGAAAGTCATAGAGAAACAGAATTTTATAATGGTAAATGTATGGTATAAATCCATATCCTTTCATCCATATCCTGAATACTGTGCACAGTTCTTGTCCCCCCAACTTTGATACACCACAGAAAGCAAAAAAGAATGATTAGAGTTCTGTAATAGAGGCTATATGGTTAAACATTAATTACACTAGAGCTAGAGAAAAGGTGAATAAGAGGTCTGTAAATGTCCTGAAGGAAGTAAGGATATATTGTCTCTTTTCCAGTACAAGAAGTAGGAGGTATCAGAGGAAACTAGCAGGTGTCAGGATCAAAAGGCAGAAGGAGTAATGTTTTTTCAATTGTATAGCAGACCTGTGGAACTAACTGGATACTGTGGATGCCAAAATCTTATATGGTTTCAAGGGAAATCTTGGAAATAATGGATAATCTTGGAAAACAAATCCATTGACAGTTTCTAATGGCATATAGACTTATCCAGCTCAGGAAGTCCCAGATGCTGAAAGAGCAATGTGGAATTATCCTATTGTCTTGCCAGTTCTTACTCTTTTATATCTGTTGTTTGAGATAGGAAATTGAATAAGAGAGGTGTACAGTCTGACCTGGTTCCACTGTTTTCATGATGTATCACATTTCATGAATCTGAAATCTCTTGACTTGTGCAGTGCTATGTCAACATCCTTCCCAAAGCTTCTTTGTGAACCCTAGCAATATTTGTGGAACTAGTAGCCAGAAGGAGGAATTTACTAAATAAGTACATGACTGCTTCACCACATGCAAATTTCTTCTGTCTAGGACTGAGGAATTTAAATGTTCTTGTATGATAATATATTAGGTTGATGGGAAATATGTGACTTCTGCTTTGAGCTTTTTGACTTGTCATTTAAAATAATGGGTCTGACTTGACTTGGCAGCTAAGGTTCATTGTTATCCTGAATGAAAGATCAATCTTCTTACTAGGCTCTAACTTATTTTATTAGTCCCTAGGAAGCCATTAGTGCAGAACAGCCACAAATTGATGCTTTCTCTTTACAGAAAGTTTTGTAGCTTCCCTCTATCAAATAAAGAAAATATCAAACTGGAGATATTGTTCAAATTTCACTGGAAATGATTAAGAGAGCGTAAAGGTGATTTTTTTTTCTTGTCATTTAGTTTTTTGGCATTTCCAGGAGCTTTTTGGTTTGTCCATTTGTTTACTTAAAGACTTACTAAAACAAAATATTTATTTGAAAGATATACTAGGATCAAAAGATCAGTTTATTCATTTGTGAAAGATATCTCTAAAATTATGTCTTAAAGGGAGGAGAAGGTAATATTTTTAAAAGCAGATGAGCCATTGTTGGTAACTGGATAAGCTCTAGGAAATATGCAATTGTCAAATTTTTACCGGCTTAAACAGATAGTACTCTGCTTTATAAATAATACTGTAGGGTGATGCAGTGCTTGGTATTTTGTCATAATTATTGATTAACAGTTGGCAATGCAAAAGCCCTGCAGTAACTCTATTCTTTTGAAAGGCAGAAAAGTAGAAACAAGTGGTGCAGTTTCTACATTCTTAAAACTATGCATACTTAAATGGAAAAGCAACATTATTATTTTTTTTTTTTTTCTGTTTACAAATAATAAGAATAAAAAGATCTAACAGGTTGTGATACTAAATTACACTTAGGTTATGTAAGCCATTTCATCTCTTAATGTTTCTGCTGCTCTGAACTGTGTCAGGCTGACCTGAAGCCCGTCCCTCAGTGATAAACGTGCGAGAGAAATGCTGCAGTGGAGCGAAGCGTGTTAGATTCTGTTTCATCATGCTAATGGTTGCTGTCTATATATATTTATTAGCATGGTGGATTTCAAATGTCATTCAGTATAAAAATCAATCCATATCTGAGAACTATTTGTGCAGGTGGTAAGAGATAAGGGCTTTTTTAGCTGTGACCACAACTGTGTTTGTTCTGAGCTCAATAACAGCTCACAAAGCATCCTTTATCTTTGTCAATATAGTTACTCATTGCAATTTAAAAGAAGGAGCAGACCCCTATAGAGAATGGAGCTTCTCTCTAGAGAATAAACAAAGGATGTCTGAAGCACACTTTATGTGCCTGGAAAGAAAAGCCAAAGTACAACAAAGCATTCAGAAAGGTCAGTGTCACAGTAACAGCAGCAAAAACTCAGTGTCAGGGCCATGAGGGCCCAGCCTCCCTGTACCCTACCCATTTCAACACCTCCCTTGGTGCCTCACAGGGACACTTGGTGATGGGACTAGGGCTGCCCCCAGCAGGGGTGCTGGGATGGGCCTTGGCCACAATCCTGCCCTACCAGCCCCATGAGAAGCAGCTCATTGCCCCCATCCCACATAGTATTCTGATGCTTGGGGAGGGTGGAATTAATTAAAAACCTATAATGAGGCCTTCAAGTCCCCTTGGAGGGACCTGCCCTTGAGGCTTCAGCCAATAGCAGCAGCTCTGTGAGGCAAAAGAGGCAGTCTGAGCACTAGCTCAGCAGAGCATACATGTTTTTTCCTTCTAGATTCATGAACCCTCAGTCAGGTTGTACATATCAGCTGCATTTCATATTTGCTTTGAAAATATTAATGAGTAGCACATATTCATAATTTTGAAAGATTAAGAGTGGGTTTCCAGGTGGTTTTAAAATTCCTTAAATACCAGACAGTTAAACTGATTTCCTCAAGTTGATGATTTCCCAAGTTAAATTATGGAGTAATCATTGTTAATATTTTAAGATACTGGAAACATCCTGCAGAGATGCTAGGTAGGGTAGAAATAGTGCTTTTGTAGCAATGGGTTACAGTAATGAACTCCCTTTTGAACACTTGTTTGGAAAACAGACAAAAAAAAACAGTCCTGGTCTATAATATGGTTCTAAAACCAATAGGTTCTAAAAAGTAACAAGGATTTTGTAAAAGAATTTTGTCTCAGAGTACTGGATTACAGACTGATTTGAAATTCTTCAAAGTGGTGTGGGTAAATCAAATATTCTAAACTCTTGGAAATTAAGAGAAATCAGAAGTATTAAAATACATGTACATATTGTACAAACAGGTAGTCCTTACAGATAGAGAATATCTTCAAAAATCACAGAGCTGAGTGTAGATCTTCACTCTTTACAGTCATTTCTAAATGTGTGGACCTTTAATAAATTGGATGTTTACTGAAAACCAAAACAATCAAAACACTTTGAATTGTCAGTGAGTGGACTTTTGATAAGGACTACCTTCTGTTACATCACTTCATTGGTTTCTGAATCATTTTTGTGAAACTTCATTCTCAGACTTCTTCACTACCAACTTGATAACTTTTTTAGGGGATACATTATTTTTTTTTTCCTCTTTTTTTATTTTTTTTTCCTCCAACTGAAGAAGTTCAGGGAATTAAAATACAGAAGTCATAAGCTGTGTTTGGGATGCAAATTCCTTCAAGTGAAAGTAGAGTGGATATTTTAGCTCCTTGTAATTCAGAGGGATTCTAAGAACATAAATATGGTGGTTCAATTTACCCTTAAAACTGCCTTTATAATATTTTAACTCTAAGGTCAATGGTTTATGTTGCCCGCTCTGGAATTTAACAACTCTGTAGGCTTCACGGAAACTGGAAAATCTGCTTCAGGCAGATGTGGTGTTCGGTCATTTCTCTGCTGGCTTAATAAACTGCATCGAACAATGTATCTGTGAAGTAATGGATGCTAGGTTCACTTAATAGCTGACTTAGATAAGATTCCAAAGTCAGGAGAAATTGATGGACAATTGTCCAAAACTATATTGTATGAACTCAATTGTCATGTTTTTCTGGTGTTTGGAGCAAATTTCAGAAGATAGTTTTAGGCAATAAGCAGCACAAGGTATGTTTGTTGTATATCCCAATAGCAACTTTTCACAGCTCTTTCTTTTTAGTGTACAGGGCCAGCTGGTGCCATCTGTCATGTTTGTGATATATAGGCCATGAAACAAGGGAATCATGCTCTTAGAGTAGAAAATGAAGAAACCTTCCTGACAGTATCATTAGCAACATTTTCCTACTACAAGTAGAACTAATTCAGGTCATTGTAAATTCACTTCCTTTTAAAGGTGCAATACCAAACAGTATACTAAATGAAGTTACTATAAGTAAATTTGTATTCGCTATTCTCACTATTGGAACTGCTATAGATACTCCACAGGAGCCATCTTCTTACGGCTAAAAATTTCCTTCTTTTCAAAATGCAGAAGCCCCAGATTTGGTTGTCGAAGTGTCCAGGTTTGATGGTTGTTAATGACTAGCTGGTGTATAGTCATGGTTTATTAAAAGGATATTACCTAGTAAAATAGTGTTTGCAGATGTTTTGATTTGAGGAAGAATAAGAGCACTCATGGAAGCTTTTATATCTACCCCTTACTGTTTGAAAACAGTGTTTTTTCAGGTAGATGAAGGAATACTATTCTGATCTTCTCTTTGTTTGTGTTGGTTTTGCAGTTATCACAAGTTAAATATTGGTACCACTAAAAGTAGTCTTTTTGTCATTAATATTGCCTTAATATTAATGGAATACTGTGAAAAATATTACAGAGAGATCTGCAGTAAAGATTAGCTAATATGAAATATGTTTATAAATATTTGCATTAGATCATATGATATTTCTGTTTTAGTCATCTATTTAGCATGCAGTAATACTGTTTTTCCCTATACATGTTTGTTCTGTTACAAAAATCCAGTGCTTAAATTTATTATAAGCTTGTTATATATAATATATGTATATATTATATATTTATATTATATTTATGTATATATTGTATTTATTCATATATATGTATATTATATCTACATAATGGAGTTGTAAGTAGTATCAGCCCTACAGAAACTGATGGGTAGACCATGCTTGGTGCTAATGTCTTGTTTGTACTATATTCATTTCATTTATTTTGGATGAAGTCATGTCTGATACAATGCACTGAACATCCATTAGCAGCTGGAGTTCAGAAGGAGCACTCCTGGAGCATATATCCTATTTAGTTTCATTGCAAAGGAATCTATACTGTACACTCTAAAACACAATGAAAATCATATCCCAAGAAGTGGGGACATCTGAGGGACTCACAGTAAAAAGGAAAAAAAAAAATCCATTTCTGAGCCAAAACATTAGTGGGGGTGAGCTCATAATCCCTACTGCTGAAAGGCTGAAGGTTGACCTTCACTCAGGTCAGCAGTAAAAATGTTAATAAGGCTGATAAGAATTACCACTAACAGCACTGTGTGAGGTCTTGTGTCTGGATTCTGACTGTGTGTAGGAGAATGTAATTGTTTCTGGAAGGAAGGCCTATCTTTGACCTATGTACCTTGTTAGTTTGTTATAATTTGGAACCACCAATGAGAGCACAATATCATTGAAGGTTGCATTTTCCATTCAAAAGAATGCAGTTTACTTTACTTAGGAGGACACTATTTCCCTGGAATAGTTCAGTCACATGTAGAAAGTAAAACAGCATATTAAGGGTTAGATGCAAAACATAGCAGTCCAGATCTGGTATCAATTAGTAGATGTTCCAAATATGACAAAACACACCAGCACTTCAGAATATGACCATCTCAAGATTATACAGTGATTAAAAGTAATGTTTGCTACATATGCATCTATATTGTGTAGCCTAATGTTCTGTTAAAAGCAAAATCAGTAGCTATGTAAGTAAAGTGTGGTATTTGGAAGGTACCTGAAAAAATGCACTTCTCATTTCATCAAACAGTTGAATAACGGAATTCTTAGCAGCACATGTTAATAGCAGCAGAGAATACATAAAGAATGTTTTAGTCTTCATCGGTGCCAATACAGTCCACTGCTTTAAGCAGTCAGATGTATTATTTAATTTTTGTTAAGCAGATTTTTTACTTGGTTGACTTGAATTTAGATTGACTGTTATCACTGTGTGCCTGTGATTTGAAGCATTTGCAATAGGCCTTTCTGAGCAGGTAGTTCATCTCCATATGACTTTTTAAAGCAATTTTATTTCCATTTAGTCCTAATTTACTTTATCCAATTAATCTTACAGACATAAAATGGAAAATGTATATACCTATGTATATACTAACTCTGTTCTAACTGAAACCAGGACATGTGCATATTGCTATATCCTTTATGTGCCATGAAAAACTAAGACAACTGGTCTTTGTGCAAAAGATTTGAAAAGAGTAGAATTAACCATTACCATGCCAATCTAGAGTTTTAGTATCAAGTTATTGGTTTTATCCTATTACTATTTACTGCAGATGACTCCAAGTTTACATTTGTAATAATGAAACAGAAATCCTGTGTTAGGATTTGCTATGTCTTTTTGTGCTAGTTCCTATGGAAAGTTGAATGGAAATTCAATATCCACAGTGTACAACACCATATAATCATAGAATCATATTCAATTCTTCTGGAAGTCTGCATGTTGCTGTGCACTGATTCCAATCTATTTTTGTCCTTCTTCAGGCAAAGAGGGTTCCAGATTTCCTCTGTAGTAATCATCTTTAAAATTTTTTCCAAGTAGTTTTGCTAGAGGTGAGAAGATGGAACAAGCCTAGATTATCAGAAACAACTTTGACACCCATTCTAATCCACGTTATAGTCAAGACTTTGTGTTTTAGTCTCAAACAGTTAGTGTTCATTTGAATTCTTAAATAAACATTTAAAGATCCTTTCTTGTTCCAAGAACATTACAGTATTCAAAGGGCAGAAATATGGTTTGTGCTGCTCTTACTCCTCTTCCATTAGGCTGTGAATCCTGCTGCTTTTGGAAGTGTTCCTTGAAATCTCAGCTCAACTATCCATTTCCTATGAAGGAAGCAACCAACAAAATTTTAGAGTAGAATGACTTTGTAAAGGAATGCAGAATTCTACCCTGAGTTGTACACATACAACATATATTCACAAATTAATCTGTTAAAAACAGTGGCACATGGCTGCTATTCAGAGTAAAATAACAAAACTTGACATTTGCAGAATGCAAGTGTCTTGCATATTCTAAAATTATGGTCTCTTCCTTATATAGTCCTAACAATGTGCTTTATCTTTGAGCAAATTTGCATATGATATTATGCAGAAGTTCTTCCAGAAATACAGAACTAGAAGACATACTACTCAACCTGTTTTCTTTTTAGTGAATGTTATTTCTTCCTTAAATAAAAATAAATACTCTTAGGCCTTCATTGCTCTTATCTTTTGTCTGCTCTTAATTCTTTCTACTTCTATCATTTTCCTACAAACTCTAATTGAACATCCTATATTCCAATTTTGTTCTCTTCCCACCTGTATTTTAGAAGTTTAGATTTTTTATTAACCTAATCTCTGAAAAATCCCTTAAGGAGCTGTGCTGACATTTTCTTACCAGTTTCATTTTTCTCTTCTCCATACTGAGGATATTTTAGTCTCTTACTTCATTTATAGTGAGTTTTTTAGTCTTACTCTGCACGTAGTACATGACTATTAACCCTTCTTTCTCCCTGCTGACTGTATATTTTTATTCAAAAAAGGAAAAAATGTCTGCTTGTCTCCTCCCTTTGCTAACAATTCCCCTGTGCTTCATGGTACTATCTTGTTTGCTTAAACTGTTTAAGTGAATAGTATCTTAAATTTATGTTAAGAAATTAAAAACTTCTATGAGCCATGACTTCTACAGATCTTGTACAAACCTTGCTTACCCTTTATATCTTTTCTATTTTCAAAAAACACATTTGCAAAACTGATTCTAAAAGCTGGAGATAGCCTGAGGAAGCAGGTTGCTATCTCAGTCTCTCAGCCTTTTAGGATCAGTGTGTCTGGGGGCAAAAGGATCATCACAAAGGCCAGTTTTCTTTCTTACAGAGTAACAGAGATTAGTGCGCATTCTAGGTATGAAGATTAAAGTTCCTTGTGATGGGAAAAAATAATAATAAAAAATAGGAAAACTGACTGACACTAGTGGTGATAATTACAATCAGTACTTATCTTTCTAAACTGTCTATTCCAGCTATAAAAAAAGCTGCAATGTTAAATTAGAAATTTTATTGTGATAATTTAACTAGGTTTTTAGTATCTTTGATAGCTTTGGTACTTTTCTTATTTTAAAATTATTATATTGAAAATATGTATAATTGTCTGAATGTACTTGCATTCACTGAATATACATACAGTTTGGTGTCAATTACATGCACCTGTGGAATTTGAATGACATTATCTATATTTGGAGAATTTGTTATAGATTCAGGAAGAGAAATATGAAGCAGAATTCTAAATGCTAAAAATCTGCTTCCACAGTAATACCTGGTATACTGGTGGGCTAGACCATTCAAAACCTCTGATACATTCCAGCTGAAATGTACACATATGTTGTTCAAATAAAAAGGTTTTCTGGACAGCATGAGAATCACGTGTGATAGATCAATTTTAGTGGTTGTTGTTTCTCTTAATTGAAAATAAGTGTCTGGAATGTGTTCATATTTTAACTAAATTAGAGAAAAATGTCCCTAGATCATATGTTGATTGTTCGAAAACAATATTAAATAATTTTGATACAAAAGTATATAGTGGTGTGCAGTAGTTAAGCGCCAATCTTTAGCACTGAGGGTAGAAAATGTACCATGATTAGACTGGATATTGTAAAGACTTCAGAGTTCTTAAAATTGTAATTCATTTTGGAATTAAAGGTCAATGTTAACTGTTCTTCTTGGTTTATCTGTTGGGGTAGTAAACACATTTATTATAGTGGAGCGGTACTGATTTACTCCAGTGAAGCAATAAGTTTCTCAAGCTCAAAACATTACTTCTAGACATAGTTAACGGGAGCTAGTTTTGAATATTGAAATGCACTTATAACAAGATGGAATAATTACTTATGTGTTCATTTGATTGAAGGAGTCTCAACAACAAAATAACTATTTTTTTTTAGCACTCTCCACAAAAAAGTCTTCTACTCAAAGACAAGATCATTCATCAATTAATCTTATTGCTTGCTGATATCTTTTTCAATCTTGTATTTGTCAAAGTGCCACAAAAATACTCAGTAGGAAATTTGTCACATTCATCTCTCTGAGAATGTTTTTACTCACCTCTGACTTGTCTCTGCTGGGATAGTCTACTATGTACTCAGTGACAACCTGTTCATTAAGATATTAGCACTTATGGCTGCCATCAGTGACTACAGTTGAGGAATAAATATATCATTATTTAATAACCACAGGACTCCAGCATTTAGTGAATAAGTATGCAAGATTTCTTATTGTTCTTCTCAGAGTATCCTTAGTATTCACCTGACGTATGTCTTTCCAATACTATCAGAAGCACAGAATTTACCTCTATAATTTTTTCTCTTCTTTCTTTGCTTGTTATATACCTCTTTCCTTCCACTCCAGCCTGCACAATTGTGAGCTGTGCTTGTCCTTCTGCTTTGCCCTTGTCCATCTCACCCACTGGCTTCTGTTCATCATTCATTCTGCCCTTTACCTCCCTGGTTACTCTGGTGCTGCATCTGCAGCATTTGGGGCTTTACTAAAACATAGATGGCAATTAATCTCCCTGAGTTCATTCACAAAGAATTACATTTTATAAACTATTATAATTTCACTGGAAGATCAAAGTTTATGTGAACTTATGTGCAGCATTAATATAGATGCTGCAGAATACTTTAATACCAACACTGTCTTCAAAACTAATATGTGATTAACTTGTTACTGTTTTAATATATTTTCTTTAAATATAGCATTCTTAATAGTTATGTTGCAATGCAATTCTATCTGACTTCTTAAAAGGTAGTGGAGTGAATATTTCACTCCTGTCATTTATTTTTTTCTCTTTACATCATGTGAGATCCTTTCTCCTTGCAGTAAGTCTGGCTGTTTCATCTCGTGTAGCCTGATCAGTGGAGATTTTCCTACTTGTCTCTGTAGAGAGTATATCAGGAAGAAATTGATTTCTATATTTGGTTAGTGTGTAGCTAATTATATTTTCCTTGTAGAAGGCTTAAATGAAAGTTATTCCTTTAGTTGCACATAAGGCTGAGGAAAAAGCAGAGATCTTTTGGTACTCTTTTTGTTATGAGCAGCTCAGTGGGAGGCTCAGCACAGATGGTTTAAAGAGCTGTTGCAAGGACTGTGAAATAGTCTCTGGACTTCTCCAAAGCCTTAATCCTGTTAAGGCAATGTTGGCTTGTATTTTCTACAGCACTGAGCACGCTGAGGTCTGTGAGGAGCTGTTTGTGGCATAACCCCCATACTTCAGCCTCTGATGGAGGTCACGCTTTATAAGGAGTATAATATAAGAGTTGGAAGAGATCCTACGGCATAGTCATAAAGTTGCTGTTGGTTTCCTACGGTAACTTAACTTTTGTCAGTAATGGGAAGATAGGCTCAAAACATCATTTCACTGTTAAAACAGTGTTATACCAGCTGAATTAATATCATCTTTGCATCATCTAATACTGTCAACACTGCTAAATTTATTCCACCATCTTGAATAGTTTCTGTATCTATTCCATACAAATATCAACTTAGCCTGGTTTTCACTTGTCTATAAAATGTAGTGATGTGGAAAGAAGTTGAGAGGACTTTGTTATTGGGAAATAAAAGAAAAAAACATATTCTTTCTTATTCCTAGAACCTGTCTGTTATTGCCCTGTGAAAAATGCTAAAACAGATGCTAGCAGCATTCATTTATTATACATTCCATCCCACCCCTCGCCAGCTAGGTCATAAGTTTAACTGAGTTTTTATGAGAATAAAGCAAGCTTAAGATGCATTCATTGAAACTGTTGTCACACTTCTACATCTGAAATATCAACTGAAAACTTGAATCTGACTTTGAATCTCTTGAAAACCATTCAAATTCAAAGATATGTTAATGGGCTGTCCAGCCTTGTTACTGTAAATTGTGTGTTGAGAGTTATCTCTCTCAATACAGTAGTAAAAGGAATACTAGAGAAAATGTGGGCCCACTGCTGAATGTTGGGGAGGGAAGAGGCTTGCACTAGTGATGGAGGATACAGAGAAAGCAGAGATGCTCAATGTTCTCTTTGCTGCTAAGGTCAGCCCTCAGGAACCCCAGACTAGAGAGAAACTCTGGAGAAAGGAATACTTTACCTTAGTTGAGGAGGACTGGATTAGAGGTCATTTAGGCAAACTTGATGTGCACAAATCCATGGTCACTGATGGGATGTACCCATGAGTGCTGAGGGAGCTGGCAGATATTATTGCTAAACCACTCTTCATCATCTTTGAAAGGTCATGAAGGGGTGCCTGAGAACTGTAAAAACAAAACAACAAAAAACAACAGTCCCACTCCAGTCTTCAAAAAAGGCAAGGAAGGGGATCCAGTCAGCCATCCCTGGAAGGGTGATGGAACAGCTCATCCTGGATATCACCTCTAAGCATGTGAAGGAAAGGAAGGACTAGTCAGCATGGATTCATCAAGGGAAAATCATGTTTAACCAACCTGATAGCCTCTATGATGGAATGAGGGGAGAGCAGTGGATGTTTTCTACCTTGACTTCAGCAAAGCTTTCACTACTGTATCCCACAACATTCTCATATGTAAGCTCAGGAAGTATGGGTTACATGAGTGGACAGTGAGGAAGATTGAGAACTGGCTGGATGGCAGAGCTCAGAGGGTTGTGATCTAGTCCAGTGTAGTTGGAATGCCTGTAGCTGGTGGTGTCCCCCAGCAGTCAGTACTTGGTCCAGTCTTGTTCCATCTATTCATCAATTACCTGGATGAAGAATCGGAGTGCACCATTGGCAAGTTTGCTGATAATACAAAACTAGGAGGAGTGGCTGATACCCCAGAGGGATGTGCTGCCATTGAGAGGGACCTGGTCAGGCTGGAGAGTTCGTCAGAGAACAGCCTCATGAAGTTCAACAAAGGCAAATACAGGGTCCAGCACCTAGGGAGGAATAAGCCCATGAACCAGTACAGATTGGGGGCTGACCTGCTGGAAAGCAGCTCTGTGGAGAAGGACCTGGGAGTTCTGGTGGACAGCAGGTTAACCATGAGCCAGCACTGTGCCCTTGTGGCCATGGCCGTTGGTTTCCGGGGGTGCTTTAGGAAGAGTGTTGTCAGCAGGTCGAGAGACCTGGCCCTCTTCTCAGCCCCAGTGAGGCCACACCTGGAGTACTGCATTCATTTTTGGGCTCTCCAGTACAAGAGAGACATAGAGACTAGAGAAGGTCCAGCAGAGGACTATGAAGATGAGTCGGGGGACTGGGGCATCTCTTTTATGAGAAAAGACCAAGAGAGCTGGGTCTGTTTAGCCTGGAGAAGAGAAGACTGAGAATGGTTCTTATCAATGTATACCAATATGCTATGGGAGGGTGTCAAGAGTATTGGGCCAGATTTTTTCAGAGGTGCTCAGCAACAAGATAACAGACAAAGGGCACAAACTGAAACAGAGGAAGTTCCATCTGTTATGAGGAAAAATATCTTTACTGTGAGGGGGAGAGAGTGCTGGAACAGCCCAGAGAGATTGTGGAGTCTTTTTCTCTGAAGGTATTCAAAACCTGTCTGGACATGATCCTGTGCAATGTGCTCTAGGAGACCCTGTTTGGCAGGGGGTTTGGACTAGATAGATCCTGAGGTACCTGTCAACCTCAACCACTCTGTGACTCTGTATCTTTTGGGTGACAATTAAAAGTGTGATTCTAAAGAACTGTTATTAAATAATTATTTTCATAACAGCAAAGATATTGATCTTTATGTCTTGAGAAACTCAGTTTGGGTAGTTGTTTGAAGCATGTCAAAATTCATCTTGCAGGTCTCTGGCTTTTTTTGCATTGTACTTTTAAATAAGCTGTTTTATCTTGACCTGGACCATATGACTGCAATTACTAACACCTTAAGCCTGCACATTACTGCTGCCATATCATGTGGATAAACCAAAAACTCACCTTGGCTAGTTTTTTAGAGAAATCCAAGCATGAAATATTGAAAACTGGTGACCCAAGGCAAAGGTCACAGGTTTTTTCCAAGCTTAGAAAATACACTTAGAGAAGAGAGGTCCTTTCAAGTATCTCTACACAAATCTTTGTCATGAGAGAACATTTAGTAGGCAGCATCTCCTTGTAGAAGTCATGAACTTCTGGACAGTGCTAGGCAGGACAATCAGCACAGCCCAATTAATTTTCTTTTTAATATCTTTAGCCTTCTGGGCTCTGAATGGTATACTCTGAGCCATTCTTCCATTTCTTGACCTTTGGGTCCGTGAAATAATGTTTTTAAAGCCTCATTGTATGAGAATGTCAGATGATCTGACCTTACTGATTTTGAGAAGAATGTTTCTTGTTTGAAGTTAGGGATCTTTTTTAAAGACTTCATTATTATGTGTCAGACACTTTGTCTGTTGGGTAATAAGCAGAAAAATAATAATGAGGAGAAGATAGCAGTGATTGGCATTGCAACTTGAGAACTACCTGTACACATAGTACGATTTATTGAAGACTGTGACAAAATACCTTGTCTATAATGAAGTCAAACCTCAGTGCTAGGTGCACTGTGTGACTCAAGGGATGTTCCAGGTACTTGTTTCCTTTTTCTTTTGTTTTAACTTTGCCACTTTATCTGATGAAAAATATATATTTTTTTCAAATTATTCTGACAAATTGGTCTCTAACCTACACAAATCATTTTTTAACTTTTTAAATTAAATGTCCCATTTTTTTTTTCTATCAATGCTATTTTATTCCAAAGCTCACTCCTGCCCTCAGCTTCAGCTGTTATTATAGGTAATCAGTGCTTAGGCTGACTCCAGAGTAGAAATGTTGCTGCTTAGAATCTGGTTAATTCACCCTGAAATTTCAGAGTCAGCTTTAAACAGTTATGCAGATAAATAACTTTTGCTGTTCCTATACAGGATTGACATCTTCAAGTATGTGATATATGGTGTAGCAGCTGCATTCTTTGTATATGGCATTTTGCTGATGGTGGAGGGATTCTTTACAACTGGTGCCATCAAGGATCTCTATGGGGATTTCAAAATCACCACTTGTGGCAGATGTGTCAGTGCCTGGGTAAGTGGATAAGACAACTTTTGTACTTACAACAATTTCATCATGATTTGTATGTTTGTAGTGCATTGTGATGTTATTCATTTTTATTTCTTTAACATTTTCTGATACTTCAGTGGTAGCAGCACATTGCTATGAAGAATCATAGCAATGGATAATAGAGTATTAGAAGTGCTCTCTATACTGGTTAATCAGAAAGTAACTATAGTTACTTAGGAATAAATTAATTCTAACATCTGATTAGGAAAATGCATTCTCAGCAATATAAGCTTGTTGGGCCACAAACAAAAGTTTATAATGCCTTCATCTGTAGTAGGCAAGAAATATTTTTCTTACTAATATTTTCACTTTTAGTTTAGAAATCTTGCCCATTCCTCTTTAGGACAAGTTGAGTCCTGTCATCAAGTTTTGTTTTGTTTTTAAGTGAGAAACAGCCTATTATTTCCTCCTATATTATCTCTGGTTTGAAGATACTATTGACTTATGACCCTGGAAAACTTCATTCAAAAAATTCTAATTTGAACTTAAACAAAGGTTTCTCAAAGTGAAATGGCTGACTATTTGGGTCTGGGATTATTTTAAGATCTCCAGGTGGGCCTGTAGAATATCAGGTAAGTTATTACAATTTTTTTTTTTTTTTTTTTTTTTTGTGTTTGAGTATTCTGCATCTCAGGTGAGAGGCCTGGACACTTGGTAGCTGTTGGAGCTAGATATTTCTGCAAAAAACATCAGTATCATTACATCATATATTCTGATGAAAGATAAATGGTTAAATGTAGCCAGCTAGCTCTGGGTGTTAAGGTACACTGGACAGCATGCTATAATAACAATAACAATACTAATAATAGAGTTTATTATCATGCCCTTCCAGAATTGTCAGAATTTATGTTATAAAAATGTAATGTTTTGAAATTTGAAAGCATTTCTTTTTATATCGTCAAAAATGTTGGGTTAAAGTTTCATCCGAGCAGTTGTATTTCTACTTTTTATTTATATATATATATATATATATATATATATTATATATATATATATATATTATATATATATTATATATATAGCAGTTGTATTTCTACTTTTTATTTATATATATATATATATATATTTGTATCTTAGCTTTCAAAAGATGTACATTAAGTCTCCATATAAAGATGTTTAATCTTGTGAGTTGCACTCACTAGTACTATCTTCTGTATATTAGTGTTTAGGAACCTTGTATTTAAATGTGTGAAAGAGGTTTTTCTGCCATTGAAAATTATATTGGCTACCTACATGTCTGTGTGCTTTTTTGTCCATGTTTTTCAAGTGTTTAAACTAAAATTTGAAATTTCTGAAATATTTACAGATTTTGCTTTGCAAGGAAAACCATGAGAGATTCACAAACGTTTTGAAAAAATACCTCTGAGGGATGTGAATGTGTCATTTCATCTTGTCCTAACCAGACAAGTTATTCTAGAGGCAGTGAAACTGCACCATATTGACATTTGATTCTTTGTGTAACAGAAGGAACGCATTTCAGTGCAGGCTCAGCTGGTTTTCCCACCCAGAACAGTTGCATCATTTCTGAATGCTAGAAATGAAGCTCATATCTCAAAATCAGATACCATATCTGGGTATTCTCATGGCAAAATACCGACTTGTCAGACAGCTGCATCTTCCTTCTGATTGAATACTACTGTATCTGATGCAGAATGCTTCTTCATACAGAATGCTCCTTCATTTATAGCAATAGAAAAGCTCTCTCTAATAAAGCAGATATATTTTTGGGTCTGAACTCCCTTAATCCAGTCTTCATTATGGAAAGCATTTAACAACAACAACAGCAAAAACTCCTATTCACATAGATGCTAATGAATGCTTTAAATAGCTCAGCCACTGACAAGAAATGGATAAGGTGAGCTTCATATGTTGACCTGACCTTTCAAATTGCATAGTTCAAAACCAAAATCACAAATTATTGTCACAAATGATCCAGAAAGTAGCAGAAAAGTCATTTTCAGAGGGAATATGTTACGACACAGATGTATCCCCCCTCACTTGGAATGCCTCTGAGGTTGCAAAGATAAGGGCCTATGCTTCTTCAGTAGTTATAGAATCATAGAATGATTTGGGTTGGAAGGGACCTTAAAGACCACCCTGACATGAGCAGAGACACCTTCCACTAGACCAAGTTGCTCAAAGCCCCATCCAACCTGACCTTGAAGGCCAGGGAACCTTCCAGAATGGGGCATCTCCAACTTCTCTGTGCAACCTGTACCAGTGCCTCACCACCCTTAGAGTAAATTTTTTTTTTTCCTAATGTCTTATCTAAATCTATCCTGTTTTAGTTTAAAGCTAAATGACCCCCCCCCCCTTTTTTTTCTTTTTGCAAGTGACTATATATATATATATATTTTTTTTTTTTTTCAGCAAAGATAATGGCCTTTAATTCTTATCAGTTAGTTCTTTTAAATTAAGCACTTCAGTCTACTGTCTGAATTTTGGTAGGATATATCCCACTTTACCCCTCTAATTTAAGTTTAGGTAAATAATGCTTGCTATCTAAACACTTCTAGAAATAGTAAAAATAAAATGTATTGATGGTTTTATGTTTTCTGGAAGCCTTGTTAGTTCTGGATACTAGAACAGTGTTATAATTTCTTTAGAAGACTGGCTTCCTTGTAATCTTCTGTGTTTATTCTTGAAATAGGAAGGAAAAGCCCTAGCAATAATTCAGGACAAGGCTGAGTGGTTATTAAGTGTCTCTCTCATTTTTATACCATTACTTTTCCAACTTCTTTGTTAATACAGATATGATTTCTTAAAAAGAACAGTGAATGTAAGTTTTTTCTTTTTATTTCTCTGTCTGACATACTTTGTAGAAATCTTCTGCAATGAGCTCCAAAAATTGTTTTATGTTTATAGATGGCTTCAGTCTGTCTTATTTCTGTAATCTGTTTTTTTTTTTTTTTTTTAAATGATTATTTTTTATTTATTTTATATTTCCAGTTTTTCACAGTCAGGGATATCACACTTAAAATCATAATTTTGTTTGATCATAACAGAGATCATTTATTGCCTGTAGGCTTCATTGTTTCCTTCAATAGAGTGTCTGAGGCATCATAACATGCCTTGCTAGCAGCTTGTCCGATTCTCTTGTGCTTGTTGCTCGCTGACAGAATTTGTATTGTTGGTGATAAACTGGACAAAATTGTTTTAGCATTAAACTGTGCTCTAAGTACATCTTTCACTTTGAGGACAGCATTTTTCCTTGGCATGTAAGCCCAGTCAATAAGCAATTTTTGTTAATGGAACTGTTTCCTGAAAACGTGCTGTCATATGTTTCCAAAGTCTGCTTGACTGTGGTACCTGTTAACCTTTCTGCACAGGCTCTGTCTTTCCATTATGAGACATCAAAAATTAGTCAAGCTGTTAGTTTTATTTCCCCCAGGTTTAGATCATCTTTCTCAGTTTTAACTTGAATACTTCATTAGATGATCATCACTGAACCTTGTTCTCACCTGGCTGCCTTTGTCTTTTTCACTCCATGTAGACATCTAACTCTTTTTATAGTTCTTTAAACATGTGAATGTCAGTGACATTATCATAAATTCACACTTCAGTGGTCGAAGGTGCATTCTTTATAAACTCTCTGTGCTTTCTGGCCTGTTTGTTTCTCAGTTCTCCTACAGAAAACTTCTATCACCAAAATCTGCCAAAACCATATTCAGCTTTTTGTTCTTCATATGAACTGCATCTTGCTATTGGTGTCTCATAAATTTATAGGTGTATTTTCTTGGTAATAACTGAGAAATGTTTTCTGCGCCTGCTGTCCCAGAAAAGGAAGAAGGGGGTAACCTGTAGTATTTTGTGGACTAAATTTATTCCCTCACTGCTTGTATCCTTTTAGTCATGTGTAATGATTAGCATTCAGGTTAAGCTGGTTAGGCCAAGTCAGCAACACGAAGTATTTTTAACAATATACTTCTTTCATCTGAAGAGCTTTAACAATTTCTAAACATCAACTAATAAGTTCCATCATACTGTGGTTATGAATAAAATCTTAGTAGCATGAGCAGCAATAAAAAGATCCTGCAGTCTCAGGAAGGTAATACTTCTCAAAAGTGTGAATGGTCACACTTTTAGAATCTTCTGGCTGATTAAAAGCTCAGTCACTGACTTTCACTGCTTGGGAAGCCAGCCAACAAAAAAAGGGAAGCTCCATAGTCCTTGATTCTCTGATAGGCTTCTCCAGTCTCAAGCTGATCACTGAAAAGAAGAAAAAGAAGAGAAAAACTTTGAGAATGTGAAAATGTAAGCATACACATTTTGAGAAAAAGTAATTACAAATGTCAAACAAACTATGAGAAAGAAGTGTTTTGAAACCATCACTGTGTTAGAAATAAAATCCTATCTGGAAGACTGCAAAACTAGACAGGAAATTCTGCTGTTGTTAAACAGCAGATAAGGTCCAATGCTCTATGTAGGACTTCAGAAATCTATCAGACTACAAAAAATGACATGTTTAATGTCATTTTAGCTAATGCTAAAATTTTTAAGTAGCGTAATGCTACAAAACCATCAACATAATAAAGAAATTTCAGAAATAATAAAATCAAATATATTGTTTACAAGAAAGTAGCACAGGGATAAATCATAAAATCTTCAGGGAAAACCTAGTCATCCATCATTGCAGATTGATCTTTTTAAAACTGAGTGCATTCTCATGGTTATGTAGTTATGTTTATTTACAAAGCAAAATTTCAATAACATGAAAGAAATTGTTAGAAAATCTTCTTTTTATATTTGTGATGCAGCTGTGTAATTTTTCTCCCCCACTTCTACCAGTAAATCAATTCAGAGTACACTAGAAATGTAAATATTTTTATAGGCTACTAACTCATTTAAAAGAATCAGACATCATGTCTGGAATATTTTAACCTTTAAGGGAAGGAATTTAAAGGAATTATAGAAAAAAAATGCATGCAGCCAAAAAGAGGAAAGTAATGGTGATAATTGACTTTAATTTTATCATGATCAGTTTTTCATCCATTTAAAATATTTATGAAACATAACTGTTTAAAAAACAGTCCCATTAAATGCATACTTCAAAAGTTTAAATTTCAAGGATTTGATTATTTTCTGGTAACAGATTTTAACAATCTAGAGAATGTCATATTGTCAACTCTTTACTATGTAAATGAACTGCAATTAAACAAACCTGAGAAGTTATTTTGGCTGTTACAGTCTGCCCCACTATTAAAAGAAATTTGGACTAATATTGCAATATTACTGGCTTTTTTTTTTTTTTCTTCTTTTTCTTTTTCCCTTCTTGAAACAATTGACTTGAATGCCAGCCAAGAAGAATCAACTACACAAGAGTAATAACATAGCATGAAATGTAACCATGTTTCAACAAGAATCTTGGAGCTTTGCCTAGGAATATAACATGTCAGAGATAGAGAAGATGAACATGTTTTGTAGAGGCAATAATAAAAGACCAACAAGTGCGTATTAGGAGTAGTGAGTGTGATATTCTAGAACAAGCAGAAAAGACTTTGCAAGTGTGTATGTTCCGTGATTTATAGCACATTTAGCAGTACTATCAAAACATCAGTCTCTTTATTCCAGTAGCATTATATGTAAAATGAGATAAGTGGAAATATTCGTGTTTCATCTTTTACTTCTATTCAGGAATGAGGCATGAGGCATGAATATAGGAAATGCGAGTTAGCACAGAATGAAGAATACTAGGGGAGTCCATTTGGTTGTAAGCTCCTTAACAGTCCTTAAACATATTTAGATTTCTTAAGAAGAAAGTGTTTGAATGCCAAGGGAGGATGGCTAGGATGACAAACAACGATCTGTAACATCTTAAACATTGATATATCAGTGAGTTTAAAGATATCTGTATAATTAGGTTTTTATTAGCATTGAAGTCAAACCTATAGATGATTGAATGCAAGTGTGACATTAGAGAGACAGAGCAATTTAGAAAGAAATTGAAAAGATCTTCCTGATAATGCTTATGGTTTGCCATCTGCAAACTGCAGAAGAGAATTTCTAAGCCTTTGAAGAGTTTTGGAAGGAACATCTTAGATCATCAAGCTGAAAATAAACAAGAACATTTTATAGGTATATCACAGTAGATAATAAATCTAAACGAGATATAAACACAGCAAGGCATCCATCTTTTCACAACTCTTTGGGTTTAGAGCTCATGTCAGGGAGTTCATATAAAACGAGTATGACTAAATTAAGAGCAAGTATAAACGTTAGTACTGAGTGGTTTGCAACAGATAAAATTACACAGTAACAGGTTTTTAGAGTTGAGCAATTTTTCAGGCACTTCTGAATTTGTTGCTATGTTTCTGTATATATAGATCGATACATTTATTTTGTAGTGAGCAGCAATGTCTTCATACAGTAAAATGTCTAGAGTAACAACTGAAGTTTACTTTGTTTGCATTTCAATCCATCTCTTTGTAGTAACAGAATTTTTAAACATTTTGTAATCTCTGTCTCCATAGTGACTGAAGCAATCATAAAATGTTTCTTTAGGGAGTATTAAAATATTTTTAACAAAACTAAAATAAGACAGTATTAGAAAGTCAATCAATATGCTTTTCATGGGCCCAGTATCCATAGATTTTAAAAAGAAAGGAGTACCTGAAATCAGGTTATTAAAACTGACAGGGTTTTGTTAATGTTTTTGGTGGAAACAGGATTCCACCCAGCTGTGACTGCCATGAAAGTTGTGCAGTATACATATCATTTCAGAATGTACTATGAAATCTCCACTTATCTGTGGAGGTTTTATAATAAAATATTTCCAAAAGGGTTGATGACTTGCTTGCTTTGACATAAGCTGTTATTAGCAATGGAAAGCTTGTAAAACCTGGTGGGAGGGTTTTACCAGCCGTGAAGGTGATACAAGAATAACTGCTTCAAAGGGTAAAGATTTGTTTCATTAGCGTGATTATCTACTTCAGTTATTCTTGTTTGTAAAATGAATTTCGCCATTGTTTCCACTTTATTTTGTGTGTTTGGCTTCTTACAGTGAAAACTGAGCTGACCAGAGAAAGTCATTTTCACTACAAATAAAATACACAGAGTAGAAAAGAACAAACTGTGGTACCTCTTAAAGATAACGTACTGCTATTTCATGAGTCTTTGGCTTGTCACATGTTAGAATGCTGCTTCAAAGGAGAATGATCCCTATGAATCTCAGAGACTGAGTTCTGAATTTAATTCCTAGAATGAACAGGCTCCTGAAGTATTTCTCATATGCCTTCTGGAGCAAAGAGAGTAGATTAAGAAGGAAATTATTAAAAAATATATATGTTTTTGTCCGTCACCTGTGATTTTTAAACAAAAATATTCACAATTTCATTCAACTATAACAAGAATTTATAAGCTAACTTCTCCTGTTGCTAGAATATAATAACTTGTGCAAGGTAAACCTTTTGTATTTTACTGCTACTACAGCAGAAAGTGTTCTAGAACAGAAAATGTGTTATTGCCCAGATCACTGATAGCATTGCTTCACTAATTATTGCTTCACTGATAGCAGTAGTAGCAGCTTCCAGGGAAAGATATTAACTTCCAATAGATTTAATATGGAGTTTTGCACTTTAGATATGTGAAAATAAGGAAATTTCTTTATTTTATTATGACATGGAATTAAGTGCATAATTGGCCACCATCTCATTAGTAAAATGGCTAAAGGAGGGAAAAATGAAGTAAATGAAGTTCTTTTTTTTTGTAATTTTTTTTTAAATTAAACCAACATTTGATCCCCTTTTTCTGAGCCACTAAACCAAAGACTCATATTTTTAAAGGAAAATAAACAAGCATGCAATTCTAAGTAGGCAGTTCCTGTGACTCCCAGCAGTGATCATCTGACAGATTTCTGTTGTTCTTATTCTATGCCCCAGGGAAGTGTTTTTTTTTTTTTTTTTTTTTTTTTTCTTTTAAGGCTAATGAGCCCTGTTTTTTCCTCTTTGTTATAGTAGTGCTTTGCATTATGTCAGTACAGATTTTTCTTCCTGTTCTAGACTATGGAGAGATAGAGAGAACTACCAATATTAAACTGGAATTGTTACTTTCATATTAAGCTTGATCTTTTTATTCCTTTTGGTGGTAATCACAGACTGGGAAGATTCCTGAACTTGTGTGGATCCTAGTCTTATAAACAGGAATAACGATTCAGTAATATAACTAATATAAAGGATTTATTTCTGTTTGTTAAATCATCATACAAGTTCTACACTAAGTACTGTACTAAATTTCTTAAATGTTATTCCAAAATTTCAGAAAAAGGCTCAAAAATAAGGCCTTAGATTTACCTGCTTTTGACAAACTCATAGCATATGAACTGAGGAAGCTGTCTTTACCTTTAAATTACTGCTAGAAAACAGTAAACTGAGAACATAAAATAGTAAACTGAGAATTTATAGTTTGTTCTGAGAACACATGGAGAACATTCTTTCTTATTTGTTGCTTCTACTTTAGAAAAGCTATATGCAACTCTTTAGCTTGATAATAAATTAAGATCAGACATAACATTTCAGTTGAGAATTCATAGCCCTTAAGTGAATCTATATTTCCAAGTGAATCTATACGTGAATCTATATTTCCAAGTAATTTTCCAAGTAATTACTTGGAAATGAGTGTCTGGGTTGAACCAGATGTTGGCTCATCAGCTGTAACATGGAGAGAAGAAAAAATGCTTCTCTTCTTTATTCACCTTCATAATTTACTTTCTTGCATCCTTCTGATAGTTACTTTTAGTGCTGTAAATTCACTAGCTTTTCAAACTACTGCTGAAAGTCTCATCTACCTAGGGACAATCAAGAAAATTAATCTGAATCGAATTTGGAAATGGATTAATTAAACTACATTAAAACCCTAGGTAAATACACTTCCTCAGAATTAAAATGGCTTTTAGTTAATATTCTTTGGAAGTGAGTTAAGATAAATCAAATTAAGGTCTCTTTAATAATGCTTGACAATGCCCATCCCATATCATCAAAGTAATAAAACTTCCTCACCTAAAATTCAAACCTTTTGTTGCTTTGGGTTGTTTTGCCTGAACAGGTCCAGATGGACAAACTATGCTTCTAATGATTTTCACTACTGTTTACAGCACTTTGCATCTGAAATTATTTGGTTTCAGTAACTAAAATCTGCATTTATATTAGGCTTTTCCCTTTCTCACCTGATGTGAGAGATCTTGCCTTAGACAGAAATACAAAGTGGTTTCTATTTTCCCTTTATTTACTGCTTAAAGTTTATTTTTAAGCAGATTGTGGACTGGCTTATTCTGCTTTCAAAAATAGACCTTATTTCCTATTCTCGGAGTCAATGTTTTTCTGTGGCAAGCAGTTACAAAAAAGTCAGTGTGCTGATTTTTTTGTTTCAGCAGTCTGTTTAGATTCATCAGCATTTCTGAAGCCATCAAATCTTGGTGCTATTTGGATTCAACATTTAGAAGTTGACTTACCTTCCACATTTAACCATGTAGCATCTTCGTATGCTTTCCACAGTATAAGATGAGAAGGTAATTTGTTACTGATGAATGTGTCTGGTAGTTGTCTCAGGTTAGCAGCAGAGTAGTAATGTAGCATGCTTACACATTTACAGAGGCAGGGTATGCCAGCAACTACCAGCCCAGAAGGCAAAGAGAGTTCAATGCTTCCTACAGGCAGATACATGCAGATTGCTATACTCTGGAGGCTCAGGGCTAAAAAAAGAAAATGTGTAGCCTTTGGAGAATATGTGTTACAAAGCGTATCATTTAATGTATTCCTTACTAACAGCAGTAAGCACCCTAGTTTGTTCACTGTGATTAATTCTCTTGTATTTCTTTCTTTCCCACATATGTCTAAATATAGTAACAAAGTGACAAATAGATGGTCTCACTGATTCAATGCTAGTGAGATTCTGTGATATCCATGGATGACTCATTTTTGTTAAGACACAGATTTTAATAGTGAAAACAAGCACAGTGTATAGTATTTCATTATTTCATTATTTTGTATCATGAAAGATTGCAGTAAAACCAATCACAGTAGTCTCTTGTCTTAAAGAAGTAATGATGGGAGAGATGTAAAGTTATGCTTCACAAAGCATGCAATACTGTCAGTACTTTAGGTGTGGTGCTTTGCATCAATCATAGACCCAAGAATGACAGGATGTGGAATAAGCTTGCATTTCTGGAAGTATCACTGCTTTGTTCTTCAGAAACATCACGTTAGTGCTCTGTCATTCACTTTGATCACGTCATGATTTGATTATCAGACCCAAACCATAATGTAAACAAAGAAAAAGATGAAAACAATCAGAAATGCCTTTTTTTTTTTCTTTGTGATTTATTTTTTTTTTAATTGTGTCAGTTAAATTTTGACTTACCACTAGTTTTGTTTTTCCCTCTTTTTCTACAGTTTATTATGCTGACATACATCTTTATGTTGGCCTGGCTTGGCGTTACGGCTTTCACTTCTCTGCCTGTTTACATGTACTTCAATCTGTGGACCATTTGCCGAAATGCCACTTTAGTGGATGGAGCTAATCTCTGCTTGGATCTTCGCCAGTATGGTACGTGCAAGATTTCACAATAGAAAATGTCATGTTGTTTTATTTCCATGTATCTGAAATGATCCGCTTCAATTTTTCCAAAATGCTTGTTTCTACCATTTTACCCACAAATCAAGGCAGTATATCAGTCACTGCATTTTCAGGCCTGATGAATATGAAGAACAATACATATAGTAACTCTCTGTGATGCTACTGGAGGAAGAAAGTGGGGCTACAGGATGAGCTACGGAGTTTAAAAAAAAATTTGCAATATAGGCATTCGTGTGTTTGTGAAGGATGGGGAATTTGGACAAAAGGGGGTTTGGAATCTTAAAAAGTCTGAGAATTCTTGGGGTGGTGATGATAACTCAGTTCTGTTCCGCCACAAGACTGACTTAAGTCTAGATACTCTGGTCTTGATGGTTTCTCAGCCCACAAAGCTTTGTTGAATCTTATTCTTGTCGGACACTTCTGTGAATCTCGTTCCTTTTTTTCCTTCACCTAATATAAATGTGTGGTATGTTTTTAATTGCTCTCAAGATATAAAACTACTGGATTACATAAGAATGAAGGAGTGTGGTTCATGCTGAATATTTCACTTAGCCTGAAACAAAATAGTTCAAAATTATTATTTTCTTGATGTTTTCTTGAGGAATTTTTTAGATTTATTTATATTTGCCTGCCCCCTCCTGCACCCCGATATAACAGGTGAAAAAGTAATTGTCTGCACAGATCTCATCAAAAGTATTTGTACTTCTCTCTGAGCTTTTGTTTTGCTATTTTTTAAAAACTAATTTTATTGAAAATGAACATATGTATACTTACATGTAAAATGTAAGTTCTGTGACTATATCTGTTTCCTATAAATTCAGTGTAAAATTTGCTCATCCCTAACAGAAATAAAAATACCGTATTTCATGATTGACCAGTTACAGCAATTTTTCTTCATGCTTTGATTTTGTACATGGACATTAGCTGAAGTAAGCAGTATAAATTATGTTTATTCTATCTGATAGAAACTGTTATTAAAATAAAGTATGTGTTTGGGTAGTGCTGTTTTTTTTATATAACTTTTGAATGAAGCTTTGTACAAGATCAACGCATCTGAATACAATATACAGCACATTTCCCAACATGAGGGTAGAGAATATTTATGAATATACTGGCATGGTAAGTGTTTACACTGGCTGCAGATTATTTTCTGGTGTTTTGATTATTGTGCTGATTAAAATCTAGAATAAAGGAATAAAGGTGCTTTTTTTTTTTTTATTATTATTATTATTATTGGCCAAGAAATTATTGCCTACATGTTTCCTAATAAGCTTTTACTAAATAGTTGATGTGTTAATTTTATGATGACTGATTTTAGGAAAATTTTATGTTGTTGTTAAATAATTTCTGTATAGGAGCCAGGAATTTGTATTTCTTAGCAACCTACTTCAAAGCCAAGAAAGCTATGCGCTAGGAACACTAAATACCGTGAATATCTATTCCGCTCCAGGTATTGTCACAATTGGAGAGGAAAAGAAGGTTTGCACCACATCAGAAAGTTTTATCAAGATGTGTGACTCTAATGAGGTGAGTAAATGTGATGATGCTTTTGTCAAACCTGTATAGGAAATAACTGATATATATGTCTTCTCACTTTTTATATTCCAGTTCTTCCTAGAACGATAAAAAATTCCCAGTGGAAAATATAGTCATCAAGTACTTCTCCTGCTCTTTTACTATGTACTGGATTTGTTCAGTGTTGTTTGTCCAGCCATTAGTTTTCTAAATATCTTTTTTTTTTTTTTTTTTAAGAATTCCATTGTCATGTATATTTTTACTGTGATGTTTTTGAAAGCTAATGCACTTGCTGCACAATGAAGAGGTCTATATATGGAATCTCTATTTGAAGATCTTGATTACTGTTGTGACAAGAGAATAATGTTTTCAAATGGATTTGACCAAATTTTGCAGTGTGTTAAGATAATAACTCCTCATACATTTTTCTTTGTAGTTTATCCTTTAGGCAAAGGCCTCCCATTTCATTGCAGCAGGGTTTTTTGGTTTTGTTTTTATATGATCAGGATGAAGATAGGACAGACAAAATAATGCCTATATAAAACAAAAGGAGAAATTAAAATCTCAATCCCTCTGAAGTCAGAAGGTGCTTCACTAAATGTTTCACTGGGTCTTACTCTGAATAAATATTCCTAGCATGAAGTTACACAATAAGCCTTCTTTTATACCAAAAGCATCTATGTAACCCTGGCTGTTCAGTCAACAGTCACTATGTTGACTTCTGAGTAAACCAGATCACTGAAATGAAAAAGAGATGTAATTATTTAGTTTGAGATGGGATGGGGAAGGTGGTCAACTTTGATTACTTAAGTAAATTGGTTTCTATTAAAGCACCGTGCACAAATTTTACTGGAAAAATTGGGAGGGAATTAAATCAGTATATGAGGCTAGAAAACTACAATGACTGAACTGTGGCTTTAGTGGATGTCACTGCCACTAAAGAAACTATAGTACTGCAAAAATATTTATTTTTTTTTAAAGTGGCTCTGTTTATTTTTGAATAATATATTCTTAAAATGTTCTATGACATTTTTTCCTTGATATGAGTATTGTAACAACACAGGCATGTGTACAATGTCATGTAGTAATGTCAATCTTTTGGAAAAAGTATTAGCAATCATTATTTATGTAGTAGCAGGAAGGTAGTTATTTGCTCTACATTATTCAGACTTTTTGTTCAGTTTTCGTTTAATGTTACCACCATAAAAGTTCCTTTCTTTGTCCCCCTCTGCAGCTAAACATGACATTCCACTTGTTCATTGTGGCACTTGCTGGAGCTGGAGCAGCAGTCATTGCTATGGTAAGCTTCCCAAAACCACTTATTTCCTTTGTCATCTGAATCACTAATACATTCTGATTATTGCTTAGTATCAGTTACTCAATTTACCTGCTATTAGTATAATATATTTCTGTAATTCAATACTACCTCTTATATTTTATTTTATTTTTTTAATTTATATTGTTGGATTCCCTTTGAAGTAGAATACCATGACTACCTCTTTCAATACAAAACACTGTCAAGTACCTAAGAATTTTTACCTCTCTTTTGTTGTATTCAAACAAGTGTCTGAAACCCTGTGTCTCTCTCATGACCATAATAATATCCTTATATGATCTATACTTTCTGGGTATTCATAGGATTACCATGCTGTTATTTTAAGAGCAGGGTCCTTTTATCTGTAATGTACATGCATGTGAATGTGTCATCTTTTCTTTCAGGACTAATTTCTGCCATTTTATAACAAAGATTGCCTTGGATTTGACAACACTCTTGCCAATGAGAATATTACAGTGAGAAAAAAAGTCTGTGAGCTAGTGCCCTGATTGTTAGAGGACACACAGCCAAAAGCACGACAGACACCAGCAGAGTCAGATCATGCTCCATTTTATTGCCCGAATAGCCTAACTTTTATAGTGAACTTAACAGGGGCGGATAGTGTTTTCACACAAGATTATTGGTCAAAAGCACTCAGACAAACAACTAGAAGAAAACATCCCCACCTGCAAGAAAACAACCCCCCTTGTGATTAGCAGTCAAGAAAACAACCCCCTTGTGATTAGCAGTCACGTAGATCTTGTCCTTGAAGCCAGCTGCTGGTAACAGTATTTTTCTGCATTCCTCAATTGGGTGATGTGGGAATCATTGTCGTGGGAGCTTCTCATAGTTATTCTGGTAGCTTGGTTTGCTCAGCTACAGCAGGCCATAAGATTTTCTAAGGCCTACTCCTGGTTGCTTAAGGCAAGCTCAGATCAAACAATTGTTCCACAGACTCATGTCCACGGCCTGTATGCCAATTCCCAACACCTGAGCAAGAATTACTAGCGCAACAACACATCATCAGTAGGGTAAAACTAACAGTCTTTGTCTGCTTTGTAAGCCCAAACATCAAGATAATTTTAGAGTCGGTACTGTATGGTCTAGGTTGCTACGGTACATGTTGGTACATGGAAGGAAAAAGTACTATTACTCTGCACTGATGCATTTCGTAAGAGAACCTTTAGTGGTGGTGATTGCTGTTCCTATTGCTATTGATATTTTTTCACTGAACCCTAAAGCCATACATTTTTTGTTCTCCCTAGAATTACATGTATAAAAAGAGACAGCCAGAAAATATTCAATGAAGCTAGTATTCCTGTTGCATTACTGATTTTTTTTGGCTTTCCCTGCCGTATTTTCAATGTTACATGACACCCTGAAAACAAAGCAGAGAGAGCTGAAGGAAGAATACATATTTTTAAAAATTTGTTGTTGTGGTTGTTTGTTTCAAATCATAAATAATATGTACAATAGTGTAATGAGTGACTTGGTGAGGCTATTGGCTCTGGGACAGACACGTTCTGCAGCGGAGTGGGGGATCAGACAGGCAGGGCTAACTTTTCCGGGACAGAGCCCACTGGAGGGAGCCGCCAGGACCCGGCAGCCCTCATGAGAGGGTTGAACGAGGCAAGAAGGAGGCGTAGGTGGAGCCAGCAGCGCCCCCTCCCCGGCTGTTCATAAGCTGCCCATAGGGAGCGCGAGTGACCAGCAGCATGGCGACCAGGATGGGCAAACAGGGCGTGGTGTGGCAGAAGGGTGAGGCGCAGCAGTTTGCGCAGGCAGGGTGAGCAGGAAGGGCAAAGCGCTCCCCCCCGCCCATACGAACACCTCCTCTAATGGCGGTCTACTGCTAACTCAGCTGCAGTGGTGTACACCAGGCACAGTGTGCTCTCCAGGAAGTCTGTACACACCCAGACCAACTGCCTGCTCAAAACTGTTGCAGTTCAGGTCTCCGGGTGCAGGGAGTGCCTGAGCCTGTTGCTACCACCTGTGGGGGGCAAAGAGACTGTGTGCGTGAGGTGTGAGCAGGTGGATGACCTGGTCCGCCTCGTGGCAGAACTCAAGGAGGAAGTCGAGAGGTTGAGGGATATCAGGGAGTGTGAGCGGGAGATAGACTGGTGGAGCGACTCCCTGCAGGGCCTCAAGGAGAGGTATCGAGGTGAGACACCCCAAATGGGGGTGGACCCCCTGCCCTGTTGCTGTTGGGCAGAGGCAGGGAGCCTAGGAGTTGAGGAAGAATGGAAACAGGTCCCTGCTCAACATTGCAGGTGATGCCCTCCCCCACCAGCCCCACCTTCCCAGGTGCCCTTACGCAACAGGTTTGAGGCCCTGGAACTTGAGAAGACCAGTAGCTGAGGAAGAGGTAGAAAGTCTTCCCAGGAGGATGCCTACGGTGAGGAAGTAAACTCCACACCTCAGTACTGCCTCCACCAGGACAGAAAGAAGGGTGATTGTTGTGGGTGACTCCCTTCTCAGGGGAACAGAGGGACCTATTTTTTGGCCTGACCCTACCCGTAGGGAAGTCTGCTGCCTCCCTGGGGCCAGGGTCAGGGACATTGCCAGAAAGCTTCCCAACCTGGTTCTCCCCTCTGACTATTATCCTCTTTTAATAGTCCAGGCTGGCAGTGATGACATTGAAAAGAGAAGCCTGAAGACCATCAAATGGGACGTTAGGGGACTGGGACAGTTAGTGGATGGAGCGGGATTACAGGTGGTGTTTTCGTCCATCCCTACGGTGGCAGGGAGGGGTACAGAGAGGACACGGAAAGCCCACCTGATAAAGACATGGCTCAGAGGCTGGTGCCAACACAGAAATTTTGTTTTTTTTGACCATGGGGCGCTTTACTTGGCACCCAGCCTGATGGCCACAGACGGGTCCCTATCTCTAAGGGGAAAACTGATTCTTGGCCAGGAGCTGGCAGGGCTCATTGAGAGGACTTTAAACTAGGTGTGAAGGGGGACGGGGCTGAAACAAGGCTTGTTAGAGCTGTGCCAGGGGTAACAATGGCAAGGCTGGGAGAGAAGGCAGTGGCCCAACTGAAGTGCATCTACACTAATGCACGCAGCATGGGTAACAAACAGGAGGAGCTGGAAGCCATCGTGCGGCAGGCAGGCTACGACTTGGTTGCCATCACAGAAATGTGGTGGGACCACTCTCATGACTGGAGTGCTGCAATGCCTGGCTATAGGCTCTTCAGAAGGGACAGGCAGCATGGAAGGGGTGGTGGTGTGGCTCTCTATATCAGAGAGAGTTTTGATGTCATGGAAGTTGAGGCTGGGAATGATAAGGTTGAGTCCCTATGGGTTAGGATCAGCGGGAAGGCCAACAAGGCTAGCATCCTGGTGGGGGGTCTGTTATAGACTGCGAAATCAGGATGAGGAGACTGATGAGGAGTTCTACAGGCAGCTGACAAAAGTTGTGAAATCATCAGTGCTTTTTCTTGTGGGGGACTTCAACTTCCCAGATATACCCTGGAAGCACAACACAGCCCAGAGAAAGCAGTCTAGGAGGTTTCTGGAGAGTGTGGAAGATAGCTTCCTGACACAGCTGGCACCTCCCTACCAGGGGAGGTGCCCTTCTAGACTATTTCTTCACAAACAGAGAAGGACTGGTGGGAGATGTGGTAGTTGGAAACTGTCTTGGGCAGAGTGACCATGAAATGGTAGAGTTCTCCATTCTTGGAGAAGCCAGGAAGGGGACCAGTAAATCCGCTGTATTGGACTTCTGGAGGGCCGACTTTGAACTGTTCAGGACACTGGTTGGTAGAGTCCCTTGGGAGGCGGTTCTGAAGGGCAGAGGAGTCCAGGAAGGCTGGGCGCTGTTCAAGAAGGAAATCTTAATGGTGCAGGAGTGGTCTGTCCCCACATGCCCAAAGATGAGCTGACGGGGAAGAAGACTGGCCTGGCTGAACAGAGAGTTGTGGCTTGAGCTTAGAAGGAAAAAGAGGGTTTACAATCTTTGGAAAAGAGGGCAGGCCACTCGGGAGGACTATAAGGATGTTATGGGGCAGTGCAGGAACAAAATTAGAAAGGCCAAAGCTCGTCTGGAGCTCAATCTGGTGACTGCCGTCAAAGACAACAAAAAAAATGTTTTTACAATTATATTAATGCAAAATGGAGGACTAAGGAGAATCTCCAGCCTTTATTGGATGCAGCGGGGAACTTAGTTACGAAAGATGAGGAGAAAGCAGAGGTGCTTAATGCCTTCTTTGCCTCAGTCTTTAGCAGCAAAACCAGTTGCTCTCTGGATACACATTACCCTGAAGGGTAATGCTCCCCATCCCCATTCCCTGGTGGAAGGGGATGGGGAGCAGAATGTGGCCCTCACTACCTATGAAGAAATGTTTGGCAGCCTGCTACGGCACTTGGATGTATGCAGGTTGGTGGGGCCGGATGGGATCCACCCGAGGATACTGAGAGAACTCGTGGAGGAGCTGGACAAGCTTCTTTCTATCATTTATCAATGGTCCTGGCTCTTGGGGGAGGTCCCAGTCGAATGGCGGCTAGCAAATGTGACGCCCATCTACAAGAAGGTCCGGAGGGCAGACCTGGGAAACTATAGGCCTGTCAGTTTGACCTCAGTGCCAGGGAAACTCATGGAGCAGATTATCTTGAGTGTCATCATGCAGCACTTACAGGGCAACCAGATGATCAGGCCCAGTCAGCATGGGTTTAGGAAAGGCAGGTCCTGCTTGACGAACCTGATCTCCTTCTATGACAAAGTGACACACTTGCTGGATGAGGGAAAGGCTGTGGATGTGGTCTACCTTGACTTCAGCAAGGCTTTTGACATTATTTCCCACAGCATTCTCCTCAAGAAACTGGCTGCTCGTGGTTTGGACTGGCGTACGCTTCATTGGGTTAAAAACTGGCTGGATAGGTGGGCCCAAAGAGTCGTGGTGAATGGAGTCAAATCCAGCTGGAGGCCGGTCACTAGTGGCATTCCGCAGGGCTCAGTACTGGGGCTGGTCCTCTTTAATATCTTTATCGATGATCTGGATGAGGGGATCGAGTGCACCTCAGTAAGTTCTCAGATGACACCAAGTTAGGTGCGTGTGTTGATCTTCTCAAGGGTAGGAAGGCTCTGCAGGAGGATCTGGATAGGCTGGACCGATGGGCTGAGATCAGCTGTATGAAGTTCAACAAGGCCAAGTGCTGGGTCCTGCACCTGGGGCGCAATAACCCCAAGCAGAGCTACAGGCTGGGAGATGAGTGGTTGGAAAGCTGCCAGGCGGAGAAGGACCTGGGAGTATTGGTGGATAGTCAGCTGAATGTGAGCCAGCAGTGTGCTCAGGTGGCCAAGAAGGCCAATGGCATCCTGGCTTGCATAAGAAGCAGTGTGGCCAGCAGGGCTAGGGAAGTGATTGTCCCCCTCTACTCGGCTCTGGTGAGGCCGCACCTCGAGTACTGTGTTCAGTTTTGGGCCCCTCGCTACAAGAAGGACATGGAGGTGCTTGAAAGAGTCCAGAGAAGGGCGACCAAGCTGGTGAGGGATCTGGAGAACAAGTCCTACGAGGAGTGACTGAGGGAGCTGGGTTTGTTCAGCCTGGAGAAAAGGAGGCTCAGGGGCAACCTTATCACTCTTTATAAGTACATTAGAGGCTGTAGAGAGGTGGGGGTCGGTCTATTCTCCCATGTGCCTGGTGACAGTTGTGCCAGGGGTGTTTTAGGTTGGATATTAGGAAGAACTTCTTTACTGAGAGGGTTGTGAGGCATTGGAATGGGCTGCCCAGGGAAGTGGTGGAGTCACCATCCCTGGAGGTCTTTAAAAGATGTTTAGATGTTGAACTTAGCGTCATGGTTTAGTGGAGGACTTGTTAGTGTTATGTCAGAGGTTGGACTCGATGATCTTGAGGTCTCTTCCAACCTAGATAATTCTGTGATTCTGTAATAGTGCTTTATACTAATAATTTCATCAAGTTTCCTAAATCTGTTTTTTTTTTTTTTTTTTTCTGCTTCCAGCTGAAGAAAATGAAGACTAAATAGTAATGATTGTAATATATATATTAGTATTATGAAAACATGTCCAAGAAAATATTATTTCTCTGGTGCTGCATTATTGTTTTGAACTTTATTCACTAGTAATTATTAAATGCTAATTTGTTCAGATAACAATTATGTATTTCAGATAAGATTTTTGAATCAGTTCAGATACCAAAAGATTTTCAGTGAAAACGAACTGAATATACCTTCCTTCAATAGAAACAAGTTTAGTATGTACATTGAGCCATGTAAGTTCAAATACATGATACTTTCAATAAAGCTTTAAAAAAGCTCACAGTACCATATCAAAAATACCTTAGATGTGCTACACCAAGCACTGATCCACTACGAATTCATTTTGATGGCTCCCATCTATTATCATATTTTTAAGGGTTACCCCTATCCAAATATGCTTTTTATTGGATTCTGTGACTGCACAGAGCAAGCATGATAACACTGATGATTTCAACAGAAATACAAGTTAAGAAGAAGAAATATAAGTTAAGGACATAAGTGCTAGTAAAGTTCAAATGCTAGTAAAGTTCAAATACTGATAAATGCTTGTTTAGCAAGATTTATGTCTTTTTACCCTTCGTTATGTTTGAAGCTGTGTTGTAAGTATTTTTATTTGTTCATGAATTTGTTACCTTGTTTTTGACGCTCAAAGTAAAGACTAGCACATTCTACTTTTCAATGGTCATAATTTTAAAACAAGACCGCTTCTATAGATTGGGCAGTGTGCTTCACCCTCTATGGTAGCCGAAAGACGGGACAAAACAAAAGGGAGAGCTCAGAATCTAGTTGGACAAGCAGGTATTAACAGGTTCCCTTTCTTTAAGGGAAGTTTAATTTCTCAAAAGAAGTAATTTAGGGCAGTGTCCTGGTTTCAGCTGCGACAGAATTAATTTCCTTCCTAGTAGCTTATATGATGTTGTGTTTTGGATTTTTGATTAAAATAGTGGTGATGACACACTAGTGGTTTTAGTTATTGCACAGCAGTGCTTGCACAAAGCCAAGGCCTTTCCAGCTCATCATGCTGCCCTGCCAGCACCAGGAACTGGAAGGAGATGCAGCCAGGGCAGCTGGCCCCAGCTGCCCAAAGTGATGTCCCACACCATGTGGTGGCATGCTCAGCAATAACAGCTGGAGATGTTAGCAGGGGGGCTGCTCTTGCTCAGTGGACTGGCTGAGCATTGGTCAGCAGGTGGTGAGAAATTGCACTGTGCATCATTTCTTTCTTTTTAAAAAATATTTAAAAAATAAAATATTAATTAAAATTAAAATTAATTAAAAATAAAATATATAATGAAATTATTATTATTATTATTATTATTATTATTATTATTATTATTATTATTATTATTATTATTATTATTATTGCTTTCATTTCTTTTTCTTTAAGCTATTCTCACCTCAACCCATGGTTATTATCCTCCCTTTCCCCACAGTTCTCTTCCCCCTCTATCTGGAGGGGAGTGAGCAAATGGCTGCCCACCAGTCTAAATCACAACAAGCAGCTGAATGTATTTTGTGTCCTAAATGCCTCATATAGCAAGGAGAAAGATCCTGTGCTCAAATCAGCAGAAGGTGTCAACAGGTGGCTAGGGTAAGGAACAAAGTGTGCAGAGGTCATTTAAGTCACTGGAGAAACAAAGTCCTTCCCTGTATGTGCTATTGCAAAAATAAACACGAATATATTAAGTTGATGAAGTTAGTTTAGTGTCTTTGTATATATTCACAAAAGTAGCAAGTCTCCATGTCTGTGAATTTTAATGAGATTTCTTAACAGAAAATTGAAATTAAAATACCTGTCCTTTACAAAAGGAAAGCGCGTGAATTTATTGCAACTTGAAAATATTTCTTACAGACATTTTCTTTAAACAAGAACAGCCCATCTGACTGAAGTAGTAAGCATTTTGTATCTGTTATCAACCAGCAGTAATACTGCACCATCTATGAAACTGCTGAATAACTGAAATGGTAAAATCACCATTTTATGTCTTTTAAATGACATTTGGTCATTACATTGATATACTTCACTCTATCACCAGTTCTGGAGACATAGACGTCATAAAATTTACCAAAGAAATCAGTTTGCTCATACACATTAAGACCATCTATCAGCAAGATACTTTTCATTAGTCTGTATTTTTAAAATACAACATATTAGAAAATGCTTATTGCAAAAACAACCAAAAAATTGTTAGAATTTGCAAAGACATTTAGTTATAAGTAACAATTTTTGCATAGCTATTACTTTAAACCTTTTTGGTCTCAGGTTTGTATAGGAATGTTTATTTATTTATTTATTTATTTTTTTGGACAGTTAATTGGAGACCTGTTTAGTCTCCAAGAGAGAATGCTATTTTAGGTTCAAAAAGAGAATTGGTCTATAAATTAGTTGAAGTATGGAAAAATTCATACTTTCAAGATTATATGGCAGGGGAAACTTGATTTTGCAGAGAAGGAAAATGTCAAATATTTTATTTTGAAAAATTATCATTCTTAGACTTCAGCAGGACATGAAAAAATCCTTAAAAGTGTTCTTTATGTTGTAGGTGCTATATGTGAGTCTTAAGCACAGAAAAGTTAGTCAGGATTTTGAACTATACTAAATTTGGGTTATGTATGATTATGAACATTACTATTTTTACTTGTGTCTGAATAGAAATAACAGGATACACAAATGATCATTGAAGTAATGCATATTAGTTTTATTGTTCTCAATGTTGTGCCAGATAGAAACCAGACGGTTTAGAGTTGTTTAAACGTAAAAACTGCCATCCCAAAGGGTTGCTTGGCTATCAAGTATCCCACCTGTGATATACTACACCACTACACCAAAACTGAATTATAACATATACATTTTTCCTTCTCAAGGAAGGGAAAGTTTGTATCTGAGCAGTATTCTTCTGCCTAAAATTCCACATAAACTGAGTTTAGTTATGTCCTCTAGAGGTTCTCTGAAGAGGTGATCAATTATCCTGAAAAAAGAAGCAGGGAAATGTATAAGTGGGCTAGTTCCTCCCCTCCAGGTGTAACTGTGTTCTTTTGAAAGATATTAACTGCAGGTAAGGGGAAAAGAAGTTCTTCAGACTTTTGCCCTGCTGAGGAAAGGAAGAAACAAAGCAAAACAAAAACCCAAGCCAACCCAACGCAACCCTAAAAAAAAAAAAAAAAAGGAAAAAAAAAAAAAGGAAAAACACAAACAAACCCTTCCTAGACTGGGTGCAAATTCTACAGATTTGAAAAGTTGAAGCATACCTTATCTTCAGGAAGAAGTCTAAGCAGGAACATTTCATAGAGTATGGAAGGACCCTGCGTTGTCTTTTGTATGTCTGTAATTGAACATCCCGAGGCAGAGTGTGGAAGCTGCCCTGCTTCAATTTGAATAAGCCTTGACAGGGCCCCGCTAGCTTCAGGCTAGTCAGGTCAGGGAAGTGTGAAATGCAATTAGACAGCCACTTAGAGATGACCTCCTTTGTGTGATAATGTTATCTAGGAACTTGGTGTTAAATAAAAAAAAAAAAAAAAAAAAAAAAAAAAAAAGTGGTGGGGTTCTTTAATATATAGGTAATTATATCATAAATATGTATTTGAGATTGTCATTATTATATAGGCTAAGATAGTTGTTTCCAACAACTCCAACAAAATGGGAGTTTTGATCAATGGTCAATGTACTTTCAATGTACTTGTGTTTTTTTTTTTTTTTTATTTTATTTTTTTAAGAAAAATGCCAAGTGAAAATACAAGACATTAGTTTTAAATTTGACTCATACTGGGATATTACCAAATATTTTGAGTCTACAAGAATTTTTCCCCACATGGGGCCTACATGCCGTTTTCATCATAATCTTAAGCTGCAAAGTTTTCTGGTTTATATATTTTAAAAAGTCAGGACGATGTAAGTGCACTGCTCAGATACCCTCCACTTCTAGAATTCTCATCTGTGTACTTAGATGTTATTTTTGAGAGGTTCATATTTTATTTTCAGTTGAAATCTTGCCCTCAAAAAAATAGCATCTGTTTTCATCCGTTGCAAATTGTAATTCTCTGAGAATACGAAATGATTAGGGTTACCAGCCTGTTTCTTTGAGTTTTGGAATTTTGTCAAGAGTTTTACTGGGGAGGGAGGAGGGGAAGTAGCAGTGGGTAAGGTAAGGACTTCATTCATCTTAATGGGGATTTGACAACAGTGTCTCTCGTTTGATTTAGAACCCAGATACTAGTCATGGTGATAACTTTTGCAATAGTTCAATAGTTTAGCTTGATACAAAGCATTTCTTTTTCCTGTGCACTAAATGATGACCAGAAATACAGCGTACACTACCATCTCCAGCACTTGCACTATTGTCACGTTTTGCTGCTTGTATTGTTCTATAGATATTAAGAAGCTTTGAAGGATACACAGAAATACTGATATGTGTACCTTTTTTTTTTCTTTTTTTTTTTTTTTTTTTTTTTTCCCTAGAGGACAGATTCTCTGAACAGTTGTTTCTATTTTATGACACTGCAACTCAGATCATTTTCCTCAGATAGGTGTCAAATGAAGAACAGGAGAGCAGCTTGCTGCTCAAACAGATAGCTGGAGTAGATTTAAACTGTAGATTTAAACTGTAGACAGCCACAGCTGTGAAGACTAAGAAAACTACAAAAGGGACTGAATGCAGATAGCTTCTGAAGGAGAAACATCAAAAAAAGTATTTTTGGCAGCAGTTCCTTGGAGACCACAGCTTCAGCCTTTTTAGTGACTTTGTGTTAGAATTTTTCACTCATTTGTTTATTAATTGCCACTGTTCAAAAGACTGGACATCATCAGGTCATTAAGCTCTGACATCCATACTGTGTGATTTTTAAAACAACTAAGCTCCATCTCAAAAGGAATTGGCTATTTTACATCCTCTATTTGTAATGGAAAACAAGAGCACAATGTAGTTTTTCTACTGCTAAAACACCTTTCACTAACTCTCAGATTAAATTTACTCAAAGCTGAGTGAAAACATTTATTGATGTGACATAATTGCCAATATCCTTTAACTGGTGTTTAATCCTGAAAAGTATTCATAGACATCCTGTCCTCCCTGTTTGCTAGTATAAATAAACCAAGATTTTCGTGAATATATCATTGTAGCTCATCTAGTGATTTGTGATGGCTGCAAGCAAGTCAGATCCAATCTCCAATACCCACTATAAGAAGGGGAAGTTTTCCCTTTCTTTTCAGATCTTTTTGTATTTAGTTTTTGGATGGAACACTTGGAAAACTCCCCGTAAAAATAAATAAATACATAAATAAATAAAGGTTGATGAAATAACTAGAGCTATAGGTGGAAGAAAGAAATTGTGGCTAAATGGAAAGGCAATGCTAACTTTAAGAAAAATGCAGATATCTCCATAATTATATTGGTTATGTAGTCATAAGGCTGCAGGGTATCTATGGCAAGTTTCAGTCTTAAGCAACTGCTTTAACAAATAGTAATTAAGTAGGTAAAGCTCTGAAAGAAATTACCAGAATGCATTTTTCCACATAGATTTACAGACTTACTAAGTTGGTGAAATTTGTTGAATTTCAATTCTTTTAAATTTTTACACTCATTGCTACCAACTGCTAGTCACACTAACAGTAACTCAGCTATGAGCTAAGTAATTAACATTGATTATTTGAGCATTGATTATTTGAGCATTGATTAAATGAGCTAAGATTAACAAACCTCAGGGTTGAACTTTGTGTCATATTGCTGTACTAGTAGGTCTTGACTTAGCAATGCCTCCCTTCTGATAAAATCCCAAACTCGATCCTCTAGTTTTTGAAGCATGAACATGTATTCTGACTAAGTTTGTTGGTGCCTAACTCCATGTTACCTTTCTTACAGGTCCATTATCTCATGGTCTTGTCTGCCAACTGGGCCTATGTGAAAGATGCTTGCAGAATGCAAAAATATGAGGATATTAAGTCAAAGGAAGAGCAAGAGCTTCATGATATTCATTCTACTCGCTCTAAAGAGAGGCTCAATGCTTACACATAAAAGAAACATTCTCTTACTTTCTAACATGTGAATGCTTTGTTGTTTAACTAAAGGTCATTCAACCATTTTAAAAACAATTGAAAGTGCTTCTCACAAAAGATAGTCTGGGTGACATATCACCCATATACAATTCTTGGTTGTCTAGCACTTGGTTTCTTAATTAGTTCTTACTTTGTGTGACCATTCTCTACCACAGAGCTCCTAAATAGCCTTTCCTGAATCCTTTTAAGCTAATTAGTACTGCTAGATGAAGGATACTAAACTACTGTCAAATACAAATATGTGTTTGATTTTTTTAATCACTTTGTATGTGTTATGCATAACACCTTTTGCATTGTTTCTTATATGTTTTTGAAAAAAAAAAAGATAGCTTTTTATACTTTTTAGTTTTGAGTTCAATAACTACTTTAACTACAGGTATACTTCAAAGGGACCATTGTACATGATGTACAATATATAAAGAAAACACTAATGACTTTCCTTTATATTTGGAAATCTTGCCAGGTGGACCCTGATCAACGTGAATGAAGGTCCTAAGAAAGTTTTAAACAATCAAAGGTGCAATTTCTAAATTTGTAATAGTGGGTAAAAAATTGAAAAAAAAAGGAAAAAGACAAAAAAAAAGAAAAAAAAAAGAAAAAAGTGCTTCTTATCTTTGTTAACATGGTATTATTATTGATGTTTTTAAAGAATATTCTCTTGTTCCAAGTTCCATGGGTGATAATTCCTGTTTGTATTGTGAGCATGCAGACCGTGGTGCTAACAATGCATGGCCACTTGCCTTTTGAAGGAATTCAATACCACGGTTACCTGTTAAAGAGTTATGTTATATAGACAATTGTTAATTAAGTGATATAGTTATCCATAGTTTTTTACAGAATGATCTCTCTTTAATTAATTCAATGATGGTTATGCTAAATTGGAGCTGTTCATGTGATGATGTGAGAAATTACTGCTTAGCTACATTTATGAAAGTAATATATCAAAAATACAGTGACCGTAGGAGTCAGAAGTCTTTTTACCTGCTTTAAAAATTTAAATGGATTGCACCTGTCTGAACTGTACAAGATATATTAAAGAATACTTCCATAAATGTTACAGCTTGGCTTCTAGCTTTCCTACACATATTTGTTTACCTGTATTATGTTAAAGTAAGGTGAAAGACCACTACAGAGCTTATTATTTGAAAGTGTAGTAATATATTTGAACATTTATTTTGATAGGAAAATGGTATCAGAAAGATAGGTCATCTTAATTTGAAAGAATTACCTGTATCAAAAACGAAACAAAAACCCCTATTTAAACAAAATCTGTATTATTGGACCAAATTTGGTGGATTTTTTTTTTATTATTTTTTTTTATTTTTTGGCCTATTTCTAATGCTACAAGAATGCTGTAAAGTGTCTTTTAAAGTGATGTAGCCTGACAAGACATTTTTGTCAGTGTTAAAAATCTTAGGTAGTTTTGTGCACTTATTGGACCATTGTGAATTCTCTCTCAGTGTAAGTGCATTTCTAATAAAATTTCTTGAGTAAAACTCTTCTTTGTACTATTACTAGTCATGCATCATCAGTAATTTTTAACAATTCTTGTAGTAAGTGGAGGGTAATACTATAGTTATTTGTGGCATGATAATGCAATAAGTAGTATTAGTTGATTGATTTTTTTTTCTTTTTTTTATTATATATTTCTTCTTTTTTTTTCTTTTTTTTTTTTTTTTTGTCAACTGGGGTCAACAGTTTTCTGATAATGTGCAGTACCAGTATTACAGTTCTGCAAAAAATATTAGGAACCTCTCTTTTGGATTCTATATTGTAGTGTTTCAGTTTTGTGTCTTAAAACGTTTGTGCTGATTTTTAAAACTATGTCTTTTAAATTCATGTAATGATGTTAATGCTTTTGGCTCTTCTCTGGTATTAGAGTTTGTATTTTCACAAAGAATGCTTTGTAGCAGGCATTACAATTAATCTGTTTTGTACATAAATGTGCCAACAGCTTGATGGTGGCGTTTTTGAAATGTAGAACAAAGTGCTTGCAAAAATGTAATAAACACACTTGTGTACTTTGTGTACTTATTAATTGTTCGTGTTGTGTAATTTTTTTCTTTGCCTATACTTACCGAATCACTGTAAGCAGAAGTGGAAGAAGCCAGTTCCTTCTGTTGCCCTTGCTATAGTGGAACAGTATTCTCAGTTGTATATATTTTTTGTACAGTCCACTTTCAGATGTTGCAGGATATAGATCCTCTGGCAGAAATTATGAGAGCAAAAAATAAAATTAGAAAAAATAATCTGGAGATGTTGCATGTGTTATAGAACATGTCTCTGTCAAATTTATGATTAAAAAAATAATAATTTCAATGGAAGAAAATCCAAAACCAAGAGTGATATTTTCATACCTTTCTTGACTCTAAATTCTCTCTGGACTGTACCTCTGTCTAATCACATACAGTAAAAGTAAAATATGCAACTTTCCCATGATGTGAAATTCAGTTATAGGTAATATGGGTACTTCATTAAAATTCCTGACCGTTCCCAATGTGTAAATTTCTTCAAATGTCTTAAAGAACATTTAGGATCAGAAATTATATATACTAAGAATAAGAGAGTAAATATATGTATATATAAAAGAGCAGAATACCATAGTCTAGGAAGAGTAAGGTTGCACGGGCATACTTGTTGTAATTTTAACCTGTCAGTCATGAGAAGTGCACAAGATTGGCATTACTGAGGTCTCATTTGGAACAGCTTACAAGAAGTTGGTCTGGCATCAACATGGAGAGTACTGAAGATACTGGTACCTGGAAGTTACAGTGGCTAATACTTTATAACCTTGATAACAATTCTGCATTACTTGCATGCATGTAATGTAATTTAAATGGTTAAGAAAATGTTGTCTCTGTCTGTGTCAATTAACATGATAACAAGGAAAAGTAATTATGATATAAATCCCAAATGTGTTTACTTCTCATTAAACTAGCTGTTATTTAGCTCTTTTTGTGCTCTTGATGAGAGCGTGTTCCATAATAGCAATTTTTCATCAGTAGCACAGGCCAAGGAAGCAGCAGAGCTTCCCATAACAAAGCACATCAGTCATAACTGATTCACTTCAAAGTGTACACATATTTGTTTTATTCCAAACTCTTTTCTGCTTCCTGGCAGCTAAGGCTAACTTATCTTGTGGTAGGTTTCGTGGATCTTGATTTCTATAGACACTTCTGTGCTTAGTCAAACTGTGACTATTGTGCTTTTCAGAAATGAGGAAATCAATTGTAGATGTTTGGTACAGTAATATTTTATTTGATTTATTATATTTTATTTGCTGCAGAAAAGGATGCACTTCAATGAAGGCTCCAGTTTAAGAATTTCCCAACCCTAGGTCCTCAGTTTCTTATTTTCATCATAGTTTGCCATTAGTGTTATTAGTACCATCGCTAATCAATTATTAACATACTAGCACTATTGATTATTAGCACTATTGATGGATAATCAATAGTGCTAATAGCATGTTAAAAAATAGATGCAAAAACTGCTTGAGTTACAAAACCTTCCCACCTGTTTATCTCTATCCCTATCACCTTCCCTTCCCTTCCCTTCCCTTCCCTTCCCTTCCCTTCCCTTCCCTTCCCTTCCCTTCCCTTCCCTTCCCTTCCCTTCCCTTCCCTTCCCTTCCCTTCCCTTCCCTTCCCTTCCCTTCCCTTCCCTTCCCTTCCCTTCCCTTCCCTTAGAAGGGAAGAATACCTTCCAAGGTATTTTATATATCAACAGGATCATATCAGTGTTTCTGTTTTCAGCGAAGTCACAGAAATCTACATCATCATGATTTTGGCAATGATGAAATTCACCGCAGATGCAGGGATGAATGTCCATAACAAGCATGGAGAGAATGGTGATTTTTAAGCCAGCCTTACAATGTATCATGTAGTTTGTCTATATAGTTAAAAACAAGAGACACTGAAATTTGCTAATTTCATGTTAGCAAAAATAGAAATGATGAATGACTCCCCACCCCCTCAAAAAAAAAAAAAAAAGGCAAAAAGAAAAGAAACAAACAAACAAAAAAACACAAGCAAAACAAAAACAAAAACAAAGAAAACCTCTAGCCTTATCCCACAGATTTGAATGTACATATTTATCCTTAAAAGATATAATGCATATTTATCCTTAAAAGAACAGATGGCTGAGAGAAACCTGTAGCTGCAAGTTGTAGTTTTAATTGTCACAGTAGGACCAAGTAGCTGGTGGTGTGGCCATGGTTTCCCCTGTGGTGTGCTCTTGGTTTTCCTTCCCAGCATGAATAATGTGATGGCATAGCAGATGTGTTGCATGTGCAGCAACATGAAACAAGCAGGTAGAGCTTGTGTCATTTAAAGCAGATCAGTGCATGATGCAGAAGAGGGCTACTACTGCACAGACATAATCCTGCTCCCACTGTGGCAAGGGTCCATTTTATGAACAGACATGAATAAAGTCAGAATTTCAGGGTCAGCAGTCTGGGAAGTCTGTTTTTTATATCATTTGCTGAAAAACAAATATTAGGATTTTCGCAGTGTAATAGTTAAAAGTTAAGTGATTACGTATTCATATAATTTACATAGATACACAATACATTGTCTGATAAATTATGTCTGTTTGATTTGTTTTTAGTATGCAATTAACCAGTGGTCAGTTATCAGTTTGTTTGTTTGTTTTTTTCATTTTTTTCTAGAAACTACAGCAAAAAATGGGTAAAATTAATGGGTACCTGAATAAATCAGGTACCTGAGAAAATAAAGCATTTTTTTTTTTTTTTTTTTTTTTTTTATTATAAATTGAAGTCTATTAACAAACCTATTGGAGTCCCTTGAAGATGTCAGCAACCATGTGGATTTCAACAGTCTGATTAATTCCCAATTTATTTAAACATCATTTTCACATGGTTTCTTGTCAAAAGTATTTTAATATTAATTATCCATAGGAAAGTTCTCATACATGTTAAAAAAAAATTAAATGTTAACAGGTAATAAATCAGACAGTTCTTAAATGAGAGGAAGGTTATTTCTGGACTTCAGTTTCTGGATTCATCATTGAGGATTGTTATTCCTGCAGCTGCATGGACACATTCCTCCCTCTCAGAAGGAGTATTCATTTCTGTTTTACAATGATGTTTGTTTTGGACTTCTCAGTCTTTTAGGTAGCGTGGTTCTCTTTTCGTAGTTCCTAGTTTGAATTTGTCTTATCTTTATCATTCTTGATCTCTTTGTGTTATGGGTGGTGAGCAGCAACCAGTTTCATCACTGAAGACCCGCCGTTTCTATTGCCATAGAAAATTCAGTGATAAAGTGAACTTTTTTTCTTATTAAAAATAGCATTTACTCTATTATAATCATCAGATATTTGTGCAAATGATATGATCATCTATAAAAATAATAGCAGCTTTGGCTCTCTGTGGGTCTATTCAGCTTGATTTGATTTTTTGATTTCTGCTAACAGCAGGCCTCTAGACCTTCATCCTTCATGCTTTTTTTTTTTTTCTTTTTTCTTTTTTCTTTTTTATTTTTTTTCCCATTTAGCTCTTCCAAACCACCTGACAGTTATGTTAAGCATGCCACTACTTAGGATTTCTCCCAGAATTTAATGTGTATGTGCATGAGCAAAATTTTTTTTTTCTGTCTTAATTTAACCAGCTAAATGCTGTTCTTCCCCTTCCCTCACAGTCTCTGGGGGGTAACCCTGGGTGCTGGAACTTCATGCTTACTTGCGTCCAGTCCTTTTCCTGGTAGCTCCTTCACCAAACCATCACTGTCCTCAGGCAAACCATTGCTGTGCCTGTCTGTCACCTTCATTTGTGCAAGTAAGGTCTGCCCCAGGTACCTGAAAATGGTATCAAGACTGATGTTACCCGACTGAGCAAATGTGAAGCTGTGCCCAGTTAAGACCCTGCCATAATTATTCATCATATTTTTTTCCTGAATGTTCTTATCCTGACTGTTTAGATTTGGGGAATATGCTCAGTATGGTAAGGTTGTTACCCTGTGAATGCTATGGAGAACCTGTTAACTAAGGAGAAAAAGCTGAGCCTCTTAAAGGAATTTCTATTGTCCTTCAGTATTCTTAAGGTAAAAACATGGGAAAGTCAGGAAGGAGGGGAATAGAGAAACCTTAGGTACTATACAAATCTGTGCTATGCAATAATTTTCAAACAGTACTCAAGATTTATTGTTGCTTTTCTTTCTAACATTATTAGGTCATTATTAGGTATGATTTTGTTTGATTTGAAAATAGATTATTTTCATAAAACTGGGTGGAGAGTTACACTGGGACAAAGCAACTGATAATCAAAACAACAAAACTTTTTTTCATGAAAAAAAATACGCTAGTTGAAAGTAACAACGTGAGTTTATACCACAAGATATAAGATACAATATAGTGATATATTAAGTGACAATTAAGTGAATAGTAGTAGATATTCATTGTTTTATCTCAGAAAAATACTTATATAAAAGGCAAAAAAAAAAAAAAAAAGAAGAAAATCTCCCCGTTTAAAATACAGAACTGGATAACAGTGTTCAGGAATTACACACATTGTAATGTTTTGATAAATTGTGTAGGAGATGATATTTTTGCATTTTAACAATAAATACACAGATTCATACATCCATTTCTATTTCCTTTCATTAAAATAGAATAGAGAACCATATGCATCGAAGGAGCCATCAAACTTCGTGAAAGTCATCTCCTCTTACCTAAATTTCTTTGTGTTTCATGGAGAGGTTTTTATCTGTGTTAATCTCTTTACAGGGTTTAGTTCTTGATAAACAACTCTACTCAGCTCCTGGACTAGGATATGGGCCAGATCTGTAAAACAGGTATTTATGAATAGACATGCAGACAGTTTGATTGTTTATGGTCCAGAACTTGAGACTGTGTGCAAATAAAATGTTGCAGTAAAATTATTGTTAAATTCAGCAGTATAGATTTTCCCAGGAGGTTTAACTCCACAGTCATCCATTCTTTGTAGTCATGCTCTTTCTTAAAAAAATAATGAATTATTTTTCCTAAAATAATTTTTCCTAAAAAATAATGAATAAATAAATAAATTATAGAGAGTCTTCTGAGTGAAAACAAATTTGTTTTCAGAAAAAAATACACAAAAAATACATAACCTCATATTACAAATCATTTTGTATGTTTAAATGTTTTGAAGATTATTCTTCTTCATTATGAAGCAAAGACCATGTTCAACCAGAATAAAAGACTATATTGCCTTGAAAATATGATGTCAGAAATCTCATTTTCCTGCAAGAAGGTATCTTCCCTTATTTTATATTTTTCATTTTGACAGTTGCAGTTCTGATTTCATATACTGACCTGATTTAATTTATTCTAGGTTGTAGGGAGACTTTTTCAGTGGGATTCCATTTGTTTGATACTGAAGTTTCTCATCATTTAAAACCATTTTTGATTATTTTTGAAATAGATTTTTTTTTTCTACATGAAATTTTTGAAAAATCAAGAATCTCAGGTCTATTTCTTTCAAGGAATTTGTTCTGAGAAATCTAACTAAATGTGCTTACCATTTCCTTTTAAAGCATTACAATTTTCAGGTGTCCGAAGTTCAAAGTGAATCTTTCACCTAAATGATTTAATTTACACAAAAGCAGATGCAATCAAGTAAAAGTACAGTGGCAGTACAGAAATTCTAGACAGTTTGTTCTGAGCTACATGTCAGTGTTTGGTGCAGCTGGCTTGTGTATGCTGTTTAAACAACCTTCCTATGAAATTCAGGCAGTTTCTCCCTTGATGATCACTCTGTTTGATGTAAGTTAAATAACCATCAATTAATTCCTTAAAAGCAGTAAAAATGTTATGGAATTCATATATTTATTTTTTTGTCCTTATGACAGATGAGTGTTCCAGTAAAAGCAATAAAAGACACTATTGTAGGTAAAGTCTTTGATCTTCATGCTTATTCAATACTAAATTTACATATGATTTACATAAAAAAAGCAGCACAAGGAGATTATCCATGCAAGGTAATATTTTGCAACTTAATGATAATGAGGAGGCTAAATGGGAGACTGTTAAATTTCAATAAAATTTGTAAAATACTGACATCTGGTGGAAGAAAACACCTAAAGCAGAAAGCTGTGTTTAGTTGAAGATTTAGTCACTTTCAGAGTATGACTTGGAATAATGACTTTCAGTAGATTATTCTAATCTATTCCTTTTCTAGTTCTGTATATTTGGAATTTGGAATAACTGTCAAAACAGTATTTCTTTCTACAAGTATATAGGTAGAATTATCCTTAAGTCTTAGTCATAATTGGTAAATTTTCAGGAAATGAATTATAAAAGAGTTTCAGTGGTGAACTTCACTTCTTGTCATTTCTTATTATTCTACTTTTTTTTAATTATTATTTTTTAGCAATTTTTTTCCCACCTACTTTAAAAATAACAATTGTTAATAGTTATTGTTGCAGGAAAATTATCTGAAAATAAAAAAGTATTAATTTATATGTGTGTTTTTTTTTTTTTTTCTTTTTTTCTAAATATTGCAGGTAAATTTTATAAAAAACGGTATTTATGATAATTACTTATGTTAGCTGATGGGAAGCAAGGATGCTAGCTTTTGAAAAATTATTTTATCACTTTCTGGAATAAACATACATTTACTTTAAATCAATGTGTGGCACTATCCACTATTTTATCTAACCCTATTTTCTATTAAAACAACAATCAAAAATCTAGACTCACTTGAAGCAGTGGGTGTGGTTGGTTCACAAGTGATGGGATTGTGACATCCCATGAGAAAACTCTGCTTCATAAGAATTGCAGTAAGTGGTGTTACCTTCACAGACATGGAAGTTAATTACATGTTACCTCGACAGCTAGGTAGTCAAACAGTTGTTCAAAAACAAGTTGAGTTATAACTAGAACCTTAAACATTAAGGGGACTAGACCAGATGATGCCTATGGTCATTTTGGATGCCCTAGGCTCTCTCTTCTGGTCTTCAGCTGCCACTCTAGATAGGGTTTCAGACAGGATATATCTTCCACCTGTTAGCACTGTGAAGGGTATCAGTTATGCTAAAACATGCGCAATGACACTAAGTTACTAGATTTAGGTAATTGACTCTTACATCTTTTGATCCCCAGTGTTTTGGCTCTGGCTTCTCAGCACAGGAAAGGCTGTAGAGCCAACCTTGCTGCTGCTGTCTCTGGCTCAGCCCTCTAGTCTGGGCTCTTCGTCAAGACAACAAAAGCAAACCCATCTGTGGCTCTTCCAGCTCTCACAGGATCCCAGGCAGAGGAACAGCGTGTACATACATTGCATATATAGCACTGCTCTTGATAGAACATTTCCCCTTAACAGATGATTAAAGTACAGATATGAAGTAATAAAATTTTCATTAGTGGTTATGACTATTACAAATATGAACAAAATTAATTACTAAAATAATAATTGAGGGTTATTAATAAAGGGTTGCTCTTTAGGGCAGATGAGAACCTTAACCCTTCATGGTCTGGTACCTTTGTAAAGGCATACTTAGTGACTGAAATGGAAAATTTTAATTAAATTTAATATCAAGAAAAAATACTAAAAAACAACAACAAAAACAACAAACACATGAATTCAGTTCACCTATGTTATTTTCAAGTAAAGGGAAGCTTTTCAGAAATTAAATCATCATCAGAATAACATTTTGGAAAGAGGAGAAAAACCTTTGCAAATAAAATAAATAATTTAGCGGAATGTCTTGCCAAACATGTAATTTTCTTAGCTTTTCCCTAGTTCAGTTTAACAGTGAATAGTTACTTCCAGGAAGAAACTTCTAGGCTAGAACAAAAATATTGTTTGAAATTATTCAAATGTATTGCTATTAAGTGAGATAAGAGTGGGATTCAGATCCACAATATGACAACTACATGCATCCTTATGCATGGGGGTCTGGATGTGCTCTATTTAGTGCCTAAGTTCCCATCTATCATGTGGAGTCTATTAAGCAGTTCAGAACAGTGAAAGATAATGCCCAGGAATTTGCCAGTTGTAACACTGCAAGTTCCATCAGCTATTGATATTACTCAATTCAATTGCCTAACCATAGGTATTTATTGAGGAGTTCTAGGATATCCCACTTGGCCTCCAGTTGCCAGTGCAGAAAGGCATAAGCTTTCTGCAGGTTTTGTGCCAAATCTGTTGAGACAACTGCCAGCCCTATGCATATTCTAAGGCATCATCTCATATACATATGTTTAGATGCTGAGTTGAGCCTAAGATCTAACTGGCTTCTAATCTCTAAATGAGATCTTAAAATTTTGCTTATATACGAACACCTAAATTTAGGTGTATAAGCATTCTAATACTTCAGAATTTTCCAGAGGTAGGAGCGTTATTTGGAGACTAAATGCTTGATCAAAAACTACAGAGACAAAGGAGTAGTAAGGGGTTTCATTTATTTATTTATTTATTTATTTATTAATGTTAAGTATTTTCTTATAGCAAGCCCAGCCTAAGCCAAGAAACACACAACCTTATGTATTTGAGCTAGTTTAACTAGAACACGGTAACCAAGAAAACTTGGGATACAGGTCTCCTCTCTCCATCTAGGTGGAGTTTGATGTACAGCACATTATCCCATTATCTGCCTGCATGTTAGAACCAGGTCTGCTATACTGTTTGCTTCCTTTTGCACACAAATCCTAAATATAAGAGGTAATATCTTAGTGATATGCCTGGAGCTGTTTTCCCTCTCAGAAGTCCTATTTCACCAGACTCAGGCATACATTCTTCCAGCAAATGTGATGGGGCTGTATTTTTAAGGTTTTATAATGAAGCCTAAAGGCCAGAACTGAAAGGAAAAGTTACACTATGAAATAAACACAAGTCCAAAGATAAACTCCTTAACATAATTTTCATGCACAGAGCACAGGGAAGAGGAGTTTTCCTGAGAGCAGCACATGGCAATTCATACAAGCAAAAAGAAAGAGGCAAAAAGGCTGAAGTTTAGGTACCTTATATTAGAGAAAAGAAGTTATTGGAATAGGAGCACATGAAGCAGAGCAGTAGGACTGCAGTACAGAATTTGGATCTGTATAGTTTAAGCAGAAAAGATAGCTAGGGAGAGAAATCAGTGAATGTGAGATGAGAAGGAATCCTGCCTGGGTTCCTGAACCCTGGATTTCCTTTCTGAAGTTTGTTAGACATAGGCTTCTTGGCAAACATTTTATCTTAAAGGTAATTAAAAACTGGCTGCAAAGAAAGTCAGCCTTCTATGTACAGGATAAGGCACCAGAATAAAGGACTACATAAACTTAAATGGCAAAATATCTCCAGTTGGATTTCTAGTTAAAGTGGAAATGTTGGCAGAGTTTAAAGCATGTTAGCTGTGAAAGTCTGACATTAATGTCATAAAAAATGTGTGAAACATCTTCCTGCTCTCCTCTCAATGTTACTTCTGTCAGTCTCTGTTGAGGGATTTCTTGAAACAGCAAAAATCCCATGGCTTGCTGTAGCTGAGCAAACCAAGCTACCAGGGCAACTATGAGAAGTTCCCATGACAGTGTTCCCACATCGCCCAATTGAGGAATTCAGGAAAATATTGTTACCAGTAGCTGGCCTCAAGGACAAGGTCTATGTGACTGCTAATCACAAGGGGGTTGTTTTCTTGCAGGTGGGGTTGTTTTCTTGTAGCTGTTTGTCTGAGTGCTTTTGACCAATAATCTTGTGTGAAACACTGTCCACCCCTGTTAAGTTCTCTATAAAAGTTAGGCTATTCGGGCAATAAAATGGAGCATGATCTGACTCTACTGTGTGTCTGTCGTGCTTTCGACCGTGCTTCCTGCAACAAGTCTCTGTAGTCTGGAAAGAGACCTGGAACTGAGCTTAAATGCAGATAAAGGGACTGTCAGCACTTAATTTTAAAATATACTTATCTGAGCTTTTTTTTTTTTTTTTTCTTTTTTTTTTTTTTTCCCCTCTGGTTCATTGCACTTTCCACATGTTAATACTTATGCTGATGGTGACAGTATCTCTCCTTAGCTGCCACATAACCACCAGTGCTTCCATACGTGATGCGTGATGTTGATGTTTTGATGATTTGTGTAGGCCTATGCCAGAGAGAGACAGGAGCTGGTGGAAAGCAAACAATTCTGATGAATTGGGGTAGATGAATTGATGTGCAAATTAAATGAGGGAAAAATGGGAAAATGGCAAATGGGTATTGCTACTAGGATAAAGAGGATGTGTTTAAAAACCAAAACAAACCAAAACAAACAAACAAAAAAAAACAATGGAAAGACAAGACAAAATGAAAGATGGCAGGGTAAAAAAAACTAAAGGCCTTAAAGGGATGAAAATGAATCAGAAATTGATGCAGTGTAGCAGGGAGCCTTGAGAATAAACACAGAGCAGGGACAAGTCATGCCAGGAAGAAGGGATGGAGTGGATAGCCAAGGAGGTGATAATCACATTCTAATAGGAGACTGGAGGGCAGAGCTGAATGAGTGGGAGATGGGGGTGGGGGGTACAACACATGGAAGAAGAAGTTTAGATGAGATGTGAAACTATTTAGCAGTGTTTGTAGATCCCAGATACAAGTCCTGAGAGAAAAAAGCTGTGGACAATTTACAAGTAAGAAATAAAGAGTTCATTTTTAGAGATAATAAGTATCCCTTGACAGTACGACGTCTGGGAATATCTAAAAGAAATACAAAGCTAAAAGAAAGCTGAAAGATCTAGGACTCTGTGAATCACTGCAAAGTGACTCAGTCATTGACACCATGTAAGAGGATCACATAGAAGTGGTGAATGGAATGAAATAAGAATTTCAAATTTATTTATAAGACCAGAATTATAACAAGCAGCAAAAGGTTTTATATTGTGTTGGGTCTGTCTGAGCTGGAGTCACCTTTTCCCTGCAGCAGCCCACACAGTGCTGTGCTCTGCCCTCGTAGCTGGAACAGCATTGATATCACTCCAGTGTTGTGTCTATTGCTGCATAGTGCTGGCACAGCATCAGGACTCCTTCCAAGCCCCCAAGAGCCAGCAGGCTGGGGGTGGGCAAGTGATGGAGAGGGGACATTGCCAGGGCAGCTGACCTAAACCAACCAAAGGGATAACACCTGATGTCACACTCAGCAATAAAAAGGGGGGCTCTCATAGGGGAGGGGGCTGTTCCTCCTGAACAACCACGATGCGTTTTGAGGTCCTGCTTCCCAAGACGTGGCCAAACATCGCTTGTTGATGGGAAGTAGAGAATATTTTTTTCCCTTCTCTCTGTGTTTCTGTGTGGACTTACTGTTTCTTTTGTTTCTTTTTCTCCCCATTCCCTTTCCCTTTAATTAAACCTTTCACATCTCAAACCTTGAGTTCTCTGTGTTGTATTTTCTCCCTCTTCCTCTTTGAGGAGAGGGGGAGTGAGAGAGTAGTTGTGGTGGAGCTTGGCTCCTTTACCTGAGTAAAACCACCACATATATGTGGAATTTCTTTGTTGTGTTCTAGAAAAGATGGGTAGAGTATTAAGAATTTATACAGTTTATAATTAGAGCAAATAAAACAAGCAAGTTCTTTCCTTAAGAATGCAAATTTACTTGATACTATTGTTTAATCAGTCTCCTGTAGTTTGCATTTTTACCCCATGACTTTAGAAATTGAAAAAGTCTTATAGAGACTGAGTATTCACATTTCCAAAACCTACTAATGTACCACTGAACACTAAGGGCTATGCAGACTGTCTGATTAGGCTGGTACCACTTGCTAATTACTTTTCTTTACAAAAATAGTGGTCATAATGGAAAAGATTAGCCCAACAAAACCAAGGAAATTAAAAATAGTGCAAATGCCTGCTTTCAGGTTCAGAAGGTGTTATATTTTCACATTACCAGCAAGATATATCCTTTATGGCAAATGAATTTGCTTACAACACTGCCCAGGCAGGACAATCTGATCTCCCAAGAAACACACAGCTTGTCCAGCTTTCAAAAAGCTTATCCAGTTATTGTTGTTGTTGTTGTTGTTATTATTATTATTATTATTATTAATATATTTTTTGGCTATTTTCAAAACCTTCTAAATTCACTTGAGAAATTTCTGTGATAAGAGGTGAAAGACAAGGCAGCACAAATATTTTTCTTCTAATATCTGCTTGTTTTGTTATCTAATCATTCTAGTTGTCCTAATCTGACTCTCTATTTCATGTTTTTATAATTATTTGGGGTGATAAGAATCGTATGTTCCCTGACTGGAATATTTCATTCAAATGGTGGGATTCTCTGACTAATGTAGGTGGTAAAGTGTCCACAGCTTTTCTTGTTATCTAGTCTTATCTCCTAGTTTCCTTCTGTTTGCTGCATCTTTTACACAAGTTTCCAGCTCTCAGGAATGCTTTTTTTTTTTTTTTTTTTTTTTTTTTTTTTTTTTAATCCTATATTTGTTTAGCAATAAGCACAAAACACAAAAATATGCTGGCCTGAGAATGCTACATGATAGCAAACAAAGTTATGAAAGATTGCTTAGTGTCATACAGGTTTTTCTGGCCCATCCTTTAATGGTTTACTCAAATTAGCTGGAGGATACTAAAATAAGTGGAGGGAAGTGTCTGTCAGAACTTAGTAAAATGCAGAAATATTACTGTGTGTGTAAATGAAATGAATATGTTGAGAAAGAGAGAAAACCCTAAAAGTGTATTGATTTCTGTATTGTGTGAACACATCCTTTTGTATTTTTATTACCTTCTATTTCTGAAACTGAAATGTTTTGTTAATTCGATAAATTATTTTGCTGTGCCTCACATGAATGAGAATTGTGGTGGTTTTACTGTTCTAGGCAGCTAAACACCACAACTGCACTCTCACTCCCCCTCCCTAGATGAAGAGGGGAAGAAGTAAAGAACTCATAGGTTGAGATAAGGATAGTTTAATTAAGTTCTATTACAAAAACAAAACAAACAAACAAACATCCATAAGAGTTCTAGTACAGAAACCAAAAACCCAAACAAGGTTGATTACTGGCATTCTGATGCAATGCAGGACTACTGCTGCCCTAAGCTTCTAAAGTTCTTTTTGTCATCAGGCCTGCACCCAACACCATTTGTCAAGCTTTGAGACACATTGAAACACATCAATTAAAAATTTAATTTCCTTATTCAAAAATATTAATTAAAACATCCTGCAGGAAGCCAGTTTATATGTTTTGCACTTAAGATTGCATTCTGATTGAGGTGAAAGCTGAATTTACACATTGAAAATCTGGTTGCTTCTTTTATTTATTTTATTTTATTTATTTATTTTTAATGATAGCAAAGAACTGAATGCAGTGATCCCTTTAGGGATGCAGGGATCTCTCTAGGTCTCCTTTTCTGCCTTCATTTCCAATATCAGAGGAAAAGCGCATTTTCAGTGCCAGAAGAGAAACAGGAGATGAGGATTTTACAGGGGAACTGTCAGTTAAACAAGTTTTACACAGCTGTTCTCTTATCTTCAGATCAAGGTAAGTTTTTTGTTGTTTTTTTTTGTTATTTTTTTTTAATATAATTTATCCATGTCTCTTTCCACTTAAATGAGATACTCAGTGCTTCACTGAATTGTTTTGAGTATGGATAGGATTAATGCTCAGAAATATAGTGGTATTTTGCAACATCCTATGATATCTATTCACTACATTTCAACTCTTAGTAGCTGTGTCTCAGATTTAGCTTTCCATTCAATAATGTGGGTATGAATTTTGATCTGCTGTCATCTCCCCTCCTCACCTCTTATCCCCTCGTTTGGTGATTTTGGTGATGAGCTTAGGCTCATCTAACTAAGAATTCACTTTTGGATCTGTAAAGTCCATAATAGGACAAATTTAAGAGGATTTATTTGAATATACTAAATATTACAGATAAATTATTGACATGGTTTAGATCATGTCAAGAAATTCATTTTTATACTAAAAATAGTGTATGCAGAAGATTTCCACAAGGTGGGGATGAAGTGATGTTTCTTATCAAGGTTTGCTTTTTACAGGATTCAGGTTATAGTTTGTACTCTGCAAAATTTATGGAATAGATATTTCAATTCAATCAGGGATTCAAATAAAATAGTCATGAAAACGCTATCTTTTCAAAGTGAGGTATAATATATGACAGACTTCTTTTAATAACTTGAATAACTTAATCCTAAGGGTTAGTAAGCATGGGTCAATACTTTCTACTTTGTTAGACTTAAAACTGATCTTATGCTTCCTTTGTCTAATGTTATATTACCCTAGATTTAAATTCTAACTTTCTAGTTTTCTAATTATGGAAAAACATGTTGCCTTATAAATTCATCTTGTAATGCTGAATCCAAATAAGAATGGCTGTTGCAGAATAATATGAGAGAAAATTAAATGCAAAACAAACAAACAAACAAAACCAAAAAAAAAAAAAAAAACACCAACATGTTAATCAGAACTAAGGAAATTATGAACTCAGTATAATAGGAATAAAAGATTTTACATATTCATGGTTTAATGAATTCTCTTACTAGAATGTTGTGCCTAGTTATTACATTTGTGTAGTAATCTTATTTCAAAAGGGACACAAAAGATTTCAGAGCGGGTCCACTTACATGTTTGAAAGAGACTTTAAAAGCTTTTGTTTATTAAAGAGTAAGATAAGCATTGGCTTGATCAAGAGATAGATGTAATTATACAGGAAGTAGAAAATGCATGGTATTAGGACCCAAGCCCTAATAAATCTTGTTAATTTAACTATGTGCTGTATTTACACACCATCTAGACATGGAAGAAATACTGAATATGCCTCAATCAAGTAAAGAAGAGGCTTGCATACATTTGCTTGCTTGCAAGCTAAGCACACGTACATCCAATTTCAATGATTTCTACATAACCATGCCAGGTTATATCAGGGCCCAATACCCTCTGCTGTGATTCTGTTAGATTTTCCACACATGGAGGGATTAATGCTTTAATACTCAATTTACTTAATCAAAGTTGTTTGACTCCACAAAGGATTTTGAATTAGCAGAATACAGCAATGTATTGAAAACACAGTACAAGCACAATATAGAAATTGTATCACAATAAAAGCTTGTTTTCTATTACCAATCTCTGCTCACTGTCACAACACTAGACATCCTGATCAGTTGGGAGGAATACATAGGTTGAAGACAGGTCAAGCCCCTAGTCTTCTTCTAAGTTAATTTTGTTGGTTGCTCAGTTCTTATTCACTTTGTTGGGCTGAGACACTTATATGTTTCTCCCTTGCTAGCCTGCCTATCTCATGAAGACACTCACACCTATTTTTTTTTTTTTTAACACAGGGAAGGCCATATACACACCCAGTTGATCCATTCAACTGGTACAGACATTTATCTAAAACGAAGGCCACACACTAGTCCTCTTTTTTTGCTAAGGGAAGTAATTGTAGTCACTCCCTGTGTTCTTCCATGAAATTCATGAGCACATCACCTGTGCCAGCTTACTCGAGGCTTCTTCTATTTGTTAAAACCAGTTCTGAGTTCATTATTTCAGCTCTTGATGCTACTAACCTGCTGTGTTTCTGTTCACAGATCTCAGCTACCTAGCTAAAAAGATCTCAGCTACCTCAGCTAAAATCTAAAAACAAACAAACACACACACACACACACAAAATGTTTTGATGTTCTCTGTCTTTTATTTCTTCCTGTCTTGCTACTTGGTGGTAACTTAGCCAAGTAATGGAGGGAGCAAGAAATTAACAGAGAAAAGGCAACCTGGATTCTTAAGCAGACCTGGATTCTTAAGGTTTCCAAACCTTGATTAATGAAATAAAGTAATTTAAATAAGATGTGAGTTTGACTTCAGACTCAGAGTCTCCAAGTTGAGGACTACCTTGGGAAGAATACAAACCTATTGGCTAAATTTATTTGCTCCTGGGTCAGCTCTAATTTTGACTTCTCAGAAGGTCAGAGTGTTTTGACAGCTAAACTCTGCCTGACTGTTGCCATCCACTATTTTGCAGTAGGACATCAGAATAGGTAAGAAGTGTACTGACTGGTGTGTGTACTGGTGACCAATTAACCAGACACCCAGCATCCTGGATCTGAGCTATGGATCCTAAATCAAGGACATTTCATTTCCTACATCTATTTCCTCATCTAATTATGAGCCTGTATTATCATGTCTCTATCATGCCATTTCTACTGGTTTTATGCTTCTTATCTGGATGCTAAGAAGATACTCAAATTCCAGTCAAAACCAGCACCACGTTTAATTAAGGCCATATAGATACACATATTACATTTGTTTTTATATACTTTTCCATGTAACACTGCATGTGTCCATTGCATACTTCCATAAGTTTTGGGGCCAATAAATATCCTGCTCATTAGTGTTATTGAAGCTGTTTATAAATTACATACTCAAGACTGAATCAATAACATGGCTCCAGTAAAAAGTACACGCATTTTTCAGGCCTTGTTTTAGCTTACATGCTCGCTTTTGAAAGTATTGCTCTTGATCCTCTGAAACATGGTCTATATTGGAGAATTTCTATTACTAAAAAGATACGTTATTATACAATCTCAGCAATTCTTACCCTTCAGTGTAGATGGCAGAGTACTTTTATTAACAGTAAGACAAACACATTAATTAAAGCTATTTAATTGCACACATAACTTAATAAAACTTTTATTAGCTCGTAGCACTTCCATTAACTCTATTGGTTCATTAACTTTGATACAACAGAGAAGTGCAATTTAGTTGTAAGCAAGAAAGTAATAAAAGGATAGTTCGCGCACTACAGGACAATTTACAGAAGCAATAAAGTTTAATGTTATTCAATTTTTCTTTTAAAGGTTCACTTTAGATTATGATATCAAACATCTGGGTAGTGAAGAGGGGCCATTCTGTCCTAGTATGGCATTTATAGTTTGCGCTCAAAAGATTAGAAGGAACATATAGAAAATAAACAGTTTCCCATAGGTGATGTGGTTCTGGGGCAGTGATATTTTGAACCTCTGCAGAAGCCTAGATTGTCCCATCAATGAAATATTGAAATGAGTTGAATAGGACTTGGATAGGACATCCATTACAATGAACAGATACAAGACTGCTTTAAAAGGACTTGCCTGTTTTAAGGCTGGAGAGAGGACCTGAATTCTAGAATATAGGGAGGCCTCCTAGGGAGAATATAATGATTTTGAAAATAACAGAAATTTCTGTTTTGTAAGAAATCTTGTCAAGGGTTGAAACAGAGTTCAAGCTGTGTTCTGTTTATGATTTTAGGATTATACATGATTCTATCTAACTAAAATTAAAAACCAAAAAAACAAAAAAAAAACAAAAAAACAAAAATAAAAAATCTAATGTGAACAAACGTTAGAAATGCAGAAATGGGCTCTATTTTTCTGTCTTCTCAGGTAAGTGCTGTAGAGGTGTCTAAGGTCATCATGCTTAGGCCTGTGACTCTCATATTCCTGGCTGCACTTCTGCTGCACTTCTGTCTAGATTCAACAGGAAGCACAGAAAGAATGCTTTAATGCTTTCCACTGTAGAAATGACTTGGTGGCTAGGATAATCCCATTGTTTTATCTTTTTATTTTTTTCTCTCTCTCCTTTTTTTTTTTTTTTTTTTTTTTTTTTTAATTCTTAGTGAGGAAAAGGTTGATAAGATATAGTGAAATGCAATTTGTCTTGGAGTTTGTGTACATGATGCTAGTCACCCTCTCTAACAGTGACAATAATCCAATTCCATGCTCTTTCCCGGCTCCTCATTCCTGTTATTCTTGACTGCAATGGATCCCAAACCACACCTTCATCTAAATCTCTCTTATAACTTTTATCACGTCACCATCACTGTACTGGCTCCCTTGGTCCTGTTCTGGTGTCCTGAGCGGGGACCTAAGTCCAGAACTGTCTGCGTTTTTTAGCCAGACCTTGTGAGAAGCATGTCTGGGAGAGACATGAGCTTCTGATGAGTTGATTGATGTTACCTGCCAGTCTACAGCCAGTAACAATCTATTGTCCAGCAACCCAAAACATATGCACAATTGCTGTCAAGACCTGCCTGTGATTGTTTATGTCTAGAGGTGGGTTGCACATGTCTAGTTTGCAAAATTTGCATTAGGCTCTTCTGCAAATGTGGCCTTTTTCTGCCTAATCAGGCAATTTGAAATGAATTTCTTGCTGTATGTCAGTGTACCAAGCATGCATATTGGTTCATTTTCCTTAGGGAACTGAGGTGTGACACTGTTCATTTCCTGAATTTCAAAGTGCCTGAGGCAACTGGATTCCTACCTCTGCCAAGAAAGTGGCACCTTCTGGCATATACAGTAGCAGAATTTCAGGTGTTTTGGTGAAGGGTGCCAGCGGATATCTAAGGCATCTCCCAGTGTAGAGTTGGACAAAATTGCTCTACTCTCATTCTGTTTTGGATGTTAGTTTACATAAATGAACAAGCAATACTGTAATTGTAATCTGCTGTAAAAAGATCTGTGTGCGCCTTCTCATTTCTTGACTTATGGGCTACCATATTTTAGCAATAATAAATTGAGAAAACTAAGTTAACTGCATGGCCACTATGCTTTTCTCAAATTATTAGCAAGTGAATTTTTGTGGAAAAAAATGCAATTGTCACTGAAATTGTTCACTTGAAAGTTAGAAGCCACTGAAGATATAGAAATGGAGTGAAATATGTATGAGGAGTCAGATAAATTTCTCATCAGAAAACATAGTCATACAAATGTCAACATTCAGTCTATATCTCTAGGTTAAAACATAAACCAACATATTTATTGCAATTCATATATGCAGAAAGGAAAGTGAATGAGAATGGATACCTGATCAAATATCTGAGGACTGTCAGAAAACTAAAAAGTGCAAACAGCTGAAGAGCATAGCAGTCGTATATCTCAAAACACAGAAAGAATAAAATGGAGGAACTTTCCAAAGATTGTGCAAGGCATTATTTTTGTCCCAACTTTGTAAATCACTCTCTCATGTTCAGTTTCCATTTATCTACAATTCTTTTAAAAATGTTGCAGGTTTAAACTCATCTATCAGCTATCTCAGTCAGCCATCACTCACTCAGTGTAGTGCCACTTTCACAGAAGGTGGTTTATGTGAAAAGTTAATTAGTCTTAAAAAGTTAAAAGTTAATTAGTCACTGTTAGAAAAATTGGAGAGCTGGAATGGTTGCTCATGAATTAGATGGACCAGGACCTGCTGTCATAGGCAGATGGTTTGTACAGACTCTTTGCCAAGTTTTACTTTTTTTTTTTTTTTAATATTATTATTATTATTATTTATGCAAGGAAGATTTCTAGGAAATTCAGTTGAAATTTTCACCATATAAAACACTGCAATATTAGCTTAAAGTAGCCACAAGATGTCATTGTGGTACTGCTCAGATAAACCCTGTTAGGGCTGTAAAAATCATATATCTTAACGAAAGTTAGAAAGCAAAGCTAGTTTGCTCTTCCATAAACTCATCTAAAATAATATATATATGTGTATATATATATAAAGACTTATGTTATCATGTATTTAAAAACATACTTTGGAATACTTTGATATATTTATTTTTTTCTAACCACTTTGGAATACAGAAAATCTAAATACTCAAGTTCTGTATATCAGCATTTCAAGACTGTTAGCCTTCTTTAAGGCATTCATGGATAGAGTAAAAACAGCTTTGGATGAGATGAAACAAATGATAATATGAGGAAAACCAACAAATAATAAAAAAAAAAATTAAAAGAAAACAATAAGAAAATTAATGAAATTCTACAAATGCTTAGGAGTGTTAAATCATTTTTTCAATATGGTCTTCAATCTTAATTATCCCTTCTAGAAGGAATCCTGATCTTAGAAAAATAAGATTTTTTTTAATATTGTACACAGTTCTTGAAAACAGAAATTTATATCCCTCATGAATTTGAGGATGTAATAAAGATATTTTTTTATGACTGGTTCATGATTTTTATTTTTATTTTCTCCAATATATAAATATTAGAAATTTAATGGATATTACCAAAATTATTTTCTGGTACAATAAGCTATAATTTTCAGACCTGGCTGCTTTTAGTTGAATTCTCAAGATCAAGATAATTATGAGCCAGAAGACTTACAGAGAAGCTTAGGCATGATAGATTTTGAATAGGTCATAATATAAGTTAGATGATGCAATATTTAAATTAAACTATTAGCCATTTTGTCAGTTGGAAAAATTCCAAGAAACAGTCCTTTGGAATGTTAGGTGTATTGGCCAAAGATTCACACTAAATGGCAAATTACATACTAAAATGGCAACAAGTATGGCTTACTTAATCTTGCACCTTGCAGAAAGTAAGGTACACTGTTCCTTGAGTCAGGAAGGTACCTTCACTCTTCAGAGGTTCGTAATTCTTAGCCATTTCTGGAGGTTAGTGTCCTCCAAAGTATTATATGAAGTTCTCTGTTGAGAAGTGAAATGTAATTAATGCTGGAGAGAAAGAAAGAAAAAAAGATCTCTTTTTATCTCTTTTATATACTTACAAGGGCTGTACTTAATATGTATACTTAAAGAAGAAATATTGGCAACACACTGATCTCAGTGACCTGTGCTCAACATCAACACCTAGAACTGAGATACATAGAACAGCGATTTCTCTGGTGAAGTTGCAATATTGTTCTACTAAGAATTTTGACTCTATGAGAAATTATGACATTTCAAAATGTCTTACTCAACAATGAAAAATTCAATCACTCCTATTAAAAAATGAATGCAGTGTAAAGGTGCCTTTTTGTTCTGGTATCACAGATGTTTCTGATCTAATTAAGGTTTTTATTTAATAAGGTTTAAACACCCTGGAGCTGGTGTTTTTTCTAAGTCAGTCCATGTTTATTCATGAGTCACATGGGCTGAATAGAAGCTATTGCTCAGTCTTGCAATTGGCAATATTGAATGCCAGTTCACATTTTGTAATCTGACTCCCAATACAATGATTGGGAAATATTCAGAGGTGCCTTTATTTTGAAAAATAAGGCTTTTTTTTTTTTTTTTTGATTAAATAATTGTACATTTGCTCAACATCTCTTAGCCATTTTATGAACTTCAAACAGGATTAGTTTGTCTATGTGAAAAATAAATGTTACTGTGAAAGGAAAAATGCAAGTAATGTTTTTTGTTACATACAATAACACAATTTCCTTGGATTTCCTAGGATTAAGATATGGTTACTGTTTCTTCCTGAAAAAAAAAAAAAAAGTTATCAAAAAAGTGACAAATGGTTTTAGCATTAAATAAAGAATATCTCTGATTCCAGTATAATGTGTTTTTTTGGAGCAAACATTTTGCAAGAGCTAATTATTTTTATGTGTGCCAAACCTCACTTTTTTGTTTAACTTACAGTAATCTGGAAACAAACAAACAAACAAACAAAATATATATAAAGAATGTGGATCAAAGCTATAGCCATAGGGCACTTAATAAAAATGTACAGCTAGTATGCAAAATACATAAATATATTTATTATTGTGTCAAACAGAAAGTATCAATTGAATATTTTTATTAAATTTTCTTAGACATCTTTTAGGCTTCAGAGGAAAAATTGATTCTTATCTACTTTACTTTTTGTTGTTAAAATTTTATCTAAATTTATCAACAGAATGTTTGTGGGAACACAGACGAGGTCTTAGAGAAAAATCTTTGCTAAGTTTTGGACTAGGTGATAAGGACTTGTAAATCTATGCATGTTCATAATATATTAGATAGAAGAATAATGAGCCCTCAGCAGACAGTAGTAATTTTACAGAAGATTATTCAGTAAAAATATCTGAGAAAACTATATGGGGAAGAATGTTCAAACATCAAAGGGTCTATTGTCATGGTAGGAACTCCTGTTGCTAAGATGATGAGATACACAATGGTGGTGGACACTCCTGTTGTGCCAGCTGAGATATTTAAAGCAGTGGTGTTGAGAGAATTGCTGTGATGACAGACTGCCTCAGCATAATGCTCTTCACTAGAAAAACATGCAACGAATGATAAGGCAGATGATATCTTTCAATATCTTCTTCAGAATATCTTTCAATGTGAAGGCAATAGTCATAAAGCTTAATAATAATTCATAGGATGGAACAGGGAAAGGAAATTATGAGAAAAAGGCTTTCTGAGGACCTGAACTACTGGTAAAGTAAGTAGTGCAAGTAAAGGAGATGGACTTTTCCTGTTTGTTGTGAAAATCTGTGCATGAGGTCATGTGATCATCAACATTGGAAGAAAGAGAACAAAACTTTTCTGTGTGAAATAATATGGCAAATGATTCTGACTGGTCATCCATTCATGGGATAAATAATGTTAATTGTTGGGGAATCTTCACAGAATCACAGAATTTTCTAGGTTGGAAGAGACCTCAAGGTCATCGAGTCCAACCTCCAACCTAACGCTAACAGCCCTCCACTAAACCATATCCCTAAGCTCTACATCTAAGCGTCTTTTGAAGACTTCCAGGGATGGTGACTCCACCACTTCCCTGGGCAGCCTGTTCCAGTGCCTCACAACCCTTTCAGTGAAGAAGTTCTTCCTAACATCTAACCTAAAACTCCCCTGGCTCAACTTAAGCCCATTCCCCCTCGTCCTGTCACCAGGCACGTGGGAGAACAGGCCAACCCCCACCTCGCTACAGCCTCCCTTGAGGTACCTAAAAAGAGCGATAAGGTCACCCCTGAGCCTCCTCTTCTCCAGGCTGAACAAGCCCAGCTCCCTCAGCCGCTCCTCGTAGGACTTGTTCTCCAGGCCCCTCACCAGCTTTGTCGCCCTTCTCTGCACCCGCTCAAGCACCTCGATGTCCTTCTTGTAGCGAGGGGCCCAAAACTGAACACAGTACTCGAGGTGCGGCCTCACCAGAGCTGAGTACAGGGGGACGATCACCTCCCTAGCCCTGCTGGTCACGCTGTTCCTGATACAAGCCAGGATGCCGTTGGCCTTCTTGGCCACCTGAGCACACTGCTGGCTCATATCCAGCCGACTATCCACCATCACTCCCAGGTCCTTCTCTGCCTGGCAGCTTTCCAACCATTCCTCTCCCAGCCTGTAGCTCTGCTTGGGGTTATTGCGCCCCAGGTGCAAGACCCGGCACTTGGCCTTGTTAAACTTCATGCAGTTGACCTCAGCCCATCGGTGCAGTCATCTTGATAATGACTTTCAGCTACCAACATGAGGATATTCTTGAGTATGGAAGGAACCAGGGGGACAGCTACTGACAAGCTCAGTTTTGTTGAAAATGTAGCAAATAGTGCTCAGTTACATCAAATGAATCTTCTGCTCATCAGGAAATTTCAAACTTTTTTCTGCTACAAAATCAAACAATTTCTCCTGTCCTTCCTGTTCTGTTCCCAACAGAATGGAAATTCTGATATTCTGTCTGCTGTAATCAGAAATTGCTGCTCAGGCAAGGAAGACCAGCTTGGATGTATTATGCTGCAGTGAACTTGCAAAATAATTGAAATCCGTATCCATGAACTGGGAATCTAGAATATTTATTCATATTCACCCTCCTTCTGATTTGACTTAATTTGACACAAAATCTATATGGCATAGTGGGGTCTATGTACTGTATCAATTCATTATGTTTTGTCACTAAATATTAATTTTTCATGGGTACTACTGACATCTAAATTTTTTGTTTTTGTTTTCTCTATCATTATTTAACTAAAATAATTCATATTGCACTTACCTGAAGCAAATTTCAACCCGGAATATTTCATCTTCTTTCCTTTTGTGCATATTTTGCTTCCTTTCCTCCAACTATGAATTAGTAAGTTTATCTGAAAAATATATCTGTAGTGTAATAGTTATATGCATATATAATTGCATATCCAAATAGAGAAATACTATTGTCAGTATTTTATCACATGGAACAACTCTCCATCGCTTCAACTGTATTTACATAGGGTTACAAAGCAGTATGAAGTCTCTAGGTTTTTCTCTATATGATTTAGAGTAAAATTGAGGCAGAGATCAAAAAGAATTTTCCACCTTAGAGCTATCTGTTAAAGACAGATCAATTTGTGTCCTGGCTCCCTTGATTAATTTGTTTCTTTTCCTCTCTCCTGTATTCAACTTATCAGTCTTGGCCTTTCTCAGGTAAACATGCTTTTATAATAAGAGTGATGACTGATTCAAACCAAAAAAAAAAATAGAGCTAGCAGCATTTTTTTGAAAATATGCAAGGAACACCAGATCTTCCTTGTGGAAACATCTTTCCAAATGAAACTCCATTGTTCACAAAAGATACATTGATTTTTATGCTTTCTACCAAAGTCACAACATCTTTCTGAACATCAAAGACAGTCTCCTTCTCTGATCCTCTGTGTAAAATTAATCTCCACTGCTCATATAACATTCATACATTTATTGGAAATGTAAGGACTGGGATTGGATTGAAAAAAAAAAAACAAAACAAAACATACTTAACAACCATGGAAATCGTGGATATAGAATTAATACTGAAGTGTTTAAGAAAGGGATATTTTTCCCTAATTGTTCAGTTGCAGTAGCAATAGCAAATAACAATAGTAATAACATAAAATACTGTATTTGTTGTTTGAGAGTTACATAACATTGAAAAAAGTATATCTGACACACAGATGGCTGTTTTTCACCATCAAGTACCCTAAAATACAACATTTTAATTTTTCCTCGACTCTAGTGCAGAATTTTAGTTTCTTACATATTATTTGGTGAAGAATCTGCAGTGAGGAGCATCAGAGAGAAAGGGAGAAAAGCCTGGAATATAGAAGGGAGGGCAAGTAGTTACAAACAGGTACTTTTTATTGAAAATAAAGTAGTTAAGGTAAAAATTGTTGCTCTGAAAGTGGTCGTTCTCCCTCCTTAACCCATTCTGAAAATGAGCTTTAAGCTCATTCTCACCATCACATTGCTTTGCACTTGACTACACTGTGTAGCTCAGTTAAATAAGCTACTATTACTAACAGAAATATTATGCTAATCCCTAATGACATTCAGTATGAGTGTCTGTATATTTAATGTGAAAATTTATCCTCTGCAAAATATAAATACTAAACATTTGTGTCAGTTCAAGAGCTCATATTCTAGTCCCATAATCTAAGCTATAGATAGTCCTCCATCTCTCTGAATAAAATATAGGTTAAGTGAAAATCTTATGATCTTCTTTTACATAATGGTACCAGTTAGAATCTGAATTCTTTAAATAAAAAAAAAAAAAAAAAAAGCTTTTCTTCACCCAGAGATCAAAAAGAAACAGAGATAAAAATAGAAAAACAATATTACAGAAGACATGTTTTGAACTTCTATGTCTCATAATTTATGTAAAAGCTAGTCAAGTAAAGAAGGACACTTTCAGTTGGGACAATTTGTGGTAGTATATTTGGCTTCAAAAGTGGCAGAAAAATTGCACAGGACTACAGCAGCAGTTAATGTAGCAAAGATACTCTAGTTTGAAAGATTGCAGGGGTGTAAATCACCAGGGCTGTAATAATGAGTTCTTTCTCATTCTGTAATATCAAGTTATTTTCTCATTCTTTTCTAAACGTCTATACTTCTGATTTTCCAGAATTCTATACGTCTTTACTAAAGCTGAACTGGGAGTAGTGTCAGAAAATAGACGGTGACAAAAAAAGTAAGAGGGGAAATGAAGAGCAAGATATATGAGGTGAGTGAGCTTTTTTTTTTTTTTTTTTTTTTTTTTTTTTTAATGACTTTCTTTTTAGTTTCTGGAGTTTGTTGGTATGATGAGGATTTTGCTAGTGTTTGTAACTAGACTGTTGCTAGAAAGCAACAGTCTGGATGTTCTTATTTATGCACTAAGCAGAAATGATGCAAAAAAGCACTAGATGAAGGGAGTAGAATAGAAAATAAAAGTGACTCATGGAAGGTCAATAATGCAGTCATGAACAGGGTTAAGGTTTGTGCCACTCTGCGGTGGCCTTTCTGCTGAACTATACTGTTTTTGACTGTTCTTACATTACATTGTTTAGATGAAACATGTAGAGGTTAGAGAGAGAAATCAGAAGACCCAAGAAAGCTACTTGACTTATTAGTTCACTATCTGCATCATTTTCAATATAATTTGTCATATGAAACGATTTTTTTTTTTCATTTTCTGTCTTCTTTTTTTTTTTTTTTTTCACGCGTGTTCCTTTCATAGAGTATAATATATGAGCTGGTTAGGAAACTATGAGGGAAACATATAGGTGTAGTCTTAATGAGCAGAGAAAGCTACTGATGGAACGTTACACAGACTTCTGAAAAAAAAAAAAAAAAAAAAAAAGAACTTTAGGAGAAGAGAATATCACTAAAATATTGTATTTAGACTTCCAGTGCTTTTGGAAGTAGACATGTATACATAAGTAACAGAAAGAGAAAAGAAACTATCATACATAGAGTGAACTACAAGCATTTGATAAATAAAAATTAGGGTACTTTATTCAGCACTTATAAAGTAAAGAATACACATTTCATTCAGCATTGAAATATCTGAAATAGGTAGAGATATAGCATTATACATGGAGATTAGGCCAGACCTGAATTCAACAGAAATGGAAAAGGAAGTTACAGAATTTTAAGCAGTTCTGCGATACTGCAGCCTATGTGGCTACTGTGAAGATTTGTTATCCCTAATGAATAATGCATACAGTACAGTTTATTTCAAGGGAATAATAGGCTACCTAATAAAAACTTTGAAGGAGGTTACAATGTACCTGTCTAAAGTGAACAAAAAAAAAAAGAAAAAAAGAAAAGAAAACAAAAGAAAAACTAGCTATCTCATTATCAAACTAAATTGTAACAACCCTAGCAAAAAGAAGCAGCTTATTGTCCATTCTCTTAGTTTCCAGTTATTCTATCCCTTCTTTCTGAAGATGCTGAAGATGCATTAAAAATATGACATTTTCCATGTTTAAAAAAAAAAATAAATCAATTTGCACCTTACTAGGTGCCAATATATATTTTTTTCTTATGATATGGAAGTAAAAAAATGAATGACAAGATGTCATAATATGCCACTGAAAGCTAAATTCAGTATGCTACCCACCAAGAATACAAGGATATGGAATATTGACTTTGTGACATTTTTTCCTCTGTCTTTTTTTCTTCATTAGCTTTAAAATCAGAGAAGAATTTGCTTGAGTGTGTTTACTGTTGCTTATTACAGTTGACACTTGTAATTTTGTCTGGAATGCATGGATGACATGCATTCTCGGCAAAATTACAAAGTGTCAGGAAAGTAAAACAAAGAAGAATCAATATGTCTGTTGAGTTTAATGTGAAGACTTTTATTCATCTGTAAAGAGCTGAAGGCTCTTCAGTAACTTCATTGCATGTGTGTGTCCTATTGCAGTAGAGAAGGGAATGCAATCTATGGTATCATTCTGTAAATATTCCCAAAAATACTAGCATATTTTCTGAGTGGTCTAGAAGGCTGAAAGACTGTCTGCTTGTGTGGGGTTGACATAAATACCACATGATTCGGAGTGAATAAGTAGAACTAGATGTTAGGTACTTTAATATAAAAATTATGAATTTCTTTGGTTTTGTAACTCACCTGATAAGAAGCAGGTGGGCAGTGCCTTGAAATGACATCAGAAATCTATGCTAAATAATTGTTAGGTAAGTGGCCAAAAGCCAAATTTTATGCCCCCTTTTCCTTTGCGCAAGTGCAATTGCTCAATGTGATTCTGCTACCAGCCAGATTTATTTAGCTAGATTGATGTACAGCAAACATGCTCATGGAAACCACTCTGCAACTTATACTCAGACTGCAACTTATACTCAGACTTACATTTCTTTCTTTCTCTTTCTCTTTCTCTTTCTCTTTCTCTTTCTCTTTCTCTTTCTCTTTCTCTTTCTCTTTCTCTTTCTCTTTCTCTTTCTCTTTCTCTTTCTCTTTCTCTTTCTCTTTCTCTTTCTCTTTCTCTTTCTCTCTCTCTTTCTCTCTCTCTCTCTCTCTTTTTTTTTTTTTTTCTCTTTCTTTATTTCTTTTTAAATTTTTGCTCTTACCTTGACTAATTTTCTTCATGTAGTATATACAGTATATTTTCAAGGTTCTTGGGATACAGAAGATTATGATCAAAGGGAAAGTAGGATTTAGAAATTATAATTGTTTATCTTCAGCTGTACACTTCCAGGCTAGAGGGAAATATGACTTCTACAGAGGAAGGGTCAGGGGACACACATTTGCCATCAAAGATTAGGGGGCTTCCCAGAAGTGCTCAGTATTGATCTCAACAGCCACTGATGGTGTTAATGATAAGGTATTAATATGTATATGCCTCTATTCTTCTTGTTTGTGTTGCAGCTGACTTAACCAGTCTCCTCATAGGTATCTATGTATTATAAAAATAAGAAAAGAAAGCAGTCTCATCTTACGAAGATGTGACTGTATTTCTTTATTTCCTGAAAATAACAGCAGAATATTTTGAAGTGAATTGTACAAATGGTGTAAATTGTGCAAATGGTGAAAAATCTTGCAAAAATAGAAAAATATGTTGGATACATCATAGTCAGAGATAGACCAAGAATTTGCTACTGTGCTGATACCCAAAGCCATGTGAAATGGTTTTGTTCCAATATTTTATTGTCCAAAAATGTTTTCATGTTGACTAGGAGCATTAGCAAATATGAGTTGATATTGTTGCATGATTTTGAGTGAGTTCTCCTTGCCTTCCTTCCTTAAGGAAACAATTTTATTGAAATGCTGTTCTATGTACACATTTATAAAGAGCAAGATATTAGTTTTCTACTATTATTTTATTTTTATTTTTATTTTTTTTTTTAAGAAGAAAGATATCTACATTCCATACAAAGAAATTAGAAAAAAAAAATCAAAAAGGAAATTAAACACTTGTCTGGATCAGAGGCAACTTTTGGCCATCCTCCCCTCCCCCTTCCATCATTATTTAAGAAGATCCTAGAAGCACTTCTCTTTGTTTTGTGACAAATTTCTACTTGATAAGTGAAATGGACAGCCAGACTTTTGCACAGCACACTTTAATGCCAGGTGTCAATTTGCCAGTATGGCTTAATACTGTTTGAACAAAGTGGATTTAGTTTCATTGTCGGCAGCTGAGTCAATGAATTGTAATGAAGGGAATTTGAATTGCCTATTCTGTGGAAAACACAACAGAATTGTTCTGAACTGGGTCTTAGTGTTAACTAAGTTATGTTAACTTAGTGTTAACATAAATGTGCCACATTTGCATCATGAATTTTTAAGGCAAACACTATGCAGCATTTTAGGTAAAAATTTGTTATTTCTATGACTCATGAATAAAACTTTATGGCCAGTTTAACTGTGGTCAGCAAGAAACTGTTCTTCCCTGTATAACAAATAGTGAACGTGAATACATAATTAAAGACAGCTTATGGTACTGTGATTTTATAGAAAAGAGGCCAGACTGGTATAGCTGCCAGTGAGTGACAAGCTCTTTTTATTTCATTTAATAAGCTTTTAGCTGTTCAATCAGGCCAAGCCTTACAAAACATTGAACTTTGCCAGACATGTTTCTTAATCATAAAGACAGAAACTCTGGGATCACTCTCGCTTACAGTTTTCTAATTAGATAGTGAGTAACCAAGCAGATGGGATCCATGTCCTAGCTGCACAGTGTGGTAGATAAGGGCAATCATAACTATGAAGTTGGATATAAAACTAGTGCAGTGACTTCAAAAACATAAGCATGAGCAATTCCTCTGAAGGAGATGACACTGAGAATGGCCAAACAGCATAATCTCTGTTTCTTCTTCAAGCTTCAGATTTGGTACTATGTGCAGCTACAACCAGCTGGTAAATATTTACTTCTGGTGGAGCTTATTTGGGTTAAATGTCTTTGTACCTGACAACTGCTAATTGAAAACAGCTTGGGAGGCCACCAATTCACTCTTAACTACTCTAATGTAATTATAAAAGTCTATAACAATGTCAGCTGATATATAGGGCAATTCAAGGAAGATTCATAGAAATCTTAAAGATGGGTGCAATAAAGGAGGGTCTTAGGAATTTGTATCTGATGAGGTGACTGGAGTAGTCTAGTCCTGGTGGATGGCTTTTATCTGAATACTCAGGGGAACCTTTCAGAATGACAAATGACAGAAGTAGTGAGAGACGGTTTTGCAACCTCTAGTTTTAATATGTAGAGTAAGCTGTATTTTTGAATGTGTTATGAAGAAAACAGCCTGTAATTTTCTTATGAACTTCTTATAGTGATGTCTAGTAGAAGATGGGCCTTCTTACCTGCTGTTTATATGAAAAACCTGTTATACCTCTATTTATTCCTATTGTCTATTTTTTCTAGTCCTGTTACGTTTTCCCTTGGAATAAGGGACCAAAACTTCATGCTCAATAAGTAATTGTGTCACGGTCGTATACCTTTGCAAATTTTTTTCCTGTTCTCTGTTTTTTTCCCCTGTGATTCCACACATTTTGTTTCCCCGAAGGAAAATAAAACTTGCAGTTACTTCTATCTTTTATCTGTGAGTTATATAATTGTTTGCTTTTTCTTGATATTAAATAATCAAAAGGTGGGGAAACAAAGATGTCCTTAAAACAGGAAGTGTGCAAATATTTCTTTGTGCATATGTTATGCACATATGCACATATAATTCCAGTAAAAAAAAAAAAGTATGGGTATCTTATTTCCATACTAGAGAAGATTCATAGACACTTTAGTTTCTTATTCTAAAATTGATTTACTTTTTTTTTTTTTTTTTTTTTTTTTTTTTTTTTTTGAAATGGCTAATTACATCCTGTAATGGCCATTTCTGGAGTGTCCTTTGCAACTTTTGACGAGAAGTGGCCTACAGATACGTTAAGGAATACACCTTACCTCCTTTTATTACTTTGATTAATATAACTGCACAGGTTCTCTTCATTTTATTTTAGTGTTACTAAGCACTTAATCTCAGTGGCATCTGCTGGCAGTTAAATCCTCAAGACAGCACTATTTTGCAAAAATCAAAATTTTATATCCCCCAATATGTTTAAATATGTTGTATTCAAAGGTCATAAAGCATCTGAAGCAGGTCAAATAAAATACTTCTATTTAATTCTTTTCTTCCTTCAGACAGTCCTAGTCAGCTTTTTTTTTTTTTTTTTTTTTTTCATGACAATGACAACAGTATATCTGTAATGATACACCTGGAATGGAGTTTCATAAATTTGGAAAATTATCTGTTCAGTAATTCAAGGTATTGCTAGGTTTGTGTTTTGAAATAGAGCATGCTTGGTTTTGTAGATCATGGTAGTACGCTATGCTTCAATGAAATAAAGCTGCTTGTGCCTTCCAGATATATGGTATCTACTTGTTTTTTTCTGCAATTTTGAAAGGAAATTCTATGCTATTTTTTTGAAGGAATATATGAATATGAAGTCTTTTAACTCCATGTGTTACCCCATCTTCAGTGCTGAAAAGCAATATAGGTTTGTCCTTGTTTGAACAAATCATGATAACATGATGTGAGTACTTTTAGTCAGATGTTAGAAAACGGGCAAAGCCTTGAAAACACCCAGGAGAGACTTCAGAGAGCTCTGCATCAATTTCTGTTGCTAGGAAACCAGTTTTCTTTGTTTATCTTCGAAAGAGCTAAAAAATTTTATGTTTGGCTTCAAAGAGGAACAGGAAGATGAGAACAGAGGCAAAGGTTTCAAGTTTCGTGTGCTCTCCCCACTTCTTCCCAGCATGAGGACAGTAAAGAGTTAATGCAATTCAGTGAGATTTAGCAGAATATGTGAGTAAATGATGTAAGAGGCAGAGCAGCATTAGAGCTCGTGTGTCATGTGAAGTTGGATATTTGAGTGAGCACCAGCAGAGCACCCAGGACCTTCATGAGGTCTTCATGGATACTTATGTTAGGGTCTCATGTATGATCTCCTGTGACCTTATCCTTTCCCTGGGCTATCCCAGTTACTTCTAGCAGCTCCTTTTCATCCTTCATCTGAGGTGGCCACAGGCCCTCACTGGAGAAAGGCCCTCACTGAAGGACCAAGGTCTGAGCCTGGCTTTTGGGCAGGCCCTAGCTGCCTGGGAAAGAGGAGCGTAGGTCCCAGTATGGGCTGGAGAGAGAGTGTGGAAGGTGGCTCCCCAAAAGGTGGTGATGGTGAAGCAGGAGGTAGGGGAAGGCCCGGCAGCTGCCTTATTGCTCATCAACTTTTTTTCCTAGTCTTTGGTTCATCCTCATGTTGGCAGACTCCTTTCCATGCTTCTATCTTTCTCTTCTTCCACTGTGTCAAGTCATGACTGATGTTTCCCTTCGTGTGCTTCAGCTGAGATTGGGCTTTGAGCCATGAGTAGTGAAGGAACTTCTCTGGAAACAAATGTGGAGCTAGGTGCCATTGGCCACTGAATCAGGAGAAACCAAGACTCCAGGGAACGTATTAACTCTTAAAATCATCAAGCATGACTCCACTACCACTTCCCTTCCAAGAAGGATGGGCCTGAGGGCAAATAAAAGGTTTGTTTTACCCCACCCCCTGTATTTTTCATAGAAATGGCTGTTCTCCGTGTTCTCTTCAGGCAGAATCTGCTGGGTTTTGAGTGGATGATGAAGTTTCATGTGAACAAAAGCCTTTGTCCTTCTTCCTCCCACTCCCCCAGAAAAGGGATTCTTTTTCTGCTCCATACAATGGTCTCAGCTTGAAGACCCTCCAGGGGTAGCCACTAGTGAACATGGTTTACCCTACAGCTGGCCAAGACTGCCATGAAAGGCTGGCATGGCGCAGTGAGGTGGCCCTCCATTCGACCTCCAGTACGAAGAAGCTGGAGTCCATGGAACAGGTCCTTGGCAGCTGGAGCAGGTAGCCTCCCTTGCCACACTAGCCACCGGTGTCTTCTGTGAGTGGGGTCTTAGTGGGGGTCTTTTGTGTTTGGAACTGGGGCTGGGGACAGGGGTCATACTCATGGATTTCTGAGATATTAACTTATTTATAACTTGCAAATTTCTGTACTATGTGCTGATGTTTCTCTTGGCAGTCCCTTTTCACTTGCAGTTTCCTATATGCCTTCTCATAAAGGATTTTATTTTCCATATATTAGAATAAAAAAATAATGTCTATGTTTAATATGGATTTAAGATATATAAATACATGTAATTCAAATATAATATGCTTTTATATTATTTTAAAATTCTATCTAAAGAAATTCTAACTTAAACTGAGCAAGTGAAAGACAATGCCTATATAATTTCAGGAGAGTCTCTCTTGTTAACGTGGAAGGTGTCTTTCCAATAAATGGACAAATCCAGTGCATTTTGCTTAAATTTAGTGAATAATAGTAAATATAGTTACTGAGATATTGACTTAACTGATCTTGTAGAGTGTAGTAATTATGGAGCTAACATGAACCTGGTTTGACTAATTTATCCCATTTTGGTCCAAACTAACCAGACATCCGAGAACTGAATAGTATCACTTCAAAAATTTTAAGCCTCTTCCAATTGTTTTGTGAGGCAACAATTGTTTTGTGAGAAACAATCCCCTCTGCTTCTGTTGTTGTTTTAAACTTCTGAAACAGCGATACATACATATGCACACAATATGCATACAGTCCTTTGAATTCTGTTGTGCTTGTGCAATTCCTTTATAGTGTATCCATTTGGTGAACAAGAGAAAAGGATAAGACTTTCAAAAGCTACAGAAAGAAAAGAGTTGTGTTTCCAAAATCACAGACATTAGCACTCAAAAAATCTATAATTTTTAAAGTTTATCTTGCTGAGATCATATTATATCTTAAAAAGAAATGCTAAATGCATTTTAACTTTTATCTACATTTATAAATCTGCATCCAGTAGCTGTTATCACTGTTTTCAGTAGAACCAGTATCTTGGTGGTATGTGTGTTTGTATAATATATTTATTACATACACACACACATCTATCTAGCTATATGTACATGCATATATTTGTATACGTTTATTGATCAACTTTTTTCCTACCCTCTCCCCACAAACTCATTCTTCAGAAATGATCTAGATTATTATACAGATCTAAGGTTGTCTTATCCAGAAAATGTTAATTGTTAGTTGAAGTATTAAGCTCTCCTCAACTTAGCATCTGTATTTAGACAGGGACTTTTATAATGAATTTATCTATTGAGACATTAAGTTCATTTTTTAAACTATATTCTGTAATCTTTACACAGATTGAATTAGTTTTGACTAACATTTAACAAGTGTATGCTTATACTAGAGATGGAGAAAATGTGTAATTATGTTTTCATTCCTATCTGCTGTAGCTCATCTGTCAAGAATTGCTGATATCTCAATCTCAAACAGATTCACACTTTTGATAGAAGATGGAATCATGATTTATTTACTGTAATATATATATTATATATATATATAAACTTTGTATATAAATATATAAATATATTTTTTAAAAATAACACACTAATAAGTGGATATCCAGTGCTTTGCTTCTAAAGCTCTGGTTGCTTGGCAACTTAAACGTTTCTGCCAAAGTTCTGAAAATATTCAAGTATTTAGAGGCACAGAGAGGGACAATATTGCAGGGTTACCTGGGGTCTCCCAAGGTTATATTCTCCCTTTTCTTTTTGTAGCATTTGACCCTCAAAGCTATGAGAAATCCCAAAGGGTCCTATCTCAGTGTTAGCAGAGAAACTTGTTTTTATGACTTCAATGTAGCTGGAGACAGTGTTCCTACTTTATTGGATGTAATAATGCAAGGCATTGCACCACTCTGTCTCAATTTGTCTCAGACAGTGCCTTAAGATCAGTGGGGAAAGGGTGTGTGTTTTGTTTTGGGCAGTGCTGGAAACTGATGGTTAATTCAGAGCTGAGGAGTTTCTCTTGCCTCTTTTTAGCTGGGTATGATGCGGTATGATTCTGTATCTGGTGAGAGGAGATGTAGTTTGTTCTGAAACCTAGCTGGATTTTGAGAAAAGCAGTAGTATGTGTAGTATGTTGGGGATTAAAACAATTAGTAAAAGGTTTTTCTCTTAATGATGGTGTGTGCTAAGTCAATGGATTTCAGGAGTTATTGTGTGCCACAGGGAACTTTTTCTGACTAATTATTTAACACTCTTGTTAATATCAGCATGGCTTAAGTAGACACCCCAGGAGAGAATCTGACTTTAATTCTGTTACTTGCAGTTGTACTGATTGTTGTTGCAGTTTATAAAACAGGTTCCTCTGCAATCTGTGTTGCTATGGATTTTTCCTTTTATTTACAGAGATGAGGCAGGTGATTTATCTGCCTGGTGTCTCAGCAGATTTACTCCTACTGCTTTTAATTTTTTTTTGAGGAGGGTTAGTTTTGATCTCTTTCAAATTATGAGAAATTGTCTCCTTGGTTTCCAAAGCATGAAATGATGTCCAAATTAAATTAAATTATCTTTGTGTTTGTTTATATATAGGAGCTAGCAGAAGTAGGCTCTCTTTTTTCACTGTGGTGTTTTAAAACAGACCTTGATTTGACTGATGTAGCAGATTCTCTTCTGTCTGTGCTAAAATGAAATATTGCATTAAGCAGGAGCAGAACCTGGGGACATCTCTGTTCTCTTCCTGCATTGTGTGTGTGTATTAAATTTAACATATGTATAACCTGCCACAATTCTAAAATCACTTACTGAAAATTTAGAAGCATTTAATAAAACAATGCAGGGCAGAGCCCAATAGTGAAATACAACAAAAACTATAAACAAAGTTTAAGCAGGCTCTCAGACTCTCACTTCATGATCTTTTCTGAAACGATCAAGCCTATAGCTGAAAATAACTAGGTCAGAACATTTGGGACAAATGGTTTATGTGGCTACTATTAATGTTTTCTGCCAGTATTCTGCCACACTGAAGTAACTCCTACTACTTTTATTACCCCAGTTTCTCTGTTCTAGCCTTTCAGCAAAATATAGTTCCTATAATGTAAATCATGGAAAATTCTGGGAGAAAGAAGTGGCATAGAAAAGCAATATAAGTGGAGATGAACTTTACTATGAAGTACTGGTAAAAGGAAAATAGGACTTATGTGGTATGTTTGCGTATGTCTACATAACTACATTATATAAGTCTACATTATATAGAAGGATATAGAGAAAAAGACTGAGGATTTATTGATCTGTGTTCTGTCTAAACAAACCTAGTGCTATAGACTTGTTGCAAGTTATTTGTGGACTTCTAGACAGTACATCAACTGTGCTGTGTACTCTTTGGTTTCCCTGAAGCAGAAAATATGGTGGATCAGCTGCTTATCATTGCAATTTGAAGTCCTTTAAAAACAGTCTTGTCCAAATACTTGCATAGTGGTGATGATGGTGGCGGCTTTTGCTTACAAAAAGTCAAGTGATGACATTTAGCTAGGCTTTGCAAACTATTTGGGTCAAGCTAGAAGTCGCAGGGCAAGATGGACTTCAATTTCACTTAGGTGAATGTGTTTAAGATTGCACTTAGCCTGGTACAGATTGATAGTAACTATAAAAATGGGTGTGAAGTAAACTTTAAAATCTTAACAATGTTCTTATGCTCTCATGTACATTAGCTATTAAAAATATTTCAGATAGCCAACAGAATGTCTTATGTTTGTGTGAAGCATATCAATTATAATGTAGCTGATAACAATCTCAGTCCATTTTTTTTTTTCCCCAGAGAAATTCCTTAAAGATTGAAATTGCCTCTGCTTATTTCCCGAGAAACAGGGAACAAATTGTTTGTGATGTGTTTAGTCTGTAAAATCAATTCAGTATAAAAATCTTTGTTCTGGGATGTGTTTAGGTATTCTGAAGATACTAGATGCCTCAAAAACTAAAGAGAGCTGGTAGAAACCTTTTTATGAAACCTTCCTGCAGAAGGATTTTCAGAAGTAACAGATTAGTCTGTGAGTTACTGTAGGTACCAACTACAGAAAAGAAGACTTTTAAAAGGAAACAACAACAAAATTAATAAAAATATGTAGGTAGGTTTTAAATGAAACTTTTGATATCTTTTCTGTTTTGGAATGTTTTTCAGTTTAGATCCTTTTGTTTAAGAACAAAAATGTTTTTTAGGAAGTAAAATGGGAATGGGCTTATTCTCTAATAGTAGTAGTACAATAATAAACTTTCAATTGCTGCTGAAATTAAAAATGATATCTGATTTCTGTGTCTTCACTAGTATGCTTATCTTCTTAGAGTTCTCTTAGTGATTCCTTATATTTTACCTTTTTTTTTTCTTTCCTCCCAGTTGTTTCCATTTCCACATGAAATAAGTACATCCTTGTATTCTGTTCCAATACAATCTTGCCAAATTCAGGAAGAAAAGAATACAGCACTTTGCTTTCCTTACATGTTGGAGGTGATAAAGTAGATTTAACAATATCATAGTTTAGCATAGTAGAAAGATAGTCTATCTAAAGCAATACAATTTATTTATTTAATTATTTTTTTTTTGAAGTAGTCACCAAGCGTGATCTGCGGTAAAAGTGAAAGAAACATTCTAATTCAGTTATAAACGCACATTTCACAAATTAAATATTAAATAAGACTATCAGCAGTGTGGGGAACAGTTCTGTTTAGCAAATCTTTCCAGAACATCTGCATCTTGTCAAATGAATTTAAAGATATGATACTGTGAAATACTTAAATTCTAAAATAGTGCTTAAATTTATTTGCTTCATAGTTTACCAGATGTTGATAGCAATTCTTATTGAAGTAAAAGGAGGCAGATTCAAATAAATATTATTTCTCTGTATTTACTCTGTTTCTGACCTCTGGATTTTTGGACAATTTTTGCAGTTTTTGGAAAAATAGGAAGATGATGGTGAACTGCTTTGGAAAGGTGCAGAGTTGTATCAGTTACTTTCTATAATTGTAGATGTGACAGTGAAGTTATTTTAAAATGAATACTGGTAAATGAGAACTTGCACAGCTACTTGGATATCAAATACTACTTATGAAAATAAATAAAAATATCACTGTTTTATATATACTCTTCTCAGAGGTTGGAAGAATTGGAAAAAAACAAACAAACAAAAAACAACCTGCAAAACACACAAATACTTTCCACCTGAAAGTGCCTCTTATTCATTCCACTGGAGCAGTAATTTTACAAAGGAATGGCAATTTTTTTTTTTGGCATATACACTATACGAGATGCCAACTTAGACATAGAATCATAGAATCATAGAATATCCTGAGTTGGAAGGGACCCTTAAGGATCATCAAGTCCAACTCTTGACACCGCACAGGTCTACCCAAAAGTTCAGACCATGTGCCTAAGTGCACAGTCCAATTTCTTCTTAAATTCAGACAGGCTCGGTGCAGTGACCACTTCCCTGGGGAGCCTGTTCCAGTGTGCAACCACCCTCTCTGTGAAGAACCCCCTCCTGACATCCAGCCTAAATTTCCCCTGCCTCAGCTTAACCCCGTTCCCGTGGGTCCTGTCACTAGTGTTAATGGAGAAAAGGTCTCCTGCCTCTCGACACCCCTTTACGAGGAAGTTGTAGACTGTGATGAGGTCTCCCCTCAGCCTCCTCTTCTCAAGGCTGAACAGGCCCAGTGACCTCAGCCGTTCTTCGTACGTCTTCCCCACAAGGCCTTTCACCATCTTCGTAGCCCTCCTCTGGACACTTTCCAACAGTTTCATGTCCTTTTTATACTGTGGTGCCCAGAACTGCACACAGTACTCGAGGTGAGGCCGCACCAGCGCAGAGTAGAGTGGGACAATCACCTCCCTTGACCTACTAGCGATGCCGTGCTTGATGCACCCCAGGACACGATTGGCCCTCCTGGCTGCCAGGGCACACTGCTGGCTCATATTCAACTTGCTGTCTACCACGACCCCCAGATCCCTCTCTTCTAGGCTGCTCTCCAGCGTCTCATCGCCCAGTCTGTACATGCAGCCAGGGTTTCCCCGTCCCAGGTGCAGGACCCGGCACTTGCTCTTATTGAACTTCATGTGGTTGGTGATCGCCCAGCTCTCCAACCTGTCCAGATCCCTCTGTAAGGCCTTTACGCCCTCATTTGAGTCCACAACTCCTCCAAGTTTGGTGTCATCAGCAAACTTGCTCAAAATACCCTCTATTCCTACATCCAGATCGTTTATAAAAATATTGAAAAGTACCGGCCCTAAAATGGAGCCTTGAGGGACCCCACTGGTGACCGCCCGCCAGCCTGACACAGCCCCATTTACCATAACCCTTTGGGCCCTGCCCGTTAGCCAATTGCTCACCCATCTTATGATGTTTTTATTTAGCTGTATGGTGGACATTTTGTCCAGTAGGATCCTATGGGAAACCGTGTCAAAAGCCTTGCTGAAGTCCAAAAAAATCACATCAGCTGGTTTCCCTTGGTCCACCATACGGGTGATCTTATCATAAAAGGAAATCAGGTTAGTTAGGCAGGACCTACCCTTCACAAACCCATGCTGGCTGGGACCAATGACTGCTTTGTCCCCCAGGTGCGCCTCAATAAGTTCGAGAACCATCTTCTCCATGATTTTACCAGGCACTGAAGTGAGACTGACAGGCCTGTAATTGCTAGGGCAATTTCTTTCTGACCCTTCTTGAAAATCGGCACAACATTTGCCATCTTTCAGTCTACCGGGACCTCTCCAAATTCCCAGGATCGTTGAAAAATAATTGGAAGAGGTTCCGCGATGATGTCCGCCAGCTCTTTCAGCACCCGGGGATGAATCCCATCCAGACCCATGGACTTGTAGGGATCCAGGTGGAGTAGCAAATCCCGCACACGTTCAGGGTCAGTTGGGAGTTTGTCATCCCCACCGTCCCGGTCCTCCAGCTCAGGGCACCCTGGGTGCCGAAGCCCATCATCGGCATTGAAGACAGAGGCAAAGAAGGCGTTAAGCATCTCTGCTTTGCCTATGTCATTGTCTGTGAGGAGACCTTCCCTATCAAGGAGCGGCCCTATGTATTCTTTAGTTCTCCTTTTTCCATTTACATATCTAAAAAACCCCTTTTTATTTTCTCTCACAGACACAGCCAGCTTCAACTCTAGGTGTGCTTTGGCCACACGAACTTTCTCCCTACAAACACGAACAGCATCCCTGTATTCTTTCCACGACGCCTGGCCCTCCTTCCAGTAGCGAAACACTCTCTGTTTCCACCTAATCTCCATTAGAATGTTCCTGGTCAGCCACGCCGGCCTCCTGCCCCGCCTGCCTGACTTGCGATATTTAGGAATTGCCTGATCTTGTGCTTCTAGGAGGCATCGCTTAAAGAGTGACCAGCACTGGTGGACATCGAGGCCTTCAAGAGCAGTTTCCCAGGGGACCTTGCTGACTAGTTCCCTGAGCAGCCTGAAGTCCGCTTTTCCCATATCTAGGGATGAGGTTTTGGTGGCACTTTTCCTTCTGTCACCATAAATTTTGAACTCAACCACTTCATGGTCGCTATGACCGAGGCGGCCACCAATCACCACATCTCCCACCAGACCCTCTCTGTTTTCTAGCAACAGGTCTAGGAGGGCACCTTTCCTAGTTGGCTCCGTTAGCACCTGCACCAAGAAGTTATCATCTAGGTGCTTCATGAACCTCCTGGACTTGCTCGTGTCAGCTGTGTGGCACTCCCAGTTAACGTCTGGCAAGTTGAAGTCCCCCATAAGGACAAGGGGAGTTAATCTTGAGGCCTCTCTTAGTTCTGTAAAGAATAATTTATCGGCGCTATCGTCCTGGCCAGGCGGTCTGTAATAGACTCCCACAACGACATCCCCTTTATTCGTTCGTCCCTTGATCCTTACCCAGAGGCTCTCAACTTTGCCATCGCCGACCTGAAGTTCCACACAGTCCAGCCCCTGCTTCACATACATCGCCACCCCACCACCTCGCCTACCCTGCCTGTCCCTCCTGAAGAGCCTGTAACCATCTATCGCAACACCCCAGTCACAGGACTCATCCCACCAGGTTTCGCTTATGCCGATGATGTCGTAGTTGCGGGACTGGGCCAGGACTTCTAGCTCATCTATTTTATTCCTCATACTGCGTGCGTTTGTGTAAAAGCATTTCAAGTGCGTCTCCTTACACTCAGCACCTTGTGGATCTGACCGAAGGACCTCACTGGCACACAGCCCCTCTGATTCTAGCGTACCATCCCTTAGGTCTTCACCGGTGTGCCTGGTTTTAGCCCCTTCCCCCTTCAACTCTAGTTTAAAGCCCTATCTATCAGCCCTGCCAACTCCTGACCAAAGATCCTTACCCCTCTCCGAGAGAGGCGCATCCCATCCGGTGCCATCAGGCCCGGTGTAGCATAGACCTTCCCGTGATCAAAGAAACCGAAATTCTGCCGGTCACACCAGTCTCGAAGCCACGAGTTTATGTGAACAGCACGCCTTTCAGCTTCGATCCCCCCTATTGGAAGGACAGAGGCAAACACCACCTGCGCCCCTGATCCTCTAAGTAGTCGCCCCAAATCCCTAAAGTCTCTTTTGATCGCCTTCGGACTTCTCATTGCTACTTCATCGCTACCAGCCTGAAAGACCAGTAGCGGGTAGTAGTCAGTGGGCCGTACCAGGTGCTTGACTTTCTTGGCAAAGTCTCTCACCCGAGCCCCAGGGAGGCAACAGACTTCTCTGCGGGTTGGGTCCGGTCGGCATATCGGTCCCTCTGTCCCTTTCAGAAGGGAGCCCCCCATAACAATAGCCCCCATAACAATAGCATCCTTCTTTTTTGAAGGATGATGTGGCAATGCGACGTGTAGGTCGCATTGTCTTAGGCGCCCCCTCCAACTGGGATGGGTTTTTGTCTACTTTGTCATTTAGATTGTCTTGCTCTAGTCCTTCATATCGATTATTTAAGGGTAGATGAGAAGGTGAGGTGGGCAGAGAGAGGGCTCGCCTACCACCCCGAATAGGCACCTGCCTCCATTCCCCCCCTTGATCTAGGTCTCCTCCCGCTGCCTGGCAGGAGGAGGGAACCTCCGTCTTCTGCGTAACAGGAGACGCCTGTGCTGTGGCAGTCTCGTGAGCCTGCCTCAGAGAGGGTAGAGTGCACCTCCACCAGTCAATTTCCCTCTCTGATTCCCTGATGCTCCTGAGCCTGTTCACCTCCTCCTGGAGCTCCGCTACCTGGCTGAGCAGTTCTTCAACCTGGGCACACCTCCCACAGGCATACCCACCACTGCTGTCGGAGACTGACAGAAGGCTGGGGCACACTCTGCAGCCCAGGACCTGGACGGCTGTGTGTTTCCCCGAGCCCTCCGTCTGAGTAGCCACACTGGCGACCGTGGCTGGAGATGCTGCACGAGATGCGGAGGCCACGTTTTTCTGCCTGGTTGATACCACGGTCAGGTTCTACGCAAGCAGGTTACAAGCACCGAAGGGAGAGGCAGCTGCAACAGAGCGACAATGGGCCCCCCGCTCGCCCTGCCCGCGCGAACTGCCGCGCAAACTGCCACGCCCTTCGACGTGCCACGCCCTGTTTGCCCATCCTGTTCGCCGCGCTCCTGGTCGCTCGCGCTCCCTAGGAGCAACTTATAAACAGCCTGGGAGGGGGCGCTGCTGGCTCCGCCCTCGCCTCGTCAGCCTCCCTCGCGAGGACAGCCGGGTCCCGGCGGCTCCCCCAAGTGGCCTCGATGCCGGACATTTTCATCATTCTATAGCTGTGAACATTTTATTACTCTTGATCTGTTAAATACTTATTGCAGCTGAGAAATAGTAAGTTATGGCCACATCCGTACCTTGGAAACCTTACAATCTTAAGGTTCTGTAAGGTTCCTGAGTCCAGTCATAAAAAGCTCTGCAGTCACAAACCTAATTTTTTGCATGTTGGTGATGGTTGCTCATCTTTGAAGATATTTTATAACTTTTGCAGCTAAAAATTTTGCTTTTCACACAACAAAAACCCAGCTGAAAATAAAACATTTGTTGGGAGAAATACAAAAGAGGTAATTTAAGCAGAAGCCAAAACTTTAAAAGTAAAAAGTATATACACAGGTATATACACAAAAAAAGTATACATGTGTATATACACAGGTATATACACATAAAAAGTATATACACAAGTATATACACTTGGCTGTGGGCAAAAAGACAGGAACAGTAGGAACTGGGCTTTGAACTTCACAACATTCTTTTAATTCGAAAGAGAACTCATTTTCTCATTATTATTATTATTATTTTTTTTCTGTCCTGTGTCTTATTCTATTTTTATATATTAAGTAATCTTTTCTGGTTCAGAAGAATTGTCTGGGATGAGAGGACCTTTCACTGGTGTAGTATAGTAACGTCCCTGTTTGCTTTCATTTATGCTCCATAAAATAGGCATCTATAAAAAAACCATAGTTCCTCGGCATTCGTGAAAGTGTAAACACGTGTAAATACGGAGAAGTTTTATCTTACTAAGTCTGGGGAAGGCATCTGAAAACATTTCTGCTTTTTCACCTGTACTAGCTATCTGTGATGTGTTGCTCCACCTTTATAAATTTTCCATCTGGTTTATCTCCAGAACTTGACAGCTATGCCAGCAGTATGTAAAACTTTCTTTGGAACAATGCAGTTGCAGGGACTGAAGCCATTTCTGTCACTGAAATGACAATGAGCATTTTAGTGCAGCACAGAACAGTTTGACTTTTATACTTCTGAGGTCAAATCAAATAGTCATGGGATAAAATTCTTATTTGGGAGAAAGAAAGATTAGTTTGTCCCAAATCCATCATCTTTGAAAATATTTTCAGTTCCTTAGAACAACTCCTTCTTGTTGAAAACACACAGAGAAGTGTTTTGTCTGCTTCCAGAGGCATTCCTTCTGCAATTTCTGATGTCAGGGAAATAACACCTACACCTTCCTGCTCTGTCCTTTTTCTGTTGCCTCTTTTTTTGGTATATGTTTTTGTGCTTCCCTCCCAAGCTGTAGAAGGGAATTTATTTTCATTTTACATATTTACCTTTGTTTCCAGTATTGGTGTGGTATTCTAACAGATTGAGATTAAAAGACTGGAAATTTCAGTTGAGAGGCTGGTTAGCTTCTAGATGATAGGTGAAGGATAAATAATCCTCTTCCTCTCCTAAAATCATGTCCAGTTCCATTCCAAAGTGAGAGGAAAATATATTTCCTAGTTATTAACTTGCTAATAAATGCTACCTGCTTATGGACAGTATTTGGAATCCTTTTATTATTTTGTTCAGGAAATAAACACTAGATAAAAGCCTGCTGCTACATTCCCGATTTCCATGGTGTCAACACTGCCATGGGTATTTTTCAATACACTCAGAAAGGGCGTGTGATGTTCAATTACTTCCTCTGTGATGGAAAACTTTAGCACAGGTGACTCTAATACTACACTCTGTTATTAGTCTAACTATAAGTAATAACCTAACTTCATAACAATGACAACATTTTAAGTAGAATTGTGAAGAGACTTGAGACTAATTATTATTTTTTTTTAAAAAAGAAAGTATTGTTTGAATTGTGGGGTCACAATGCAATTTAACCTTTGAACAACATGACTGTATAAAGATTTACACTTGTTTCTGTATTGATTATCACATATACATATGTACATTGAGTCATCAAGTTCTGGATGGCACAGTAATGAAGAAAGTTGTTTTCAGTTGTATCAAATATGAGACAGTTTTTACCATCTGCCTTCAAGATAACCCTTTAAAGGGAAAACAAAACAAAACAAAATTTCTTTTACCTGAAAATAAACACTCTGAAAAAAACAGTTGTTTTGCTCCTTAAAAAAAAAAAAAAAATCTGCCTAGAGATTTTACAACAACAAGTTTGTTTGTTCGTTTATTTATTTATTTTTTTCTGTGGACAAGAACTACACTGACCTCTTGTTAAAATATTTCAACAGCTCTTCTTAAAGTTACGCACATCATATCCAAGGACTGATGTTATGGTCTGCAGCTAGGGAGAGATTAATAATTTGTTCAATAAATACATGTTCCTTTCACCATCCGGAAAATGTCTGAGATACAATAAACTTAGATTTATTCACTAATAAAAATTCATTGATTTCTCCAGCAAATAATTCTTGTACTGCAGATCAATTGTGTAAACTTATTAGGATTCCTGTTTACAAGACTTCATCGATTAATTAGGCAAATCACTTTGTTTCTGTTTTTTTTTTCTAAAACAGGAGTCTGTACAGAGAAAGTCAAACTCTGCACCTTTTCTGCCTGGTGGCGTAGAGTAGGTCTAGACCTTCCAAAACTAAATCTGTACAACCAGACTCATTCAAGACCTTAACACTGCCATTTTTTAGACTAAGGAATCCTTCAGGGGATGTTAATATTTCTCTTATAAGATGTGTATATAAATCCTACTTTTTCATACAAAATTGCTTAATTTTTTCTTTATTTTTTTTATCCTGTTTTCACCACTCCATTTGTTGTAAAATAAGAGAAATAGGTTGTCATAAATGCAAAATTAATCTCTAGTACAGAGATTTCACAGAAATTAGAATTTTAAGCTATTGTTATTCATGATGGCCAAGGACTTCAATTCACAGGATGATGCTTTTGAATATTTAAACTAATACAATCTTGTAGTATTTTGACAGAAAGCATCATATAAAAGTATTCCTCTAAAACTACCATACAGCATTTTATCTACTGATTTAAAAAAAAAAAAAAAAAAGAAAAAAAAAGAGGTAAACATACAGTTTCACTAAAGGCACTAAAAGGCACCAATAAACAAATAAATAAAAATCTTCCACAAAATAGAGAAAGTAGACTTCCAAAGTGATAAATGTTATTGCAGTTGATATAAATTATCACAGGACTGGTGCAAGCTCAATGAAAACAGTGTAAATTACATTTATTGTCCTTGAATTAAATCTAAACATGCCATTGCTGTTTGGGACATTCATCTTCATCTTCCTTAACACCTCTGTGCACCTATGTAAAATTTTGAGCTGTATTTTTATTAGTTTCCTGTTTTATTACAGTCATGGCAAGGAGACTGAATATATAACTTGCAAATGATTAATGTGGACAAAAATCAGTTTAGAAACAAATTGTTTTCCTTGGGTATATGCTAGGAGAAAATTCTTGAAGATTTAAAATAATTTCTTTGAAGATCACCTTTTAAATGGTAAATCTTTGGAAAATATAGTTTGCATGCAATTATAAATTCCAAATCACTCAACAGGGGTTCATGGTAATAGTTAAATGATATGTATTGTATCAGAATGATCTTGAGTTTTAAATTAATCACCTCTATTTATGGAACTGTTGTAGCACTAGTATTTTAAGCAAGAATATTTAAATTATGGTTAGGTTCAGATTATAAGTAATTTAATTTGAATAAAGTGTGTTATTAATCTTTCTAGATGTAAGGTGTTTATTCATTTGTAGACACAACCTATTGTTAGTAGAATGTTACTATGTGTATTTTATTTATTTATTTATTTATTTATTTATTTATTTATTTTTAATCATAAATGGGTATGGAATGAGCTTGTTTTTCTGCCATGTAGAATTTTGTAGATTTCCTAGATCTTTGTAATGTTGTCTGATTCTGTATATTTTATTCATGAGATATTTTTACATCAATAAACCCATTGTTAAATTATACAGGTAAGTCCAATAAATGATCCTGTTATCATTAACCTATGAAGGCATTATGCATACCAAGCTGTAGCACAATAGCAAACAGCAACAAACTCCCACTCAAGATATCGGTAAGTGAGAGTGAATTCCAACTGTTTTTGGAAGCAGTTCCATCAGTGTTCATTATAATTTTTGTGTATCTTGAATGGAAAGCAATCTGAACAGGCCTTTATTTATACAGAGTGTCAAATAAAGAGAAAAGAACATCAGACTTTTTTGGAACTAAAAGATGCATCTGTAGTGTTTATCCAGGCAATGATAATCCATTGTCTAGTTTGGCATGGCCTCGAGTATTTGCTTTCCATGCAAACTTGAGATACAGCAAATATCAGAAATAAATGAAAGCTGGTTGTAAGTTAATGCTAGCAATAGTACATTAGTCTAAAATAAATCCTACTATTTGTGTATTTGCTGCACATAGTTTGTTTTATGACATCAAGGAGATGTGAAGTATTGAAAAAATGGTATTTTAATAGACCAGCCCCTTAGGTTGGTTGTTTCAATTCTGTAAATAACAAACTGTTACCATTCCAGATCTTGCCAGTCATATCAGTAAAAATAACAAATGCCTCAACGTGTATTTAAGTAGAACTTTTAAGTAGAACTCTACTGAAATCAAGAAGACCAGTAATATCTCATTTGCCTTGCTATTTTTGAATTTTGTCACCTTGATTTGTAAATGATCAATTTACCCCCCCCAAAAAAAAAGTTTTATTATGAAAAGTTACATGATTTTGCAAAGCTGATTGTATTATATTTTTTTTTGTTTTGCCTTAATGCATACATGAAAATGACCAGGTTTTCTTGACTAAGCCTGCTAAACAGGCTTAAAATAAACACTTTTATTTTGAGAAAGGACAAGGACATCTCTAGCATTAACTAATCCAAGTTCTGACAAAACAGATATTGAACAAAGATCATTTTGGTCTGGGGCTTAAGGAAAGCTTAGGGGACGCAGGGAGAATGTTGCTGTTCAAGTCACTAACAAAAGTTACTCACATCAGCAGATTTTTCTATTTTTTTTTTTTTTTGGCAGGATTGTTCTCATGAAAAGAAAGGAAAGTGATAAATATTTTAGCACTTTCTGGATACTGCAATTCTTAAGAATTTTTATTGCCACACAACACCCACAGAACTGTGTAGAAACTTCTAAATGGACAGTGGCTTTAATGGCCACTCATTTTTCAGATCTGAGTATCTGGCTGGGTTTCTCAGACTTGAATCACAGAGATTTGGGATGAAGAGACCAGGAAGAAAAGATGGTAATATCAATCTGATGTGATTATTCAGTGGTTAGAGTAACAGAGAGCAAGAGATTCTAGTTTGCTTCCTCCCTCTGTCTGAGGATTTAGTTTAAGTTTTCTCTAGCCTCAGAAATGTATCTTGTTGAATCTTGTTGGATTCATGGGGATCTCAGTCATTGCTGAATACATTCTTTGTGTAACAAAATGTCTATCTCAGTTTTCTCACATCAAATTAAATCTCTGTTTTATGCTCGTTGAATGAGAAGGTGCCAATGTGTCAGAGTGCACCTCTGAGACAAGTGTCTGAGTAGCCTAAATCATTCAGTTTCTGTGTAGTTGCATTAATGTAATACACATTAATGCCCAGCAGCAAGGTTAACTAGCCTAACTGAAATGCTATGTGATTGCTACAACAGGGCTTCTAATTGGGCTGTGGGGAGTGTGATGATAAAAGGCTTGCTGCTTCTGAGACCAGAACTAGCTTGCAATGCAGGTTTTATCCCCTGAAATGCACCCTGAGTTTTAATCTTCAAAATAAAATGAGGAAAACAAAAATTATTAAGCAGCTAGAGATGAGCAGCCCTTATTTATTTTGTAGGGGTACAGGTTATCCAGTAGAAGTGGGATTTTAACTAAAACTTGGTATTGTTAAACTTACAGGAATTTCACATTTTATTATGATTTTATTTATTTTATGTTTATTAATTATTTGGCTTCTTTTTGAAAGATGTTGCTACCTTTCAGGACTAAGGTAAGAAATCACTTTTATTAAAGTATGTATGTTACCAACTACGGCATTTGAGCATAGTATGAGTCTTCATGTTTGACAAGGTTACTTTGAATACGGTAAACTACCTTGTTGTGACTGTTACTGTAGTCAGTGTTTGAAGTATCACATACTAAGAAAGTCTTTGGCTAAACAACTTCATAAATTTTAGCTTAATTATTATTAATTTAAGATATCAAAAGAAAGAAAAAAAAATGTTTCATAGTCTCTAACTCATTTAAAAGGAACAAATAAACCCTCACCTCACTGACCTCATTTTCAGTCTTTCTAATACAGTGAAATGTGTTACACATCTTTATTTTTATGTATGTAGCACAGATTTTCCTACTTGCTTTTTATGAACTTTGCTTCTCAGAATGGCACACTTCATAAAGATTTAGGTCTACAATGAAATATAATTATCCTCATTAAAACAAACTGTTTAGTACACTCCAGTATGTGACATAAAGCATAATATGGAATTATGAATCCCTGTCCAATTCACTTTGGAATCAGTGGTGGAATTATATTTAATTTAATTTATTTTTTTTATTTCTATTTTTTAGAGTAGGCAAATATATCTGTATCTGACTGAATACATGTAAACTCTGTTCAGTATGTAGGCACTATTCAAACGGTAACACACGAGTGTTACCGTTTGAATAGTGCAGCAAACTGCATGGTACAGTATGTAGCTGAATTGACCTTTGAATATTTCCAAGGGGCTATGGGTCTGTGTGCAGCTTAGGGATATTTTGAAAATGTTACAGGAGGTGGTAAAGAAGAATTATTGTCAATTGGACAATTTATTACTCTGATGCTGGATTTGTTTTTTTTTTTAAACAATTAATTTGCTTAAAACAACTCATTGCTTAATCTCATTTAATGAATAAAAAAAGGCTTATCAGAAGCTTAGAGAGCCATTTTTTTTCATCTTACAACCTCAGTAGTAGCTTTTTTTTTTTTTTTATGCCTTTTTGGCAAGGTCGAATTAAGCCATTCTTAAGCCAATTTAATTCTATAATTTCTTCTTCCTTAAAAGATTAAAAAAGTGTTGTTTTTTATTATTTTTTATTTTATTTATTTTATTTCTACTAGAAGCTTGGTTGAGCTAATATCGCAGCATCTTATCAATAACTGACAATAAATTTTTGCTATATAAATTAGAAATCATTATAGAAGCCTTTGGAGAGTAATAAACAAAAGTCTGGAAAATATAAGGGAAACTGAGACTGAAGCTATTAGCATGGAATAGCATGCAAATTGTTTATATAATACTAGTTTATATAAGTTTTATATAAGTTTATATAATACTAGTACGGAAATAAGATACGTGAATTAACAAAATAGAGGAATTTACAAACAACAAACTGTCATTAAGTGTAATTTTGGAGGTAAAAGCACTAATAATTTGGGAATCTTGGCATTTGTTTGTATATAGGGTGGTGCTAATGTCTCTACATATTCAGATTTGATCCATTTTAGCCTAGCTTTTGGTGTTGTATCTCACCACAGTCTTTGAGACTCACACTGTGAGTGGCAGTAAGGATACAAGAAGAAATCACTGTGTAAAATATACTCTGTGGCCTGAGGACATGACATCCAGAAAGAGAGGGAGTCCATCTAAGCTGAGCAAGTTCTCTTGTTAAGGGTGGCAAGAATGTGGGGTTGGAGGTTAGAGGGGGAGGGAATATTCATTCCATCTTCCTGTTTGCCATGAATTTTTGAGCCATAGTTCCTCAATAGCTAAACTCATGGTTCTGTTCCTCTCTTTTGCCTTAGCTCCCAGAGCTGCTTACACCTGCTTGGCTGATTTCCCTGGGCTGTGCTGAGGAGTGAGAGAGAGGGAGAGGAGTTGGTACTAATGCAAGTAGATGTTTTTACTGCTAACACATTTGTAAAACAAATGCATGTATTTCACTTGTGAGCAAACTGAGACTGGGCTTGTCTGTTTGTTTGCTTGTTTTTGTTTTTACTTATCTGTTTTACTTGTTTGTATTTTTACTTATTATTATTATTACTTTTTTTTTTTTTTTTTTTTTTTTTTTTTCCCCAGAGCACTGTTATTTGATTATTCAGACAGATTCCAAAACTTTTGTAGGTGTGCATATAAGTTATCCAGGGATCCCTTGTATTTTCTCAATAAGTCAAATGTCATCATTAATAAGGTTTTTTTTTTTGAATAATGAGCCTAGAGGCTGCATGAAGAAAAACATGTTTTCCAGAATAATGTAGCAGCTCTGTGTAGATGTTTACAGGGGGAAGGTGGAGTGGGAAGGGATTGTGTGGGAGACATCTGTCAACGAAAACAAAGATTTCCCTCAAGAGCAAGATCAACCTAACTGTAACACAATGAGAAAACTACTAGAATAATCCCACATTAATTAATTTAAAATGTATAATTTAAGCAATATATATTAGTATTTGCCAGTTGAACCTAAATATAATTCAAACAATATTCATCTTCCTGTGAAGCAATAATTTTATATTTTCCATTATGCAGTTTTAAATGTAATTTTGTTTTGTTTGGTTTTGTTTGGTTGTTGTTAATTTTCCCTTTGACTTAAACTGAATACATGAAATAGACCTAAAGCAATTGGGGCAAAATAGTTGTGATCCCAAAAACATTACCTATATGTAAAATTACATTGCTTAAATAGAAGGAAGCCAAGTATCTGTCTCGATAGCTATCTGTCCTGATAGGTATCAGGGCAGAACTGAGGACAGGGCAGAACTGAGAAGATTTCATCATTTATGTAGATGCTCTGGGGCTGTTCCTTATTGGGTATGCTCACATTGCAGAAGCTTCTGAGTGACCTAACTTACAGTCTTTCTATCCTTACACATTGTTCCATTGCTTCCAGTTCATCTCCCTTCTATACCCCAGCATACAATGGGAAAGGCCTGATTTTCACCATCACCTACAGTACCAGGGACATGCACCTGATACAAATCTCAGGGTTAGAATCCTTCCTCATCCAACTCCCAGGTACTGTCTATTAGTCAGCAGTCTGTGCAGAATGCATACCAGTACAACAAACGCTTGTCTACATAAAATCAGCACTTTTGAATGAATTTTTTGAATTTTTACAGAGCATATTTGTACATTATCTGGATTATTTCAAATGTTGAGAACATCGATATTGAGAAAGTGCTGCTTATTATGACATTTTGAGAAGCACCACTAAACTAAAAAGCAGGTCAGGCACTTTTAAACTGAGTTGAAAGCATGAAACTTGGTAATTCTTAATTTAATTTACTGGAAAAAGTATCAGCCAGTATACTAGTATATAAGTTTTTAAAATTATGTGGCTTTTACATGTAACTGTCCTATTCTAAAATTCTCACTGTATATAAAGATAGGAGGATGCATTTCTAGGCAATTTATTCTGAACATAACTGCAAGTAAACAATAAATTTCTCATTAATGGACATATTTCAAAATCAGATGAAAGCTTCAGGATAAAATTAACATCACAGTTGTTGTATTTGGTTTGTTAGAAAATTACATATATTCTGCTTTGCTCTGTTGTGCGACCCTTGCTCTTTCAGCTTCCTAGTGAAATAAATAACATTGTTCCACTGAATTGCAGATGAATTTCTGTAGTAGAAAATTACTGTTTAAATTCAGTTTTTCACTTGCACAGCATTATTTGATAAAGACGTAGTACGTAATAGGTAATTATGTACTTTAAAGGCAATCTATAATTTGCAATAAAAATTGTTTTGTGAGAAGAGAAGGATAAAATTTGACTGATTTAATTTATATTGTAATGTTTTTTTTTGTTATATTTGAGCTTTGGAAATAGGAAAATGAGGTTGGTATGTGATGAAGTTTTCTGGAAAAAAAAGTTTCTAATCTATGACTTTCCAGTCGACAGTGAATGTTGCAAGTGTATAGAAAATGCATATAAACATATTTCTCCTTGAAGGATTCCAGAACTTAGATAATTGTTAAAGTTAGGCAGTTGGTTGGGAAACTTAGGGAGAAAAAAAAAATAATGTTGCCCTTGATAGCTTTGTTAGCAGGAATTTTCAGGTTTTGGTTAAACAACATGTAAATGCTGGTATTTGGATATTTTCTTTCACATAGAGCTTCTTGGATGTGCCCTTGCTATTTATTATAGCACAGGAAGACCCAAGAAACTACAGACCTGTTAGTCTAACCTCAGTACCTGTAAAAGTTATGGAGGAGATTATCATGGGTGCTATTGAAAGGTGTTTAAAGAACAAAGCTATTATTAGACATAGCCAACATGTTCATGACGTGAATGTTCTGTCTTAGTAGTTTGACATCCTTCTATAATAAGGTCATCAATTTAGTGGGTGAAGGGAAAGAAGTGGATGTAATCTCTCTGGATTTTAGTAAAGCCTTTTCTACTGTCCCTCACAGTATCCTTCTGGATGATTTGTCCAACTGTGAGATGAACATGAGTGATGAACTGGATGAATAGTAGAGCTCAAAGGGTCATAGTGAATGGGGCTGTATCTGTCTGGCAGCCAGATACAGAATTGAATCCTGTTCCCCAGGATTCAATTCTAGGGTCAGTCACATTCAACATTTTAATCTATGATCTGGAAGCAGAAGTTGAATGCATCCTCAGCAAGTTTGCTGATTCTACTTAATGGGGAAATGCTTTTGAATTTCTATAGAGATGGGAGGTGTTGCAGAAGGATCTAGTTAGATGGGAGTATTGGACAATCATCAGTGGCATGAAATTCAATAAGGGTAAATGCTGGGTTTTGCACATGGGACAGGGTAATGCTGGAAGCAAGTACAGATTGGGAGATGAATGGCTGGAGATCCACTCCGCACAGGGAGGGATCTGGGGGTGCTAGTCAACAGTAAGCCCAGTGTGAGTCAGCAGTGGACCCTGGCAGCCAAGAAGGGAAAATGCATTTTGGGGTGCATTAAATGCAGCATAGCTAGCAAGTTAAAAGGGGTGATTCTCCCATTATATTTAACCTTGGTGCAGACTCATCTTGAATACTGCGTGTAGTTCTGGGCTCAATAATAAAAAAATGATGTTAAGCTCCTTGAAAATGTCCAGAGGAGGGAAACAAGGCTGTATAAAGGGCTGGAGGCATGTCCTGTGAGGAGAGGATGAGGACACTTGGGTTGTCTAGTTTGGAGAAAAGGAGGCGGAGACCTCACTGCTCCCTACAACTTCCTGAGGAGGGGAAGTGAAGATAGAGGTGCTAGCCTATGCTCCCTGGGAACTGATGACAGGACACAGGAACAGCACGGATTGGAACGAGGGGAGGTTCAGACTGGACATCAGGAAAAAAATCTACACTGTGAGGGTGGTCAAACACTGGAACAGGCTTCCCAGAGTTGTTCCCCTGTGAGTGTTCAAGAGGCATTTGGATAATACCCTTAATAATATGCTATAACTTTTGATTAGTCCTGAATTGTCAGGCAGTTGGACTTGATCTTGGTAGGTCCCTTCCAACTGAACTATCCAAAATCTAAATGCAGAGCAACTGAGTGGTTTATGAGTAGTAGGTATGATGGCTGCTGAGAACACTTTTTTTGTGCCTGCCTGCATTACATTCAGTGTTCAGACTGTTACATATCCAGAAGTTTCTAAAATGAAATTGTATCATGTGGGAACTTACTGGACAACCCAGAGCATTCTACAAAGTCTTAACAAATCTTTCTGCCCAGCATTTCCTGGCAGTAAATCATGCTCCAGTGCTTTTGTCTTCATTTTCCTAACCATTCTGTGTTTTCAAATGGTTTGTCAAAGACATCTGGAATTTGATAAACGTGTTTGTCTTAGAAATTAAAGATGGAAAAAGAAACCAAAACAAAATCATGCACAAAGGATTTTTCTAACTTATGTAAAGAATTGCCTGTTTTCTATCTGTGAGAAACATGCCGAAAACAAAGAGCAATTATCGTTCCTCCTGCCACCTTGTTCAGTCTCTCTCACAGTCAGTTTGAAAAGTCTCTTCCTTTACTTCAGGATGCCTTAATGTGCATTCATGTAAACATATTTATGAATCTTGGCAAGGCAATTCAGTGCAGTCATTTTGAGTAGAAGTTAAGAGAAGTATCCCTGATTACCGTATATACTCTCAGGAATGGTAGGAATCTGTTTTGGGAAAGCATGTGCAAGAAGCTGCTTGCTGGTATAGAATGGGTTGGCTGGGTTTCATCTGTCCCAAGTAAGTAAAATCTCATGTGTGAGTCTGGTTCTGTCATTTGAATCCCAGGCAGTATTGATATTAATTTCACATAACAATTCATTGACTTTTTTTCAGAACTACTATTTCAGTTTGGAGACTAAGGAAGCTATTTCTGCATAAATTACAACTGGATCGCTTTCTTGATTCTCATATTTCTTAGATTTTTTCCAACACAAGGATGGTTAATGGTTATAAAGTTAATGGTTATAAATTTCTATTTTGAACTATCTTCAGTACAATAGCTCTTGAAAACAGCTAGTATAGTGAGTAGAATAGCAGAAAAAAGTAAGTCTTCAACAGGACCTTTAGAATGTCAAAAATATAAACCAAGACTGGCCTGCACCTGAAAAACACACATTTCTCATCATCTTTCTGATGCACATCTTTTCTTTACAAGCAATCGATCTGCTTGCCCCATCACTACATACCACCACAGTGGATTGCGTCCAAAACTGTCTCACTCTTCTATGATGGATATTAATTTTGGTGCAGTTAGTCATGCATTTATATATGAGAGAGCAGATATTTTCTAAGAATATGTGCAAATCAATATTATTCACAAGGGATTGCCAACCCAAACAATGCATGATTCTTATGTAGCATACCTCTGTTTTTAATCTCTAGTACTGAAGTGTGCAGGCCATGCTTGGAGCATGCACTCAGGCATATGATTTAAGTTGTGCAATGGCTTCAATTTTCATTACAGCTGTTATTCAGACACATCTATCAAATGTATAGATACTGCATAATAAAGACTTTTGACTTTGGCTGTCTTCACAGGATGAGGCTACTTACCTGTTTTTTCTGTACTCAACCCATGTATTCCTTAACACAAAGCACATTGAGCAAGGGTAAGTCTTAGTTCAGAATTTAAAAGTCCTTCTTCTGAAGACAATCCTGTCTTCTCTGATGCCTATTTTTGTAGATCTTTATGTTCACATAAATTACAGAATTTCTAGGTTGGAAGAGACCTCAAGATCATCGAGTCCAAGATATAACAAATTAGTTTGTTGCTGTTTTTTTTTGTTTTGTTTTGTTTGTTTGTTTGTTTTTTGTTTGTTTTGAATATTTTCAGCCTCAGCAGTGAAACTGGTGACTAAGACCTATTGAGAATGTGAAGTTAGAGTTAACTCATGTGATGTAATGTGAGAACGTACAAGAGAGAAGTTTTAATTTGATTTCATCTGAGAGGATCTAGAAATTAAGACCACTAATTCTTGGTGTAATGCTCTAACTAGATGAGTGCTCTAACCGTGCAAACATGCCTTTTTCTGTTTAAGTATATAAGGAAATCAAATAGATTTTAATGCTCCCAAGCTGAACTTGGGAGTACTAGTCTATATTTGTCTTTACCTTACATGCATAAAATCTGCCTAAACTCAATATAAAAGTATGCAAGAATATTCAGAAAGATGTCAAATTTCTGCCTGGTATTGTAGAAGAGGCAGAAATCTGCATATGTCAGGGCTTAAAGAAGTTACCTTTGGGAATGAATATCAGGCTTTTAATGTGAGGTGACAGAAAAATCCACTTCTAGTTTTGTGTGTGTGCTTCTACATTTGGTAATAGACAGATGAATGCAGGGTTAGAGAACTCTTATACTGAGTCTCTGATTTGACTTTTGTGTTTTGTATTCATGATGGAACCTAATGTTAATGTTTGGGTTTGGGATTTAAAAGGGTATGAATATCTGTGTCTTCAATATGTCATAAATGCTGAAGTGACTATATAGTAGTAAATGATGTAAAAATAGTTATACTTTTAAACAACTATAAATTATTGTAGTACCTCCAATCATTTTATAATGCATGCAGTCACCTACAATGTTTTGATTGAGATTCAAAATAAGCAAACAAGTGAACCAAATTCAGCAGTGGCATAGAGAATTAAAAGGACAGCAAGGGGCTACCTCTACATTAAATTCAGACCAAACCTATGAAACATTTGTAGCTTAAATTTCAGCTCCTATATCCATAGATATAGCTACACAGTTTTGCTTCTGCTTACATTTGTAAAATTTTTATATGTGTGTGTGTGTATACATATATAGGTAGGTATGTTGTGTGTGTGTCACATTCACTTTTGCTCTCATACATATCCTGCTATATTTCAAATGTACTAGTAGTAATATTGGTAAGAAAAAGAAATGGAGCATTAATCACCCATATATACTTCAGAATACAGAAATGAAAGCATTGGGATGCCTAAATTTTATTTTATTTTTTTTAAATACAGACTTGGGAAAACCCATAAATTCTGAGTCATTTTCACAAAAACTACTTTTTGTGAATTCACATTAAACTACTTTCTTGTTTCCAACCAGTGTACCTAATAGACTAATTAGGAAATCAGAGTTCTCAGTTTTATCCTTCTAAAGGAGACCTAATTACAGCCCTGAAAGTTCAGTCTCTAGTCAGGTCTTGGACCTCAGTTCTGTAGCAGGAAGACTTAAAATCTTAATTCTCTCAGACTTAGCTGGGTCTCTCATGGCCTGTATAAGTGAAGGATTTATGTATGCTATGAACTAAGAGCATTAAATCCTTCTATCTTCAGCAGGAAGCTGGAAATCCTAAAAATCACAGCTTAAGTCAGAGAGAGCACTCAGATATCTCTAACTCCCTGTGAATGGGGTCAGAATAATGCTTCAAAATATCAGAAATGCTCAGACTTCACCTGCTCATTTTGAACTTTAAGGTCTTTCTTGAGAGTTAGATGGGTAGGAAAAGTCCTTCAGGAAATGAAAGCTGCAATTCTAGATAGTCTCTCAGTTTGGAGCTAGGTTTTAGCTGCCAGATATGATCAAATTAAAATATTGATTTGTATTTAGGTAGTAACAAATCCATAGAATCCAGTGTAGCAGCTCTAATAATAGGCAGCAGAAATCTGAAAGCATTCATATTTGAACACTAGATAAAATGGGATTTCTTTTTAACATAAAATAAACAATAAAAAGAAGACATCAGTAAGGCTTATTTCATAAAAAGTACCCAAGTGCATATTCTTTACTTACTAAAGTTTCTCATTTTTTTAACTAGAAAATATCCCCAAATACTTAAACAGCACTTTTTTCCTGTGAAAAATAATGTTGACTGAAAAGTAAATATAAGTTCTAGTACTTTTGATAATAAGAGAAATACTACTCAGTCTAACATAAATAGTTCTGCTGTAGCACAATGAAAGATGATTATGAAAGGGGAAATATATGCAAGACATAAGCAAAAACTTCCTGAGACTTTTATACATGATTCATACCACTGATAGGAGCATTCAATCTAGTGTCACTTTTTCTATGACTCAGGGTATCGACTTTCCACCAGTTATCTCATTATTGATCCAAATAACTTTTGTTTGGATGAAAGACATTTTTGAAAAAACAGAGTCATCTACCCTTTTTAACAAAAGACTGAAAGTTCTCATTTCCTTTTGTTGTTTCTCCAGTGACTAATCTCCCTCCCTGTTAAAACATGTGCCTAATTTATACCCCAGATTTAGGAAACTGTCTCTTTAGTATACAGTGATTTTTTTTCATAATAAAAATTGTTCATTCTCAAGTTATCTCTCATGCTGATTCTAATAAACTGATGAGATAAAGGTATTTAAAAACAAAATGTTATCATGTTTAAAAGGAAAGAACAATAAAATATAAAAATAAACACTTTTCCATGACAAGACATTTTCAAAGGTCAAAAACAGTGACTGAGACCCTTTAAAATGCAACAGATAGAATTTAGATCTATCTCAAAAATTTTACAAGAAAATTCTTTTTTTTTTTTTTTTTTTTTTTCCAAAATAAAATCACTAAAACTCCATCAGTTCAAAACCTTTAAAGATGAATCTCTTCAGGGAGATACAGGGTTAAGTAGCTAAAGTGATTAAAGTTCCTGGATCTTTCAGCCACTCTGTTCCTTACACACATTTCATTCTGGAAAAGGGCCCCATAAGATTTCTTAACCTCTGCTGCCCAGCAGAATCTCACTCCTTGGCATGGGAACTGTTTCATATGCTTGGCATATGAAACTGCTTTCTCAGCCTCCCCAGGAAGTGTCTCCATTTGGCTATTGTGCAGCAGGAACATCAAGGAGAAGGTTACAAAGTAATAGAAGTGAATCAAAAAACAAACTTCCAAAGAGAATAGTTTCATGGACTGAGGGCATTTTTATACTAAAATTTGAAAATGTATCATTTTAAGTTAAGACTGTACTTTAGCATCCTGATAGATGCAAGTTCACTTTGCAAAGGGTTGGTAGTTCATACTGGTTTTCACAACTCTATCACCAAAACATTTCCTGTTGGCTCACTTGTTTATTATATATACACACCATTTTCATTTTGTCCAATCCTACTTCTCAAAATGTATATCTTGTTGTACAAGACACCTTAAAGTGAAAATTAGATTACCTTTAAGCATACACATATTCCAAAGCATGAACCATTTGGAAGAACTCTAACGGAATTATCCATGAGAAATCACTCCTGGGAATGCCATTTGCCATCACTTTTTTTTTTTTTTTTCTTCAAACAAAGCTAATCATATGTATTAACCACCTCTCATCTTCAAAATATAAATATTTTGTTTACTTATGTTTCTCAGTAAATTCTGTAAACAGATTACAAAGACAACACATTTTCAAACTTCATTATTTCTAGGTTTTCCCAATATTAAACTGTTTCCAGCAGCTATTATTGTTACTAGCTGCAAATAAAACACCAAATTAATAAATGGAATCCAGAGAAGCATGTAATTTTAAATAATCCATTTGCCATTTTATTAATATTGCTATGTCTTGTAAAACACAAATAATACTGATAACAGGGTGTATCTTCACAGGAGATATCCAGCTGAGAGAGTATTTCTGTCAAGGATTCGCTTCTGGCTTAGCACTCCAAATCATTTACAGACCACAGATGATTAAGATGATCATCTTAATACAGTAAATAAATATATAAATAAATATTATTTGAATAGGCAATACAGAATGCTTGTTCATACATCATTTTTTTATCACCTAGAACTTAAAGCATAGATTAAAATATGAACCTATGGCCAAATATATACTAAAACATATCCTTTCTTATTCCAAGTGTTACAAATTCTGAGTCAATTTAGCTTTATAAGATTTATTTATGGGGTCAATTAAACGGCAAGTAAACAGCGCTGGGTGTGCAGGGAGTCTGGGCTCCTCCAACACACACACACATACGTTACATCAGGTGGCTGGTTTTTATGCTCCTAGGCTAATACATGTTCATTACTACTTCTAGAAAAGGCAGGTTCCTGGAATCTGAACCCTCCCACTGGCGTATGTGCAACAGTCTCCAGTGGTCCCTCTAGGGGTCTTGTGCTTGTAGTCTCCCAGGCTTTTCTCCTTGTCCTTCTCCTTTGTCCATCTTGGTTGGATATCAGAGACTTGCGCAGTGTCCAATGCACAATAGTTAGTTCTTCTGAACCCCCCCCAGATATCAGAGACTTTACCCTTTAAGCCCTCTATAGACATGAATTGCTGAAACATTCCTTACACAAGTAATATATAAACTTCTGAATTCTTGTTAAAAAATACATTGCGGGATAAATTTGTACTTAATACACCCCTGCTAAAGACTTTATATGATACTGCTGATTAATTTAGCTTATCATTACTACTTTACTTGTAATCTTGTAAGTATTTATGAATATAAATGCAGGCTTACAAGAAACAGGCAGCAAAGATGAACCATTTTAGGGTTCTCCTTCAAAATATATAATTTACTGCAACAGCAACAAAAATATAATCCTGAGAAAGTCAAGACATTACAAAACTGCAAATCAAAAAGTTGAGCACTAAAACAAGTGGCACAGTGGCCAAGAGGTTAAATCATCTAATGAAGGTTTATGATTATATTAGCTTGGTTTGATTTTTAAATTAATGCATTAGTAAACTAAAACTTTTACATATTCTATGTAGCTAAAGATATAGTCTATACAGAGACTGTATACAATATACAATAATCTTATTGTATAACAGTAGTTATTCAAATGTTTGGTGTTTATTATCCCTGAATGCTTTCTTTTAAGTTTTTTAGTTTTCCTCCTTCTTACTGAAACATTCTTCTTCCTTTTCTACTTATATTTTCTATACACCATCTATATTTTTCAGTCTTACTATTCATATGCTGTGATAAAGAACTAGTGAATCCATTTTGCAGCCATCTCTTCAGTAGAAATGCAAAGCTTTCAGACCCAGAGCACCTATAATCTAGCTAACATGATTTAATTAACAGAACAACATCCTGTTACTGATTGAGGTATGTGGGAATTCCTTGTATATACATGGATGGTTTGTACTTTTGAAATTTTTGCTGCAATTCTTTCCAAAATAAGCTAAATAAAGCTTATTTTCTATTATTCTATTATTCTTATTATTCTATTTACTAAGGCATGCTAATCACAGTTCTGACTGCCGTGTTCTCATACATGTAACTCATACTGTGTATTATGTATCAGTTTTAAAGGTAACTAATTGTGACTAAGCATATGGTGCAGCATCTGCAGACTAATCTACACTATAAGCACCTGTCAAGTGAGGACTTTCACACCTGCTCTAAGTCTTACTTTCTTTAATATGCTAAAGCCTGTTTAGTGCCAGCCCCTTCCCCTTAATACCATCTATCATTAGGTTTTGTTAAAACAAACGTTAGTATTTATTTATTTATTTATTTTTAAAAACACATGTCAATGTTTGTATTGCTAGGTGTGGAGGTGTAGCAAGAGATAACATAAAGCCTGTGGGTTAGAAATATCAAGCTACACTAATTTTACATGGTTATAAAGTATATACATGTATTAGTTGTATCTTTTCATTTGTAATGAAAATGCAAATTTACTGGGATGAAAAGATTTCCTCATTTTTGATAAGTTATATATGTATATATCACAGACTTTAATCCTTATAATCCTTGCAAATACTAAAAATGTGGAGTTATTTTTCTTCTGACATTGGGAAGTACTTTGGTGCATAGTTTGTCTTTTTATTCAGAAGTCCTTTGCTGGGACTTTAATTAAATAGGAATAAGTTTTCCATTTTAGCAAGTGTTATTGTCAAACCAATCACAGAAAATCCTAATAGACTTTGCACAAGGGGAGTACTAGTAAAGAAATTTCATTTCAAATCTATAAAACTTCATAATTCACAGTTGAAATCACCTCAAATAAAAATGTGATCCAACTTTTGAAAGCTAAGTAGCAGAAATATAGTATTTACTTAATAGTATTTACCATTAAGAAAAATGAACATTTAACTATCAATTTAATTTTTTAAGCAAGTAAGGTATATAATATACTATTAGAAACTGATTTCCTCCCACTCCAAGAATATTCCAGGTTACATGAAAACATGAAGATAATTAGTCAGTTGTGGGTTTACATTTCCTATCTGTATTGCCAAGTTACTCCTATTTTATTTTTTTCCTTCCTCTATTATCCCTTACACTCCTCAATATGATGGTGCACCTTTTAAATTCTTGTTTATTGAAATAAAGTCTCTCCTTTATAATACATTTTTAAGGTCATAAGAAATCATGCATCTTGGGGGACCTAGACAAGATATTTTGAGCTATCAAAATTTTGAGATTCAAAGATATTTACCTTTTTCATTCTCACTTGTTTGTAATATGATCAAGACATCAAGACTGGAGAGCAGCCTGAATAGATGCTAGATGCTGCCTGTGTCCCTTTATTTTCAGATAAAAGAAAACAGGGAGAAAAGTGTAATTTGTTTGTTTGTCTCCAGAACAACATGTTAAGAAAGAGTCTTTTGTTTGCAACTTTTCCAGTATCACTAAAATTACCCTTTGAATTTAATTATTGCCTAAAGATGCTTGATGAAAATTCAGAATATTTTGATGTTCTTGGACATCCAGGATGTGAATTTTCAGTAAAAATTGCACTCTAACTAATTGAAAGTTCATTGGGATTAATTAATTTTGATGTCTTCCTGGAAATCTGTTGAAGTTTAACTTAAAGAGTAATTGACGTTTAAAAGTGACTATAATTTGCTTTACTTCAGTTGTGGCAGATAATTTAATGGTATGTTTCTTTTTGTCTCAGAAAGCTCAGTCATTCTGTGCTCTGATGAATACAGAGATCTTATTTTTTCCTGTAGGTCTATCCCTTCCTATAGCCTCTTTACTTTCTCTATTATGAAGATTTAAGGACTCATAAAAAAAGGCTTTGAAAACATCATGGCCTTGTTTGTGTGATCATACTTATGATCTTTATTTGAAGAATGTAATGTGAACACATTCTGGGATAACTCTTTTTTAAAGTTATGGATTCCTATTCAGTACTCCTAGTGTTTTTTGTTTGTTTGTTTGTTTGTTTGTTTTTGACATTAAATTACAACCACATATTTCACATATTTTTTAACTACTTCTGTTTAGTAAGTTAACCATGTGTTTAAACACAGTACTGAATATTAAATCAAGAGTTTTATGGTCCAGGTCAATGACTACCTATGCATATTCTATGCATACTTTATATTTATTGATATAAATATAATAATAATAATAATTTAAAAAATCACTAAAGCTGATATGACAAGAAGCGCTCTTGAAGACTTACTTGCTAACAAAACTCAGTTTATTTTTGTCAGAGTGAAAAAGGCAAGATCATATGACTCAGTGACATTTCAAATTCAAAGAGACACGAGCATTTTTACAATTTCACTGAAGCCTTAAAGGTGGAAAAAATTACAAGAACTCCTGCAAGGTAGAATTATTTGCACCTCATTAGAGATTTCAACAGTTTTCTTGGGAAATATATGTGCTTTTTCATCTTCAGATAATCTAAAAGACCAAAGATTCTAACATTTCACCTTCATTGTAAATTACTTGTTGCTTACATTTTGTTTCTTTTGTAGTCTGGTTCAGAAATAAATATTTTCTATTTTTATTCAATTTTATTTCTTGAATAAAACATTGCTAGAGAGATTTATTTTTGAAATGATGCTGTCGGTATTCATTGCAAATTTTTCCATTCTTAGGCATACGTATTACCAGCAGCCACCAAATCACTGAATGTTTGAGGCTGGAAAGGACCTCCTGAAGTCATCTAGCCCACACCCCTGCTCTAGCAGGGCCACTTACAGCAGGTTGCCCAGGACTGTGTCCAGGTGGCTTTTGAAGGTCTTCAAGGAAAGAGACTCTACAGACTTTCTAGGCAACTTGTGCCAGAGCTCAGTCACCTGTGCAGTAAAGATGTGCTTCCTGGTTTTTAGATAGAATCTCTTGTGTTCCAGGAATCTCTTGTGCTCTAGGCTCATTGCCTCTTGTCCTGTCAGAATCAAAGTTGACTAGTGTTCTTTTAAAATATTCCTTCACATGTTCTGAAATATGACTGATGGTAACTTTGATGGTTATGGTTATACTAGGATTTCGTATGTATGTCCTACATTAGTGCTTAGTATATTAGAATGTTATTAGAAAAGATATATTCTCCCAAGATCACTAATGGATTTAATTTTGAGGGAATAGTCCTCTTCAAGAAAGGACTTCAAGTGAGTTCACCAAGACAGAGGTCAAAGCAAAATGAAACTGTAAAAAAAGTCCCACTGATTTTAGCTGGTTTAAATTTCAGAAAACCTTGAAGAGGGAATAAGGGCTCATAAAGAATTTAAGCAATTGGGGTCTCTTCATGTGTCAGTTTGGGGAGTTATCTGCAGAAATGAGCTGTGCTTATGAAGACTCAGTTGTTCCAAGAAACAAACCATAATTCCAGTTTAGGAACCTTAGGAATGTTCAAGGGATTGTATTGATCCAGTTTGTGGCACAGGGATTCCTCCTCTGCTGGCAGATCTCTCCATTTGCAGGTGTACCCTTTATTTATCTTAGTTTGAACTACTAAGGTTGGGGCAAAATTGCAGCAATGCTGTCAAGCCAAATTCTAAGCAGTAAATCTCATAAAAGAAAAACTAAATACACAAAAATCTAACCAAGAAAATATGTAGTGTAGCATTATCCTAGAGGAAATGCAGTGTGTTGATTCTGTCACTGTTCCTTGAATGCAAAAACATTAATCTCTTCTGGATCTGTTAATAGGATATCAAATTTTGACTCTCATTCTGTAGTTTATCTATAACATTCAGGAAATTAATTGTATCACTTTACAGTTATATGTAATACTGTCTATTTCAAAGGCTCATTCACTACATTTATTTAACTGTCATATAATAGCTGAAAATGGACTGTAAACTGAAATTTATTGTAGACTGAACTGATAATTACTTCAACATTTAGAAAGTAGATTTTTTTTTTCTTTAATGAAAAGATAAAGTGTTAAAAAAAGTTTATTTTCCTTTGACTGTTTTTAGGATCTTCTCAAGTACTATTTATATTGTTGCCAGTTTGATAAGTACTGAAAAAAATCATTAGCATACATGAGAGAGAAAATACTAAATTAACATGAAAGGAAAAATTCTGCTCTGTCCAAGGGGGAAGGGTATTATTATTATTATTATTTTCTCTTTCATCCTATTGAATAGTTTTGATACTGATATTTAACTGGAAAGTTTTTTACCTTCTTCAAAAGTCAAGCATATATTTAAAACTACCTGAAATGATGTCATCTCTAAATAGAATTAACACTTTCCTTCCAGGCTCACATAGCTTGATGAAGAACTTCAGTTGAATGTAAAAACTATCATTGTTAAAGCTATTTTGTTTCATAGGTACTTTTCCATTTTAAGTTGTCCTCTATAAAATTAATTTTTATTATTAAATTTCCACTAGCAGTTATCCTCTTTTAACAAGAAAAGGATAATATAGTCTGAAATGTTATGTTTTCTTTTTCCCTTGTACAGTTTAAACAATAAATTATACCTTATAAGACACAAAGAATACTTTTATGGAAAAATAAGGAGGTATATTCTGCCAAACAAATCACTGTGGGCACTTTAAGCAAATATAACAAGTAGGTAGAATAGATATGATGCTATATCATAAATATTGTATGAGACTGCAGGCCCTTACATATTTTTTCATAAATTTTTAAATGTTTGCAATTTTCCACTCCAATAATTTAAAATGAAAAGTGTTTTACCTTTAGAGGAAATCAGTTAGAGCACTGGAAACCATTGTATGAGTAAAGAAGCTTTGATTAGGACAAAAATGATTTATTTTTTTTTAAATGTAAAACCAATTTACATCATTTTGCTAAGTGCTTAAAGTACAAAAGTACATATGCAATTAAGGAATGCAAACTGTCTTGGCTCAGTTAGGAATTCTTGAACATTACAGTGATGTTTCAGAAAACGTTCCCCATTGGTAACAAAGCATATTTATGTAGAAGTCCTGAAAATTCTGAAAATACAGACAGAAATCCTGAAAATACAAAGCACATCAAGACTTTCACTGACGTTATAATAGAATACAGGTGTTCAGCGAAAAGCAGGCTGAACTGTCTGGCTGGTGTCTACCAGTAATGTGAAGGACTTTTGTTTATTTCTGACTTCAATTACTCATCCTTTGTGATGAATATTCAACAGTTTGTGATGGTAATGTGTATTCTCCTTGTTCTGAATAGATTCTGATCTAATTTAACAAATGGGGCAATGGTAATAACTTACCATTTACTCATGTAAGGAATTTTTAATAATAGATCTATGTCTGATACCATATATATTTAGATTTAGATGTTATATATTTAGATTATAAATTATTATAAATATAATATTATAAATATTATATAGATTTATATATTTAGATTTTGTTTTGGTGATGAAAACTCAAGACTCCATGGTGAAGTCAGAAATGAAGAGTAAAATTCCTTCTGACTTTAACATAAAGATTATTAAATTTCTGGAATGAACAGGATTTTTCAGTTTTCACTCCTGGTAGGAAAAAAAAAAAAGTAAAATGCTTGCCTAGTTCTCTCTTTAGGTGTTGGCAATTTGTGTTCCTTCTGGAACAGAAGGACAAATATTACTAGTTGTTTTGAAGCATATGTCAAAAGAACTGTGATGGAAAATGTAATTAAATATTTTTACATTTTTATAGATAACCCATTCCAAGGAAAATAAAAGTATCTTGGCAGGACTTTCAATTCTAAAGAATGTTTTAGAATAGTGGCTTATAAACTCAGTTTTTGAAGATGTCCGAGATGTTTTTTAAATGATCCTGTATGCAGCAGAGCTTGAATAGTCTGTGGACTATTCAATATATTCAAATAATGTTGCAGACAGCACCCAGTCATGAAACCTTATTTGTCAGACATGTCCCATATAGTGTGACAAGTTCCACAGCAAATCCCACTGTTGCATTATGGTTTATAATAAGAAAATAGTGCAATCTTCTGCTTAACCACAAGTAATAATCAGAAAAACTCATTTGCACTGTTGTGGAGAAAGAATAAATTCTATGTGCAAAGGATTAGGACAAATAAAAATTTAGGTTTCCAAAGTATGAGCCTGTCTGGGAGTGTAGGTTAGAAAAGTGGGCAGTGAGAGATATATGTTCATGGTATTGTGCAGAAAGGCATCAGTTAAAGGTTGGTGCTGAAAGGATAGCCTGAAGATCAGGAGAGTGATGTTACAAACAGCAACTGAGAAAGCATTAGGAATCATTGCAGGGTTTGCAAGCAAACTGCTCAGTCATATTCACCTTTAGTTGATGACATGACCTCTGTGAGGAGATCTTGGAGGCAGAGAATAAGATTACAGTTTAGAACTGGGCACACAGCTTGCTGAGCTTCTGCCACAGAGGTGATGGCTAGCTTGTGGTTATAAATGAGACTGGAAGAAATGTCTTGCTTACACTCATATATGTATATGACCAGTGTGTTTATAGATGACAAAACCACTAGGCATGCAATATTGTTTAGTCAGTTACTGTTTTATTTTTGCCTGACTCCTAGACTAGCATAAATGTTGACTTCCCAAATTATATGCGTGCATATTTTGCTGAATAAGAGGGCCATGGTGCAATCTTTGTTCCTGAGGCCATGTACTTTGGCCTGGCTCATGTCCACACCACTAAAGGCAAACACTTTCTACAGCAGGGTGGCTACATCCACGTGAACTAAAACACAACTTTGTGTCTCTACTAGGCCTCACATTGTACCCATAAAGCTATTATATATTGTTATGTTGCATGCTAAGTGTCTGTAAAATGAGGATATATTTCTGATGGAATTTTATGAAGAGTTGCATAGGGAAAGAGCCAAACCTGGTGCACTTTCCTCAATTCTGCTACTTAGGAAGCATTCAGTTCTGGTGTTTAGGTGCCTGCTGGCTGAAACCACAATAAAACCCAATGCTTACAGACTCATGCATTGAATGTAATATGCATTTTTCTATTGCAATTATAAGGATTTTATTTCAGTATGAAAATATAAATTATCATACTTTAAAAAACAGAGATGTATTGTACTTGCCTGATATCGTTAATTGATTTGGTTGTCCCTACCTATATGATTTTCTTTTATTCCTGTTGATAAATCCTCATGCTTCAGTTGTTACCTTACTCTTCTATATCTCTTTGTGTTTATTAAGTTATGCAGCTAAATATGAATATGACCAAAACATTTCTTAATCTTTCTGCCTGGCCTTTTTTCATTTAAATTCTTCCTTAGTTAGCAATCTTGTCTGTATTTCTGACTTGGAAACCGTCTACAAGTCAGACCTCACAACACAACTGTAGGTGAAGAAAAAAAATCTAAAAATCTGTGCTGGAAAGGAGGGCATGAAGAACGTCTGGAATTTGGAAGGTTAAGGAAAGAATTCCTTAACTTCTTTCCTTGCTTGCCCCTCCTTTCTAGTGCTGCCCATTTACCTCTTGATTCCATTTTCTTTTGTCAGCCTCACATTGACAGTATGCAAAGGCAGTTTTTTTGAAACAATTCTATTTTCTCTGTTCCATATTGCTTTGTAGAGCCATAAGCTGTCAGGTGCATTGGGTGTTTTCAAGATACAGAAATATAAAAATTAGAGATGTGGCAAAAGAAAAGCCTTTCTTCTCACCTTTGTCTCTGAGACAAATTTGTAGTTTAGTATTCATTATTTTGTATTACTCTGATATCAATACTAAAAAACTTGATACATAAAATAGAAAAAGAAATAGAATTCTATGCTCAACATCTGTTTCCTTTATGCTGTTCTCCAGAGACTGCTCCATGCTGCTCTCAAACTTGCTAGAATCCAATGTTTGTCCTTGGTCTTTATTTACCAAAGCTGAATCTAACAGAATTGTGTACAAAGATTTTAAAGCAGCCCCTTAAATCTGAAAATCTGCTGCACTACTTAATGTATGACAGAAAGGTATTTGAGGACATTTCAATTCTAGGTTTCTTAGTCTTTTGAAAAGTACTAAAACATTTTAAATTCTTGCATTAGGTAATCATGTATGACTCATACTATCCACAAAGATGGAATCTCCACTTTTAGTAAGAGATTCCTATTTTTAGATGACCCTAGGATGCACTCGTGATGATATAAGAAATAGAGTATGTTGCAGCATTACGGAAGGAAATACATATTTTTATGAAAACGTTATTAGCTTTGTTGTGCCACTGGGCTTTAAAATATGTCATTTAATGTTAGCATATAAAAAATTAATGGTAACAGAAATCTGGGCTATTCCAGAAAGTATTTTTGAAAGCTCAAATTGCCTTTTCTCTTCTCTTCTCTTCTCTTCTCTTCTCTTCTCTTCTCTTCTCTTCTCTTCTCTTCTCTTCTCTTCTCTTCTCTTCTCTTCTCTTCTCTTCTCTTCTCTTCTCTTCTCTTCTCTTCTCTTCTCTTCTCTTCTCTTCTCTTTTCTCTTCTCTCTTCTCTTCTCTTCTCTTCTCTTCTCTTCTCTTCTCTTCTCTTCTCTTCTCTTCTCTTCTCTTCTCTTCTCTTCTCTTCTCTTCTCTTCTCTTCTCTTCTCTTCTCTTCTCTTCTCTTCTCTTCTCTTCTCTTCTCTTCTCTTCTCTTCTCTTTCTCTTCTCTCTCTTCTCTCTCTCTTCTCTTCTCTTCTCTTCTCTTCTCTTCTCTTCTCTTCTCTTCTCTTCTCTTCTCTTCTCTTCTCTTCTCTTCTCTTCTCTTCTCTTCTCTTCTCTTCTCTTCTCTCTCTTCTCTCTTCCCTTCCCTTCCTTCCCTTCCCTTCCCTTCCCTTCCCTTCCCTTCCCTTCCCTTCCCTTCCCTTCCCTTCCCTTCCCTTCCCTTCCCTTCCCTTCCCTTCCCTTCCCTTCCCTTCCCTTCCCTTCCCTTCCCTTCCCTTCCCTTCCCTTCCCTTCCCTTCCCTTCCCTTCCCTTCCCTTCCCTTCCCTTCCCTTCCCTTCCCTTCCCTTCCCTTCCCTTCCCTTCCCTTCCCTTCCCTTCCCTTCCCTTCCCTTCCCTTCCCTTCCCTTCCCTTCCCTTCCCTTCCCTTCCCTTCCCTTCCCTTCCCTTCCCTTCCCTTCCCTTCCCTTCCCTTTTCCCTTCCCTTCCCTTCCCTTCCCTTCCCTTCCCTTCCCTTCCCTTCCCTTCCCTTCCCTTCCCTTCCCTTCCCTTCCCTTCCCTTCCCTTCCCTTCCCTTCCCTTCCCTTCCCTTCCCTTCCCTTCCCTTCCCTTCCCTTCCCTTCCCTTCCCTTCCCTTCCCTTCCCTTCCCTTCCCTTCCCTTCCCTTCCCTTCCCTTCCCTTCCCTTCCCTTCCCTTCCCTTCCCTTCCCTTCCCTTCCCTTCCCTTCCCTTCCCTTCCCCCCATTATTCAAGTGCCTTATTTTTATTATTAGAACCCTTATTTAAGGGTTCATTTCATACAAATCAAAACTTCTTTTTGTCCTAACACTAGAAAAATGTCAAGGTCCTTATTTTCCACATTTACAAAGTGCACTGCCCTGAACAGCATCTTAAATTTGTTTGTTTAATGAAATCAGGGTAATCTGAAACATAAATTATTAAACTGAGCAGTTTAACTAGTAAGCTTCTAGAAGTGTCCAATTGTGAATTCTTTCTTTTTGGAGAAGAAAATGACATTGAGAAAAGCAGAAATGTATTTAGTTATTAAATAATGTTATAATTTAATGAAATATGAAACTTAAATATGAAAGTATGCAAAATCATAAGTTGGTTTTCTCAATGTTATGTTCTCTGTTTGCTCATATGCTTAATCTCTTTTCTTGTGTTTGTGATTTGCTAGGGTTTTCTTTTTCTTTGTTTTGTTGTATAGTCTTATATTGAACAAATTTGTTTCAAATGGGAAGGACAACAGTAATTTCACAAATGAAAATACTTCTTTATATAAGATATTTGTGTTGCTTGCTGCTGATAACCTAAGTATACATGTATGTATTAGAATCTATTGCACTCTATTCTATGCAGCTACCTTATAGTCGTAGTTCTCCACTGTAGTTTCTAGTTCTCTGTGGTGTTAGATATTTTAATGTTAGCAAACCTTAAACCAGTATTTGAGTATTTTCATGCCAGTGGCCTAAGGAGCACATAAAAACTTATAGATCATACTTTATCACATTGTCATAATGGAATTTATTACTTAGATTTTTGGAATTCTTATTTGCCTTTTCTGTGGTGAAACCATATTTGTAAAAAAAAAAAAAAAAAAAAAAAGAAAAAGTTATGTATAAGATTTGTTCAACCTTAAAGCAACAGAATGAATGAGAAACAGACACAAATTTCTCTTAGTATATACAATTACATTAAATTACTAAATTGTGAAGTTATCATTTTCTGCCAGTTTTAAACTATTTTTTCCTACAAACCCTCTGTATATTTCCATTTGTCATGATTTAAAGGTGTGGCATTTAAAGTTCAGATGCTCTGACTGTATGTGTGACATATGACTAGCTGATGATACTGATTAATGGCTCACTTCTTAAAATTTGCCAGTGCATGACTACAAGTGGAATGTGTAGATTTCTTCATTCCATTTGCAAAAAAAAAAAAAAAAAAGAATTTTTTTTTTCACGTTTTCCATGAGAACATAAAGATATTCAAGTTGTTATTCTATTTCTAAATTACTATAAAAAGGAACTGAACATTAAAAAAAAAAAAAAAACACATTCTAAGAAATGTGAATTAAATGTATTGAGCTATATGCCTACCTATTTACTTATTGTCCATTTTGTTAGCTAACAGCTTGAACCTGTTACATGTATTTGAAGATCAGTGACGGGTCAGTAGGCATCTTTTTGCAAGGGAGTTAGAATGTTTTGCACAGGAAGTTTATGTATTACTGTTGCAAATACGTAAAACAATGCAAAAAAATGATATGAAAGATTTCTCACCTCAAGCTTTTGGAGAAAAAGGAGTAAAAATTTTAAGTCTTCTGATTTTTTCCTTTGATACATTTTAAGTGAACCAATATCAATTATGTCTTTCCATTTTTGTTTTGAGATCGGTGGACAATTGCACTGTTGCTATCAAACCCAAATCAATTAGAAGGTAAGTAAAATTTGTACTTTAAGTTGCTTCCAAGACTTACTGCCTTACTATATCATATAAAATACTTTTCAAGTATTCAGTCTATGCTGCTTTTAAATACTATCATGTTTTGTGATACCTGTATTGCTCAACCTGTTTAAGGCATGTTTTGTGTTATATTTTCTATGATGTCAAAGCTGCTGTTATTAGTTCTCTCTAATTTCTGTTTTTACAAGGAGATGTTTAAAACATTTTAGAGTTCAATATAACATCTGGCAACTGTTGTGCATCTGAAAACATGAACAGAATGTATTTGGTGACCTGCCTGTGAAAACAGCAAAACACCATCTGCAGTGTGCAAAAATATTTGGTCTTTCATCCATAGCAACAAGTTGCATCAGACACATTGGTTTTTAACAGCCCTCAAAGCAGGGAAAGGGGAATTATTTGAGGAAGGACTTTTTAAGTTTGGGAATTTGATTAACAGAGATATGGAGAAATGTTTGTTTGTTACTTTCAATAAATATTGTCTTGGTTTGTTATTTTCTCTGATTATAAAATAAACTATATATATTCAATCAGTTCCTGCCTGATGTCTCATTCTTATGACAGTCTGTTTACTTGACAGGGTTTTGACACCTCAGTATTTTTGAGTAGACCTATTCAACTAATTAACAACCTATTAATAATTTTTTCTCCCTAGTCTTGTGATAGCAGGTTATTACAATATCCCAAGTCTCAATCCTGCATAGTTCTGTCAAACTGAATAATAGATTTGTGAATCTAAAGCATGAGTATTGAAATTAATGGGATTTCCTCACTAACAAGGCTCTTGTTAAATTTAAGAACAGACTGAAATACCTTTGAGAATTAGGATGTATTCATTTCAAATTTGCAATAAAAATACTGTTCATTTTTAGATCATTAAAATATTTAATTGTGAGTTTCAGAGAATATTGATAGCCAATTTATGGGGAAAAAAATAATCTGATACTGCAGAGCCCAAGGGATGGTGGCTTCTGTACCAGGTTTGTTTAGATTTGTTTCACTGCCTTCACTTAAAACAAAATTAAAAAAAAAAAAAGAAAAGAGGGTAGAGGCTGATTACTGATGAAAGACTAGGTGTTAGGGGATACTGTAACTTTTTTTACTACTTTCAAATGCATAAACAATATTAGAAGGTGTCTGTGAAACTCTGAGTCTTGTCTACAGTTCAAAAGCTCCAAACTAAAAGCCATGAACAAGGATCCCATCAGAATTTTCTGGATACCACACAAGTAGTTTACTTGCATTTCCTTCAATTACAGTGAAGCCAAAATAAGCCAGAAAAATCTGTGCATATATTTTTGAAAAATGCTATTGTCAGTGGTTATTGCACATCTTGTTGTGTTGGGTCTATCTGAGCTGGAGTCACCTTTTCCCTGCAGCAGCCCACACAGTGCTGTGCTCTGCCCTTGTAGCTGGTACAGCATTGATATCACTCAAGTGTTGTGTCTATTGCTGCATAGTGCTGGCACAGCATCAGGACTCCTTCCAAGCCCCCAAGAGCCAGCAGGCTGGGGGTGGGCAAGTGATGGAGAGGGGACATTGCCAGGGCAGCTGACCTAAACCAACCAAAGGGATATTCCATAACACCTGATGTCACACTCAGCAATAAAAAGGGGGGCTCTCTTGGGGGAAGGGGCTGTTCCTCCTGAACAACCACTATGCGTTTTGAGGCCCTGCTTCCCAGGATGTGGCCAAACATCGCTTGTTGATGGGAAGTAGAGAATAATTTTTTCCCTCTCTCTGTGTTTCCGCGCAGACTTATTGTTTCTTTTGTTTCTTTTTCTCCCCATTCCCTTTCCCTTTAATTAAACCTTTCTCATCTCAAAGGGCTAGTATTACTCCTGACCCTGACGAAGAGACTTCTGCTTCACATTTGGAAGAATTAATTGATAGATGCTCCAACCAGGACTACTGGGGCCCTGCCTCTGGCCAGGTAGAGGAGAGGGACAACCGGATTTACTGGACTGTGTGGATTCAATGGCCTGGCACACTGGAACTGCAGAAATATAAAGCTTTAGTGGACACAGGCACACAGTGTACCCTAATGCCGTCATGCCACCAAGGGGCAGAACTCATCTCTATCTCTGGAGTGATGGGGAGATCCCAAGAGCTAACTGTATTGGAAGCTGAAGTGAGTCTAAGTGGGAATGAGTGGCAAAAGCACCCCATCATGACTGGCCCAGAGTCGCCGTGCATCCTTGGCATAGACTACCTCAAGAAAGGGTACTTCAAGGATCCAAAAGGGTACTGGTGGGCTTTTGGCATAGCTGCCTTGAGCACAGAGAAGATTAAGCAGCTGTCTACCCTGCCCGGTCTCTCACAAGACCCTTCTGCTGTAGGATTGCTGAGGATTGAAGAACAGCAAGTGACAATTGCGACTACAACTGTGCACCGGTGGCAATATCGCACCAACTGAGACTCCATTCAGTATACTTGGAATTGACTGCCCCAGGGGTGGAAACACAGCCCTACCATTTGCCATAGACTAATCCAGACGACACTGGAACAGGGGAATGCTCACGAACACCTGCAGTACATTGATGATATCATCGTATGGGGTAACACAGCAGAAGTTTTTGAGAAAGGGAAGAAAATAATTCAAATTCTCCTGAAAGCTGGCTTTGCTATTAAACAGAATAAGGTCAAGGGACCTGCACAGGAAATCCAGTTCTTGGGGGTAAAATGGCAGGATGGATGTCGCCACATTCCGACAGATGTGATCAATAAAATAACAGTTATGCCTCCGCCAACTAGCAAAAAAGAAACACAATCTTTCCTAGGCCTTGTGGGATTTTGGGGAATGCATGTGCCAGGCTATAGTCAGCTTGTGAGTCCTCTATATCGAGTGACTTGAAAGAGGAACTCTTTCAAGTGGGGCCCCGAGTAACAACAGGCCTTTGAACAACTCAAACAAGAAATAGCTCGTGCAGTAGCCCTTGGGCCTGTCCGTACCTGACCAGCTGGGCAAAACATGCTGTACACTGCAGCTGGGGAGCATGGGCTCACCTGGAGCCTCTGGCAGAAAACCCCAGGAGAAACTCGAGGCTGACCTCTGGGGTTCTGGAGCCGGGGCTATAGAGGATCAGAAGTCAATTACACCCCAACTGAAAAGGAAATATTAACAGCATATGAGAGGATTCAAGCCACTTCAGAAGTTGTTGGTACAGAAGCACAACTCTTGGCCCCGGGGCTACTTGTGTTACATTGGATGTTCAAAGGGAAAATCCCCAGTACACATCATGCAACCGACACTACGTGGGGTAAATGGGTAGCGTTAATTAAGCAGCGGGCTCGAATGGGGAAACCCAACCACCCGGGAATCCTGGAAGAGATTATAGACTGGCCAGGGGGCAGAGCACTGACAGAAGAAGTAACTTGTGCTGAAGAGGCACCACCATACAATGCGTTGCCTGAAGACAGAAAGCAGTATGTGTTGTTTCTCTGTGCTTACACGCGGACTTATTGTTTCTTTTGTTTCTTTTTCTCCCCATTCCCTTTCCCTTTAATTAAACCTTTCTCATCTCAAACCTCGAGTTCTGTGTGTTGTATTTTCACAACACACAAGAGAGTGTTTGTGGTGGAGCTTGGCTGCCCCCCTGAGTAAAACCACCACACTTGTGTGTGATGAGTAAACAGCCTAGAAATTAGAAAAAATACTAATATCGTCTCGCTTTGCCAAATTTAAGTCAAGGTTGAGTTCTAACAACCACTATGGTGAAGGAATATGAACCAATGCCTTTTGTACACATTTTTTAAAAATTTTGGAGGTGATTGTTCAATCACCTCCACCTGCTTTGGAGGTGATTGTTCAAGAAATGCTTGATTGTTTTTGATTTATTTATTTTTTATTAAAATGTGTTTATAAATTGAACAAAATTTAACAAAATATTTCTGATGATACTTTTAGTACTGGTAAATTTCACTTGAATTTTGCTTGACTCTGTGTATGATTTTCCATTCATAAAGTGAGAGCAAAGGAGCTAAAATTGTTCAAGATTTTACTATTATTATTATTATTATTATTTAAATTCCACGACATCAAAGGAGTTAAAAGTTTGGATGATAAATATTGTGGTTACTTGTGCTATTCTATCAAGTGTTAAGCTTTCATTATATATCTTCACAAATTTTAAATATTGCAATGATTTGCACAATTGTTAACTTTATTCATTTAAAATGTAATTTTATTCCAGGTTTATTATTAGTAGTGCTATTATATTGCATTGTCATCCAATCAGATGTGTGTTTTCAAGTAAGAGTTGATGATTTAAAAGAAAGTCTAGTGAAGAGAGGTTTTTCTTGTCTATAACATATTCTGGAAGGAGATTATGAATGAAGTTCTTTACCTGGATTATATATAGCACAATAGAAGCTAATTACCAAATCTAGAATGCCACCATGTGATACTTTCTCTTACAGATTCCTGTAAGAATCTATTAGGGGAGGTATTTAATGAGAAACCTGACAAACAGAAGGAAGCAAATTAGGAGGTTTAGTTGGTTGGCTAAAAACTATAGCTGCTAATTTGCAGGTCCTTAAGCAGAAGGGGAAAATACATGTTCTATCTCTGATTTCTGAGAATTTGAAGGTGAAAGATTTTGTAGCTGTTCTTTGTAATATCAGTAGACTACTTTTTTTTAATGATGATGGAGTTGAGGACCTTGATTACTCTCTCTTCTTATTCCATTTTGTAATATAAAAATAGGTTACTTTTAAAAACTGGTGGACTGTTATAATGTTTCTCTTAAAAATTGCAAACTATTCTTCTGTTCATGTTTGTGTTGTGAGAATAGGACACAGTTCTCAATCAGAAATGACTTACTGGTAGTTATACCCATAAGTCCAACACACATAAGTCTATCATCTGTAACATAAACCATGAAGTGGGGCTTGGGGTGGGAAGGTAAGGGAGAATGATGAAAACTGAATGTCTTGAAAATTTCTAATACTGTCTACAGTTAAACTATATAGATATGCACTCACAGCACTTACACTACTAATGACATTTCTTGAGTCGAAAGTGGACAGTCCTATGAGTTCAAGAGACTGGATAAACTAGTAATGAGAGGGAATATTGCTACCCAGAATGGTAATTTGTCAGTAAAGGGTTGGTATGGGGTTTGTATGAATGGAAAGACAAAGGCAGATAAGAGCAGCCTGAAGGAGAGCACAAGAAGGGGGGGGGGGGGGGGGGGGGGGGGGAGAGTAGGAGAAAATTGAAGAGCTTGAAAGGTAAATATAAGGTATTATTTTCTCACACTTGATTTTGTTTCACTTTTCATTGCTACAAAGTGAAATGAAGGCTGATGTGTTTTTCCCACTTCCATTGTATTTTTATACAAGTACAACAAATTCATGCTTTGCTACCAGTCTCATTCTATTAGCAGTTTATACTTCTCCATAGAGTCTGATTTAATAAGAGAATCATTTTGCCTCCCTCTCACCATCTCCAAAGGCATCTTGTTTACAATGATAGTAATACTTCTTAGAAAAGTATGCGTAACTGGAGCAAATGTTTGTGTCTACTTAGAATGTCTGAGTGAATTTACATACAGTGTGATTGCTATGCAGGTAGTTGTAAAAAACATGAAACTATCTTGTTCACAGTCTGTTGCCTGACATAATTTTTCTTCTTATCACTGGATATGACTAGTGATATCACTGTATAACATTATGACATACATGCTCTTTTATCTATGTTATCTGATGTCACACATTTCCTTGTTTCCAGTTTTAGACTATTAAATGAACCTTAGCATCAAATGCATCCTTTACCAAGCAGGAACAAGGATTCCTTTTTTGATTCTTGAAACTCCATTCTTCTGTCTCCATTACAGACTTCAATCAGTCTGTATTATTATTATTATTATTATTATTAATTATTATTATTATTATTATTATTATTGTTATTATTGTTATTATTATTAATTTAATAATAATAATTTAATAACAATAATAATGATATACTGATATTCTTATAGCTAGCTTAATCTAAAAGCTAGAAACAAAATAATTGGAATTCCTGATTGTCAGTACAGAAATAAAAATGCAGTGTTTCCAAAGAGCCGGGAAATTTTAAAACTGGCTTTTCTAAATCTTATGTAGGAGATTCCTGAAAGAAGACACTAGCTACATAGGACTGCCTGATAAATAAACAGAGAAGATCTTAGTCTTTTTCCCAGGCTGTTTTTTCTATATTTCCAAGAAGATGCATCTTCCATCTGCAACCCATTCATGGGCGTAGATGTTTTCTCTTTCTTGTAAAGAAATGAGCAGAACCTTGCCTAGTTCTTTCACAATGTTTTTTTTTTTTTTTTTTTTTTTTTTTTTTTTTAAACAGCTTCTATACAACAATCTATTATAAATTATTTAATAAAAAGAGTCTTGTTTGCCAGGCAGGCTGTGTCATAACCACATCTCTTGCCTGTTCCTAGAGAAGGCTTTTGTGTAGACTTGAGAAGGACAGAATTTCAGCTAGGCTGCTACAGCAGCTCAGCTCTGAGGGAGCAATGCTGAAACAGAAGTGATACAGACAGATGTTCCTCATTTCCGATTGCTTTCATTGCTAGATCTGGTGTATACAGTGTTGAATCTTTCATTCATATGCTGGATTATGGCCATGATTTCCAGGCATCAGCAATTCATCAAATCATTGTTCGTATGGAATTACCATTTGCTACCTCCTTAAACAACAACTCTTAAAGAGAGGAGATAGCTTATTATGGAGGAGGACCTGTAGAAATGTATGAACTGTTTACCAGCTGAGTGAAAATTACTCTGATTAAATCTTAAAGAGTTACAAATCTTAAGAAGTTACATTTGGGAATTTTTGCAGACTGTTCCTTTCCTCTTAATGACTATGTCTTTCTGTGACCATAAATATATTGGTATATTATATAATATATTTTAATATATATATATTAATATATATATATTAATATTATATAATATACATAATATATATAGCAGGATAAGAAAAATATCCATACCAAAGGGTGGACGTGAGAGCTCAGCCACTCAGGAGATGGATGATAAGAACAGTTCAGTGCACTAACTCTATAACATTTTGCAGTGTAGGTAATTGGGTGACTCTTATTTCTTATTATTTCTTATTTCTTATTAACGTAGAGAACTACAGAGTTATTTTAAACTTGCAGCTTGCAGCCCAAAGGCTCTATCAACAAGACGTTTAGTTACTTTTTCTTTCATCTTGGATTACTTTGTCCAGTTACAGTCACTCCAGTGTTTTACTGAAAAGTTTTACTAAAAGTTTTACCTCTTGTGTTTTACTGAAAAGTTTCAACATTCTAACTGAAGTGTTTCTAAGGAAGGACTTTAGAAGGACTTTCCTTTGATCTAACCTTCAATGATAACAGCATAAGGAAAAAATACCTGGTCTATAAATATGTTTGAAAAAGGATGTCAACTAAATCTTAGCTGACAAAGGCATATGTTTATTGCATTTACTCTGGTGTCAACAAGTTAATTGTTAAAATTTTATAAGCACATTCATTTCCTTATATAGAAGTACATCTCGTTGCTGTGCTTGCCAGAAAACTAAGCACAACTTACAGTGTCCCAAATAATCATATAGCCTGACAACATCCCTACTCGTTAAACTTTCTTACTGAAATATGTACACCTTTATATCCTACTGGAGATGCTGGAAAGCCTTGCTTACCCTAGTCCCTTAGTTTAAAATCAAAACAAAAAAGTAATGTGTGATCGTTCTTCTGTTAAGAAAAGTTGGGTTAAGTCATCTGTGAAGGAGCTATCATATCTCCTTTAACTGCCACCACCGACTGCATCCAGAGGCTGAGAATCTTTCTTTATACCTTGTTCAGACGTAGGCTGGCAAAACTCCCAATGATTCCTCTTTATGCTGGAACAGGAATGTTTATGCAGGCATATTAAATGAAAAACATACTAAAAAATAAATTCTGTTATAATGATCCTACCAGAGAACAGCATGTTATATATATCAAAAAAAAAATGGTTATTAGTCTTATTATAGGTGGAAAAATAACTCAAAAACAAAGGCAATGACAGATGAAGATTCACAAAATGTAATTGTAGTCTATACCTTCTTCAATACTATATATTCTCAATTTCTCTATCATATTCTATATTTACTTTGTTGTATTTTTTGATACAAAATATTGACCTTTGCATGTATTTTTCTGTTATGTATGAATGTTTTAATTAATTTTCAAAGTATTATATGGAGAAGTGCAAAAAATAATAAAAAAATCCAACTACCTATGGGTGTACAGGCCACTTGACACAGACCCTGTTTTTTTTTTTTTTTTTTTCCTTTTTTCTTTCTGATTCTTGAATGGAATATCTGGAATATCCTGGAATTCCAGTTTGTGCCTATTGCTTCTTGTCCTGCCACTGTGCACCACGGAGAAGAGTCTAAGACAATCTTCTTTACTAGCCTTCCCCTTCCCTCCCCCAATATTTTCACACATTGATAGAATTTCCCCAAGCGTCCTCTTCCTGAGAATATTTTAAAAAATGTTTGTTATACTCAAAATTCTCTTTTGTGCAAGAAGGGGAGAACAACTTACATGCTAAGTCTAGATTAGACCAGTCTAGCTGGTCTTAACAGTCTAATCAAAACATTATTATTAACCCAGTTGCAATGTTACTAGGACTTAGATTTTTAAGGAAATACAGTTAACACGAATATAACTTCTGAGTATCTACCCACTTTCTGTTGTGTTTGCCTCCCTTCCACTGCCCCCCAGCTTCTAAGGTTGATGTCTTTGGTCTTTCAGTATAGGAGAACTTTGGTTTTGGTGGTTTCTTCATTCACGTGGAAGAACCCACTTGAAGTCATTTTTACAAGTTGCTAACACACTTGCACTTTGCTGTCCTCCTTTGTTCAAAGCACCATGGTGCATCCACATTTGCTATCTCTATATGTGTGAGATACAGTTTGTTCACTTTGTTATCCCCAGCACTGTTTTTGCTCATCTCCCAGGGCTGCATTTCTTTGATAACTAGTAACTGACCGCTGCTGAGTAACACAGGTGAGTTTATAGCCCTAGGGCCTCTGGTAGCATCCTGTGTCTGTACATTCAAGTCTCCTGCTATAATCCCATACCTATACTCACGTACATTGTGCTTTGTGCTGCAGTCAGAGGCAGTTAATACTACGCATAATAACTAGTTGAAATTACTTGCCGTGTGCTACAAACCCTGTGTTTAACAGTAGATATGACACCATACACCTGTACAAAGCTAAAGACAAGTTAAAACAAATTTGGCAATAGTCACCTTCTTTTAGCTGCTATTACAAACTAAATCACAGCTCCAGGCAGGGTAAGACAAGCCCTGACAAATCTTGAGACCCACAAGAGTTCAGTAACAAGCTGGTGGACAGGTGCAAGCAATATTTACTGGAATACAAGGCCTTTCAGAATATCATTTTTCAGAAAAGCGTATACACCTGTAAAAGAGGAAAATATAAAATGTTTTGCTATTTTTCTTGCTTTCTCTGCTCTTGTCTTACAGCTGCCCACTTAATAACAAGGTTTGTTAGAAAGTAGAATAAAAACCTTGTATGTCAAGAAGTGACATACTTATTGCTTTACTTTTGACTTTAGCTGAAATCTGATTGAAATGTGGTTATCTCAGTGATGACTTGATTTGTGTTGCTGTCTTCCTTTTATACAAATTTAACTAGCGTTAAAGCTATATTAGGTGCTTGGATTCTGTCTTTGTTCAATTAAAACAATTAGTTAAAGTTGGACTTTTAAAAATATTTTTTTTGACTCTTGTTCTGTGAAGAGTAACCAAATGACTGTCATATGTCATATGTCACTGATCATCTTTCCCTAATTTCCTGTAAATGATTCTCTCTCATGAAAGCATATTGTTAAAACATTGATCTGAAGAAAATTGATGTAAACTGCTAAATGTAAGGTAACATCACAAGAGCTCTGGCTGTAGTAATCACTCTGATTTTTTTCTATTTTGACCATTGTATTAGCTAGTCAGCATACCCTTTGGACTTGTTTTGCTTTTTTGCCTACTTGTTTTTACATAATTTAAATTTTAATCACAGAATACCTGTGGAAAGCAGAATATTAAAGGTCCTGAGAGCCCTGCCTCTATTATGCCTGTTGTGGAGCCCAGTTGTTAAAATAACTGTTGTTTCAAGTTAAGTGTTTGTTCATTGTTTGTTTTAAAGTGGGACATTAATAATTTAGAATGACTATGAACAGAGGCAATACTGCATGCATAGCTAGCATTTTTAGATCTCTCTGCTGTATCTTTAAACTTTTTACTTGTCTTTAGTAACACACAACATGTTGTTTTCCTTTAATTCCTTCATAACTTATATCTTTCTTCCCTTTATGCTTATTCAGAATTTCTAATTTTTCATTTCCTCTTTGTGAAAAGGCATTTTTTTCTAACTTTTTATACAAGGGAAAAATTGTTTTCTTTTATCTTTTCTTTTTCTTTCTTATCTGGATGAAAAAGCAGAGCACTTTTGTGGTATCAGGATGAAAATTTATCTTTTCTTTCCTTTTTTGGTCATTTTTGGTGATACATTTGTGTTTAATTCCCCAAACTTAATATGAATAGAGTATGAAGTATTCTAGGTCATTTTTATTTAATTATTATTATTATTAATAATAATAATTACATTATAATATAATAATATAGTATTTATTGTATTATACTATAATTATTATTATATATATATAAACTGCATAAATATATATTATATATAAATATATATTTATATATATAAATATACATAAATATATATATATATAAACTGTGTTTATATATATATATATAAACTGCATAAGCTGGTTTTAGTTCACTTATATCAAAATCATTTGTACAACTTCTACATCTGACATCAGAGCAACTTTCTGTCAATAATATTTTCTCCTCTCAGTCTAAGACACTGTGTGACCTTTTGTTTATATAGCAGCAACGTATCTGCAGTGAAAGGGTCATAAAGATGTAGTGAATAATGGGGAATAACAGCTATTTAGAAATTGGTTGCCTAGGAGTAGAAAAGAATGCAGTTACTTAGAGTAAGTGGTAAGATGTGTCTTGCTTTTATCTAACATGGAAAATCTTGATCAGTAACTTTAAAGTTATATTATCATTGTATTCATCTAGTGCTCACAGGTAATAAATGAATATTTTACATGTAGATGTTTTCAGTCTTTCTTAGAGCAGAAAGATTACAAAAATAAGAAATGGCATGGTATCTCTCTTGTCCTCCCTTTTTTATCCAAATACAGAAACAAACTAACAAAAACATAATAGCAACTATGCTGTGACAAGAGATTTCAAGCCTTTATAGATGCTATATTATGTGTGTGCTGTTTGTTGTGGTAAATGGAAAGGTTCATTTCAGAAGACAGTGGGTCTAGGCCTTGGTTAATATAGTTTAATTTGGGGCTAACAGTACATGAAACCTTACAGCTGTAGAGAATATTTAAGATCTTGCTATGAATTGTAAAAAACATGATGTATAATCACACACTTTGGGGCTTATTTGTCTTCCTTAAAGGTTGCAGGGCAAGGATGTGGACTCTGTTCTGAAGTAATGATAGAAAACAGAGGAACAAACCAACAGATTCCCACTACCTTTGGTTTGGCTGGTTCTGTGCATCTAAACCAGCCTGGCTGTTTTCTCTCTCATAGGACTGTTGATCATATGAACACAGAACATAAGTTAAACAGACTCAGTTGTGAAAGGAGTCCCAGCCGTCAAGGGAATGCCAATGGAGATGTTTGACTTTTGCACTATTCAGGTGGCTGAAATCATTCTAGAATGTAGATTTACATTGCACTGTATCCTTTTAAGAAGCAGCATTTTAGCTTCAGGTCAAGATTATGGTCTAGGGAAAGAATTCCCATTTTATCTTTGTCCTGAAACATGTAGTAACTATTTTTAGACTGATTATCTATTAACTCCATATTGCTATTAAAGCATATGTGCTGGCAACAGTTTCCTATATAATATCCACCTTGGTGAATTCCTTTTAACATTGCAAAGAGACATTTATTGAGTTGTCTCATCATTTAACTATTTATATACTAACAGATAGATGTCACTTTTATTTGGGATATTGCAAACCTCCTACATTAGGAGAAAATATGTGGGGACTCAGGGGAAAAAAAAAAGTGAATTTCAAACTTTCCTGTCCAGCTGATATAGAGGTTTTACCAATGTAACTTTAATACTATAAAAACATGATGGTATCTATTTGAATAAAATTGGGGTGACTTAGGAATGATATTTTAATGCTAGTAATTGTATTTTTCAGGAAAAAAAAAAAAGTTTCGAATGTGAGATATAATATCATTTTATCACTACCTCCATGTTGGGCTTTAATTTTGAGGAATGGAGAATGAGGATAAGGATAAGAATGAGGATAAGGAAAGAGAATGGATCCTAACAGTTAAGAACAATCAAGATTCAATATTCTCTAACCATATATAAATATTTACAAAAAAGTTTCTATCAAGTAGAACAAAAATATTTTTGGCACCAAACTTTAAAGAAGAAACAAAGCCCCCTGACATATGATGGGTTATCTGGAGGAAACAGGCCCATCAGGTAACCTCTTACTCAGAATCTTCTAAATAAAAAAGTTGTTTCAGGAAGAAGCCACCTACTAAGGAGAATGGAATGGTGAGACTAGGAAAAAAAAAGACACACAAGAGGGTGGCAGAAGCATACAAGGTTGTAACTGTTCAAAGGAGCAGGCCTGAGTCAAAAGATAGTTCAGCTGTGGATGAAGCTACTGAGGCAGGGTGCTGGATCCAATTCTGAGATGAGTTAGTCCCTTTATGGGTACACAGCACACTGTGTACCCAACGAGGTCTTTTGGTTTAATGAAGCTGACAGAAATTTATAAACAAATTGAATCACACTGGCAGATTCAAATATAGCATTACATCCTGTGTCTAGCTAAGAAGGCTTTTACTAGTTCAGTAAATGCAGCTTTTAAAGATAGGGATAGTATGTGCAATGATTAAATCAAAAGAGTTTTGGAGAAATTTTATAGAGTAACTTGTGCACCATTTGATATCTAATACTCTTGAAATCGGGATGTAATACAAAACAGATACATTATATAAATTCTCTTGGAAACAACATCATCCTGTTAAGTACTGAAGAGTAAGGACAGGATTCCCTATTTCAATGTGCCATAATACTGATTGCCGTGTGATTCTAGATTCAGATCAGGGACACCCCTACCTTCCCTCTGGCCCCATCCCCCACTTCAGGAACAATATTTTTTGATTTTTCAGAATTTTAAAAAGTAAAAAGGAAAAAAGGATCCATTTTAAAGAAACACTGTGAGACAAGGAATTAAAACAGGAATTTCAAAAAGTGGATTTTTTTATGAATGTCATTACTGGATTATTTTATGAATGTGAACTATCAATGAGTGTTTTAGATTTTTAATATTCAGGGAAGCTGGTAGGGGTGTTTTTTTTTCATTTTTGTGTGTGCATGTCACAAAATACAGTTACACAGACATGCACACCTGGCTGAACGGTAGTTATCTGAAAAATTAATAAGTGTATATAAATAAAATCTATCACAGGGATTTCCATGAAGTAATGTTTGTGTGACCTGAGTGAAACAAAGTAATATGCTGTCAGTCTCAAAGTGCTGTAAGCTTAAAAACTTGACAGTGTAGCTTCTCTGGCCTTTATGTTTTTATTTTGGAGAGATTAAATTTGAAAAAGGTGATTTCAGAAGATAACAAATGATCTATTTTTCCAAAAGGAAGTTCACAAACCACAAAACATGGGTGTAGAATTTGGCACTGGGAAGAGAAGGATGGTGGAGAGTGAAGATTTCTGAGAGAGAAATTAATACTGAGCATTGTTTTGTAGAAGAGATAGGTCAGGAAAAAATGGAGGGAGCTCTGGAGAGTGAGAGTGCGAATAATTGGAGAGGAACATGGAATTCACTCTGAGCAGGATCATCCAGGGCATCCAGAAAAATGTGAACAATGATCATCAATTTGAATTGACTTTATTTAAGAATACATGGTGAAAGAACTTAGCCTGTAGCTTTGTAATATACATTCTATATGCTCTGTGAATTTTCACACAGAATCACATTGACCCTGGGATCACTGAGAGAGGCAGTGAATATGAAGCATGAAACAGCAATAAGTCAAAATGTAGTCAAGGGTCAGCCATTTAAGATCCAAGAGGAAATGTGGCAATCAACTCACTAAACATTATTAATCTAAAGGAAGTCTCTACTCAAGCCAGAATAGGATGCCTCTGGGTTTGCCTTGTCATAACTGAATATTTCTTTCCTTATAGGCTCTGGTGTACCAATGCCTTTGCTGATCTTCATTTGAAGTGACAAGCATCAATGTTACTTCAGGTCACTGTAGTTTAGATTTTGTGGATCTTTGAAAATCTGAGTCTCAACTCAAGCAACAATGTTTGACGTATGTTCATCCCTAATGAAATCAAAACTGAGTTGACCTTATATGGACTGACTCTAAATGAATCAGAAGCATAAAATTTGGAATAAGACCTAATTATTTTCAAAAAATATTTCCCAGTTGTAATCTTATTTGTCATACATCTTAGCTGTATGACTCTTTATGGTGATGAAATGTAATGGAACAGCAAACATTTTTTTATGTGGACTTTTGTGCTCATTAATGTGATAATGGTGGTTCTCATAATATATAGATAGTTCATCAAACTACTAAAACCAGCACTTCACATTAACTGTAAATTGTTAAATATATTCCTTGGCTTTCAAAGACCCTGGATACATTTTTTCATCAATTCCAAAAAATCTATTTATGAACATTCACAAGTATTTTATCTATTTTAAAAGTGTGACTGTCACTAAATAGGACATATACTGATGTGTTTTCATCCTCCAACAACTTAATTTAAACATCTAATCCCTAAACACAGACAATATAAGCAGGAAAGGAAGCCTTATTTGTATCATGGCAGAAGACAAGTAATAAATCCCTGTTTTCTGACTGAAACCAAAACAAACCAACAACCAAAAACAAACAAAAAAGAAGCAAACAACAACAACAACAAACTTTCAGATAGAAGATATTCAAATGCCTATAATACTTTTTGCTCTGTTGCGATTAGCTTTTGCATTGTGTCCCATGAACTGAATATACACTTTTTACATATATGAGGAAGTAATAAAATTGCTACATACAAAAACATTCAGAAAATTCAATTTCCATAAGATGCAATTTCGTAAAAGTACAGTGAAAACTCTTAGATGTGTTATTTTGTCTATCTTTTAATAAAAAGGAAGATTTCAGTGCAAAATTTTAAAAACTTGCATGACCGTTACTCATGGTCATGCAAATAAATTAAATTGGCTGTTTTTCTTTGTCTCTCTCTCACACACATGTACACAAAATCATCAGGCTCATGACTGATTAGAAAAAAATCAGGCTAAGACCCCTGAAAAATCAGACAAATTTTCTCAAGTAGTGAATCTAAAAAAAAGATGAGTGGAAAAGTTTATATAGCTAGCTTGCTCCAAAGATACTTCATTTTCTGTTCTGAATATTAATAGATTTTGACAGATACAAGATTTGGCATATAGGAGGGGTATGTCTGCATTGAACTCCTTCAAACTACAGATGAATTCATAATATTAGCAGTAACTATACAAGGAACTATCATATTAATCTACAAAGGTATGCTAAACCAGACAATTAACTGCATTTCTAGTGAGAAGTGGTAGGAAAATTATCTTCACAGCTATTTGTCCAGCTTTGAATTTGTTAATACTTTCAAGGGGTTGTGATTTTGAATTTCTGACAAAGTTTACTTGGAAAGTTTCGGTTTACGCTTTCCTTGATCTGTGTGTTAAGTTATATTTTAATATTATATCCCTGGAGACTATATATTACCAGAGACCTGGTGACTCCATTTACTTTCTAGTGGCCTGTGTATAAGGGTACTTCACTAGGACCCTGAAATCCTGCAGGTTTGGAATGAAGTATGTCTTCCTTCTAGTGGCTTTCTGTAATCTTAGTAATTATGTGGCAATGTATATGCATTTCTTTATCACATGGGGTGTTTTGTTAATGAACAGAAAATATGCATCATAGTGGAAAAAGCCAAATCCAGATCTTGGCCACTTAGAGACAGACATGCCCAACAAAAAATGTAAATAGGAAAGGACTCTAGAAGGACTTATTGGAGGCATTTTCAGACGCATCTTAGCTCTTAGGGGCCCTGCTTAGGTTTGAGAGAGGGGCAGAAACCTTTCCCAAAGAGGTGTGCTATAGAGAAATATCCAGTGCTTCTAGCAAGGTTATTGTCAGTCTAATGGATTCAACCAAGCAAAGTCATTAGACAAAGTGGAATGGGGAGTTGTTGAAAGAATTCAAAAGACAAGGAAGAAATGTTAAAAAAAGAAGAAAAAAAAAAACACTCAAAAACTAGTGAACCAAAGTTTGTGACTAGCACTGTGTACTCATCGATCTCCTACAGATATGCAGATCTGTGTAGAAAGCTGTGACGTTACTCCAAACATGCTGGCTGCCCACTCACCGTGCCGCAGTGATGAGCAAGGGTACTCAGCCTTCAGAAGCAGGATTGCCATTTGTACAGAGCTCTGCTCAGATGATGAATGTTTTCTTCTCACGTGTTGGTACTGCTCCATCTGCTCAGTTAGCAGTCACTGAATCCCTTTCTGAGACTGGGTGATGAAAATCTGTCATTGTATCTGAAAAAAAAAAAAAAATGGTAAATACAAAATTTCATTAAATTGAGGTGTGATTTACCTTAATTATAATAATGATTCTTCATATGAGCTGGAATTTCTTTTGTCTGGTATGTCTATATGAAGTGTATCATACTTATATATATATCAAACCAAAGTAACATATTATAGTGTATACTTGCTTGTTTTTTTTTTTTTTTTTTTTTTTTTTTTTTTTTTTTTTTTTCCTGCAACCTGCTTAACATTTATTTAAACTGTAATGATTTGAAATTTGAAACATCATCTATGTAATGGTGAGATTCCAGTAACTAATTATGATTTAATGTTTTGTATTACTTTTGTTTGGGGTGGTGTTTGGTTTCCTGAAGTCATCCCTTGGTAGAGGGTTTAGAGGATCTAGAGGCTCTACCAATGTACCTTACAGACTCATCTACTGTGTGATATAGAAATATTGATGATATATGCCAAAAGGAATCTGAAAATTTCAGGTTTTTCAAAATTTTGAGTTGAGGTATGTCGTGCTATTACTATGGCCTTTATATTTACAAAATGTTTGTGAAAGAAGCAAGGTGTTACACTGGTGTCCTTGATGCTTTCAATAGTTCTGATAACTAGAAAAGAGAAAAAGAAAAAAAAAAAAGATCCAAACAGTTTCACAATATGAAAAATAACTTACCTGATTTAAAATTGAACTTCACACACATACACACACACCAATTTTGTTAAAAAAAATAATCTTTCTACTCAGGAGTATATTTATCTTTTTATATCTTTATTATATTTGAAAAAAAAATAAAGAAAATGTGGACTTTATCTGTTTAAGTATTCAGTTGTTCAGTATGAGAGGCTTTTCATGGTTCTTTCTTACAAGAGTCAGAAATCCATTTAAAAAAATATTATTTTTTTAATAGTTGAAGTACATTCTATTACCTTCGAAGTTCAAAGACATGATAAGAAGACTGCAATTTTGAAACTGATGTGTCAAACCACTTTACATATATATGTACTGTACAGATGTTTGGTTTCCAGAGTATTATTTCCACTTTTGCCAATCAGTACTCTGGTCTTTACTGTGTTTAAGAAAATCAGCTGCTTTCTGTTTCACAAATGAGTCATTTATTTGTTTCTTAAAGATACTATTTCCAGCATTTGGCTCCCAACAATGAGTCACTTCTTTCTGTTTCACTTCTTTCTATTTTTCAAAGGCTCAGTTTTCAGCATTCAGCTTTCTCAACAAAATTGTCTACTATATATCAAAAGACCATTAAACATAGCTCATACTTTCTTAAAATACAGTGTTACTCGTGGGATCTCAGTAGATTAATAAATTTGTGTTATTAGAGGTACTGAGGGGCTTTTTCCCTACTAAATAATTTCCAGAATGGAAAATATATATAAAAATGGGAAGAGGTATTATTTTACAAAAAATTGACAATCAAATTTTCTTAAATAGTGTCTTTGAACTTTTAAATACTGTCTTTGTCTTTTGAATAGAAATAAATTTTGTAATACTCTAATACTCAGTGAATGGCTGAATTAGTTACCTGCTGAGCTCAAGATGTTAATTTCTCAGAAATCATGGTACATGTTCCTAATTTCAACCAGGTCCCTTTCAGACTTTATAAGCCAAGACTTAACCACAGAATCTCATATGCCAAGGACTCTCACCTTTTAAATATAGACAAGGAAGAACACAATTTATGAGTAAATCTTTGAATCTGAAACATAGTCTGCTAGTGTTTACTCCACCTTCAGTATGGAGAAGAGTGAGTAGTTTTGCCTCGAAGATACAATCAAAACAGATCTAAACTCTAATTGAGTCTAAACTCATATCTAGCCTGTACACATTTGCAAACATAATAATCTTTTCTTATTTGGAATTAAAAAAAGGAAAAATGAGAGATAATAGACACTAAATGACAGTATTCTCTAAAAATTTATCTATTTGGTGTTAAACAAAGGGTTACCAATGAAAGATAAAAGTCAAATGAGTCATTTCTGTATGTAGTCACTAGGCATTTATGAGTGAGAATGGGTTATGGAGTTGGAAGATTTCTAGCCAGATCTTTCAGTATTCCAGCTAGCCCCACGTTCAGAAACATGTCTGAAGAACAGTTACTCCTATTACCTGGATATACATAGAGATGAAAAGAAACATGGTATTAAACATCTTTTTATGGTTTCTAATGCTTTAGCAAATGTCTCAAAGCAACAGTGTTTCAAGCTGTGCTAAGCCATTCTAAATTTAGCTAGAAACTGGGTTCTGAAATTGATTTATTTTGTGTATAAGTTACTGCTGTCTCCCAGAGGTTCATAAACTAGTGACATTAAAAAAAGCCACAGTTACATTCCATTAATCCAAAGCAGTAGGATCACTTCTTTCATATACTTTCCTCCAGTTTCTAGAATACCGAACAGTACAAAGTCTTGCAGTAACAAAAATTATTTGACCTCTAGTAAGCACTTTACCACCTTTTGAAAGCTTGAATTTAAATTTATAGCTAAAACTTTTATTAACGTACTTAGTTCATGGTGAGCTTTTAGTCTAACAATCTGGTATGAAATAGCTTCATTTGTTAATTGCATGTTGATTTGAATTTTATTTTACCATTCCTAATTATAAAAAAGAAAATATACAAAGTTTAAATTCCAATCTGGTCTTCAAAGTGTCAGCACCCCATCTTCTTCAACACACTTAAAATGTTAGAAAATTGTTTTCTGTCCTCATGAGGATATTCCCACTTGCTAGTGAGCTCCTAGTAACTGTTCTGTAGTTTTTTTCCCCTCTCCCCCTCAGTCTTGATATTTACGTAGATTAGTTTATACTCCATTTTCTCACTTTCTAAAGTTGTGGAAATGCAGTAACCTGCACAGATTTGGAAACATAATTGCTAATATGGTAGAGATTTCTTTAGCTAATTTATTCTGCACTCTACAGTAAATTTCATTAGACTCGGTAATGCTTATCTTTACATTCTTTCTTTTGTTACTTTTCAAAAGTCTTTTAATTTTATAATGCTTTATAAATGCAATTAACTTTTTTTTTCTTTTTTTTTTTTCTTTTTTCTTTCTTTTTTTTTTTTTTTGTGAAGGCTTAAATAGAAAATTAATTATTTCAGATTTTTTCTCTGTTGTTTCTAAATTGCTATTTAAATTAGCAAAGATTTATTCAATTACACTTTCTAAGGACATGTAACAAATAGTATGATCATTCAACCTGATAACAAGCAGTGGCTTGCAAAATCACCATGACTATTGATTGATTGTCCTCTCTTTTTCTTTTTCTTTTTCTTTTTCTTTTTCTTTTTCTTTTTCTTTTTCTTTTTCTTTTTCTTTTTCTTTTTCTTTTTCTTTTTCTTTTTTTCTTTTTTTTTCTTTTTATTTTACTTTTTTTTTTTTTTTTTTTTTTTTTTAATCTGCCCTTTTACTGTCTTCAATTATCTTCCAAATAGTTTTTCTAAATAAGGCATAAGTGAAAATTTTTACTTTTAAATTAAGCACAGGAATATGTACACTGGAAGTTTTCATTTAAGTTGGGACTTATATGTTTTACATGTAAACCTAGAGGCTTTTATCTTCCTGTATCTTCAGTTTCATAACGATGATGGCTTTGTCTGGGGAATGATAACACAAATTCATGTAGTTATAACTTTTTAACGGTAAAAGTGATCAAGTCTGGATAACTGGTTGGGAATGCCCTTTCTTTTGTGTTGGTTTATAGAAAGACATGCCCAGCTCTCCACAGCCCAGCAAAAGAGCTAACTTTTGAGCTTAGAAATTCTAACGGCTCAGATGGCCTACTGGCAGCCAGAGTAGTGCTCGAGAGTAAAATTACTTCCCTCCTCTTCTTTGTTACATATAATCATAGAATCATTTAGCTTGGAAAGGACCATTAAGATTACTTCTTTATCCTTCCCTTCCCTTCCCTTCCCTTCCCTTCCCTTCCCTTCCCTTCCCTTCCCTTCCCTTCCCTTCCCTTCCCTTCCCTTCCCTTCCCTTCCCTTCCCTTCCCTTCCCTTCCCTTCCCTTCCCTTCCCTTCCCTTCCCTTCCCTTCCCTTCCCTTCCCTTCCCTTCCCTTCCCTTCCCTTCCCTTCCCTTCCTTCCCTCCTTCCTTCCTTCCTTCCTTCCTTCCTTCCTTCCTTCCTTCCTTCCTTCCTTCCTTCCTTCCTTCCTTCCTTCCTTCCTTCCTTCCTTCCTTCCTTCCTTCCTTCCTTCCATTCTTTTTCTTTCTTTCTTTCTTTCTTTCTTTCTTTCTTTCTTTCTTTCTTTCTTTCTTTCTTTCTTTCTTTCTTTCTTTCTTTATCACCTATCTATACAATTTTATCTTTGGATTAAGTATTCTTGACTTCAAAAGGAAGGCAGCCTTATTTAGCTTATTAACTTTTAGCTAGAAGTCCTTAGCTTTTAGAGCTGTAACCATAAATAAGATAAAAATGAGGTTGCATGCACTGGTAATGTGGTGTGGCTTTTAGAAGAGAGATTTCATGTTTTTATTTTGTTGTCAGGCTCTTTAGATTAGATCCAAACAGGGACTTCAGGGACACAAACCAAGAACTGCCAAATTTAACTTTAGAGGGCAGCTAGCTCCAGGGTAAAAAACAGAACTGAAAAGTCTAGCCGTTGTGTTTTTTTTTTTTTTCTTTATTTTATTTTATTTTATTTTATTTTATTTTATTTTATTTTATTTTATTTTATTTTTCTTTTCTTCTTCTTTTTTTTTTTTTTTTAAACATTATTATTATTTTTAAGTGTGTATCAGTACAAAGTATTATGCACTTCAGAAAAGGAGCCAAACCACTTAAACCAAATCAAAACAAACAAAACAAACAAACTAACAAAACTCCCAGACATTGGAGAAGTTTATATGCAAAGTGAATCAAAAGTTGATTTCAACTGGAAATGCTCAAATTGCTTCTCTATAATTTCTTGTTATAATCACTCCTACCTTTCAAATTAAATAAATACATATATAGATAAACAATGACATTTATACCATACAAGATTCTCCTAGCCCAGTGGAAATAGACTTCCTTTGTCCTCCTCTTCAAGTTGTCTTAACATCTTATGTACATGATTTCCAATCCTAATGAGCTAAATCATATTCTTTTGTAGTATATATTCTGTGTGGAATATTTAGAAATTATCAGATTTTGGCTGAATACTCATATTCATATTTAGCTGAATACTCACATCCAGCTGTGAAATGTAGAAGAAACCTCTACAACAGAGAATCTGTTTGAGATTTAGGCTATAAATCCCCCATAAAACTATATGACAGCTTCAAAATTCCCGATTTTTGTTGTAGTTTTATTGAATTAGAATGCTCTCATCATTTGGACAATCCCATAATAAGCCAGTGAACTACATTTAAACTTAACAGTAATGTATAATGGTTTTTAGTATTGAGTCATAATGAAGCAATTACCAGAAAATCTATTTGTTTGAAGTCACTTTATAGAAGTACCAGCTTCTAAGCTCAAAGTCAGTTCTTACACTATTTCAGTAATGTCATGAATTTTCTTACTTTCCTGTAGAAAAGACCTTCAAAGTGACCTCATTTACATTTTCTAGTTGAATTGTTCTAAAAGTTCCCACATAAATGAAAAAAACCAGCAACTTTTAATCGGTGTACACACTAGCCTGCATAAAAGAGAATATATTTGAGCAAATCAAACATTTAAATACGTAACAAAATAAAGGAGAGCTGTATTTCTAAAATGCTCTTGAAGATATCAGAAATTAAAATAATGTGTTCATGTTTTATGCAACATCTGTAAGAAATAAAAAGGTTTTCCTACAAAAGTAATGTCATCAAACAAAGTCTGATTTCTTTTTTTTTCCTCCCTAAAGACTGTGCCCAAGTTATAGCTGGAAAAGCTCATCTTCAACAGCATCAAAGTGTGGGGGAAGGTTCAGAACAGACAGGCGCTAGGATCTTGTGAGATTAAAACTGAGTAAAATTCACAACTGCACAATTCAGATAATAATGAATCACTCTTACTGAGACAAATTACACCTTTATTTGATTTTGTATCTTCTGAAAATATTCTAACCCCTGCTTCATGAGTTCACCAAATTACTGTTATTAAATGAGAATACCATTATTCAAAACAGTACTTGTATGTTGTAATAGTACCTATAAAACAAACAAACAAACAAAAAAAAGTGTTTTCCAGTCCAAAGATATACTTATTATTATACATAGTTCTTGTCCAGAAAGATTCCTAAATTACAAACAGGAAGAAGGAAAAAAAGAAAATAAAATACATAAAGACTAAGTTCAAGAAATGTGATAATTGGTCTCCTAGGCCCTTCCAGGGCTTTGTCATACATTATCTTATCTGGCAGGAAGAAAAAATGTCAAATGCCTTTCCCTTGTTACTTCTTTCACAGAAAACATTGTATTAGTGATATTACATCATTGTGATAAAAGTCTGAATGTCTACTCATGGTATTTGCTGGTTTAAAAAAAAAAAATCAAAGCAAGAAAGCACTTGTAGATCATTTTCTTGGATGATAAATATTTATAAGGCAAGAGTGTGACGGCAAGTTGCATTTTAATTCTTTTATTATTTTTTTTTGCGTGTGTATTACAACACAGAGAATTTTATATCTACAGTTTTACATGTACTTGCCACCTATTGAGCTAAGTATGTGAGTCATGATAAAGTAATAGAGTTCATCAGTAGACACTGCATTACATCTCACTAGCTGTAACTGAGGGGAATAAGCTATTATGTTTCTGTTAGACTGAGCTGTCACATCAGTTCTCTCTGTTTTATCTGTCTCTGCTGTAAAATTCTTTGGCTTTCAAGGTGAACTTTTCCTCCCATCACCACAAAGAGAATTTGAAACACTTTGTAGCCTCAATGTAATATTTTTCCAAGGGGTAATCCAATTCATTTTAAACAGACTTAACAGTTTCAATCTTCATTATTTTCACATGGATTTTTTTGGAAGCACTTGAAGTTTTCCAAATACTGGCTGCAGTATTTCTGTTCTGCTATTTCTTCACTATAAAGGCAGCCATGAGTAAGTCCCAACAGACTGCACAGCTATATCATTATTTTTTTTAAGATGTTGAATTATTTCTTCAATTACTTTTTTTTTTTTTTTTTTTTCTGCAGTGTTCAAATTTTTGTTTCTGCTTGCTTTTATTTTTTATCTATTTATTTATTTATTTATTTATTTATTTATTGCATGCACAGTAAGCTAGAGAAACAAATAGAGCAGAAAGAACTTTAAATAACGCATCAAACACACTTCTAGCCCAAAGTCTCCTGTTGAGAAGCAGAAAAAAAAAAGAAAAAGATTTTCAATTCTGAAATCCAGGTTTAAAACAAAAACTTTTGTCTTTGGTCTTTTGTGTTTCTCCAATTTATTTATTTATTTATTTATTTATTTATTTTTCAGAATAATTAAACAGTGGCTGATCCAAACCAGAATAAGTCCAAAAGTAGAGTATGAGACAGAGCACAGAAAAGTTCCAATTTATTTTCTCCAGGTTTAAAATGTCCAGCTCGAAAACTGTGATTACTTCAGTTCTTAAATCGTGTCTCTACATATTGGTTTAATAAGAAATTAAAAAGATATAAATTTAAATCTATGATATAGTTTAAAAAGAAACTTAAAGTTTTTGTTTGTTTGTTTTTTAAGGGTGTAATTCTAAGACACTTGTGACTACAAGTCCTTAGTATTTATGCATAATGCTTTTGTTTTCATGGATATTGCAGCTTTAGTTTGGATAGTACTTGGCATAACATGAAGTACCAGGTAAGATTTTATTATTATTACTTATTTTTTTTTAAAGAGAGAAATTGTGATAAGAAATTCAAGAAAGCTTTAATTTGTGTACCTGTTGTTTGTTGACCTTTCCACAATTTTTGTATTTAAAAATGAATATAATTCTGGGCTGGAAGAGATGCAAGTTTTGCTACAATTCTCTCCTAACTAGAGACTGACTGTCTATATATTCTACAACAGTTCAAATGGACAAAATTAATCCAGATTTCAAATGGATATTCTCTAATTATCTTTTTTGCCTTTCTCTAATTTAAATCTTTGTAAAGGTGTCAGGCAAAAAGGATGACATCTTCTCAGCTAATAGCCTATCAAAATCTGATCTCACTGAAGGGGCAAGAGAGCTGAAACAAAGAAAAAAATATTTCAGGGAATAAGGATGCTCTTAAAGTAATAACAAGCTTGCAGTCCACAGACTATATTGGCAGCACCCATAAAAATTGCCTAGGAAAATTGAAGATGTGATTCCACTGTAATTCTTTAACAAATTTGTACCCCAACCCCAGTTAAGTAAGCAGTTGTTTCCTCTATTTTGTTTTCATTATCTAGATTTAGATTAATGAGTTTCCGTGAATGCAGGCTCAGACAGTTTCAGTAGTAATGTTATTGTTACTGTATTATTATACATATAGTATACACATACTATATATATACTATACTATATTATATATAATATATATATACTATATTATAACATTGAACTTATTTCAATGTGATGGCAAATAGCTGTTAGAAATGAATGATGAATGGATCTAAACACTGTTACATTTGTACATCTTTCATTATCTTCATTAACTTAAAACCAACATCTAAAACAAAGTTTAACACAAAAACATTTAGCTAAGAAATACTTTTAAAGTTGGAGGAAGGTATTTCATACACTTACTTATATATGAACCAAAAGCTTAATTGTGTTTATGTTCAGAATCTATAATTAATATCAACATTCTTATGCTTAATTAGATAACAATATCCTTTATTCAAAGCCAAGCCTTATATCATACAGAGTAAAAATTAGCAGAGAAATACTACTACATGAAATGGAGAACAATAAACAGGGTCACACATTCAGACACCCTTAAAACTGTTAATGCTATGCAAAAGTACAGTAAAATTTTCAAAATATACAGTCACTCCAAAAGTAAAAAAGCTGTAAAACTTAATAGAATAGCAAAACAGTATGAAGTTTACAAATCTGATCTGAAATGAAAAAGGGCTTCAGAGAGGTAAAGTACAGGAGCTATTTTATTGCAAAGATGCAGGACAACATATCTGATTAATACAGACATTTGAGGCTTGAATTTTTAATATACGGTATATATAAGGTACATACATTTTATCTACAAATGATCATACTAAATTCAAGTACTGAAATCAAAGAAAAATATTTTTCTATCATATGTAAAATCTTAACACTGCATGTGTAAATATACTAATAGTGTCAGTAAGAAAACAAATACATACTAGGTTTTGCCCTTTCCTCCTCCTACATTCTTCTTACCATTACCTTGTGTGGTTCAAAAGACAAACCACCTGAGGATTCAAGGTTATCTATGAATTAAACAGTAAGATTTCTGCATTATTTCTTTAAATATGTGTTCTAAATGGGGCAGAAAGCTCTTTAAAAAATTAAGAGTTTATAATTAAGGCAACATAATTTATGTTGCTTTGGAGAACTATGTTCTCCAAATCCTGTCTATGCTTGTGACCCATTTTAAAAAGGGATTCTTAGATGGTCACTTAAATAAGACTTTCAGGACATTTTTGCTAAACACAGATAATGTAATCAGGCATCCAGAAAATATCATCCTGAGGGCCTGATGTGCAGAACTGAAGAACATTTAGAAGTAAACTTTAGTTTAATGTACTCTGACCACATACCTGTGAGCTTTACAACCATACCTGTGAGCTTTACAACAAATTAAACTTATTCTTAATTTATTTATCTCAATCTAAGCATCTGCTGAAATGTGTTTTAATCAGCATAATTTCATATGTACTTCTGGGTTTTCCTGAAGATTATTTTCAATTCTTACTCTCTATTTTAATTCCTTTCAATTTATCATTTGGTGTCAGAACATTCCTGCCTGAAAAATGAAAAGAATTGGCATTTTTTTTTAGTTCCTCTATTGGTTTAGTTTATATATATACATATAAAATTATAAGTGCATATAATTACATGTGTTTATTTACAGTATCAGCTGTAGTTATCAAGTTGTACTTGAAAGTATAATGAATTATACAGGAGCTTAAAAGACCTGAAAGACCACTACAATTGTGTTAATACACTAGTAGTTCAGGAAGGAAAAAAATCAAAAAACCAAACCAAACCAAACCAACCAACCAACCAACCAACCAAACAAACAAACATGAAAGAATGAAAGAAGACAAAAATGCAGGCCACTTATCTCTAGAGAACAGCTTATGCTAAGACACTGTTTTTGTCTGTGAAACTGTTTCTTCAAGGAGAAACAAAATTAAAAAATTAATGCTAGCTTTGCAGCAACTGCAAGGGGACAGGCAGAAGCAAAAGAAATGGGGCCTTCTCAGATTTTTCTGTTTGTGTTCCAGGGAAAACAAACAGTGATGAAAAAGGAGCAGAATTAGTCTTAAGACAAGACTCTTTTTAAAAGTATTTTCAGACCTTATTATTTTTTTTTTTTTTTTTTTTTTTTTTTTTTTTCCCCACTAGCTCAGGAAGAAAACAAACAAAAAAGGAAGAATAATAATAGAGAGCAATGGCAACTTGATGAAGTTGAATGCAAGAAGATGAGAGAGAACTAATTATCAATGAAGATGAGAGAAGAAAGACAGACCAAAAGTCTAAAAGCAAGCCTGCAAATGAAAAAATTCAACAGAAGTGAGTCAATAAAGAGAAATTTGAAAGAAGGTAGTTGCATGTTCAGATTTAGAAAGACTAATTCTCAGATGTCCAGGATTCAAGAGATGATACTTCAGATTAAGCAAAGGTTTGGGATGCTACACAGGATTTTTCTGTTGAAATTCTAGAAATCTGGAATGTTCAAAATAGGGAGGAGGAGAAGATTAAAAATCAAAGGCAAGTTGCAATGCTGAAATCATATTAAACCAATGGGGGAGAAAAAAAAAATCAACTACACTGAGCAGAGGAAAAGATAAAAAGCAAACAAATGCTATTATGCTATTTCCTCATTCTAATGATGAAACAAGCAAAAAGCCCTTGAGATTAATGTCATAGCTCTTCAAAATAAGACTAACCTAAGATTTTTTCATTTATAGTGCCTGTTGCACTTTTTTTTTTTTTTTTTTTCATGTGGGAAACCTCATAGATGACAATATTTTGTGCCAGGTTATAATCAAGACCAGAACAGACATATGGCAGGTAACATAAGCAGTGAAATTAAAGTCTATCAAAGTTATATATAACTTCACACAGCATTAATTCTCAACATAAAACATCTGTAGTGTACTGTGAGCTAAGTTATGAATATTAAATTCCATCTTGTTTTAACTTTATTAATAGTATCAATATTTACTATGACATATGCAGAGGTAATTAGAATAATAACATTGCATGAGTTATCTTCATTTGCATGGATCATAAATGTTTAACAATGGGAACATGTAGGTTAAATTCTGTTTCAATTATTCAGTTCAGTTTTACATCAGTTGGACTTGCTTGAGTTTCAAGGTATGACAGAGAATACACCTTGTCATAACAGTCATAACACACACAGGAATCACTTTGTTCACAAATGAAGTGCAGCCATTCCTAGAGTGAACATCTGTTGGTTTTAATAGCACACAGCAGCATAGTACAAGGTCGGAATCAAACTACAGACCAACTGTCGAATGACCAGGGTGTTTCCAATATGCAGGCTCTACCTATCACATGATATTTTCCATGTTTAATACCTTACTGATAACTGGTTGACATCAAAGTGATATGTAGTAATTTTTAAAACACTACAATTCTCCTGGTGTATGTATAGCAAATGTATTGTGATGGGCACTCGTACTCTGCATTTTAAGTACTCTGTGCAACTAGAATTTCAGAATTTTCAAAATCACAGTAAGTAACGAAAATAATGTCTAGGAAGAAAAGGAAAAAAATAAAAGAAAAAGAAAATAGAAAGAAAGAGAAAAGTCCATGGCAAACAAAAGTTTCCTATGAGCAGCTTACCTTTATTTAAAAAGATGAGATGTGATGTAGTTTTTAACTTGACTCTTAAATTAGGAGAAACACAAACATAAAAAATAGTGAAGTATTAAAGAAACAGTAATAGCTTATGCTCACTTGCCCACTGATGTTATTGATATTGGAGATAATGCAGAGCCTGTCACAGTCGACACTCATCTCTTTACCACCCTCTTTCATGAGGTAATTTCTTCAGACAGTGAAATCCTCTCTGCATTGCCGGACATGCTTTTCTCAGAATTCAATTAATACAATGGAAAAACACTTTTGGGATTTAAGTTTGTGTGTTCATAGCTGAAAAGCATGTGACACAAATTAACCCCTTCACACAAAATGCATGCGGCTTCTGAGTTGAACTGTGCCCAGAACGACATTTCATAATTCCTTTCTGTGCCCTTACAAGTCTGCCTTCCTTTATTCATGGACTGAACAACAAAGTTTAAGAAAACTATGTGAATTTGTTTTTAAAAACTGAAGCATATTTAATTTTTCTAAATCTTAAATTTTTTCCTATTCTTTTATGACTCTCAGCTGTTTAATCATTCTCAACTAAGTAGATGACTTGATTATGGGCCCTAAGGGAAGCATCCAACTTTTCTGCACTCTTCTATATAAATAGTATAATACTGTTTTGATCATAAGATTATTTAATATTTAATGCCTGATTAAATGTAATGCTGCAACATGATAGCTGCTTTCCATTGGGATGTCATAACCTAACAGTAAGTACTTAACACCAGACTTCTTTCTTCCCTCCCCCCTCCCCCCTTTTTTTTACAAACACATTCAGAAAAAAAAAAAAAAGGAATTTAAAAATAACACCAATTTCACAGATGATCTTTACATGATAACCAGGTAAAAGTGAACAAAATGGTGCCTATATTTACAGAGGAAACCCCAAAGACAGGAATTGCTTTGGGCTCGCTCCAGCTGCATACTAAGTATTTTTCACTTGATCAGTTTTTGAAGGTGGTTTCACACCTCTTACAAATAGGTACAGATGTCTTGCTGTGGTTTGCAAAAGTTGAGCACCTGAGAATTTGGATGTTGGTTAACCATCACATTTTAGTGTGTTGTAGGAAACTGAGATACTGAACAGCTGTGCCCATGGAGAACCTGTAGCAAGTAATACATGCTATTTGCAAGGACATATGGCATGTCCAAGTCAGATGATGCCCTCATTCCTATATAGAAACAATAAAAAAGAAGGTCAAGGTTTACAGCCTTCAAATTCCATGAGGTTTATGAATGCTACCAGAAACTAATGTATCACTGCTGATGTAAAATAAGAAAAACAAACAAAACAAAAAACAGTCCCATAGGAAAGAAAATAAGATGTGACAGAAACAGTTGATATACTTGGAGGGGTAGAAAATGGTAATTTTTATTTTTACTTCGTATATTTTTCTTTTGGGTATGATAACTTGTTACAGCTATACATATACCTGGTCATGAACTCAGAGTCATTTTTGTTATGCACAGCAGAATTTGATATTTTGGGGATCTCCAATTCATGGAATGCTAATTAGATTATCTTTTTGCAGTATTTCATTTTCTCTAATAAAGGACTTTCAGAAAATTGGTGCTTCTTTAACAGCCTTTTTTTTTTTTTATCAACAGTTGTGTTTTAAAAAATGAATATAAAGGTATGCTTTTTAACCTTTATTCAAATGCTTACTGTTTAACTCAATAAAGCATGATGAGGATAGATTTTTCAAACCTTCATTTAATTTTTCTCACTCTTCTCTATTGCTGAATGCCCTAAAATACTCTAAAAATTTTAAGGCATGATAATTTTTCCTTCGAGGGAAGTATTCTTTTGAGTTAGGTATTTGTTGGGGAACAGAGGGTGTCTTCAGGGACACAAAGAATCTTCCTGTACTCTCTAACAATAGAGTCTGAATAAAGTCTTTCGTCTGAGAAATTATGTTGAGATCTAGATTACCCAATTCAAGATCAGAAAAAGTGTCTCTGAAGCATATACTAGTTAAACCATAAGCACTGAGTATGGCAAATCTTGACACCAGGTTATTTCTGAAATGTATTAAATTCTAAAAAAGTTGAACAAATCCTTAAACCTAGACAATGGAAGTGCCCAAGTTCAAAAGTTTTAGCTCACCTTGTCAGAATTTTTTTTTTTGCAATCCCCAACATCCTCAGGTGTTCATAAAGTGTGAGCAATGAGGAAATAGCTGGGAGTACAGTGCAGTTGGTTGATCACAATGGGTGCATTCAGTGTCTGTACACAGAACAAAATGCTACTTGTGCCCTGCAAAGCAGACCTCAGGCTGTAGTAGGAAATAGTTCAACCCCCAAGACTAACTACAATGTGGGAACATACATCAAAGTTCTGCTAGGGAGGTTATAAAAGGGATCGTACAAGTGTACAAAGACAAACGTTACCTACAGTATAGTGTCTGGGGTGACCTCAGGGAATCTGATGAATTATTTTAACTTCTGTTTACCTCCAGCCTGCTAAAATCCATTGTTTCTGGATAAGCACAAAATCGCTGAACACAGGTTGTAAATGTTTTCCTTTAGTTAAAGAAGGAATTTTCTTGGAAAAGATGTCCAATTAGAAGTATCTTTTTACACTAGATGGGTTAGCAAGTAGGCAGTGCTTTTGGGAGATACAGGTTGCCTGACCTGCATGGACTATATTTAATATATGAGGAAACACAGCAAGTTTTATAATAAGAAAGAGTACCAAATTTACTGATGAACATTTTGCATTCTAATGAAAATATTATAAGCTGTAGCAAGAAACTACACTGGTAGTAAACAAAGTAGCCAAAGTAATAAAACAATAAAAATTACCTGAGAGAGCTGCTGAAAGCATGCAGATCACAGTATGGCTCCAGTTGTCATTATCGTAACTGTGTGCCTCCTACAATGGTCCAGAAAAGCATAGAAACACTTGGGAAAATGAACAAACATGACTACTAATTTTAGCTTTAACAAACCAGTTTAAACAAGTAATCTGAGCGTGTCAGTAGTGAAAAAGAACCAAAAGGCATAGGCTGCAAACCCTTACAGAGACTGGGCAAGTTCCTGAGCCCCCTTTTCCCTGAGGTTGTGAGGTACTGCACAGAGCGCGGCAATGACTGAATTATTCAGACATTTGTAGGGAGAGAGACCTGTCAAACATTTTCACAACAGCACAGCTGAGACTAAAAACTTTTTTTTTTTTTTTTTTTTTTTTTCTGATATGGGCATGAACAAAGACTAAGCATCTGCATGCTTAAATTCAGAAAGAAGCTTTCACCTTGAGGGTTGTAAACTATGCTTAATGAACCTCTTCCTAGCTTAAAACCCTTACCTGTTATTAGCAACCAAGACTGTAGCTGAAAGCACAGAAGTCCTGTCCTTGTCCTCACTTATCACCCCATTCACCTTTTCTCCCAAAATACAACACTCCTACTAATTTCGTTGCTCTGAACTAATCTGTTCATTATCAGCAGTAGAGACTCTGGAAAATAAAATAAACCACTTTTATCTTGAATGAACTTTTTGAAATAAAGGTCATTATATTTGACTCTTTTTAAAATCATTTGAGATAAGAGGGGATTGTGCGTGTGTGTGTGTTTTTTATTGTTATATTGTTGTTTTGTTGTTTTGTTTCTGCTTATTAGGTACTAAGATCACATTTAATCAATTTCCTTAATTTGCTTGAGTTCCAAAAAAAGACACACAGACACACCCTCCAACAAAATAAATAAATAAATAAAATGAAATAAAAAATTCCAAAAGTAACCTTGACTTTCTTGAGGCTAAAAAGACCAGTGCAAAAATTAGGAGCACTTATGCGCTTCATTGCACTTATGTGCATCGTTTGATTCTGTTTCACAGCTTGGATATAGAAACACAAAAAAAGTTGTATCAAACAACAAACAAATTAATAAGTTGTACTTGTTGAATCAAAAGAATCAACTCCAAGGTCCTACTTTATTATCCCATTATACAGCAAACCAGCGGACGCCTACTGTCAGTATAAGAAAAAGAGAAAGGTAGACAAAATAGTCAATGCAGTAATGTTCTGCAGATGCTAACACAAGTGCTAACATAACACCCCACACCCCCTGCTTCCCCTACCTTGGAAGTTTTGAAATACTTAACTACAGATATTTAAGCTGAAGAACCTGTATTCCCAAAAAAGAGTGCACTATATACACTGCCTCCTCATTTTACTCTGAAAAACTTGCTTCTCTCAGCTGCTGGTAATTGTTGTCCTCTACCTAAGATGCTCAGTTCCTAACATGTCCAGGAGTTTCTTTTCTACTTTCTGGGGAACTAAAAAGGACTTTTGCTACTGGTCAAGGATTTCCAGGTTATCAGTATCTCAGCTGGACAGATAGATATTAAAATGTCACACTCACAAGTCAAACAAGTTATGAATCATGTGGGTTTTCAGTGTTTTCATCTGTTAGCTGTGCATCACTTTCAGTATACTTTGTCAAAGTGTCATACTGATGTCTTAGATTCTCTGTGGATGGCCATGAAGTCTTACGTAGCCCAATACTCATCTCTCTCTCTCTGCTCAAGAATAGATACCTAAGGAAGGTAATAAGAGGAGAACAGGCTTGTGGTGTTGTGGTTTCAGCCATAGTGTTTCCAGCAATCAGCAATTCAGGAACTTCCTGATTTTATTTCCTTTAGTTTGGTTAATCAGATTTGAAAGCTGTTAACCTAGGAATCTCTGTGAAATCCTGTGAAATGTGGCAATTATCGTGGAATATCAATGTCAGCAAATAATTAACTCAGTTACCACTGAGCATAGCAAGTCACGCTTTTTCCTCCACTTTCTCAGTTATGAACATTGTCCATTTATGAATAACCTGAGGCTACTACTGTCACATTTTATCTTTGTTGATTTATTCAGTAGCTTGGGATGTACTGTGCTAAACAGATAAAATGTTTTGAAGAAAACATTTAAAAAAAAACATGGTTATATAACTGAATGGGGTGGGGAAATTAAAAAAAAAAAAAAAGTACAAAGCCCCAAGAATGTGGAATTCAATAAGTTTGGCCACATCCACACTTAACTACCAACACACTGAAATATTTCAAACATCATGTAGTAAAGAAATAAATGTAATGGGGTACATATGGTACTTAAAAGGCCAGTGATGTTGCTTTCAGAAGTTTAGAAATTATGAGGTGAGCCTCAGGCAAGCTAAAAAAAGATCAATTTAACAATTTTCAGAAGAATTTGAAAAGTAGACTTGATTGGAAAAGATGAAAATGTCAGAAATTTTTATGTAGTTAATACCAACCCAAGAAAATTATTTCAGGAAAATATATTTTTCTTGGGGAAAAATGGTCCAGTTAGCATTTAAAACAATGACAGAATATGTATGCAAATATATTGTGCTTTAATAAATATGTTGAAAAGCTATGTTTCTGGAAACGTTTGCATTACAATCTATGTTTGCATTATCGTTTATATGCAGCTATGCTCTAGAAAGAAACAAAATGAAAGAAAATTGCTTTAAGTTATTTAGAACATAAGTTATAATAGAAAAAAGGCAAGTTCAAGCACAGTTTTTAAGTATATACTCTATTATCCACTTGCTGCTTATTTTTTTACATTGCTTCTTGTAATATTCTTACAGAGGGAAAAAAAAAAAAGAGACAACAAATGAAAATCATTCATAAACTCTTTTCTTGACACACTGATATAAAATACATTGCCCTTACTTGCCATATGGCAGACTCCTGCCCTACCCTGTATCTTCCCAGAGCCAAATATTCCTAAAATTCTTGCTTTGGTAACAAGCAATACAAACATAAAAGTTTTGTCACTTACCTCATGTAACCTGCTTTGTACATTGAAGGCTGATGAAAGAAAAGCCTTCACTGGATACTGCCTCTAGCCTTAACTTGTCCTGTGGACATGAGTGATAACAGCACTATGGAAATGCTTCTTGAATGGGAGGAAGAGAAAGTGTGACACTTGGGCAGAACAAATCTCACCATTTATCAGTGCATGAAATTGTTATGGAGGATACTTTTCCATCTGTGAAAGATGGAAATGTTATATCTGTGGTAGTAAGTTTAGCTGGGTGTGCTGTGTGTTTTGTAGGGAAGGAATCCATCAGACTGGATTGAGAGGGGTGGCTGGCATTCAATGGAAACATGCAGGCAAGGATGGAGTTAGGTTAGAGTTTTTTAAGAGTTTTTTAACAAAGGTTAGAGTTTTTTAAGGTGGCCACTTTGCTACTGATCTTTTCCAGTGGCACCAGTTAGGGCTGCCACTATTTAGAGGTGACAGAAATATTCTTCAGTGAAATTACAGTGAAATTGGTTAGCTAAGTGCATATAGCAAAAGCTCTGTGAAGATTGTCTCACAACAAAACCCATAAACTAAAAGACATTATACTTAAAAAAAAAAAAAAAAGAAAAATATGTTATAATTAGATTATTTTTTATGTACTCGGTACTTCCGAAAACTCTGTCTTTTTCCTTTCCTCATAACTACACTAGCCATAGGAAGAAGAGAAAACCAAAAACTAAAACACCCATCTAACTTCTTTATTCTCACAGTACCTACACAAAACTTTCATACACTTTGTTGGGTTAAATTTTGAGCTAAGGCAGTCATTGTACTGTATACCTCTCAGCTTCAGTGCTTATGAATGTTCCCACAGTATTCATTTCTCCTCTTCTGAAATTTATAGTTTGCTTCCTTGGAAAAACAAAACAAACAAACAAAGAAACAAAAAACATAACTGTGATGCACCATGAAAATTTGCAAATATCATAGGATAAAATTTCTGAGGATCTGAAACTGAGTACTTCAGCAAAGCTGAATACTGGCTACAATTGCTCTCTTCATGGGTTTCTATGCTTGCTGAATTTATTTTCCATGATCTCATCCAATCGCAGTCTAAACTCTCATAAACTCCTGTAATTCATAGCATCCTGTACAAAGTTCCCAAAGTCCTTGTACTAGTGTTAGACCTGCTGCCTTCTACCTTAACTTGATATTCATTTTTGTTGTCCAAGACACAATGAATACCGATACCGGTATATGTAAGTCATGATTTTATAAACCACGTTCATATCTTCAGCTAGTTGAAATTGAAAAACTCTCAGCCTACTTGTCATCCATGGAACCTATTTTGTATTGTACTCTATAATTTTTCAATTACATCTACAAACAGTATTTAATGTTTTAAGACCAGGAATAAATTACAGATATACCCACTAGCATGAAGATGTGGTGTTTGGGGGATTTTTTTCATTTCTTTTCCTCTCATAATTACTCTTATTTATTTATTTTTTAAACACATTTAAGACCATGCTTTCCTTTCCTACTGCATACAGGTTTATTGTGATTGAAATCTCTGTAGTAGATGCTTGGAGTTCTTATACCACTGTACCATGAACAAGTCCCATATCACACACTAACAAATTAATATAAAAGCACCAGCTGAAAAACAAGTACTGAGGAGACATATCATGTGAAATGGCTTCTCTATAATCTAAATTCTAGGATAAAAATTTGTCTGAAAAACATTTTTCATATATACTGACACACATACACATGCACACAGATATACTGTTGAACAGCTCATACTATTTCTGTTCTGTACCAAAACCTTCACGACTGTCATTTTGATTCTTCACATATCTAACCTCTGGCAAAAATAAGATTTTTTAAAGAGTGTACATATCTGATTATCTGTCTTGACTGATAAATGAGGGGGACAAAATATCACCAGGTATAATTCCACTCATTCTCATGATTCTGTGCTGTGCACTCAGTTTGACCTCACATGCATTAAAAATATTTCAGTGCATTATTTTTGCAACGTTACCAAGATTTCAAAAATCCTGAAAAACTTAGAAATAAAAGCAAATGCTTAGAAATAAAAGCAGGTGAGATAGCAAGAGAACATCCAATTAAGAATGTCAAAATGATTTAAAAGCTCTACTTTCAGCTGCTAGAACTACTTATATATTTGGAAACCCTAGCTGAAAATTTGTCTGCCCTCCTTCTAACCCATTATTAAATAGTTCTCTCTGGCTTCACTCAGAATCCACCATGTTTTCATTTTCTCTTAATGCAAGTATATTTAAAGCTATTTTTAAAACAGAATTTTCAGAGTGTCTCAACATATAAAAACAGAAACTAACATTAAAAAAAATTTTTTTTTATTTCCCTCAAATAATCTTAGTTCTTTTCCATATTTTTATTTACAGTTGAAAGTGATGAACTTACTTTTAAAACACAAATTGAATAATGTATCTTCAAAATCAGATAGGATTATTTCAAACAGAATATTGACAAACCATGTGTGATTGACTCAATATAGACTCAATGTGTTCTGATGTTTGTGATGGGTTGAAATTTTTCTTTCAAATCTTCGGATTTAAAAAACAACACAAAATCAAATTATCATATCAGCTCAACAATCTCTGGTCTGTACAGGGAATAAACTAGTTTGTACATTAGTAATTCATTCAGATCATTCAGATATTGTGAGATTTTTTGTGATTTGATATTACTCACTAATACACTCGGAGATACAGATTTATAACCTGTTGCAAGATTAAACACTTCAAATGAAAATTTGTAGATATAGTGTAATACTTAAGTAATTAAATGTTTAAATTTACATTTTTAAATTTTTATTTTAATTTTTTAAATTGGAAGTATGAACTATCTGTGCTTTTCTACTATGATAACACATTTCAAACAAAAATGATCAGGCTAGATCCTTGGTACATAATGTACTCTTGCAGAATTGTAAACTTCCGAGTTTGCAAAAGATGATGAAAATCACCTAGCAGTGTCTTTCATTATATATGAATATTATATGAAATATTTAGTAAAATAAATACAGTAGCTACAATTCTTGATTACCTGTTTCTGCTGAATTATCTCTGTGATTATGAACAGTAGATACTTATTTAGGGCAGACTGAAGATGTCAGTCATTTAATCATCTCAAAAAAAGCAATTAGTTTTAAATGTGTTTACAGAGATGTAAAATGCAGGCAGAATATAATCATAAGTGAAAAGATAATTTTAACATCTGCTCATTCTATTATCTTTGGCATATTCTACTTTTTTCTACTTTTTTTTTTTTTTTTTTTTTTTTAATGAGTTTTTCCAGCTGTACATTTCAGTTTCACTTTTTTTTTCATCATATTGTTCCACATCCACCTCCAGATATTGTGTTAGGGATTGAACAACTTATTCACTGGTCCATAAACTCTTACAAAGAGCTTGGATTTATGAAGTCATCAGACAGACATTGAAGGAATACCTTTTCTATGGCTATTTCTTTTTGGGTGGTCTTGTGGTACTTGCAGTGCCTTGAACCTCAGCTCTGTGTAATGATTCTTTTCTGTTGGGAATTGGCATACAGGGCGTGGACATGAGTCCGTGGAACAATTGTTTGATCTGAGCTTGCCTTAAGCAACCAGGAGTAGGCCTTAGAAAATCTTATGGCCTGCCGTAGCTGAGCAAACCAAGCTCAGTAACTATGAGAAGCTCCCACGACAATGATTCCCACATCACCCAATTGAGGAATGCAGAAAAATATTGTTACCAGCAGCTGGCTTCAAGGACAAGATCTACGTGACTGCTAATCACAAGGGGGTTGTTTTCTTGACTGCTAATCACAAGGGGGGTTGTTTTCTTGCAGGTGGGGATGTTTTCTTCTAGTTGTTTTGTCTGAGTGCTTTTGACCAGTAATCTTGTGTGAAAACACTATCCGCCCCTGTTAAGTTCACTATAAAAGTTAGGCTATTCAGGCAATGATCTGACTCTGCTGGTGTCTGTCGTGCTTTTGGCCATGCGTCCTCTAACACTTTTCTACTCTGTGAAGTATTTTGAGATCTGCATATGGATGATGAAATTTAAAAAGGGTTATCTCATTTTCAGATAATTCTTAAACTCAAAATAAATATCTTTGCTCTTTTATCTGTAAAGTCATTTAGGAGCTAGAAGTCAATAGCAGTGAAATGAATAAGCTTCTTTAGTCAGAATAAAAAATGCCTCAACTCAATTAATAATAAATTAAGAAACAACAACAAACCAACCAACGAAAAAAACAAAAAGAAAGAAAGAAAGAAAGAAACAAACAACAACAACAACAAAAACAAAACAAAACAAAACACAAGAACAAAAGAAAACAGGTTTAGGCAAGAATATCCAGCCTGGAATTTTTCTAGGACTGAGATTGATATGTCTATGTGCACAAAAAATTATTTTTTCTAACACCAAATAAGCTGGATCTTTATGTTGGATGTCTTAGCAAATTTGTCTGCAGAAGAATGACAATGATTCAGAGCTAAGGGAGGTATAACAGTTTATACTTCTGCTGCTACTAGAACACCCTGTAAGATAGCACATCCTTCATCTAACTATTGACCTGCCTTTATCCTATTTTATTAGTTTAGACAGGAATGGTGACAAGATGAAAGCTTTCAGATAAAAATTATATATAAAAATAAGACACTGCAAACTGTGGAGGTGTCTATCAAATCTCTAACAGGCAGGTTTGTGAATGACAAGCTAGGCATATAAAGTTTGTGAATTATGGTTTAGTCCTAGTTAGTGATTAATTAATTGTAAACTGTAAATTGTAAAAACAAGTCTAGAAGCTTTATAGAAGTATGACTTAATATGATGGAAACAATGAAACTGATTTTTAGAAGACAAGATTTTCTTTTGCATTTTGCTTTTTGATTTACCATCAGCAAAACAGAGTAAAAAGTAACAGGAATACTCTTTTTTTTTTTTTTTTTTTTTTTTTTCTCTGTATTCATCTGTGTGTACAGTAATCACTGACCTAAAAAAACCTACAGTAACATATGCTGCAGGAAAAGCTTCAAGCAACCTCAGCAACACTATGCAAATTTCAGTAAAACATCTGTTAAATAAGACTACATTATGGAAGTGATGACTGACATGATATCAGTACTATTTTTATCAGAAAAAAATATATATATTTTAATGTATTTTCTTTGTGATCCTGTATGTTTATAGTGCAAAGTGCTCTTACCTTCTACTCTGCCACAAAATGGTAGAGTAGGATAAAATAGTTCCCGTTACACCTATTTAAATAATTAGGAGTTGCTGCTGAGGTATTTTTCATTTCCACGTGAGTAAAGTAAGGGTTGGAAACTTGTACTGAGATTTTCTTGTACAGATATACTCTGCAGTTCTGTAAAAGCTGGTTGGAAGGATAGCAGGTGTGTATAAATCCCAAAAGATATTTGTTCACTTACAAACACATACTAAATTATCTGATATCATTACTCTTATTTTAAAATGCAGGTTTCAAACCCCCCAAAATGTACTTTCTCCTAAAACTACAACAAAATTTGAGGAGTAGCTTTAAAAAAAAGGTAATTTAAAAAGAATTTTACACATATAAAACATTTTCTCTGGTGCCTTGAGATTTGGCTTTCTGCAAATGCTAAGTCTGTACTAACAGCAATATGTTTTCAATCTATGTTCATAGTCCATAAAATTTTCAAATTATCAGGACTTAAGGACTAAAAACTAAAAAAAAGAAAACAACATTAAAAACTAATAAACTAAGAAAATAAAGGAAAGGTAGCTACCACGTTAAAACATTTGAGCACAAGTACATGGCTAAGCCAAAATTGCCTAATTTGGTCCAGGCAAGGCTAGCATAGTAATGCTTAGTAAGAATTAAGATACATTTCAGTTAAAACAAGACAGTGTAGTCATATAACTGATCCTTTTGTGTGAGTAGTTAATCACTAAAATTGTGGCCCAGTCAGAACTGAAATAGGAAATGGAAGCCAAGTGATGAAGCTGCATTTTGTGCTTCCTTCCCCTCAGATATCTGCAGAGATGCTGAAAGACTAACAGGAATCTGGAGTATTTTGGGCTGCTCTAAGAGGTCAGGACGTCACTGCATGGATGGACTCAGGACAGATTTCTCTGTCCTTGCATCCATGCCAGATCTAATTCTGAAACCGGCAAAGTAGGAGGGAAGAGTGCTTACAAAGTGCAGGAGGCATCTGTCTCTCTTCTCCCGTGTCACCAGCTGTCTCCTCACTCCTGCTGAGTACAAGAAGCCTTTCTGAAACCTTGCTGCCTTTGTTGCAAACTCAAGTGAATACTCCTGGGCTGGCAAGCACCAAGCTCATGTTCCCTGTGAGGCTCTACAGATAAAAATTCAAATCATAAAATATATAGATAAAAAATACAAGTTGCACAGTTCCTTAGGTATAATTACATTATATGATTAAATTAGAAACAAATGGACCAGCAACACTGTCCACATCTGACACCTCACAAATGATTTTTCTTTTCCCCCGCTACAGATATTTTCCAGCTCTTTTCTTTCAAGATTTAGCTAGCTCCTTGACCTTCCCATAAAAATCCATTTGAGGCTTTCTGGCCTGCTGCTGCTGTTGCAGCTGACTAGCCTAAGGTGACTTCCTGAGCCTTGGTTACACTGAACTTCAGCCTTTACAACCCTCCTTTATGTGTTACAATACCCTTGCTGACTAGAAGAGCTCTCTGAGAGTCCCTGTTGCTTCTTTCAGCAAAGGTGAGAGAGACTGGAAGATGCAGTAGTGGTGGGGTGAGTTCACAGGTCTCTACTAGCTTCACCTTTTAGTTTTCCACATCATGCATAGTCACAGCTTATTTCTGTATCCTTTCACTTCATCACTGACACTCATCATGTCTGTATGAAAAATACCTTCTACTCCAGCCAAAAACTCATCTTTACTTTTCCATTAGAAGTAGAATCTGATTAATGTACTAGTTACCTATTTAAGACAAATTATTCCAGCCTACATTTGTTCCAGAGAATTAATGTTGTTATTCTCTGTTCCTCTTTCTCCAATATTTTCTACCGTCTATCAATTTTCAAAAACTTTTTTTTCCAAAAATTTTCAGAAATGTACATTTTTTAACCAGAAATAATTTCCTTAAGAGACACTTGGTCCTCATAAATAACACTACCTTTGAGTGCGTCTCACTGCCAGTAAAGGGCAAAACTCTAGCAAAACAATTCAAAGTTTGGAAACAAAATGTTAGGCATACACAAAAAAGAGTGATATCAAAAACACAGACTAGCTGTAAGTGGAGAAACAAATGTTTTATAAAATGTCATGAAATATTGTTTAATGTTGTAGCTGGCAAATATATTATGCTAATTAAAACTCTTATTTTTTGTTTTGTTTATTATGGAATGCCTATGGATAATGGTGAATACAGTCCCATTTTCCAAAATATGAGATAGAACAATAGATACAAGATAGAATAATCCCCTCCACATGCATTTAAAAATGTTTTAACCATAAGAAAACAAAAGTATTTAATAGTCATTATTCTAGCTGTCAAATAATTATCAGAAAAGGTCTAGGACAGAAACATATGAATAAACTATCAGTTGCCCTCAGAGAGGAATATGATCTGGATCATGCATTAGCCTGGTTAGGTATTCCACCCTATGTAAATTAATCTACTGAAAGCATATCTATAGAATTTCATTCAGGTAGGTATAAACAATAGACAAAAGCAATTCAAATTATTTTAATTAAAGGCAGTAATATGTTCATTAATACTTTATATTAGACCTAGACATGGAGCTTGAGTGGTTTGTTCTTCATGATCATATCTAATAGCATATCATATCTCTTGGTGCTGAGGTAAACATGTCTTATCATTTCTAAGCAAAGAACACAGTGAAGAACCAGTCATAATGTTGTTCTTCAATGTGTGGAAGTATAGGTGCTTCCTACTTTGAAGACCTAAAAATAGAAAAGTACACCCTGTTTTCAAAGTAGAGTATGTTTAGTTTCTCTATGGTCTTTCTTACAGTCTCCCAAAAAATAAACCACTGGAAATTTTAATCATCTTAAATATTTAATATTTTTTATATAAAAATAAGCTATGATGATGCAAATTCCTGGTGGGGCATACCTCTTTCACCTGTGAGATAATTGCAAAGATGTGTTAAATTTTCTTCTATATGCTCCATGTCTCCTCAGCAGATAGCAGGAGAGAGGGGAAGATATCCCCATTCTTTCAGAGAAAAGAAAATAGAGGTCATCAGTTATTTACACACCAGCATCTTTCATTATGTTCACCCATAATATTATTTATGCAAAAGCAAATAAGATTTCTTAATAAGAACTCAACCTGTTGGAGTGATTCCAGAGTAGAACCACAAAGATGATCAAAGAGCTGGAGCACCTCTCCTCTGAAGAGACATTAAGGGAGTTGGGGGTGTTCAACATGAAGAATGCTCTGGGGAGACTTTATAGCTCCCTTCCAGTACCTAAAAAGGGCCTACAAGAAAGCTGGGGAGGGACTTTTTAATCAGAGAGTGTAGTGATAGAACAAGGGGTGGCAGCTTTAAACTAAAAGAGAGCTGATTTAGATTAGATATTTGGAAGAATTTCCTTACTCAGATGGTGATGAGGTGCTGGAACAGGTTGCCCAGGGAAACTGTGGACGTCTTATCCTTGGAAGTGTTCAAGGTCAGTTTGGATGGGGCTTTCAGCAACCTGCTCTTGTAGGTGGAATACCTGCTCATGGCTGGGGGGTTGGAACTGTCTTAAATTCCCTTCCAACCCAAACCATTCTGTGATTCTATGATTCTATGAACTCAAATACCAGTGAGCTGCTTCTCTGGTCCATTCCAAGATTACTCCCTCCCCTCCCCTCCCCTCCCCTCCCCTCCCCTCCCCTCCCCTCCCCTCCCCTCCCCTCCCCTCCCCTTCCTCTCCTTTTCTCCCCCCCCCCTTTTTTTTTTTTTTTTTGGGGGGGGGAGGGGGAGAGGAAAGGGGGGGGAAGGGAAGTGGCTATGTCTAAGATTCAGTTAATTACCCTTTTAAGTGATGAATTAAGTAAGTAACTTATCCCACCATGCAAGCACATGAATAAATCAGGTGATGTCAGATCTCATGTTACAACACTTGCACTAATCTCCCCTGCCCTCACCAGAGGACTACATGCTAACTGTAAAAGATTTGTAATGCCAAACGTTGTAACCTTTAGTCATTTTTTTATGTTGATTTTGATGTTACCCAGCCTGCCAGTAATAACTAAAATTCACGTGAAATATTCTGTACAGAAACATTTACCTGACTAAGGATTGCTCTGTACTACAACATGTAACTATCAGAGCTGGCACTTGTAACACAGCGTCTGTTCCCTGCAGCCCTCCAGCTGTGTTCAGACAGAGTGACAGACCCTTGCTTTGCTGCTGGCCCACCACCTATTTTATTTTTTTCCTTGCCTTTTCTGAAGCACAGACGTTGCAGTAATACATATACATAAGCAATATTTCAATCCCATTAGTGTCTGTAGTCAAAGAAAAGGGACAATACTGCACTTATTTTTCCTCTGCTATCTTTCAAAATAGTGGATAATTAAATGATTATATATATATATACATATGTATATATAGTGGACCCGGTTTAATCCTCCTTTAATTCAGATATCTAATTGCAACTACTATGTAGAAATAGCAGAGGTCTCTTTCATAGTGAAGAGAGGCTATTCACCGAATGCATGTGTTGTGTCTATATGGTAACCATACTCCCCACTGTGGATATCTCTGAGATTAGACAGATCTCAAATGTCTGCATTTGGGACTCTTACCAAGAACCAGTATGTCCTGTTCATCAGATCATAAAAAGTCATATATGCTGGTACCTGGACTCACTTTATTCCTGGAGAGAACTAGTGACTGATTCTTCAAATGTAAAGCATGTACCTAAAATAGGTGAGATAAATTGGTCTCTGAAACTGCCTGTTTCTCTTCTCTGGTGAAAGAGGTTGATTAACATAAATATAGATATTTACAATGTAGACCAAAAGATAAAAAAGCAAATCCCACAGCACAAACTCTTCAGTGCTTCTAAACATCAACAACAGCACAGCAATGGTAAATTCTGACTATTCTTATCCAAATGCAATAGATGTGAGGTTTTTACAAAGTACAGGCTGTTTTGGGCAGTCAGCATGGGTAGTATCTTTCAAAAGGGGCAACATGCAAATAGCACGCAAAGCCAGACTGCAAGATGGAGCTACATCAACATGGACATAATTAATTCAGGACTCACCTGTAGATTTTTTCTCACTATATGCCTCTTATTTCAGCCACTCAAGCAGTTCATATCTGCCAGAACTATTCTAGTTTCTTTGTCTGATGGAAAACAAGCTACTGATTAACAGAGATTTCTAGAAATGGAAGTTCTAACAACATTAAAACTACCTATTAATGTTTTCAAACAATTAAGTTTATTTATCGGTTCTTGTTTTCTTGGTAACCATTTTGTTTGTCTCTGATATTGGTTTTGTAACTTATTGTTCCAAGCAATCTCATGGGACTCCACAGACTGACATTGTTCTGGGAAACAAACAAACAAACAAAAACAAATAAGCAAGTTACACAAGTAAACACATTAAAGAGACTTAGACCTCCAGGAAAACTATTACATTTTTTCTCTGCATAGTTAAAACGGATGATTCGGTATTGGACAAGAAAAACCAGTTCCATTCCAAGGAAACAGAAGTGACTGTGTATCAGTTCATAAATTACAGACTTCTTACTGTTAGCTTTGCTTTACAGATTGTCATAATATAACTATAAAATGAAGTGTAAAATTAATTTAATCTGTAACTATCTGGAGCAGCTGAAACTGGATCATGTTCACAATAGCAACAAACTATCCTAACAATGACATCTGATTGTTAAGATCAGCCTGTTGGAAAATGTCCATACAATGAAGATAAGAATATATCACAGAAGATGTTTGAATAACTTTAATAACCAGATTTCTAGAAATGTATGGACTGCAGCCATGGAAAATGTAGTATCACTTCTGTTTTATTCTAGGAGCTCCATCTTTTCTGGAAACAGTGTAGGTGATGAAAGTTCATTTATATTAGCCAGCACTGTGATTATGGTCAATATGGCATGGCTGTGAAATGGGATATTGACATATTTGGCAAGTTACCTACGTCCTGTTGATGTATAGAGACACAGAGCTATTTACTTATTTTTGTCTGTTCCTCAGTCAGATCTTAGTCACAATCAATCATGTTCAAGAAACAAAAATATAAATTTGTGACTGGTGTTGGAAATGTTGGAAATGGGATAACACAGGAGGTTGTGGGCTTTGCTGCAGATGTTTTGCTATTGACTTTTAAAACTCAGAAGGAAGTTCCTCTTAATGATGGAAGAATGATGCCTAAGAAGGTCTTAGGCAGCCTTCTGTGTTTTGACGTGTCTCTAAGCAATTTAATTATTATTTTTGGAATTTAAACTATTATAACGTGGCACACACCCAGTACAGAGAATGCAATAGAAGACCTTATTATCTGGAATTGCTAATTATATAGATTAACAGCTTATTTTGTTGACTTAAATTACTTAAATGAGTATAATGAATCTGGATCTCTGAGACCCAGTAAAATTAGAAGGCATTCCCTGTTCTTCAGCTGTTAGCTCTCATAGGAAGGTCACACCTGCTACTCTAAGATGATGATAAGGCTGAGGCTGAGGTTAAGAACAATTTGTCTTCATAAAGTGCAAGAGGGCTTATTGAATGATCCCTGGGTATCTGAGTTGCACTGATAAAGAGGCAGCCTAGTTAAATCCCACTTTTAGTGTCAAATGGATCTTCAGACAATCGGTCTTTTAGGGAATGAAACAATGTAGGAAGGACTAAAGGATACTTTTTCTCTTGGAATCAAAAAGATTGGTCTGCAAACGAAAACACTTTTGCTAATAATTACAAGAAATTCTTGTTTTTAAATCCTCCATCTTTATTCTAAATGCTAAAATTTCACTAATTTCTGAACTTGTCTTTCCTTTATTTGTGAAAAGTGGTATAACATCAAGGAATTTTACTAAACTCCAGGTCAAATTAATTTAAGAAACTTACTTTCCATGTTGGAATATTTTGTTCTGTTTTTGTTGTTGGTTATTATTATTAATCATGAGCACATTTGCTAGTAAGATCTCAATTCTAATGCATGAAGATCTAAACCTAACAGCAATTCTTAGTACTTGCCAATTGCAACTGCTTTCTTGCTTTTTTTTTTTTTTTTTTTTTATGGTTAACGTCTGTTCTAAGAGGACATCAAGTTGCATATCCAGATTTCAAGAAACTTCTTTATGCTCCTTCAAGTTAAGTTTGTCTTGTGTGGAGCACCGTGTTGGAATACAGACAGCATTTATTCCCTCTACCCCTTTAAACTTTCTCCTTGGTTCATGCAGAAGTTGATGATATCCATTCCTGAAGACACAGCCCAAGCCCCTTGTCCCGTGCCTCCTAGCAGCCAGAACTGGTGCAGCGTGGTGGGCTTTGTGTTTCCCAAAGCACACCATGGTGTGGCAGGCTAGAGCCACTGAGTGCCTGAGCTTCTCTAACACAGGAACATCAGCCTTAGGCTTGCTCTAGTTTCCGAGGAATGGCTTCAGTTTATTCTTGGAGTGGAGGTGGCCTACAGGAGACCGTCTTGTGATATTTTGTGACAAAAGTCAACTTGCTATTTACAGTAACATGTCATTAAAACTAGGGATTTCCAGTAGACTATCTGACCAATTTAACACTTATGCAGACTACTGGCACTGAAAAAGATGCACGTTAAAAATGTGGAGTGCACCAGTCCAGAGGTGCAAAAAATATCCATTGAGCCCTGTGAGTACTCCACCAGCTATAGGATATGCTCCCTCTTTCCCTAAATCTCTGAGCAGGGCAGAAAATTAACAGCATCAAATAGTGCTTAAGTGCTCAATTAGAATGAATAATATCAGCAATCAGATTAAATGGTTTGATGTAGTAAGACTAAGTTTGAGAGAAAGATGGAAAGATTTCTGAATTCTAGGAGCGCTCACAGGAAAATATTGCAAGAAGTCTGCAAAAACATTGGGAAAAAAAAACACCACAGTAGTTTCTGTAGAGTAATGTAATCTTCAAGAAAAATAGTTTATAAACCAAATAAAAAACATACATTTAAAACCAGACAAAAATTCAATATCAAAGAAAAAAAAGGCACACACAGTGAATTGATACTTAGGATGAAGATTTTTTACATTATTTCAAAATCAATAATGGAGAAGAAAATTCAGTATAAAATCAATGTTTCTGTTTGAGACTGAGAATACATATTATAAACTAAAACAGCCTAAAGTACCTTTAAATACACTACTCTTACTCTCTAAAAAAGTTTTTTCAAATAAAAATTACTTCACTTTCTTCATCTCTCTGTATGTTATACAATGATCTACTGTTATGGATCATCCAAAAGTTATTTTTATGTTCAAAAATTTTTTTTTTCTTCTCTCCATTTTTTTTTTTTTTTAGAAAGATGAGTGGAGGAGAGAGGGAAGGTTATTCTTCGTTTCTTTTATTAGTTAGTTCTTCCTGGAGAATTACTTTTTTTTTTTTTTTTTTTTTTTTTTTTCTCTTTTAAGTGCTCTCATTGATTTAACACATTATGAAGCATTGTGCTGTGAAGTGTAACATCAGCTTGTATCAGACACACTACATTACTTTACATGCCTAGCCTAATGTGTCACTGCACAATAACAGCAGAAACATCTTACATAAATAAAAGCAGCAGATGAAAATATTGTGAAATTATTTTTTGTAGCCAGATATACTGCTTGTATAAACACGCTCCCAATTCTGAAAGGCAGCACCACTTACATGCAATTTCCCTGGGACAGCAGGAGGTTATCTACATTACAAATATCAGCAGAATACAGACAATCTTTCAAATGCTAGAAAAAGGAACCATCTCCTGTGGCTTTTTTAGAAATTAGAAATACTTACACATTGAAAAGCAACTTTTACTATTCATACAATCCTCTAACAGTCAAATCTTCTGGAGAAAAATTACTGCTGTTATAGTTTGTCAGCATTTTGCTTATTTTCTTCCATAAATCTGTAGATATAAGGAGACTACTTTTTGACTGAACACACACACCTCTCTTCTCCTCGTATCCCTGCAAGATGAAACAGAGTTTATTTTTAGCTACTCTTTTATATACTCACTCTACATCAATGAATTTAATTTAAATATTTTTGTTGTTATGTGTTTTCAGATTAAGAGTATTTGTATTGTAGGCAAACATGTTTCACTATTTTGTCTAGTTACCATTACACAAATAACCAAGTTCACGGGCAACTCTAGAATGAACAGACAAGAGTTACCAAAAGAAATTTCTAGAACAAAAGTGTTACTGTACTTTGTTTTAGATGTAAAATGTTCTGCTTTGAAGTTGGGTTACTGATTAAGACATTAGGTGACAATCATGAAATGAGCAATGAAAAGGTGTCTCGAAACTCAAGTTAAAAATACCATATATTAGTTAAGTTAAAAATACCATATATATTGAGGTAAGGGATTATTTTTCAAAGTGTGAGTTAAATTCTTCCATGAATAAATAATCTATCAGTTTTCAAGACTTTAAGTCTCTTATCGTGAGGTCAAAACATTGTTTCATAGCACATAGTTCTCAGTAGTTTGATTTAAGCAATACAGAGCTCCATTTTTTTTTCCCTTCTTGTGTTAAAATAATTGTTCATATATTTGTATTTAATATTAGACTTGTTATGTACAACTTCTAAGATTTAAAAATATCTGTAGGCCCACTGAATGTTATTGCCGCTTACAGTAGGCTGAAAAGTCCAGTCTTATCTGCTCAGCTGAACTAGAGCAGAGCTAGTTTCGTATCTCACTACTACAGAAAACCCTGAACATGCACACATGCCACATACATTAAACTGTCCTTATCTCAGACTGCACTCAGTTCTCGTCCCTCCTGCACTATACTACAGAAAGGCTTTCAGGACTATGCACTCTTTCCTCGTTTTCTCATTTATTTATTTATTTATTTATTTTAACAGCTCTGCATCATTGTATAAGGAAGCTAAAAAATTTAACTTAGATTCATTTTATATAAAAAGTTTTAGATTTTTATGCTTTTAATTGGACATAGTCATAACATTATCTTATTTAAATCTTTATATATTTTATTTATATTTATTTAACTTCTATGAGGTGGTAGTTTATCAGTGATTGACTAAAACCTGAAGAGCTTATATGTGTTACATATGAGTATAAATTCTGTTAACTCTAGGAAATACAAGTTAAATCAATGACTGTTGTATTATCAACTTCTTCCTCCTAAAATAGATTCACCATTCTCTGATTACTGCAAATATATTAAAATATCATTTATGTAAAGAATCGGTAAGCAACTTTCTTTTTTTGTTTTTCATATAGATGATTATCAACAAACACATTAAATACAGGACACTTAGAAGAACCAAAATGCTGTCAAAAGCAACATCCAAGAGGAATAGTATTGTCAAGTGCAGTAATTGTGTGCTTCCTAAAAATTTACCTTCACCTTCATTGGAAGGACATCAAACCTCCCCATCATACAGTCTTGTTCATTGCAAAACCTAAACTGTAATTTTTTAAAATAATGAATGCTTGTTTATCTTCACAGTTGGAAGCATCATTTTATCATGCAATGTGTACAAGTGAAAATATACTTCAGAGGCCTGGCAAACTTATTCTTATTCTTCAGACTTTGCCTCCATGGCAATAACTAATTAACAGGTAAGCAGAATACTCCTGTAGTCACCTTTTTTTTCTCTTTTTCTTTTCCTTTCTCCCTTCCTTCCTCCCTTCCTTCCTCCCTCTTTCCCTTCCCCTCTTCCCCTTCCCCTTCCCCTTCCCCTTCCCCTTCCCCTTCCCCTTCCCCTTCCCCTTCCCCTTCCCCTTCCCCTTCCCCTTCCCCTTTCCCTTTCCCTTTCCCTTTCCCTTTCCCTTTCCCATCAAATAAACCACAAACTGCAAATGTTACTTAATCTTTTTTACTTTAGGAGCTGACACTTAACTTACTGATGATAATGGCAGCAAAATGACAAGGGACATCACCTGGTAGCACTTTCTGGCTGCCAGAAACGGCTACGGGCTGATGCAAGACTTACAACATCAGGCAAGTCCAAGAGATCCTGAAACATATTATGAAGGCTGCTAACATTGCAGTTAGCCAAAAACTGCCTTAGATTAAATCCAGGTCCTGTTTTCAATGTGTCCAGGAGATATTTCAACTGCACAAAAGAAATAAATCTGCTCTTAACTCTTTCGGTGCTTCATATATGAACAGTAATGCTTGACTATACGTTAGGATTTTTTGAACTCTATTTCCCCTTTTCATTTATTTGCCTAAAACAACAAAAACAACAACAACAGAAAACAATAACTATAAACATGAATATCATTATAACTTTTTTTTTTTTTTTAACCTATAAATGTTAGTGCAATCATTACAATACAAATACAGTAAACTCCATTTACTGTCGATAATGTAAGTCTATATTTTGAAAGCTGACTGCAGCTGTGGGAGCATAACTTTAAGAAATGGGAAATGCTGATTCAATCACCATAAAGATTTAGAACTACTAATTTGGTTTAAAAAAGTTTTTTGAAGGTAGAATCAAAATCATATTCCTATGAAGATTAACGATTTTTTCATGTATTACCTGGCAAACAAATTTAGGTCAGCACAGAAAATAATTATTTTTAAAGTATTTAGAGTGATTGTCATTAAAAGTCTCTGAGGAAATCTTGGCTCCAGTCTTTTTCCAAAGACTTCAGCAAAGAAAAGATTTTGCCCTCTGTGAAACGTAAAACAAATATAATATTTTTTTAGATACAAAAATAAATTAAAACTTTTCAACCTTTTAGATATTTCTAAAAGTGACAAGCCAAAGCAAGAACATGATTTATATGTGAATGCCTTGAATATTCTTGAATTCAAAGCATTAATAATCTTAAAATAAAACAAGAGTTGAAAGAACAAAAGTCAGGTTTTTTTTTGTTTTTTTTTTTTTTTTTCCCAGTGTATATGTGCAGCACAGCACAGCATTTAAGGACTTGTTCTTGCTCAAAATATAGTTGAATAGAAGTATAATAGATGAAGTCTGAAAAATGTTGACAATACCTCAAAAATTTCTATGTACTGTTATATTTCAACTCTTAACCTTAAGAAAAGGTTTTCAATGATTTCAGAGGAAGATAAAATAATCCAGAGAAAGCAGTGAAAAGTGACTAAATTGTCAGCAGTATAATACTTATAACAATAGATTGTTGATATGTTATTTTGTCTACTGAAAAATTACAGTCACATATATAAATGTTTTGAAACAGAAAGAGATAAAAGCACATGATACCAAAAATCCGGAAAATAATTGCATTTATTGTGTTTCATTCATCTTTACTTGATAATCCACATTTGCAAACATTTATTAAGAAAATACTAAGAAAATAGCACCTACCTTGGTAAGAGGAGAAACTGAACTTGGTTTAGCTATCTCGGATTTTTGAATTTTTATCAGGCTAAGAATTACCTTTATATAAGGGGAAGAAATCACTAAGCATGTCTTAAGGTATTTCAAAAGTATTAAATGACAGTTTCATATTATTATTGTTTTTGCTTGTTATTAATTCTTCATGGAGATTGAAATGAAATAATGTCATTTTATGCATTTAAAAATTGTGTAAACATTTCTAAAATACATTTTCTTCACTTATTTACACATCTTATCATGACATAAAATTTTTACTAGTTCCTATTGACAAAGACCTCCCTTTCTGGCTTTACTAAAGTTAAAATTGCCTTTTTATTTTAACTTTTATATGGGAAACCCTCCTGCCAAGTTCATCCTCATGAAACCATTATACCTTAAAACAGCACAATCTAATCATAGAATCATAGAATATCCTGAGTTGGAAGGGACCCTTAAGGATCATCAAGTCCAACTCTTGACACCGCACAGGTCTACCCAAAAGTTCAGACCATGTGATATGGTCTCAGCATGATATATTAGTATGTTAAAAATACATCATTATGCACTGACAAGCAAATCCATCTATACAAAATGAATGGTGATAATTAAGTAGTGAAAATTATTGAATGAAAAGCACTTAAATAAATAAAATAAATAAAGTAAATACCACATTTATATGTATGTCAGTTTGCAAAGAAATGCCACATGCATTTATGACTATATGATTTTATTTCATTAGAAACTAAAACAAATATTTGTCTTCAGTTAAGTGACCATTTCACAACAAGATGCATATTTTTAAAGTATTTTGTGGAGATACAGATGGTATTTCTCAAAACTAATTATGCAGAAATTTGTGGCTTACTGAATAGCAGTTTCGCTGATTTTAACAGTCTTGGGATTTAGTTGAAGTAATTTATATTATTTTTATGCATAAACATGTACAACCATGAGCAATTTGTGATGGAAACAGAAATTGTTTTCGTTCAGATTTCCTGTTATATATGGAAGGGTTTTTCTAGCATTTTTGTTGTTGTTGTCATTGTTCATGTTGATTTATATACCATGGTCTGCTTAGCTCAGTCACACTTGCTGAGTCACACTTGCCCTCTATTTCAGCTGAGTGGAACTCCTTATACACATGCTTCCAATACAATATTAAAACAATCCTGCGTGCAGAGGGAGACGTTTAAGATCCTTAGGTGTGTAAGAGGAACAAGGAACAAAAACCTTTCTGTGGTTACTTCTGTACTGTTCCTTCAGTGCAAGGGGAGCACAAAAACTCATGAAGGAGCAAAGTGTGCTTAAGAAACCAGGGAAATGAGGCACACCATGGTTTTTGGTTTGGAGTTCAGGCACTCTTTTGGCTTTTTGTTCAGATAAAACAGGGAATAAATTTTGCTATTTTGTATAGGGGTATCCTATAATCCTACTTGTGTTGTAGACACCCGTTCTGAGTATGGAAAATGTTATTGCTAAATACTTTATCATTTATTCTTTCATTTTTCATGGAGATAAAAATTACTGTTGCAACAGCTGGAAATTTTAGCTGGGGATTTCTTCAATTAAAGCAATAAGCGAGGTTGTAGCTAGTTTGGAAATACAGATTATATCTTTTTCTAGTATTTCAGCTGTCTTTATTCAAGTCGCTACTGCTCCTGTGTAATTGGGTATTTCTATATGCACTAATTAACAAAGAGTTCTCTTGTGTTGCCAACATGAGCATACAGCATTGCAGGCATGCCTACTAGCAAGCAGAAAAGATGTTAGACTTAGTTCATTGGGATAGCCTTGGCATTGCTGTTACAGACACCAGCCTTTGATTAGATCCAAAAGCAAGTGTGTATATGTACACAGGCAACAATGTCTCATACTTCAGAATACAGCTCCTTTTCCGTCTATGTTAAAAAAAAATAAATATATATATATATATAATGTATTTTTCTCATCTCGTTTGAAGCTAATTAGATGTAGATAATAAACCAGTCCTGGTGGGAAGAAAATGTACACCTAGTGTTTTATTTTGTCCGTTATTCCAAAGGTTGTTTTTGATTAGTTTCTCCATAGAGGCAGAACAACACAAATGAACTTTCTTTAATTGAAATTTTATTTGACCTCTTTGTTAATTAGTGCATATGAAAATGTCAGTTTACCCAGGGGCAGCAGTAACCCAACTAGCAGTAACTGACTTACAAGAAAATGTTACTACATTTTTATTCTATATTATTTGCAATAGCTTATGTATCAGTGTATATATATATATATATATATATTTCCATTGCATTTTTATTCCTCCCTCATTAATTAGTAACAAATTATTTGCCATACTCTTTCTATAAGTAGTTCACTAAGAGAGTTATTTGAGGCAATGTGGCAATTAGGGGACCATAGGACCATAAGGGGTCCTATGCGGTCACTACGAGGATGATTTCTTTTATACAGGCATACCCTGAAAATACATTCTGAAGAAGTTTGACAGTAATTTTACAAATAGAAATTTTTCCCATAAGAAATTACATAATAGAGAAATGATGTAGACTTAAAAATATATGCAATTTTAATACCTGGGTAGAATATATTGTACTTCAAGACCTTTCCCATTTTTATCACAATACTAACGCTCAAAAACAAGTGAGACTTTTACAGCATAATACAGAATAAATGTAAGAGGACTGCTGCTGAACAGTCACAGACAAGATGTTCCATGCATTTCTTCTAATGTCAGTATAAAATGTAAACAGCATTACCAAAAAAAGTAGATATTGTACTACAGACTATTGTATACGTATTCATAGCAGTTATTTTAATATAACATTGCATTTAGGAACTTTCATGCAGTAGAGTGACGAATGGAAACTGCTGTGACCAGAGCATATTTTTAAATGTGTGATGATGATACTCTGAAATTAGAGAAGTGACTACAGTGCTACTGTGGTACCTTGGTTAAGGCTTGTGAGCAATGCCAATAATAGACAATCCTCACCTCAGGATGGAGAAATACTGTAAATGTGACATGGAAAAGTAATTTTCGTTTATTTGGAAAGAAAGACGTAGAAAAATGCTTCTGAAACAAAACCAGAAAAATTATGACCATCATTAGCATTTCATGGCACAACACACACAACAAAGGCATATGTCTTTTTTAGAAGCTTTTGCATACATTCATTCATTATGTTCAATCACAATTCTTTCTATTCTTGCTCAAGGCATTAAAATTCTTGTTCAGTTATCTGAGTCATATAACTTTAATCTCACACATGAATGCTAGAATTTTACCATGAATTTAGTAGTGCAATTTTTCTTCTGCTCTTTTAAACATCTACAAAGCTTATTTCTCTCCTATACCTCCACATTCCCAAATCAGGTACTGTTTTGGGAATTGTTTCATTGTGTTTCTTTTGTTTGTCCAGTGGCAGATATTTTCTCCAAAATGACACTGAATTTTGTGATTCTGAAAAATAGGATTTTTCAATGCAATTAGAAAATAATAAATAAGTTATGGAAGTCAGAGGATTCAACAGATAGTTCAGATAGTTTAAATCAGAAAACAGATTTTAAATTATTTTTTTTTTTTTTAGTTGCATACTCTAATAAAACCTCACTAACTCAGATGAAATATAGCACTTAATAATTGATTTGGCAATATTTTTTTTTTTTCTCATTTTGACACCAGTTGACTTAGAGAAGGCATACATATGCTATTTTGGGGGAGGCCTGTAAGAAGTCATATGGGTAATTTTGAGGCTCTCAACTGAATGTATTCGGTTTTTATTTATTTATTTATTAAACATGAAACTTGGGAGCAAAATATTGGCTCAGTCTACTGTAAAAACAATGACTGTTGGTGCCATTCTACTAACTGTTAATTTCCTTTCTTCCATGCCACATGCAAATACAAGAACACAACTGCTTTGAAAAAATGACAAAATTTTAGAGAATGATGTACCTAATTCATGAAAGTCAGATATTGAACTGAATACACAAATTCTTCATTTGAATGCTTTAATCCCATGAATCTTTCAGCTTCCTTTCGTGGTAAGAAAATGAAGCAAATCTTTTTCAGATTATTAGAAATCATTGTATAGAATTACCTGATGGTCTTTTTCTCATAACCTTCCCACATGCCTAACCAAACTAATGAAGAGAGAAATAGACATGTATAAATTATAGGTGTGATGTGGTCATAAGCCTTGTGTAATTTTCTTTCTCTTCAAGGTTTTAGCCTAACACTTACTGATAATTTTATACACCTTATTTAAAAACAGGTTAAACAGTAAGATTTAATGGAATAAAAATAAAAAGCCTGGCAATGCACATACTACTACTACTACTACTCTCTACAACCATTCTTCTCCTTTTCTTTCCTTTCAATCATGATGTGCAATTGGCCTGGAAAATAAAACCATGAAAACACATATTTAAGTGCATTGCTTTGAATTGTGTATCAATTTCATATAACCTCTTAAACTAGTTCTTTTTTCTTTTTTTTTTTTTTATGTCTTTTTTCTGTCCTTTTCCATGAGTAAGTGCAGCTACAGATATGACTCCTAGAAACAACAAAAAATCTATTTATGGCACATTTTTAATGCAAGCAATAGGTCTGTTGCAGAACACAAGGTGGATGGAAGAATGAATAATCAACAGAAGACCATGACATTAGCACAGCACACACTTGAATAATCAGTGTTTAAAGGTACAGTGCCCGGGGCCAGGTATCAATGTAATTGATGTATCAGATATTGTATCATATATCAGGTATCAATGTTAGCTCTACCAATGGTAAACAAGTGATGAAGAACAATAGAAAGAAAAAATATTAAGATTTATCACTGTATTTTTAATATAGATAAGGGCTAGGTGTTTGTTATGGAATTCAGTGTAATTAATTATTAAGTTATGGAATTAAGTATATGTTATGGAACATTATGGAATGCTAGGGATAAATTAAATGGCTAACAACCTGGCCATGGCAAACTTTGGTACACCTCCCAAAGACAAACTTTTTTTTTAAGACTTCACGATTGTTGCAGATTCGGAAACAGAAATCTAATTCCAAAAATTTCACCACCACCACAACCAAAACCTAGACATTTCGGCTGCAATTCAGGTGAAAGGGTAGCATAGACCACTGTAGAGAATGGGTGTAAAGGGAGACATACGATTTCTCTGTGTAACAATAAATAACCTGAGTAGAACATACTTGAAATATTTTTGTTGGTTCAGGAGTTGAAATGATATATTTTAACACTGTTAATTAAATATTTTTCATGTCAGATTCTCTTTTTTTGACTTTCTATTTTATCTTTCAACTTTCATGAGGTAACTTTAGTATGCTTAATTATTTTCAACTAATTTATTATTATTATTATTATTATTATTATTATTATTATTATTAATCACCATCATCATTATTTAATTAACATTTTATGCTTAACACTTTTTCAAAAATCATTACTAACCTCAAAGATGTGATCAAGTACCATAGGAGCTCAATGAAAACACTTATGCAATTAGAAAAGCTATATATACAGGAGAAGAGACTGTAAAGATAAGACAGGCAGTCCAAGAATTACAGTTTCTAAATTTCAAAGTAGAGGCCTGAGGGCTGAAACATCTAAACATGCTAAAAATGGGGAACATATGCAGGAAAAAAAATAAAAATAAAAAAACATCCCTATAAGTAGGGATGCTTAAAGAAAAAAATGGGAAAAGGTTACATGTGCAGTGAATTCTGGCACAAAATTTAAGAAATAGAATTGCCCATTGTGTCTTTTTTTCTGCTGTAGCTTTAGGAAATTGGTTGCATATAAAGCCAGCAAACAGCATAAGAGGTTGTTCTGTGAATCAAAGAAGGTGATGAAGTGTTACTAATCTTTCATCCAGAAAGAAACTTCCTATGTACTCTGATGATTTAACTCCAATTAGCCAAAGGCCACCATATTGCTTTCTCTATCTACAAATGTTCATGCAAAGCAAATGAGAAGGTTAATGTAAATAAAGATGGAAAGCTGAAACAAAACAAAAACATTTTACTTCTTAATGGTGATTCCTTGCTTTCTCTTACCAGCTGTTACATGTCAACAATACCAAACAACTGTTCCCTATGTTCAAATGCAGAAGTTTCCTTGCATTAATTCAGTGTTAAGAAGAAACCTGAGCTGTATGCTTTATGCTTAATTCTGCTTCAGGTTCAGATCGGGCAGAGTAAAAAATCCTCTTCAGAAATACAGAAAAGATATATAAAAAAAAAACACTAGCCCAGAAAGTCTATAGGAGTAGATTCCTTAAAATATGGTATCAAAATTAAACCAAGAGCAGCTTGGAGATTATTTGTCAGCATTGGTATGTAATTCTGTAGCTGAATTCCCTCAGACACTTAAAAATTCAGAATTAACATCTCATATGTAATTCCTGAAAATTTCATGCTATCAAAATTTCATGATGAAATGGCATATTCTTGTTTAGTTGAACTTCTGTCTCTAAATCAATAAAATATCAAACAACAGAAGAGTCTAAGAATATGTTGATAAAAATATTTTTTTCACTTGAAATGAAAACCTGACAACATGCATAAATTACCTAATATAGCATCCAAAATTATCACACTGACTTTCATTAGTACCTGTAATACTCAGTGCAGTAACTGCCAGCACTGTATTCTTTTCACTACCTAGCTGATACTGTCATTTTTTAAAAAAATATGAAATTCATAATTTCATATCCCAGGGAGGGGAATCCCAAATCATTAGTAGTATCAACAGTAGGAAAGGGGTACATACTGCAAAATAGAGCTGAAAATGAATGTTTGATCGATTTTATGAACTTTGTAAGAATTATTTTTGTTTTAATCTTGAGACATAATTAAAAAATATATATTTAACAATGTAAATTTCAGTTCAAATTGTTCCTGTCAAATTAGCTTACTGCATTAAACGAAAGAAGACAAGTGTTATGGGACAGAGCTCTGGAAAAAGATAATCTGTCTCTGACAAATGCACTTCAGAATTGGGGGTCATTGCTCCTTCCAGCCCAGTGAATTACAAAATGGGAGAGATAACAACTAACTGCATCAGGAAAAACTGAAGTACCAGCTTACAGTATTTTACTGGCATTATGGTATCATTTTGCAGATGTCATATGCATAATCAGTATATTCTGTAAGACAGGGGCAGGTTATCTGCTTTAGAGAGAATTTAGAGATGAAAATTCAAAGTGAAGACAGAAATCATTTTCCAGCCTAAAGTAGATGTTTCTGCATCCTTTCTATCAGCAAAGCTTTCAGCTAAACAAGCTGTGATTTTTCACTCTTCATTCTCTTTCTGCTCTGTGTCTTCTTAATGGTCACTTTTTTAGGGTACTGTTAAGAAAATTATTTCCAATTATAGGCACTTGATTCTCCTTCAGGTGTTGGACAAAAAAAAAATGGGCAATTCACCAGGTAGGCAGTATCAAGAGAAGGAAAAACAGCAACAAGCAAGAGGTCAGTGTCCACCACTGCTGCCCACACATGCAATGAGTGACCTGGAAATGGCCTAGCCATAGGGCCTGAACACATCTCTTTTGTAAATTTAGCCTCAGAAAACTGATCTACTGAACAAGAAAATCGGAGAATTTTCCTGATCAATCTAATGGCAATCAGTTCAAGAATTAAAGTGTACACACACCCTTATTTCCATATGAAATGTCCATTTTGTTGTCTTCATCCATCAACTTAATCTCTGTGGTAAAATTGATTTCAAGAAAAAAAGAAAAAAAAAAAATCCCCAGTGGGGAAAATAAATAAATAAACAATAATAGTAATAATAAATGAAAATTATTTAGATATTATAAAACAAAAGTAGAAATGTTTGCAACCCAATCATAATTCTATTTCCTTTAGCTTATGTGTCCCTCAATATATCATCCTCAACCAAGAGTATAAAACTGATGAGGATAAAGATATTAGAACATGGTAGCTCTCTTTTAACTAATTGTGTATAATAGTCATTCTAAAAGTTTACAACACATGAGACAAATAAATACATATTCTTTAATACCATATGGCAAAAATCTAGGCAGCAAGAATCAATTTCTTGTTACATAGTTTTTAACTTTTGTTTTAAGTCAGTCCAAATCTGAACTTAAAAGCTGAGAACTGCTTTCCATTAAATTTAATGGGAATTTCACTTGGGTTTTAACTGATGCCAGGGTTGTTTATAAAACAAAGAAATACAATATATAATTCTCTAAGTGTACAAGGTATATACATGTAAAAATAAACTATATATTTCTGTAAGTTATTCTGCAGGCATTGCCATTTTACTGTTTTGTACCATTTACAGACATTGTCCTTTAAGGGAAGACAAAAATGGCTTCCATCAAATAAAACCTTTTTGTTTGTTTGTTTGTTTTTCTGAATGCTGTTTGTGATGTATTAGTGGTCAAATTATCATGGCTTAATGAACTGTTCAAAATGAAGATATATGCTGAAAGAAAATGAGTTTCCACATTTTTTTCCTAGACATGAGTTTTTATATACAAACAGTGAGGCTTATGCACATTAATTAAACAATGAATACTCTTCAAAGTCTTGCAGATCTTAGGAGTCCTAAAACCATGTGTCATTAAATAGAATTCATGAGAAATTGGTCAAATTAGAACAAGGTTTCACAAGAAGATGCTCAATTGCAGTCATATTCATTACTGGTATTATCAAAAAGTAATTTCTTGTACTAAAATAAACATTAGCATATCTAAATGAATTATAGATTATAACTTATTTACATATCTAAAATTCTCTCCAAAGTTTCTAATGCCTTATAATACTAGTAAGCAGATAATCTGTGGCTCTTCAGTTTAGTGGGGGTGGGGAGGGGGAATCTGTTTAATTATATTTATTGATGTTGCAGCTTCTCTGTATCTTTTTTTTTTTCCTTAAAAGACAAGATACTGTCATATTTCAACTTTCTATTGAAAGCTTTTTGCCCACCTGTAGAGAAAAATACAGATTTTTGTAAGTTTGATATACTTTCATCAAACAAGCACTCCTGGAAAATTGTTTGTTATACTTCTGTTGTAACCTTGCATAGATTCATACCAGAAAATGTCTGTAACCTTTCCTGTATTGTCATGTTGACTCCTGAAGGGACACCGACATAGTTTAGAATATTTATTATCCTCCTTAACTTTTTAATTTGATCTCTGTTATCTATGGTAAAGGCTGATAGTTGTGTTCACAAAGTGGTAAGTTTTCTCAGGAGTAAGATTGAAACCATCCTTGCATTCGGCACAGGCTGCCAAATACACTTATGTTTGTTATCTTACTGTTCCTGTGAACCAATGAAGTGAAATGGAAAAGCAAACATTAGGAATTTAGGAAATAAGATAAACAGGAATAAATCAGGAATGAAATAGGCAAATAAATCACCTTACATCAAAAATATTTTTCAAAGGGGAAAAAAATATTATTTCTGACATCTTAAGAGCATGGAAAGAGTGATATAAATCTACAATATATACGGATAGAATTCTGGGGAAGAAAAATAAGAATATATCTGCAAATGTAGGCATTTTGGCAATGATTAAATTATTATTATTATTATTATTTCTTTTAATTTCCATTAGATGGAGGTTAATATCGGAATATAGGTTGATTTCTGGCACACTTACAGATGCAATGAAATCTGTACCTTTCTGTAAACTGTGAAACTAAAAATTTCAAGCAGATTCAACTGTTATCACCAGCAAACTCAAAAACTTCATATTTGTTTTAGTGGCACACATGACAATTTAATGGAACCACAAGCAACTATATATTTCTTTCACATCCTCATCCTTCTTTAGTGCCTACTGGTTGTATCTAATGGTTGCAAAAAATGTGCATCTCAATACCTTTTTATACATAATTTTATTATGATTGACAAATATAAATTAATAACAACATTAACAGAAAAATAATTGTTTATTTTTTTAAATATATATTAGCTAATTACCTACTGTAACATCTGACTGTGACAAATAATAGCTATAACTGTGATAATTTGAGGTAATTTAACTCTCATATCCATAATAGAGTCTCATTTGACTTCTAAGGCACTTTGAAAACACTAAAAGCAAAACCACCCTCAAAACTCAATAACAATGTCATATTTTTGGCTTAACATGAAGATTTTGAAACCATTCACAATGACAATTTATTATAAAATGTATAATACCCATAATTCCATCAGTTTTCCTGCTTTATATTTTCCTTTAATCTGTGAATTTATGGGGTAAACCTTTATTCCTCTTAAAATAAAATCTCAAAAAAATACATATACTAAATTCCTGCAGCTTCTCAAGAGAAAACAATGATTTACAAAACAGTTTACTGGAAACTCTGGTGGAGTGGTTATTGTATTTTTCACACCTAAACACATGACTCCTGATATAAATTATCAGTGAAAGAAAAGGAGGCCTGTTCTCCTTCACTTTTAACTTTACTGTCTACTTCACAACTGCATAAGCATGAATCAGCTAAGGCTTTGGAGTTACAGATAGCTTGTCTGCACAGAAAGAAACATATTCTGGACAGAGGTATTAGGAGCCAGTATTTCCAAGTTTTACATCTGTATCTGTAAGAAATTTCCACTTCCTTCTCAGCTATTGGGGAACAGAACAATGTTCACCAAAACTTTTTAAAATGTGTTGAGGAGGGTTTGTAATGTGTTAGGTGTGGGCAATATGTTATGGTTCAGCTCTTGTGATTAACAGAATGAAAACCAGACTGAACACAATATTCCAACAGGCAAATTTCCATCTTTACTTGTCCTCAGGCACAAACTCCACACTTACTAGGTAGGATAGCATCTGCCCACACCTGTGGACGGTAATCACAGTGCAGTTTCATTTCCCTGCCTCAGATAAACTGAACCTGTGTCCAATCTGGTGTCCAAAACTGATATGTGTCCAATCACAAACCTCTTCTGAGTCATCTGCCTCTGCTGATTCTTGTGACTCTGTCCCTACTTTCTTGCCCTTATCCTATATTAATTTTATAGAATCATACAATGGTTTGGGTTAGAGGAGACCTCCTTAAAGGTCATCCAATTCCAACCCCCTGCCATGGGCAGGGACGCTTTCCACTAGACCAGGTTGTCCAAAGCACCATCCAACCTGGCTTTGAACAATTCCAGGGATCCAGAGCTTCCTGGATGGCAACATGTTCCATTGCCTCACTACCTTCTGAGTAAATAAATTCTTCCAAATATCTAATCTAAACCTACCCTTTTTTTAGTTTTAAACCATTACTCCATGAAATTATACTAGCTATATGATGACAAAAGAACATGCAGAGTATCACTGGAGGCCCCACAGCAATGATTATCTCAACAATACTCAGTTGAAGTAATTCAGACCTGGGAGCTGGTCTAAACTTGGTTTGGGTATCCAAATGGGAAAACATATACACTAAATTTGTATGCAATGTGGAGATTCAAAGAATGAAGAAAGAAGAAAATGGAAAGCAATAATGAAAATATTCTAAACTGGACTCTAGAATGAGGAAGAAGAATCAATATGATAGTTATACAGGCAAAGATGACAAGAAAAAAAAAGGGGGGAGGGGAGAAAGTTGTGACATTACAGTCACTTCACCAAAGAACTTTGAATGCTGACAACTCACTGAAAGATTCTGTGAGGGAGATGGGTACTGGCAGTCTGATTGCCTGGAAAGTGAAAAGAAGTATAGGCATTACACCATCCAAACAGGGGTACATATTAGTAAGCTTCTCAATGGCATTTTATAACTGTATTAATGAAATTTATTTAGCATTAATTAGATCATTTAGAGTGTAAATGGTAGCATCACTGCAATTGGACTAACCACAACACATTCTTTGTTCTATTTTAATTATCATTTAAGATTTTTTGTTAGACTAACAATATTTTTTAACTTCCTGTATAAGATATGATCTCCATCATAATCTGTTGAGATAAGAATTTTCATGTTTTTAAAAGATTAACAGTAAATATTTGTTTCTTCTGAGAAAATCAGCACACCAATTGCCAAAGCAGAGTAGGCTTTTTCTTTGCCTTCCAGAAGGGCAATTTGAAAAAAATAAATAAATAAGTGTTTCATGTGTATTTTTTTTTCACTGAGAATCAAAGTTTAATTTAAAATTATTACTTAGAATTTGTATTTCATATAAGTTGGTTTGTATGTTAGGCTTCTGAAAGACTTCAAATTTGTTATAAATTGTGATTTTATGTAGTTTAGAACCAGTTTTATGCAGTTTTAGAACCAGATGTCATTTTTTTATATCATAGATGGAGGGCAAGAATTGCCTATTTTCTGGTCCATTCCCTTAATCACAAGATCATCCTTCTACGTAAAATTTGGGATAATAAAGAAATTATGTAATATGGATTTTTCAAGCTTCATTTACAGCAAATTGTCTGTAACCAGGACACAATTTTATTGAGTTTGTCTCTTAAGTCACATTCTTTATCTCAATGTGAATGTAACAAGTCTCAATTTGAATGTATGCAGTGAGCACTTTTTTTTTTTTTTCTTTCTCCTTACATTTTTCTAAGTTATTCACAATCTCATCATCAATGAATGAATGTATATTCAACTGTTCATGGTGTGCTCCCTTTTTTAGGCTGGGTAAGTGACCATGGTCAAAATATTTTCAACAGTCAGACCTGCCTTTACAGACTCCAAATTAACTTTATAAACTAAACAGTAGCACAAGGACCAAAACCAAATCCGATGAACATTTTTGCTAATGAACTCATTGGATGGAATACTTGTAGAAAGTGGATCACGATTAATTTTTTTTTTGGTAATACTTTGAGGTATTCACGCCTGCATGCACACATTATCAGTGTTTTTTATTGCTAACATGTCCTCCTAGATCTTTACATTCAAAAATCAGCTGTGTGTAGTAATTCAAAAATCAGCATGTAGTAATGCAAATATTTACTGCCAAAAGCCAGTGAATTAACCACTGCCGGTAGCTGGCAAGACATAATAGAAAGCTACATGATGATAACTCTAAGTTTGACTAATACAGGTTTATTTGCATATGAAAAACAAGAAACATCTACTGTGAATTAATATGCTCCTTTCTCAAGTACCACAAATATCTGATGCATAAAATAAATTTCTCCATAATTAAGGTGTTTATTCCAACTCCCAAATCCATCAATATAAAGCCCAGAGTCAGTAGTGATGCCTATCAGATATCAGAAAAAAACAGTGGAATTACCAGCAGCAAGGATTACACACTCTCAAAATGATGATGTAAGAACATTTGAAATTCCTTTTCATGTCTATGAGTTAGAAAGATTTCCCATTATAGATACAAAATGAAAAATTAAACCCACTTTTTCCTTTACAACTGCTTTCAAAAGTTTTGTCTTGTGTCTTATCAGCTGTAGAGGTCTGACATGATCAATCCACAACTTCAGACTGAGGCATAATTCAAGGAATCATTCAAACTGAAAATCAAAAGCCATATTGATACATAAATCTGTAGGGACTTTTTTTTTTTTTTTTAATTGCAAATTTGAAGACTACTTTCCGTGCTACTATTCTTTTCGGAATATATTAATTACTGTAACACTAAGTATTGAAAAATATATTATGGCATTAAAAATAATTATAATGTCTAAATCAATAATTTTTTTTTAAATTAAATGAAATTTATAATTACATATCAATAACATCATGGATATTATTATTTTTTACTACTCTTAGCACAGTCATGACCAAGACTAGAGTGAACACCATCTTTTTGTCTAGTTACAATAACATCTGTATATTCAGTGGTAAGAAATATACTGTCCTGTCAAGAAAATATTTTTTCCTCAAAGTTAGCTCTTTTCATTACTACTGAGAGGTTTTTATCCTTGTTAGTCAAGACATTCCAAGATAGTGAATAATGACAGTACATCTAAAAATCGCGATGAAAGAACAGTAAGTAGCAGAGAGGGTCAGAGAGTACCCAATCTTTCTGTCCACTCCATGGATCTGAGATAACACTGATATAAACAGATGAATACATGAACTTGATGCACTTTTAAACAAAATAACTCATATTTTGAGCATAAATTTTTAAAAGACTTCTAATTAAAAGAAAATAAATATATCTGAATGGATAATATTGCTTAACCTAACACAAAGCTCTAGAATGTTAAGAATAGGAAACCATAAGTTAATTTTTGAACTATATTACAAAAAGTAATAATAAGTAATATATATATAATATGTATTATATATATTGTATTATATATATATTATGTATATATTATAATATATATAGATTATATATTATATTATATATAATAATAAGTAATAAATATATAATATAATATAATATAATATAATATAATATAATATAATATAATATAATATAATATAATATAATATATAAAACAAATAAATAAATTAAATAAATAAAAGTCATCCCAGGTGCATTTATCCAATATGTTACAATGACAGGAAAACTGATGAAGATGCATCATTTTCCTTGTAATTTATATTCAGAAGCTAGCAGTGTAAGTAGTAGTAAAACTATTGCTTCTCCTTTTCCTAGTTAAAATTTGTCTCTATTGATAAGCAGAGAGGAAGAGTAACATATTATCTCACTTTATTTTTGGATATATACTATAGAATTAAATATTAAATTCTCAGATTATCATTGTCAAGGGCTAATCTGAAGAACTCTAAACACTTAAGAATTAATCTAATCAGTTTTGGGAAGTGATTTTTTTTTTTTTTTGGGGGGGGGGGTGAATTGCATACAAGATTTAATTCTTACTGTACTAGATTTCATTTATACTTATGAAGTCAACCTTCTTGTTCCAAGCTTATTTTGTCTGTTCTTCTAGCATAAAGACTTGTATCCATACCTATCTTCAGGCATCTAAGCAGATCTACATTAAGATTTAATGTAAGATTTGTAATTAATTAATTATTTGTTTGATTGATTAATTAATTAATTAATTTAAGATTTAAGATTTAATTTAAATTATTGTAGATTTCAGGTTTGACTTTTTCTGATTATGGTTTAAGGTATGCTATGAAAGCTCATCAGAATGAATAAACATCAGTTATTTATTCAAAGTTCCAATTCAATTTTTCTGTGATAAATTATGATTTCTAGTTAGCTTAGAAACAAATTTGTTGAGTAGTGATGTGCTCAATATCAACTATACAGAGATAATTAAAGCTGTTAGACAATAATAAAAGTTTTTTCAGTTATTAAGTATAACTTCTTTATAACCTAAATAAGTATAACTTATTTTCCCTATCAGTAAGAGCTGATAATAGTCTCACCAGGTTATGGAGGGCTAAAATATGATATTATTCCAGAGAATCAAAAGTTATTAAAAAGAACAAATCCTGCTAGATCTCTATAACAACGTTTTTATAATGAACCCTTTCATGGTTATTGCAATTTTTTTTTGAAATCATGAATATCCTTTTCCCATTCTGCCTTATTTTATTATTTTTTATGTATTCAATTTGTAAATGATAATTTCATATTCACTGAGGTCCTATATCTCCTAAAGAAGATACAGAGCTAAAAGTCTGACTATTTAAGGAGGAACTCTCCAGCTTTCTACCACCAAGCTTCCTGAAAACATTAGGAATGTAATCTCTGAAATAAAAAACAGTTTCGCTTATGCCAGTGAGCACATTGGCATAAGGTGATGAAGTGATATTGGAGTCTTGCCAAATGTTATGTGTATAAGTTAAAATAGTGGAAGTTATTTGCATATGGCAGGATCTTGTTTCTTCACCTCTGTCTCTAGTCATCTTTTTTTCATTATGATTTAAATAGATTCTAAAATTTGTATGTCAACAGTATGAATAAAACTTTAATATTTCATAAATTAAATTAAACCATGACCAAAAGGAAAAAAATATGTAACTATTCTCACTGTAGTAGTGTTTTCTGTTTTTTTTTGTTGTTGTTGTTGTTTTGTTTTGTTTTGTTTTTGTTTTTGTTTTTTTCCAGGAGTAATTACTATAATAACTTTAATTTCCTGACAGAAGTCATATCTTCTTATCTTCTTTAATCTGATACAAAACATTTCATAGTACACCTTCCTATGAAGTAGAAACGGTGGTTCACTTGCTTGGAAATGAAAATAAAAGTATAGCTTCTGTCAAAGAGCAGATTTGAGTGTAGTTATTAGAGATTCATAGCTATTGCAACCAACATTAATGAAATAGAAATCATATTTCAGTTGTGAAGTCCTACAACGCCCACTCTTTTTTCCAGAACACAAGTTGGGATACTTTTACAAGTAGTATAATTAACCAAATATCCCTGGCACAAATCATTCTTTAGTAATACATTAGAGGCATTGTGCAATTCTCCTTTGTGACAAATCTAAATGTTACTAACACAAGTCTGAAAAAACATTACCTGAAATGTCAGGTTACACGCACAACTCTTTACCTCATTTATATTCTTCTTCCATCTAGCACAGATAAAACACATCTACCATTTGATATTTCATGTGTGAAAGTCTTGCTGAGATTCATCACAACCAAGTGTGTCCAATTTTCTCTCCTGGCATGAAGCATGTAGTAACTGTGCATCAAAACACTAACACTTTCTCAGCTTGTGAATGTTTATACTCTTTCAACCAGTGTGGTGCTTGAAATATAAATGTTTTGAACACACCCATACTAGTAATAGAAAAAAAGTTTGATTTGTTTTTTAATCAAGAAAAAGAATCAGAATTGAAAGAAAATACTTCTATGTGTCCAGGTGTTTTATGATAAAACTGATGTGGCAATTGGTTATATACACCAGACTTTATACAGTAGAGCATTACCTAATATATATTAGAACATCAGAAAACTAGGGAATTCTCTTCTCTATTGTAGAAGGGATTACTGTAAAGTGAAAAATCATTAGAGTTTTGAAAAATATTCAATATAAAAGACAACGATGTGGTTTTAGACTCCCTTTCAGACTTGAAATCGACTCTAACTTTTCCTAAAAGTTTTTCTCTCAGACCGTTTTGTTTCCTACCTAGAATTACCTTAGCTTCCTGTTCTCCCAAAGATTAGTAATATTTCAGCTAAACATCCCATGTACCTTTCTTGGTTTTATCCATCCTTGTTCTGACATTTATTTTCTTTCTGAGATTGAGCTGACACTTTAAAACAGAATGCATTATGGCAGGCTGAGTCAGTCATAACGTGTTTTGGAACATAATGAGATATGATTAATGCTGAACAAAATTGTTTGAAGTGCATTGGACAAGAACTTAAAAAATTGCATGTTTTCCTCATTCTTGAAAATGTTGGATAGTCTATATTTTTATTTTTTTTTTCAGAATTAAATTTTTAAACAGAAGAAAAGCCAGATTTCCTTACAGTTTCAAAATCTTTACAGAACACTGTTATGTGATTCTAAAAGTCTTCATATTGCACAGATTTTATTCACAGTACATGTTTAACTGATGCAGCAAAAAAGTCAGGAAACATTAAGTAGCACTTAGTTTAATTCTTACTCCTGTGGGAGTTGGTTGTTATTTTAAATGTAGCTATAAATTTGATTTTTTTTCCATAAACTTAAACAGGAGTAGGATTCAACCTTTGGAAATGAATGCATTATTATGGCATACAATGCGATTGTTCTCAAAAAGGAAAGAAACATGTAGAATTGTGTCTGCTTCTATAACATGGAAAAGGAAATATGAGTTCATGTTTTACTGCGTACAGTCTCATTTAAAAGTTCAAGAGACAAGTCATTTTTTTTTGCAATAAACAGCAGAAGGGAATGTTTTTGATGTCAAAGTCACTTAGATACATAGCCCTACTTAAATCAATATGAATTAAGCATCTAAAAACAAAACTTGTAGATCTGGGCCTATGGTACTTGTACATCAGAATAATCAGGAGAGATTTGGTATGCATGGTTTGTTTCCCTGAAGGTTGAGCAAGAGTTGTGGTCAGCCAGCATTAGAAATGACTCAAGATGAATAGATAAATAAGTTTCACAGATCCGAGCTCCGAGCTTCTTTGGAGGACTGAGGCATTTGCACATAAGGACAAACCTTCTGTACTGATCTTCTTCTTCTGTACTGATTTGCACCTAGTCCAATGGCAACAAACTTCCTATGGGATTTATTGTCTTATTGTCTTGCCATCTGTGCTGGTGTCATGTTGTGGAAAGGTCTGAAAGCACGGATAAGAACAGCAGTAACAATTTGATTTATTTTTTTACGGGAAATAGTGCTCAGCTGATAGCATGTGGCAATGCTCTAATTTTTTCAGTTTCAACTGCTCTAAAAAAATAAACGAATACCCTTCACATTGTCTTTAATTTATCTTATACTACTCCATGGACACTAAATTAACTCCAAAAAGGCAAAAAAAAAATGCTTTTCTTAATTTTTATTGTTATTATTTTGTCATCAGTTATTTTGTTAAATACTGTTTGACTACTGCATTGAGGAGAGCTATAAGATTTTGATATCTTGTATTAACGGAGTATGCAGAAGGTTCAGAACCATTTTGCACACTACAACATACCTTTATTCTATTTTCTAGTCTTTACTCTTTATTTTAAATCACTGTCTACAAGCTCAATGTTAACCATTCAGTAAATGGAATTAAATAGCACGTGTTGTCGTTGTGTGTCTTTGCATGAAATCAGTGATAGTTACAGAGGTATTTTCAAAGAGATACAGAACTTCATTGTGATTTTCATGTGGAATCAGCAGGCTTCATGATACTTCCAATTTAATACAAAAATTAAGAGGATAGGGGAAAAAAGAAAAGACTGAGAAGAATACTTTTTTTTACATCAAAAAATGAAACTAATAAAGTTAGGAGATAATCATGTTAGGAGAACCAGAAATTGAAAGAAGATTCCTGGAAGGAGGGAGGAGGAGGAATGAAAATGGGGGGGGGGGTGTGGGGGGGAAGACATAATGGGTGGAAAAAAGTCAAAGATAGGAACAAAAAATAGTAATGATAAAGAATCACTGAAGAAAGCTACAATCTAGGTAATACTGTGGTCTTATTAGGAAGTTCACAATAGCTGAAATACATATATACCCTTTTCTGTAGAAATTTGTAAACTTTGCATCTTCCCCTCAGCACTTTCTAAATCTACTCCCTCCTTAACATGTACCTTTATATACAATAATGTGAAGATGTTGTAAGAGGAGAGCTTGGTAAAGCACAGGTGTTGCAGGTTTCTTACCTACTCTAACCCTGAATGACTGAAATCATAAAGGCAGGGCTGTGCTGATGGCAGAGATGAAGCTTTGCTTATATAAAGCCATCTGCCATACCCCTGTCTGCAGAGCCATCCCAGGTGGTGCACAACCTGGTTAATCCAGGCTCTGTACAGTTGGATACACAGCTGAGATATTTATGCTAGGAGGGCTTTTCAAGCTTCTTTGCAGCCAATGATGTAGCTGGCACTCTGTCTCTGCTGTTGGAGCAGAGATCAGGGCTGCAGCAGAGCCTTTGTCTTCCCAGTGACTGCTCAGGGCTGTATTCAAAGGTTCTTTATCATTGATTCAGTTTCAGCCTGCAAGAAGAATCTACATTTTGTAATTAAGAAGGGCCAAAATGACTGCGTTCATCTTCCCTCAAGAAGTAGAAAAGTTGTAGCACAACCATTCTACAGTTAAAAAATAAAAATAAATAAACAAGAAAGCCCCAAGATATATCATTGAATATCATTCTAGATATTCAAACAATCAGATTTCTGATTGAAAGGTTAAGTGGGAGAGAGGAATGAAAGAGGGAAATCTTCCACAATAAAGGAGCTGAAACATGGGACATGGCTTTTATGCACTGGACTACTCAGCTACTATAATAAATATTGTTGTCTCAGTGAAAAGTGTAGCTTTCTAACAGGGCATGATTTGTGGTAGCTCCATAAGAGTGTGCTGTACTAGGAGGTCCAGTACAATGAATACATAACGAGGATAAATTTTAGACCACTGTGAATTTTTGTGATTATATTGTACTGGCATAAAAGTTGATGTATTCTTAAAATAATAAATGCAGAATGCTAACCAATAAGTAAAAACAACAAAGGATATGAAATAAACAGGAAAGAAGTCAAAAGAGAAGCCTGTAGAAATCAGAAGGCAGAGGGAAAACAAGAACAAACACACAAAACACTCTTTTCCCCAAGTAACAAGTCTCAGCTTAGATTTTGCCAAATAATCTTTTAGACCAGCACTGCTTATTTTATTGCATACTGTGATAGTACATGTGTGAATAAAATATCAGATAACAGTAGGCACTTAAAAATGCTTACATGAGTAATAATAATAATTCAATAATGGATTAGTTTTGCAAAAAGTGATTAAAGGCTTTTGGATTTGATTCTCTGCTTTGAATAACAAGTACTAGCTTAACTTTGAAAGGCAGAACTGTTTATGGTAAATGTCAACTCCTTTTTCAGAAAATAAAACAAATGGGTTGAAAACAGGTTCTAGCCCCTTTGGCCCTTCCCTCCAAAGCAACAGAAACTTTTGTGAGACAAGAAACTGTAGCCCATCTCTTGGATCATTGAGTATTGCTATCGTTATGCATAGTAAGGGAACCATCTATTTTTTTTTAATTTAAATCAGAATTATAGAATTGTCTACCAAGTTTTTATATTTTTTATATTAAGTATAAAATTTAAATATATTGTTATTCTCTTTCAAGTGATTTATAAGACTTCTGGAGTGAGAATCTGGTGCTAGACTAATTTCCTTTCTCATTCTCATCAAGTCCATGTTAATTGTGAAGACTAACTGTAAGTAAACATAAACTGCAAATAACACAAATCATGAAAATTCTCAGAAAACATGTCACATAAAACAAATTTTGAGATCATTGAAGGCCACAACTTCAAATGGAAGTTTGCCTGCAAGGCAAACCTGTTAAGATTTAGGGTACCAAAATACACTATTAAGCAATTTGTGTTACTTCTAGTATCATTGTAGCATTGCTAACTGCCAAAGAGTCTAAAGAAAACTACAAGTATTATGCAAGAAAAGCTAGGCAAGGATATATATTTTTTTTCAGATACCAGAATAAACTTAAATTTTAAGAATGAATTTCTATAACAATTGTTTACTAACTAAAACAGTGCCTTTATGAACTATTTACAAGATCATTGATGTCTTGTTTTTCATGAATTCTTTCATGAATTTCATGAAACACATTGGACGTAACTCTGCCAGATGTATCAAACAGACTGTAATTTAACATGCTTAGGTGTGCAGAAATTCAAAGCATCCAAAATAGCCAGCACCAGTATATATATATATATATATATATATTTTAATGTAAGAGACTAAGAATAATACCCAAATCTATTTTGATACCCTGACATGTATTCTATATAAAAATTTTACAAAAATTTCAAGAAGCTGTTGTATAACCCATGAAAAGCTGAATACAAGCATTTATGTAAAAATAGAATTCTGAAATTTGTAATAGGTGGAGGCAAGGGTCACAATTTTGCCAGCAAACAACAACCTCCAACAAACAAATGACACAAGTTTGCACTTCAGTATCCCTTACCTGATTTATTTTTATTTATTTATTTATTTTTAATTTTTATCCTCCCCCACACCCTACCACATGGAAACATGCAGGTTCAGGAAATATATAACAAAACTGGACCCATATCCTGAATAAAAAATAATTAAAAAAAACACACCAGTGCCAACATAATAGGTAGGATACCATTTGCTCTGCTGCAATTTTCAGACTGAAGTTGGAGTTTCTGCTGTAGTCATGAGAGAGAACAACTGAACCAACAACTTTGCAATGAGGCATTGATTAGTTTCCTAATGATGGAGACATACAGGAGTATGTCCTGCAAAAAGTCATGAAGTTGATTAAGCAACTGAAATGCCTTTCAAATGAGGAGGGACAGAGAGCTGGTATTGTTCTGTCTAGAGAAGAAATGTTCAGTGAGAATCTCATCAGTGTGTATAAATACTTAGTGGAGGGCGGTAAACAGATGGAGCCAGACTATTCTCAGTGCTGCGCAGTGATAGAACAACTGAAACTCAGGAAATTCCGTGTAAACATCAGATTTTTTTTTTTCTTGCAAGGATGGTCAAACACTAGCACATATTGCCTAGAGAATTTGTGGAGTCTCCAACTTTGGACATACAGAGAAAATATATGGACATATATATGTCCATATATATATTGCCCTCAGCAAACTGTACTACATCCCAGTTTTGGGCACAGGCGTTGAACTGGGCAGTCTCCAGAGGTCCCTTCCTACCATAGCTATTCTGAGATTCTGTGATATTTACATGAGAAAGATAACCACAGAATGAAACTTGAATACTAGTGTTATAAACAATCAGATCTAGGTAAGAATCAGTTTCACCTATTTCTGTGTTGTTCAACATCATCTGTAGTCAGATGTAGTTTGTATATCTGAGTGGATGTAACAGGAAGACTTGTCTGTGCTCTTTAAAAAACGCATGAAAGTGTCCTAGTCATGAATGTTATGTCAAGGACTTATAAAATGAAACAAACAAACAAACAAGGCAAAAAAAAAGACATGTTAATACTGTGCTTTTTAGGATCACTAAATGGTTATTGTTTAGGAAAAGTACATGGAATTTGATCTGCAGCAACATAAACCAGTGAGATTACATTTAAAAAAATATTATTACTGTTCTACTTACAGGTAAAATAATTTTAAATTGAAATGAACATACTTCTAAAATCAACCAGTTCTGAATATTTCTTTCCTCTCTGGAGCTCTTACAGTTATTTTAGAAAAAGTTTAGGGAGTTTCTAGATTCAGATGCAATTATGCCTTGATAAGAATAAACACAGCTAAATCAGTGTTCTTTATCTGCTGCTATTTCCTTTTTGCCCCTGCCACATTTTCCTTTCTATCACACAAATACTCATATAGCTATTTATTTTTAACAACATCTTATTATAGGATGCAATACAACAGCTATACTCCACTATCTAATTCTATCTGTGGTAGAGATAAAGTAGTTTCTATTTCAAACTGTGCAGGTCACCCTGTGCACCACTAACTGTCTTATGGCAGGGTGTCTGCAATTATCCAGACTTTCTCTGCAGTTGGAGAGAACAGCAGTTTTCATAGGAAGATTCATTTCTATCTTAAAATGAGTGTCCAGAGTAGGTCAAATTAACCACTTTTCAAAGGTGTTTCTTTTTTGATTGCCTAGGAAAGGAATGTGAAAACTAGTTTGAAATTGACCATTTAAACCTTCTAGTCCAAATGGGGACTAGATAAGGTGAATCTGTCTTTACTGTCCATGGTAATATACATAAATATATATTTATATATATATAAATATAGTTAAATTACTTCAAAAAACAAAGAGTATTTCAAATTAATACTCATTATATTAAATGTTTAACCTTTCAGGTTAAAGTGACATAGGAATCTTTGCAGAAATATGAAAAGGTGTATTTAAGAACTGTCAAGGTCTATAAGTGTATGACTGTATCCAACAAGCTACAAATATCTGGAAAACAACTTCTGGAAAAAAAAAAAAAATGTGAATACAAATACATGGGAACAAGTGTAAGTTGAATGAATTTCAAATGATGACAATTTTATAAGCACAAGATTTTAGCCTCTGTACAGTTGGAACGGTTAAATAATTACATATCACCATGACAAAGATCGGGTATAGAAACCTGAAAATAACACCAACCTACATTAACCAATATCAAGATGGATTCCATCTGACTCAATTCCCTTTGAAGCCACTAAGCTCTGTTGAAAAAAATGTTACTGTACTAATTCTGAGCTAAGTTTACAATGAAGTAAAACAAACTCAAGAAAGATCAATGAAGATTTCAAAAAAGCATTTGACATTCACACACACCAAAAAAAAAAGTAAATTGGGGCACTGCATAATAACAAAGTATATGTGCTTGCATCATTTTATGAATGTCTTTTATAAACAGCGTAGACATCTACAATTGAACTTTTTGCATAAAGTAAAATTCTTTTCTGAAGTAGGTATACATTCCTTATGAAAACTATTCAGTGAAATATAATATTTATAGACGATGTCAGAATCAAAACAAAGGGTTTTAGTATGATTTATTAGCAAACTATGGTGTCAAAAAAAGGATTTTAATATCACAGAATCACAGAATCACAGAATTTTCTAGGTTGGAAGAGACCTCAAGGTCATCGAGTCCAACCTCCAACCTAACGCTAACAGCCCTCCACTAAACCATATCCCTAAGCTCTACATCTAAGCGTCTTTTGAAGACTTCCAGGGATACCAGGGATATACCTTAAGAAAGTTATTTATTTTCATGGCATAGTAGATGGATGTTTGTTATAGGAGTTATTAGATTTTGTGGAAGGGATAGTAATTCATGAAAAACAAATTACACTGCCTAGAGAATAAACAAAGATGCATTTATTGACTTAAATATAACAGCATACTAAGGATCTTACATGGCATTTAAAGAGATTTTGAGGCATAACCATAAAAATTAGTACCCTTCTTGTGCAAAATCTGATTAGTAAAATCTTCAAGTCAAATACAGAAGGAGACTATTTATAGATTTAATTTTGGCAATACTGTCAGAAGTTCACTTTGTCCATAAAAACTTTTTTTTCAGGTTTTATTTTTTACTCATGAATCTCAGAACCAAACCAGCCTAAACATTCATTCTGGAACACTAACAAGCTATTAGACATTCTGTTTAAAATAGGCTAGCAGTAAGGAATTGACACAATAAGTCTAAGCCCCTAAAAATTCTATAATTCTATGAAATATTTAACATATTCACACACCAATCTATTTCATGGCTGTATATCCACCAAAGGATGCAACAGTCAGGTAAGATGTTTCACAAAAATAAATAATAAAAATGAACAGAAATAATTACTTTTTCCTAAGCTTAAAATAAGAATTAATAAAAAGATTTTCTTTGCTATTCAGAGGTTAAAAATAGTTAAAAAATATATAAAAATTTAATTCCACGCATAAGTATCTCAGATCGTGTTAGAATATGCCCTTTTCATTGTTTATTATTCCTAAAATAATAATTTTTGCCGAGGCGATCGGCTCCAGGGCAGACGCGTTCTGCAGCGGAGCGGGGGATCAGACAGGCAGAGCTAACTTTTCCGGGACAGAGCCCACTGGAGGGAGCCGCCAGGACCCGGCAGCCCTCGTGAGGGAGGTGAACGAGGCAAGAACGAGGCGTAGGCGGAGCCAGCAGCGCCCCCTCCCCGGCCGTTCAAAAGCTGCCCCTAGGGAGCGTGAGCGACCAGGACGGGCAAACAGGGCGTGGCGCATCAGAAGGGAGAGGCGCGGCAGTTAGCGCGGCAGTTCGCGCAGGCAGGGCGAGCAGGAAGGGCAGAGCGCTCCCCCCCCCCCCCCCCCCGCCCATACGAACACCTCCTTAACGACAGCCGTTAGCTAGGCGATAATGGTCTCCACTAGGCACGGTGTGCTCTCCAGGAAGTCGGTACACACCCAGACCGACTACCCGTTAAAAAATGCAGCAGTTCAAGTCACCGGATGCAAGGAGTGTCTGAGCCTGTTGCTGCCATTGGCGGGAGGCAGAGAAACTGCGTGCGTGAGGTGCGAGCAGGTGGATGACCTGGTCCGCATGGTGGCGGAGCTCAAGGAGGAGGTGGAGAGGTTGAGGGATATCAGGGAATGTGAGCGGGAGATAGACTGGTGGAGTAACTCCCTGCAGGGCCTCAAGGAGGTATTGAGGTGAAACACCCCAAATGGGTCGCCATCGGGCAGAGGGAGGGGATCTGGGAGTTGAGGAGGAATGGAAACAGGTCCCTGCTCGACATCGCAGGCGACGCCCTCCCCTTCCGGCCCCACCTTCCCAGGTGCCCTTACACAACAGGTTTGAGGCCCTGGAGCTCGACAGACCAGCAGCTGAGGAAGAGGTAGCAAATGTTCCCAGGAGGATGCCTAGGGTGAGGAGGTCGACTCCACGCCTCAGGACTGCCTCCATCAAGAAAGACAGAAGAGTTATTGTTGTGGGTGACTCCCTTCTCAGGGGAACAGAGGGCCCTATTTGTCGGCTTGACCCTACCCGTAGGGAAGTCTGCTGCCTACCTGGGGCCAGGGTCAGGGACGTTGCCAAGAAGCTTCCCAACCTGGTATGCCCCTCTGATTATTATCCTCTTTTGATAGTCCAGGCAGGTAGTGACAACATTGAAGAGAGAAGCCTGAAGGCTATCAAACGAGACTTTAGGGGGCTGGGACGGTTAGTGGATGGAGCGGGAGTGTAGGTGGTGTTTTCATCCATCCGTACGGTGGCAGGCAGGGGAACAGAGAGAACACGGAAAGCCCACCTGTTAAACATGTGGCTCAGGGGCTGGTGCCAACGCAGAAATCTTGGGTTTTTCGACCATGGGGCACTTTACTCGGCACCTGGACTGATGGCTGCAGACGGGTCCTTATCTTTTAGGGGAAAAAGGATCCTGGGCCAGGAGCTGGCAGGGCTCATTGAGAGGGCTTTAAACTAGGTAAGAAGGGGGATGGGGCTGAAGCAAGGATTGTTGGAGCTGTGCCAGGGGGAACAATAGCAAGGCCGGGGGATAAGGCAATGGCCCAGCTGAAGTGCATCTACACCAATGCACGCAGCATGAGTAACAAACAGGAGGAGCTGGAAGCCATCGTGCAGCAGGCAGGCTACGACTTGGTTGCCATCACGGAGACATGGTGGGACCAGTCTCATGACTGGAGTGCTGCAATGACTGGCTATAAGCTCTTTAGAAGGGACAGGCAGCACAGAAGGGGTGGTGGTGTGGCTCTCTATATTAGAGAGTCTTTCGATGTTGTAGAACTCGAGGCTGGGAATGACAAGGTTGAGTCTCTTTGGGTTAGGATCGGCAGGGACAACAAGGCTAGTGTCCTGGTCGGGGTCTGCTATCGACCACCGAACCAGGATGAGGAGATGGATGAGGAGTTCTACAGGCAACTGACAGAAGTTGCGAAATCTTCAGCGCTTGTACTCGTGGGGGACTTCAACTTCCCTGACATATCCTGGAACCACAACGCAGCCAAGAGAAAGCAGTCTAGGAGGTTTCTGGAAAGCGTGGAAGATAGCTTCCTGACGCAGCTGGTTAGTGAACCTACCAGGGGTGGCGCCCCACTAGACCTTCTCTTCACAAACAGAGAAGGACTGGTGGAGGATGTGATTGTTGGGAGCTGTCTTGGGCAGAGTGACCATGAAATGGTAGAGTTCACTATTCTTGGCGAGGCCAGGAAGGGGACCAGTAAAACCGCTGTATTGGACTTCCGGAGGGCTGACTTTGAACTGTTCAGGACACTGGTTGGTAGAGTCCCTTGGGAGGCGGTTCTGAAGGGCAGAGGGGTCCAGGAAGGCTGGGTGCTCTTCAAGAGGGAAATCTTAATGGCGCAGGAACGGTCTGTCCCCACGTGCCCAAAGACGAGCTGGCGGGGAAGAAGACTGGCCTGGCTGAACAGAGAATTGTGGCTTGAGTTTAGTAGAAAAAAGAGGGTTTATAATCTTTGGAAAAGTGGGCAGGCCACTAGGGAGGACTATAAGGATGTTGCGAGGCTGTACAGGGACAAAATTAAGAAGGCCAAAGCTCATCTGGAGCTCAATCTGGCTACTGCCATTAAAGATAACAAAAAAGGTTTTTATAAATACATCAACACAAAAAGGGCGACTAAGGAGAATCTCCAGCCTTTACTGGATGCGAGGGGAAACTTAGTTACAAGAGATGAGGAAAAGGTGGAGGTGCTTAATGCCTTCTTCGCCTCAGTCTTTAGCGGCAATACCAGTTGTTCTCTGGATACCCAGTACCCTGAGCTGGTGGAAGCGGATGGGGAGCAGGATGTGGCCTTCACTATCCATGAAGAACTGGTTGGTGACCTGGTACGGCACTTGGATGTGCACAAGTCGATGGGGCCGGATGGGATCCACCCAAGGGTACTGAGAGAACTGGCAGAGGAGCTGGCCAAGCCACTATCCGTCATTTATCAGCAGTCCTGGCTATCGGGGGAGGTCCCAGTTGACTGACGGCTAGCAAACATGACGCCCATCTACAAGAAGGGCCAGAGGGCAGACCCTGGAAATCACAGGCCTGTCAGTTTGACCTCAGTGCCAGGGAAGCTCATGGAGCATATCCTCTTGAGAGTCATCACGCAGCACTTGCAGGGCAAGCAGGCGATCAGGCCCAGCCAGCATGGGTTTAGGAAAGGCAGATCCTGCTTGATGAACCTGATCTCCTTCTATGACAAAGTGACGCGCTGGGTGGATGAGGGAAGGGCTGTGGATGTGGTCTACCTTGACTTCAGCAAGGTTTTGACACCGTCTCCCACAGCATTCTCTTCAAGAAACTGGCTGCTCTTGACTTGGACTGGCGCACGCTTCGTTGGGTTAGAAACTGGCTGGATAGCCGGGCCCAAAGAGTCGTGGTAAATGGAGTCAAGTCCAGTTGGAGGCCGGTCACTAGTGGCGTTCCCCAGGGCTCGGTGCTGGGGCCGGTCCTCTTTAATATCTTCATCAACGATCTGGACGAGGGCATTGAGTGCACCCTCAGTAAGTTTGCAGATGACACCAAGCTATGCGCGTGTGTCGATCTGCTTGAGGGTAGGAAGGCTCTGCCAGAGGATCTGGATAGGCTGCACCGATGGGCTGAGGTCAACTGTATGAAGTTCAACAAGGCCAAGTGGAGGTTCCTCCACCTGGGGCGCAATAATCCCAAGCAGAGCTACAGGCTGGGAGATGAGTGGTTGGAGAGCTGCCAGGCAGAGAAGGACCTGGGAGTGATGGTTGATAGTCAGCTGAATATGAGCCAGCAGTGTGCTCAGGTGGCCAAGAAGGCCAACAGCATCCTGGCTTGCATAAGAAACAGTGTGACCAGCAGGGCTAGGGAGGTGATTGTCCCCCTGTACTCGGCTCTGGTGGGGCCGCACCTGGAGTATTGTGTTCAGTTTTGGGCCCCTCACTACAAGAAGGACATCGAGGTGCTTGAGCAGGTCCAGAGAAGGGCGACGAAGCTGGTGAAGGGCCTGGAGAACAAGTCCTACGAGGAGCAGCTGAGGGAGCTGGGCTTGTTCAGCCTGGAGAAAAGGAGGCTCAGGGGTGATCTTATTGCACTTTACAGATACCTTAAAGGAGGCTGTAGCGAGGTGGGGGTTGGTCTGTTCTCCCACATGCCTGGTGACAGGACGAGGGGGAATGGGCTTAAGTTGTGCCAGGGGAGTTTTAGGCTGGATATTAGGAAGAACTTCTTTACCGAAAGGGTTGTTAGGCATTGGAACAGGCTGCCCAGGGAAGTGGTGGAGTCACCATCCCTGGAGGTCTTTAAAAGACGTTTAGATGTAGAGCTTAGGGATATGGTTTAGTGGGGACTGTTAGTGTTAGGTCAGAGGTTGGACTCAACGATCTTGAGGTCTCTTCCAACCTAGAAATTCTGTGATTTTTTGATTCTAAAACAGCAAACTCTGTATGTGTCCAGATTAAGATTTCAATTAGTTATTTGGCTGATTCGTCAGTTGACTAATACCACAGCATATCATCTTCAAATTTCCTCCAGAAAGTGTAGTCCCCTCAGAAATTTAGAATCACACTTTGCTAAAGAATTTAGAAGAAAACATTCTGGGCTCAAACAAAAATTCCTTAGAAATAAATGTACTGAAATAAAATTAAACAACAAAACCCAACAACAAAGCAACAATGACAACAGCAGCAACAATGGAGATTTATTTCATTTAGGTCGAAGAATGCAAACAAACTTGTGTATCTGATTTCCAGAGCAATACTCAAAAATCATCAATAAGGATATATCTCATTGCCTGCATGAGTTTGTACTGATATTCAAACACTTTTAAATTTCCAAGTGGTTTATACACATGCATACAGATCGCTTACCTTCTTAATAAAATACAGATAGATAGACATACATTGTCTGTTTAAAGAACTGTCTATGTAAAAGTAAGGCTTCCCTTAAAGGCAAATGACCCAGTACTAAAGCTGTATTCACATATTGTGCCTGTATGCACAGCCCTAAATGGTGTGCTGGACCTCCTTTAAAGTCTTGTACTTTGTTCTTTACACACATGGAGACTTTCCACTGCATTCAGGGTGAGTCCATTTCCAGTATGCCACATAAGGTACAAACTGAGTTTTCTTTCCAATACATGCAGATAGCTTTGAGATGCAGAATCATCGATAAAATGATGCCATCATAAGTTCCAAAATCTTATAATTTATTTATTCTATGCCCTCACCTAAGCATGATTCTTTCTGGTGTTCAAGCATTGTCTTCTTCTCAGACATCTTCAAGATGTGATGGAGCAGTCAATTAAATACACAGCACTTCAAAAAATGCATAATAAAAGTTGTTTGTTTAAAAAAGAAAAGTAAAAGAGGAAAATCATGTTGAGATCACATGTTTTCACATAGCTTGCAAAAACCATCTTCATCTGACATTTTTTTCATCTTTCATCTGTTCAGTTCTCCGAATTCTATTTACAGTTGCTTGAAACAATTCTATTCTGACAGGCAGCTGAAAGGAAGTGTAAGTTAGCCACCCAAAGATGCACAGCAAATTCATCAGTAATAAAATTGCTAACAGACACCATTGTAGGAAATTACAATTCCATGGAAACTCTCCAGGAGGTGATTTATGAAGTGATTTCTCTCAGCAAGCACCACCTTAACAGTTAACCTGGGTGATTCAGAACTTGAGCTCTGAGTATGTCAATGGGTTGGCTGATGTACTTAGATTTGTCTATACCATTACAAGACAAAGTGACTGCAATAATTGCTACTGATTTACACTATGAAGTCTACCTAACAATTGTATAAATACCACGTTTGGCATACCACATCTTCAGTATATCACACAGACATTTTATAGAAGTAGATACTTTATAGCCTTTGAAATACGAGTCAGCTGCATATGTAAGCTTTGTGATGAAGATAAATCTGGTGAAATACAGATTCCAACAGAATCATGCATTAGAAAATGTTCTATAATGAAAGCAAAAGAGGAGACTGGAAGAGACTACTTTCTCAGTTTCAGGAGTCAGCCTTCATAAAAATAATTCATCTCCTATGTTACAATAACTCTTCCGGCTTATCCTGTTATGAAAATAATTATTCATTTTATACTTTATTAACCCCAAGAAATCTGTCATGCTCAGCAGCTGGGATGTACTGGATGGTTTAATAATGCAATGTGATAAGGAAACTGCATGCTGAAAAGCCAAACAATTCTCTCAGAAGATGCTCCATGCATAAAAGTAAGTTTTCCTTGCCTATAAAAATGCTAGGATATTAGATTGGGAATGTTGCTTTCCTAACAAATAATTTAATGTTTCCCTTAATTATCTACGCATTTTTAATGTTTTCCATGTCTGATAACAATTACCATTATAATCTAAAGAGCACAATTAAATATTCATCTACTTAATTATTGCCACACAAACAATACACTCAAAGTAATTTTCACTCTTATGCTGATATTTGAAGGTGAATCTTCACACAAGTATTTTCAGTTCTAATCACATTCTAGGGGGACCAAACAAATTCTTCTTATATCTGCAACAAGTAAAATTACTTAGTCATCTTTCCTATCTAAATTCTATGCAACCTAAGTAAGGTTTAGCCTAATTCAGTACATACAGAGCCTACTAAACAAGAGAAATATCCTGCACTTCCTCATCCTTCTGTACCTTTTTCCTCCCCATTTCTTTGTACCCTGTATTCAGCACTTACACCCCTCACTTTAACTTCCTCAAGTCCCCTTTTCTTCACCTAGTGCTTTCTTTGCCCATCCATTGTTTTTCCCAGTTTCACATACCACTTCATCCACAGCCCCACCATAATATTTTCCAAAGTTTGTAATTGGCCTTGTAGCCCATCACACCAATCCAGCTCTACAATCCATTTCGCTGAGACTTGCTACTGATTGTCAATGTAATACTGTCCATCACAAGAATATAAGTATGCCTGCCAGCCCAATAATTTGGGCACCCTGCTAGGCAGGAGAAGTGCATATTTTCATAAGCCTGTCTATCCCATGCTGTGAAAAAGTGTAGTGACATTGGCAGAGGAATTTCAGTAGCCCAAAAGCACTGCTAAGCAGTTTGAATATCATTAGTAGTTTCAAGGATAATAGTCAGTGTTTTAAAGAGCAGTAAATATTTCTAATAGTCCTGTGCTGTCTCCTACTGTAATCAGTGTCAAAGTTTCCAGAATAAAGCAGCCTATTAAAATCATTGACTAGTACAACTCTGCTTGTTTGTGCGAAGCTAACTTTTTTTATTTTCCTTTTTTTTTCTCCTTATCTCAAAAATAGTTATTTGAAGAAAAAAGAATCAGAGATTGCTTTTAAAATAATCTATAAAAATATATTCCACAAAATCGCAAAGATTTTTTCTTTTAAGTGTTAATAATAAAAACTAGTTCTGTGTACATAAGGCATCACGTTGTTTTACATGATATGACATTATCTCCTTGTCCTGACCTATCCTTTCCTTCATTTTTATAACTTTTAACAAGCTTTAAGAACATTTTCTTTTGTCAAGAAAATTAAATTCCTCTGTGCCCATGTTTAAGAAAAAAAAAAAAGACTACAAGACAACCAAAAGTGCCGTAAATTGGATAAAAATTCTATTTAGCTCAGTATGTTTGCTCTTATAACATAAAAAAAATAGATGTTTAGGATAAATAATGGGATAACCTAACTCTGAGTACATTCATTCTTCATCTTTCTGGTTGACATTATTTGTATGTGCCTAGCATGAGTGAGTGCATTTTCAGAGTAACTATTCAGCCTCCAAGTGAAGCTCATGCAAAATTCCTGTCTTCAATAAACATGAACAAGAAAATTTCACAGTTGTGATCTGTTGCATGAAAAATGACTTTATTACTTCTTTTGAACCTGTCTCCTACTACCTATTTTAATTCCTTGAGATCTTCATTTTGAGCAGAAGAGATAATAGTTTTTCCTATCCATCATTCTCCAGACCAGTTTTGGTTTCCTTGACCTTTATTTTCCTTTTTTTTTTTTTTTTTTTTCTAATTTTTAAGACTGAAATAATGAAAGTTGTTTTCCGTATGAAGGTGGTTCCAAAGCATTTTGTTCATCCTTGCTGCACCACTTCTCTGAACCTTTTATTACCTAGTACATCTGTTTTGAGAGGAAGGGTGGAAAGTGTACAGAGGTCAAAGTGACTTCTTTTTTTTTTGTGAGGGAACTGTCTGGGTTTCTGCAAGCAGCATATTAACAAACTAAATATACATCACCCACTTGTGAAAACATGTTATGAGATGTTAACAAACAGCCAGAAACAGGAGAAAAAGCACATGATCCCATGACTAAAAAAAATTATTTCTATTCCGATGCACAAAAAGAAGTTATTCATTTGGCAACTGACTATTCTCCCATGGGTTTCAAAGCACTTGAAGCGCCTCCATGACTCTGCAAGAAAGATGTGAATACACAATATAAATCTGCTGAACAAGTTGATACATAGTTTCAGTTGAGACTATGGATCATCCAATGTGCTGAAACAAATGTCTTGTGTGAGTGCATCTGAATGTGAGGACAAAAAAATAAAAAAATAATCCATCAATAGAGTGTATTCAGTAAGACCAGTAAAGTAATTGAAATTATTTTTCTATATTTTTTTTTCTTAGACCTCTGGTTTAAGAACTGGAGAGATCTAATATCTTGGTAAATTGTTCAATGAAGAGTTTGCTTTTGTATGCATTTCATTCAAAAACACATTTTAGCTCTGTGAATATTTAGCCAATCACTAAATGGCCATAAACCTGTCAAACATCTGACACATGTGCATCTCTTCATGCAAATACATGCTATAACTTTCAGTAATAAACACTCATGCAAGAAAAAGAGTGAAAGATTCTAGGACTGTTCTCTGTTCCTGTCTAGGAATCAGAGGAAGGAAAATAAGAGAGAAAAACGTGTCTGAAATCATTACAGTGTCAAAAAGTACATGAAAATCATTAAGCCATACTTCTGAAGATCGTGAAAAGTGATTGGAGGTCTCAAAATTTTTCATTTCTTTATCATTATCTGGCACTTTAAAATTGTGAAAAATTATATGAGTTAGCTCACAGCTTCATTTTTAAGAATAAAATTGCAGTATAACTATTATACACTATATAGTATGCATAATACAAAATTAAAGCCAAAGCTAGTGAAAGCTGGAAATTGACAAGCTCAAACTAATGTCAAATTAAAATATTTTCATGCACAATTTAAACAAGATAGAAAACTTCCCAAAATGGTTGATTTTTTTTTTTTTTTTTTTTTTTTTTTAAGTTTTTGATTTGGACCTCCAGATTCATACAGTTACATTCTGATAAAAATAAAAATATTTCAAGTGTTTTTGAATATTTTAATTAGCAAATTCATCATACTAAGCAATTATGAGAAATCATTCAATTCCTTCTATACAACAGGAGTCCTCATAGACTTGAAGAAACAATATACATTTAGAAAGTATTTTTCATCAGCAAGATAACCTTCAATAACTTTTGAACTATGTTGGCCCTTTTTTTTATACATCATGACAGGGTGAGATATATATATCACAGGATGATATATATATATATGTCATGACTGGGTGATATATAGCTATATCTATTATTAAGCACACATTTTAGTTTGAATAGGTCAGGAAAAAAAATTGCTTTCAGGGACTCTTCAAAACCTTGACTTATTTTCTGAAATAGTCTTTTTTTTTCCCCTATATTAAAACAACAACAACAACAAAAAACAACAATTCATGTTATTGAAGGAATAAGTTCTGGACATGATATCAAATACAAGTAATAGATGAAAGTTACCTTTTTTCCAAAAATATTTTACTTAAAGTACATACTTTTAAAATATGACAGCATCATGGTTTTAATGTCATAAACTATTAAAAAGATCTGGCACAATTTCAAATTCACAACTCAAATCTTCCTGCTTTATGCTGTAAATATTAACAAGAATATGTATCACCAAAATCTTCAGGTCTGAGTAAGACCATTGACTACTGTCCAGAGATGGTCTATACCACAAGTGGCAAAATAAGGCTGTCAGTGTTAATCAGCTAAGGAAAGCTACAACAAAGTCAAGTTGCCATTGTATTTTCCCTTTGACAACTTTTGCTGAAAAGACATTCAGGACAAAAATGAGATGGAAGAAAAGTGGATGGAGTGGAAAAGTGGAAGAAAAGTGGATGACCAAGATTAAATTCAGATTCCGATGTCTGAATTAATTCACCTTGCTTTTTTTTAATCATCTTGTCTGCCTTGAGAAAAGTACATACTGTTCTTTCGCACTGAGGTCAGTAGGAGTTTTACATATAATACTTGTCCCTCAGAGATCATTGCTTAATTAAGGTACAAAATAAAAGTTCTACGATGGTGTTCATTAATCCAAGGGCTAGGAGTAGGTCAGTGTTTAAACTAACAAAGTAATAACAATGGATTTTGTATTCATGTCAGTACTGCTTATTTAATCCTCAGGGAAGAACTGTCATGGCCTACTTGTCCAACTGTGAAAGGTGGCCTCCTCGAGCTATGTTTTGAAAAACTGTCATAGAGGAGAAAAAGCTTCTTCTTCAGAGTCTCAAGGTCCCAGACTGTTTAGTCTATCATGATGGTAAAAACTCTGAGGAGGTATTTCAAGTGAAACACGTATTTAAAATGATGCCAATGTGATTTTGCATAAATATAATTCCATTTTTATCTTTGTGTCAGCAAAACTTATTGCTGAATCACATATTTCAAACAACTTCAGCTATATGTAGGGTAAAATTTGCAGGGTGTGACCTGCAAGTCAATAATATTTGCATTTAATATTAATGCTACATGTAACTTAATATATTACATATAAATCATTTATATATAAAATAGTCTTTTTATATCAAACCATCTGTAAAGGATTTATCATCTCCAGTAAAGGAAATAAGAATTAGAATAATATTCCATTATATAACAAGGTTTAGATCAAATATTTGTTTCAAGGCCAGAGTTTTAGTCCACTATGTAAATTGAAATACATATTTTTATGATAGAGTGAAATTTACTTTTCTACATGTAAGAGCCATCCTTCCTCCCCCCCTCCCCCAAACGTATTCTTTTTATGAATACAATAAGATTTTAAACAATAAATCCAGAGGCAAGCTCTGAAACTCTTCCTTAGCCTCTCAGCAGTTTTTCTTGCAAACAGCATCAGAACTGCCTCTTCATGAATCAAGCCAGTGGCTCCTCTTCTGGCTTATCCACATTTCTGTTCTTTAGAAAACAATCTGGCAGAGATAGAAGGACCTGAAAAGGTTCAGATAAAATGCCTAGCACACATTCCTTGATGGAACCATATTTTGGTGACTTTTGAAAGCTGAGAATTGAGCTAAACAAATGATAAGTGTCAAATACAGGATATATTACCATAGTATGCACCAATCCCTTTCTATTTCTTGAAGAGTATTTGACTCCTCTTTCCCTTAGTAGGCTGTTGACGCATACTAATGATATAGGTTGAGATTCCCAACTCAGGTAGAGATTTTTCAACCATTCCCACACTGAGCTTGGTCTAATTTAGCTGCTCTGAAAAAAAAAAATAAAAATACACCGAGGGTTTACCCTTTACTCCATTTACCCCCTTTCTGTTTATAAGACATGAAAATCTTTCATGTTCATTAAAATACTTCTCTGTTCAGGGTAATATAGTAATGAAATTTTCAAAGACACATAAGCGATCTCAAATGAGATCTGCAGTAAAGCAGAGGGGACAGTTCCCACTCTTAGCACTATGTCTATACCAATAAAAAAACTGTCTAAGATTCCTTTCTTAACATGCCACATTGCCATAGAAATATCTGGAGTGTTTCCATTCAAAGCCATTAATTGCTATCACCTGGAACATTTTTTCTACTGCTTGAAACATAACTCTGCAAAACAAATGTGTTTTTCAGTCTCAAAACATTCCATTGCTGCCACTACAGCTGACTTTTAACCTTAAAGTGTCATCTTGAGCTTGTAAACTAGACTATTTTAAATGGAAGATGTTAATTATCTTTGTCATGAGTACCCACATTTAGCAAGGATATCTATATATAGTTGTGGAGAAAGCTTTTCAAATTAACATTTCAGTTGTTTCAAACACCAAAACACTCGAATGATATTTTGCACAAAAACGTTAATTTAAAGAACAGATTAAGCTGTTGGCAGGCTAGTTATTTTTCTTTTCTGTGACTGATGATTAATAACCACAAATTTATCTCAATAAGTATTTTTTTTCCTTCTTCATAACTGAATATTTTCCGATGATCTGATTTATTCCAGTCTCTGATTGCAGGCCTGTCAAAATGGTAATGCACAGATTAGCCTTATTGAGAGGAATTTATTTTATAGAGGCTCTGTTGCACCTAGCTTTTCATTTATCTTTTCTAGTTTCACACTATTTTGGTGATTCTGTTTCCAATGGCATCTGCCAACATATTGCCTATAAATATCTTCAGGCCTCGAACCATCCTTCAACATTCCATCATATCTAAGCCTAGAGATGCATGTGACCAGCTTGCATGTCTTTTTGAAGAACTATTCTACTTAATATTCTACTTAATTACAAAATTTAATTGCTAAAATAAAAAAAAAAGAGAGAGAGAGAAAGAGAAATGCACAGAGATAGATTTGTACACGCAAATGAAATTTTACAGTCAATGACTGACACTACATGTAATACATATGCACACATGCTCAGTTGAAAACACAAATTTTATCTAGTTATATATATTTTGCAGAATATAAAAATCCTTCCTCTGCACATTATAACAAAATTTGCAAACTGACTTTTCCATCCTATGTCTGCCTCAGCACACGAGGTCTTCTGAGTCTGGAGTTTTAGTCTACCTAAATCCAGTAGTACAGAAACTATTATTATACTCGACATATAGGAGAAAACCACCACTTTGTTCACATTCTCTCCAAGTTTTCAAAGGGAAAGAAAAGGTGTTCATGAAAGTACATGTTACTCACGGATACAGGACTAGTGGTCTACCATGGTAAAATACTTTAATTCTATAAAAATACAGCTAAAAGCTGTAATCTAATCTCAACTGTCATTGAATTTACACAAAAACGTACCCAGAAGCAGAGTAACAACAGTAAAAATGCTAGTCTCACCAGTATGAATTTACATGCACGCACACTTCTTTCACAGTAACAGTGCTACGTCCACTTCCAGGACAGGAAGCCACTGCAATCACCTGCAGCTCACAATTACAACTAAGCATGGATTTGTTGGAAGCTGTAAGCAGCCACAGCTGGAAACAATTGCGAGCAACTATTCACAGTCAGAACCAGCCTTCCTTCCCACTCTGTGTTCAAGTGCAGTCATATAAATAAAACAAGGTAGAAGAAAAACAAACATTTGAATCCTAGTTCCATGCTGCCTGCCTTGAATGTTACTGTACTTCTCAGTGAAAGAAAAGCGGTATTAGGAGCAAAGCCTTCGATATTGAAATAAATGAAATTGCTAAGCATATAGGTTTCAAGACTTCAGTTTCTCTAGACAGCTATTAAGATCTTTCCAGAGACACAGTCATTGACCAAGGTATGAATCGCAACTATTCAAATTGTGCTGGACATGGCTGAGGCTTGTTAGGAAGGACCGAGACTTGTCAGAGGAGTAACAGTTGTGCCACTGTGGATGACCTTACTAAATAGCCAGGTGAAGCTTGAAAATATACTGCATGTAAATAACATGGGTCAGAAAGTATGATAAGCAAATGGAAAATAATTGAAACTAAGAAATAAGTAATCTTTAAATTAATATATATATAAGTCATGAACTAATGAGCAACCATGCAAGTAAACAAAGGACTCTATCAAAGACTAGAGGTCAAAAAAAGATCATTATTTTCCATTTGCATTGTCTAATAGTAATCTGAATTGAATCTGTTCTAAATAACTCACTGAGCATGTGGGATGCTTAGAAAAATGAAAGTGGTAAGTTCTGTGACAGAGAAAAGCTCAATAGCTAACAGTGGTCAGAAACGAAAGCTAAAAAGATGTCAGATGGAAAAAGCAGGCAACTTACTGCACTCCTTGCTAATAACTATGGATCTCTTACGTGGAAAGAGCTCTAGAATTTGCTACTTATATTTGCAATGTAGAATAAGATAGAAGAGTCAGCAAAATTTTAGATTACTGTCATGGTTTTAGCTGAGATAGAGTTAATTTTCTTTATAGAGGTTGGTGTGATGCTGTGGTTTGGACTTTTGATGAAATTGGTGGTGATAACACACTGATATTTTCACATCTTGCAGAGCAGTGCTTGCACAGAGACAAGGCCTTTCCATTTCCTCATGCTGGCCTGCCAGCAAGAGGGCTGGGGGTGCACCAGGAGCTGGGAGGGGACACAGCCAGGGCAGCTGACCCAAAGCGACCGAAGGGCTGTCCCACACCATGTGGTGTAATACTCAGCAATAACAGATGGGGCAAAGAAGAAAGAAGGTGGGTAGGGTGGAGCTTGGAGTAACAGTTTTCCAAGCCATTATGCATGAGGACACCTGCGTTCCTGGAAATGGCTGAACACTTGCCTGCCCATGGGAAGTAGTAAATGCATTCCTTGTTTTGCTTTGCTTGTGTGTGCAATTTCTGCTTTAGTTAGTAAACTGTCTTTATCTCAATCCACAAGCACTCACACTTCTTATCTTTCCAATTCTCTTCCCTATCCCACCTGGGGAGAGTAAGCTAGCAGCTGTATGGTGCTGAGCTGCCCACTGGGATTAAACCACAAGTACACATATGCACATGGAGACTCAGAAAGCTCACTTAACAGTAATTAAGAAAAGTGGAATTTTAAATAAAAACATTGACCTCCTCTTAGTCTAAAATTCAAATCTGTAGACTGTTTCACTCTTACTTCATTAGTTCCTTTCACTGGATGATCTGAAACTATAAGAAATGAAATATTACAGGTAAAATAGACAACACTTTCATCATTTACAAAAGCACTCAGGAAACAAACTGAAACAATCTAAAGACTCAAGAGATCTAGAACTTTGAAATCATCTTATATTCAGAAATGAACTTTTGAAGCAGTTTTCCTTTGGATACTTCCTCAAGTCTATATTTTTTATTCATTGAAGAAAAAAAATAAAGAAAATAAGTAAGCTTTTTTTTTTTTTTTTTTTTTTTTTTTTTTTTTTTTTTTGAGCTTCTTTACTTTAAGCACTTTATATTATGACTAGGTAGAATACTTTACATTGTACTAAGTAAAATAGAACGAGGTGTATGAATTTTACAATTTGTGTTAGGCAGCATATCCAAACAAAAAGTGTTTAGGAATACAAACTCAAGAATATACTAATTGTATAATATATGTATCTAAAATTGTTATCAATTTTAAAAAGGATCCTTCAGAACAAAACTAATCCTGAAACGTGATGATTCAACAATGCCATGGTGCATGGCGTCTACCCTAACCTTCCCCCTCCTTTTAGATGGAAAAGAAGAAAGTCTAGAGAGACAAGAAGAGGAAAAGCCTGGAGACTGTCCCATTGATCTGAGTTTGTTATATGATTTTTTTTTTTTTTTTAATAATAATTTTTCAGCTTCAAATGTCTTATTACTTCACGTTTCTTTTGACAGCTTATCAGTATAACACAAATCTCAAGAAACTGCGGGATACAGCAAGAATTTACCTTATCCCAAAACTAGGAGAAGACTTATTTTAGAACTCAAACTGTGAAATCAAAACCACAGAGAATTACTGACACTTCATTCAGCTAGTCCTACTGTATCCTGGTTGTTAAACTAGTGTCTGTCCAACAGATTTCTGATTATATAAAAAATGTACTTCTATGCCTTTCCCCATGTCAAGCTGCAAACAGACGTGAGGAGCTTCAGGTGGCAGGTACAAAGATTCATTTGTATGGTACCAAGTCACTAAATTTCCTTTGCTGATAGGCAGAATTACCTCCCTGATGTAGTTATATTACCTCCCTGATGTAGTTACATTAGTTTAAACTGGCTTGTGTGTAATTTGGTCAGAGTATCTGCAAAGCTCATCAACACCTGTTTTCAATCTAGTGAATATTATATTAAATTATATTAAATGCTTAATATATTAATATAAATTATTATTATAATTATCATAATAATCCATTATATATAATATATAATATATATTATTATAAATTATTAATATAAATTAATATTTTAAGCATTTATACTGTTTTTCATATTTCTTGCACATGTCCCTAAGGGTGCACGTGAGCCAGATTTTCATCAGGAGTAAAATTTATTTTCCTGTTGTTTAACTGAGGGTTAACAACTGTAACCCTCTACACTGTAAATAATTACAGGGGTGTAATTATTTAAGAGAGACTGTATTGACCTACATTGCATTGACTACTGTATTGACTGCTTTGACCCTGAACTTTTTTGAAAAGAGTAATTTAAAGATCGCAAACATCCATCCTCTGCTCCCTTCCCCTCACCAGCCCTCCAAAAAGTTGTCTTTCAGGGAAACAGCAGGTTTTTTTCCCTCTCTGTTGTTATTATTCTGTCAACATCTATCAACATCTTTTTTAGCATACTTCTAATCCAGTTTGTTCAAAGCTCAGATATGCATACAGATTTTTGTTTTATTTGAAAGCAACATAAATTTGAGTGATACAATGTATAAAGTCAGTTTAATGCAAGACCATAACCTTTTGAAACAAAAGCAGCAGTATGGTGTGTGGTCTACAGATATTTAATATTCACTTACAAGAGTGCAACACCATCAAAGAAGACTTTACACTTTATAATAATTTTTCATTTATTGTTAGTGAAAATGCATTCTGTCATTATGAATTTTGAATGTATAAAGGTAAAAGTAAAAACATTCTAGCAAACAATAAATAAAGTCAGATTTTTGGCAAAAGGAAAGCAGCAGGGTTAGATGGAAATTATTAAGTTTTAATAAACTTCTAAGTAAGTTTTGTAAGGCTAAAATATTACTTAGACTTGTGGAAAACAAATTAAATGATTTCTATACAGCTACAATAAATATTATTCAGTACAAAGAGAACAAATAGTAGAAAATAAAAGGATTCGGAATTCAGTTTCTTACCAGTATTAACCAAGTGCAAGTATGCAAAGAAAAATCAATGTAACAGATTGTAACTGAAGAAAGGTAATCATATGTTGCTGAGCCATTTATAAATGATATGTCAACCTATTACTTCAGACAACTAGACCTGCAGAACAACATACCAAAAAATTGAGAAAAAAAGGAAAGAAAAAAAAATAAACGAATCACAGAAACAACTTATTGTCCAATAATCTTCTCTTCTGCACACATGCATAGATTTTCTGTATACTGCATATCATGCTTAAACAAAATATACGTTTAAACAAACACTTCTGAATTAAAAGATCATAGCGTGATAAATGAATAAGTAGAATAGTGATGTATAGGGGGATTGTTTCCAGCACTCTGGAAAAAATATTTTTATTCTCTTTCTCCTCAAGCACTTCTTAGTGGCCAAAAAGTCTCTTTATCTACCTCATCATAGTAAAGACACTTCAGAAAGAGACAAATAGTAAATGCATCAGAAAAGGTGGTTTTTTTTGTTTGTTTGTTTTTCTTTCAAGAATCTGTTATGTTTGTTACAAGGAATCTACATCTATGTCGAACTATTGTCGAGCTATTTACATGCTAGTACTACCCTAGATTTAATCTCAAATAATATATTCTTGCTGCTTTGCAAAGGTGGGAAAATATGCATGATATCCACTGCAGAAAGTTCTTCATCTGAACATTGCTTAAGCTTACTGTGGTGCAGAAGCTTTCTTTGAAAATTTCATTGATCTTGAAAACTAGTGATAAGTGGAGCATGTGAAACACAAACAACAGAAAAAAAAGTTTGTTATTGTTTTTTTTTTTTTTTTTTCAGTAGTGGTGAAGAAACTGATCTCAAGATGAATCTTTATGATGTATGTGCAAATTTTCTAAGAGAAAAAAAAAGGAAGTTCAGATTGCAGCTGAGTGAAACAGGATTCATTTGCATAACTTCAATCCATGCTGTTCTAACTCATGGACAGTTTATTTTCAGGGCAATTGTGTCAATAATTTAAAATTAAGACATAGCAAAGACAATGGAAATTACAAAAAAACATGACGATGTTATCTAGCATACATTTTTTCTCTGTGACATTGACTACTAGAAGATCAAATCCTGATCTCAATTTTGCCTTATTTTTTACCAAGTTCAGAACATACGTTATTTGATTTTGTTCACTAATTTCCAAACTTCTAACCAAGAAAGCAGATAGAAACAATGTGGCCACATCCAGTATAAATTTTGGAAGTATGAACATTAAAGCAAAGCAGGGGGTGGAGATGATGATATCAAGGCAGGATTAGAGTTGGGAGAGAGACTTCAGTGGTGGGATAGTAGAGATCAGGGTCATAAACCCCAAAAAGACACAAAACATTTCTCACTCTCATATGTGTAGGCCTTGGAATTTAAGTGCCATTGGCACCACCAGTATTGGGTCATGCAGTTTAGAAATTTTACGTTATTTGAACAACAGGTTGTATGACAAATAGTGCAGCCAATCTAGTGCTGTCTACACGGTAGTACAATTGGCACGTAAATAATGCCTTTACCATTTTTTTTCAGAAAGCAAAGTCATAGTGGCATGAGTATATCTAGTAAAGAATATTTTGACTTGATTGTGTTCTTATGACATTCCCACAAAATGTTGCTTGAGGGATGAAAGTGTACTGTCACAGAAAACTATTACTGACATTAAACTGCTTAAGTCAATCATGGAAGTATCAACTAATGGACTCCACAATGAATAACTGTGTTATAACTACACTGAATGTTACAGACACTATGTAGTCCATTTAAACATATAGACAGACAAAAATAGGTTGGTGCCCAAAATGAGAAAAAAAGTAGCTGGAAAGGTCATATTGAATAAAAACATATTTCTGTCATATAGTATCAAAATCATAGCACAGAACCAGGAAATGTCAAGTCAAATCATGTCACAAGGTGACATCTTTGTGAGATCCTGTGTCCAATTGTACTTGGTGTTGGACATTTCAGAAGGTTTTCAAGGAGTTTTCTACAGACTTGCATGATATACTCACAGAGGGACTTTGTTAACCCCTACACAACCATCCTGTAACCACTTGCTACTTTATATGTCCTATATTCTACATCAATCATTCAAACTTATAGTAAATTCAGCTTCAAGTAATAGCATAGTTTCGTGTCGTATTCTGTGGATCAGGGAAAATTTTGAAAGGACAAAGATTCCTTTCTCTTGAATTGCTTTCAACTATGCCATTCTTTGCTGGAAGACACCCATTTCAATTGAGTCCCCTCAAGTGAGCAGAAAATCACATTAACTATCTGTTGCTACTGAACTTTTATATCATTTAAGTTTAACTATTTAAAAATGGTGTTCCTACTGTAAGTTAGTCAAATAGTGGGAAAATATGAAATCTTTCACAGCCTAATGTTGTTCTTTATGGTAAATTAACCTACTAAGGATGTTCCTCCCTTCCACAATTATAGAAGACCTAAAGCAAAACTTTGATAAAAGGCTTATACACTACTCATAGCAACTTTCCACACCAATATTTTTGAGTGGAAACAATAGAAAAATCAGATTACATAGATGTTTGGCGCAACAGTGGATGTGTAGAAGTAGTTCTAGGATAATAAACTCATTTAAATTTACTAATTCACTTTTCCTAGTAAACCTCCCTAAATGGAGATATTTGTTAGTAAACTTATTTTCAGTGTTGAATATTGGATGTAGAGTGCATATGTCATTTCCAGCAACTTTGTTTCAAAAGGTGATTATAGGAAATCAGCCCAAAGAAAGACCACATACACAGACGAGAGCACGATATGCACTCCTGAACAGTCTGTACTTATCAGCAAGGTCGTGCTGAATCCAATGCCTCAGGGCAACATGTTTCTGCAAATTTTTGTGATGGGTTACCACAATGTTATGGTATAAAACTGTGTGGCACACATCAAATGCTTTGGAAAATATGTTCACTCCTAAACTAGTATTTAAAGTTGATGTAGTATGTCTTCATATTATTTTCAATGGAAAGATGCAGTCTGCCTTTCTGCAGAATATGCATAGGTTTTGTCATTAACACTGGACTTTTCATTTCAGTGCTAGTACATAGAGTATTTCAGAGCAGTTGCTTGTTGGGTGGCTGGCCTTAACTCCTGCCCATCACTGTTAATAAGCCTGTGTGGGATGAGGTCATGGTCTCAGCATATCTGATACGACATGAAAGTATTTTGTTCCCTTGTGCAATTGGCAGATGCAGCATCTATTCTCATCTTGAGATAACCTAGCAACAGCAGCATGTGCCCACATGACCAAAACATGCAATTAACTCCCACTTCACAAGGTTTACAGCTCAGCAGCTTCACTACCCGCGGCTTATTTCAAATGCCACAGCATGCTTTCCAAGTGATTTGAGCAACTGATTTGCTATGCACAGCTACACAATTTATATATAAATAAATACATATATAGAAAATCACTACAATAATCAGCTACTGCTGTATTGTATGAGTAGTTACTTTATGTGAATTTTATTTATTTATTTATTTTTAATGAGTAGGCAGATCAATTATTTTAAGAGTCTTACCTATCTCAGGTTTATCAGTATTTTTAGGCCCCATTTTAAGTGCAAAATCACACCCATCCTCACAGGTAAAACTACTGATTATCTACTCTGTTTGCAAGTTTTTGCATTCTCTGAGCGTGACAAAGGCAAATAAGCCACAGAATGGCAAAATTTAAACTGGCCAAGCTTATCTCACAGAAAATATAAATACAGACTTCTTGCATCATCAGCCATACAGAGCCAGGCTTCTCATTCTGCTCCCCAAATTGTATCTGCCAAATGTAATCCCATGTGTCCTTGAAGCAAAGTAGTCTTCAGCTGTGTCCACAGATCTGTGCTATTCCTAGCCAGATTACTCATGTCCCCTACCAGAGGGCAAAGACTACAGTTGAACTCCTCATGACTCATAGCAAAAAAGGAATGACTTTTAGTATGACAAATGCATCCTGGCAGAAGAAAACTATGCAAAGATGAAGTGTTTCTCAATTTCTAGAGCAAAAGGGAAGCTAAAGAACCAGAATAGGTTCAGGTCCCTCAATTGTAACGAAGGGAGGAAGGCTATACTAACAAAATGATTGAGAATTACCAACAGCACACAGGAATGAAACACTTCTTTACCTATTATAATGCAATAAGTGGATAAATATTTTTATGTTTCTGAGCACTTACTGAGATTTTCCAATAGAAATTCTGAAATAATAAAATGGGTGCGAGAGTAAAAGAGCAAAATACTAGATAGTGAACACTAATCATGAGCAAGAGAAAAGCATTTTACATTCAAATTAATATTTAGAAGTAACAAGCCTTATTGAAAAACTATTACTTCTAAACTGATAAAGCACATTACAGTATGCAGATGCTTTCCAGCTGTGCTAAGACAAAGATATGAATGACAAACTCGTAATTCCCATTTCAAATGAAGTGGAAGCCATTTGTCCATAGTGTGAAATAAGTATGCAATATCAATATGTGGAATTTAAGTATACAGAATTTGATTTGGTCTTAGAACTACCAAGACACTGTTTGGTTTTGCTTCTAAGTCTATGTAAAAGCCAGAAAATTATTTTCTTCTTATTTTATAGTTAATAAATGTTTTATGTAAAAGACATGTCCTTTTATTGATTATAATGAGTCATATCTGCAAAACAATGTAGACAGCTTTCTGTATTTTAAGAGCACATGCTGTATCTGTGTGTGTGTGTGTGTGTGTGTGTGTGTGTGATTGTTTTGTTGTTGTTTAGTTTTATTCTGCTCATAGAAGTGAGTGTCCATGCCAGAATTCTGTATTTGGTCTTCTATTTTATCCTCTGGAAGAAAAAAAAATAAAAAAAATAATTGTAAAATTGTTGAAACAGGCAAGGGAAATATCCTGAGTTATTTTTTCTTCAGTCTTCCATTACTGACAGAACCATCACTGGTTCCAGAGGAAATAATGACTGATGTTCATACTTGAGAAAACTGCAGTGATACTAAGAATCCATGCATTCCACAATACTCTCCAGAGGATTTTAGCATAGCTATGATGTCTTTATTACATGCAATTGCCTACAATATTAAGTCATCTGGGGACATTTGCCATTTTATTATTTATTAAAGCCTAAAAGCAGATGCACAACTCATCTTTAGTCATTCCTCATTTTTGTCAGCATTTTGATGGGTCTACTCTAGTGCAGTAATAACTTTCATGGCACTATCCTTTTCTCCTTACCTCGTTGTACAAGTCATCAGAATACTGACAGAAACCCCCTCATCTCTAGTGGGACTAATCAGTAACAAGTAGCTGTAACCAGTTGTCCACGAAGCCTGTTGTCAACACATGCCCCTTAAATCATGGCCCATCCATCACTGCTGGCTACTTGCAGAAATGAGCAGGTGCTCAGTCTCCTGACTGCCACTGGTATGACCACTTGTGGCTGCTAATATTAGTCTACAACTTTTACTCAAATAAAAGAAATTAAAATAGCAGGTGTTCTTCAAATGGTTATTTTTAGATTTGATCTAAGACTGTCCAAGACATCTTGGGGGGGGGGGGGGGGGGGGGGAATTGGATCACTGAGGCATGCATTTTGAAAATTTTCTGCATAAAAAAGAATTATTGACACTCTATATGACACATCAAAAATGCCACTAAAGTGGTGGCTGGAAGAGAGAGATTCTGGTAGATTCTGGTCTGGCATAAGCACAGTAGAATTTGCACAAGTGCTGTCATATTTCCCCCAGGTACCCTGCTTTTCAGGCTACTGTCTGTCCCTGATATGGGCATCTAGGATAACAGCTCTTTTCATCCCTTTGCTAGATAAAATAAGTTCTGGAGCGTCAAAACAAACAAACAAACAAACAAACAACAACAACGACAACAAAAAAAGGAAGAAAAATTATTCCAAGTTTTAAACTATCACCCTAATTTTATGAAAATTCAATGATATTTTAATTATGATCTCTTTTAGATTTATAATATTTCAAACAATTTATAGGGTGTTGCACAAATGACTGCTGAATTTCATAGCCAGGGAGCTATAATCCTACCTCAGCTGCATTTAACCTCTCTTCTCTTGTATTTTTTTCCAGATGTATATCATATTCTCATGGGACACTAAATAGTAATTTTCCTCTTCAGTTATTCTCACCCTTTCCCCTTCACACCTGTTGCACAAGGTTACTTTTTTTTTCTCCCAATAATAATAATAATAATAAAAAAAAAAAGTATACCAAACAAAAGCTTAAACATGAGGTCTGTTTATGGGCCATGGATGTAAGGGGAGAAGTGCAACTAAATGGAACTAATTTGAAAGACAGAATCATTACCCACGCCCAGTGAGAAAAAAAAAAAAAAGGCAGTAGAAAGGTTACAGGTAATCAATACTCTGTTTCTGCTGCCTTGGTTCATTGAACTGCATTCCTTTTGGAAATACAGAATTTCACAAGGTAGAAACTTTAAAAAGCTTCTTGGATAGCAAGGACATGCACTAATAGCTGGGCTTCAGCTTAACAGCAGCAGCAACACTCTGTGCACCCTGGGTCCACAGCTGAAATTCACAGGTGAATTCTTATACAGGGTTAAAACCTCATTTGAGCCTTGCACCAAAAAGAGTGCTTCCAGGTTGCAGGAGAACAGGAATTTGAACCAGAAAACAAACCTGGGAATAATAGTGTGGAGCAAAATGAGGAAGCTCAGTTAGGAGCAAAGCAAGTGACTGGAGAAAGAACATAGAAGGGAGAAAAGAGGAAATTGAAACGTGATCTAAAGAAAGATCTAAGGCTTCTGATATTTGCTCAGGTTAGGCTTTTCTTTAGCCAAGGCTTTTCCAATTCTGTCTCTAAAGCAATGAATTTTGTTAGACTTCATCTGCCTACTAGAATCACAAATATTAGGAGCCACTCCAGCCTTCCTGCACATCTAATAAAACCAGGCAGAGATTTAGGAGGCTATGTTTTTTTTTGCTTTGTTTGTTTTGTTTTGTTTTTGTTTTTCCTCATTTTTACATTTGTTCTCTCTCTAGAAAGAAAGGACATGTACATCAATATGGAGATATAATATTTATCCTTGTTTTTCATACTCTTTATTTTTTCAGTATGATTTTGCCATCATGTCATAATTACATCATTTTAACAAAAGCATGACAGAAAAGGTATCAATGCCTTTCACTTTTAAGCCAGAACTACTTTTTACAGTGCTAGTATTGTATAGACTTCTGTTTACATGAAGTGATATTTCCATATAAACAATAAATTGGATGCTCAATAATGAGCTGCTGCCTGTTTGCTCCTGATCGATGGACCTCATGGTATGGACCCATATCTGGAGCAGTTCTTGAAGACCCCACACTGGAGCAGAAGAGAGTAACCATAAGGAATGTCAGAGGGCAAAGTGCTATGGATTGACTGCAACCCTTGTTCTCCTGTGCCACTCAGGGATAGGAGGGTGGATGGCTAGGGAAGTGATCGCCCCACTGTACTCGGCTCTGGTGAGGCTGCACCTCGAGTACTGTGTTCAGTTTTGGGCCCCTCGCTACAAGAAGGACATCGAGGTGCTCGAGCAAGTCCAGAGAAGGGCGACGAAACTGGTGAGGGGCCTGGAGAACAAGTCCTACGAGGAGCAGCTGAGGGAGCTGGGCTTGTTCAGCCTGGAGAAAAGGAGGCTCAGGGGCGACCTTATCACTCTCTACAGGTACCTTAAAGGAGGCTGTAGCGAGGGGGGTGTTGGTTTGTTCTCCCACGTGCCTGGTGACAGGATGAGGGGGAATGGGCTAAAGTTGTGCCAGGGGAGTTTTAGGTTGGATATTAGGAAGAACTTCTTTACCGAAAGGGTTGTTAGGCATTGGAACAGGCTGCCCAGGGAAGTGGTGGAGTCACCATCCCTGGAAGTCTTTAAAAGACGTTTAGATGTAGAGCTTAGGGATATGGTTTAGTGGGGACTGTTAGTGTTAGGTCAGAGGTTGGACTCGATGATCTTGAGGTCTTTTCCAACCTGTGATTCTGTGATTCTGTGTGATTCTGTGATGGGGGGAAAGTGTTTTTGATTTGTTTCCTTTGTTTCTCACTTCTCTACCTTGTTAGTAATAGGCAATAAATTTCTTTAATCTCCCTAGTTTTTTTTTTTTTTGCCTGTGACAATAGTTATTGAGTGATCTCCTTGACTGTATTTCAACCCTTGAGCCCTTTTCATCATATTTTCTTCCCTTTTCTTTGAGGAGGTGGAGTGAAAGAGCAGTTGTGGTGGTCAGGGGGAGCAGCCCACCTGACTAAAACCACTTTATGAGCAAAGATCAATTTATTCTAAAACTTTTTGTTTTAGAAATAGATATAAGATGTAGCTTAAGAAAATATTTTGGGAATGACAGGAGAATGATATAATTCACATCCATCACTGGAGACTTCTGCACAAAATAAACCCTATTAGTTTAGTTTATAATTACTGTCAAAGCTGATAAACTAACTATAAAACTAAGTTATGGGCTAAAGTTGCTGCAAAAGCAGTGTCAAATCACTACAAAGACATTTAAGTTATCCCAAGCACTCTTGCAAGAAACCTGTAAATTTAATAATGACTGAACAGTCAAGTAGCTGAACTGGACAATCCCTGAAATGGGGACTGTAGAGAGCAAAATCAACCAAAACAGAAGTAATCAAACTAGTAAGACAATAAATATAATTCCTACACATTTTTATCTTTTAGCAACTTCTCTATCCTGCTAGCTCTGATAGAAAAGCTCATAAAAACAAAGAAAAAACCACACAATTAATTTAATCCCAAAGTGAATGTGTGTCTATAACCAAAACACCACTAAAAAGGTTTCAGACTTAAAAATTCTGCTACTATGAAAGAAATCTCCCTTCTTGAATCACAATTTTATTCACTAAAGCTGAAAAATCCCAATTCTATTCCTGTCCTCACATCAGTGTTCCTTCAGTGCAATTAATTTGGAATACTAATGCATTTTATACCAGACTTGTCATTGATTTATTTATTTTTAATCAGGAGTGTTTTTATCTAAAAATTCGAAGCTTCTTAAAAAATAGATAATTGGTAGATACTTAATATTGTTACCTGTGTTTAAAGTGAATTTACAGCAGAGATCTAATGTCTGGTATGATGGTGACACCACTGTGTCCTTGACAACTGCTCATCTTTTATTATTCTTCAACTTTCTCCAGCCATACAAAAAATGTAACCTAGATACTATGATACTAAATATTACAATTCATTTTTAAATAGCTCTATTCCACCATGAACTTATTTTTTATCAGCCACGTTATTAGAGCATAAATTTTACTCTAGTGAAAATGTGTCATTTTAGGTATATGACAACAATTGAAAATGGTAAAAATAACTTCAATCATGCTCTTATCATCAGCCACCTGAAGAGAAAAATGAATATGCAACTGGTATTTAGTTGTCCAAACAAAATATGTTACACTTCACAGCAACAAAAGCTACTGAAGACTGAAAATTACTCTGTGTTAAGACAGGAAGCCTAAACCCAACAATATTTCACTTTCACACATACAGTATGGAGGCATCTTACATTGACTTCATCAGAATTAATAAAATCACATTAAGTGACTTACAATTTTAGGGCAGTTCTCTTTAAAGTTTTCATAAATGACTTGGATGTAGGATTCAAATATATGCTAAATAACTCTGCAGATGACACTAAATTTGTAGAAGCTGTTGAATCCCTAAAGGGTAGAGAGATCTTGACAAATTAGAGGGCTGAGCTTTATGAATTTAACAAAAGCAAGCACCACATTCTGAACCTGAGAAGGGGCGACCCTTGATATATTTACAGTCTGAGTGATGAGAGGCTGGAAAGCAGCCACTGGAAAGGGATGTGGGGGTTCTGTTTGACAGCAAGATGAATACAAGTCAACAGTATGCCTTGGTGGCCAAAAGGACTGACCATATCCCAGGGAGCGTCAGGCACAGCATTGCTAGTTCGTCACGGGAAGGCATTGTTCCAGTCTGCTCTGTGCTGGTGCAACCTCACTTCAAATACTGTGAGCAGCTGAGGTCACTCAGTTTGTCCAGTCTAGTGAAGAGGAGACTGAGGTAAGAGCTCATGGTCTTACAGCTTTCTCACTAGGGGGAGCAGAGCAGCAGACACAGATTTCCCCTCTCTTGTAACCAGTGATAGGACTAGACATTTTTCCCCCATAAAAGACATTTCAAAGAGATAAAATATGTCAGCAGCCACAAAGAACTCCAGTCAGTAGCAGCTTTTCAATATTGTTCTTGGTAATCAACTATAGGTTTTTTTTGGAATGAAAGAGAATCTGAAATAATGTTTAGAATTTTTGAATACAAATAAATAAAGGCAACTCAACTTGTGTGTTAGTATGTTTTTGGGTGCTGGAAAGTAACCTATAGATTTCCTGATAACTCTTGGCACAAGTGCAGAAATGACAAACATTCATACTATCCCACAATTACTTTTATGATTGTATTTCCTTTGGGCAGTGGAAAACAAGACAATCAGATGTTAGAGTGGAGCCGAACAGACAGTAACTGAGCTGGAAATCAGCAGCATTATTAAACCTGTGCTTCCAAACAATTGCTCCAGAAATACTTCTGATTTTGAAGATAAAGGTTGTAATTTGATCAGGCTATTAATACAGTAAAGAGTGTTCATGCCACTCGAGATTTACATGGATTCTCTTTTGTACAGCACCAGACACTTGTTAGAAGTCAACAGTCTTAATTAGTAGACAAAATATGTTTTAGTTCACATTCAACAGCTTATAAGCTTTACATCTTATGTACATGGTATTCTCTCCCTCTGCCCACCCCAAAAGGAAAATGGAACACCTCCACCACCCAAAAACAAACAAACAAACAAACAAACAAAAACAAACAAACAGAGGCAGCTACATACAGAGAATAAGCAGCTACATACTGAAAAGCAGCTACATACAAAGAGAATAGAATAAGGTAAGGGACTGGTTAGGTGTATCACACAAGGTATATCCCAACCTCATTCAATCTGAGAGCAAGCCTTCTGCAACCATGTAACTGTAGGTAAAAAGCCCCAGTATTTGAATAAATATTACAGTGCAGAAGGGACAAAATAGGCCCAGAAAGAATTTCTGTCTGTAAGAAGTTCTTCTGAACTGATGTAGTTGTAGAACACAAACACAGCTCTATATCTGCCCCTTGAGCCAATAATGAATGCCTATGGCCAGAGAAACCCATCCCTTTTCACATTCTTTCTGAATGTCCCTCTTTACCCCCAGGAAGCATACCCAACCAGTAGAAGTCCATAAACATGGAATTAATTGCATGTACACAGAGTGAACAGGCAGTCATCAAGAATGATTTCACTATCATTCTAGAAATGCCTGAGTGTCTGTGGGTCATGTGATCCCAATTTATAACTCTACTGTTACCATTAAAACACATTATATGATTTCTTTGCAGGATTTATCAGGTTCAATTGTGAAATATCACTCTCTAATTTAAAGACAATTCAAAATCTTCATGGCTAGACACCATTTTCTAAGTGCTTTCATGAAGAAACTATTTAATTTTAGATCACTATTTCCTTCAAAAATATTTTTAAAACATTTTAAATTATTTTTTCAAATTATTATCAGAGGGCAAAAAAAAGGAAGAAAACATTGCAAGTGGGTAAAAAAATAATTAAAAAAACCCTCCACATAGCTATTCCTTTTTACTAGTTTAAGATAAACCAAGATTTTAAAATCTCTTCTGACACTCCTTTTCATCCACATCAATGTTTCCATCTTGTCATATTTCTTTATATTACATTTAGTCCAGTGTTGTTTTTTTGTTTTGTTTTTTGTTTTGTTTGTTTGTTTTTGTCTCTTTTTTTTTTTTTTTTGGGGGGGGGGGGTAGTGGTGGTATTGTCTGTTTCTTTTTAACTCTTAATTTTTCCTCAATTATGTTAAAGAGGGGATGAGGAAAACTTGGTTACAGAACAGTCCTAATGAATCAAGAAAGATTATTTCAAACATTCAAGTTTGACCTGTAACCATGGCATTCCTGAAGTAGTCCAATTATTACTATTCACTGTGTACAGCAGTTTTTATAACTGAATAAGGTCAAAGTCAGCCTTCATAAAAGCCTTGCCTGCTACTGAAATATGTAAGATGCCTCACCAGAAATGATCAAAGCTCTCTAAAAAGCTTCAATTTCCATAGAAAACAGTTACAAAACTGGGAACACAATATTATTACAGGAGGAACTTGCATTTGCTTTCCCTCACCTAGAAGCCAACCACAATTGTCTCTCAATTCTATCCACAGAAACAATTGCAGTAAGTTTAAGGAAAAAAATCATCTTATACAGAAACACACTTGCCTTTTAATTTAGTTTTTAATGAATGTGTACCAGTGCCAAATGCAACTGCAGAATAGACACCTAGACAAAGTACAAATGTAGCGTATAGAGAGGTTTTTCTGTTTTTCTCTCCTCGGTGGTAACATGTATAGCTGCCAGTTCAGCATAACTGCATTTGAGGAAAGGTCTATCATCTTCATAGACACCAGATTGCAAAAACATGTTCATTTCAACTCTTATAAATAAAATACAAAGGCTACTACTGACTTTCTTACTGTACACATAGCTGATATATATTATATATTTTGTTGTTGTTTGTTGTTGTTGTTTTTACATTATATTTGAGAAAACAAAAATTGTATTTGACCTGATTGACTTTGTTAACAGGAACTTCAAGTATATTAAGAAGCTTGTAGTCACTTCTCTGGGATGAAATTCAAAGGTAGAAATATTAGATAAGTACCTATGGGAAGTTACTGCCACAGATGGAATGAAGGCATAACTCAAAGGCTGGGATGTAAACAGTTTTGTGCTTTTCATATAGAGAAGAGGTATCTTCCCCTTGCTGTTATGGCAGAAAGTTAGGATTCTGATAACATGGGAGAGGACGTACAGCATGCAAGAATTGCACCAAGTATTTTGATAATGTTTGTACTCTTGTAAAATCGATCTTTGTGTTGGTAGATCATCTATGTCCTCTCCATATGACAACATTGTATCTGTACCTTTTTTCCAGCCAACCAGCTAGTCTACAGAAGCAAATGTAAATTTGGGATAGGGGAATAATATCAGTAAAAGGCAACTATGTTAGCGATTTTACTGCAGACATATTCAAAGGATGTCACTGCTACTCATCCTGAACCCCGGCATGGAAGTACAGCTAGCAACCAATATCTACCAATTCTAATCTTTAAAATAATTACCCGAAGAAAATATTAATTCTTAAAACAGTCATCTTTAGCATTTGGCAGTTGCTATAGTTTTAACAGTGAGGAATTTTGTTAAACACATACACTAATATAAATGTAGCTAGTAGCTACAGCAATTATATCTAGCAACAGTACAAAAAAATGTAGATAAAAGTACTTTTAGGTATTCTAACAGCCTTCTCAAACCCAACTGGCTCAAGTTATTCACACTGGCCATCAATGTTAGGGTGAAGATGTGTATTTCTCCTATATTATATTCTATGCATCTGATCATGAGTTATATGATTTAAATATAACATTATAGAAATTTCATAATTGCCTAAAGCACCTCTTATTTTGCTAATATAGTTAAAAAAAAAAAAACAACAAACAAACAAAAAACACTTTTTCAAGCTTAACGGCAAAATTTAAAATACTGGTATAAATGTTTATTACCTACTTAAAGTCAATTTCTAAAATGAAGTATGTAGGTATTTATTCTATTGAAGGAGATCATATGTAATGAAAATTTGAAGGAAAAAAAAACAAAAACAAAAACATAAATGTTTTAACTGCTACTTCACTTTATATGCTACCCTAGTCTATAAGACATGACCTGTCATTGTTTTTCTGGGGCTACCTGGCAAAAGTAAAGATAACTGTCCAAGGTCATAGAGTATCTAAAGATCCATCTATAATGCCTTGTTTGTTAATGTATTCATTTTCAGAAAAAAAAAAAAAAAATCTTCACTCTAGAAGTTTGAGCCAGAGCATGCAAAATGAAAATAGAAGCTTACAGATCTTTATTTGCATGGCTACCTTTAATCCACTTGTGATCTTTAGCATTTTTTTCTCTTGAAGACCAGTTTCTCAACCCAAATAAATGGACCAACAGTACTTATTTTGCTTTAATACACTTCTTGATGTCTATGGAAATCACCTAAAATCTTCTACAGTCCTCAGAAAGTATTGTGACCATTATGTTAATATGTTATCACCAGAGACAAAGCAATGGCTGAAAGCACCCCATGCACAGCTTATGATTTACTATCAGTTAATTATAAATCCTTTTTTACAAATACCTTCTTCCCGAGAAAAAGCAGGGTCATTAGGTCTTCTGTCTCATCTCAACCACTTGCAGTCTATTATCATGTTAAAAATAAATTAGAAAAGATAAAACTGCCGAATAAACCATAGAAATTTTTAAGCTTGTGAACTTAAATGGAAATATATTTATTGTAATGGAAATTATTTTTCATATAACAGAGCACTGGAATCAGAATAACTTATCTCAAATGATTAAAAAAAAGAGAGAATAGCCTGTGATACAATACATATTTCTGATTACATTTCCTTTAGCCTATTCTTCATTGTACTATTTATAGTCTGATCACTGATTTTGTGTTAATTCAAAGAACAATATTATAGATTCTTTTTCCCTCTTCAGATTCTCTCAGTATTCTCATGGTCTTTTTACTGGTCTAGAAATTCTAATACTTGAATTTGGACAAGGATGATGGCAGTTACGGATTACTTTGTGCAAAGATTATAGCTTTTTATTATCATTCCAAATGATTTTCCATTTCTTACCACTGTTGCTAGTAAACACATGAATATTCTTTTTGTACAAGGCAGTCTAACTTCAGCAAAAAGCTTTTCTTTGTTTTTTTGTTTTTTTTTTTTTTTTTTTTTTTTTTAATCAAACCCAGAGACATTTTATATTCAAATTAGGTTTGTATTTAAGACATAACACATTTATAACATAATCTTTTACAGACTTAAGTAGAGTCTGTTTAAACAATCTACAGTCCACAACTAATTCTGATGAAATGTTTTTTAGATCACAGAAAACTGTTATACACATATTTATATATACATGCACACACTTATATATATGAAAAATCAATCTGATTTAAGGTATATAAAATAATCAGTCTTCATACTTTATTTGATAATGCCTGCAACTGCAAAAAGCAAAAGAATTATTTTATTTCTTAAACCCTGTGTGTATAACCTGCAACTAATGTACAGCAATATAGCACAAATAATCTTTCATGTTTGATTTTCACATTTTAAAGTTTGTGTTGAGTTATAGTATCAATAGACATTTACTTCTAAAGAACTTGAAGTGCTTGCTCAAATTAAAGATTTTCAGTAATACCAATGAACTACTATTAAAAGTTTCCTTATGAGAACTTTTGGAATATTCTCCTAAATTACAGAACAAAAGCAGCACAATTTAACTGAAAATGCAAAATGTGTCTTAAAAGCTGTAGCATTTTCAGTTTCCATAAGTTCAAGTAATAGGATAAGTAGTAATCATAAAGTTTTGTCACCTTCATGAAACAGAAAGTGGATGCAACAGATTTATCTTTGTTTGCCAAATAAGGTGGGAAGATACAAAGGGTTTATATTTTGGAATCTGGAACTATGAACATTGTTTTCCATAAGAGCCAGTCTGTATATCCTTTATCTGTATTTCTTCTTTCTGGCTTCATTTCCACACACACTGTTGCAATTCTTTATTGCAAACTCTTCTGTGATACCAAACAAGCAAAGTCAAATTCTGAATCCTACCCACCCCCAACATTTTATCTACAACTCTACAACAGAACTATAGGGGATTTAACCAAATAGCTTAAGTTGTTGTTGTTGACGTGACTGTCAGATAAGAGGTTGCTTAATCAATGAAGGAAGCTGACTTTGCCAAAAGCAAAAGCAAAGAACAGACATCAGAAAGGGGTTCATTATTTATTTAGAAAAATAAAAACAAACAAAAAAAATTACATTGCTGCTTATAAGGATAGATTCTTGATAGCATCATTATTTTATAAAATATTTAATTAAAAGCAAAATATTACCCTATCATACAATATAGAATCCAGTTCAAATACTGCAGGGTCTTCAAAAAAGAGGCAAGGTGGGAAATACATGTTCAGGTTCCAATCCATTTCTTTTTATTTGTTGCATGATATACAAAAGAAGAAGATGGATTAAAAATCATAAGCCATAGAAACTAGTATGTTATACTAAGGTATACTAAGTAAGTCTGTAGATAACACTGGTCTAGGGGGAAGCATTGTCTCCCTTAAGGGTAGAGAAGACCTGCAGAGAGATCTTGACAAATTAGAGGGCTGGGCAAATCACCAACTGTATGAATTTAACAAGAGTAAATGCCACATTCTGCATCTGGGAAGGAGCAACCTGAAAAGGGATCTGGGGTTCTGTTTGATAGCAAGATGAATCTGGAGCTGATGCTACTTTTCTAATACAGGCTACTACCAGTGCTTAGAACCTTTGAGAAGATGACAATGGAGAGCTCACACTGCTATGGATTTTATTTATATGTAGAACAAGTTGATTTCTGTAAAGCTATATTCTTTGCCAGTTATGAAGCTTAGCATTGTTTAGTGTCATCTCCAGCTGTAAAGGAAGAAATACAAAGACAACAGTTCTTACTAACCACGTTTTTTCTGAGCAGTAGCCTCCTCCCTTGCAACCCCCCAACTGAATGATGGTTCTAATCTCTTCAACATTGATAGACAAAAAATGAGTATTCTGTTTATGGATCAGTAATACAGAAATAAATGCTTACTAAGAAAATTACATCTATTATGCACACTTTAGTTTTGATATTAAAAAAAATAATCATATTTTACAGAACATTTTAAAGTTTACTTTTTTAGAACGTCATTTTTTTTCTTTAAATACACATAACATTTTTTTAAAAAGTGTTTTAAAGAAGCAAGTTGAATTTCATCTTCAAATGACATCTCCAAAAGCTTTTTCTTGTGTTTTTTTTTTTTTTGTTTTGTTTTGTTTTGTTTTTGTTTTTGTTTTTGTTTTCATGGCAGTCAGATCTTGAAATCCTAGGCTGTGAAGGTGACACTTTGCTTTAAAGCCTGCAAAGAAAATTCTCTAATAACAACCCCTAGAGCCTCATTTATAAGTGTTGGTGACAGTAGGTCTAGAAGGAATTATCAGGGTGCATTTCCCAAACAGATTTTAATAGTTTCAGAGACTTAAGCACCAAGAGAAGTGATGAGACAGAGCAAGAGTCAGCTAATTGAAATGAGGGAGAGAAAACAGGGTACTCATGAATTGGGAGATACACTCTTAAAACTAAAAATTGGCTTAGAAGATCAACAATACCTACATTTTCCACAGAGGAACTCCTGAAAATAAAAATAAAAAGCCAACTGCTAAAATCATGTTAATGTTGCATTGAAAATTTAGCTCTTATGCTTGTACTGTGTTACAATCTGTAAAGTTGTTCTTGCAGTCTACTCAGAAAAAGAGTGCCATGGACTCTGATACTAACTTTAAATAATTAAGTACTGTAAGACCAAGTTCCTGAAGAGTAAACAGATTTTCTTTTGTCAGTCAGCATTAGATTTTCTTCAAGCACTAAGTACCATTATATGTATTACTGACCTGTCTCCCTGCCCTTTCTCCTTAAGCTGTTGCTGTTCTTTCTCCTCCTCTTCTTCTTCATCCTCTTCCTCTTCATCATCCTCCTCTTCCCCCACATCATCACTCAAAGATACCAGCACAGCTGCCATATTGTAGCCTTTAAGGATCTCCTGCAGTTGCTCACATCCCTCTTTTCCCAGGCAGTTACCATTGAGATCCAACTTCTCCAGCTCTGCCTTATCTTCAATAGCTTCAGCAACAGCCAGAGCAACATCTCATTTGATCTCACAGAAGGACAAATTCATTTCCTTTAATTTATGAATCCCTTCTTTATCTGCAATAGCAACAGCACGCTCCTCATCACTTGTTTTTTAATTGCTAGATATTAAGAACTCTACTCAGCCTACTCAGTCAGTTGCTTGCTTAAATAACTTAGAGAGGAATTTTTTTTTAATGAAAATTTCTATTCTACAATCATATTTTTCCATATCACAGCAATAAAATACTTTTAATATTTTGAAATTTTCCCTCATGATCCAATATACAAAAGGTAGTAAATAATATTCCAGTGTTTATTTCTAGGATCTAATAATATAATTAAATAGAACTAATGCTTAAGCACCAAAAATCTGTAAATTAAACAAAAGGGTTAACAAATCTTTTTTTTTTTTTTTTTTTTTTTTTTTAGGATAAAAGGTCTTTTCACATTATATGTAAAGTTTAATAGAGCTTTAAAAAAGTCCTTGCAGAAAAAAAAAAAAAAAGAGATGTGGAACATAAACCAAAAACAGCTAGCAAAATAGATCCTTTGGACCAAAACTTAGATGAAGAAAGAGGTCTTCAACTGCATAAAAATATACAAAAAGCTGAGTGTTTTGAAAGACCATAAAAACTCAATAAAAACAAAAGCTCTAGAATGTGAACATAAAGATTTCCTGTGCAATAAATTAGCTTCCATATACCCAGAGTCTTCAAAATAGTTACCTGAATAAGTTAAACTAGATAGCTGGACTAGACAAGATAATGAAACCAGATATGTGATACAGTAATGGAAAATGCAACTTTTCCTAGTGTAACCTAAATAAAAATGCACTAGAAGCAAGACAGCATTAATTTTCACTATCATGGAAATATTTGAAATGCAACCAAGTATTCTCATCTATTGAACTAATCAGTTGACAGAACTATTTGATCACAAAACTGATGTAAGCAAACTAGTGGAGATACTACCAAATAAATAAGTGTTAAACTTATAACAGCAGTAAGGACTGAGTCTGCAGAATGAAAAATGAGTGAAAGAACTAATGCTTTTGCTGCACCAAGCTTACTAAAAGAACATCAGTGGACAATGAAAATTAGGAATTCAACTCACACATAGAGTGGAAGTGCATATTAAAGGCATGGTGTGTTTCTTCCAGTTTTGAATTGCAATCAATTTAAGTTTGCAAAACTGCACCCTTTTAACCCCTTTGATTTTGAAAAGAGTGGTCTAAGGAGAAGAGTCAGTTTAAGCACCCAAGGAAAAAAAAAAACAAAACACTTTTGCCATCTGTGTAGGAAGTTCTTGTAACAGCACAAGGTTAATCTGCTTTAGGGTGTTCCCCCACTCCCCAGTCCCCTTCTCTTTCTAGAGAGTATTTCAACTGCAAAGGTATACAAAGCGCTCACTTTGTATAAATCTCACTGTGATTCTTAAACAACTTTATCTTCTTCAGCCACAGTCTGTAAACAACTTGGTTGGACACAGCCATTAATTTCAGGGTTTGTCTCAGGCAACAATTTCCTACTATATTTGTATCCTAATATATATGTATACTACAGCAAACCTGGAATATCAAATGGCAAGACTCAAGTTTTAGCTTGAAGATCAGCTAAATCAGCTAAAAATTTCCTACTTGGAGCTACATAGAAAAGTTCAAAAGATATTGTTTAATTGCCAATGCAGAAATACCCAAGCCAGCATGAGATTTCCAGTGCTGGAAATTCAAACATTAAAGAGCATACAAGAAAAGAAGTAAACAAAACACTTTTTTTCTTTTCTTAAACATTAGACTATTTTGCATTTTCTGTATTAATTGCCTTCCCCTCTCATACCACATCTAGCATATACTGTGTTGCTAGCTACTAATGAGAAGGTGAGAAAGCAAGCTATTGCAAGAGCTCTCTGGCAGAAAGAAGCTTCTCTAAGAGCTCCACCATGAAACCTGCATTTGTCTCATTAATTACACTAACTTATCATTAGTATCAGATATTAAAAATATTCTTCCATGAGTTCTGTTGCTGTCATTCAACTAGTCACATTACAGGATTTTCTACCCTTTTTCCAATTTTTCCATAAATACTTCCCCACATCAGGAGTTTCAGCTTATTCTACCACCAAGCTTAAAAAAATAGCTAAAAGCTATAGTGATCTTAAGAAACACATTGAAAATCTGAGGTCATAATTTATATAACTTAACTTTATATAACTTAACTATAACTTAAAGTAAATATTTTCTTTGCTGCTAATCTTAACCTGAATCATATTTTACAGGCAATCAGTTTTACAGGCAATCAGTTTACAGTGAATCAGTTTTACAGGCAATGTTAATAAAAGTTGTAATATGTGAATATATGATATAATAAGTTTAGGGTAAAAGATGGCACCTATACCATAGCTGTCTCAAACCTAAGCATCTAAGCACAAACTAACAAACCAGCTAATGTAAAGCTTAAATTATTCACCTAAATTTCACTGAATGTAATTGCATCTCATTTGAAGAGACAGATTTCAGATATCAAATGTCCTTAGGTTATCAACTTAATTCTGTAAGTATCTACATTTGTGCCATCGAAAGCATTTCCATGTGGTAATTATTACTTACTCCCCCCACCCATCTTAAGCATTCCACTTTGCAAAGCATAAAAATAGGAACTCAACCCTTGTAATGATGAAATGGATTGATTTGAGCCTCTTTACAAATACACAGAAAAAAATCAACATCTTCATCCAATACGTAAAAATTATACTAACATGTTCTAGACTGTATTGTTGTCCTCAAAATTTTACTTAATACAAAGTAGGAGATAAGTCAAAATGCAATTATGAGCAGTGATATTTAAAATCAATTGTTGTTTCATCATAATTTACATCTTTCCCAAAGTTAGACATGCTTTAGTATTTTGCTAGTTTCACACCTGGCAGTTAGCTGAGTGTTAGTTCACAAGTACAATATCTGATATTGACAACATATGTTTTAGAACTGTCAGATCTAAAAAGACATACATTTGAGAGATGAGAACAGAAGTGTTTATTATATCCTTAATTTTAAAAAGTTTTAGTTATTGCCCTCTCTACTATGGCTGTTTTCACATTTTTTTTCCCTGCTGGAAAATGTTATTAGCTTCACAGGTCAGCCATCAGATTGTGTAGAGTTATGACCTGCATATAAAAACCCATTAAACCTCATTTTACCCTGTGTTGAATACAGTGACTTGTATTTGTCTAATTCTTTCTTTTCGTACATTAACCCTGTTTCCTGAAAACAAGAGATCAAGAATCCACAACTTTGCTTTGTATATTTTACTGTACTAGTGATCTCTATAGAGGCAAGATTTATATCAAATCTACTCACTGATGGTAATAGAAAAGGTATGCCATAAGATTTTTTATTTTTATCTTTTTTTATCTCTTTTTTTTTTTTTTTTTTTTTGAAACAAAGAAACAAAAAACATCAATGAAGTACATAAGTGAAGAGGAAAGTAAAAACCAAAAGCTGTATCATCAGTGAAGCAAAGAGTCATTAAGTACAGGAGTGGATATTTGTTCCACTAAAAAAGCATCTCTAAGTGAATGAAACAATGCTTTTAAAAGAAAAGAGTTTAAGGTAAGGAAAAAAGTTTTAGATGCTACTTTAAAAGGGAAAAGTCTATGAAACTTATGTTAGAGACTTCTTAGTGGAGTAGATTAAGTAACATGATGCAAGAAGCATGAAGGAAGAGGGCATCTGCTGAGGCTTCATCAGGGAAAACATACAGGAAGTTACCTTGATTTAAGAGAAGCCTCTGTGATTTAGCCTTGGTTTAAATATATTCAGTAGCTTTTATTTTAATTTTGGTTTATGTCATCTCTGTATATTGCTAACTGTTCTACTCCAATTCAATGTTTTGCATAACTGGAGTAGTCCCACATACCCTACTGAGCTCTCCTTTTATAAGGTAGGAAGGATACCACCTACTGTGCTCTAAGTATCTTAGCTAGTACAGCTGAAAAGCACACTACCTTCTTCAGTGGAATTTAAGAATTAGTTAAATGTTAATATTATGGAACATAGTAACTATCCTCCTCTTTCTGAGCTCATTCCTTCCCCTTTATAAAAGCTCTATTGATTTATGGGCTAACATCCTGTACAAGGTGCACCTTTTGTCAAAGATGTTAACTGCTTGATGTCAACATAATCTGTACTTTTGAACAGAAGAGCAACTGCTAATTTCTATAGACAATTTATAGGTCAGTTCTCCCCCTCCATCATACATAAACATGCTGAAAACAAAAAAATAGGCCATATTTTCATGAGACTCTTAGATACCCTCGAGCTGGACTTGATGATTCTTGTGGGTCCCTTCCAACTCAGATATTCTAAGATACTGTTTCTAAGATATTGTTTCTTTACAGATTAGAAAATCTATGTCTTAACAGTTTCATAAAAGAAAAATGTTCTATGAATAAAATGAGACTTCCCCAAAGCTAGCTGAAGTATCTGCTGTCTCTTTTACAGAGAATATGATTTAAATGTATTGTAGTTAGATGTTGAAACAACAATGGAGTGAAAATCAACAATGGAGTAAAAATGTCTTTTAGTGCAGACTTCATCCTTATGATTCGTCCAAACTTTTTCTTCACAAAAATGTTTTCACTAGGGCATCTACATACTAAAAAAAAATTAAAAATTAAAAATGAAGTTTCAGAAAAAAAGTCAGTATTTGTCTACAGATGTAGCTAAGCCAACCAGTATATATTCTGAAATAATCACTGAGCCATTAAATTAATAATTGATCCAGTACTTTGGACATTTTATCTTCCTAATTTCAAGGTGTTTTTTGTTTGCTTGTTTGTTTGTTTGTTTGTTTTTTAATAAAGCTTCATCAATGGAACAATCCATATCATCAGAGAAAGGAGACCAAAATTTGACATCTTTCAAAAGTAGTCATTACCAAGAAAAAAATAATGTTAGATTTCTTTTATCTGAGCAGCAATTGGCTCTGTTACAATTTCCATGTGGGAGTTTAAAAAGAGAAACCTTTCTGGTGATGACAGAACTTCTGTTAACAACACAACACCATATAAACTTCAAGAATTTTTCTGAACTATGTGAAAGGAATAGACGAAAAAATGAAAAAAAAAAAAAAAAAAAAAAAAAAAAGAAAGCTACTCAGAAGTACTTTTGTATGTTTTAAGGAAGAATAAAGTGAGTACAGTTGTTAATTACAACCATGTATCTATTTTGTTTAGACAAACAACATTTTTAGCATGATAGTATGTTCACAGTAGGCACACTATCATAAAAAAAATCTGTTGTTGCAATTCTCCTACACAACTGGAGAGAGATATAAAAAAAATGAATCATTATAGAACTCTGCTTAACTACAGCCTCAAACATAACTAAATCGATGCCTCAAGCTTTGTCCAAATAGTGGGACTGACTTTATAACACAGAGGAGCTGGCAACTAGCTGAAACCTGTCCAGATAGTTGCCAGCACCTCCAGATAAAATTTCAGCTCCTATGTAAAACATGATCTTATCAGTTTTGCACTATGCAAAAGCACACGGCATAGCTGCACTTGTGTTTTAATCATTTTGCTTCCTGTGTCTTATGCATCAGAAGCTTGTGTGTGTGTAGATTCTCTCCTTAAAACACTTGAATATTTATTAGACCTTTTGTGCCTGTAAGGTATCTTTCATCCAGCCACACTAGAAATTACAAGTGTACTGTTTACAACTCACCAGAGCTTGCCCTGACTGGTATTCTGTTAGTCCTGCTTGTAGCTACAATTTGTCATTAGTGTGTGTGTGTATTTGGGGGGAAGGAGTGAATATGTGCACAGAGGTGAACACAAAGATCCTGCCCTTTAACTGCCAATGGTTCTAATGCTGATGTAAGAAAACTCTTCTCTCATCTCATTTTCAAATAAGAAAAACAAAACAAACAAACAAACAAACAAATTTTTTTTCCTCCAGCTGCTGTTGTAATACATCTCCTTTGTTAATGTGTTTGTTAATGACTAAATATCCAACTTTTAATTGTGGTAAGCAGTAAAAACATTGTATTTATTAGCTTATAAAGGCAAACCTACATAAGATGAGCTATTTTAGTCTGACCTCTTCCACACCTAAACAAGAGATCTCATTATCAGAGTTCAGGTTAGGGCTATGTACATCAGGGTAACCTCATTTTCACTAAGAGTTTGTGGGATTGTTAGAGCAGTAGCATGATGGTGCTTGGCAGATCCATTACAACAAAAGGCTCAGTTATATATGTTATATAACAACATTCCTTTAATAGTTGCTGTCATATGATAGGAAACTCTCCCTTTATCACATCAGTCTATTTTAAGACATTGTTTCCACTTGAAATGATATTGAGAAAGACTATACTTGCCTAAGGTAATATGAATATATTATCTCACAGTAGCATGAAATGTATGGCACCTTTGAGAGAAATACTCCTCTGTAACTAGATGGTATAAATAAAGGATGAAAAGACAATGAGCTGCAGAATTCTAAGAGAACAGTGTGTAAAAATTCAAAGAGCCAAATAGGTTAGGTTTGAAGCGGGGTGGGGGAGAGAGTCAGGAAGACCAAAGGAGGAAGGGTGTACAAGTAGTAAGGTACTTCAAAGAGAGTAGAGCTCAGTAAATCCAGAATAAAAGCAGTCTCCAATAATAAAGTTTTTATTAAAAAAGATATATGGCCTGCAAAATTAATACCAAATAGAGAAAGGAACAAGGATCTTTTGTTTTTCAGAAACTATAACAGAAGATCTCCCTATTTTGCACAGGTATCTTTATTTCATGTGAAGAAAAATGCCACACGTTTTAGAAAATAAGGAATAACAGTATGCAGTCATTCTCTCTTCACATTTCTCCAATTTTACAGAATTTACTGAAGATTACAACAGGATTAAGGAGGGGAAAAAAAGACTGGGAGAGGTTAGACTCAGAATAGTTGACAGCTTAATTAGGACATTTCCTTGGGTATTTGAAAAACATAAACCCAAGAGAAAAGAGACAAGAATTTGAAACACATCCTGAGTGCTTAACAACTAGTAAAGAAATTAGTAAAGAAATTAGTAAATTCACAATTAGTAAAATCACAATTAGTAAAGAAAACTGGCCAGTATTTTATGTATTTTATTACTGGCATGTATTTTATTTTTGATCTTCATATGATACATTTTTGGGGAAAGTGTTGCTTCATTTTACTCCCTCAAAATCTGCAGTAAAAGTTTTTGCCAGCTTTGGCTGATGTTTTTGATTCTTTAGATGTTGAACTTAAACAATTATAAAGCCTTCTTCTTTGTCTAAGCTTCCTGAAGTAATTGAATTAACCATGATTTTAGTTCAAAACAAACTACAGCACGGAAAAGGGATATCTAGTCCCCAATTCATATTTTCCCCCCAAAATAGAACACAGATTTTTCTAAAATGAAATTAAAAAATAAAAACCTAGAAAACAAACAAATATTTACTTAGAGTCTCAGTGGAAATTAAACAAGAACAGGCAGTTTGACTCATAAGTCTGAACTTAATTCTAATATGTATATGAGCAATTTTCTACTGCAATGTGATCTTTTCAACTCTAGTCTTTAATCTGTGGTTATCTCTGAAATGCATCCTTTGAGACAATCTAAGGAAATACCTCAGAAAAAGATTGAATAGTATCACCCTGATTTAAATAACAACTAATACCAATTTCACTGCAGGCCAACAATACTAATAATATGTCTATATCATTGATGGGCATATAGAATATATAGTCATAGTATCTTTACAAAGATTTCTTTCTTCATCCATTTTTTTACCTTTTGCAACCTCACAGGTAGTGCTCATAGGTAGACACAAATTAATGTCATTTGAATAATACTAGGGAAAATCCCCACAGTCTTCACTTTGCGTTAGTAAAAGCTCATATCAATTATTATTCATAACATTATCTACAGAAAGGTTCTGCTTTTAATCTGTTTTGCAGATCAGATCAGATCAGCTTGGATCTCCTGCAGGATGGGAACTACTGAATCTCAGCTACAAGTATTTGGGAGTGGTCTCTTCACTTGTAATTGTGGTTAAATCAGAAGTTATGATCTGGGAGGAAAAAAACAAAACAAAACACTTTTTAGGTCATGTCTATTGCTGTGTGAGAGAGAGAGAGAGCGCTTTTGTTTTTATATACAAACTGGAAATGTCTAATTTCAACATATCTGTTTTATCTTCTGATAAAATAAATATGTTTCTGTTATAAACTTTCTAAGGGCTCCCTGAGGAAGCCTGAGTTTAGCGGGCATGCTATGATGAGAACATCACAGTCCAAAAATCCAGGAACAATCCAGTGAATCAACGTGACAATTCGTAACTGCTGACTGATGGAAAGCAGGAAATCATCTTAGCTCATGTATTGCATATTTTAAAATAAGTGAGTTCTCGAGAAGGGTACATGCAGGTTTAAGACTTCTGAAGAGTTCTATGCTGTTATAGACAGAGAAGGACTGAAAATTCAAGTTAAAACATACTTCAAACAATCACCTCATCTGTTGGAAGGCAGAAATTCTTGGACACCAATATTAAGATAAGGAAACAAAGGCTGAGGTAACAGCTATCCTACTCAAGCTATTTGCATATAGCATGGATCTGATCTAAGGCCACATTCAAACACTGATTAGAGGAAAAAAATATTGGACTTGAGGTTCATCTACAAATTTCACAGATCATCATGAAGTAACAGCAGTATTTAAATTGACCACACAATGTAAATTTAGTTCTGAACTATTTATGAAAGATGAATGAAAATAGTTAAAGTGTAATGAAGCAATTGTTCCAACTTGAATGTCACTTTCTAAAAAGATATCAGAGAGCTACCACAAAAAATACAAAACAAAGAAAAAAAATCACACAAAAATGCATAGTAGACTACAACTTTCTTTCATCAATGATGTCAGACATCCACAAACTATTTCATGTGATTCTATGGTCTTCCACTTAAACATCAGAAAAAAGCCACAAGTACAAAAGAATGTTGCTAAGCTCAAAAAATTACATATTCCAAGAAAATATAACAAGGGTTGGTTTTCAGATTTTAAGAACATTCCAACCAGTGCATTCATGATATTTTAAAAATGAACGTTTTGTAAAGATGTCAAACTACTTTCTTTCTAAATGTTATTAAATAAATTAGAATAAAATGTTGTATACTAAGATTTTCATATTTGTCTTTACTACGTCATCTTTTCAGTCACAATCTAGTTAAAAAAGTAGCCTTCTACATTATTAAAGAATTTTATATTCCCTATTCAATATATCCAGATTCTATTCAAGAAGACTCAAATGAAAAAGCAGCTACCGAACTACTGTTACACTACTGTTGTACCATTTTTATTTAGCAGACTCATGTTACAAGTTTTTTTTTTTTTTTTTAAATAAAACCTAGAAAAAAAGAAATCTATGCTTTTTCTGCTTCTGGAAGCTGCATAAACAAGTCACATAATGAGATGGTTTCTGTAGATATTATGTGGATGTTGTAATCCAAAAAGAAAGCTAACCGCACCTTATTATTCTGCCACTGTATTATTCCAGAGTCTGTGGTATTATTTTGTGGGTGTAATTTAGAGTTAAATACTTAAGTCAATAATTTACTGCCTTTTTCTAAAAATTTCTAAGGACACTGACCAAAAAATTAAATATATTGGATTAACTCATCTATGAAGTATTATGAATGTAGATAGTTCTCTAGCCACAGAACTTATGAAGTGTAATTCTCGCATATTAGTACCTATAATGTTTCCAAAAATATAGTGAAACAGGCCAAGACTTACTGAAATTAATTTCTCTCTAATCAATGTGGCATTGCTCACACTGTATTCAGAACACTACAAACCTGAATCAAATCATTTGCAAAGACTTACTGTGTTGGCTGTTTGCCTTAAAAATCACAGGCCTTCCTCGGTAAACAAAAAAGTAAATGTCTTGATGTCTGTATGACAGGTCAAGTTGCTTATAGGAAATACCCATTCACAGTATTATTTGGTTTTCATTCTTCCACTTGTTTGTAGAGCTGTCCCAGACAAGTCACAAATAGCTTGGCTCCTTGTGTTTTCAGTGCCCTTGAGCTTCTCAGGCTTCTGCTGTTACCCCTGCAGCATCTTCTGTCAACATCCTCTGGGTGCTCCAGCTGTCATCTATTGCCAGCAGCCACATATTTCATCATCACTTCTTTCCTTTCTGGTCCCACTCAAGATCCTTCTAGGTTACCCTACCTCCCATAACCTCAGAATCTTTCAGCTCTTTTTGCTGATGTTCTCTAGGTTTAACTTTATAATAACCTGAGGCCTACAGCTGCTCCTCATTAATATCCTCATACTCATTCCCCCTTTCCATTTCCTGTCATCATTCCTACTCATTTTCAGAAAGGGAAAAAATGTGACATTGTTCATTGTTCCAGCAGTTCCTTTGAGAAATGCATAGAGAAATATATCTCAAAATCCCTGAATCAGACTTTGAATTCTGCAGAAACACTGTAAAAAAAAAATTTTGCTAAGAACTTACAGGTTTAACTTGAGTAGAACCCTTTTATCTTTGCTACACTCTTCTAGAGGGCTTACTCCACATCATAGTACCTCTTACATGCAGGATAGAAAGGTACCATATCTAATGATTTGTTCACTAATTTTACTGATGTTTTTCCAAATTCCTTGTATTCTCACACTGAAAAAATAATTTACCATTTTGTATCCACTTGCCGAGGTGATCGGCTCCAGGGCAGACGCATTCTGCAGGGAAGCAGGGGATCGTAAAGGCAAGACTAATTTTTCTGGCACCGAGCCCACTAGAGGGAGCCGCCAGGACCCGGCAGCCCTCACGAGGGAGGTGAACGAGGAAAGAACGAGGCGTAGGTGGAGCCAGCAGTGCCCCCTCCCCGGCCGTTCATAAACTGCCCCTAGGGAGCGCGAGCGACCAGGAGCATGGCGACCAGGACTGGCAAACAGGGCGTGGCACGTCAGAAGAAAGAGGCGCGGCAGTTAGCGCGGCAGTTCGCGCAGGCAGGGCGAGCAGAAAGAACAGAGCGCTGCCCCCCCCGCCCATACGAACACCTCCTCTAACGGCGGTCTACCGCTAGCTCAGCTGCAGTGGTGTACACCAGGCACAGTGTGCTCTCTAGGAAGTCTGTACACACCCAGACCGACTGCCTGCTCAAAACTGTGGCAGTTCAGATCTCTGGGTGCAGAGAGTGCCTGAGCCTGTTGCTACCACTTGCGGGGGGCAATGAGACTGTGTACGTGAGGTGCGAGCAGGTGGATGACCTGGTCCGCCTCGTGGCAGAACTCAAGGAGGAAGTTGAGAGGTTGAGGGATATCAGAGAGTGTGAGCATGAGATAGACTTGTGGAGCAACTCCCTGCGCGGCCTGAAGGACAGGCCCCAGGGTGAGACACCCCAAATGGGGGTGGACCCCCTGCCCTGTTGCTGTCAAGCAGAGGCAGGGGACCTAGGAGTTGAGGAGGAATGGAAACAGGTCCCTGCTCGACATCACAGGCGATGTCCTCCCCCACCAGCCCCACCTTCACAGGTGCCCTTACGCAACAGGTTTGAGGCCCTGGAGCTTGAGAAGACCAGTAGCTGAGGAAGAGGTAGAAAATCTTCCCAGGAGGATGTCTAGGGCGAGGAAGTCAACTCCATGCCTCAGGACTGCCTCCACCAGGACAGAAAGAAGCGTGATTGTTGTGGGCAACTCCCTTCTCAGGGGAACAGAGGGACCTATTTGTTGGCCTGATCCTACCCATAGGGAAGTCTGCTGCTTCCCTGGGGCCACGGTCAGGGACATTGCCAGAAAGCTTCCCAACCTGGTTTGCCCCTCTGACTATTATCCTCTTTTAATAGTCCAGGCTGGCAGTAATGACATTGAAGAGAGAAGCCTGAAGACCATCAAACAGGACTTCAGGGGACTGGGACGGTTAGTGGATGGAGCAGGAGTACAGGTCGTGTTTTCGTCCATCCCTATGGTGGCAGGGAGGGGTACAGAGAGGACACGGAAAGCCCACCTGATAAAGACGTGGCTCAGAGGCTGGTGCCAGCACAGAAATTTTGTTGTTTTATTTATTTATTTATTTATTTTTTACAATGGGATGCTTTACTCAAGAGTCATGGTGAATGGAGTCAAATCCAGCTGGAGGCTGGTCACTAGTGGCGTTCCCCAGGGCTCGGTACTGGGGCCAGTCCTCTTTAATATCTTTATTGATGATCTGGATGAGGGGATCGAGTGCACCCTCAGTAAGTTTGCAGTTGACACCAAGTTAGGTGCGTGTGTTGACCTGCTCGAGGGTAGGAAGGCTCTGCAGGAGGATCTGGGTAGGCTGGACGGATGGGCTGAGGTCAACTGTATGAAGTTCAACAAGGCCAAGTGCTGGGTCCTGCACCTGGGGTGCAATAACCCCAAGCAGAGCTACAGGCTGGGAGATGAGTGGTTGGAAAGCTGCCAGGCGGAGAAGGGCCTGGGAGTATTCGTGGATAGTTGGCTGACTATGAGCCAGCAGTGTGCTCAGGTGGCCAAGAAGGCCAACGGCATCCTAGCTTGCATAAGAAGCAGTGTGGCCAGCAGAGCCAACAGGCTCTGGTGAGGCTGCACCTCAAGTATTGTGTTCAGTTTTGGGCCCCTCGCTACAAGAAGGACACTGAGGTGCTCGAAAGAGTCCATAGAAGGGCAACGAAGCTGGTGAGGGGTCTGGAGAACAAGTCCTACAATGAGCAGCTGAGGGAGCTGGGTTTGTTCAGCCTGGAGAAAAGGAGGCTCAGGGGCAACCTTATTGCTCTTTATAAGTACATTAGAGGCTGGGGGTTGGTCTATAAGTACATAGAGAGGTGGGGGTTGGTCTATTCTCCCACGTGCCTGGTGACAGGATGAGGGGGAATGGGCTAAAGTTGCACCAGGGGTGTTTTAGGTTGGATATTAGGAAGAACTTCTTTACTGAGAGGGTTGTGAGGCATTGGAATGGGCTGCCCAGGGAAGTGGTGGTCACCATCCCTGGAGGTCTTTAAAAGACGTTTAGATGTTGAACTTAGTGATATGGTTTAGTGGAGGATTTGTTAGTGTTAGGTCAGAGGTTGGACACGATGATCTTGAGGTCTCTTCCAACCTAGACAATTCTGTGATTCTCTATCAATAATTTCAAAGAATAAATAGTATACAAAAAAAAAGCAGAATTTAACCCACTCAAACTTTCATTCTAGGTTGACATAAAAACAAAATCCAACAGAATTTATGCTTCTAAGTATTTCACAGGAAAAGAAGAGAAAGATTTAGCTTTTCTTTTTTATTGTTAAACTGCAGCCTCCCAACCCAGACTACTTAACAACAAGATAAGACAGGCTTTTCTCTTGGGACATCGTTGTTGCATACATGTTCCAGATAAGGCAAGAGAACAAGTTGTTTGGAAGTCTACTGCTTCCAAAAACACTATAAAACAGCCTAGAAAAAGGGATACTGAATTTTTTACCCTTAAATGTTCTTAGTTTTCATTTAAGATATGCATAGTCAGGATTAATGCAACAAGATTGGTTTCAAAGCCTCAAAAGTATTAAACATTCAAGCATCCAAAAAGTTTTGCATTTCTAAATTACTCATATATATGCTTTTCTGAGCCAGAAGTAAACAGCTTCACTCTGTGTTTTTGAATATAGTATTTTAATCTTCTCCATCATGCATACAAACAAAAATCCCTAAAGCTTTTAGATTGTTGCACTAATGCTTCACACCAATACTTCCCATTAGGTTCTACTGAGAGAGACTATGACAACTGAAGTTTCAAATAAGAAGGCAAATAAAATCTGTTACCATCCAAAGGGAAAAAATAGCTAAGATGAGCAGCCTTAAAGCTCAAGAGAAAGAAGGAATTATTCTCTTCTTAAACTGGCAAACATACATCACTGTAGTGTCTATCTAATCTCCTTCAGAAGTCTATTTAGTTATTTGTTCAGTTACAGCCAGCACATGTAAAATTTATATTACTTAAAAAACTTTTAAGACATTTTTCTATTTCTAAGTTTACAGACCTGATATTCATCATCCAACAAGATTAAGAAGAAGCAGCTCACTAAATCACCACAGAAAAAGAAGAGTAGAAACATTCATTTCAAAAGGTCTGAGAGTTTTAGAAAAATCATAGCTAGTACTCACTGACACTACCCTCGTGAGCTCACCCTCAGCTCATAAGACTCAGATCCTAAGTAAATGGAAATCAGATCAATTTTCCAAATTCAGAGAGATGAACTTCAGAAATAAATGCAAAGACTTCAGTTAAACTTCAAAAAGTTTAACTTGTAACAGTAAACTTCAAAAATACATGTATTTTGTTCCTAGTATTCACCATGAACTAAGGTTAAAATTTTATCTTTGTAAGACTGTGTGCAAGTACCAGAACACCCACTCATTGCATCACCGTGCACATGCTGCCAGGGTATATGCATATAATTTGTAGTATAACCGACTACAGTAAAGTCAAGCCACTTTACTTTTGTGTCCTTGTCCTCCTACTAGCTTCTGAAATTGTAGACAAACGCAGTATTAAATTTTTAAACTAGTCTCATCATTTCAATACTGTATATTAAACTTGGCTCATAATCTACCACATATGTAATAGAACTCATAGTAGTTTTTAATTCTTCTATTTTTAATATAAGGTGTCAAATTTTGGCATCATTCTACAACAAATAAAACATTACATTGTTGAAATTTCAACTTTTGCATGTAAGGCTCTGATAACTTACAAAATAGTTCATAATGCAAATTTCTAGTCAATGAAAAATGCTTTAAGTTAATTGTTTCTGGGTATAGGATCCTTACTTAAATCTCCATGCCTTTACTTTCTAACTACATTTTCCAAAAAAATGTGCTGGCAGCTTTGCAGTTGATTGTGTTTAACTAGCTTGTGAGTAATACATGAACATAACTAAGACATAAGAGCTATGTAATTAGGTTGCATCAATCTTTTTCAGCAGAACTGTAAAATACCTACGGCCAGCTGAAAACAATTTTAATTAGGATGGCACATGCATCACAATGCCATAAAATGACAGAACTGTTGTTTTACTTGAGCAAGTTCAATTAAAAACAAAACAAATACATACATAGCTGTTACCTCTCTCGTACACCAAACAGCAGACACTGAAATCTAGCTTGTATTCCCTCAAGGAACTTACTCATTCAACTTGTTTAATGCCACTGAGACCATAAGCATTTTCAATTTAAGTAACATAGCATATCAGTTCTAGAAGTTACTTGAAGTTTGAGTCATCCCAACTCAAATTCCTGAATTATGCTGTGTCTAATTCAAAGCCAGTAATGTGCTACAAGTGTCTGTCCACAGGTGTTTTTGCCCACAATGATTGTTAAATTACAGTTGGAAATCATAAAAGATATCAGGTTAGAGAGATCTTGTGTTAGATATGTATGCACAGGAGTAAGAAAGTATTAATCTCACAAATGGAAAAGCTGGTCCAAGCATTTCCACAGAACAAAACTTAAGGAATAAAGTTAAAGATGAACACACTTGGTGTGGAGTTGATAGAAGGGTAAAGGGGAGAGAGATCAGATGTTAGTGGCAAATCAAGAGAAACTTACATGACACTGGGGAAGCAGCTCTCCATTGCTCTTCCAGGTGGTCCTGGGCTTGTTTACTGATTGTCTTTTTAAAAAGTTATTCCAACCACTTCTTAGAATAGAAAAAAAAAAAATAATAAAAAAAACTTTTTCTTCTAATAATCCCTACCAGTAGTAATTTAATAAAATTCAAAGCCATGTCAGGGCTGAACAGCCATTAAATGCAAGGAAAACGGCAGATTTCTAGTAGACCTTACATCATATTAGAAAGCAGTGTTAAGGGCAGCAAAAATGCATATACTTGTTCAAAACATAGATCATACTATAAATAAATACAAGAGGAAAGAAAAATATTATAAGAATTCAGGAATGTAGAAAAGAAATATAGGTAAAAATAAAAGCATAAGGATATAATGCCCTTCATCTTACTAAACCATGGAGCAACACAGCGAAAGGAAGTTAAGGTCTTCTCACTTTATCCTTTTTTCCCTTACATTTCTTCTGCCAAAGAGCATTATGTGGCTGTAAGATGTATTCCCCCATTAGATACTTTGCAGAACAGAGGTACAGAAAAAGATTTAGGCCATCACTGCATTTCACTTTCTTGTGTCCTGATGGTTTTTGTTTTTGTTGTTTTAATAAAGAGGAAGCTTGTTTCCCATTATAAATACAAGCCCATCAGAATTTCTCTGTTTGTAACCCAATATGCAACAGATCTACTGTTTTCATATTAATTTATTTATGCAAGTAAAGAGAAATTGGGTGCCAGAAGACTTTTTCTATTTCCCCTGCCTGACAGTAGCCTTCTAGTTCCTACTTGTCTAATAAATCCAATGGGGATTACAAATAGAACTGAGAAAATCTAGGTTCCGCATGTAAATTTGAGCACCTAATATTTACCTTAGTCTTGTCATACTAGCTTCTATTAGTCTTGCACTAGATTAAGCTACTGATAGCAAAAAATAAAGTTGGAAGCAAACAATGAAAAGATAGAACTGAACTAAAACTAGTTTTCCATTTCCCAAGTGACCTTCCTAACTGTGGGGAGGATTGGAGGAAACTTCACTCATTGAAAAAAAAAAAAAAAAGCTCTGGAATGATTGTGCTGAATTTATCTATGCTTGGCAAGATGATTTATGATTTTATATCATTATAAATCATTCAAAATTTGAATACATTTGTACTGGAGAAAATTAAAACTTCTGAGTTTTAGTAGTGTAAACAAAATTGAATGATGGTTTAGCAGTTTCTAATGTACCAGATAGGATTACCTGAAATATGGGGAAATATTTTTATTTTCAAGTATATCCTAAGAACACAATCAGAGTATCAATTATGAATGAATACATCTGGCCTCCTATAAATTCTTAGTATCAGGATAACTGCTTTCTGAAAACATTCTGGTAAAATACTTCCAGAATGCCTATCTTCTGTGTTCCCTCCTGTCCTTTTCTCACTAGTTCCCCAAGGTTTAGCAGTCTGATAGTGTGTATGCATAATAAAAGATGTCATCCCTTCCTTAAAGGAGACATCTGTGAGCCAGGTATGTAAGTCTGTGTGCCCAATATATTGCTGTCCCAGACATTCCAACCTTCAACTCCCAGAGGTGTCTAGAAAGCTGAATACTCATCTGTCAATTTTATCACAAATTAATATGGTATTAGACTGAATAAAAGTAAATGCAAATACACGTACAGCTTTCCCATTTACTATAGCACAACTTATTGCATCCATAGGAAATATGTATACTAGCCAGAAAGGTCAGGTTGGAGTTGGTAAAAAAACAATTCTCTTGGCTTCACAAGAGTATGGTAGGCACAAGAGTAGAATTTATATGAGCACTGCTATAAGCAATGACAGCATGAAGGGTTACAGCATGAATAAAGTTGCTTGTATAAATCCCATGGCAAAACAAACTTTCCTTTCAGGAATTAGCACCCTGAACTTATTGATTTGTTTAGAATTATGTTCTGTTTAATTCAAAGTAATAGTTCTATTAACCATACACAAAATAGATATCATTCTCTTTTCAACTCTTTTCACAGTTTCTTTCTGTGCTCCATTAAAGTAACGTGAAATATGAGATATTCCATAAAAATTTATAAACATATCTGTAAGACACTTATGGTTTACTTCTTGTCTGTTTCTAGAATAACTTCTGCTTATGTCTTTAGGTCATCTCATCAATGTCTCAGTAATGCCATGTATATCCTAAACACCATCACACTGCTGAGAACAAGGAACATCCTCTTGCAGATCTCCATCACTTTTGATGGAGCACACTAATCAGCGCATTACAAACGTAATATAACACAAGTAAAATTCCTATTTAAAATGAGTGTGCTTAAAAAGAAACAATCAAGATAACCATTTATTGTTTTGTGTTTTATTTAAAGGAAAAAAAATAGGTTTTATTTTGTGTGGAAGATAACTGGTATATTAGCAATAATCACTTAATGATTGGTCTGACAATTTCATACCAACTTAACAGTAAAAACAAACATCCCATTCAAACTACAGTATTGATATCGCAATGCTGTTATCCAAGGTACTTAGCAAAAAAATATTCCCCATCAAAATATAACCATCAAGATTAGAAAGCAGAGATCTCATTCCTCATCTTACTGCAGGAAGTGTGCTGCCATTGCTCTAGCTCATTGCTTTTTGCTATTCGCTTCCTTTTCTAGATGCAAAATCAAGAGATTTAATCAAAGGCCATTAGGTCAGATATCTCTTAGAATCATAGAATAATGTGAGTTGGAAGGGACTGTCCTGGTTTCAGTTAGAACAGAATTAATTTTCTTCCTAGTAGCTGGTGGAATGCTGTGTTTTGGCTTAGGATGAGAAGAGTGCTGATAACACCCCGATGTTTTAATTGTTGCAGAGCAGTGCTTATACCAAGCCAAGGACATCTCAGCTTTTTGCTCTGTCCTGCCAACAGGCAGGCTGGGGGTGCAGTAAGAGCTGGGAGGGGACAGACCCAGGACAGGTGACCCAAACTAGCCAAAGGGGTATTCCATACCATCTGACGTCATGCTAAACAATATATAGGGGTGGCTAGCCGGGGGGAGGGGGCCGGACTGCTCGGGGTTAGGCTGGGCATCGGTCGGCGGGTGGTGAGCAATTGCATTGTGCATCACTTGTTTGTACATATTATTATTACTTTCCTATTATCACCATTGTAACATTATTATTATTATTGTTATTATTATTTTGTTATTATTATTTTCCTGTCTTATTAAACTGTCTTTATCTCAACTCACGGGCTTCACTTTCCATTTCTCTCCCCCGTCCCAGAGAGGGAGGGGGGAGGGTGAGCGAACGGCTGCGTGGTATTTAGCTGCCAGCCGGGTTAAACCACGACAGGGACCCACAAGGATCATTGAATCCAACACTTGAGTTCACACAGGACCACACAAAAATCAGACCACAGCTCTGTACTTTGCTTTTTTCCCTCTATCCTTAAGCGCTGTTGGTGGTTTTGTTAGGTTTAAATTACTAGGTCAGTATTCAAAACAGAAGATATTTATAAAGTGGAACAACGTTCTCTCCCAAATTCTAATCTAATGCAGCCAGTGTACACACCATTTTCTCCTGTCCCCCTTCTAAAGGGACATGTGACTACCACTTAGAGCAAGCCATGAATATTTGTTTCTCTTCCGATACAGAAGCCATAACAGAGAAGCATTGCTAAAATTATGACAGAATATCAAATATCCTTTAATATCCTATTGCCAAGGGAGACGTGCACAGGACACAACATAAATAGCACTGACTCCCTTAGGGAAATGGAAAGGCTATCCTATAATTGAAATACCTGTCAATTTCTAATTATGTTTCCCTGCTTATTGGATCTTTTGGGATTTCAGTTTTTGATACCATCTCTCACAGTGTACTTCTGGACAAAGTATACAGCATACAAGTAGACAAGTACATAATAATGATGGGTGAGCAACTGGATGACAGATTGCACTCAAAGGGTTATAGTAAATGAGGTTATATCAGATTCTGCTTTTTTGAAAATAATTAAAAAATAATAATTTCAGCTAGCCTGCATAACAGGGCAGCACTGCCCTGCTTTTTCTGCACAAGTTTCAATTATCAGGGGAAGACTGAGTATCTGAAATGAAGATGCAGTTCAGTTCACCAAGTTTGCTGTTATAGACCTCATTCTACCACTATTTTGTGAAATAGACTAATAGCAACACATCAAAAATGTTTTTGATTTTTTTTTCCAATTATTACATGCAAAGAACAGTTCCAGCAACTAGACTACCTTAACTCTGGCACCTTCTAAAATATTAACATGTTAAGCATTTAAGTAGAGGAAAAACATTTATTAAATTAGCATTTCCACCTGTTTAAGTAAGGATAAAAATCTGTTCTTCTGTGTTGTTCACACATGTAAATGTTAGAACAAGTGGGAGTTTTGGTCATTACAGCTCAAGTCCAAAACTAGCCATGGACTGCATAGTAGTTGGCAGTATAATCTGTAAAGCAGCCTGCGGCTGAAGATCCTTATTTCAGCAAAAAGGCCACCTTAGGTTAAGGTCATTTGCAAAGCTTTATGAAGAGTTGCATATATAAAAAACTGCCTGTGGGTTTAAAAACAAACAAACAAGAAACCATGCAAATAAACGTGTATCATATCAGATTCTGTGTAGTAGAAATACTAAAAAAAATAAATATTTCCCCATTTACTATCCCACAGGCTAAAGCCTGATTTCAGGTTGGCCCTGATTGCATTAATTATTTCCAAAAAATGGCAGTAGTTGAAGGCTAGTACATATTAGCCTGAACAGGGAGCAAGTTCTGTTGTCAAAGCAAATGGGAAACAAATACAGACAGAAGCAAAACCAAACAAAAATTCCATCCACTTCTTTCTTTCTTTGCTGTGGGCTTTGAAATTCCCTCTTCTTTCTTCCCTGCTTTCTCTTGGTTTGATCTTTGAGGCTGTGAACAAAGCTTAACGTTAAAATGAAAGTGCAGTTTTCTTCTTTAATTAAATAAGACTTCCTTCAGTTACCAAACAGCATTGCAAACTTCTACAAAGAAAGAATGTTGCAATAAAACCTTTCAGTTGTACTAAAAGCAAACAAAAACCCCACACTAGTAAAACATTCATGCATCTTTCAGTAAGGCTTTAAAATGCTCCTAAACTAATCTCATTAGCAACTTTCCAATGAAAACACTGTTCATTTGTTAGAATATCATCTCCTGGGGGAGAGATAGGAAAAAAGAAAAGCTTTAATGAAAAAAAAAAAAAAAAAAAAAAAAAAGAAAAGATAACAAAACCATGATCACACGGAGCATTTCCACTGGCTATGAAAGAAGCTCCAAAATGATCTGTCTGATCATGAAATGAAATCTCTTTGAAATTCATTAAGTCAGACACTATCAGCCCAATATGGCAAATCTGACTCAGGCAAAACTGTCACTGACGTCAGTGAAAGCTTTGCCCTCATGAAAAAGTGAGAACGGATTTCACAACTGGAACCTAGTTGTGTTTCATTTCATTACCATCCTATTTCACAAGGAAAAAAAGCCATTAAAATCAAAATGATATTTTGTTCTGAAAGGAAAACTGCACATCCACAGAACAAGCAGGGTATGAACCGCAGAAGAATTTTATTATGGCCTTTATTTTAACTTTCTGTTAGATGTCAGAATGGTGCAGAAATCAACATATATTTTCTTTATGAGTGTTGGCTTCTCTCAAACTGATTTATGAAAACAAATCTGCTACTAGAAGTGCTGTAGGGTAGACAGAAGGTTTTAGGGAAAACACCAACACACTGAAAAGGCTAAGAAAAATAGGCAAGAACAACAGAGAACAAAGCAGTGTATGTTTTGTGAATGCTCAAGCATTCAAGAATTTCTAAAAATCTTACAAACACAGAAGAAGCTATCCCATTCACACTTGGGGTGGGTGTAGAATAAATAAATGTATATTAGGTATTGAATTCTGGAAAAAAAGTATTTTTGGTTCAACTAATAGTTGGCATTAGAGTCCTTTGTCTGTCTCTTGATTTCCAGGAATTCAGTCTTATATTTTCTCTTAACTAGTAGTTAAGCTTAATTATTTCAAAATTAACAGCTTTACAGGGATGCAATAGCACACTGTATGATAGTTTTTAAGACCTTTTTATTAAGATTTTGCAAACCCATTTTTGGTGAAAAATAGGTATTAATATCTTTACTTTTGGAACTTAAGAGTTTCTGAAAGATTTATCTTAGAATTTGAAACTACCAACTATTTAAGTTGAAACCATTTAATTTTCTCTGTTGTCTTTTACCAAAAACCTGTCTCTTGATAAGAGCTCATAATGCAAGAATATTCACATGAAAGTTCAGAATTAGATCAGATTTGAGTTTAGAATTACAAATTCCTCAAAACATGAGCAAAGAAATCATAGCAACATTAATGAAACCAAGTTTAGAAAAAAGATCTTGAAATTATTTTGATCTGTTTTCCTTGTGGGGCAGGGGGTGGGGGCAAACCTCTAAACCCGGTACCTCAGTAGCATCTACCTCTAATATAATAGCTAGTTGCTCCTTAAAGCAATTTACTGTACTTCTGCTGAAAGAATTGAATTGTTCAGTTGGAAGGGACCTTCAAACATCATCTAATCCAACTGCCTGAGCACTTCAGGGCTAACCAAAAGTTAAAGCATGTTATTGACAGCATTTTCAGTCTCTTCAACTCTGACAGGCATAGGGCATTAACCACTTCTCTAGGAAGCTTGTTGCAGTGTTTGACCACCCTTAAGGTAAAGAAATGTTTCCTTATATGTGGTTTGAACATCAACTGACACAGCTTTGTGCAATTCCCAACTGTCCTGTTATCGCTTCCCAGGGAGAGGAGACCGGCATCTCCCTCTGCTTCTCCTCTTCAAGAAGAGGTAGGGAGCAATGAGGTTACCTCTCAGCCTCCTTTTCTGCAAACTAAACAACTTGAATATCCTCGGCATAGGACATGCTCTCCAGCCCTTTTACCAGCTTTGTTGCCCTTCTTTGGATGCATTTAGGGACCTTAATATTTTTATTTTTATTTTTATTTTTATTTTTAATTTATTGTTGAGAGCAGAATTGCATGCAAAACACACATACATAAAAGCATATGGGTGTAAATGAAGTTATATTTTCATTATTTTTCTGTTGCTTTTTCACACTATCCAGTCTTTTTCCCATCCCAGATACAGTTTTTCAGGGATTTCAAGGTGGAAGATCCACTCAATCCATCATAAGCTGTAATGCCATCACACCTGTGTGACCAACATATGATCACTAATTCTTGAAGTCACACATTGCTATAAACTAGCTCATTTTTTTCACTGCAGTCACTAAACTGTAATGAGTAGATCCTCTTCCAGTAATCCTGAACACAGCTAAATCGGTTTTATTATGATCCACATCTCTGGGAATTATATGGATTTTACCCGAGACTGTACTTCAGCTCTCCCATTCTGGATACAGGAAAGCAGAGATTTCAGTTATCCAGCTCAGAACTTGTTTCATTTCTGTTACAACTTCAGAGCTGGAAACTGTCATAACACCTGCAATATGTGAAGATCTGTCAGTTTTGTTTATTTTACAAGTCTGATCCCATTTGCCATTATGGTGGGAGGTGGTGTCTTCATGCACACACATTACTACAAAGATAGTTTCTGCTTACCATAGATGATGTTTAGCCACCACCTTTGACCAGACATCCTGCTGAACACATTGGAAAAATCATGTCAGATAACATCCCATCCATGTAAAGAGATTTTACAAATTTGTAGCACATTAACAGTTTTCCCTGTTACAGTACTACTTCAAAATTGGCAGTTAGGCAACATGGTGTCAGCAATCTCAAGTGCAACACCATATGTCAGAACTCTGTTAGAATTAACAATAACAACAGATAAATGCTTGCAATCTCTAACATGCACAGGCTCCTGAGTGCACAGGGAGTCACTCTGCATGAATTCTTACAGGCTTTAAAGAATTCTGTCCAAGGCCTTTGTGAAAATTTGCATTAAGAAACATTTACACCATCCTGGAGGAGAAAACAAAACAAAACAAAACAAAACAAAACACAGTGAAGGCATTTGGGTGTTTGCTTGCCTTTTTTTCCCCCTCTACATCTCAGTTGAGAAGCTAATGTAATTGTATGGGAATTATCTTCAGAAATATCATAAGCCATTAAAAATTGCAGCAGTTTCTTCTTTGTGTAAGGATGTTTTGTGAAGATGTTTTGGTAATGTCAAGTCTTACCTGATAAAAAGATAAGATCTTATCAAAAACAAACTCAGTCCATCAAAAAGCAGTTTTCATGGTTTAAATATTTTAAAAGTGTATTCAGCAGCTTGACATTGCTCTTTATTTTTTTCATTACATTTTTCCTACTTACCATCCAGCAGACAATAGTGCTAAGAAGAGAATTAGCCTATCACTATGCAAAGTAAATTCATGTCTCTTTCTTCTAAATTTTAATTAGAAACATGTACATATACTTGTAAGTTTCCAACAGGCTGTCTTTATGTTTTACAAAAATAAAAGATATGTTGCCAACACAAAAAGCTGAAAGGAATAGTCATTATTTGGCTGCTTTCTATTAGAGGAAAGGTAACACCTCCAAGGTGGGGAAATATGGAAAAAACTATTATCCTGGTTCACTTTGGCAAAAGCAGGTTCATGTGCTTCATGATAACTTAGTGTCCTCAGTAGTTTCGTGCATAAATCAAGAGTTACAGTATCATCTGGAAATTTATCTGGCATTATTTGTAGGCTGGAGAGAGGTCTAGTTTTAAGCTTAGTGTTAAATATCAGTGTTTAATACAATGCTCATATTAAATATTTCACTATCTTACATTTGTAAAATCAGATATTTTAGAGATCTTACAGACATCCTCTTTATTATATTGTGTTTCTTAAATTCAAGATAGAGAGATACAAAGCAGTTTGGCAGGACTACTGAGTTTGGAGCAACTGCCATCTGTTTCAGGAAAAGATTTTACCCCCAGAACTAACAAATTTTGGTGTTTGAATGGGAAAAAACAAACAAACAAACAAACAAACAAACAAAAAAAAAAAACAGAAAAAAACAACTAGTTCGTGCTAAGTTTAAAACTTACAATATTTGTTTAAAAAGTTCGTGTTAAGAAAGCTTTTAATATTTTAATTATTATGCAAGAGAAAAATAATCAGAGGAAACGTGTTGGAAGAGAACGAATTCAAGGGTCTCTTCATATTCATTCATGTACAACAAATGAATAATGCTTTAATCTTCAAAAAGTTAATACACCAAAAATGGTTGACAATTTTTTACTAGATTGAGGGACTTTAAAATATGTAAAGCTACCTCTGTGACTGCTCTTATCTGTCCATTGCTGAAAATTCATGTAATTTATACAAATATAAAAAGCCTCACGTAAGATTTTGAGGGTATTGAATTATCAATTCTAATTATTGAATTATCTTATGAGTATTATAGTACATAATTGAGAGACAACTGGCAATTTGTAGTTTGTTTCACTGTCTGGGAAGTGAGTAATCTCATGTGAGGTATTTTAATCACTACTGGTCATAAATTAGAGTTGACTTTTACAAGTAGCCATGAAAACAAAACAAAACAAGAGTTCAAAACTTCTCCTAAGACAAAGTCCATTAGCCTCAGCTGCATTCCAATAAACACAAATCATTCAGAAGTCACTGACAAGAAGTATCATCACCTGAAAATAGTTAGCATGTGTCCTAGCACAACAAAATTATTGCAAAGGCTATATATTTTATGCTAGGATATTCACAATATGCTGAAATTCCTCTTACTTAACTTTTTTTTTTTTTTTTTTTTTTTTTTTTAACACAATTAAAACAATTGCAAAAGAATAATAATTTATAATAAATTAAAATGACATTTACACAGCTTAACACATTTGCATACAATAACTAGATCTTAAAAATTTGAACACTGCTAAAAAAAGGAGGGATGACACAGCCTTGACTGCAGTCTCACTTATCACTGCTCCTGGAGACTAAGTTATTTTTAGATAAATATTTCAAAGATATGACTTTTGCCTGATTTACAACTGGAAAAATCTGGTTCACTGCAATGAACCCCAAGAAATCTGTTTACAAATTTTGTAAGGATCCACACATCTCATAGAGTTGTTTGACCCCGCCCCAGCTTCACAAGATGTCCACACTGTATTTAACTTCAGTTAAATTCACTTAACTTTAACTTTAACTGTATTTAACTTGTCATTTACTCATGTACCATTTCCATATAAGGATTTTATTGCCAATAGTCATCAAATAGCTTTGTTATCAGTTCTAATAGCCCAATACTTCGAGGAAGGGTAACACCTCCAAGGGGGGTAAATATGGAAAAAAAAACTATTATCCTGGTCTGTTCACTATGGCAAAAGCAGGTTCATGTGCTTCATGATAATATAATGTCCTCAGTAGTTTGGTGCTAAAACATAAGTTAAATTGACTTCCATAAATCAAAAAAGACCTAAAGGCCTTTGTTTATTCAAAGCAGGCTCCCAGAGGTGTATAGGAATGCATAATAATTAGAAAACATTTTTTTCTGCAGTAATAAGCCAAAATGAATAAGCCTTTAAGAAAGAGCACTGTAAAGCAAAGGTAGCATGCTGGTTATTTTGAATTGAAGTTCTTTTCAAAGCACACTGCATGCACATGCATCCTTTCATCAATTTTAAATACAATAATTTAAATAGTACATAATAGTAAAATCATAAATGCCAGGTTGTCTAAATATATTTCTGAAGTCTTTGTCCTTTCTCTGCACCAGTTACAACATAACAACAGAAAAATCTTTGCATAATGTTTTAACATTGGAAGAAAAATACCCATCATAGTTGAAGACTGTGTTCTTCACAGGTATTTGTTTAGATGCTTTGAACAGTGGAAGTGCTTTGTATCTGATTTTTAAGCACTGTTTGAGGTATACATGCTTTAATAGTAGAGTTTACTCCAGTCACTGCTAATACTTGCCAGATACTGAAATAGACTGCAAAACAAAGAAACAATTTAGTAATGCCTGAGGAAGTATAAAAGTGTGATGTTTTTAAGAAGACATGGTAAGTAGCATTGAATATTATTTTATACATAATATGTATTAACACTTCTTTATTAATACAACACTTATCCTTGTTTTCTCCGATTGTTCAAGCAGTGCTCCTGAACAGTATGAAAAATTTGTCTGTTGTTACTGCTGCAGAGCACTGCTCAAACTTAGCAGAGGTAGCAGCTGCCTACTCCTTAAATGAATTTTGTAAACCTTGTTCCAACAAGGTTTTCTTAATGGATTTTGTAATTTATTTATTTATTTTTTCTAAATAATTTTTTTCTAAATGGATTTTGTAACTATTGCTAGAAAATTTCAATACAGCAAAAGTATTTTAGACCTTTCTCTAGCAAAAGGATCTTGATATTTAAGAAAAAATGATTAATATTTCCAGCTTGTCGTGTCCACCAGGGAGTCCTATATATTACAAATGTGATTTCTTCTCTACATCCATCATTAGGGCTCTCAGCAAGCTGGACTGCTGTCACATGTATATTCAGCCATTCAGTAGTGCCAAGAAAGTGTTTAAAATAGAATAAAATCAAATAATAATGCCACATAACAAATTTTGAAAATATAATATACATTTTCCAAAATAGATAGAATTGATATATCCAAAGGATTTGTAAACACTTTCAAGGAATAAAATCCATCTCATTTGCTGACTTTTGTATTCCATCTATTTCCTTAAAAGTGGCAGGCAGCACTGCCAAAGAAAAGAACCATTAACACTATGGGTTGCAATCTGTATTCCTGAAGACTCTATTCTAACCCTACTGAGACCAAGGAAATGCACAGCAGTTTAATTTATTTTTGCTATTACTGCCCCTCTGTTCCCTTGGTAATAGGTCTTATATTGCTAGTAATCCTAATTGGAGAACTGACATGCTACATTTGTAATGCAAGGTTACTGACACTGCAATTTTTCATCCAACTCCTCTTATTCCAAGGAATAGGTCATAGAGACTATTTAGCTCTGTGCATTCACATATCCAAAATATGAATCACTCTTCAATATCACTTCTGCATATAGACAAATTATTAAGAGATTTGAACTTGCTCCATCTGGGTCTCATTGGTTCCAAGACCTTACACCCAGGAGAACTACAGGCATCTTTCTCATTTGTCTCTCTCATTTGCAGGGCACGGGAGTTTTTGATGAAAACACCAGCAAGAAATAGCTTTACTGAGAAAGAAGAGTAGAAATACCAAAAATGTACTTTTGTCTTCAACCCTAAGTACATTTTTCTTGTTCTAATGCGTACCCACTTGGTCCTTACCATCTTTCAAGTTAGTGTCTTGTGACCTCCTCTCACAGACTGTTAGCACGTGAAGACGGAACAGTAGGATTTGTAGCTACTTGCACCACTTCTTTTGCAAAAACCATAAATAGTTGAAGTAGTGATAATAAGTAGATCTTATTAATTCTGATGCTTGTGCAGTTGTACAAGGTGATTAAGTATTCAAAAGAGCTTCCCCTAAGAATCACCTGGGGAGACAGTTTTCTCACAGAAAAGTAGTGACTGAAGTGATGCTGACTACATAACAGGTAAATAAAATGATAAAATGCACTTTTTAACTTCTTACAGAAAAAAATGTGCAAGGTTTGAACATCCCAGATGGGAAACAATCAAATACAGCTTCATTAGAGTCAAGACTTGAGAATTCTTAAGTGTTGCAATCCTTTGTTTCAAAATTAAATCCCTGAGGTGTGTGGTTATGCAAAATATATCTTTATTGGGGGTAGATATATAGAAAATACATCCTTCCCATTTATAATGAAATCAAATAGTGTTTTACACACCAAAATTTTAGAACTGCTATACATTAGCCATCTGGAGATTACACATTTAGTTTTCCTTATTGATGCAAATACTCTATTCTATAATCAGCCCTATAGCAGCAAAATATGACAACCAATTTAACTCTTTTTTTTGTGCATTTTTTTTTTTAAACCCACAGTAAACTCTGTTTGCAGTAAAATACATTCCTTTCCACAACATAGCTCCTAAATGGAAACAATAACTATTTTGTTCCCCCTTAACTGCAAAGATGGAAGTAATAATCAATTTCCATATTTTTGCAGTGCATCTGTGAAGGTGTAGTGGGTTTACGGGGCAAAGTTTTGGTAGTGGGGTCTGCATGGGGTGGCCTCTGTGGGTACCATGGGAGAGCAGGTGACCTGGTAGGAACTGCTTACAGCGGGGGACCCATGTTGGAGCAGTTTGCTCCTGACAGATGGACCCTGTGGTACAGACACATGTTTGTAGCAGTTCTTGAAGAGCTGCTGCCTGTGGATAGCCCCTGCAAGATCAATTCACAAAGGATGGCATCCCGTGGGAGGAAACCCCTGTTGGAACAGGGGAAGAGAGTGACCGAGAAGGAGTGGCGGAGGCAAAGTGCTATAGACTGATTGCAACCTCCATTCACCTTTGCCACTCAGGGGGAGGAGGTAGAAGAGAGTGTATAGGGGGAACATGGTTTTGGTTTCTTTCCTTTGTTTCTCACTTCTATACCCTGTTAGTAATAGGCAATAAATTTTACTAATCTCCTTACACTGAGTCCATTTTGCCTGTTGAGTGATCTCCCTGCCCTTATCTCAACCCTTGAGCCCTTTGCTTGGTATTTTCACCCCTCTCTTCCTTTGAGGAAGGGGAATGAAAGAATGGTTGTGGTGGGTCTCTGCTGCCCACCTGAGTAAAAGCATCACAGAAGGTCACTGAAAATAATATGTAAGGTAGGTAATGATTTCCCATTTCTCAGGCACCTCAGTGGAAGCTCACATGTATCATTTCCAGACTTAATAATAAAACTATGAGATGGTATGGGTACTTGCCAGAGTGACCTCCTGCCAACAGGAATGGAACTCCCTTTTCCATGTTTTTTGTTTGTTTGTTTGTTTGTTTTTTGTTTTGTAAATGTAGAAGATAGGTTAGATGAATATTTTCACCCTGAAGTAGCATTTTGATGCTATAAGAACTCCAAAACAAACAGGTAAAATTATGGATTTCTAACATTTCCCTTCCCCACTTTTTTTCAATCTCAGATTATTCTCAGGGATGTTATAGTCCACAATCTTACAGAAATTAGGAACTGTAAGAAGATAACTTGTTTATTAGCTGAACTATTTAAGTTACAGGAAAAGACAGTCTGTGCAGTGTCAAGGTTGTAACCATACCACATAAAAACATCTTTTGAAAAATCACTCTGAAGATATAGAGCACAGCACCATTCCCTCACCTCAGGGCAGTACCACAGGATACCTGTGCTTCACAGGTGTCAAATGAACAGTCTGTTTTTTTATGAAAATAATTACCCATGTTAGCTCATATGCTTATTTTGTTAATAAATAAGTCTCAAGATCTACATCAACTGTGCACAGAATAACTGAAGTAAAATTAATGTTACCATTAATTGTTATCATAATTGAAATGAAGATGCAGACAAAGGTGGTAATTTTAATATGCAAAAGATATACCATTCTGGAAGACAATGTATTCTTATGGTTCGTTGTCATTTTCTGGTTCTGAAAAATCTTTGAATTATTATGACTACAACAACAACAAAGCAAATTTGAAATTCTGTCCACTCAGTGATATCACAGAACCGAGATGGTAGAAAATAAACATTTGAAACTATATTATGGATATGATCAACCATTAATTAATTCAGAATCAAGTGTTTTGTGTGTTTTTAACCCATACATGTATTTCAGGAAGCACTTAACACTACATATATGCATGTTTAAATACTATCTGTACTCAAGAAGGTGCCTTCAAAACAAATACACATTTCTGGTTCAGGGCATATAAATGCTAATAAAACAGAAAAGAAACTAAACATTATAGTTAAGTAGCATATGTCTGTTATACCTACAATCCAAAGCAGCACATTCATTCCCAACTCCTACAGATGAGTATCTGGTGGTCACAGTAACCTCCTACTATTGAAGCATCTGGGAGCACAGAGTTCAGAAATTCTATAAGTGGATTATCCAGGAACAAAACAACTGCAGTACAGGGTCAGAGGAGAGGTACTGAAGATAAACCAAAGTGAAAGTCAAATTTTTATTCATGTAAATTCTAAGAGTCAATTCAATGAAGTTCAGCTTCTATACGCTTTAAAGGTGAGGGAGGTACATCCCACACGCAATATATATAAGTAGCAAATACTGACTGCTGATGAGAGGCTTTAAAAAAATACTATACCGTTAGAGAATAAAATTATCTGTTTTGTTTAACAGTGAATGACACTCTGGAAAGGAGATGAGTACCTTAGAGCAAGTCTTCAATTACAGTGCATTTCGAGGGGAAAAACAGTTTCTTTCCTCTTGCACTTGGTATACAAATTATAAAGCATCAGTTAGCCTTTAAGTCTGTGTTTTTTATTATTATTATTACTATTATTTAAAAAGTTATCTTGCTAATGACTTCATCTATAACCCATGACTCCTACCAGAAGGAATATTTATGAAGTTACATCTAAAAGGATGGAGCAATACACAAAGAACAAGACTTACATTGCAGCTGAAATGTGATAGACTGCCATTTCTGAAAAACAGCAACAACAAAACAAAATCACTTTGGCACTTAATAAATTGTCTTTAAAAATATATATATATATAGAGAGAGAGAGAGAGAAAAAAAAATTCAGGTTCATAAACTTTTAGCCCTTCATTGCAAGACAATCATAATGTGCTAAATGAGCAGGTACAAGATTTTTCCTCTGTCTTTCCTGTTTAAAGAATTATATAAAAAATGGTGAGAGCCATGACTGACAGAGCAAAAGATTACTTATTGGATGCTTGGAGACAGCATAGCCCAGATATCAGAATCAGTGATAGAAAGATAAGAAAGAAAGGTCAGAAATATATCATTACAGCTCTATGAAGACACCTATTGATTTCAAATTATAACCAGCTGTTTTCTTAACAATAGATAAGAGGACTTAGAATTCCATAAATAAACAAAAATGATCACTTGGATACTGCAATGAACTTTAAAACTCCACTTTTGCAAAATATTGTTTTAAAACAAGTGCTCAACAAATTTAAAGAATTATTTGTAATCTAATATTTAATATTCTCAAGACTATGTATTATATGCATTTCTGTTCTAAGTACCAAAGAACTATATCATCACTTTAATGTGCTAGCCTTTAGAGAAGTGAGCATGAACAAACTTGTTCTGTAACACATGTAAAATAAATCATCTGAAGCAGGTGGATCTCATTTGTTCCCATTTTCTAAAATTAAGTACTCCTTGCACAATAAGTCCTTTACGTAGCTTTATTACCTGAAAGCTTAAGCTCCCATAATTCTGTAATATTTTGAAGTTATATACCTTTAAGATATAAGTGCACTTTCATTCACCTTCCTCCAAGAGAGAATGAGGCTAGGGAAAGGCTTATTAGAAGGACTACCAAATAGATGCATCTACAAAATACCTGAACCAGTCCCCTAACACTCAAAATTTGAATGAAGTTTTCTAAGTTTCAAGGCATCCCTGGATTTTTTCAGAGAAGCATATAAGAAAGAAGCAAGAAGTCAACCTTATAAGGCTTCCCACATTAAAAGTCATTGCTATGTATGGCAGGTCCCTGTACTACAACAGTAGTCATAAGAGAAAAATAAAAGTTACAGGCATGATATGAGTTTTCAAGAGCGAACTAATTAGAACACTCATTGAGAGGTCTGATATTTTACTCTTTGACTACTCAGAGTTTTCAATCATTTGAAATAAAACATAAAGATCTGTTCATTAATCTTTAAGTAACTAGAACATTAAAGGTGGAAGGTTGTTACATAGCAACCGCCTTCACTGCAATTTGAAAAGTCTTTGAAAGAAACAGAATCCATCTTTCTTTGCATACTGACCCCCACTGTCACTCTGCTAACAACTTTATCAAACCATAGCTGCGTCGCTACATCTACTCGAACTTGGGCTGTTTTCAGTAGACCAAAACAGCAACTATAGGCTAAAGCAATGTAAGAGTGCATCTGCCAGATCTACATTAAGCATGTTTTTCCTGCTATGATTGCAGGTAGATCAGGGATAGGCAAAAGAGCTTTGGCTGTCTTTTTTTATTTAAGAAGAGCCTGCATTCTAATACTTGGTAGAGGAGTTATATTTGACACTAAAACTGTAATTAAAGTGAATAGGATAGCTACACCACACCAAGAAATCTAGCCCTAGAGTTTTATGCAGAGGCATCATCATTTACTGATCACTACAGAACATAAATTGTTTTAAAAGCCATTGAACCTGGTAGATTTAATGAGCTCTAAAAAACATAAATGAAGGACCAAGACAAGCATGACACATAAAGTAAAATCTAACAATATGGTCCAAAACTTAGGAATGGGGATATTTATGTTTGTTTTATTTTATTTGGTTCCAAATGAATACTGCATGTATCCCAGATATTTTCTTGTCATTTCCCTATATATTGGGATTTTGTTTTATTTTATTTTATTTTATTGAAAAATACTAGAGTCTTTACATAAAGTCCTGAACTGGCCTTATTCAGAATACTTCATTTTGTTCTTATCCTTTAGTACTGAGAAAGAAAAAGTCAAACTGGAAAAAAGGTGTGAAAAGCTACTCAGGAGACTGAAAAAGCTCAGTTGACTTGATAAATGCACTTCCTGGGGTAAACACAAAGTAGAACAATAATTTTGTTAAGAAAGAACAAAAACCAACCAATCAAATAGAAAACCATGTGAATGTCAACTTTCCAAGAATAAATCAGAGTTGGAAACTAGAAAAAAAAAAAACACAAAACTTAATGTCAAAGCAATGAGATACTACCCCCTCTTAGAGCAGCAACAGAAAAAGGGTTAGAAAATTTTACAATAGAACTTATATTTGTCTAACTGTGGATCACTTCACATGGTGTGATTGCCCAAAACAGCTGTGGACTAAGCATAATGTTTCAGAAGTGAACTTCCAGACCTACATTCAGGTTCACAGTACACACAGGATCTCATTAAGTAGAGGAATTAGCACTGTGCAAGCAGGTGTATATCCTGCTCCCTTCCCACTACCTTCCCACATGATTAATTAGGTCAGGGCAGAGCACTGCAATGGTATGTTGTTCTTGCCAAATTATTTGAAGCTGGCTCAAGTAACAATGCGTCATGTAGAATCATATCAAAATCTTCTTTTGGCTTATTTCTGCTTGGACCGTTTTGACTGCAGGCTTCATAGGGAAATTCTCCTCTCTGTCCCAGTGGCTTCCCATTCAAAGTCAAGCCTATTCAAATTCAAAAGCCCAATTCCCATTCAAAGAAAGCATTCTGTATGAAAATAGTTGAGTGGAAGCTAGGATAAACATGAAGTAAGATAAAATAGGATAAGATAGCCATGGTTTATCATTGACATTTCAATGCTGTGTTACTTTTCCAGCACTTTGAATGTATTTATCACATTAAGTAATAATAAAATTAATAAATAATAATAATATATAACAACAAATTCCAACAGTGAATTATGCTACTATAAGACTACTAAAACCACAGCTACAAAGAAAGCTGCTAACTGTAAAACATTTATTTCATAATGACAAAATTGTAATCTTTTGTTAATACTGTTACAATCCTTTATCTTCAACACCCAAGGTTTGGTGAGAATGTTTTATGCAAAGTTACTTATTATTACTTTTGTAGTTTTGAAATATCATGCACAATTGGCTTTGATTCTTTAAATCCTTCTCCTTAACAACTGCAGATTCACATCAAGTACAACTGTTGCCTTTCTATAAAAACTAGATTTTGCTGACATGTATTGATTTTGTTCCTTCTGAGTTGCACCTTTTCCTCTGAACATTGTTGAGGTGCACTTTCATCTCTGAATCATTCCATCAGCCAACTGGAACAAGTCCCAACATAAGGAATTATTAATCATTGTTTTAAAAATAGCAGACTATATCTTTTTTGTTTGTTTGTATGTTTTTTTCTGACATTGAGTAACATTGGAAACACAAATCTTTGTACAATAATAGAGATTATGAAGTTTAAAGTCCAGATGATAGTTTACTTTAGAAAAAAAAAAAAAAAATTATTAAGGATCACTAAACTGAAAGTATTTATCTCTGACTTAAAACTTGAACATACTCAAAATCCTGTCAGCTATGATGTATTTTATGGTTTATGACAATCTAATGAATTATGGGATTAAAGGCTAGCTTTACAAAGGTTGAGGAACTTACAAGGTGAAACTGGGTCTTAAGCCCAGTTTTCTTTCAGGTACTTTTTTCCATGTTCATTCTATAGCAATTTTGAGGGACATGCATTGATGAGATGCATGACCTGAAAAAGATCTCAGTGGTACTCCAAAGTTCCTTAGTAAAAAAAAAAACAGTAATTTTAATGGAGATACAGTTCACGGTTTACCTCAAAAAGATGAACACATTTTCCAAAGTTCTAAGGTATTAAGGCACTTACTGTAGAAAGTGCCTTAGGATGTGTTGTAGCAATATATATGGCGATGTGTTAGTACATTAGGATGTGTTATAGCAATACATTCTCTGCATAAAGCATCACTTTACATACTAAGACCATTTTTCCAAATTATTATAACTCACTTTCTGTCCAAGTGGAAATGGCTAATAGATCAGTTATTGCAGAGTACCATAAGGTACAATTCTATTTTCTTCTGTTATTCTGTTTCTTTAGGTTCAGTAATAATGTTTATTTTTTTGTAATTCTTGAATGATCTTCCAAGTGCAGGATTCTTGGGTAGGTTGGAAAGAGGTATGGTCAGAGAGATGGAAAATTACACTTCAGTACAAATGATCCTGTGGTCCAAGCTGATATAAACAAGTCAAAACATATTGTCAACAACTCATTCCATACAAAAATTAATATAAATACAAACAATATTATATTTAATAATATAACATTACTTATTTCAATAAAAGTGTATTTTCCAGCAAATCAATTAGCGAAAATAGGCCAGTAGGTGTTAAAACGTGTTTGGGACTAGCTACTCGAGAAAAAGTAGACAAAAGTTGTTTTCAGTCAAAACTCTGAAAAAGTTTTGAACAGCAGTGTTTATAAAATAACATCTTATTACCAAACTAAGCTATCTGTGGTCTTATATGTTGGAATCAATTAATATATTGGATCATCATAATTAATTAATCTGCAAATTATTTAAGTCATACAGGAATTCAATGAGTTGTTGACAGCATGTATAATTCATAATTTTCTTAATAGATTTATGAAATGTCTCTGCCCATCTGCTAGATGTTGCAGATACAGTCAGTAGAAAAACTGGAGCTAAGCACATCACAGATCCAAGAGAGAGCAAACAGGTAGTGGAAGATTTTCCACTTTGGACTATGTCTTTAGGATACACTCTCTCCCTAACTGTGTTTGCTAGTTTCCAGAACATGCTGCAAAATCTGCATACTCTCCAAGATGAATGAGAAAACTGTTATAAAGTATGGCAGATGAGAAAATCTGGGGTCCCAGGTTTGATTCCTGTAATTTCACATATGACTTTGCTGTCATATGTGGGCACTGAGGCATGCTTATTTGGAGAGTTTTTTTTCAAACTTCAATTTAAAATACTCCGATAGAGACAAAGATAGTCTAAGACCAGTAGATTTTGAAAATGTCATATCTAATCCATGCTTTTAAGCACAAAAATCAATACAGCCTCAGTTATAAAGCACTAAGGTGTTGTGGTGATAATTTTGCTCATTCTGAGACCCACAGACATTTTCAGCTGTATTATTAAGATGCACCCAAGACACACTCTTGCACATGCGAGCAATCATATATGTAGTATCAAAATTAATTCGAATTAATTTATACAGTGCAATTTGCAAAAAATTTACAGCACTCAAAAATGGAAGAAACTGGGACACAATTCCTTTTTCACTCTGGGAAAATGCCAGGCCCATATCCCTGGATATTTAAGCATCATCCTGCTATGATCACAAGGAGTAAATTACCTAGAAAAAAAGGAGCACTCACTACCTAGCAGGAACTGTCTCCCCTGAGGCTTGAGCCACCAAAATACTCATAAGGCCGCTGATTAAAGCAGAACAGCTCACTTGCTTTGAGCTAAACACTGTGTTTAATGGAATGAAGCCTTAATTAATAAATGGGGCTAATAACAGAGTATGAAATTAGTTTGAAAATCATCCTGATTTTGACAGGACTCTGGGCACAAGGGTTCACAGACATTTCTGCCTCTTGTACAGGTTACTGTTTATTTTATTTTATTTTTTTCTATATATATATATATTTTTTTAATAAAGAGAAAATACTAAGTTTTGATTGACTCTCATAATCTAACAGAAATTCTGTGTTTATAAGCACATAAGGAAAAGAGCAGATTTTGCTCCAAGGCAGTCAAGACACTATGGCAAATATAAATATATCAGCTGCACCTCAATATTTCTTTTCAGTGGTGCCTACTAATGGAGTACAAATTCACATTCTATTTATATCCTTGCTTAGTTGTCTTCATATACAGCGAGTACCTATGCACACGTTGTAATCATGACTAATATTCAATAATAATGTATTTAGCTATTAGACAATTTCAGAGTAGTATTTTTATATATATGCACGCTATTTATAAGACCAGTTTTTGCTTGCAGCTCCCAATCTGTTCTCCCCATGTTAATTTTCCAAATTCTGCTGTATATATACTTGATATATACATGTGATACATTATTACCCTAAAATATACCACTTATTCATAGTGGATGAGCTCTAGCAGTGAGATTAAAATAAAATTGATCTACATTTTGATTTCTGTTACTACTGTAATCCCCCTCGAGATTAGATTCTCTTATCTCATATCTTTCTGTTTATCACAGATCTGAAGAGCATGATGGACAGAAGAACATCAGTTGCTACTGGGACCAGGGAACTCCACCTGCACCAGAGAATTAAGGTTTAGGCAGAAGGTGCTTAAGAAAAAATATCTGAATTTAGCTTTATTTACTTAGTTTATTTAATATAATTATTTAATTAACCATGAGGTAACAAAAATTACTTTGTACATATCCTGAAGTTAAATGCAACAGCCAACAGTTAGTCAAACTAGACTAAAAAAATCTATCTTCTGGTAACTAAAATGTTACCCCAAGACTGGCTTTTGAGCTAATACATTTTGAAGAGTGTTATGTTCCAACCTTGTGGTAAGCACAAGCAAATTTCTTGCAGAGAAAACTGGCAAATGCACCTATTCAGACTCTTTATTTCATTTTCAGATACTAGAATATGTTGCTATGTCTTCTCTTGCTTGTACACCAAACAACTACATTTTTTCTTATTTTTAGTGACTGTTATTCTGAAAGTTTAAAGCTGGCCTTTCTATTTTAGGATTCTGCTAAGCAGAAAACAAACAAATAAATAAATAATTAACAACAACAACAACAAAAAACTATTCTATTTGTAGTTTTGTGTTTAATAATAGGTCAAAGCCTCTAGGGTTTCACACTTGAATGAGTTACATCCCAGGGAATCCTGTGTACTGAGAAAACCAGATTAATTAACATAATCAAACATGTCTCAGTAAAACCAGGATCTAAAACTACAATGATGTCATATCCCATTATAACACCCTCTTAAAATGCTGGAATGTACAAACTGGCAATACAAATGTGGTAAAGGCTACATACATGAGATTTTACTCCTTTTTACATTTCAATGTTGCCAGGTTGGAAGCTGGTACAGTGTTTGTAAAGTCAGTGTATTGCTTTCATAAGAACTTAAATACCTTTAAATTTGTAGTTCAATATATCGTGACAAGACATTTTGATTTTATAAATTCATGTTTTAAAACTTGAACCATCATTTGGGTTGAACTTCTGAATCACAACGCTCATCAAATATTACCCAGTGGCTTCTGGATCAAACCCAGAACTTATGGTTGACCTACATTAAAAGATTTTAAATGGTGACCAGTTCTGCTTCCTTTTTAGTTGTCTCAATCTTTTCATTCCTCCAAGGTAGTATTAAAAAAATAATAATAATCTGAATTTATCTTGTATCAGGTTCCAGCCTTGCTAACTTTTTTCATTTAAAGAATTACCTTCACCTCACAATCTTTTTCCATCATGCAGGTGTAAAAAGATGCTTCTAAATGTGTCTGGCTTTAACAGGGTAAACTGCTTTAATCTTACTTGAGAAATATATTCCAAAATGTAATGTTCTTTTAGCTCTTTTCAGAAAACTTTCAAATTTGTCAGCAGCCTCCTTATAAAATGATTATTTAAATATATCAAATCTTAACATGTTCCAGGAACGGGCACACTAACATAATAATAATAATTTCTGATGACTAGTGCTACTATTATTTTGTCTTAATATTCCACAAGGACTCTGTCACACCAAAAAAAAGTACATTCTGTAAAAAATGAAAAAATACTGAAATACTGAACCCCAATGTGCAGTCTATAGCTGCACATTGGCTTCTCTGTATGATTAATGTTGAGTAGCTGCATGATCTTGCATTCAGTTGAATGTTATTAGAGTGAGAGATTCTACAAAGCTCTGTGTTTATGTCTTGCTAACTGCAAATACACAAAGTTTTTCAAGTATTCCCATCTCTGGGGAAAATAAAATAATAATAATAAACAACAACAGCAATACAAGCCTACTGGTACGATCCACATCAGGATCATTTCTATCCAGCAACCTTAAAGCATCTCTGACTTCCAGGGTATCCTTTCTGAATATACCTCAAGTTTATAAATATAAATGGTTTACTTTAAAATGTACCTAAATACAGAGAAAGAATAGTTATATATCTTGCTGTCTGTAAGGAGAATTAGAGGTCATCATAAACTAACACATTTTGGTGAAAACTTTTTATTTTGACATACTAGTGTTTTCCATTTGTAAGGAACGTATTTTGATTAACTTCTAGTACTACCAAACATAAATTACATAATTACATAATACATAAATAATTACATAAATACATAAATAATTACATAGTATATAAACACATACCAGCTATCATGTTGTGAACTAAGAGCAATATCTTAAAATGTTTTTATCCAGGTATATAAGGTATATGATATATACCTAACAGAAGTATCAAGAGATACCTTAAAAGTCTTCTAAATATTGGACATAGCCATTTTTTCAGTTTTACCTACTGTTAGTAAGTAAAGTAGGTAAGTAAGTAGGTAAATTTTTCCAGTAGTAATATGGCAAGGATAAAGAGATGGTAATTAAAACAACAGTGAGTTAAAATACTTAAAGCAATTAGAGAATATTTTATCAAAGCTTGTGATTAAATACTATGTACACTTCTATGCTTCTAATCTCATTAAAGTCAATAGTGCTTTGTTGAACTGGAACTCTCATGGAGAACTGTTTGAATTCATATAGAAGAGTATTTTAGTATTCGTCACTACTTATGTCATAATTTTCAAAAGCTTGAAAACAGTATTTGTATTTATCAGAACAAAATGATTCAACAGAGTAGTTGCTATGTAAAGCACAAGCAAGTGTATGTCTTTTTTCCCACAGAGATTTCAGGAAGTTTGAACTCAGCATATCCAAAGTACAGTGTATATTTATAATTAAAAATAATAAAAAAAAATCTTGTTGGTGAACTGGAGAATCCATGCTAGTGGTACTACTAACATTGTAAGAAAATCTCTCTTGCTTTAATGCAAATGATTGAAATGCAAGACCAAATCACTGTTGAAGTACACAATACACAACAGTGCCTTCAGAAGCAGTCCCATGAAATGCTTATTAAAGGAGAAAGATAAGAATCAACAGTTCTGAACATACAAAGGAAGTACTCTACACTAATTCAGTAGAGCACTTGCTTTGACAGACTGTCCTTGAGCAAATAGAGGCATTCTTAGGTTTGTTCCCTACTGTGTTTTCAGTTAAGGGTGTGAACAGGTTCTTTTCATGCTTATTGTTGTCATCCCAGGTAAGGGTAAGAACAAGAAGAAAAAGATAATTTTTTTTTTTTTGCAAAATGGGCAGAGAAACTTAAGAGTACTGAATGCAAAGAGTATGGAATCATTACCTAAAAACAAAACAAAACAAACAACAACAAAAAAAACTCAGGGAACAGAGGAAATAGATTAGTGATGTTCTAGAATATTCTTTAGCCATACGTTTGGTAGGTATCAACAAAGAAAGCGAAACCGGATCTAAAAGGAGGTAAGAGTTATTTAGTGATGGATGCCTGCTGGAACAACCTTGAAGAAGAGACTTGAAAAATAATGATATAGGGAAAATAGAAAATATAAATTAAGACAGACAAAGAACACAGACAAAAGCTACAGGTGGGATTTTTTTGAAGGGGGAAAAAAAAAAAAAAAAAAAGGCAATATTCCAGGAGGTGGAGCTTGCAATTCCCTATTTCTAGCACACAGTCTTCTTAGAAATAAAGAAAAAAACCTCAACCACCTGTTTCTTATGCTTTATTTCATCTCGTCTACAAGGTGACCTTCTTTTTAGATATATATTCTGTGTTAAATTTTTTTTTCTACACTTCACCCTGTCTTTCTATCTTCTGAAATGAGTTTATTGTACTTCTAGCTTGTACTTCTGTCAAATTTCAGTTTATTTTATTCCGCTTCTTCTTCTTGATGAACTTTAGCTTTTGTTTGTTTGTTTTTCCCCACATTCTCCCTCTTTCTTCAGCCCCTGAGCTTCCTGTGGTTTTTAATAGTTTAAATAAGACTCTGGCCTGAGATAGTAATATGGTCACCTATGAATCTGTGCAAGTAGTGGGGCTGCAGGACATCAGCTGCTGTCTAATACCATTCAGTGACTACAGGAAAAAGCAAGCCAGTATATTATACTTAGGCAAACAGAGAGGAGGATATGCCCAGGCAGATACATTTCACATATGCAGAGAGCCATCCCTAAACTGTTCCGAGATTTCTCCTTCCATTGATTCTCCCAGACATGCTGTTCAAAGGCTCCTCATTAAAAAACATTGTCTTTCAGGCTCAGAGAGAGTGTTCCCATTCCACAGTCTCAGGCATATTTTCCTCATCTGTCCCAGTTCAGATATAACTCTTCTTCACACATCTTTCATCTTCTTTTCTGGACAGATTTTCTCACACAGAAGTTCTCAATACCAGCTCATAAATCCTTACCCTTTTCTAACGCAAGCACCTCCTTACTTCAGTGAACTTTTCTTTTTGGTTTCTCTAACAATAACTGTAACCACTTCACTTTCCACCTGTATTTGTAAACTTACTCATGCTATGGTCCTCCCCCTTTTTCCCTAGGATTAACTTTCCTGTCCCCCTCTTGCAACGTTCTTTCCCCCATTCCCTCCCAGATCCCTTCCACTCTCCTCTCCAGTGGGATGTTCAGACTTTCTCGGTTTGGGTGTGCCTGTTGGTCTGTTTTATGTTACTAGATCATCTCCCTTTTCTAACGTAACAAGTAGAATAGAACAGGATACTCTTCCCGCGTCCATCGGCACCGTACTTGCAAAAAGAGACTGAAACAGAGATCCTTCGTCCCCTCCCTTTCCTCAGAAGACGCACGCCACCACCCAGCCCCGAACCTCCAGAGCCCTCCACCTCTTTGGGTTCCCCCTGGCTCTCTCTCCCGCGGCGGGGCCATCTGCCCCAGCGGGGGCAGCCCCCTGCCCGCCGCCATCCCCCCCTGCTCCCGCTGCGGGGAGCTGCGTCGCTCTGCAGAGAGGGGGCGAGGGCCGCCCCCCGCCCTGCCCTCCGCACCCGCCCCCCCGCCGCCACCACCACCACCGCCGCCGCCGCCGCAGGATCCGTGGCGCCCCCCGCGCCCGGGATGCGGCCGGCGGCGGGGTGCCGGCTGCTGGCAGATGCCGGGGGCAGGCGGGTGGGGAGGTGGGCTCCGGCCGCCGCCCGCCGCCGCGGCGGGGATTAGGCTCCGTCCCGCCCGGCTGCCATGAGGGGCGGCGGGGCCCGGCGGGCGGTAGGCGGGCGGCGGGCGCGGAGCCGCCGGAGCTCTCCAGGGTGCTGAGCCGATGCCGAGCGCCTCCTCCGGCAGCATGATCCGGGCGCGGTACCTCCGCGCGGTCGTCTCTGGGTTTTACCTGTGGGAAGCCGCGGTTCTGCTCAGGTGAGGTGGTTTTCCGAGGGCAGGGCGCCGTGCCTGCCCGCCGTCCGTTCTCCTCGCGCGGGGAATGAGCCGCCGCGGTCGCTGCCGTCCCTCGGCAGCAGGGCTCTGGGCACAGACACCGCACGCGTGCGGTCCGCGCCTCGCGAATGACTTCGTAACACTGCATCGCCTTGAATCTGGGGTCGCGTCCGGGGAATGGAGGGCTAGATGATACCTGCTCACCTGCTTTTTGATCTGGGAATGTTATCACCTGTGCACCTTACGGGTGCTCACAGGTTCAAAGCAAATCTTTTATTTCTTTTTGAAATTAGATTAATGATCTGTTTTGTATCTACATGTGTAATGTAAACAGTTTCTAATATGTTTTTATTGTAATTGTGCCAAAAGATAGAGATTTTAAGAATCTAGGTCACATGGTATGAGATTAATCAACTTCGTGTGGAAAGAGTAAATGCATGTACATGACAGTTTAAATTCTCCAATTCCACCAAATATTTTATGTTAAGTGTAGATGACCAAACCCTTGTGTAGTGTATGCAAGATGAGCAATAATGTGATATTATAACTTTATTTTAATGTACTTATAGCATATATTTCTCTTTGGTATATTATTTAAATCCCATCCATCCCATCCTACTATTGAATGATTAATCTTTAATCCTAAAAATCCTTAATTGTTCAGTTAATAATAAAAGCTTTTTCTTTTCTTTTCTTTTCTTTTCTTTTCTTTTCTTTTCTTTTCTTTTCTTTTCTTTTCTTTTCTTTTCTTTTCTTTTCTTTTCTTTTCTTTTCTTCTCTTCTCTTCTCTTCTCTTCTCTTCTCTTCTCTTCTCTTCTCTTCTCTTCTCTTCTCTTTTCTTTTTTTTTTTTTTTTTTCAAGGGAAAAAAAGTGTTAAAGTTTTAGAAGGTATACAGGTATTTCACCTCAGATAATTCTGGACTAACATTTGTTTCAAAATGTATACAACCATCTTATTTTGCATAAATTCAAATTTTGTTCAATGTTGATAAAACCTGTTGTACTATGATAACCTGCTGCTCTTCAGTTATCATTTTCTCAAAATGACCATGGTTACTCTGTGCAAAGCTGTAGAACTATCTTGCATATAGTGTCTGAGAAAGACCTCAGAAAGCTGCTTGGAATATATCACAATATAGAGACTGCTGGTGGTCTGAAGGACAACCCAAGAAAGCTGAGTGAGTTCATTGAGACCCATAGGAGTATCTTCCATGCGCAAGACAGCTTGCTTTGAAATGGAAAAAGTGTACCAAAAAAAAAAAAAGAAAATCATTAAGCATTAAAAGCTGCAGGATTCCCAAGCTTCTTGGAGTCATTATATATAAGGCTTAAGTTCTCTTCCAACTTAAGCCTTGTGATTTACATCAGAGTAAAGGGGACAGGGAACAGTAGGACACTGATTCCACTCCCTGTAAGACACAAGCTCCCAGCCTTAGCACCTGTTTAATATCCTCAGTGAAAAGACGAACATGCCAGCAATTTCTGGAAACAACCTGGTCTTAAGTTTTTAACTTGTTTAAACACTGTAGAAAAAATCAAAACAAAACAATATATCTTCTCTAATACTGTGCAACATTGAAACTTCCCTCCCCTTCATTAACAAGCACTCAAAGCTGTGTAAGAAGACTGATAAAACCTTAGAGGAAAAACTTTCTTGTCCAACAGCCATGAGGCTGACTAAAGTGATTGTCTAAATACTATGCCTGTGAGCATAAACAACTATAGTTGTTTAGTTTTATTTTCAGTATAGGTCAAATGAAAACAAAAAGGTTTCTTATCAATATAGGTTACAAAATTAAGGGCATTCTATTTAGTGAGCAAGGTTTTACATGCTTCACAAGAGAAAACTGCAATTGATTTTCCTTTTTTTTTTTTTTTTTTTAAATAATTAATTTCCATCCCATATTTAAAGGTTTTTCAAATTGAAATGACTGAAACAAAATGTATACTGGCCATTGTAAGATCTAGTCATTAATTTGATTTCTGAAAGACATTGAAGAGAAAACATCACTAATAATATTTCATAATATTGTCTTAGATTAATAAAATATTTATTGATAATACAATAATATATTTTGCACAGGAAAAACAAGCATTTAAGGACATAGTAGTCCGTTATGTTTTCAGTGTTGTATTTGAGAACTGGGAGAACTTGTTGTATTGAGAACTGGTCATCAGACCTCAAATTAAAAAATATTATATATTAATGACTGCGACTATAATATATATATATGCTACATATATATACTATACAATATACTACTGTATAAATATATGACATTTATATATAGTGTATATATATACACACTATAATATATATTATATATTAATGACTGCCACTGACTATATTAATGAGTGCTATGTTAAGAAGTGGGGTAAAAACCTGGGGGGGGGGCGGAATGAGCCTGAAAAATAACTAATTCACTACCAAACAAGAAAAAAAAAAAAGAAAGAAAGAAAAAAAACCATTTCCAAGCTAGAGTTTGATGTCATCATTATCTCAAAGACAGAATATTCCTCTGAGTTTTCTTTAAAGTAATATGCTGGTAACGTAAATTCCTCTCTATTTGCTTGGATTCCAAGAGGTCATGCCAAAAGCAAGATCATGTTTGTAGATTTACAGAAGGATAGTATTTGTGAATCATTTATGATAAAGATCATATCTGTGAGTCAAACAATTTTATGACAGCTCTCAAACTTGCATGGGAACCAATACAGCTCTCTTAGAATTACTTTGTCAGGGATTTGCCAGAGAATTTGTTTTCTACTTAAAGAGAATAGTGTATGCATTTTGTTATATAGACCTATATTTGGGGAAAGCACATAGGAAAGGTCCATAGCACTATGGAAATGCAGAATAGATTGTCTCTTTAGGATATTTTTAGGTAACAATGTTAACAAAGACCAAGAATCATCCTATGATTAAATTATTGCCTCTTTCCTTGTTCTGTTCGTTGCCCCATTGGCCTTATATTGGAAGAAAGCAGACAGCTAATTGTACTTAGATGCCATATTCTTGTGGGGACAAAAAAAAAAAAAATAAAAAATCTCCATTCTCTAACTCTGGGGTATGTCTGCGCTCACAACACAGTTAACTGATTTTGAAATTATTTTTGCATTGCATTACAAATCGATTTCAGATTAGTAGCTTTAAGATCCAAAAGTCAATTTCTGTTAAGCCAGCATCAGTTCCTCCGATACAAGTAATGAAAGAGAAAGAAACAACAGCTAAAAATCATTAAATTTGTGTTGTCATAACAAACATATTTGAAAATAAAGTTTTCCAGGTGTTCTGATGAGACTTCAGCGGCTTATTAAGATGTCAAGGATTATATCTACAATACTATTCAAGAAATAAAAGTCTTTGATAAAATCAGGATGTCAATAAAATAGTGGGTGAACAAAAATGTAGTAATTCAAGCCAAGGGCACTGAGGCACAATATTTTCCTTAGCAGCCCTGACTCAATTTGAAAAGTTTCTGTGGGATGAATCAGTAAACAGACTCCAGATCCTAATGAGAAAGACCTGATGTGTGTCAGGGAGCAGACAGAGAAAGGGAAAGTGATCTGGGAATTCAGACTCACTAGAAGGCAGGCAGGAGTAGAATTCTACTAACAAGGCTTGCAGTCCCACACAACCTAGAACTAGAAGAGAGTAAATCCTGTCCAAAAAAAAGTTCAGATTGCTGAGCCAAGTCCATAATAATGTGGTAGGTTTGAGGTCAAGGCAGAAAGTCAGGTCACTAGATCAGGTTAAGGACCAGAATTAGGAAGGTACAAGGCTGGGTGCAGATGCACCTGCACTGTAGCTCAGGCAGAGACAACAGCTACTCTCCAGCATTCCAGATGGGGAAAAAAGGAAAGGGAAAAAAAAAAAAAAAAAAAAAAAAAAAAAGAGAGAGAGAAAGGAAAAGGAAAAGGAAAAGGAAAAGAAGAGGAGAAAGAAGAAGGAGAAGGACAAGAAGGAGAAGGAGAAGGAGAAGGGAAAGGAGAAGGAGAAGGAGAAGGAGAAGGAGAAGGAGAAGGAGAAGGAGAAGGAGAAGGAGAAGGAGAAGGAGAAGGAGAAGGAGAAGGAGAAGGAGAAGGAGAAGGAGAAGGAGAAGGAGAAGGAGAAGGAGAAGGAGAAGGAGAAGGAGAAGGAGGAGAGAAATAAACAGCTTCTGAGAGAAGGGGGTGAACCCCTGCTGAGATTTCGCACAGCTTTTGTCAAACAGCTCTGCTTCAAAACTGGGCTGCTGCACTATTAGAGCTGGCACTGAGCCCAGCCAGGCCCCTGGGATCAAGGAAATGTGCTCAGGGCCCTTATAAAATGTCAGGAAGAGAACACTGGGGTTCCCTTGAAAGATGTACCCATAACCAGGCACTGTACTTTCCAAAAAATAGGACAAAAAAAAAAAAAGGGCTTTTTTGAGGGGGAGCAAGACTACAGAAATCAAATTCTCTCATATTTCAAATATACCAGTGAAAACACTGAAATCTCTTTGAACCAAATATGAGTTTTATTACTAGTATGAATTTGATCAGCAGTTTTACTATCTATTCTTTATTTCTATAAGAAAACAATTATTTTCCTAAATGACTACCATGTTAATAACATTGAGAAAGAAATAATGCACAGAGCTTTGAGTTATAATACAATAAGCTATAAGAAAATAAAATTGAATAACAAAGCAGTTTCAATTAAGAACGAGTCTTTCAATTCTTATTGTACTAGTGACATTTTCTTACTTTTCAGCCTCTCCTAGTTCATTGCTAGCCAAATGATGCTAACAACAACTGAAAGACAGAAATATTTTGAGATGACTGTTGTGCTTCTCTGTGATGAAAAATGTAATAGCTCCTCCATCAAATTAGTCTTGTCCAGCTATCCTAGTGTGACAATTAGATAAAATGAAATTTTTTATAAGATTAGAGCTTCTTATTTTAACAGATTTAGAATACAAGCTTCAAATTACCTTACTGACTGTTATGTAATAATACCTATAGGGAATGATTCCAGTAAATCAGCTTTTCTCAAGTAACGAGCAATGAAGAACCCTTCTGTGTGGTATTGCATCTTCTTTTTGCATCTGCTTTTCCTACAGATCTTTATGATGTTTATTGGAAGAATCAGTAAAAACAGACAGAAACTAAAGTCTTTTTACTGTCACTGATATATAGGTATTGTGAACAGATTGAGTAAAAGGCACCTTCTTGAGGACAAGTATCAGCTAACAGCAAAAAGGGATCATCTCAAGAAACATGAAAAGACACAGACAGAAACTGTGTAACAAGAATGCAGTACCAAAGCATGAAAATGAGAAGAACATTAGGAAGAAGAGTCTTCAATAACATGAAGAGAAAAGAAGGCAAAAATATTTGAGACTGTACTTTTTTTTTTTTTTTCCCCAGCAGTGAATATATCCTATTACTCTTTGTGGCTTCAGAAGCATTAGGATCCTTCCTAACTGATGTCTTCAGGTGCTGTGTCAATATAAATGCTAAATAGTGATAGTAGAAAGAAGAAAGGAAAAAAGTACAAAAATAGCACGTGGTTATAAAAGAATAAAAGGATATATTTTGTTGTCACTCTTCCAGTCAGCTCTTTCATAAGTTGCTCCAACATTATTCAAGAGAAATACTTGGTCCACTTCAATGAACTTCCAGTTTTGTTAGCAACATATCTGCTGGCTAAGGGTGTCCTACTAGATGAGTAAAAACAAATGTCACAAAGTGGAAACTTGCCGGCGATAGTAGGTTGTTGTTTTTTAAAAGGTTTTGAGGGCAAAAATAAAAATTATGAAATCATTTGTGACTTACCATGCTTCTTTGAAGCAAAACTATTTTAACTGCCTTTTAGGAAAGAAAAAAACAAACAAACAAACAAACAAAAAAACACTTGTTTTGTGAGCTCTCCTTATCTAGCTATATGAATAGATACTTATACAAAGCAAATCTCTATATAACATATGCTATATACAACATATACAAAACAAGTAACATATAATATAATACCTCTATAACTTCAGATCCTAGAAAGACTGCCCATAAAAAATCCCATCCTAATCCACCAGTATTACATGAGAATACGCTGGCATCATGTAAAGCCATAGAACCAACATGAAAGCTCTTTGACAACCTTCTAATCACTGAATACTGATTTAAGGAAGGTAGCTAGAACACTGTAATAGTGTCCCAAGAGTAGTGCTACCCTCAGTGTATTAGCCCAACAGGGTACTCTTTGGGCTGCATCGCTGTGTTAGCCCGTTGCACAGTTTTTACAAGATCAGGGTGCGCAGTGGTTCACTTCAACAGTAGTCATGTAAAGTAAAGCACAGACTTTGCACAGCTAAATTATTAGTAACTGCAGTATTTTAAGATATATGTTAATTCTGTGTCTAAGTATTTATATAATGCCTCCACGAAGAGACGTGGTTCTGAGCAATGTTTTCCCTGGTGCTATCAGGGCAGATGCATTTAGCAATTTTAGAACTAAAATCAAAGTAAGTAAATTTCAACATCCCATCTCGATTACATCCCATAAAACATAAAAGACTTAAAAGAAAAAGACTTAAAAGACTTTTTTGTTTGTTTGTTTGTTTGTTTTTGTGGGGAGTGGAGAGGAACAGTTAGTGGGGTGAAGTCTATGTTTTTTGGTTTTATTTCATTGCTTCACCTGGAAGAGAGAATGCTTTACGCAAACTCAAACTTTTTTTTTTAACTTTTTTTTTTTAAGTGCATATTGATCAGAAGTTCTGTTTATGTTCAGCTCTTACACATTGAAGACAGATTCTCTGTTGTTTTGAAAATGATATTACATATTTTTACTACACAAAATGAATACAAAATGCACCCACTTGAGACAGTAATATATGATTACAAAAGGTACAGTACAACAGAGAAGTGGAATTAAAGGAGCTATTTACACCCAGTTTCTCAATATATGGGTTAAAATTTTACCTTTAAAACTTATCCAAAAAATTCTATCACTGTGCAAATGTATTTTAAAAACTTACCTAGGTTTTCAATTATTTTTGCTGTTCCTGCACAGAGGTGAATGCAAGGGTACTCGAATTCTCATCTATAATCAACATGAACACAAGTGTATTTTAAGTAATGGCCTTTTTCATCCTTTTCAACAGTGGTTATTCTTTCAAGAAATGAAGTGTCTTGCACATAATAAAAACCAAAGCATATCTGGTCATTATTTTATCTTTATCCAGAATATTTCAATTTGTTTAAATGAAGCTAGGAAAATTGACATGACAATAAAGGGGGTGCTGGATACATGGCATAAACAATACTAGTATAGCAAAGACAAATCATGTATGTAAGGGGAATTTAAAACAGCACTTTCTGTGTAAGAAAATGCATGTATCGGCTCCGGGGCAGACGCGTTCTGCAGCGGAGCGGGGGATCGGACAGGCAGCGCTAATTTTTCCGGCTCGAGCCCACTCGAAGGAGCCGCCAGGACCCGGCAACCCTCGTGAGAGGGGTGAACGAGGCGAGAACGAGGCATAGCCAGCAGCGCCCCCTCCCCGGCCGTTCATAAACTAGGGAGCACGAGCGACCAGGACGGGCAAACAGGGCGTGGCGCGGCAGAAGGCAGAGGCGCGGCAGTCAGCGCGGCAGTTCGCGCAGGCAGGGCGAGCAGAAAGGGCAGAGCGCTCCCCCCCGCCCATACGAACACCTCCTCTAACGGCGGTCTACCGCTAGCTCAGCTGCAATGGTGTACACCAGGCACAGTGTGCTCTCCAGGAAATCTGTACACACCCAGACCAACTGCCTGCTCAAAACTGTGGCAGTTCAGGTCTCTGGGTACAGGGAGTGCCTGAGCCTGTTGCTACCACCTGCGGGGGGCAAAGAGACTGTGTGCGTGAGGTGTGAGCAGTTGGATGACCTGGTCCGCCTCGTGGCAGAACTCAAGGAGGAAGTCGAGAGGTTGAGGGATATCAGAGAGTGTGAGCACGAGAAAGACTGGTGGAGCAACTACCTGTGCGGCCTGAAGGACAGGCCCTGGGGTGAGACACCCCAAATGGGGGTGGACCCCCTGCCCTGTTGCTGTCGGGCAGAGGCAGGGGACCTAGGAGTTGAGGAGGAATGGAAACAGGTCCCTGCTTGACATCACAGGCAATGTCCTCCCCCACCAGCCCCACCTTCCCAGGCCCTTGAGCTTGAGTGACAGGTAGCTGAGGAAGAGGTAGAAAGTCTTCCCAGGAGGATGCCTAGGGCGAGGAAGTCAACTCCACGCCTCAGGACTGCCTCCACCAGGACAGAAAGAAGGGTGATTGTTGTGGGCGACTCCCTTCTCAGGGGAACAGAGGGACCTATTTGTCAGCCTGAGGCTACCCATAGGGAAGTCTGCTGCCTCCCTGGGGCCACGGTCAGGGACATTGCCAGAAAGCTTCCCAACCTGGTTCTCCCCTCTGACTATTATCCTCTTTTAATAGTCCAGGCTGGCAGTAATGACATTGAAGAGAGAAGCCTGAAGACCATCAAACAGGACTTTAGGGGACTGGGACGGTTAGTGGATGGAGCAGGAGCACAGGTGGTGTTTTCGTTCATCCCTATGGTGGCAGAGAGGGGTACAGAGAGGACACGGAAAGCCCACCTGATAAAGACGTGGCTCAGAGGCTGGTGCCAGCACAGATTTTTTTTATTACTATTATTATTTTTTTATTTTTATTTTTATTTTTATTTTTTTGACAATGGGGCACTTTACTCGGCACCCAGCCTGATGGCCGCAGACAGGTCCCCATCTCTAAGGGGAAAATGGATCCTGGGCCAGGAGCTGGTGGGGCTCATTGAGAGGGTTTTAAACTAGGTGACAAGGGGGACAGGGCTGAAACAAGGCTTATTAGAGCTGTGCCGGGGCAGGTAACAATGGCAAGGCTGGGAGAGAAGGCAATGACCCAACTGAAGTGCATCTACACTAATGCACGCAGCATGGCTAACAAACAGGAGGAGCTGGAAGCCATCGTGAGGCAGGCAGGCTACGACTTGGTTGCCCTCATGGAAAATTGGTGGGACCACTCTCATGACTGGAGTGCTGCAATGTCTAGCTATAGGCTCTTCAAAAGGGACAGGCAGCATGGAAGGGGTGGTGGTGTGGTTCTCTATATCAGAGAGAGTTTCAATTTCACGGAACTTGAGGCTGGGAATGATAAGGTTGAGTCCCTATGGGTTAGGATCAGCAGGAAGGCCAACAAGGCAAGCATCCTGGTGGGGGTCTGCCAAACCAGGATGAGGAGACTGATGAGTTCTACAGGCAGCTGACAAAAGTTGTGAAATCGTCAGCGCTTGTTCTCATGGGGGACTTCAACTTCCCAGATATATCCTGGAAGCACAACACAGCCCAGAGAAAGCAGTCTAGGAGGTTTCTGGAGAGCGTGGAAGATCGCTTCCTGACGCAGCTGGTTAGTGAGCCTACCAGGGGAGGTGCTCCTCTAGACTTTCTCTTCACAAACAGAGAAGGACTGGTGGGAGATGTGGTGGCTGGAAACTGTCTTGGGCAGAGTGACCATGAAATGGTAGAGTTCCCCATTCTTGGAGAAACCAGGAAGGGGACCAGGAAAACCGGGGTATTGGACTTCCGGAGGGCAGACTGAACTGTTCAGGACACTGGTTGGTAGAGTCCCTTGGGAGGCGGTTCTGAAGGGCAGAGGAGTCCAGGAAGGCTGGGCGCTGTTCAAGAAGGAAATCTTAATGGTGCAGGAGCGGTCTGTCCCCACGTGCCCAAAGACGAGCCGGAGGGGAAGAAGACCGGCCTGTCCGAACAGAGAGTTGTGGCTTGAGCTTAGCAGGAAAAAGAGGGTTTGCAATCTTTGGAAAAGAGGGCGGGCCACTCAGGAGAACAAGGATCTTGTGAGGAAATGCAGGGACAAAATTAGAAAGGCCAAAGCTCATCTGGAGCTCAATCTGGCGACTGCCGTCAAAGACAACAAAAAATGTTTTTACGAATACATTAATGCAAAATGGAGGACTAAGGAGAATCTCCAGACTTTACTGGATGTGGGGGGGAACTTAGATACGAAAGATGAGGAGAAGGTGGAGGTGCTTAATGCCTTCTTTGCCTCAGTCTTTAGCGGCAAAACCAGTTGCTCTCTGGGTACCCATTACCCTGAACTGGTGGAAGGGGATGGGGAGCAGAATGTGGCCCTCACTATCCATGAAGAAATGTTTGGCGACCTGCTATGGCACTTGGATGTACGCAAGTCGATGGGGCCGGATGGGATCCACCCAAGGGTACTGAGAGAACTGGCAGAGGAGCTGGCCAAGCTGCTTACCATCATTTATCAGCAGTCCTGGCTGTCAGGGGAGGTCCCAGTTGACTGGAGGCTAGCAAACGTGACGCCCATCTACAAGAAGGTCCGGAGGGCAGACCCGGGAAACTATAGGCCTGTCAATTTGACCTCAGTGCCAGGGAAACTCATGGAGCAGCTTATTTTAAGTGTCATCACATGGCACTTACAGGGCAACCAGGTGATCAGGCCCAGTCAGAATGGGTTTAGGAAAGGCGGGTCCTGCTTTATGAACCTGATCTCCTTCTATGACAAAGTGACGTGCTTGGTGGATGAGGGAGAGGCTGTGGATGTGGTCTACCTTGACTTCAGCAAGGTTTTGACACCGTCTCCCACAGCATTCTCCTCAAGAAACTGTGTGCTTGTGGCTTGGACTGGCATATGCTTCGTTGGGTTAAAAACTGGCTGGATAGCTGGGCCCAAAGAGTCATGGTGAATGGAGTCAAATCTAGCTGGAGGCCGGTCACTAGTGGCATTCCCCAGGGCTCGGTACTGGGGCCGGTCCTCTTTAATATCTTTATTGATGATCTGGATAAGGGGATTGATTGCACCCTCAGTAAGTTCTCAGACGACACCAAGTTGGGTGCATGTGTCGACCTGCTTGAGGGTAGGAAGGCTCTGCAGGAGGATCTGGATAGGCTGCACCGATGGGCTGAGGTCAACTGTATGAAGTTCAACAAGGCCAAGTGCTGGGTCCTGCACCTGGGGCGCAATAACCCCAAGCAGAGCTACAGGCTGGGAGATGAGTGGTTGGAAAGCTGCCTGGCAGAGAAAGACCTGGGAGTATTGGTGGATAGTCGACTGACTATGAGTCCGGAGTGTGCTCAGGTGGCCAAGAAGGCCAACGGCATCCTGGCTTGCATAAGAAGCAGTGTGGCCAGCAGGTCTAGGGAAGTGATTGTCCCCCTCTACTCGGCTCTGGTGAGGCCGCACCTCGAGTACTGTGTTCAGTTTTGGGCCCCTCGCTACAAGAAGGACATCGAGGTGCTTGAGCGGGTGCAGAGAAGGGCGACAAAGCTGGTGAGGGGCCTGGAGAACAAGTCCTACGAGGAGCGGCTGAGGGAGCTGGGCTTGTTCAGCCTGGAGAAGAGGAGGCTCAGGGGTGACCTTATCGCTCTTTTTAGGTACCTCAAGGGAGGCTGTAGAGAGGTGGGGGTTGGTCTATTCTCCCACGTGCCTTGGGACAGGACGAGGGGGAACGGGCTAAAATTGCACCAGGGGTGTTTTAGGTTGGATATTAGGAAGAACTTCTTTACTGAGAGGGTTGTGAGGCATTGGAATGGGCTGCCCGGGGAAGTGGTGGAGTCACCATCCCTGGAGGACTTTAAAAGACATTTAGATGTTGAACTTAGTGATATGGTTTAGTGGAGGACTTGTTAGTGTTATGTCAGAGGTTGGACTCGATGATCTTGAGGTCTCTTCCAACCTAGACAATTCTGTGATTCTGTATGTGTAGTAGACCAGGAAAATTTTGGTGAAAACATGAAAGGTTAGTAGCACTGTTTTTTAACCTTCACATTATTTTCTCTGACTTACTCAGTAAGGAATATGCTTCAGCACATCCTTTAGAAACACTGGGTTCTGTCATTACATGGCATGAATGCTGCCACTCTCAACATCACCCTGAAGCTCAACTCTGTTGTTGCCTTAAAGAAAGTCTTACATTTAGTTGTTATAGTGTTGATCTGGATAGAATTAACAAAAGGGAAAAAATTACTTAATTCATGTATCTCATGTAAATTAATACAGCTGGTTGAATTTTGCCATTCCCTTCTCACAGAAATTTCCAAAATTCTGAAAAGATTTTATTCAGAAAATTATTCAGTTAATATAAAAACTAGTGAGATAGTAATGCAAGTTCAGACTACCATAGATTGGAGACTTACAAGTTCTGTATTCAGATATATTCCATCTCTTCAAAAAAAGAATCAACCAACCAAATAAACACACAAAAAGTACCAGTTAGTTGCATTTTGGAAGGATCTATGTTTAACTCAAAGTTAACACAATCAGAAAATTGACTCATACAATGGGTCTCCAGAAGAGTCAGATATATGTCAGCATCTGCTCCTTGTGCAGATGCTTGAGTGAGGTTTTTTCCCTGAAATGAATGTTGAAATAAATTAAGAAACAGGTAGAAATTAAGACCTGAATTTAAAGCACTGATGAAAATAAGATGTACATAACATATGAGACTACTTAGGAAAAAGGTGTTTCTGGCAAAATTAGGAACAAATATTTAGATTAGAACCAGAATTCATAAAATGTCTTAAGAAAAATCACATGCCTCATGGCTGAAGTTGGCAACAATAAAACAACAAAGCAAACTAAACAACAAAGGAAAATTAGAGAGAATCTGTAGTTTATTGAATCCATTTCACAGAATCACAGAATTACAGAATTTTCTAGGTTGGAAGAGACCTCAAGGTCATCGAGTCCAACCTCCAACCTAACGCTAACAGCCCTCCACTAAACCATATCCCTAAGCTCTACATCTAAGCGTCTTTTGAAGACTTCCAGGGATGGTGACTCCACCACTTCCCTGGGCAGCCTGTTCCAATGCCTCACAACCCTTTCAGTGAAGAAGTTCTTCCTAACATCTAACCTAAAACTCCCCTGGCTCAACTTAAGCCCATTCCCCCTCGTCCTGTCACCAGGCACGTGGGAGAACAGGCCAACCCCCACCTCACTACAGCCTCCCTTGAGGTACCTAAAAAGAGCGATAAGGTCACCCCTGAGCCTCCTCTTCTCCAGGCTGAACAAGCCCAGCTCCCTCAGCCGCTCCTCGTAGGACTTGTTCTCCAGGCCCCTCACCAGCTTTGTCGCCCTTCTCTGCACCTGCTCAAGCACCTCGATGTCCTTCTTGTAGCGAGGGGCCCAAAACTGAACACAGTACTCGAGGTGCGGCCTCACCAGAGCTGAGTACAGGGGGACGATCACCTCCCTAGCCCTGCTGGTCACGCTGTTCCTGATACAAGCCAGGATGCCGTTGGCCTTCTTGGCCACCTGAGCACACTGCTGGCTCATATTCAGCTGACTATCCACCATCACTCCCAGGTCCTTCTCTGCCTGGCAGCTTTCCAACCATTCCTCTCCCAGCCTGTAGCTCTGCTTGGGGTTATTGCGCCCCAGGTGCAGGACCCGGCACTTGGCCTTGTTAAACTTCATGCAGTTGACCTCAGCCCATTGGTGCAGCCTATCCAGATCCTCCTGCAGAGCTTTCCTACCCTCAAGCAGATCGACACACGCACCTAACTTGGTGTCATCTGAGAACTTACTGAGGGTGCACTCGATGCCCTCGTCCAGATCATCGATGAAGATATTAAAGAGGACCGGCCCCAGCACCGAGCCCTGGGGGACGCCACTAGTGACTGGCCTCCAACTGGACTTGGCTCCATTCATCACGACTCTTTGGGCCCGGCTATCCAGCCAGTTTCTAACCCAACGAAGCGTGCGCCAGTCCAAGCCAAGAGCAGCCAGTTTCTTGAGGAGAATGCTGTGGGAGACGGTGTCAAAAGCCTTGCTGAAGTCAAGGTAGACCACATCCACAGCCTCTCCCTCATCCACCCAGCGCGTCACTCTGTCATAGAAGGAGATCAGGTTCGTCAGGCATGACCTGCCTTTCATAAAGCCATGCTGACTGGGCCTGATCGCCTGCTTCCCTGCAAGTGCTTCATGATGACTCTCAGGAGGATCTGCTCCATGAGCTTTCCTGGCACTGAGGTCAAACTGACAGGCCTGTAGTTTCCCGGGTCTGCCCTCCGGCCCTTCTTGTAGATGGGCGTCACATTTGCTAGCCGCCAGTCGATTGGGACCTCCCCTGACAGCCAGGACTGTTGATAAATGATGGTAAGCAGCTTGGCCAGCTCCTCTGCCAGTTCTCTCAGTACCCTTGGGTGGATCCCATCCAGCTTAATTTCTTAATTAAGCTGGAAAGCCATGTTCATAGGATTATGAAGAATGCTGACAAAACTTTTTTTTTTCCTTTACTATAAGAGTAAATGGTTTTCCAAAGAGGGTGAGGTAGAGGAAGAGGGGGAGCAAGATTTGTGTTTTAATATTTGTGTGGAGTCACAAACAAAAACAAGGGTACCCAAATTTAGTCTCATCTAGACTGTAAAGATCTTTGACCTGAATGAAAATCACTTTGTGACTTAAAAAAAAAAAAAAAAAAAAAAATCTCTAGTTTTTCTGTCTGTTAGGAAAGGATGAAGCACACTTCAGCAATCCAAAGCTTTTTAAAACCATAGCATGTAAAGCAAATAAGCTGTAACATTATAGCAATTTACTTCCACGACAAACAGGGCTGGAGGAAGATGGAAGGGCTGGAGGAAGGTGGAAGGGCTGGAGGAATTCTCAGCTGCATTGACAAAGGGGGAAAATAATTACAGTGTAAAGGTATCAGAAACATCATAACAAAATGCTTGTAACTGTTGCCTAGCTCATAAAATGCATTAAAATGCAACATTACTTCAGTCACTGAAACAGAAAAAATAATATTTTCCAATATTTTTAAGACATTTTTGATAGTTGCATTGAAATACAATCCCATATATTTTTATGTAGTTTTCCTTCCTAACCATGGAAATAATAAAGAATGGATAATGTTATTTTCAAATGGATATTAATTCTTTGCTACATGCAAAAATTTTTACTTTGGCTGAAAATATGTTCAATGATCTCTGACGTAACTTTACTTATATCCACACATTATATCTAAAAAATAAGCTGACCTTTAGAATGTATTCAAAGTAAGAGGATAAGACTACAACTAGAAAAATCTAAGTGTGAAAAATCAATAGGAAAATCTAATCTGTCACAGAATATGTTTAAAGTTTTCCTGAGAGTTTGTTTAAGAAATCATCTCTTTAAAATCTTGGTGAGACAATGCTTCTGCTCCTGTTATTGGAACTGACAGTCATTTCTTCATCACACATGAGTTGAGTTCCATGTTCCAATCTGAGCTAATAAAATCACTAAACATTCTGCAATCTAAAACATTGCAGAATATGAAAATCTGCATTTTCATTGCATTAGGAACTAATGATTTCATGAACTACAACCTACAACAAATAAATGAATTTTCATATTCAATTAGCAAGCAATACATTGTTGTCAGTTTTAACAGAACTTGTAGGAAATACAAATGGAATCTCTCTTTTTTGACTCATGTCAAATTTAATTTTCTCCTTCATTTGCAATCTTTGAGTTTAGTACATGTCACTCTCTTCCTTCATATACTTTCACCAGTGGAAACATGCTTTTCATTTTTCTTGGTCCATCAGGATGAAATTCTCTCATTCACCAATAAAGCTCAAGTATTTTAGTGATGGAATAATAAGGAGGAAATGGAAAAAGGTGATTCCCTTGTGTGAACCTTGAACTGTAGAAGAGGATAATGTTACCTAATTCAGGTATCCATATTTCTTTGGGTTCACAGTGTAGGTAATGTAAAGTAAGACTGAGTCTTCCAAAGGATAATTTATAGCAGGAGCCTGATTTTGAGTCTTGTTTCACATCTCAGAAGAAACTTTTTGTGTAAGCTAGAAAGCTAGAAGGGGACAGCAGTGACAGTGGATTCTTTTAGGGCTGGATCCATGCATCTGAAATCCTCAGACTCTTCTCTTAGCTTTCCAAAATGGCCCTGACTTTTTGTGAATTAATATTGTTGAAGAATGGCCTCCAATAAGAGAAGTCTATGTATTTTTATTTATTTATTTATTTATTTTCTGTGAGGGGTTTTAATTTCCAGTAGAGTGAAGAGATTGCTTTAAAATTTTATTGCAATTTAAAAAAAATATTTGCTTTAAACATATTTATCCTCCTTCTGAGCTCCTGTTCCACAATATTTGCCTCATCTGCAAAGTTTCTGAAGTTTAAATTGTTTATTGAAATCAAAAACAGTGAAATGTGTTTCTCTTCTGACACAACTATCTTAGGTTTAAACACACTACAACTCAGTAGAACATCTGTGTCATGATACTTGACTGAACAAATTCATTTTAATGAAAAACTAAGCAAAAACTATAAAAAGTTTAGGAAACAGCTTTATCCACAAAAAATCAAATAAATTAGTATTGTTTAAGCTTTATATTGATTTTTTTTTTTTTCTCTGAAATTGAACACCATTTTTACCTTTCTGAAATAATAGAATTTCTTATTTTTGTTCAAACAAGGAAACAGTTTTAATTTTGATTGGCTTGATTCCTTCAGAGGTCATTCTCGTTAACATTTGTTGTATTTTTTTGTTTAAAGCTGTCACATGCAGGAGTATTTTCCTGTCAAAAATGCCTTTTTTTCTCAGGTACATGTTGGAATAATGTGCAATTTTTACATACTATAAACTCTGAACTTTTTATTTCTTTACCTACTTCAATGAATAGATCTTTCTATTCTAGATTGTCAGGTGATGAGGTGCAGATACTGTGCAGTACTGACTGAGATTAATTTACTGATATGCTTTTGTTGCTGTTTGTGAGATGCAGCTGAGTGCATAATGGCTGGATGCAGTTTTTGCTTTCCTTTATGAGTGTTTAATTAATTCCTTGAGATTCTCTTAAGAGCTTTTTAATGTAAAGTGCATTAAAAATATTCAAACATCAGCTGGAGAGAATTGACCACAATCACAAGATTGGATTGCTCTAGGGGTTTGGCCACACTTGCTGTCTCAGAGAATTGTTACTGGACCACCATAATGCATTCAAAGCACAGAGCATCATATAACATCTCTGTAGTATGTATTGTAAGATGAAAAAAAAATCTAACATAGTGAATGACTAAGATGTTCTGTATTTCAGATGAAAGAAATAATTTATTATTGGATAAGAAAATCAAAAAAACAAATATGGCAGTAACTTGGTGTTAAGATAGGATCTTCAAGATAAAATATGGAAGTAGTTTAATTATGGAAGGAAGAAATTGAATGTACCATCTAAGTCAAAGGTAATTTATATCAATTGTATTCAACATGAAGTTAGGAAGAGTCTGGAGACTAACCTCAGAATAACTTGGGTAAGTCAGAGGACTTCTCTAACTTGGATTTGTTAACTCTTCTCTGCTAAGTTTCTAATTGAAGGTATCATTACATCACACAATAGGTTTTATTCATCTTTGTCATCGACATATAACAGTAAATGGATAGCAATAAATGGGAAGAGAATATATACCTCTTAAAATAAAGCATATATATAAGGTATTTTCATTTTTACATTCCTTTCCTTTACCTGTGCTTTAGCAAAAATATCCACAAGTTTGGGGAAGATAGAAAAGAGATGGCTTGTGAATAGGAATACAGTGATTCTTCAAAAAATACCTCCTTCAGAAGCTTTAAAGTAGGAGACATTTTTGGAGATTGTGAACCCTTTGAAGAGTTTTTCTCAGTCATTTTGTTTTGGAAGAAGGGAAGAGATGGTGAGCTTTCCTCTAACAAAAATACTTTAAATAGAAATGTCAGGAGCACTGATTCATGACCCATGTTGCTCTTGTGTGCTAAATTGTCAGCTGCTAGATGAGGTCTCCTATTTAAATTCTGTAGATGGTGGTGTTCTTGCTGCATAGCTATGCTTTTTTTTTTTTTTTTTTTTTTTTTTTTTTTTTTTAATGAATTCTATAATAGCAATTATTTTGATAATTTAAAAGAATCAATAATAATGCAAACATATCCTTAGCAGGGGAGTTAGAAAAGAACTGAATCCCATCACCTGCAATCACAGTCATATGTGTCATAACAACCTAATACCCTTATCAAGCTCCATCTTAAAACACACAGGGCTTTTGTATCTCTGTTCAAAGTGCTGGACTATTTCTGAACTGAAGTGTTTCATTGGTTGAAAGAGTTTTAATTTACAATCTAAATTTATCACTGGCCACTTCATATTTATTTGCTTTCATGACAATGATATTATCTACCTTAAAATTCCTTTTTCTCTGCAGGTGCACATCACAAATAGAACAGTAGCACATTTTTTCCTAGCAGTGGTCAATCTCCGATTTTTAAGGTGGCTGTAGTTTATGAGCAGCTTAAGTTCATTTTCCTTTCTGGGGCTTAATTCTAAACTGAACAGGGAGGTGGTGTCATACAACTGCTGGGTAAGTCAAATCAGCTGTGAAAGGAAATTTAGAAAATGGGCCAGCATTACTCCATGTAACCTACACCCCAGATTACAGGTTACAGTACCAGCACCTGCTAGCCTGCAACCCAGTGCCAGGGTAGAAGGATCCTGAGAAGACGCTATTTTCTACTTTGAACTATTCCCATTGCTTGCTTTCCTTAATCTCTTCAAGTCCATAATGTATCTTTTGGCAATCTAAAGGTTGCCTTTTCTGCATGAGACTTGTAATGTCAACTCTGAATTTAGCCTGCTCTTCTATATATTCCTTTTCATTCATTTTCACTAACCTACCTATATATGAAAAGCAGTAATTTTGCTAAATTGCTTCTTTCAGAAAGTCATACTGTACTGGTATGTTACAGCTTCATCTACTGTTGCCTTTATTATTCAAACTGTGTACCTAAATTCCCATTTGAATTTGCCTGTCTCTCATTGATTATTCTGCCTTTCCTCTTTAGATTAAATGTCCAACATTTTCTGTCCCTTGGAGGTATCTGAACACTTTAGTCATGTTACTTTTCAATCCTCTTTTTGATAAACTAAACAGATTGAACTCCTGACATCTCTTACTGTAAGGAAATTTCCCTAACTCTCAGATCATGGTTTAGTGGCTTTGTTGAGTACCTTTCCTAATGCTTTAATATCCTCTTAAAACTTGGACACTGAATCCAGTGCAATGTCCCAGAACTGGTCTCATTAATATCATATGAAGTAATAATTGACCTTCATGTTCCTACTCATTCTTTCATTTTTTCCACGCTGTTGGATAGCACAGTAGTGCAGTGAGAACTTTACCATGACAGTACTGAATTGTTCAACGTGAATTGTGAATCCTTCAGATGTACTGCTTTGTCCACATTCTGTCCACATTCTAAATTCATATACATGCAAATGTCCTCCTTTTCTATTTTAAACTGCTCTACTTAAATGGTCTGAACTTAAGAAATCATTTTATTTCCTTGCACTCATCATTATTTAACTCCATCATTTTGCATGTGTGTGTGATTCTTAGTTTTAAACTATCAATGATTTTCTGTTTTATTTCTAGATCATTGATGGCAATGCTGAACATAATTCTTACTACAATTCTCTACAGTAGCCATTTGTCTAGTATTTTGGATATGGGTGCTGATACAGAGATGTCTTGGCTGAGCGAGAATATTTTTTACTACCTGAGTAACACTTTTGTCCCAAATGTACACAGCTTGACCTAACAGTTTCTGGCCCAAATATGGCTCGTGTGCTTGTCACAGACCTGTGAAAAGAATACTGGATGTTTTCTTATTTCTGTCTATGAATTTCCAACTTGACAATCTTCAAGGCACAATGCAAAACTCATCTCTCTTCAGATTGGAGATGAACACTGATTTAAGGGGCTCAATAGACCAAAGATGGGAGTAATTATAGTCCTGGTGGTTCCAATTTTCTGTTAATTCCTGGTTTTGTAGAGCAGCTTATCTGGAGCTAATATTCTTACCCTAACATTTGATGGTCTTAATTCAGTTGGTCACAAATTATTTTTCAAATACATTGTTTGACATTTTATATTTTTCTTTATATTTGTTCACTAGTTTAACTATCAATTTTCTTTGTAATTGTTTAGCCCAGTTTAGTTTACAAAGTAAACTAAAACCGCAAGTCTATACGAGCTTAGTTCTGAATGCACCACATGATGAAAGTTTTGCTTACTTATAATTCTATTATTATAAAACTTATTATTATTATAATAATAAGTTTTACTTTCTTATAATTCTGCCTCTTGGAAAACACACGCACAAAATTCTTTTTTATAAAATGCAACAGGTCAGTGTAAATTCCCTCTGGATGTGCCAGTATTTTGACACAAAGGCCTTCCTAAAAATCCACTGCCTTACTCAAGCTTCACTCTATTACCTATATTACATGACTCTTTTTAACTGTGTTAAAAGAGTGTTCCACAATGCATCTCAGATAGATGTATTATATTATCTGTAGATGTAGTATTATCTTTCCAACAGCATTCTTGAAATACAGTTTTTCTATTAAAGGGACTTTGAACAAGGCAGAATTCTGCAGTGCTCAACCAGTTTTTTGTCAATAGCACACTGGGCTGAGAAAAACATAAAATACTTGAAGAAATATTTAATTAAAAATTACAGCTAATTTCTAGAATAAAACTTGCTTCTACAGTATTTATTAATTATGCTGAATATATTGCTTTCAGAAGCAGGCAATAAAATTATTCCAGATACTGTGAGGCTTTTAACTGACTAATTCTAACAAAAATTAGTGATGCTGCCATAAGACACAAAAGTAAATGCTACTTTGAAAAAATCTGTAGTCACAGCAATTACTATTTTTCCTATTCAGCATTAGTTACCTTAATTTACCTTAATTTCAAAGTACTCTATTCCATGGTAGACTTTAAAAGCAACATCAGAATGATTTAGAAAAAAAAAAAAAAAAAAAAAAAAAAAAACAGAGAAGAGGAAAAGAACAAACAAACAGATCTCCAATCAGAGAAAGTGACTAATATTAAAGGTAACAACAGACCTTTCTACATTCATGTTCTGGAGAATATATCTCCAGAATAGAAATATCATGCCCATTCCAAGGTTGGAATTAGATGATCATTAAGGTCCTTTCCAACCCAAGACAATCTATGATTCTATCACTTAAATAGATATATACGTGTGTGTTCATGTATAGAAATACAGCTTTCTTATGCAAGAGCATAAGACACAAATCCAGGTATATCTATATATGATTTATATATATACACACAGTTTCTTGATTCTCCACTGCCTTGTAAAAAGATACAATCCAGCAAAGTAGGTGTAGTTAGGGTTTCATGTTTTATTTGCTTTATAAACACCTACATGTATAAACTTTAAAGAAATATGAATGACTACAAGTTGCCATACTATGATAAACTAGATCCATTCAGAATATTTGTTAGTGAAAATGATGTCAGAGGCCAAGAACAGAACATGAAACAGTAATTTCAAATTACACTAGAATAGGAATAGTTAAGTATTTCCTTGATTAGAAAGGGGATACATTCTTTGGCTACATGAAGAAATAAAGAATGAGGATAGCTACTAAAGGAGACTACAGAAGCATTTTTACTGAAAGATATAACATTTTTACTGAAGAGATAACAAAGTACTCAGAAAAATTTAGAAATGCATAACAAATGAGAAATTTATAAAGTAGAAGTATGCAAATCAATTTACACATACAGCAGATTCCACACTAGATTTAGAGTTCACTAGAAGCAGAGAAATTTTTATTTTATTTAAATAATTTTAGTTAAATCACAATTAAAAGACTTAATTGCAATTTTGAATTAAAACATAAGTAAACCACAGAACTCTAGAGGTTTCTATGTACGTGTTCTGTGAGCATCCAAATTTGTCATACTTAATAAGAAAGAATTTTAGATTTATGATATTAAATGCAAATATCTAATTTCAAGACAGATTTTTTGGTAGCCCCTCTAGAAAGAAATTGCCATAAAAATGGTAAATTCCCAAGTCCAAAGTAATGTAATTTTTGGAGATGTTTTTTGGTACTGTTTTTTACCAAAACATTTGGTAATTTTTTATTTATTTATTTTTTTTTTGAAAAAAAAAAAAAGGCATTCCCAGTCTGCCCTTACCATGACAACTACATGCACACATAACTGTGTGGGGTTTATACCATTTTGGAACTCCATACATTGTTAACAAGAAAAGATCCACATAATTTTTTCATAACTCTAGAAAATTCGTAAAGGTTTTACATTATTTCCTGTGTCCGTCTCTAAACAAAGGCATATTTAAGCACTTCTAGACGAATGAATTGGCATTATTAGAAGACAATGACTGGTTTAAATAGAATAGATTCACATCCTTTTGCAACAGAGTTTTGACTGGAAATCAGCACAATTATCAGAATTTCTTTTTTTTTTTTTTTTTTTTAGACTCCAAACACATTTTCCAAGGAATGATTTTAGTTGCACTGTGTATCACAATGTTAATTACAAATTTATTCGTATGTATATTTACTGACTGTGTTGTTTTTATAATGTGTCGGCCAGCAGTTGAGTAAGAGTTCCACAACAATAAAGACCTTTTTTTCAGGTCCACATGGCTGATCACAGTGCTGATATTCTTCTCTCTTGACATGTGCAGAACACACTTTAGAATGTCAGTGGGAGTTCTGCATACATATGGAGAGGAGGCTATAGGAGATGACATTTTCCATGTGGCCCTAAGATGAAAATTTTGCCCTAAGATAGTTCCTTCAGTATTTTTTCAGCAGTCATGTTTGTTTTAATAGAATATGAACCTCTAAGACAATGTTAAAAAATACCATTTGCCAAGGGACTGTTTGATATGTTATTTTATGTACAAATATATGTACATTCTCTGAAGAACAAATGGTGGTGGTAGTACTCTTCTACGAAAGATCTTTACAATATTTTTTTCTCATCTAGGCTCATATTACATTACTCCCAGTTAAACAGACCAATCTTAGGGTAGGCTCCAAACTATGACATTCCACATGCATGCATTTTTTTTTAACTCTGTGATAATGTATCAATAACTATTGACTGTTATTAATTTCCTAATAAATATTAATTTCCTAAATTTTTCCTAATAAAGTGTTATTAATTTCCAGAAGTTCTGAGGAGGGGTATACAGAGTATGCAGTTTATTAAAATAAAATTTGCATATAAAATGACAGATACAAAGAGAACTTACTGTTTCCTTTCTTTGCTACTACTAATTTTGGAGCTTAAACTAGCATGAAAGGCAATCTTAGATTTGCTGTTTTCTTGTTCATACAATAATAAGCAAAGTGATTGGCTCTGCAAAATGAAAATTTTTCTAACAAAATCTCTTACAAAATATTTTGTTGTTTTGTGTGTGTGTGTGTGTTGTCGTTGTTATTTGCTTTGTTTGTCCTTTGTTTTGGTTCTTAGCTTGGTAGCCACAAAAGAAACGGACAGTGCAAGATCTCGTAGCATGCCAATGTCGCCATCTGATTTCCTGGATAAGCTAATGGGCAGGATGTCAGGCTACGATGCAAGGATAAGACCAAATTTCAAAGGTAATTCCAAACCTATACTTCTAAGTAATTCAGTATTTCTTGTCACAAAACCGAAGTTTCTGGAATAAATATGAAGCCAAGAAATATACTCTAATTGGAAAAGAAAAAAAAAAAAAAAAAAAAAAAAAAAGCTCATTTCTTTGCTTTTCTTTCCTATGATGGTTTATTTCAGTATTAATATGCTCTATTAGCATGCAAACTGCAGTTTATCCTAACAGTAACACTGTGCAGAGCAAAATAAGACTCCAGGCAAAGTCTACGCACAGCAGTTTTTTATCTCCCTTTAAGTCTCCTGAAGTCCTAAAAACAAATGCTTAAAAATGAGGAATTTACAGCTTAGTAGTAAATGGCGATCAGATTTTGGAGTTTATCATGGTCACAATGCAGTCACAATCTTCTGACGGGGCTACAGTGAAGAACAGGCAGATGGTTTAGGGAACAGTGAATTCTACGCAATATTCTTGAATGTATAATTCAAAAGACTTAGAGCATTGTTTTATAACTACTGAAATTTAAAGAGACAAAACCTAATATGACATTGTTCTTTTTCAAAATGTTAAGATTCTAAATCTTCTAGACAGCTATACAGTTTGAACAAATCTGCCCACAATGATTCAGATCTATCACTAAGAATAAGTATCTCCTTAAGTGACTTTGCCACTTTCTGGTTAGTTTTATTAGTCCTAGAACAAATACTGGAACTTTTTGCTTTGTTGAATTTTTAATTTGGCAACTGTTTTAAAGAAACAGACCTAATAAGAGATTTCAGACAATCATTTGTGCTGTCAATAAAAATTCTATTTAGAGAAGATTTTTAACATCTTTTGTCATGATTAAACTTGGTCAATAACACAAAATTATACCTTTTGTCTGAGTGCCGTACTTCTGAATAAGGAATTTTGCAATTCACTTTCATTTAGGTGTGAAATAAAACAGAAATGAAAAGCTCTTGTAAAATGTTTGTTCCAGTTTCAAAGTAGCTTTATTTGTAGTAAATCAAAACTATAGCTAGATGTTTATCCTACATTTTTTTTTTTTTTTTAAATAGGATAGTATAAAGTGTTCCTTGCCTTGATATTGCCAAACAGTATTCAGCAATCGTTAATTTAGGAACTACTTAAGTCAGGACATACTTTTGGCCTTTTCCATATTTTATGGCAATAAAATTGTGATGTTTTGCAATTATGCAAATTAACTTTTTTTTTTTTTTTTTTTGCTTTGAATTTGGTGACTATTTTATTTTGTTGCCATGTGACTTATTCAGAAATGGAGGAAATTCACATCTTTTTGATCTTTACAGATTTTTGTACTTATATATCGCTCCCTACTATATTCCTTTTTCAATGCTAGGAGTGCTGTCTTGTTTATGCTGGTTTTGTGTGGCAGCAGCTCATAGAGTTTGACATCCTACATTGCCTTCTTGACACCTTTTTTCTCCCTTTGAGGTGGAAAAATATTTTGAAGTGTTTAAGATGGAAGTTCATTTATATGGCAGTCCATTTTTTTGACATATTTATTTGCATTTTCCTATCTTTAATGATATCTGAAGAGAATACTTTCAGAGAACCATCCATAATGAATCTATACTCTCTTTCCTGCATGGAAATCATTAATTTGCATCCCATCAGTACAAATACACAGTAAAGATTGGTTTCCATTTGATTGACACTGAATTTCATCAAACATTTATACCTTGATAGCTCTTTATTGTGACCTTTCTGCAATTCCTTGCATTCAGCTTTACATACAACTACACAAAATACCAGAATTATAGTGCCTTTCTATTCTAGGTCATTAATACTGAAATTAAATGATACAGTTCAGATCTATAGGATAACTCATTAACAATCACCTCATAATTTTAAAAATAGCTTTCTAATCCTACCATTAAAATATTTTAAAACAAAAGATCTATAAGAGGACCTCATTTCTCTCATTTTGCCAAGACTAATATCCTTAAAAAGCCTTTGACAAAAGATCTAGTTAAGAAGTACTTGAAAATCTGAATAAACTATTTCAATTAATTTAAGCTATAACTAAATATTTCATTAATTAGATTGCCTTTGGTCACATGCTTACCAGCTCTTTCAGAGATCTTCAATAGATCTGAGAGATGGTATTTCAGCTAAAATAATATTAATATTTTATTAATTAGTAGAATAATTCTAGTAATAGAATTACTAGAAATAATCCAGTAACCTTTTAATTATAACATTTATCATAATTTCACTTTGGCTGGTATAGAGTTAAGGTTTACAGGGATAATGCTTATTGTTAATATCATCCACCATCATCCTCAGAAACCTTTTTTCTTCTTTAATTCAAATTATAGACAGAAGTGATACACACTGCTTTCTATAACAAAATTGACACAGGTGATAGCTGACTAACAGTAATTACTATTTCAGCTTTCAACTTACAATGTTGCAACAATTTTTACAATGTCTGGTTTAATATCACCTCAGGCTGTCAGTTTGTTCCAGTTCTTTTGTTCTCCAATGTTAAAATATAAAAATCATTGAATCATAGAATGGCATGGATTGGAAGGGACTTTAAAGGCCCTTCCAACCTCCCTACCACAGGCAGGGACACCACCCACTAAATCAGGTTGCTCAGGGCCTCATCTAACCTGGTCTTGAACATCTCCAGGGATGGGGCATCCACAGCCTCTCTGGACAACCTGTTCCACTGCCTCACCACCCTCTATGTATTTCTTCCCAGTGCCTAATCTAAATATCCCCTCTTTTAGTTTAAAACTGTCCTGTCATTATCTGATTGAGCAAAGAGTTGATCTCCATCTTTTTTGTAAGTCCCCTTTAAGTACTGAAAAGCTGCAATGAGGTCAACCTGGAGCCTTCTCCTTAGGCTGAAAAGCCCAGCTCTCTCAAACCATTTTTTGTAGGAAATCCTACAGTCCTCATACAAAATCTTCCATCAGAATGGCTTAGTCTTTGACAAGGCTAGCAACAGAATACAAATGCTACTCCAAAGACTTAATTTAGTTTTTCTGCTCTGATCTTCTCTATTTTCATGGATACCTCTGTATCTTAATCATCTCCTCAACTTCACCTTCCAGTCTTGGCAGTATTCTATTTTTAATGCCTTAAAGAAAGTTATCACTTTTAGCTTTTCTGTCTCTACTAAGATTCAGTTCTACAGCTTCAGGTTTAACAGCTTCATTTATACTTCTATTTGACCATGTTTTAGGAGGTACATTTTTACTCTGAGTGCAGTGTCTTTAAGTAATGTTTAAACCACTTCCAAGCTGCTTATAGCTTCTTTTTATCCCCTTTTTAACTAGCTATTACCTGTCTTTTTGTAAGACTGCTTTTGAAATTAAGCATCAGTGTTGTATCAATTTATTTATTTATTTTTCTTTATAAAAGCAATTATGAATATTGATGAAGCAAATTTACAATTTAATGTGTTAGTAAAGTGCAATATTAGTGTACTAGTAGTTCTATTGTACTACTTTAAACAAGATAATGTCATATCAAATTTGAAAGAAATGACAAGTACTACAACATGGAAGTGTTAGAAAGTAAAGCATTGCAAACAATTAATCTGACACTACCAGGAAATACAATATTCTCCCTGATAGTTTTTAGTGCCTCTCCCTTTGTTCATCTCTCCTTTTTTATTTTTTTTTTTTTATTTTTTTTTTCATTTCTCTCAATCTTTTTCAGGAGTTTTTCCATAGAAAGCTTTCACTGAATTCTAAATATTGGATTTGCTCAACTGTTTTGAATAATTAACCAAGTATCAAAATGACTGTAGTGCCAAAGCGCCAAAGTGACTGCAAATGCAGTACAAGTACATGCATTGATGTTTTATTGTAATTCCCATACAGTACTTCAAAACAGTTATTGCCTTGAAGAAAGACAGCCGGACGTTCAAAGTTTTGTCCTGTTGGCAGAATTTTTAATGAATGTTTTTATTCTTCAAATATTTAATATCAAGTTCATTGGTCACATTAAATTTTTCTAGTTGTAAAGCACAAATGGTGGCAGAGCTGCCTATTACTTCAGTGACTAAAAAATAAATATTACATGAGTGTTTGCAATACCAGTCTTCAAATTCCAGGTATGGATCTTTCATTATTAATGGTTGCTTATAACTAGAAAGCTAAACTAACATCTCCAATGCTGAACTGGATTGTTGATATAAGAATATCAAGGTGCAGAAGGGTGACAGAAGAATGGTATGATGGAAAGACCTTGTTTCCATTGCACATAAACTGATAAGAAATAATGGAGAAATTAGCATGCTATAGTGCAATGCTATTTTCACAGAGACTTGCAGGGAAGTAATTTAAAACCTTTTCCATGAAGAGACTGTTTATTGTTCAGTTATCATAATGACTACTCTGCCACTACTGATGTTTCACAAATGAAAGATAAGGCAGAACAACAGTTGGCTGAAGATCCATGGTAACAGAAAATTCAGCTTAAATGGATTCTTAACCATTCTGTGGATTTCAGAGAAATGAGAATAGAATCTAAGTTATTCTTTCTTATCCACATTTGTTCCTGTCAATAGTAGAGATAAGAGCAGCAATAATGTATTTCTGTTTCCAGTGATGACAGATAATGTTAAAAGTAACAGCTGCCTTGAGTGGAAAAGGTGACTTTTCACTCTAATTTTTGTGAGAAGTAGCATACATTTTTCACTGAAAAAACACATAAAAATACTTCTGGCTATACATCTCAAATTAAATGTTCTTTTAAATATTCTCTCTCTCTCTATATATATTTTTTTGGTATAGAATCCTTCATGCAAATTCATAATGAAATGGCTAGTCAAGTAGTATACCTTTGAGAAGAACTGAAAGGGAAAATCTATTACTTACTAGAAACCATTCAAATTTTTGCATTATATTAGTTTTGAATATAGCATTATTTTCTCCTAAGTCAACAAACATTGTTTCATAATCATTTAGTATGTTAATATATTTTACAGTCACTCAAAAAGGATTGATTCTGAAACATTGTCTGGTGTTTTATTTTCCTTCTGCAGGTCCTCCAGTTAATGTCACATGCAACATATTTATAAACAGCTTTGGATCCATTGCAGAGACAACCATGGTAAGACATTTTACCTCAAACAATGTTTAAAGTTTAAGTTAAAGATATTTAATGAAGTTAAAAGCAAGCTAAGACTTCTCTTCAAATGGAAAATAAATAAAGAAGGAAATCCTCTTCTGCAAACAGAAACTGAGAACATTTAACTTAGCCATTGATTTTTTTGTAACAGAAAATCCATTATCATACTATTAAACACACATTAAAAAAAAAAAAAGCAATGTTTTTATTTTTAGTTATCCATAGGTCTTATTTAATAGTTGTAGTGAATTCATTATTTTCAATTAGACAGATATTAGTTTCTATAGTGTTCCACCTTTCTAACCTCAAAAAGATCCATTCATTAAGTTATTTTGTTAATTATATTTTTACAGTTCTTTACATACAGTACATATGGAGATGTATACTTAAAAACAAGTTCTTTTATAGAACTAGTGCACAGAGATAATACAATAACTAAAATGATTAACTGATATATAAAATTTAATTATGAATTCTATGAGTGGGGTAAATATAAGTGGACTGCAGAACTTTTGTAAATATACTTAAAATATTTCTATTAAAGAAAGGCAAATGATAGAGTATAAAAAGACTGGAGATTTGAAGGACATAATGAGACTGAGAAGTCAAAGTCTAAAGACAGCAAAACTAAATATTGAGCTATGAACTGACAAGAACAACTTGGACAATTCTATCTAGCAGGTGAAACATATCTGTTAATAACTTGGATCACAGATTTACCCATTAAAAGTTGGTGAGAGAGAAGTTATATAGGTTCTTTCTCCATACAAGTGCCTCACATATTTTAAGGAAAGGCAAATAAACATATTTGAAAATATTTATAAAGTGATTTGGGGTCAAAACGGGGTCAGACATGATGGAAGAACTGTGGGAGTCTGTAAGATCCAAATACAGCAAATGCTCTGAAATCTCAACAATTTCAATTTCAGGGATCAGGATATATACTTGGAATGACAGAACACAGGCCAAAAAAAGATTGGTCTAGCCAAGAATATTAATAAATAAATAAATAAATAAATAAAAGATAAAATAATAATATTAACCAAAAGCCATTCTTCTGATTTACCAGTAAGAGCAAAAATGAAAAGTTTAAATGTAACCAAGGAGCCTTATATAGGAATTTAATCCTATATTATATTATATTAATCCTATATTATTATTATATTAATCCTATATTATATTTAATTTCAATTCTGATATTGAAATATATAGGTCTTCTCTATCCAAAGTGATACCCAGAATGATATCTTTACATGCCATACAATATAGTGGTAGATGATACTGAAAGAGGAAGGCAATTTTTTTTCCACGTAGAAAATTACTTTAATTTGTATTTCAGCTTGGGTCCCTTGCCAGGCTGCAAATCCCAGATTGACATGGTGTCCAAGGAGATTTATTCAGGTTCGATCAGAGGATTAAGCAATGCCCACATGATTAGAATAGCATTCCACAGCTACTTTTTAATGGCTCGAGCATGGGGTCAGCAAAGTACAAAGATCCAGCAAAAAAAATCACTCTAAAAAGGATATTTTGAATATTGAAGTTGTTACCATTAAAAAAATTGTCCTGAATTTAAGATGAAGATATTTCAGGTCACATCTCAAGTGCATTTTCTCTAAATAAATAAATAAATAAATAAATAAACAAACATTTCTTTTCAGTACCACTTAGTATAAAGAAATTAATAAATAGCATAAATAGTTTTAATAAATTAAAACCAACTTGCATTATTTTAAAAATTGGATCTCTGCATTCTTGAACAAATATCAATTCACTGATTTTTTTTTTTTTTTTTAATGTTATTATTTTTTTTATACAAACTATAAAGAAAAGAGCTTAAATAAGTAAGAAGTGCAAAACATGACCTGGCCAGTAAGTGGTACCTTGAAGTCTCTACGGTATTTAAAACTAGCAGCAGAATAATGGGATATGCATATAGTGTACATGTATTAGTTTTAAAGAAGAGAGAGTACATCAGCCCCTGCCCTTCGCTGTTTACATAATTGTTCTTTGCAGTGTAATTTCACTTTGTTTTACTCACTGATGACCAAAATCTCTGAGCTCCCTCTGCTGCCTTAGTTATGCATAACATAGTGTTATCTTTTTTTTTTTTTTTAAAAAAAAAAAAAAAGATTGTCAGTGTGCAATGCGATCTTACAGTGTGCAGCATGAACCAGCTTTACTTCGAGAATTCTCTTGAATCCATCCACATCCATTTACTGAAGAAGCTTAATGTGACTTACACCTTTAAATTGGTTATTTCTTTATTTCTTTTTGTTTCACAGCTATTTCAGCTTCTTAAAGTCTAAGTTATGGTTATAACTCTTACAACTATAGAATCATAGCACCATCTAGGTTGGAAAAGATCTTCAAGATCACCAAGTCCAACCATCAACTGAATCCCATCACTAAACCATGTCCCTAAATGCCCCATCCACATCTCTTAAATACTTCCAGGAATGGTGTCTCCACCACTTCGCTGGGCAGCCTGTTCCAATGCTTGACCACTCTCTCAGTGAAGAAATACTTCCTAATGTCCAATCTAAGCCTCCTCTGGCTTAACTTGAGGCCATTTCTTCTCTCCCTATTGCTCCTGCAACCTTTCTTCACAAAGCTGTAGAGAGCAATGAGGTTTCCCCTCAGCCTCCTCTTCTCCAGACTAAACAACCCCAGTGCCTTCAGACACTCCTCATAACACTTGTTTTCTAGTCCCTTCATCAGCTTCATTGCTTTTCTGTTGAGCACACGCTCAACAACTCAATATCATTATAGTGAGCAGCCCAAAACTGAACATAGTATTTGAGGTGTGATCTCACCAGTGCTACATACAAGGGTCCAGCCTTGCCAATTTGTCTATGTTACTGAGCCAAATGATAGTATATATATTTATATGTCTGTTTCAATGATATTCACAAAGGAAAAATTTTGCACTCATTCTCTAGCCAAATGAATTTTTACTCTTTTGCACATATAAATGAATAGGTCCAGTCCATTTTTCACTTGTTGGTACTATTGTTCTTTTCACCTACAGATTTAGAAATCTTAAAGATTCGCAGAATATTAACAACATGTGGAAACCTAGAATAAGATGACCTTTTTTGCATGATAGCACTAAATTAGTAGCTGAAGTTTTTAATTTAAGATGAATGATGAAATATCTAAGCATACATATAGATGAAATATGTAAGCTTACAACTTTAAAAATCTGAGAAAATCAGATTTTGAAAATCTTTAAAAATCAGTTAGTTTGTTCATGTAAAATTAGATATATATTGGCAATATGGAAACCAAATCCTACAAGAAACCATATAATTCTCTTATTAGTTCACTGGAATTTAAATTTCAGCTTTTATCACAACACCCTCAAAAGTGCCTTACAGAGTTTCTCTCAGCAGCTCAAGCTGTGCTCCATTTCACTTTGCACTGTATAGTCTAATGCAAAGAGATTTCCTAATTGGTAAAAGCAGTGTTAATATATACTGCTGGCAGTTACCAGTGGAAAATAGAAGATATTGTTCAGTCTTATAGGATGAGAATAATTTCAATGGCAATATTTCAATGGCAACATTTTAAGCTACAAATGTTCAGAGACAAAATACTGAATACATGAAGCAATGACTAAAGAACACTTAGTGAGGCTTTGGGACAGATAGTAGCACATAAAAAAAGCCTACTTTGATTCTAGTAAATATGACTGACCAAATTCCTTAAGATTTTCTAAGGTTTAAAGTCAGCAACACATTGATCCTAATGCAGCAGTACAGCAATATTTACTAAGTATGTGTTAACATGCTTAGTACGAGGCATGTTCTAAAATTGAATTGAAAGAGACACACTAAGACACCTAATGGCAAATGACATCAGTGCAGACAATTAGTATGTTAAAAAGCATATGTTTGTTATCTGTTTCTGCCACATTTCTGCTGATGGGTATTCTTGACTCAGCCTGAAAAGACGTGTTATCCTGAATATTGTCAAGAAGCAGGTGACATATCTTTCTGTTCTCCAAGTAATAATGAGATTATTTTACATCTACAAATAAAGCATACCTTCAACTAAAATTAACCTATTTTTAAGCCATTATGATCACTCCCTTCATGAGTCACAGCTCTTGAATTTCTTAAATCTTTCATCAAGTGAGCATTTCTCTTTATATTCTATTGTACCTGTTCTAGGTCATCTTTAAACAGAATACTTGAAACATGTTCACTTGGATACACTGCAAAGCTTAATGATGATGTTTTACCAAATACTTTTTCTAAAATAAATAACTTAGTTTATTATCTCAAATATGTTGAAATATATGCCTTCCTTTGGTGAAAATACATTGAAAGTTTCTGTGTAATGGATATAGTAATGTGTTAATACTGAAGTGATTGGCAGAAGAATCTACTTTGTACAATTTTTATTGCAGATGAGTGAATATGTAATAAAAATTACCTCACACTTTTGAAAAACAAACACAACAACAAAAACAAAAACTTATTTTTCACCATATTTGATGGTTAACTCCCTTCTATCAAGGCAATGATTGTTGACTTGAATCAAGATTGTTCTTGTATGGACTGAAGGTGAGTTACTTAGCATTCTTCCTTTTATCATGAACTTTCTTCTAGAATTCTGAGCCTAGGTCATGGAGTCAGGAGAACCTGACATCTTTCAAGTTCTGCCAGGTCTGCAGCTTTCCAGTTTATTACATGACCAGACTAATGCATGCAAATCCCCTTGCTGAACCTGCATTCCAACCAGATGGCATCATATCTGCTGTCCCTGGATGCAGCAAACATTTTCCATAATCTATGGAAATTCTATAAAATGTAACTATAGTATTGTGTCTGAAAGAGGGGTTGAATTTGCTACTTATCCCACAGGCTTCTTGGCTACAAAACATTTGAAGTTCCAGGAACTAAATTAAACAAAACAAATAAACAAAAACCAACAACAAGAGCAATAAAAAAGGCATATTTTGCAACCCTGGATGTGCTTCCTAACTCGCAGTGTAGGGCAAAAAGTTGGGTTGAGGCTTATCTATTAGATTATGATATCAAGGGTGCATGGTGACTGAAAATGGAAAAACATTATGCAGTGGTACAGGACTAGTTTATTAATAACAAGACCAGTTGGAGCTGTGTGTACAAATATGAGGGTCCAGTATCTGATTTACTTATATAAACTGACATAGATGGTGCAGCAGTAGGATGGGTTGGTAACAGCTACACAAAAAGGGCCAGTACAGATGATACAGCACACACATGTTATCAGGTACCAATAGGTGAAATTCCAAATCTGGAAAAATCTGGTTCCTTACAAATACTGAAAATCATCCTTACCCAAACTTTTGGAAATGAGGAGAAATAGTTGTACTGTGTTTTATTTCCTGACCTCTGGGAAGGTTATGAGAATGATTGTTCTATTCCATACCTTTTCCTAATGTTTTCTTGCTCTGTTATGAAATAACTATACTCCTGTATATACTCCTCTACTCCTGGCATCTGTAATTTTTTTCCTCAGAAAATAACTCCAGCCTTTTCAGCTCCTTTTATGACTGAAAAAATAAAGGAAATGTCAATTTTTTACTTTTTTCTTCCTTTGAAGATTTATAAATGATTCAGTAGAAAAATAATAGACAGAATTTGTGTTGGATCATTCCAGAACTAAATTCCAGGAATCTGAGCAGCAGATGGTCTTTTCTCTGAAGAAAATATCATTGATTGTTTGGTTTGGTATATGTTTGGACTAGCAAAAATGGTTGATTAAATTGATTTCTAAAAAGGGCCAGAAGCTTTGTTTTTGCTGGAATTTATGGTCTTTGCAGAAGTTGGTGGCAGACTTCTTTCCCTAAACCCTCAAGCCAATGGCTTTTAAACTGTTTTCAAAAGAAAATTTTCAGGGAGTTATTAGGGAGAAGAAGTGTTCATTCCTTGGCGAGTAGAGTGCAAACATGTTATTTGAAAAACAGGTTAAGTTACAGAGATGATTTCCACATATTTCACATTTTTTGAAAACCAGTCTATTCAACATGGATGTACAGGAAAACAGAAATGTAAACTATGAAGAGACATGTCAGTAAAAAATAAATATATAATCTTGCCTTTATAGAGATCAACTGTCAGTTAAGTTGTTTGTCACCATACAACAGCAGCAAACCAACCCAAGTCCAAGTGATGGGTTTATTTCAGATAGCATCCTGAGGCCACATTCTGCTGAATGCTCTGGAGATAAATTGCAATTGTATCTAACAGCATAGTTCATTTCTCTTAGAAAATAGTGGAAAACAGCAAGGCCTTGTTTTCACGTCTCAAAACCTGCCCTTTCTCAATAATCTTTCAGTGGTTTATGAGGAAGTGAAATTTCTTTAAGAAACAAAGTAATTTCATGAACTTAGCATCTCTATAGTGACTGTGAATTTACAGTTTAGAATAAATGATACTGTAAAGTAGATTGAAAATGCCATGTACATTTTTGATGGCTTTAGATGAACGTACTACCATAGAGGACCCAATTCAGTTGCTAATGTGCATCTTCAGTACTAATGGAAATTTACAAATGATGCAAGAACTGAAAACAATTATATTCTGTGCATGAATAAGCCATAGCTGTGAAAATATCATAAAAAAGTATCTGCAATGAAGCATAAGTTCAAACAAGTATTTGGACTGACAGCAGTCATGTAATGGGCACAAGGAGAATAAAGGAATGGTACTTCAGTGAAAACAGATACCTTAGAAACAGAATTTAGAAGCATAATATACCAGAAGGTTTCCACAATTAAATATTAAGATTGCCATTTTAGTTGTTTTGATTTGATTAAGCTGTATTCATTTTTATGGTAGTGACCCACATACAATTTGTTTTTACATTATCCTGGAAGAAGATGAATTGGAGTAGGTTTTGTATTTATCCCAAGGATTGGCGGCTGAGACCAGCCAAGTTCCGTAATGTTTTGTGGAACTTGGAATTGAAATTCAATGGGATCTTAATGAAAAATAGAGAATAAATATGAATCAGAAATAAATACTGCTGGTTTCATTTAACTTTCCCTACTGATATAAACAGATCATCTGAATCTTAATACCCATTCATAAGAGTGAATTATAACCAATTTCAGACCTGTGTGGTATGGTCAAGGATTCCAGACAGAACTGTATTAATGTCAACAAAGAGGTAATATTTCATGTTTCCCAACATGCAAGAACTGTGTTTCTACAGACTCTGATATATGTAGAAGACAGGCACTCTGAGCACATGTATTGAAGCTGCAGGTGGAGACTTACAAAAGGTTTTCTCATTTCAAAGCAGACTGCTCTTTGCTGATCCTATTTTTATGGTGCCTGAATTTGTAGTTCCACACACATAAGTGAAATTACTTTAAGAAAACTGCATCATAAAGATTTTTTAAAAAGTAAGCACTGACAAGCAGGTTTTTTTTCATTCAGTTTGACATAAGACTAAAACATGATACTTGAACATTGGCATTCTTTGCCGATACATAAATCAAAAAACAAATGTTTACATTAATTAACAACAGCACCAACAGAATGTTGAACACTGAATAAAATCCCCAAGATTCTTCATGAAAAACAACTAGTATTTTATAGTCCTAGTTGTCACACAAAACCTCAAAAATAATCCACTACCTCTAGCTAGTGCTGAAAACCGAGCATTTGTATCCACTCATTTGAGTTCAGCATCCACAAAATTCACATCTCTCATCAGCTACGACCAGATGCACACAATATCTACTGCTTTGACATCTTAGTCCTTGGAGAAATTCAAATTGTGTGTACAACCATCTATACCAACTTCATGCACCAGATCTCTAAATGTGTTAGAATGAGTCAGCCACAGTTTGTTTCACATGTGTAGGGAATTGGCAGCAGTGATAGCCTTACACTTGTACACTGAGCCATGTTTTCTTAAGTCCTTGTTTACAATAAGGAAAACTAGCTTCACCTATTTTTACTTCACTTGCAGAAGAGACTGAACCTAGGCCTGCAGTGGCCTTCGTACTCCAAGCATAGGAAAATCATGTTCCGGGTCTCCAAATCTCTCCTGTAATTGGTCTGTTTTATCTAAAATAAATATTTACCAAGATAGGTATTATAATCGGCTCTTCCAGACATACCACAGAAATACATTGCTCATTCTCTCTGATCCATTTGAACAAATGTTCAATTTTACAGAACACTTTGTATAATGCAGAAAGATCAAATTTTCTGTTTCCCTATAGACACGTACTGCAGTTAGTAGGAACAACGGACTGGAAAGGATCACTTGGATCAGCAGTGCAGGCCCTTGCTGCTGCAGACAATTTAGCTTTATAATCCCATTCATCTGTTCAAATGCTGTCTAAAAGCCAAAAGGCTTTTTCATATGCCAACCGTCATGAAAGGTTCCTCCAGAATCTCTATCTCCTCACGTCAAGGGAGACTTAGCCTTTAGCCTGTTTTTGTTTTTTTTTTAGATCCCATGTTTACCCGAATCCGTATGATCTTGTTCTAGAAATGCTGGAGAAAAGTTCACACCTCCTGTTACCTCTTAACCTATGCTTGCTTCCTCTTAGTCTCTTTTCTCTGATTGCTCTTTTCACTTAAAGGAAAAACTATGACTTTAGCAGCACTACTGCACTGTGAAAGCATTACTCCATCCCCTCCAATATTTTCTTCCTTACTTTTGTATTTCTATAATTGTCATTTCAATCTGTTTGAATAGTAGCTGTTAGGCTAGCTGCTGCAAAAAGTCCATATCCTGCATATAGTAATTACATTATCCAGACAAAGCTGTGAAGACAACTAATCTCAGTCACTGCTGTGGAAAATCTCAGGACCTGTGAAAATAAGATTAAGGCATCCCTACATAGCTCCACTCATGCTGGATGAGGTAAGCTGTTTATAAAGTTTCTTATTTTGTTGCAATAGTACAAGACAATTCATTCCACCAAGGTTATGTTTGTTTAACACTCATGACATTTGTTTGATTTCTAAGGACACATAAAAATGTAAAGACTACTACAAAAAACAAACAAACAAACAAAAAAGGTAGTGAGAGACCAGGCCAAAATAAAACATTTTTCAAGCATCTTGACTATAAATGACTCGATGCCTCACAATGTGTATTTTGGTAATGGAAATCAATCTTATCATGATATATGGGGATTTCGCCTTTACCTCCCATTAACTCTAATAGGAGTTAAGTCCATAAATCCCTTTTACTATCCTAATAAAATACTAATACTATCCTAATAAAAGCTTCTCCCTCATTTTTTGCATGAGCCTGCAATTTACTAACACTTAGTTTACAGAAACAAAAGCTATATTAACTTTAAAATTACTTTAAAATGAACTTAAAGAAAATAAGGGATTTTCAAATTGCCATATTTTCCTAATTTCTATTCTTAAGTAGTATGTGTGTGCTGGAAAAGCTCTCCAGTGTAAACACTTTACATGAAGCATATCTTTGAAATTCTTTTCCATGAATAAGTTTGAATTATTCTGGCATCATTTAAAAATTCAGTTCCATTCTCACATATTCATTTGATTTTGAATACTTGGCACTTCATTCACTCTGGGTGTGAATTTTGAATTACAATAGCCAAAATAATCACTCAGCATGAAAAAGCTGTGCACTCAGATTTTTTTAAATATATCATACCCACCCTGCAAAAACATAGCCTAAATAATATCCCAAAAAGTTCAAACCATTTTATAATACTTTACAATTCAACAGTAAAGTAATACAACATATTCAACAAACTTGTAGGAATGTTTTCTACATAGTCTTTATGACTTTTCTTCTTTTCCAAATAGTGTGCTACCACATGTCGTTGTCATTAACAGTTGGCAGAACAAGAGGTGCTATAAAAATGTGATCCAGACCAATTTTCTCTAAGTGCCAATATGATCACAGCAAGATTTGGGCTGATATGCATATTTTACTGACATGCCCCTCCCTGTGTCGTTATTGGCATTGCAACCATGGTGCTAGATTTTTATTTTTTTTTTAATTCTCCTAAATTCTATTGCCAATTTATGCAATACTAAACTCAGCCTCTCTGAGACAGTTTGGTTTACTTAACAGTGTAAAATAATCCTTATGACTTCAGAATCTGTGTCGCTTATCATGTAGTCCTAGCAGTCCCATTCACCTCATACAGCACAGATATTGGGGGTTATATCTTCTCTTGTTCCCAAAATAGTTTCCATTGTCCCTTCATCTAGTTAACTATTTTACACAGGAAGGGCCACCTTCCATCTGGATTCATAAGATGTGTGTCTCTGGATAGGAATCTAGGGATTCCCAGCTTACTCCATCTCTCCAGACTGCAGCTAATCCTACCTCACAGTCTTTGTTCCTCTGCCTCTACTGCTCCAGCTTGCAGACGATTCACTTTTTTCAACTCCTTCATACAATGCTTTCAACACATGGAAGCCAACAGGATTTAGCTCTCCACAGCTGTAGCCTTCTTCACAGTTTATAAAGTTCCTAACTGGCAAGCACCGACAAAATGTTATCAAACCCTAAGGGCAAATTTAATCCCAATCTTCCCCCCAACAACAAAAAAAAAAAAAAAATAAAAAATAGCTGACTGCCTCCTCAGGGCAATTTCTGTGAGAGACTGTGAGCCGGTGTGAACAGATATTGATCAAATACTTTATCACAATCAAGAAGATATTGAAGGTGAATTAAAAACAAATGTACTGAATACACATCACTTGGAAAAAGTGTGTATTCACCATTATTTCTTTACCTTTTTAAATGACAGAACACTAACGCTCAAAAGCACTTCTAGCAAATCTCAGTTTATTCCCTTGCTTAAGAAAACAGGCATTTACATTGTCTGATCTTCTAGTGAGCAAATTTATTTTTATTAGATTTCCAAAAGTAATCTTATAGAAACATATGAAAGCTAATTTATTGGCATAACAGGCTTAGTTAAAGAAGAAGATTTCTAGAATGCTTTCAATTATAAACATTGCATGCTAAAATATGTGGGATCTCTCACAATCTCCTTTTCAGTTGCTCTATTTCTATTTAGAGATTTAAATTGAATGAGGATTTAGCTACTTGACTTAGTAGGATTGAGGGGATAGAATACCAAAATTTTCAAATTTCTAGGCAGTACAATGTTATGAAGTTCAGCTTCATAAAACTAAACACATAAATTTAGGTTAGCAAAACAGAAGAAAAATGTTTCAGATTTTTGTCGGTGACTGTTCTGGTATGACTGTTTGTATTTGAGGGTATTTGAGATCTATGAAAACATGATTAGGATCGGCTTGTCAATGGTTCTCCTCCACTTCCTTCCCCTTCAATGGGCCTAGTGGAAGCCTGTGAACTTGACATGCCTCATCAGCAATGTGTCTACTCTTTCAATATCATCCTTCTCCCTTGCTACTTATCTAGACCCACACACACTTTTTTTGCAAAGGTAATTTCTTCATTAAAGGAGCAGATTAGTAAATGGATACTGATTGCAGTTCGTGTCTTTTCATGTTCTATTTAGTGGCCTAAGTGCATTTAGTGATTTTTTAAATGGCCTTAATAATCCCTGTAAATCCCTAGGACAGGTGGACATGCCATAGGATTACAGAAGACATGCATTTTTCTGAACCAGCAGATAAAAAGGGAAATATCTTAGGGGTTTTCAAATGCTATTAGATGTCTTTGTGTAGACAAACAGATTGTTCCCTTTCTCTTCAGTACTAGTACAACTAGTTCAACTCCACATTAACATTTATGTGTTGCTACAACATCATTGTAGAACCTCTAAAACAACATGATTTTCCTGACAGAATTCTTGGTGCACATCATGCCTATCAATACATTTAAAGATGACACATATCTAACAAATTTTGTTTAAAGTTAGAGATATGTATCTGTAGTTAAACTTCTGGACTTAAGCTAGTTCAGCTTTACCTTTTATTTTGCCCTATTTACCTTACTCTAGACAATGCCATATTTAGCACCCAACAGTTGGAAGACTGAGGGGAAATTTAGTATGGAATTCCCAAATTACTCTTTGGTCCTTTTTATATCCCTGGGGAGGTTAAAACCAGGATGATTATAAATACATATTTTCAGTGAAGATTTCTACTTTTATTCATTCAGCCATTGAAACCAGTCATATTCTAAGTGTTAATGTATAATATAAATTAATAATAACACAGAATATGTAGCACCAAAAAGTCATCGGCAAATGAATCAGCTCAGTAAAACTCAACTTTTCACATGGAAATAAAATACCTTCTGGTGATGAAGCAAAAGCATCCTCAGGGACACATCATTTGCAGAAGAAAAAAAAATATATATATATTTAATATATATATATTTTAAACCGCGAACATGGCAAAGCTCAACAGAGTTTTAGACCATGATGTTTATTCATGTAATTGGCATGTCCATTTTCATCTAACCCCTTATACAGCTGCTTGAAAATGTAAACATTTTAAAAACCCCTGAGCTGAAGCTTAAAACCCCAGTTACACTGAAAATTTGCAAAATGTGGTTTTAGTGTAATGCATTAGGAGTTGGGAACACACAACTTCCATTAAGAGTTGAAGACACAATAGGAGGTCTGACCAAGATTATTACATAGCAGTTTAGTACTGTATTAGATTTTTTTTTTTTTTTAAAAGTAAACAACCTAGATGTTTTGACTTTTGATATGACAATTATTTATGAGAATATAAACTTAAATCTGTCCGTTGCTACTGATAATAAACCAAAACAAACAAACAAAAAAAAAAAAACAAACAAGCAAACAAAGTTAACTAAAGCTGTCCATTTTGTAATGTTTCCATCCTAAAACCTATGGAAAATAAGTAGATTTTGTGGAACACTGTTGAATTCAATAGATTTTGAATGTTTTATAGTAAATAGAAGGAAGTTAAATGCTAACAATCAAGGATTCCTTACAGAAACTACTTCTTTTTAAGCTGTGGATTGAATGACAAAGATTGAAAGCTCTATTAATAATCATGCTGTAAATGACCCATACTTTCAGTAAGGAAAAGACTGAACTAAAGTACTGACAGAACAGTTCTTATACTCCAAACCAAGAGCCATGATGATGAATGAGATATTCAACCCAGCAGAAAAGCAAGCAAGCTACATTCATCTGTCCCATGCATTAGCTGAACGCATATCACTTCAGAATCTAAGACTGTGAAAGCAGGTGACAAACCTAGAAAGAGCATTTGGTACACTAGTAGTGTACATACTTATTCACTGAAGTCTAAACTTTATTTTTGAAGGGGAATCTGAGAGCTCTGATACTATAGGTAGTAATTTCAAAGTCATAGTTTCATTTAGTTCTTTAGCAAATGAGTTTTAGTTCTATTGACTTAATTAGAGTGCTGCTGGGCCATTATTGGAGGCAAATTTTGCAAATAAATTAGACCAAATTAAAAAAAACTTTAAGAAAATGATTCACAGGACACCCCCACTTAGTTTTGAGTGTAAGAAAAGAAAACCCAGTAAGAGTATAACACTTCTTTTAAAATAAAATTTTTTAAAGAACATCTTAAAATCTGCTTTTATACACCCATGGATGGAGATAGAGATAGATCTTCATCCAAAATCCACCAACAATCTTCTTTGAATAGCTCAAATAATTTCCTAAAGCTTCCTGAAATCAGAGGCAAGTTAGCCCTCACCCAAATCCCCAAACCATCTGGCCTGTCCTACTTAATGGAGGGGGTAAGAGCACCCACCATTTTCAAACAACCATAGGATTAGAGAGTTTTTATCCAAGAACAGATAGGCCTTACTGCTCATCCTCAGCCTGCAAGGACTCAAATTGCCAACAAATTGCTTAACCACCATTGGGGGAGGACTAGACAGAAAAGCTCTGCATCTCTTTGCATAAGGAGTTGCATATTTCTCCTTATATAGCAAAATCAGAAGAGTCACAGGCTTAGAAAGAAAAACTGCAAGAGGAAGACTTCCTTCTAAGGCCCATTGATGAAGATATTTCATTCTGAGGGAGAAATCCTACAGTGCTGGAAATTTCACCAAGCTGCTTCTTATTAAGAAGGTGAGGAAGTACCCCAGTACTCCCAGACTGACTCTGGGTTCTCTGTGGTAAAAGCAGTAACATCATGCTTTGTTTTATCCAATCCCAAATTCAATTCTGGAAAAAGAGCTTCTACCATGGAATTATTCCAGGACCAATCATCAAGAAGATTCAGTGAGTCAGACAAACCCTTTATCATAATCAACAGCATATCTACATTGCTTCTTTTAATGAATGCCCTGCAGCTATTCAGTACAGAAAAGCATGTTATCAGGGATGTTTGGCATTAGTCAGATCTTGTTGCTCTGACACAGATTTGACATGTCAATTAAAGTTAAGTACTCAGCGATCAATTTAAATCACAGTTAATTTCTCTTTAGCTGCTATAGTAAATCTCTGACAGATTAATGGGTTACAGTTAGTGGTGAAGCATGGAGTCTGTTGCATTTTTTTTCACTCACTAATTGAACTGCCATACAGCCATAGATTGTTACTAGCCTTGCTGCAGTTCACACCTGTAATAATGGAAAGACCTAAGAAACATAAGGAAGGTTATTTGCAATAATAAATCATGTCAGTGAAAAGATCAACAAGGTTTATTAGCATGATAAAATAAAGTGTGAGCCATTTCAGTCCATGTATTTATTGTAAAGGATGTTCTTGCCCTTATATTCAAACTGATTTCTCCCTCTAGTATTTACCCTTCAATATATTTATGTATGTCAAGTGATTCCTCTGTTTGTCTTTACATTGCCAGGTTAAAGAAATCAAACTTTCCTGTCTCCTCTCAATGAACTGGCTATCCAGTCCAGTCTTATTTCATTATTCTCTTAACATTCTCTTACTTTCTCTTACTTTTTTTTTTTTTTTTTTTTTTTTTTAACATGACTACAGATGAGGCTGCACCATAAATAATCTTGTTAGTCACAGAATTTCAACTATTAAGCAGGAGAAAAGACAGGGAGATCCTTCAGATTTAATACATGCTATATTTACATTTCTCAGATGTCAGTGAGAGACATCTTCTCCGATTTTGCAGTGAAAGTGGTAACCTACATGCAAAATAACATACTGATTTGATAGGTTTACTTAAATTTAAATGCTTGAGTTTCTGTACTTGAGAAATTTCATCAAAGACATATTGAAATCATTACCTGAATAAGCTTTTGGTTCAGTCTGAAATTTTCAGGTATGCAAAGGAAAATGAGGAAACTCTAACAATTTACCCAAAGTAATTAGGTAACCTAAGGTGCAGCCACAGTGCTTGTGGCTGGTTAACAAATTTAAAATGGAAAGATGCTATTACCACATAGTCCTAATACACCACAGGGCACCCTGTCTAATTCTACTAATCAAAGCAACAATAAAATGCATGACAAATTGCATGCATTTCAGAAACTAATATAGCAACTTTACAAAATCTCACCAGTAAGAATTAAAACAGCTAACGTATCCTGTAATATACTAGCTTGCCATGTACATTAGTAGGAAGGAGAGAGTAAGCTTAAGAGAGAAAACAAGTATAACAAAAAACCTGTATCCATCAGATCCCCATATTGTACCACCTTCGTATCAGTATAACAAAAAGCAAAATTGTCCTTCAAGCCAGGAGACCATACATTACACAAGAAAAGCTCATATTAGAAACTGCAAAATAAAAAAGGTAATATGTTTTCACTCTCCCATGGTGGCGACAAGTTCAGTACTGTACTGAAGAGAGTAGCACTCCTGTTTCAGAAAATAACCAATTTTCTGCTTTGTTTTGCATTTTATATGCAAGTGGTGGAATTAATCTGGCCTCTCTCTCTCTCTCTTTATTTTTATTTTATTTTATTTTTTTTTTTTACCATGATATTACATCAAGAACAGAATCATAGATGGAAAATTTGCTAAGGGCTTGTAATTAGCCTGTTGCAAACACACACACAACCATTTGACCAAACAGTCTCATTCCCTGTGGGGTGATCCACAAATCCAATAAAAAAAAAAAATAGCATGCTATGGTTACAAAATTATGCTTCCTTTAAGTTTTCTTCAAAACATTTTTAGGCAAAGATTCCCCTGGGTCTTATTTTTCATGATATTGATTCTTCTCCCTTGTAACATCTATTTAAATCATTTAACTCATTCCTGCTCCCCCATGCCTTTAGCAGTTCCTTTGCATTCTGCCCTCCTTTGACTGCAAGTGAACAGCTCTGCCTGTTATATTTGTCATAATTTTGGTATTGAAGATGAAATTCAGCACTTAGTGTAACAAGTAAATTCCAAAGCACTCCATCCTGTGCAAAAATCTCTTCCAGCATTATGTAAAATGGAACTGATAGCAACAGACGTAGAAACCTAGAAAGGGAGAAATCTAACCATTGAGGGCTATCACTCTGCTCATGTGTATAACCTACAAATATGTGTCCTTGTTCATGGTTGATTTTCAAACACATACAATACAAGTTAATAAACTTCCCCTCTGCATCTAACAAGGTCTTAGTTTATATTTTATTTTCATCTAATTTCACTAATGCAGTAGTGCAAAGGAGGAAAATCATAGTATGACCATTAAAGCATAGGCTCTATGATCTTATGCACAGCATCTCAATTCTGTCCATTCTTGACGTAAATTAATTTTATGATAATATTCATTTTCTCCAAAACAAATATTTTCATCTTTTGGAATGGTAAATTTTTAATAATGTGTCCAGACAGAAATACTTCATCTCTGACAGAGAGTGTATACAACTCCCTGTGATTTCCAGAAGTTTAAAGCACTCTGCTCATCTTTTCAATAAAACACCCTTAATTAAAATAGGATTGACTGTGGCAATAGAGGTGACTACTCTTCTACCTAAGCTAAGTATCAGAAGCAGTTACAAAATCTGTACCACATTTGAACAGAGGAGGAACAAGTGTGTCCTTCTCATACAGCTGTATGGCAAAAGAAAGAATTTTTCAATAGGGAACTGAAGCACAAAAAGACTAAGTGGTATGTCTAAAATATGTAAGAATTAGAGAGAGAAGAAATAAGTGAACTGAGGTTCCCTTACAGTAGGACAGACTTTCACTGCCTCAGAGAGGGAAGTAGAGCAGAAAAAGGTAACGCCATAAAACTCTGTATGTTTCTCTAATTTCTATCTCAAGACCATGCTACTGTAGGAATAGAGTTATATGGAGCTGTATGTACTGTATGCAGAGGTTGGATTTCCTTATCTTGGGATTTTTTCAATTGCCCTGAAATTATTCTTATACATTGTGTCCTCACTAATACAAATAGGTATCATGCTGACATTCAGCTAAGTAATTCTTTTGTCATACACAGATGGACAGGGGATTACATGGCTAAGAAATGAAATAAAAGCTAAATCCCTATGCTTGATAAAGCTTTGCGTGTTTTCTCTTTCAGGATTACCGAGTGAACATCTTTCTCCGCCAGAACTGGAATGATCCACGACTTGCATACAGTGAATATCCAGATGACTCTTTAGACTTAGATCCATCCATGTTGGATTCAATTTGGAAACCTGATTTGTTCTTTGCTAATGAAAAAGGTGCCAACTTTCATGAAGTTACAACAGATAATAAGTTGCTGAGAATTTTCAAAAATGGAAATGTACTTTATTCTATCAGGTGAGTCTCTATGAGTCTCTAATCAAGTGTTTTGTGTTTTTGTTTTGTTTTGTTTTGTTTTGTTTTGTTTTGTTTTGTTTTTTCAGGTAGAAGCTCAGAAGTGTATCTTAGAATTGTTAACAGATATTTTCAGTTTCTAGGCACACAGAATTATTACTAAAGTAAATGTGAATTTTGAATACTGAATTTCATCATCATTACTAATTATTTTAAATGCCAAGGTGATCCCTCATTAGGTATGTACATAGTAAAATAAGAATAAAATAAGAAAAAATATCATATAAATAAGAAAATTATCGATAAATAAGAAAATTATAATTCCCATTTTAAAATACACAGATACAGAACTTGGACACTTGCACAGAGCAAATATACCTAGAGTATAATAATTGACCTGGCCTGTGGTTCATATGCTGTACCTTTGAATGTCATAAGAATACAATTCATTTTTCACCTTTTTGGATATTGCAATTGCACACTAACATGGAAACATGACCTGTTTGAGGAAGTATGAGATTTAAATAATAGACCACTTGCTTCTGGAGATAGAGAGGAAAGTGAAAAGTTTTAAGAAGCTGTAAGCAGCAATCACATCTAAGTATTGACACAAAAAAAAAACAGTTGTTCTAATCCTTTTCTTCCCACTTTCTTTTTATTAATATAGATATCAGTAGGCTGTAACAGTTTTAACATCATTCTTACAAATAACTTCAAAAATATAATCTAATGAGAGATGCATTCAATATAGGTATACTAATGCCTATAGTCATGATACAGATTTTGCATTAATACAGTGACCAACTTGAACAAAACATTACAATTTTTGAAATAAATATCTCTCTCTTCCACTTAGCATTTTGTTATGATTTATGATACTGCAGCAATGAGTAACTGAACTTTTTTGAAGAGACATCAAGAGTCTGCAAAACAATTTGTACAACAGGACAAAAAAATGTTTGTGACTTGCATAAATTTATCAGTGGCAAGGCTTTTCCTCTTTGTCCTACTCCTTACAGACACAAGCACTCAACTGAAGCAAGTTTGGATAGCAACTTCAATAGAATTCTGATCAAGTTCACAGTCTCATGAAATGGGAACAAAACCATTATAATATTACAATTATAAAAGCAATCATTGACTGTGAGGCTAGCAGATGCCAGATTCTTGTGGAGACAGAATGTTTATATTGCTATGATTTAATTAAGAACTATTGCAGTTCCTGAAGCAGGTGTTATACAAAATTATTCCAGAATTATACAATCCACATCTAGTTGAGTTGTTATACGAATTTGAGCAAATTAAGCTTTTGATTAGGGGAGACATGATAATTCTTAAAGAGCTGATATTGAAAGAAAAGAAAACTAAAGATTCCTATTTATTTATTTATTTATTTATTTATTTATTTATTTTCTTGTACAGAGCCGAGGTTCCTCTTCTCTGAAATGGCTTGCTGTGTCAGTAGCTTACCTGTCTGATTTTATATTTGTAACTTTTTTTAACAGCATGAAAATAAGGTCAGGGTTTGAGTTCCCTCCTCTGACTCTCCCCCTCTAGCTCTGTCACTGGCAGGATGAACAAAAGTTATAGCAATAAAGAAACAGAAAAAGCTTCAGAGAAGGAAAAAATCGCAGTGAGAGAGAAATGTACAGCTATACTTGCCACCTAATGCCCACTTCCATCTAGATCTCAATGCCAAAATCAGGCCATTCAGGTTTAAGAGAAAAGAATTAGAACATTGCCATCAAGTCCCCCAGGGAGTATACTGATAAATGAATGTGGGGCAAAATTTTCCTGCAAGCCATTCTCTGGCTAGAAGAAAGGTACAGTCATGACCCTGAATGGCTACTTAGATGTGCCCAGTGAGGCACATGACTTTACCTCACATGTTCTTCTTTCACATTCCTCTGAGAATTACCACTCTAAAAATAATTTATTTTGTTGATATAATATGTAAAAATACATATTTTTTTCGATAGGTTGTAAAGTATTTCACAGAAAATGTCATGGCTAACATGAAACAGCTATGTTTCAAAATTAAAGGCATATTTCGGTCTACCACCAGTATCATAAAATGTTATCTTAAGCCTTTGTGTTGACAATTTAAGCACCTTATTTTGGGACAATAACATATAAATTATTTACTAGCATGATTTGTAGCTGACATCTGTTATAAAATTCTTGTAAATCTGGGTAAATTTTATGCAAAGGATTTGAAATACTGTAACAATACAATAATTCTATGGTAGCATCAAAAAAGCATGCTGCATGTTGCATTCCTCTAGACCTAAGTTAGGCAACCCTACTAGATAGCGCTTTTCTGAAGGCCTGTAACAAGTTCTGTCTTTCTGTTTTCTTCTGCTTTGTTGTCATGCTAGATTGAGAGAGTAAAATTTGTTCAGCTAATATAAATACCTTTTGAGAGCTTTCTAATGAAAAACTGTTTTCTTCTATTTCTAATGACTTCCCATGTTTTGCTGCACTGATGCAGTCTTCCTGTGCAATTCTATGGCATCTTTGTGGTATATTTTTAATATATTTTTGGTTGTTTTCTTTTTCCTTTTTTTTTCAGATTGACTTTAATACTGTCCTGTCCAATGGATCTCAAAAATTTTCCAATGGATGTGCAAACATGTATAATGCAGCTGGAAAGCTGTAAGTTTGAGTAATGTACTGTCCTATAAATACTTTTCTAGAGCTTACTACAACTATGCAGGGGGTAGAAAGACTCCTTGTAGTGGTGAAAGGAGAACAACCTTTCAAAACTGAATCACCTGTTTTAATCTGTGATATATGGATAACTTCCAAGAAAAGAGATCCTTTCATCCTTACTTCTATTAACAATTGTAAGTTTCACGTAAATTTAATGGTACTAATAAAGTACGCAGTGCCAGAATTTACATTTATGCAACATTTATACATATTGTGATTCACCATGAAGTCTCCCTTGTGTTCACACACACACACAGACAGTAATATGGGAAAGCATAAAGAAAACATGAGAGTAATTTAAGGAAGTGTTTCATGTGATTTACGTGAATATCCTGAAATTCATAATAACTTGGTGTAGTTAAAAAGTGTAAACAATAATTTACATTGAGTCCCTGCTCTTTAGATTCCTACCCCACTTCTTCAACATGTCTACATACTATAGCTAGGTAATTTTTACCTGATCAACCTAGAAGGGATTAGGGAATTTACTGCAAGGGAGAACTATAGAACACCATATGTACACTTTCTACAGTTTTATATAAATATACATGCAATGGGTATATATATATGCATATATATATACCCTTATATATATGGGTATACACCTTCATAGGGTATGCCACTTACACAGCCTTCAACCCCTCAATTGGAGCAGCAACTTAGATCAGTGGAAGATCTTGGGAAGGGCTGCAGTGCCCTTGGGATAAGAGGAAGAATAAGTCCATACTTATTCTTATTCCACCTAGGGATCAAAAATGAGCATGGTATCACCACCAGCCATAGAACTGGAAAAAATCCTAGAAGCTTCAGAAGACTTCTGGGACTTAAAGTGGTATATAGTAGCACAGTTAGGTTAACAGTGAAAATACCAAACAAAACACAGAAGTCTTAGTGGTCTTCTAGCACATGGAAGGACTGAACCAGGTGGTACACTAGAATTTCAAGGAAAAAAAAAAAAAAAGAAATATATATAACTCCATGTGTTTTAAACAATCTCTTCATAAAGCCCTGTTTTGCGTTATATACAAATATCCTGAGGAGACCAAAGGGAAGGTAAAACAAACAGATTAGAGAAGACCGGTTTTGCAGAATTATCTTACAATTAATAATGACACTTTTTATGTGAAACAAAATTAGTATTTGATAATTCAATCCCTCATATATTTTACTTATAACTTACTTATTTCCCTTAGAAAAGAAAACAGGATGAAAAGTGTACAGCAGCTATGCCATTTCAAGTCACACATGCACAGAAAAAAGACAAAGTCAAATGTTCTGGCTGATGCTAGGATCTGAGCTAAAAGGAGGTATAAGGAGGAAGGTACAGATATGCATTAACTTTTTATTTTCCTTGTGATATGAAATGCTTTTCCCCTAAAATGACAGGAGTTTTGAAGAGGTTCCTAGCAGAATGATCCTCCCAATGGTGTAAAGAACAAAAAATAACATAACATAACATAACATAACATAACATAACATAACATAACATAGCATTCTTTGAAATATTCTATCAATCTGGAGTTTGTGAAAATAAATGACAGGAGGAAGAACAGGTAAATATTAAGGACCCATTGTAATGTGAGATCTAGTTTTATAGTTTTAGGGCCAATAAGTAAAGTATTTTGGAAAAGAATTTTCTGCATATGGAGAGAACATACTGGATTATTTGGAATACATTATAACCTTTATTGTTATATAGAGAGAGAACAAAACCACAACATACATAATTTGATTAAAGTATGTCTTGCTTTTTTCTTTTTTTTTTTTTCTTTTTTTTTTTTTGGAACACAGTAGTATCTAAATGAAGTGGGAAGTAATTATTTGTCAGTTTATCAGTCAATATGTCAGAACTGTTTGCTGTATGGGTAATAGTATGCTTTTACAAAAAATTGCAGGGTGGGTATGAGAGTCAGCTCTCTCTTTCATTACAATAGACAGATGGTAATATTACAAAGCAGGCTTTCAATATGAGGACAATGGCTGATCTGACTGCAGAAATTTTCTTGACAACAATTGAGCAATGGTTATTTGCTGCAGATGTCTAGGAACTTTGGGCAATATTATATATTCCGCTTTTAAGCAAAACTCTGCAGTCTATCCAAGCTGCTAATTCTGATACTAATAATGTGACTAAATAAGAGGTTAATATGAGGTGGTTGTATCAGAGTACACAGAAATGACAGGTATGTTCACTCCATATAATTATGCTTTAAACAGAAGGTATCACAGTATTTGAAGAAGAAATATATATATATATTTAAAATGTGTTTAAAAAATTGTTACTTTAACAACTTTATAAAACTCAGCTGTACTCCCTTCTTTCAGTCCATGTGAATACAGGTTGTATAACAACTGAGCATTCTTGATCAAACAGGCATTTGTTTTCCTTTATAGAAATGTTGCAAGAGCTCATAATTCCCACAAACTGTAACACAGGGAAGCAATACTGATTAGTTGAATAACACTGTAGATGTTCTATGGTGTTTTCCAGGAGAACATTTTTTACCAAAGTCTTGTTTTTCATCATCTAGTTCAGTGAGAGTAAATTCCCTGCTGCACATTCAGATAGTGCAGAAAGGCAGTGTATGCAAAAGAAAGTCTGAACAAAACATGGATATATGCTTCATTTTGAGATATTCCAAATCTTCCAGTTTCAGAGAAAGCTCAAATATGATATCAAAAGGAAGTTGTAAGTAATAAAATTTCCTTCATATCACCTTGTCCTGTTACCTGTAACTCTAGACATTGAACAATAGGGACTATGACCAAATTAACTAGCCTGTTGCAGAAAAATTTGCAGTATGTGGGAGCTCTGGCTATACCTATGTGTCTGCTAGCAGAATAACCTGTTAGGATTGCAAGAACAAGACAACAGTTCCCTGAAACTGAGAGAAATAGCTCTGGGACAGATCCAAAGAAAGCAGATACAATGACACATCTTCCAAGCTCCAAGACCTTTAAGAGCAGGAAGTCATCTACCCACAGATGGTTTCCCTGTATAGGAAGTACAGGAAGGGAACCAAATACCTTGGAGGAGTTACAAAAAATATCTTCATGCTGGGCAGGAGAGTAGCTAGGTTAAAAAATACTAAACTTGAATCTGAACTCTGACTAATTTCCAAAACTTATAAAAGGACGAAATGAACACCCACATTCCAGAGCACTTGGCTAAGAACAAGCATCCAATCCTCTTTAAAAGAGTAAGAAGAAGTTGGGAAGATGGGTGCGTATAGCAATTTCTCATGCTTCATATCAAATCTCCTGAGGAAAGAACTGAAATAACACTGATTGTGTAAAGCCATCCAAAAATCTCTCATTCTAGATTTCTAGACTTTTCTCCTTTCTAGATTTCACAGTGGCATACTCTCCTGTGGCTCTCTCCTACATTCTTTGGTGCAGAGTGAGACAACTTAAACAGGAGGATGAAACAAATGCCCTGGCTAATGCCCTGTCCAGGGAAGTAGAAGATGTGGGTTTCAAAACCGAGAACACACTTCTCTTGTCTGGAGTGAATGATCTGATCATCAAGCTGTTTTGCAAAAACTAGAATAGTAGCAGGAGCAAAACAGTCATGCTTCCAGATGTTATAAATGGCTCAGGATTCAAATTAGGATTAAATAAAAAAATAGGATTTATTAAAAGAATATAAAGGAATAGAGGTAAGCAAACAGCGCTGGGTGCACCGGGAGTCTCCGCTCCACCAGGACGCACACCAGTTACATCAAGCAGCTGATTTTTATGTTCCTAGACTAATACATATTCATTACTACTTCTAAAAAAATTGATTATTATAATTAGCTTCCGGGGTCCAATCCCTCCTACTGGAGCATGCGCATCAGTCTCTTCTGGGGGTCTCTAGGGGTCTTTCATGCTGAAGGCTCGTAGTCTTCCTCTAACCTTTGTACTCACTTGGCACCATACCAAGTTTATAGAACATTTTCTGCAGGTCTTGTCTCCCAGCCGTCCTTCAGCTTCTTTTTCCTTCCTCTTAATCTCTCGGTCTCCTAGCCAGATACCAAAGATCCACATAGTATCCCATAACAGTCACTAGTTGTTATCAGTTGTTCTGAAACTCCCAGACATCAAACACAAACAGCTTTCTTATTTGACACTTCACGAGTAATTAAAACATTCTTCCCCAGCCATTCACAGACACATCTATAGCAGTGTTAAATTAATCTCGAAGAAGACAGGAAAAAAGGCTGTAACTGTTAGAAATAGAAGTCCGGAATAACAAAAGCAAACAGGTTCATAAATTTAAGGAGTGTTTTCTGAAGACGTGATAAATTGACTAGAATGAGGGGGAGACTGGGACACACTGCATCTGTGGTTCAAGAATTAAATTGCCAGTGCAGGGCCCAGAGACAGACAGGATTCAAACAGAATTGTTCTTTATGGACACGAATTGTTAAAACATTCCTCACACAGATGTTTCTTTTGAAAGTGAACATTGTTACTGTATTTTCCAATGTGTGCCACACTGGGCAGGATTTATGAATTTATAATGCCTATTACATGTAATTTCAGAGTTTCTTTAAACTGTCTGGTCTTACAAGTCATGCTCCTGCATGTGACATAAAGCAAATTGGAGTGTTTCTAACAAATCACTTACCTTTACTTTGTCATCTTACCACCATTCAAGGTTGCAAAGAAAGGCTGATCACTACTTGTAAATGACAAATTTTTACTTCTGCTATAGGTTTTACTTCTGCTATAAAATAGTAATTTTGTTCAGTACTAGATACTTTCCATCAATACTGATACTGTTGCTCCAGCACAGAAAGCCCTAAGTGGAAAATTCAAGTATAGCTTTTTTCTACAAATGATATTTTTAATTTTAACTAGCTCTCATAATGGTTTTTCCAAGGTCAATATTTGCAGCTGTATTTGCCCCTTCATTTACATCATGAAGTGGATGAACAGTATTTAAGTGGAAATGTCTTCTATTTCAGTAGGATTTATTTTACCAAATGATTTCTGAGAAACTGGAATGATCTGCTTTTGTATCTTTGAAAAGAAGCAAATGAAAATGCAGATATGAAATAATCCCCTCTACATTTCTGTGGTTTATGCTGGGGCAGCCTATAGGCGTGTGAGATAATTTTAGTTTTATTCTGCTTGAATAAGATACAAAGAAATGTCAACTAGATACATATTTATTTCTGTGACCTATCTCCTAGGAAAGAAATGATTTTCTTTCATGTGCTAGAGCTTGTTCTCTCTCCCTTTTTAGGTTTTGTTTTTATCTTATAGCATTCATTTATTCATTTATTCATATATTACAATTATATATTGTAATATATTACAATTATATATTGTATTACAATTACAACTTTATCTGAAATTCAATATTCCTAAATTTTCAAACAATAGTACTATTAAAAGACTAAATCAATCACAAAGGAAGAAAAATACTATGAAAAGCAGCAGCATACGTAAGGGAAAAAGCTCCTGATTACTTCATCATTTTGTTTGGATGCTTTGTCTCTTTAATACATAACAGAATGGTCTTTCCCCCCCCCCAAGCTCCTGGTGTTTTTTTGTTTGTTTGTTTGTTTGATTGTTTTTGTTGCTGTTGTTGTTGTTTGTTTGTTTGTTTGTTTTTTGTTTGTTTGGTTTTTGTTTGTTTGTTTTTGATTTATGGTGGCTTTTTAGTCTTTCTAAGCAATTATCTCCCAGTCTTTTGGATTTTAGAGGAAATTCACTCTGTACTACATAATGCTATTACCTGAACAGTACACTTTCTTTTCTCCCAGTCTCTAAATTGGAGGGACAGAGATTGTTGAAATGAAAAGATCTGTAGTCAGGCAACTGGCAGATCTGCATCATGGGAAATGATGCACATATTGTTCTCTTCCCACAAGAGCACAGAAGATGGGTAACAGACCTGGACTGTATTTCTCATCTGCCAGGGAACCTAGGGTGTGTACCTGAGTTAGAGTAATTATGGACACATTAGGTCAATGCTTGCCTATATCTGAGTGTAGAAACCATATCGCTTCTCTCCTTCCCATTTCAGTAGCAATAAAGCTGTCAACAACTCATCCTTTAGTTTCTACTCTACAGAAGGGTGACTCAAGCACTTGACTTAACTGAAGTAAGACCTCACACACAAATACAAAGGAATGTACTCCTCAGTTCCCAACTGACATAGGATGAAAGGGCAGTAACAACTGTACAACTGATGCTGAACCCAGGGAAATTAATATAAAAGTGACACCTGAAAATCTATAGGCACCAGCATATGTTAGATTTGAGGGAGGTAGGAGGGGTCTGGACCCGAAACGCTGCTCTTCTCCAAAAGGCTAAGGATAAACCCGTCACTCTAAAGGGAGAGATCCATCAGAGTGATTTAGAAACACAGAAACAGAAACACAAGGTTGGAAAGGACCTACAAGATTATCTAGTCCAACCGTCCTCCTATTACCAATACTACCCACTAAGCCACTAAATCCTTGTCCAGGTGCTTCTTGAACACCGTGAGGGATGGTGACTCCACCGCCACCTTGGTCAGGCCGTTCCAGTGCCTGACCACTCTTTGAGATAAAATGTTTTTCCTGATATATAATCTAAATCTCCCCAGGTGCAACTTGTGGCCATTTCCTTGAGTCCTATCTTTAGTTATCCGAGAGAAGAGGCTGAAACCCTCCTCATCACAACCTCCCTTCAGGAAGCTGTAGAATGCAAAGAGGTCTCTCCTGAGCCTCCTCTTCTCCAGACTAAACAGCCCCAGCTCCCTCAGCCGCTCCTCATAAGACGTGTGCTCCAGATCCCTCACTTAGAGGGCAATGCAAGGGGCAGTCCCTTTGGAAAGCAGCTTTATACTGTACTTCTGTACATAGAATAAAATCCTGCTTTCTTGGTGCTTCAGCATAAATTTAGTCAATAAATGTAACACAACTGATTTCTGAAGCTAATATTCTTAGTGGGTAATGTATTTTAGAAGAATTTATTCTAACCCCAAGCTGCAGCCAGACTCATTAGTCCTGTCAAATCCTCCTCATGATATGTTGCTTAGAATTTAGGCCACAATTCTCTGCCATGTTCTTTGCATCCACAGGCAGCCTGTCCTGGAGAGACTCTGCTGGGATGCCTAATAGAAAAGCTTTGAAAGTACTCCAGTCGATGTGATTGCATGTCTTTCCTCAGCTGGATGCCCACATAACTGCTCTGTTTGCTGAATAAATCCAATGTTAGTCTTTGACCTGTACTTACCAAACATTAAAAAATGAGAATGGAATTTAAACAAATCACTCAGATAAGAGAAACATAAAAACGAAACCTTGAGTCAGACCAAACTCTTGTACAAAAATGCTAGATACTAGATACTCAGTTTGGCTGTTTCATACCATTCATGTGTTTGTTTACTGAGCAAGAGGAAAAGAGCTAGGTTTTGATGCAGCTGTAGGTATTTTAAAGAGCAGCAAGAGAAGCAAAGCCTTTCTGGAGTAGAACAGAATGTGTAAGAAAAGCACAAGGTATACTGGTGTTCAGATGGATCAGAGGTTTCCTCAAAAATTATATTCTTCATGGCTTGGAATGGTACTCTAAAGGTGGTTAAAATGAAAGAATTTAGCAAATAAGAATCTGTCAGCAGAATGAAAAAGGAGGTCTCTTGGAATTACCAAGACAGTTCTGGTATAAAGATGTAGAGTACTTGAGTACTCAGAGGACTTACTTGTCTTGAATAACAAGCCTTATTTTTCCATACTGGAACAGTCCTTGAATGGCCTGGAGAATACATGTTAATACTTTCATGACATCTCAATAATTCTTCAAGACAAACTTGTTGGATGTCCACTGTCTTGTTTATGAGACTATAGGCTTTTAATGCCCTGATATTGAATTAGTTAAAATAAAATCTTTGTACTCTCAGCATACATGTATACAGCTGACATAAATAGGTTGATTCTAAAAAGTTCTTTAGAGCTGTATAGTTCTATTGATGAAGGTTGAATTGAACATTAAGGTGGGTTTTGTTCCTATACATTCAATTGGATGGATGCAAAAGTATTTTTAAGATTAATAATAGGGAGGAAGGGAGGAAGGGAGGAAGGGAGGAAGGGAGGGAGGGAGGGAGGACAGATTCAAACTACATTTTCTTCCAAGGAATTCTTTATAGGTGTTGGTAATAACTTGTTAACACTATTTTTGAAAAGATAAGGTTTTCTGGAAAAGATGACCAAGACTAAGAGAACAATTTGTTGTAGGGTGTTTTTGTTGTTGTTGTTGTTGTTGTTTGCTTGTTTGTTTTGTTTTTGTTTTCCCCAGATACTAAAATTGCCATTGATGCATAGAAATATTTCAGTAAGATAATATTTTTTTCCCTTGAAGACTTCCTGAAACATCTAATTGCACATACTAAAAATTTACAAACTAGTTAGACAATTTTTAGTGCTGTCTAAAGCCTAGAGTTATCATATCTGTCTTGTTGATCTTCTGCTGAAGAGTTTTGTATAGATTAGATAGAAAGATAAATTAAATAGACCGTCACTGTAGTTTCATTTCATTTGATGTCCAGGTATTCAAACACCTGCATCAAATGTTCCAGGCACAAGTCCTGACCACAGTCCTCATTTCCTGCATTCTTTTCCATCTCCTCTCTCCACGAGTGTGACCACACAGAATCTTACCTTTGTTTTTCACACTTCACCAGCTTTGTGTCAGAACATTTTCTAAAGAAAATTTCTGCAAGCCAAATCTAACTTTCCAAATTGTTTCAGACCCTCTACAGTGCCAATTAATTCTAAGTTCTACTTAGTTTGCCAGCTCTTCATATTCATCTCAGGAGGAGGTCTCAGTCTGCCAGCACATGCTTTACTAACTAATTACCTTGAATGACTTCAGGCACCTAAAAATGAATTGCCTCTTTAAGAAGAGCTGTTTGCTGAGAGGCTACAGTGCCATGAATATACGCAGTTCTCAAGTTTTCCTGAAAACTTCTCTTTCTAGTAACTTTCTCCTTCTGCAATGATAGGCTTTTCATATTATTACCAATTGCATTACAGATGTTTCATCTGACTATGTCTTCTCAATACAGAGAATGACTGAATATAGTCATAGCCTTTTTTTTACATAATCTGCATCATAATCTTTTAACACAGAAACTAGTAATATATTTCTATGGGATTTTTTTGTTCATTCTTTGATTAACTTGCTTTTACAGGCTTTCTTGACTATTATTCTCCTCCTTTCCCTTATATACAAACTGGCACAACTGAAAAGTAAAATCTCACCTTCTCTCACTGCACATGATTCTCTTCCACACTCCCACTCTTCCACACGTTTTCATCCTGTCAAGTCAATGCACTCTACTTATCCAGTCCCTCAGTCAACACTGTGGGTCACTATAGTACTTTCCTATTTTTTTTGAATATGCTCTGTCTTTTAGTTATAAGAGACAACTTTTAAGAGACAATCATTAGAGAGAAAATCCACTGAGACTAGAAAGAGGTTCTAGGCTAGAGAGAAAATTCACTGAGAGATCATGTAACAAGCTGTACACAAGTGCTGCCAAATGTAGAAGCTAGCAGAGAACCTAGCATTCTCACGACAATGTCCTAGTTTTCACTCTTGATGCATACAAGATGTAGACAAAAAGCATTAATTAAGTTAACGTGTGCTTTCCTCTGCTAGCAATGGTATCAAAGCAGAACTTGAGATCACACAGAGAATATTTCTGTATTGTTGAATCTTAGTGCTTGGATATGACTGCATTGAGGTCAGTTACTATTAATTGCAGTTGTGTCTCAGAAACACTCAGCTCTAATTACAAGCGTTATCAGTGTAAATGGTGCTGCATAAACCTGGCACAAGGAGAGCACCATTACTCACTTCATTCATCCATCTTTTCTCATCTAAGCAGCTGCTCATCTTATACAAACAGTGAACTAATTTACTCATTTTCTTTTTTATTCTGGTAAAAGTCATTTCATCAGTAGATGGCTGAGTGTATAAGTGTACTTTTTTTTTTTTTTTTTGGCCTAGATGAATGAAGTAAATGCATTCTAAGTGAAGAACTGCTTTATTACAGCACCTAATCAGATTTCCATTTTGCAAATGTAAGCCTGTCTGGCAAATACATATGCATGAATAATACGCATAGCCCCATCAAACTCAGGTGGTAGCCTCAGGGCTTTAAAGTTATTCACATAATTTCAATACTGTGAACATTTATGACAGGCAATTCTGGGATCCTAAACCTAAAATATAACACTCCAAAACTTTCATTATCAAAGCTCCCTACATTTCTGCGACTTGCCATGCATGCAGCCCCTCCACAGTTCAAAAGTCTCTACTTGTCTTGAGACTGAACCTGAAGGTAATTTCAAAATCTGCCATGATATCTTGTCACGGTGCTGGGAGTCCAGCTACTCCAAGAGATATTAATTACATCAATCAGCAGACCCCACAAAATTAAGTTGCTAGAGATCTGTTTTTTGTTTGTTTGTTTGTTTGTTTTGGTTTGTTTTGGTTGTTGTTGGTTTTTTTTTTTGCTTGTTGCTTATATCATTGAATCATAGCATTTTTCAGGTTGTAAAAGACCTCTAAGATCTAGACCAACCTTAATATATGTATTATATATATATCTCATATAATAACATAGAATCAAACTGTAATAGCATATATGCCCCAGTACAGTAAACACTGTTTTTTTTTAAAAAAGCCATTTTACAGATATGCTTTTCCCTTTATGCACAGTGCACACTATACCACCAGCATTCTGAGCACAAACTACTCTGCTATGTAGCAGGTCTTCTTCACAAAAGTAATTAAGAAACAAAAGTATTTTATTTGTCTGAGATATTAAGAATGCTCAGTTAGCTCTGTCAGTTCCCTATTCCCCCTGAAAATTTTGGGCCTAGGACAGTAGATGCAGTTTGGTCTTGCTCTTCATTCTTACAAATTCTCTTATTCTGCTATATATCTGTAAGTGACAAGATATTTACGACTGTAGTCTTTCATCCTTTTTGCTGTGACAACACGAAAGAACAATGTGATAGATGTAAAAAAAGAAAGAGTTCATCAAATTTGTTGGAATTCAACTAGTAAATCATTTTGTTTTAGAAAATCAAGGATACCTGTCCTGGTTAACACCTCTCACTAAAGAAAATTCAGAGACAAATTAGTGTTATGAAATAGTTCGATATGCTTAAATAATTCATGTTTTCTTATTTTACCAATTAAAAGAGTGTTAGAAAACTTTAGATTTCTCTAATTCAATGGGCACATTTGGTTGGTCCATTTTTTTTCACATTTAATAAAGGGACAAAATTTAATAGAGACTGAGTTGATTAAATTTAACATACCTAATGGAAATCAAATATACATAATACCATTTGAAATTTCTTTGGAATCACATCTCCATTAAGGTCTTCTGTTTTAAGTCACATTTACAGGATCAATATGGTCTTGACTTAAAAAAATGGAATTACACTATTGAATGCTAAAGATATATTTGGGTATTTAAAGTGTAAACACAAAATAGATTACTATTTCAACAGTTTGCATAAACTACTATTTTTAATATATATTGAATTATAGAAGAATTAATGGACAGGGTTGATAAAATTAAAAATACACATTAGAGATGAATTAATCTGATTTGGTGAAATGCATTTTGACACAGCAGTTGTTTCTTGTCAGTTCAATGAATTTTACTCAGGGGATATCACTTCTGGCCATACTCTACATGCTTCAAATGCTTCACTACACACAACTGCTTATTGTGCGAATACATTTAATGTTTGATAAGAGCTACGTTTCTGTTTTTTCCTAGTTTCTGATATTTAATAGTTAATTTTAAAACTGAGTTTATATGATGTCATGTATTCAAGAACAGAAGAAAAAAAGTGCTTCCTTGCACGTTTAATATATGATTGTAATCACTTCCATAATGACTGATCTCCATGAAATACTTCCTTAAAAAAATATGTCTTGTTTTTAGCATATTTATTTAGCCCCAGCAAATATCAAAGAGATGACCAACAGTCATCCTGAGTGCTTGTGAATATCTTGAATAAGGTTAAACTCCAAAAGAAACAGAAAGAATCTAAAGGTATTGGAAACAGTTTTAAATTAATAGTCACTGATTCTTGATTTATGGATACATTCAACATAGATCAGAAAGGATAAAGTGTGTTTCAGATGTGAGGTCAGCATATCAGGGCATTTACACTTAATAACATTTATAAATGTATTCAAAAAGTAATGAAGCCATTGAATACAACAAGGGAAAATTTTATTACTGCACACCAAAGACTTTATTTCCCTCACTGGAACTCAAAATTTCAGTATTTGCAGGCAGACAGCTTTTCTTAGAATGTTCTGAACACTGTATTTAAACAGTGAATTGTTACTGAAAGGTTAAAAAATATTTCCAGTTATCTGTAGGTAATTCTTAACAGCTCATTAGCTTTGGACTAAAGCAGAAAAGAAATGTTACAAAGAAGCAAAATAGATGGATGAAAGCTATATATTTTAGATATAAAAATGACACTATTCTTTTCCTTATGGTTCAAGCTATTATATGTGTGTCAAGTGTACCCTTGTGGTCCAAGCTATTTCAACAATAGAAGCCATTTAGTTTTAGATTTCAGTCTTGAAATTGCACTTTGTCCAAAGCTGAGATCCTGAGAAAATCTTAGTGAAACCTGAATGAAACCTGAATGAGAATAGGAAGTCTTTTTTTTTTTTTTTGTCTTTTTTTTTTTTTTTTTTTTTTTTTTCCAGCTGTCACAACTAGACAATTTATCCAGAAAAAGTTTGAAATAAAATGCTAGGGATATGCTGGAAAAATAATATATGACATATTCACAAGAAGTAGAGCAGTTTTCCCCAGTGATATCCAAAGCACATGTTAGCTGAGAGATGGAAATAAAAGGAAAAACTACTAGCCCTTCAAAAAGTCTGCCCATTGATTAATACTTCAACTATAGATTTTGATGTTTTATTTAACCACACAAGGATAAGTGCAGGAATCTGAATATTAAAATGAATACTACTTAACAACATACTTCTACACAGTCAGAGAAAAGATACAATCTTCCTTGCAAGCTTTTCCCTGTTTTGTACCAGTTTTAGACTTTTTTTTTTTTTTTCAATTCAATTAATATCTCACTCCTGGAGAAATTCTCGTTCACTTTCAAGAATATGTATCTACTTTAAGTCAGATTGACATCAATCCATGCATAAAACTGACAAACCACCATTTTGCCCTATATTAGAGGAGAACGTGATCTAAGAGTGATGGGGCAAGGCATGCCTTCATAGGCAAGGGAAAGTATGTTTAGATCATTCTGATACTTTTGTTAACTCCATTAGTAGACTACTTAACTATTAAGATTTCACAAAGGATCCATAAAACTGGCTTTTTTTCTAGTTCAATATGATTTAGAATGGCAGATAATGCTTTTTGGTTAACAGGTATAAGGAGATCTGTTGTATTTTCTCCTTTTATGGCTTTTACTGAAGACATCACTATTTGGTATGTCCCTGCCTTTCAAAGTTTGCAACTGACTTAGAGTTTATGCTCTCTCTTTTTTTTTTTTTTTCCTTTTTCTTTTTTTTTTTAGTTGGATACACAATGAATGATCTCATTTTTGAATGGCAAGAAAAGGGAGCAGTGCAAGTAGCAGAAGGTCTCACTCTGCCACAGTTTCTCTTGAAAGAAGAAAAGGATTTATGTTACTGCACCAAGCATTATAATACAGGTAGGAAAGCATGCTAGTGATTAAAGCTGGAAAGCCATTTAACATTTACTGTTTTTTTGGAGAGGTTATTTATTTTTTTAACATTTTCACTGAACTCACCGGAAGACTGAAACATACAGTTGCATTTTTCAGGACAAGGCAGTCTTAAATAACTGACACAATGATATGGAAGTACCTGAAGGCTGAAAAAACTTTTATTTCAGTAAGCTTAAGAAAATACATATTTGAAGTAATTCAGAAGTAATTCAGTCAGGAGTTTATTTTTTTTCAGTGGGTGCCATGACAGCATCTACACTGAATCTACACTATGTGAAGCACTACCAAGATCCAAAGTCCATATGCTGTGCACTAAGTATGGCCTGGCTCCATCAGAAACAACAACGACAACAACAACAAAACTCTATCTTAGTATTTCTAAGCCCTATCTGTGCCCAAGTTCTTAATGGAAATCCTTAGTGTACAATGGCTAGGTGTCCAAACTAAACATGGCCTTCCTATAGCCAATGAACAAATCTTCCTGAAAGATCCTTGCTGCGGCCAAATCTTCCTATAAAATTTGAAATCTTTATAGTATTGTGATGTCTATCTCATCAGGACTGGGATTATTTGGGGGAAAAACAATAACATTACTAACATAGTCATTTTATTTCTAATTGTAAAGAGAGAGAGAGAGAGAGAGAGGGAGAGTTGTCGTGAATGGGAAAACCACAGACATAACAATTCTTCAAAAGCATATAGCAAAAACTACAAAAGTATAGCTTCCATCTTCTCAAGGAAAAAGAAATCCACAAAATTAAGATTATTTCAATCATCCTTATGTCTCTCAATTTCTGCTCTCCAATATGATTCTTAATAGGTTAAACATAATGTGAAATCTAACCATTTTAAATAAATGGTTTATTTGGATTCTGCTAAAATGGCAGAGGGGAGAAAATTCAACAGATGGCCTTCATAAAAAAAATTCTTGGTTCAGTCTAAGTAAAGGAAAAGTGCTTTTCAACACTGAGTGTATCACAGATGTCATGATATCCTAAGGGAAGAAAAAGTTTTCTAATGATTTCAATTTAGAATGGGGAGATATTAATACAGATGTTTGAAGTGTTCTCTAAAAGAAATAAGAAATATGTAATGTGCAGCTTTACAATAAAAATACTAGTATCTGTCTAATCCTTAAAGAGCTTTCAGAAATGGAGAAACATATCCTATTGGAGTGTAATTCTTCCACTCAAACATCCTTTTATTCATAATAATATTCAAATTATTATTATTCCTTTCTTCTTGTTAGCATAATTTATAAAACAGACAAGAAAACTTTATTTTTGTGACTTTTCTCTGTCTTCTAGATACATAGGCAAAATCTGCTTCATTTTTAGGTCTCTCTTGCTTTTGTGTTATTTTAGCATGTATTTATAACTGTATTTCTATAAATTGTATAATAATGATGTTTTCAAACAGGAATCTATAGTAGAAAGTATTCTCCTAATTTTTCCAAAGTTCATTTGAACATCTTGTGTGAGGCACCAAAACTACCTGACTAAGGAATTAAAACATTTCTGTGGGATTTAATCTGGTATTGTATAGAAACTTGTTTTAAAATGTTGATCATTAAAATCATCAGAGTTTAAAACTTTAATTTTGACCAAAAATTCCTTTTATATATATATTTGCGAGCTGCTACCTTTTTCTTCAAAACCTTTGTTTCATGCTTGTCTATTTAAAATGGGATTAATTTTCTTCCAAGCAGAAGCAGGAAAAGATGCTTGGCCTAGGCAAGCAACACACTAGGTTGCATGGGATAGACTTGCACTTATTTATTTTTTTCACTGTGGCCCTAAACTGAACTGAGAAGTGGAAACAACAGAATTTATTAACTATACGTAAGGTCTCATTGTTCCCAAAATGTACCTGTAGGCAAGTTCATGTACTTATCCCTGTGAACTGTTGTCACATTTAGGTGGGAGAAAGGGTTTACCGACATAACTCTAGAGGAGAACATGGCCAATCATCAGTCTGTTAGATTTCTGTATTGCTTTGGCTAAACTGCATTTCTGCAGCCAAACAGGTGTTCTAAAAAGCACATGCAGCCCACAGCCCGGAAAAGAGGGCTGAAATTCACAGAGTCACAGAATGGCTGAGGTTGGAAGGGACCTCTGAAGATCTTCTAGTCCAAGCCCCCTGCTAAGCAGGATCACCTAGAGTACGTTGCACAGGATGGCATCCAAGAGGGTTTTGAATATCTCCAGAGAGGAAGACTCCACAACCTCTCTGAGCAACCTGTCACAGTGCTCTGCCACCCTCACAGTATAGAAGTGCCCTCTCATATTAACATGGATTTAAAAAATATTTATGTCTCTATTAAAAATAATAAAAATAATTGGGCCATTTCATTTGTCTTTAAAAAGTCAGTCCACTTCCAATAGCTTGGAGGCCTTGGTGCAGATATTTACTATGGACTTCTGGGCACAGATTTTAAAAGAAGACAATTGTATGGCTGTGGGACCTACCTATGTCTGGCACGTGGGGGAAATGCAATGCTGGCTGTAATTTACTGTAGGCAGAAGGGTTTGTCTTCAGCAGAGGAAGCAGCCAACAGACCTGCTCTAGGTTGCAGCACCAAAATTACAGGTTTGAATCTGAAATAACTTTGGCAGAGCAAAATACAACACACTAAATAAACAGCACTCTTAGAAGAATGCTAAACAACTGCTGCTGATATGCAATGTGACAAAATATCAGTTTTCAGTTAAAATTTAGTTACAACATGGGATGGAAGGCTTTTTTGAGACATCCTGTAAAACAGGAAATTAAAAAAAAAGCCTCTGTGAAATGAATTAACATGAAGCTTCAGGACAGTATGTAGAAACTCATCACTGCATGCCTCGTCAGTGTTTCATGCTCAATTTAAAGTGGATTACTGTAACCATTGCTTAAAAAACAAAGTCCTTCCAAATACAGGGATGTAACAGTTTCAGCAACAGCACAGAATAATGGCTCATCAAATCTTCTGTTTTGAGTTGACGCAACAACATTTGTGAAGAGTTTTATCTGCTTTTGCACCCAGTGGCATATCTGCAATGACAAACTTGGGAAATGAAGTAGAAGCATAACAACTAGAAAAGTCACATGTGACTCTTCACATTACAAGGATTGTCTTGCTTTACTATGTCTTCTTTCACTTCCTGTGTCACCTGCATTGCTCCCCTGGGCTTTTATGCAGCACCTAGTTTTAATTTCCTTGAGGGAAGAAGAGACCTGGATTCTCACCCCTTCACTTATCAAAATTTAAACATTCTACCTTAAAGTTTCATTGAATAAAAATTCATCAGCTGCCCTGGAAACAGTGACATTTTAGCAAGATGTCCTTGCTATTTAGGTTGCTATTAGCTTCTCCTTAGTTTCCACTTCCCTTCTCTGCTGTGGTTAATCCAGTGCAGCACACAACTAGTTTTCCACATCACATGAGTGCATCAGTGACCTGTGTTCTACTTGATGCCTGTCAGGCTCCCAGGCCTTTCCTGCAGAGCCCAGCTTGTACCAATGCATGGGATTATTCCATCCTTGTTGCAGGACTGTTCATTTGTCCTTGTTCAATTTCATGAGGTTCCAGACTATGGGAGTCTCTCCGAACAGCAGCTTGGCCCTCCAATTTGAGGGAATCGCAAACGTAGATTCATCAAGATGGGAAAAAAGAAAAAAAAAAAAAAAAGATTTTTTTTGCAAATTTATTTTCATCTCTCTTTTACTGCACTCATTATCAGTCTTATGCCAAATCCCACCTGCACTGGGATTTGTTTCTAAGCAAGCTATGTGAAGTCCCTTCCTTCCTGAGCAAGAACTGATGCAGGCTTTCTATGACAGGTGACAGCAGCAACAGTGATATCCCCTGATATCCTGCTGATATCTCCCGGCTGTTAGTTGAAAGAAAAACTGAATGGTAGTACATTTCTACTTTTCTTTTGTAAGTCTTGGCTTCATAGATACATAGACACCAGCCATATGTTTCAAAACTTGTCTAATTTTACATACCAGACTCAAAAAATCATAATTTACAGAAAGACTTGTAGATCAAATATACAGCATAGATGTTGTATGATGAGGAAAAGACAAGTGATTTTAAAAGCAGATTTTATCAGCAAAATATTTTCAAATTGCATGTTCTATTTCACTGCAAATTGCAGAGTGTCTGGATACTGCAGTTACCCACCACTTTTCTGTTACCCTGTTTTCTTCTTAGAGAGGTATAAAAATTATTTTAGATTACCTTATTTAAATGTAATGAATTTTATAGATACAGACTCTTCCAATAACCAGCTTTGCACACATATGTAGTTTATGGAGTGTCTTTTTTATTTAAGAAATTTTATAATGGGAGGGCAAATAGGCAGAAAGTATTTCAGTGATAGGAAAAGCAGAATCCCTCTCAAATGACTGCAACATTCTGGGAAGAATAAAAAGGAAGTCCTTTTACTGAACAACATGAGTTCAGCTAGACTGCTCACCTAATGGTGATTCTGATAATGACTCAAACAGGAGAGAAAGTAAAGGGAGCAGAACTGCCCCATGGGAAGATCAGTTTATGTACTTCATTCTCCTTCATGCTATCTGTGAAAATCATCTGCCATTATGATGGCACTGTGATACACAACACACTGTACTTTGTCTCCAAGAGAGGTTAATTGTTATTTCAGCAGACTTTCATTCACCAGAATGAAAGCACATAAGAAAAGGCAGAAGGAAAATGCTGGTTGTCTATATGTCATTGCCTTTATGGCAGTACAGTTTTATTTCATTCAGATAATATGTCTGTTCTCAGCCAAACAGCTACTGCAGGTAATACAATATGGACATAAAATTTTCCTCAGAAAAATTATTCTTAAAAAATCAATAACTTTCAAAAAAAAAAAAAAAAAAAAAAAAAGATTTATATCGGGGATTTTCTTTTTTTCATTAATTTTTCATTAATGTCTAAGGACACTCGGAGACAATACCCTCACTCTTACTAGCGGCCTTTGCTGGGGTAATCCATCTTTAAAAGAGTCTTGAATAGTCACAAGATTAATGATTTGTTTTCAGCACAAGACTGATCAAAATTTCATCTGTCTTGGGCTCTCTCACAGACGCTCATAAATATAGATGAGCTTTCTACTACCTAGCACACTGAAGTGTCCTATCACAAGATGTGATGAGTGAAAGAACTGGCATTAAGAAAGAGCTGGAAAAATATTGGAAAGGGAAAGGCCTAGATGTCAGATCATATTAGGTTACAGATGAACAGCAACCCAAATGACTCCCGACCAAGTATTATCACACACAAGTGCATGTTGTACCATGATTAGACATTTGTTTTGAGTACATATTGGTCTTCTTTTTCCTGCATAAGAAGGTACAGTAAATAGATAAGAAAATTCACAGTATTGTGATGGCAATTATTTAGTGAGAACCTGGACTCCAAGGTATTACTAATTACAAAACAGTGAAAGTCGTAATATGCTGTAGCCGCCTTACATCATTCATACAAACTGATTATTCAATCAAACAGATCCTGAGATTTGTAGTTGTTCCAGGTACTATTTGTTCTGATCCTTCCTCTAGGACTACCACCACAGTATATCAGAAATTTCATGTAATTTGCAGTGCTTCTCAATTAAAGATGCAAGTAGAGCCACAGCTAGATCTTGCAGTGTCTGGGTGTCATTCCCGTACACCCCCAGCTTGTTTTTGTTTGTTTGTTTGTTTGTTTGTTTGTTTGTTTGTTTTTTACATGAACATGAACTGTACTTCATCCATATGAAGAGCTTTCAGGTTTCCTGTCTATAAAACTGCTCTGTATAACAACCCACATGCAAAGACTGCTGTACCAAAACCGTAGACCCAGAATCTCACACTTAACATCAGATAACTGTATTTATTTAGCTAATATAGATAAAAACTAATTTTATCTACATAGCTAAATAAAACTATTTTTTTAATCTCCCCACTTTAACGCATCTCTTCAGTGACACTTGTGAGATACCACAGATTAATTAGACCACTGTTTTGACTACATTCACAGTCATCTGTACTGCATTTGCTGTTCCTTTCCCCCAACTTGCTGGTTTTTGAGTCCACCCATTATTTTGTCTTGGAAGAATTTCTAACTTTTGCTTTTGGAAGAAAGGACTGTCTTTATTTTTCTCTCTATAGAGAAAAGTGTGTCATTTGGATTTTGTAACGTATTCTTTTCCAAATAAAATGAGAAAATGTTATTTTTACAAGTCTAAAAATAGAAAACACTGCAGAGGTTCAGAATAGCACCTATAAATACTCTGCCTAACATAATTTTCAAGTAAATTTTTATATTGAGTGCTTAGAATCTTTTTTGGTGAGTAGAGCCACTTAGGAAAGTGATTTTCAGAAGATGGGAGAAGCTCTATATTGTATTAAGAGACCTAAATCTAAGTAGGCCATTTAGGCTGAGCGTATTCTAGCCACTAGAGAAGTCCCACTCTCTCTTTCCTATCAGTACTTAATATCATGCTAAACCTGTACCTCTAGCCATTTTTCTGCATTCTGGGAGAAAATGTAGTGCTAGAAGAGAGGTCTATGATAACAGTTCAATTGCCTCAGAACTCCATTAACAAATCTTCACAGCTAGCAAAATTCTGGCCCTTGGACTAGCTGACAGTTGGTCCTCAGTTGTTGGTACAAACAGATTTGTGTTGTCTATATCCATACTGAGAGATGTGTCAGAATCAGAATATAAAATATTCACTTCTCAGACTGTTACTCTGCAGGACCCCATAAAGAATTATTCAGATTTATTTACATTACCTACTCAGGAAATATAAAATCTTGGCTTAAGTAAATAGTTTAATGTAATTTCATTAGGCCACATAGTCTTTTGGGACACAGTCCTCTCCCTTTCCATCAAATACTTCTTGGTAGATCTGATACTAGAATTAACTATAATTCTTAATTCTTATAAGAAAAGTCAGAGTATGACTGACTAGTATACAAAGCAATATCAAGAACCAGCACCTTCAACAGATACCTTTCCATTCTGCATAGATTAACATTTAAATCTCTGCACACTTAGATACCTTTTTGTGTTGTTGTTGTTGTTGTTCATACTTATTGATTTTATATTTATTGTTATATTTTTGATTTTTAATAATTTGTTAGTAATTTAGATATAATTAATCCTTATTAATTATTTCTCAGGCATGCTATTTTCTTGTCTGTTTCTTAAACTGATTGTCCATTGTGAAGACTTTCTATGTAGTTACAGATACTGCTACTCAACCTATCAGTTCCAGGAAGGAATTTGTCCATTCCCTTCCAGGAATAGCAATGACCATGACATTGTAAGGGTAAAGTATGAAGAACTTCCCCCAAGGGTTATCTTAAGGATTGCCAAAAGAGGACAAATAAACTTAAGTTTTACCAGCTCCTGCCTCTGAAGCAGTTTGAGGCAGATGAGACTGAAAAAAAAAAAAGAGCCTTAATTTGGTGCTCAGCCTCAGCAAAACCACAATATTACAAAGGTTTCATAACAACTCTCCTTGACATCTACAGTGCATATCAGAATTAACTATTATTCACCTTTTATGTACTGAGAATGAATTATTAGAGCAATGCTCTTAGCTGCTTCTCGTTCCTTCCCCAGCTGAGATGACTGCAACAGTATGTCTCTTCTGATCCATTAAAGCACTCAATCAAATAGATCAGACCACAGCTAACATGACTTTGACTTGGCAATGGACTACAGGAAGAGACTGGAGGCCCACAGCTGAATGATGGCTTAAGCTGGGAGAGAACTGCACAGCCGCTGCTGGCTGCCTTCTAACTGAAGCCCACATCTGCTAGTGCAAATGTTATTTTTCCACGCTGCTTCATCAGCCAAGTTTATGCAGGTGGTTCTGATGTCAGACAGGAAGGGCAAAAACTAACATTACCCCTTCCACACTTAAACCAGCAACCACGCTGCCAAGACTGACTTCTGGCTGCTGCTTTTCTTCCACTGATGGGAAAGCCAACAGTTATCAGTGGAAAAATGGAGAGGAAAAGTGTCTACTTGGGCAGCCACCAGTCTCCCTGGGAAGTTGCCACCTACTAAGCTAATTCTTCAGTGTTATGTTGGAACAGAGGGGAGGAGGAACACAGTGATCTTAGCTGGGGAGAAGTGGCTACATTTGAGAGGGAAATCCCCGTGCTGAGACATCAGGTTCCTATATGGACTGGCATGTCTATAAACTTACTTGGCCTAAGACTATGCATGAATCTAAGTCACACATTCAGTGGAGTTAAGCAATTTGGAAGCTTTTTTTTTTTTTTTTTTTTTTTTTAGGTTGTTCAATGTTGTTTACAAAAATACAAAAGCCAGCCAAAAAAAAAAAACAAAAAAAACATTTCTTCTTTCAGCATAACTCCTCTGACATATCACTCAGTTTTCATTCTGGCCTTTTCATAATCTCCTTTTTTTCTCTTTTCCTGTGGATATTATATTTTCTAGTTATATCCCTTTATTTCAGAATCACTTTTGTTTTGCTAGTATTCTGTTATCCACAGATATTCCTATCTTTCTCCTTAGTTCAGAAGAATCTGAAAAGCTTGCAACTACATAAAAATAATCCATATCAGAATGAATATAGTGTTTATTGCTTCTGGTTTATGAGCATGTTATTTTTGTGCTAAGATCTCTGGATTAGATCAAGCCCACTTGAGTACTCAGCAAAAAGACTTTGATCTCTTATCCAGCATTTTGCTAAGTACAACCAAAGTATAATCCATAGCCAATGATTATTGACATTCCAGTTATGCATATATTATTCATTCTGTTGGTCCTTGTTTTTTCTTCCTAGTTTGTTTTGAAAAAGGAATATGAAGCCTTAGAAGAAGACAGTGTTGCATGCTGAACTGTGTAAATGTTGCTGACATGATGCCATATAAAATGCTTTGAAAGAGACCTAAAGTGGGTTGATACATTCCTGTCACTCCTTAACACCATGATTTACTGTGATTTCTGAGATCTGCCTTAATTTGCTTTCCTATCTTCACTTTTTCAGATATCCTTGTTTGGCTATCTTAGAAATTCTCTTATAACAACTGCAAACATTACAAATGCACATTTTCAAATCAAAGATTATTTTCTGTGTTGTATAAGAAAGCCTAAAAAGTGGGAAGGTGGGGAAAGGAAAGAGAGTTCTAAAGAAGAAAAAGAGCAAATATTTTATAGCCAGCATTTTACAAAATTATTACTATTATTACAATTATTTTACAAAAGCAATTGCCTGTCATGATCTAAATAAGGTATTAAACAAACAGGAAAGATATTTTCAAGTTATGACTGCTAACATGACATAACAATGACATAAAACCAAGTTAGCTTATTTTCTTCATAGCTCATTATTATATGCCAAGCAATGAAGGAGGAGATATAATGGGAGTTTAGGGTATACGATTTTGAGCCTATGGGGTAGACAGTCTTCAGGATGGTTAAAGAATACAGTCATTGAACTGCTGACAGGAAGAAGAGACCACAGCTATCCAAGAGTGCTGAATTAACAGAAAAAAATACCACAAAAATATATATCTTCAGGGTAAGGACCAACCTGAAGTAAGAATATGATTCTGACAATGGTCAGTCAGTAGAGAACTTCAGGTAGTTAGCTGAGGTGCACTGAACTGCTCAAAGAACGTATCTCATAGGCAGCATTTTGAAGAGACTGGAAGAGAAATGTGGGGGAAAATCCCGTCCCTTTCTGAAGTAAACAGCAAAATTACCATTCATTTCTTTAAACCAGTATTCCTTCATTCCTTGACTGAAGCAGAAATCAGGTTTGAAGCTGGAGCAGCAGATGGTTGAGCCAGGATTTGGGACACAGATTTCAGGCATGCACATATTCAGAAAATGCTGGCAATTAGGAGTGGAACTAATAATTGAGCTGGCAGATATAAAACTCCTGTGGTATATCATGTCATTTAAAATTTGAACATTTAATGGGATTTCATAACCGTCTTTTTTAATATGGTGGGGTTTTTGAGTTCCTTGTCAGAATACAAATTTCACAAAATGGTATTTCCTATTGATACCATAGCAAGAATTAGTGGCCTGTTAAAAGAAACATTATGAAAGCAGAAAGTTCAGAATATAATTCCACACACTTCTTATGTCTAGGATAAAAACATTTCATTTGACCTTATCTGATATTCAATTCTGTATCCCTTATGTTATTGTCTCATCATAACATACAATATAATAAATATGAAAACTTATAAATAAATCTGATATATAGATGTTGTTAATATGATAAATATTAAAGCACTATTAATGGAACCCTTTGCTATAAAGCAGCATTTTGGCAGATAAAGATGAATTAGGAAAATACTATCAAAAACTATTGGAAAACATAACCCACCAAAAATCATAACAATTAAGAAACAAATAAATAGATGGTTTTCCAAGTTAAATTTAGAATTAGGAAATGCTTTCCTTCAAACAACTGTGAAATATGTCATATATATATTTCTTGCTACAAGAAACTGTTTCACATATACACTATTTATAGTAACAGCATGGCCTTCAGCACCATTCATGTGTGATTAATATAAGCACTGAGCAGAATTAGAAAAATCTAATGATTTAATCTAATCATGTCAAGATCTGTGAAAAAATCTAGAGCTTACAGGGTAAAAAAATTAGATAAGAGAAAACACTGGTCCTGCTTGTTGTGGCACTTCTATGAGCAGTCAACAGATTTTTCTCTTCTCATTCAGTTAAATAAGCAGAAGTTGCTTGATGTTCAGTACTTGGGAAAATGAGGCCACTCAGTTTCCTAAGGTAGCCTAATTGCAAGTTTTCTATTTCTGCTTGAATCTCAGTCATGGTTTTTAGTTGAAACGGTCTGAATGGGGATAAAGGGACATAATTTGCAGAATCTCTTATTGATAACTTAATGACTGCACTGATGTCACTATAGTTTTCCCCAATTCACTAGATTAAAGAAAAAAATAATTTAAGCTTAAAATTGAAACAAAAAATAATGGGAGAGCAAGCCTTTTCTTTGCAGACAGCAATATTTCCAAACAGAAAGTGGGATAACAAATGTGATCGCAGAGCAAAACTTTCCTACATCAAAATGATTTGTGTTTCCATCATCTCTTTGTTTTTACAAGGAAGGAGGAGTTCCAGAGCTTATTCAATCTTAAATTTGCAGGTTTTCAGTCCACTTTTTTTTTCCCAATAAATATTCGTATCATAATGGGGGCTCTATATATTAAAAATCACTGAAGAGAAATCAAAACATTTAATTCATTAGAGAACATATACATGTATATTTCATGAAGTATAAATTCTTTAGAGAACATTCTATTTCTACTGAACATTTCTTCTTTGTTATAAAAAGGAAAGTTCACATGCATTGAAGTCCGATTTCACCTTGAGAGGCAGATGGGTTACTATCTCATCCAGATGTACATACCAAGTCTGTTGATCGTCATTCTCTCTTGGGTGTCATTTTGGATCAATATGGATGCAGCTCCAGCCAGAGTGGCTTTAGGCATAACAACTGTACTGACCATGACAACACAAAGCTCAGGTTCACGAGCATCGCTTCCAAAGGTAGGTAGGATTTCCTTTGTGTGTACAACATTAGTATGAAATCATAATGTTACAGGGCAAATAAACTCCTTAAATCAAACTTATAATATGTGTTTTAATTATTAGCATTTACTATTCTGAAGGAGATAACTTTAAAATATTTAGGGTGTTTTTTGAGCCACCAATCAATTATATTCTATTTCTCTTCAGACTCAACTGTTTAGCCAACCAAATGCTGTATACCATAAACCTCAGCAAATAATGAAAACAATGTTTTTCTGTACTATGTAAATGTTGCTTGTTAGCAATTGACTAGCTTGTCCTTTTCTGGATCCCAGTATCTGATAAAGTCTTAGCAAATATGAATGAATTTCTAAAGGTCAGAGATTCCAACCTGCTCTCAATGATATTCTTTTCCTGGAAACTGCCTACGTTATGAATTTGCACACAGTATTTATAAACATTATTACATTAAAATGTAGAAAAATGTAAAGCTAAATAACTTACAAAAAGATGTATAAAGAATGGTTCACTACACAGTGTAAATAGCTTTAAGTATATTTCTGTGATTAGCTACTTAAGTTTTCTGACTTGTCCTTTCTTTAAAAATTTTCTTTTTCCTTTTAATTGTTATTCCTTGAATGTCTTCATTGCAGTTACTGGGAAAAAATGTGCACAACACAAACACATAAAGTCCTCTTTTGTATTAGTTTTACCATGGTATTTTTAGGGTGTCTGTTAATTTTTTTTTCTAAGTAAAATAGATAACCCAAACAGAAGTTCATGTGCTTTGCACCTCAAGTATATGTATCCAAATACATCTGAATGTAGCATAAACAGATAAGAAAATGGAACACTATAAAACCTCAGAAAAAAAAGCAAGAATATAAGAGGTTACTAGAGAAAGCTGTAGATGTTTTTATTGTGTTTGAGGCCTGATACTAGCTATGCTGGTTTAAATGATAAAAATCCTGTAATTGTGGATACAGAGAGCAAACTCATCCTACATTCCCAGTCAAGATTATGGACTGCAGCTGAGCTTGGCAAAGAAGCACTGTAGTGAGTTCATCTATTCTGTAATTCATTTTCAGTAGTTCCAGTGAGTCAAAATTTACAGGGCTAATTTGAACCTATATCTTTAATTTACCATTACTGTATTAGCAGAGAATGAAAATATCAGAGTTTTGCATCTACTTCCCTTCTTTCTCCTAATTTGTACTCCAGGAGCATTAAATCAGCATAACAGACTAATTCTCACTGGTCCCAGTACAAGCTATTCTCCTTAGTATTTTTCACAGATCTCATTGGGAGAAATGGAGGAAAAGCATGTGATCCTTGTGGGTTATTTGGTCTATGATCAAATATACAGTACATTGTATGATATATGATAAATTATACAGTATATGAGAAATATTACCTCATTTAGTGAGGTAAATAGTAGATATTTTGTGAAAGACTACACTATAAAAAATAATAATTAAGGTATGAAAATTGCATTGTTGTCCCTCTTACTGTCTAACTTACATGTGAAGATTTTTTTGACAAAAATAATGTTGGGATTTGGAGATATTAATCAACTTCCTCCTGATATTAAATCACATTTTTTATGGTTTTAACATATTTATTTTTCTGCTCTATTTTCTCCATAGGTGTCATATGTCAAAGCAATTGACATCTGGATGGCTGTGTGTCTGCTCTTTGTATTTTCTGCACTTTTAGAATATGCAGCTGTAAACTTTGTGTCAAGGCAACATAAAGAACTCCTGCGATTCCGACGGAAGAGGAAGAAGAACAAGGTAAAGCTAACAGTATTCCCAGCTTTAAAAGAGTCTAAGGGATTGATTTATGTCAGGTTATAAGCTTAATTTGGTAAACATACTGCTGCCTAAATTGGCAATATAGATAAAATGGCAGCACAGAATGAAATTATCTCTAGGCTGAGGGTCACTACAAGGACTATGCAATGCATAAATCCAACTTGAATTCTCCAAAGAGGGATTAAGAGGGATTTAAATGAGGCATGGGCCATGTAGGAGCCATCTGCACAAGCACGAATTTCACTCCGTTAGAAGAGTCAGATTATACTTCAGTGGATGAATATTACTGGTACTTGCAGTAATTTGTACTGCATTGAGATTCAACAAACAATATTCCTTAATTTCATTCTAGTATTCAGTTCAAAGACTTAACAGCTGTGTTTCATGCATTTTTTTTTAACATAAAAATTACTTCAATTAATATTATCTGTGGGATATACATTTTTAAAGGTCTAAGAATGTTATTTTTTCCTTATGTCATGTTAATTTAGTCTAAATTCCTCACATAATTAGCAAGGAGCTTTAACAGAGCAACAGTTATTTATACTTATTTTATGGCTGAAGCCATCTAGACTACTGGTAAAATAAGTAACTGATAACGTAAAGTCTAGCAGCTGAGACTACAAATTTAAATTCTGAAATAAGCAAAACATTTTACAATACATAAAACTGATTTTTCAAAGAGAGAATACTTCTGCAACCTACTCATTAAATGAGTACCCACCACTGCTGTTATGCAGTGCCTTTCAGACTTTCAGTCACTACCTAGAATATTATTATAGATGAATGTTTGACTGCAGTGATATGACAACTTCAGGCATCTTTCATTCCTGAAGACTTACCTCAATTGACTCCTTACATCATAAGGAGAAGTTTTTTACAGGTTGTTTCCCCTTTACTTAGAAGATATTGGAAATCTGTAACACTGTAAGCCTATCTAAGCAATCTTGGCAAGCAAGACTCCATGTTAAAAGATGGCTAGACAGACAAATGGAAATGACATTTTCATACATTTGCTTCTTCCTGTGTGTTCAGTCTTGTCCAGGTACATAAAGAAACTCATTTGCCATAATTTAGAGGATGAATCAGACAGTATGTATCTGCTTTCAACATTTGTCCCCATGAAAAATGTGCTTTTTTGTTTTTGCTGACAGCAGCAGAAAACACTTTCTGATACACACAGTAGGAAAGCAGCATTGTTGTGACAGGGTGTTTATTGTAAAATATGGCAGCTCTGAAAACTGCTTAAAGGTTTGGACTGTGGGGAATGGGATGGGCAGATATGGATTACTTGGCAGGGGGCAGGTGACACAAAAAATGTGTCATGCATCAAATACAAACAGCTGTGTTAAGTGATATATTATGTGACTATACTTTTAGTCCATTTGTTTTTTTCACATTGTATCATAGTGTCCTCTAGATCTCAGACACATTCACCATATTTGACTCAGGTTATGTCTTTTCACTATCTTAAATACCACAGAGTTAAAAACTGGCAAGTGACACTACCTTCCTTCCTCAGAAACAAACCCAATATATTTCCAACCTTCTCCTAGAAAGACTTCAAGCTCACCAAAGGCTTCAGCAATCACAATCAATCAAATTTCAGCTTAGAGGTATTTGAGGAAGAATCCACAGTATACACAGCATTTCCAGAAAAAATGTATGCGCATGGATGGCATTATTGACTTAAATGTTTTGCTGGAGCAGTGTTTGGCATTATGGTAATCATGGTGTTTTTGAATCACACATAACAGTCCTCATTCCAATTTTATACTCCATTAGACAGACTTACAACTTCAGGTGTGTTGTCAAGTAAGTTCCCATAAATTAGGGGATCAGACTTAGAGACTGCAGGGTACCTAGTAAATTATCAGGTACTCCCCATAGATACTGAACGCATGCATTTCAATGTTTTTCTTCACAACACAAATCCACTGAGCAGCTGTATCTAAGAGATACATAGCAAATATAGAGAAATTAATATTATAATTTCTTTTTAGCTAGCCAAGTATTTTATAATTTTAATATTTCTTTACTGCCTGCAAACACTCTATATTATAATCCCAGATTTTCCTCTGACAAGTGTCTAGATTTTCTTGTTCTTCATATTTAAAACTTATTACCAATTAATTTCTTTAATTACTTTCATGTTCTTAAAGCACATATTGAAAAAGTAAAAGATGTTAGCTTCTTTTACAAAAAGCTAATTTGCCTTTTTTTTATTATTTTTATTTTTACTTTCCATTGCAATATTGAAAGACTTTCTTGGTGCAGATTTCTTTCTCTCTTTTCCATTCAAGAATACTTACTTTGTTATAAAATCGGTGTTCATTTTCAGCAATAAAAACACAAAATAACTTGTTCTTTTTTCTACTTTTTGAGACTTTTTTTTTTAAATCTTTAAATATTGTTTGCATTTTGCATACAGAGAGGACAATAGGCTCTTCTATTTCCATCTATATAGTGATAGCAAAAAATTCAATTTACTGTTAGCTATATTAACTCCAGAAGTCTAGACTGAGAAAGGAAAAAAATATACATTAAAGAATTTGATAGAACATTACTTTTTCAAATTACTAGATTTTCCATTATATTTACTTTTTCCATTCTATCTAAACAACCAGTTCTATATCAGGATAACATCGATGTCTTGAGAACACTTATTCAAAAAAAAAAAAAAAAAGGAAGAAATATGAGAGATCAATTCATCCGATAATAACAAATAACCCTGTAGCTTCGACATTACCTGGCATGATACAGAAAGAGCGTGAGTTTTCTACAGCCCATGTAAGAGTATTATATATACTTTTATATATACTTTAGGGGTATGCGGTTTTCCCTTCCTCCATCTCTGTAAATTCTACCATAACACAGGTTTCTCAACTTAAGTTTACCCCAAAATGTTTTGTTCTCATGCAAGTTTATGGTTTCAAACAAAAAGACATTTTTTTGGAAAAGATTAACTGATAGAGTATTAGCTAACTCAAATTCTGTGTAGAGTTAGGGCTCCCGTCCAGAGCTAATGCCTTGACAATACATACTCTCAAGCTCCAGAGACAGCTCAACTAATTGTTTCTCTATTTCTCAAAGTCTTATTTAACCATTTGTTTAATAAGAAATAACAAATATACTAGAACTTGAAACATTAAAGGCATGGAGATTTTATCTCTTCAAAAATTTGGATTGTATCCTAAACCCTCCAGTATACAAACGATAAATGATGTCTTATGGATTAAGCAAGCAGTTAATAACTAGTCTTTCTTACCACAGATGATGTTTATTCACCACAATTTCTAACACGAAATGCAGGCCCTAGGATCATAAGTCAAAATAACTTGTGTTTCCTTTCTCTTTTTTTTTTTCAAAGTCAGCTACTATAGCTCATGATTATGTAGTTTTGCATGTGTTTGTCATCCATATGGACTAGGTCAAACAGCCACTGGTTCTCAGGAATTAGATTGCATTGATTTCTAAAACTACAAATAAAGATATATTTATTTGACCACAAAATCAAAAGGCATAAAAAGGAGTTAGGTTGAGCGATTGCATTTAAAAATTCTCTTTCTTTTCAAAGTGAAAACTGCCATTCTATTTCATACTTATGTACAGATAGATTAGAGAAATACAGCAATTAGGGTAACTTAGTAGACTTTTTCATCCTTTACTCTTTCCATCTTGAGACATTTTACTAGGATTATTATTATTTTTTAACTGTTCTGTCAGATTAAAAAAAAAAAAAAATCAACCCTTATTAGAATGAATTCCCACTTATAAATACAGGGTTTTTTCCTGGCACTGGAATTTTATCTGTAAAAATATGGTAAAATTCCTAGGGATTTGATTGTACTTCAGAAGTCCAAATATAGATGATTTAAAAAATTTTGGATATATTTCATTTCAGATAAGTGTTGACAGAATAGAACATGTATGAATAATTTCTGTTTATGATAGGGCAACTGAAGAATTTCCAAAGCCTATTCTCTTTGTAATTAAAAAGATGTGCTTGTTGCAAGAAATATTTATTTTTACCAGGTAACCTTAACAACAGTCAGATGACTGAATGTCAGTGCTGGAATGCCCCTGGGAGGTCAATTAATCCATTTTCCTGACCTAAATCAGTATCAGTTATACTTAATTAATCCCAGTCATAAAAATCCCACAACCTCCCCTGCATTCTACTCCAATGGTTTAGAAAGTTTTTTGTTGTTGTTGTTTGTTTGTTTTTTTGTTTGTTTTACTCATGTGTTTTTTGGCCTCTCATGGCTTATCTAGAAAGGACACAGAGAACAGACTATCTCATTCCTTCATTTATAATTTTCCATTCAATCTTCCTTTCTTTAAATATTCCCAGCTTGTACAACCTTTTCCTTTGGGGCATATTTCCACACTTTCATCCATTGTCATTCTCCTTCCCTGGAAATTTTCCTAAGAATTCCACATAGTTCTCTAAAACATATTTTCTACATAAAAAGTAGCCAGTAGCAGCTGAGCGCAGCCAAAGGATCATCTTATGCAAGTTATGTATGCACTTGTTTATCCAAACCAGTTTGCTGTTTGCCCTTTCAACAACAACATTCATCCATAACGAGATTGTGATCTTCCATAACTTCCAGTTCTTTCTCCAGAACTACTGCAGAGCCATTTGCTTTCAATCTTATGTTTGTGAAGTTGATTACTCTGTGCTAAATGCAGTACCTTTTGTTTGTACCTACCGAGTGTATCTCTGTATTTTTTGGACTCTTTGTCCAAATTGTTGGATTAAAATCTAGTTATAAACATATCCTCAAACAGATTGTCTTCTTTTTTTTTTTTTTTTTTTTTTTTTCATACTTTGCTATTTTTTCATAAATCTAGTCAAAATAATGAGTTATGCTTTCTCAATGCTGATTAAAAATATAGGAGATACATATACTCTTAAAAAGTGTACTTGGAGAAAAAAAATACAGTAAATGACTGTGGCAAACAAAGTAAGAACAGTTGAAATTTAAGGAAAATTATACAGTTATACATAATGTAATTATGTACTAAATCAAGATATTTTGCCATCCAAAGGTAATTTTTTCTTGCCATTTCCCTTACGCTTTTTTTACCTAAAGTCACTGCCTCTTTCTTGCACTACCTCAGTGCAGTATTTGCAGACTCTCTTCCTAGATAAGAGTAACAGCAACATCAAAGATGATTCTTAGGCGTAACTGCACCCTCTGGCTACTGCTTTTATGGTTGTAATTATGGAACTCACTCAATGATTCCAAATAACTGCAAAGCAAACTTCTTTTTAGAAGCTCAGTGCAATTCCCACAGAAGTAATAAACATTTTTAACCGATTTGAGGAAGTCTGGGACTGTGTTACAAACACACTCATAAACAAAAACAGCTATTACAGTATAATACGCAACCCTATATGCATTGCTATTTTCCAACAGGCGTAACAATAGGTATAGAAGATTTTTCCAAAAGTGTCTAATTTCTTTATGATTACAGAAATAGCAAAGTACATCCTGAGAACATGAAAATTTTCAATCACAATTAAAGTCTTCATTTAGTAGTAAGCATATGATCTACAGTGCTGTGACTGTCAGGAAAAGAAATCTGGCCAATGAACACAGTAGTTTAACAAAGATTATTTTCATTAACATTTTCATCCCATCATTACTGATGGGATGGAAATATTCTTTCTGAATGAATAAGTATAAATTGTTAATTTAAATTTACTCTCCTTTAAGTCTTGAGAAACAAGAGAAAAAAAAAAAAGTCAGAATTAGAAGTATCATACAGGAATAACAAAACATACATATAATCAGTGCTTTTTCTTAGTTGAATTTACACTGTATGGGGAAAAACAAAAACAAACCCCGCCAAAAAAGTGTACCTATACTGAAAAAAACACAAATTTTAGATTAGCTTTTAATTAAGATATTTAGTTTTCACAAATAGCAAATCTTTTAATTCTATTTTTAAAAATCTAAAGAGCACAGTATCTTTTGTGAGGAAAAAATAGGCATGCAAACTAGATTGTCTTTAATGGTAATCGCACCTCTTTTCTTTTGTTTTCTTTTTGGTCAACCCATCCATTTTGATGGAAGTATTTTGAGGGAATTCTTGATGGAAATGAAATCAATGAATCATTACAGCATAGCAATGGCTTGAGATGTGCAGGACCTATAGACGGGACTTTGCCTCAAATCTACAGTACAAATTTAAGGGTAAACTATGAAGAAGATGTCCCATTTGTCCAAATGTGATATCCAATCAACATATCCACAACAGAGGCCCTGTTCTTTTGTCTGAAATAATGTCTTCCCATGTGGATTCCATGCACCTTCATTGCTACCTGTATGTGATGATGTAAAATGTTAAGAAAGGTACCTGTCTTGTTAATTTTGTAATACATTTTAATCTGTTTAAATCTGGATTTAAATCTGAATAATCTTTATTGATTACGCACTAACCAAATACACAAAAGACCAAAATAATAAAAATTAAAATTATTTTTTTTCCTACTACATTTTAAAATAAAAATTTCAACCAAAAAACAATGGACTTTTTCAGGAAGATTCACTATCCAGATGCTCAACAAGGAAGTATGGGGTTCTTTAATGTTCATCCATTATACGATTTTAACAGTTGTGGCTTCAGACACATGGATTATCAGAAATATTTCTAGTCAAAAAGTGGGATTGTCGTCAAGTCAATTTATAAATACAAATGGGGTATCACTGTAATTTTATATAAATACCTTCAAAAAATCACTCAAAACTTGTTATCAAGTTTTATAGTAACATCATATTTCCTGCTTTTCAAGGGCACCCTTAGATATGAACCTGAGGCCAAATTAATGCTTTTTCTGCTTTATGAACCAGCTGAACAACTTGCAGAACTACATCCTAGATACACCAGCTGGTACCCCAGAAAAAAAAAATAAAATATGGTGGTACCTGGCATGTTACAGTGCCCTGGAAGGTGCCCTTTGCTGTATATCCATTATTGCTCTGCACTTTGGTCTGACTTAGCAGACTCTAACCATCCAATCTGCCCTCATCAAAAATATCACCCAACAGTCACTGGGCAGAAACAGTAGACTCCTAGAAGGACCATCACACCACCTCCTCAACAGCAGACAGTGTTTCCAAGCAGTCTGCTTGCAGACTAAATTTAAGTTGTCTGCAAGCAAATAAATAAGAAGAGACCTGGCTTTAAAAACCATTCTAGGGGAATCACTCAATTCACATAAGCATAGAGCAGAAATGGTAAAGTCAAAGCAGAGCGTCTAAAAAAACTCATCCATCAGAGAGCTGATACTCAGCAGAATTATTTTATAATTATTTTGAGTTGATGCAATCATAAGCATTATTTTCTGGAGAAACATAAAGAGATTAAAACCCAGATTATCACAGATTTTTTTTTTTTATGTTTAAAGGTGCTTAAATGGACAGTTTAGAAAAAATTCTCACTCTATGTATTTGTACTAAATTCTGTTAACTGGAATGACCATTGCAACTCTTCTGGAATACAGATACTATTAAAATGTTATTTCCCGTTCCTTTCTGAGAAGAAAGGAAGTCTGCTGTAGTATTTAGCTATTTGTTTTATTACGTCATCAAAAAATCATCCCATAATTTTGTATTTCTGTTATTCATCTCCATATGGAATTCAGTGATTTTTCCTCGTCCTTTGCTTTCATGTTAATTTTTCTTTATTTTTGTTGTTAGATTTTTTATGTGAGAATTGTGAGAATTACAATACAGATTCAATATACAGTAGTTTCAGTGAACTATAGTAGTCTATAAGTTTATGCAATGTACATATATGAAAAAGTATAGCAGTTTGGTGATAACTACAGCCATGCTGGATGTTTGTGCTGTGTGCCAACCAGCTCACTTCAAACAGTAATTTATCTTTATTCTCTTGTAGATAATTGATTCAGCTAATATTGATAATAAACTTCACTGATTTAAAACAAAAAACAAACAAACAAACAAACAAAAACAACTAATAAATTAGCTATGTTTCTTCTAGCAAGCTCTGCTTAATTAAAACATTAAATATGTTTATAATTAATTCTCCATTCAAAAACATTTTTTGAATTTTCAAAATGCCACAGGCATTTTCAAAATGAAAAGCTTGGAAGTTTGGATTTAAAGTGTTTGCTGAGAAATTACATTTATAGGTGTAAGAGGTTTAAATAAAACAAAAATATTTCAGAATTACTAAAACAAAACACTAATTATTTGACTTGCTTCAGAAAACATTTTCTACTTTTTTATTTTATTTTAAGCTGGGAAGAGATTTGAAATATCAAAAATTCTCTTTCAACAGAAAAATAGACTCTTTTATATTGTTTATGAGAATGAATTTCCAAAATACTTATTAAAGTAGTAACATATCTCTGTCATTCTTTACAAAAGTCTAGAATCTTAAAGCAACTAGGTTGAATTAGACATGAAAACACAAAACCCTGAATTTAAAATTTGTCATTAAAAAGAAAAAAAAGTAAATGTCATCAAAATCATATAACTATTCTTGAGTAGCATACATAGTAGAATATGTTGTAATATATTTCAATCCAAAATTTGGCTCTGTCTTTACAGTCTATGTATCACCCTGCATTTGTACCTCCTTTATTAAAAATATTTGCAACCAGGTAAAGAGAAATAAAAAATGTGTCTCCAAACAAAAAACACATTCTAGAAATGCATGCTATGATCTTCAGACTTTGTTTTTGTGATTTAAAATCACTTTCTGTTATAGCTCACCGAATTCAGAATGTCTTTGCCAGATTGCATTTTACTTGTCAAGAGAATGGTTCAGAAGAAAATCTGGCCTTTAGCTTTCATGCATTTTATTTTAAAGCTTATTTAAAATAATTTTAATATATTAATTTTATTTTAAATAGTTTAGTATTATTTCTATTCTATTCTAAAGTAAGACACTTTATATACTATTCTGCTTATCTGAAATACAGGGCACAGTAGAATGAAGGCATATGAGTAAGATTAACTAACATACAAAATCAAACAGGCAGAATTCTCACCAATATTAACTTGAATATTGTTACTACTTGTATCGCTAAAGGCCATCCCATATTGTCAAGCAACATACAGAGCTAATGGCTGTTGCATGAAAGACCGATGTGAAACTTGCCCAGCTGAAGATCGCAGATGTTTACTGTAAATGGGGAAAATGAAAACCAATCAGAATAAATCAGAAGTTGGGTGTTGATTACCATTAGTTTCCTAAGCTAGTAAACCAGTTTACTAAGCTTTGTCTTTTCTCTAAATAGATTATGGAGTCTATAAACAAGTAGAAAAATTCTGGGCTTTTTAAATCTGATGATGTATTTTCACAGACACTTTGATAAGGCTGACATTTCAACCAGTTAAAATAAAAAGGAGGTTCAAAAAGTCACCGTGCTAAAGGTGCAATACCTTGTTGGTTGCAATACCATGGTTGGTACAATTTCTGTAAAAAAATAATCTGTAAAAAAGCTTGCCTTTTTTTTTTTTTTTTTTTACAACAGGATGATGATGTACGGGAAAGCCAATTCAGTTTTACAGCAGCATATGGAGTGGGGCCATGTCTGCAAGCAAAAGACGGAGTGACACAGAAGGGGCCTAATAATCCTGCTCAAACTGCACCAAAGAGCCCCGATGAGATGAGAAAGGTATTCATCGACCGAGCCAAGAAGATAGACACAATTTCCAGAGCTTGTTTCCCACTAGCCTTTCTGATTTTCAATATTTTTTACTGGGTAATTTACAAAATCATTAGGCATGAAGACATTCACCAATAACAAGATTAAGGTTTGCAGTCCATACAGATCCTGCCATGACCAACAGGAGGCCTTCTGTTAGAAACGTGTAAGTGAGGAGCAATTGGGAGGCCTAAAAACACTGGGTGGGGGGAAAGATCCTGCATGGATTGCAATACCCAGACAGAGTGGAATGGAAGACTGACAGCAGAGAAGATACATCTGCTGCTGCAAACATTCTGTGTCAAATTAAATATTAACAACTCATTGTAAATCACTCTCTACTGAAGCGTGTTTATACTTACTGTTACATAGTGGTATAACTGTACTCTTTGATGTTCCTTACTTTTTTTTTTTTTTTTTTTTTTTTTAATTCTGGTGCATAAAAAAAAAAAAAAAAAGAAAAAGAAAGAAATATCCAGCATACTCTAGGTAAAATCCCACCTTTATTTCAATTTTAAAACATAATGAAACATTACTTATTTTAATTTAGATTTTTAAGGACTTGTCTTAAGGACAGGACCTGAGGTATTACAATGAGCACAGTTGGCACATTTAACTTGTATAATTTATTCAATAAATTTCATATTATCAATCCCCTGGAAAGTGTGTGTTGAAATAATCTCAGCCAGCACAAGGTATTTACAGTTTAATAGTCTGCTTATCACATGGAAAATATACCAACATTTGCAAAGTGTTGATTCCTCTAAAGGACTTTTTCTTTCTTGTAATTACCTAAACTTTAATAATTGAATCTTTTTTAAATCCTTTTTATATATTGTTTTTTTCTTAATTGATAAAACTCGTACAGCATTAGAGATAGACAAACTACATCAAAATTTTGCAATGCTTTATATTGATGCAGTACAAAGAGATCTTGAACCAAAACTAAAAGCTGTTTCAACTGAAATATTAGGAGAATGGGTACGCCACTGTTTATTGATATAGTGTTACATATTTTATAGGAGGTTGAATTTAAGAGTGCATCAAGTTTTCTGTAGCATTCTTTGAAGTATATTTATATGATTTAGATATTGGTTAAGAAGTACTTAGAAAAATGTGACTCTTCTGAAATATGAAAAAGGATCTGAATGGTCTTTCACATTTATTGCACTTCATATAATAAATAGGATAAAAACTGTTAGAACTCAGAGGCATTTTCCCTCTTTATTATTAAATAAGTCACTTTTTTTTTTTTTTTTGGATTATAACACGATAGATCTCATTTATGACATAGCTTGCAGGCAAGTGTTTACTCTTGCCAATCTTCTCCATTGAAAAACAAAAACATGCTAAGATATAAATCTCATATTTAGAGTTACTCATTACTTTAAGTCCAGTAGCTGAGGCTGTTTCTCATTGCAAAATATTTTTGTTTTGAATGTGTTTTAAATTTTTGCTTTTGTTATTGCTTAGAATGTGTATACAAAAGCAAAATACAGCTGGAGGCAAACATCTGGTGCACTGCCAAAGGCACGCTGAATATGAAGTAATAGAAGCAATATAACTCCACACTGAGGATTATAACATAGCAACCTTGGGTTTGGATGTGTTTGTTATTGTTTTCCTCCAAGGATTAGTTAGGGAGATTCTAAAATAGTAGCTCTCAGATTTTGTTCAGCTGTTTCAGAAAGATGTATACTCCTCCAATATTTTTAAAAGAGTATTATTTTTTATAGTTGTGCTTCATTTATGATCTGAAATTAATTCAATTAACTTTAAACAATTATTATTTGGTGAGGTGTTTTGTTTTCTTTTTTATTTCTTTATGTGCATGTTCCAAAAAAATCCTGTTCATTTACAAATATGGGTGCTGATCCATGAACTAATGGCTGACATTTCAGTTGGCTTATATTTCTTTCTTTTAAATTGTCATAAACTATCTGATATGAAAAGGGATGTTAATTTATTTCTGCTACCAGTGAAGTCAGTATTTTTTAAGGGCTGTTTGAAGTACTGGACTCATAATCAAAAGGCAATTAAAAAAAAAAAAAAAAGCATTATTTAGCAGGCTTATCTTTTTTTTTTTTTTTTTTCCCCTCTAGAACAGCTGACTTCTGTTCCATAAAGAATTCTTAATTGGAGAGATAAGTGCATAAGTAATGCTGGCCAGAATAACTCCTAGTTATTCTAGTTTCTAATGCCTGGTTCACATTGTCTCTTTTCCAATCACTCCATAGTCTGCTGCTCTTGCACATGTAGCACTACCTTATTTTGAAAATGTTAACTAATTTGAGTAATGCAGAACTTAACAAATTTAGCCCTGATTTCTTTCTCCCCTTTTTAGGGCTGAAAAAATCTGTGCTTTCATACAGGAAATTTTGAGAGCGATAAAAGAGAGATTGGATTACAACACTGACAAAACATGAGTCAAAAGGAATGTAGAACTGTTTAGCAAGAAGGACAATTTCCTTGCAGTGAGGAGGAATAACCCTTGTGTCATATTTCTCTTTGACTGGAGCACGCTAATCTAAGAAAAAAATAGAGCATATATATACACAACAAAAAAAACATAAGACTACATTATAATTTTCTAACCTCCCCAATGGATTGTTACCTATATATTCTATTTTAAAGAAATGAGACCTGTAGATGTCTGACAGTAGATGGCTGACTAGATAGTGCCTAGTGTTGTGTCATCTTTTCAGTCATGAAGCATGAGGAGAGGAAAGAAGAAAATGGCCTTATTTCTTCCCTCTAAAAAGAAAGAATTCTGGACAGTGCAAAGAATAAAAAGAGATGCCTTCCTTTATGTAGCCCTTTCATAGGCCATTACATAGGGAAGCTGAGCATTCCCTACCTCTATAAAGAAGATTTTCATATAATGTTCAGTCTTCTAACAAGGTATATTGAAAATAAAGAGATTTAAATATTTAAACCATTTAAACTCTACAGTATTGGTGAAACTTCTTCTTCTTTTTTTTTTTTTTTTTAATTATTATTATTATTTAGTAATCAGTTAATACCCAAAGTATTTCAAACAGAGGGGGAAAGTAAAAATGGTTCCATAATGATGTTTTCAAATGTACAGAACATTTGGCATATCATCCTGCTGTTCTAAGGTAAGTAAATGTTTTCCACTTTGATGTAATTGAACCAAGGTCTTTCCTGTGCTGATGGTTTTGAATTATTTTTTTCTGGAATCATAACATTTGCCAAGGTAACAGAAGGCTCTGCAGTCCACTAAATAATGTGTTTATCAAAAGAAATTTAAACTTCATTATGATTATACCTAAATTATTTAGTATAAAGTCACATGGCAAAGAAAGAGAGAAATGTCAGTCGAGATTCTAAGAAAACTCAAGGTGAGAATGTCTACTTATTCACCACTGACTATGGGAAAAGCCTAAAAATGCCAATAGGCATGCCAGCCCTCTATACAAAGCTGGAACCAACAGTTACCGTCATCAGTTAAAATTAGTGTGGGAGCTGATTCTTTTGTAACTGTACAGTAAAATAGCAGGGAATTAGATTACAAAGGGGCAAGAATGGAAAGCGGTATTTATCTGGCTGTAGTCTAATACAATCCTGCAAAAGAAATAGTGGAGAGGCAGAAACAGAATCAAGGAAATGATACTTAAAGGAGTATCTAGTAGAGGAGTATCTATCTAGTAGGTCTTCTACATCTAAAATAGACCACATTCATCAGGCTGAAGTAGATAGCTACCTCATCTCACTATAACTAAACCTAGTCTCTCCAGAGTAAAGGCCCTTAGCAAAGCCATAAAAGAAGGCTTCCTGTACGCACAACCCCTACAGGCAACAGCCAACACAGCTTTGCCCCTGGCAATTATTCACAATAAGTACAGACTCTGCACTGTTCAGGTCATATTTCTGTGGACTCTATAGACTAACTCTATTTTTCAAAAATAAAATAGTGGCTCTAGAATATCCATGCAATGCAATGAAATCAGAGGGGAAAAAAAAATGAGGATTTGGAGGAATGCCACAGCTAAAGAGCTGGCACCGGTCACCAAAAAGGGGAAAGAAGGAATTATGAAGCCTCCATTACCCATAGGTATACTACTACAGGTGGAAGCAGTAGCTGTATAGGGCAAGGACTTATGCAATGTATTTCTTCTCATGGGATAGTAGTTTCTACCTGTGCAGATGGAGAAGTGATTTCCACGCCATATGCTTTCTTAATGGAAAGATGAGCAGAGCAGGAAGGTACATGAGAAAAACCTGGGCTGTACATAGCATAACAGACAGAGAGAAAGCCAGAGTATTTGGAATTTCACGTGACTGTCTTTTCTTCCTGTACAGGAAGAAATGTGGCCAAAACCATCTTCCCCTTAGTAAGGCCAGAAACTTCATGTCCTTGAGAGGGGATAAGAAAGGTCCCACAGAGGTGGAATAGATATACTCAGCTACCACAGGCCTCAACTAGTGACCTACGTTACCAAACTCCTGCTTAAATTCCACATAGAAAAATGTATTTTTTTTTTCTAAAACTATATCCAAATATCAGCAAAATAGATTTACATAGAGCGTTGGCTTTTTTGTCTATAACGGTAATAAAGTAGGGGAGGCTTGAGGGAGAAAGGAAAGAAGGGATAATAGTGTTTTGTTATTACAATTTAGCTATTTGAACATCAAAATAAAGCACATTTTTTTCTTTCAATGAGTTTTGACAGCAAGCACTATTATTTAAGCAGGTTAGTGGAATTCAGGAAGAACATGGGATTTAATTATCACTTCAGTTCAATAACATAATGGTTTTCTTTTGATTCTTTTTATTAGAGTTGATTCCACAACTTTTTTATAAACTATTTTATAAAGAATCCTTTGTGATGTGTGAGAGGTGATTCTCCTTAATCACTAGAAAGTCATATATTTAGATGTGCACTTTACATTTAAGGAATGAGGTATTGTTTCCACTTTGTATTATAACCTGTTAGAGAATTGTAGGTTGATACTGTAGATAGAAACAGAATAAGATAAACTGTATAAAACCTTATATTTTTAACAGTAGGGAAAGTCTTCCTTAAACTTAAATAAATAAATAAATAAATGTATTATTTTTAGCAATAATTTTATATTAGAAATGAAATTATTTATACAGTTCCCAGCCCAAGCTGAGATACTTAGTTGCAAAAAGTAAATATATTTTATGTGCAACTTCTGCTCTCCTTTGAGCTATAATAGGAATTAATCCAATCCAACAGAGCAGAATTTGGCCTTATACTGTGAAATTGCTGAATGAGCTATTAATTCTTGCAGTACCCCTGTAAGGTAGTAAAATAACTTTATCCACATCTCACTGTACAATCAAATGGCTATTTAGATAAGAACAATATCAGACCATCATGGCTTTTGTCCTTTTTGAGACAACTAAGAAGTAAAACTATTAATTGCAAACTAAGCCACTTGTTAATAATAAAATAGGTATTCTATTTTTCAGTGGTTATGGAAAAGGTGCCTTCAGGCAACACACGTCACCTATAGAAGTTACTGAAATGTTATCAGTTTGGAAGGCTTGTGGAAGCAGGTTAGATTGCTAGAAGCAGTGGGTTAAATGCCAGGAAAATGTTGGCTCATCCTGTATTCTTGACTTTCTTAAATATTACTGCACTTCTTCACTTTCATCTTTGTGAAATATGCAAGAAACTTTTCTTATGTTTGTATTTTTAGTGTTTGGCAAAGTGATGTTAATGGATGAAATGGACTAATAGCAACTGATGTTCCATGAATGTGTAATTGTGAGCTGTATAAAAAAAGAAATTGTGCCATAAGCTTTTGACCTAAAGTTTTAACATAATATACAGTATTTTGTGTGTTCGTGATCCCAGCTTTTTAAAGGCTAAAAAAAAAAATTTTAAAAAAGTAATGTATTAATAACTTGTCTGTGAGTTTTAAACATATTTTCCTGTCAATTCTGTCTAGATAACATTCACTGGCAATTTCATCTCAAAGTACTTCCTTTTTAGTAAAAATCGGTAAATGTGTTGTGCATGGATTTGATTAAAGTCCTTTTTATTGTATTTCAGTATCATATTGCACTTAAACTGATATTCTCTGCAGATGGGAATCTTAAAACGTGAAATTTATGGTGTCACACATGTTATTATATATATTTTCCTCAAAAATAATAAACAACTTCTTTTCATAAACCATGCAATGTGTTTAAAGTCACAAGAAGGACTATCAATACCACTGGGGAAAAAAATGCAATTCTCACCAGTAGTAAAGGTGAATTACCGTTTAAATGTTTTGGTATTAAAAACTTTAGAGAGAAGGTACAGATTAAGTTAGATGCCTTAAATTCAGATTAAGCTCCAAAATACTGAATTAATTAAATACACAAAAAGGTGTTTTCAGGGAGCATGGCAGGCATTGAATTAGGAGTTTGATTTTTCAAGTCTTCCTTTACAGTGAATGGAGAGAAAGTGGTCTCTCCAGAATACAGGCAGAGAATGGGTTCCTGTTCTAAAAAAAAAAAAAAAAAAAAAAAAGTGAAAGGGAAAGTTGTCTTGATAAATACCTACTGAAATAGTTACAGCCATTCCAAAATGGCCGTGCTTACCTTATTATCAGAAAGGCTAAGTATTTTGCTTGTAGCAAAATACCCTGAAGGTCCTGATGGGCCCACTGTTAGATCTGTAGCAGATCTTTTTTGATAGAAAAATATTTCAAGAAAACTCAAGTGAGGATGCATCAGAAGTCTTTTGAGAACATCTTCATTTCTGCTAATCTAATTATAGCAGTATTTACAAAGAACGTTAAAAATGTTTGTCTCAGTAACAGCCATACATCAGTGTGATGCTACATAGGCTAGAAGTCTTCAGCAGCCTCAGGGCAGATGTTTTGCCCTGCCCACCCAATATGACAAAGTGCAACATCAGTTCAACATTTTGTTATTAGGATATGTTCACAAGCAACAATATTATAAAACTAATACAGTAGTAACTGTTTTCATGCTGAGGTGTACAGCATATCAGGTGTGCAACAAGCAATTAAACAAGAAAGTAACAGCCAGGTAATACAATGGAGAGTCAAATACAGAAGTAACAGATCTTAAAGAGACCAATATGTGATTGTGTTGTGTAAACTGTTCTGCCCTTTCAACACAGAAATCTGGAAAAATGAGTCTTGAACATCTTCTTTTTCATGTCTGCATATTTATAGCTACCTAATTATGTTAGAAATAAAACAAGAATTTAATTTCATATGGTCCATGTAGTCAATTTTATGTATAGTATTGTATTCTCTGTACAAAGGTGGGATCTGAGAACTATGTTTGCTTAGATACCATTTTCTTCTGAATTCACACAAGCGTGAAGCGTTTAACAAACTGGAAAACAACTCACCGAAGTCATGAAACTAGAATTAGAGGAAAGAATAATTTTGAAAAATAAATCAAACTTTTTCAAAAATTGAATAACATATTTCCAAACCTTTAATAAACATATATGTATATACGTACTGTGTGTACAAATATATATGTATATATTTATTGACAGCAAATAAATGTTTCAACATTTACCTCACAGAAGCAGAAAATCACAGAATGGTTGAAGTTGGAAAGGACCTCTGGAGGTCATCTTGTCTAAACCCCTTGTTCAAGCAGGACCACCTAGAGCAGGTTGCCCAGGACTATGTCCAGGCAGCTTTTGAAGATTTCCAAGTATGGAAACTTCACAGCTTTTCTAGACAACCTGTGCCAGTGCTTGGTGACCTGCACAGTAAAGAAGTGTTTCCTGATGTTCAGAGGGAACTTTCTGTGTTTGCGTTTGTGCACATTGCCTTTTGTCCTGCCACTGGGTTCCACCTGAAAAGAGCTTATACCCTCGCTTCAGATATTTGTACATTTTGTTGAGATAGAATATTGAGATAAAATAGAATCATAGAATATCATAGAATAGAATCATAGAATATCCTGAGTTGGAAGGGACCCTTAAGGATCATCAAGTCCAACTCTTGACACCGCACAGGTCTACCCAAAAGTTCAGACCATGTGACTAAGTGCACAGTCCAATCTCTTCTTAAATTCAGACAGGCTTGGTGCAGTGACCACTTCCCTGGGGAGCCTGTTCCAGTGTGCAACCACCCTCTCTGTGAAGAACCCCCTCCTGATGTCAAGCCTGAATTTCCCCTGCCTCAGCTTAACCCCGTTCCCGCAGGTCCTGTCACTGGTGTTAATGGAGAAAAGGTCTCCTGCCTCTCGACACCCCCTTACGAGGAAGTTGTAGACTGTGATGAGGTCTCCCCTCAGCCTCCTCTTCTCCAGGCTGAACAGGCCCAGTGACCTCAGCCGTTCTTCGTACGTCTTCCCCTCCAGGCCTTTCACCATCTTCGTAGCCCTCCTCTGGACACTTTCCAACAGTTTCATGTCCTTTTTATACTGTGGTGCCCAGAACTGCACACAGTACTCGAGGTGAGGCCGCACCAGAGCAGATCCCCACTTCTCTGTTGAGATCACCACTTCTCTTCTCCAGGGTGAAAAGGCAGAGCTGGCCCAGCCTTTCCTCATAGGAGAGGAGCATCTGTCCCTTATTCAAAGTAGTGGCCTGTTGCTTAGTCCATGTAGTGGCCTGTAGACTTAGTCCAGTGTCTCCACTGGGGTGCTCAAAAAAAACCTGTTGGCATCACTCCTCCTAATGCAGCCCAGGATTTCATTAGTCGTCTTTGCCACAAAGTGGCAAAGTCTTTGCTCATGTTCATTTTGGTGCCCAACAGCACTCCCAGACCCTTTTCTGCAAAGCTGCTTTCCAGCTGGGTGGCTCTCAGCAGATACTAATGTATGGGGTTGGTCTTCCCAGGTGGAGGATTTTGCACTTCCATTTATAATACTGAAAAACATTTTTCCTGTAAACCTAGCCTCTATTTAACCAATATCCATTTAAAATCTCTACTGAAGCAATGAGCTCAGCTTGAAACACATTTATTTCATGTTTTAATTCCTCTATTAATGAGCTAAATAGCACAGATGACCTATTTTGAAAAAGTGTGTTACTTTATGTATATTTAGCCCTCTATAGAGCTGTTCTCATTAGGCATGTTCAGTAGACAGAGAAGACATTCAAAAATATATATATATTTTTAAAAGCACATAAAGAGTATGAAAGCATGAAGAGTAAGATGTCATGGAGCTATATTAGAACAGAGTGAGTCCATATAGTACTAGAATGAGCCTGAACTTACTTATAGTAAGAGAATATTGGAAAATCTTATTTCAATTTCATTTCTTAGGAAACTATAAATTGAACCACAAGATGGCTCCCTTCCATACGAATTGAGAGATGACACAGGTGTTTGCGTTTGTTGTTGTTTTTTTTTTGTTTGTTTGTTTGTTTGTTTGTTTTTTCAACAGAATACATTTAGCAGAATGAATGCTTCTGTAGAAACTCCAAACAATGACATTCATTATTAAGAAGGAAAATTATACAGGGTAAGCACTATTCACACTTCATTTAAAAAGCGATGTAAACTTTTTGAGGTGATGCTGTCTCAGAAATAAAAATAACTGTTTTGGTAATTTCTTAGGGCCAGAGCCCAAGGGTTTATGTCTAAATTTACATATGAATATGTAATTATATGTGTAGCTGGACATTTAATTAAATAGAAATGGTATTTTAGAACAGAAACTAGAGATATACTTTTTTAAAGTATCTGTTGATTTTCAACTACTTATTGCTAAAAATGATTTTGTTACATGAGAAATGAATGGCTACCCAGTTTTTAAAGATGTCTTAAAAATATATATATATATATCAATAATTAACATTCTTCTATCAAATTCATTAAACTTAGAAAGTCTTTGGAGTAGATTCCCCATGTTACAGTGCACAGAGGACAGTTGCGGCTACAGGTACAAATATATATTGTTGTTCGCTAAACGTATCAGATATTCTACTTCAGGTGCATCACCACCTATCTTACTTTAGCTTCATCCTTTCACATACCTACTGAACAGTAGCAAAAGCACCCTGAACTTTGATCTCAAATGATACTTAAGACACTAGATTAGATAGATACCACAGAATAGCTGTAGGCTTGAAAAGGCACTGTTGTGTGCCAGTAACACCCATTTCTTGTTTGTCCTTAATTTCTCAAAAGAGTCCAACATGTACCTTCTTTCATGTTTTAGATCACGATTAGGACCATGATGAAGGTTATTAACTTGGGATCTAATGCTAGTTAATGAATTGTCTGCCAAAAGTAGTATTTAAAAAGAAAGATGCATTTAAAGTTCATAGAAGGATTCATAACTTTCAAATCAATGAATACTGAATTTACTATAGACCTTTTTTTTTCCCCTGGCTTTGCAGGCTCTCCTGAAAAATGACTCAACTGAATTATTTTGATGTAACAGCCATATTTACTATATTTACTACATATCTACTCCATATTTAACTGTATTGTCATTAAAAGAAGCTCAGTAAAAATGAAACAAGAACAGCATATCTCAGTTCAATGGGAAAACCTGTCAGTTTTATACAAACATGGTCAGACTAATAGAGAAATGTTATATCACCATATAGTTTTGACAAAATCGCTTTGAAAACACTTTCAAAAGTGTTCTAGCCCCTTTTCAGTAGTCTCAGACTTAAGGCTTCTAAATAGCAGAACTTGAATTTTGTTGTTTCAAATATTAAACCAAGTAACTTATTTTGGGAAAAGTTTTGGAGTAATACTAAAACAGGATGTGTACAAGCCTGTAATTAAATTCTATCAGAATTTACAAAATTTACTTATTCCTTTCCTGGTTTCTCCTGAGAAACCAGGCACAGTTGCTTTGAGATGCCCAAAAGGAATGATGGAAAAAAATTGTAAACACTCAGAAAATCCTATATGCTATCTTTTCCTGTCCCCCTTCATAATCTCTCCTGAACTTGTACTAGCTGTCATACAGCTCTACCACATTTTTTAATGCTTAAGAGACAGCTAGCTATAGGGTAAATGCAAGGCAGAGCCAGTATTTTCTCATCTGTGAATTTTTATAAAGTTACTTAACCTTCTTTAATGCCCTTTTGCCACTAGGGTTTACTTGCCATTAGGGCTTATCTTTATATATGGCTGGGTTGTAATAATGCTTCCCGTTGGAGCCGTTCCCCTCTCCCTGCTGCAGAAGGCAGAGGGGGCTCTGTCCTTTCCCCGGGGTGAAGGAGGATGAAAAGAGCAAAAGAGAAAATTTCCACTAATTATGTTACAGGAAACTGACCCTTTGGTGCAGAACTGCAAGGGCAGATTTTTTTTTTTTTTTAATTAAAAAAAAATCTAGTGGCCAACAGGTCAAAGGAGGTGATCCTCCCCCTCTACTCTGCCCTGGTCAGGCCTCACCTAGAGTACTGTGTCCAGTTCTGGGCTCACCAGTACAAGAAAGACAGGAATCTCCTGGAAAGAGTCCAGTGGAGGGCCTCAAAGATGATATGGGGCCTGGAGCATCTTCCCTATGAAGAAAGGCTGAGAGACCTGGTTCAGCCTAGAGAAGAGAAAACTTAGAAGGGATCTCCTCAGTGTATATAAATATTTGAGGGGTGGGGGACAGAAGGATGTAGCCAACCTCTTCTCAGTGCTTTGTGGGGATAGGACAAGGGGCAATGGCTGCAAGTTAGAGCACAGGAAGTTCCGCACTGACATGCGAAAGAACTTCTTCATGGTGAGGGTGACAGAGCATTGAAACAGGATGCCTAGGGAGGTTGTGGAGTCTCCTTCTCTGGAGATATTCAAAGCCTGTCTGGACACCTACCTGGGCAACCTCCTCTGAGGAACCTGCTTTGGCAGGGAGGTTGGACCTGATGATCTTTCGAGGTCCCTTCCAACCCCTACAGTTCTATGATTCTGTGATTCTGAGATTCTTTAAAATTAAAGTAGAATATTTTACTTGCAGCAATGCAATACATACATATCCTGTATGTTTCTTTTGGCATGTTCAAAGCCATTCAAAACAAAAATATTTTTTCCATTGTGATAGAAATTGTTAGCGTTTTCCATTACTTGTTCCATGTATAACAGTTTTCTAATTCAGGGTCTAATTTAAGTCCTAGATAGTATCCAACTTGCTGTGTGTTTGTTTGCCCCATGATTTCTACATACATTGGTAACAAGTTACATATGCATCATAGTTTAGCAGCTGCAGATAGAGCAGATCTATTTGTGTTGACAAAAATGAGTGGTGTTTAACTTCACAAGCTCTGTTTACATACTCTTCATGAACAAAAGAGGGTAAAATGTTATTCTGTCATTGATTTTAGGACAAGACTATCTTACCACAGCACAATCTAATTACCATGAAAGCAAGTGGCAAAACTCAGCCAAAGGAAAATGATCCTTCAAACTTTTATTTGCAGCTTTCTTACCTCTGTTGGTGCCTTGCACTTGCCCACCCGCATGTTCCAGATCAAACAGAGCTTGTAGCAGGAATGAGGACAAACTTCAAGAAATGTATTGTAAGACACCGGCATTACTGAAGTGTTGTAAATGGTCTGTTAATTTTTATATTCCCAACAGAGCATTCACTTGGTACTTTGGGTACCAAAGTACCCAAATAGGTGCACTAGGATGCAGAAAGATTTCCACAGGATTCCCACAGGATTGCTCACCCACCAGGATATTTTTACAAAATTATATGAAAAATATGTTACAAATTCATGGTTTTGCCATTTTACTTTTCAAATAGCATCTCAGACGATCTCAAATGTTTTTAAAACAAGCACTACCAGAGGAGCATGCTGATAGGCTTGCTTTTAGCCCCTATATAAAAGTACAGAAAAGTAGCATAGCAAAATAGATCAATTTTTTACCTGTTATTTAACCTAACCGAGGGAAAAAAGGCTAACAAGTAATTACCATGTGAAGTTTGTCACAAATATTTGAGAAGAAAACTTTTAACAAGGTAACAGGCAATTAAATTTGGCTTATTCTTAGAATAAGAGTATCAGTAATGTTTCTGAGCCCTGCTAGTTTCATGACTATTTGAGAACTCTGAACTGGCTTCCTAATACCACCTGAGTGAGAAAATCATGGAGGATATTAAAACTTTACGAATGTTACTAACTATGCATCCAATGGTAACCTATATAAGCCTCCTGTGAAAAAAAAAAAAAAAAAAAGATGCAAACAGTTCTCCAAAATGTCTAGTCAATAGTTTAAGGTCAGTGAGTGACAGAGTTCATTCTGATGTTGCAATGCTCCAAACTTATTATCCTTGATACCATTTTAGTGGCTGGAGTTTCTGTGAATCTGGTCTGAACAAGAATTTGCTGTCAAGCCTGCTTGGGTAGTTCCCAATAGCCCTGTTCTATGGGTCTGCAGTCAATGGAAAAATATCTAAGGAAATTGGATCAGGCTGACCTACCTGCTTATAAAAGGCAGCGGTTATATATCTAATTTCAGCTGGAAGTTAATTATTACTTTTCCAAAGGAAATTGAATCACCACCTTTGACATTATCATTCTGAAAATTTTCAGTTTGCATCAGACCTTAAACAAATGTTCTCAACTAAGGGAATTAAGCAAACTATGAGTCTTTTCCACTGTTTAATTGTTGTGTGCCCACAAGTTAGTCAGATATTTTAAAATACTCTCTTCATAAAAATAATGTGCAACAGATTTTAAACCAACATTGAACATCTGAACCCAGCTTGAACATCTGTAAAATATGCTTGCCATCGTAACTCTAAATTATGCTGCAATCCAGCCTTCCTCTGTCTGAAGTGGAAATATGTCTGACTTCAGCAGTGGCTGGGAGAGGCTTCATAAGCCTCATTATTCTCATAATTCTAAGTTCTTATTCGACTCATATGTGTGCAATTTCAATAATTTCAATCATAATACATTTTAAATAGTAAAATAAACTTGTAAAATAGCAATTACGCAACATCCAGAAACATTAAATAATCCTCTTTTTATTGTACAACTCTTCATGCCTTCTTCTATCACCCATTGTTTTTTTTTTTCTGTTTTGTTTTGTTTTGGTAAACATGGAAATGCTCTGTGTGATTTTGTTTGTACTGTTTATATCCAGGCAAAAAATAAACAGCATAGGAGTTGAAACAAGGAAAGCAACACTTAAATCTCTTAGCCTTAGATATCATGTTACAACCTGAGCATTATAGAAAAAGATTTCTAAATTTATTTTTGTTCATCCTATTTTAGAGATCTTCTACAACTATTTCCAATGGTTTATTACTTTTCTTCCATTTCTGCTTGAAAGTCTAGATTGAAATTTTCTCTATCAGCATTTTCAATCTATCAGAGGGCAGCAGGTCATGCCTTTGAGATCCCTGGAGAGTAATTTTTATTAAAAACAGACCTTGTTAAATCCCTTGTGGAAGGAAGAGGACTCTTTCAGAATCTGGATATCTCCTCCAAACAGGCATACCAAGCAGTCTCTATCACTGCACTAAGTCCAAACACATAAACTGTATCCCTGGAGCTTCTGTGTTGATAGGAACATATCTTTGATCAGATTTTACCGGAGCTCATGGAAGAGAGGGAAAAAACTTGTAGAAGAAATTAAACAGATTTTTCTTGTATTTTCCCTGCTGAAGAACCACTTTTGGGTGTTGTTGCACTTTCCCAAAAAAAAAAGGCAAAACCTGGGAGACCTCCTTCTCTATTAGCTCTTCTATAGTCTGCTTCTACTTGACATGTATGAGATTTCTAGCCATTTAATGGCATTATTATAATAACTCTAACATTATCTAGACTGGCAAAAAGATTAATTTGGCAGATTTACCATTCCATAAATGGATTTTGGAAAGGAAGCAGTCTCCTGATGCATTTCTCTTGTGAGATAGTTGATTCAAAATAGAAAATGGGTAAAAGAAAAATGAGTAGATGCATTTCCAGTCTTTTTGTCCATAGAAGTAGAGCCATAGAAATTAATTAGTCTTGAGCAGCTAATTTGAATTCTAATCCGGCTAGCCAGACTTCATGGCTGCATTTACATAGTTCTGAAGGCAGCAGAATCAAAACAAACAGAAGTGTTTATTCAACAAGAACATGTAATTAACTCCATTCTGAGATCATATAATGAAAATCACATCTTACTTGTGGAGAAGAACAATCTAAGATGCAGAGATTAGTGTGATTTACAGAATGATCATAAAGATATGAAATGAATCTCTTCATATTGCACGCATAGTGCTGTGACAGTGCTGCAATAGTTCTGTGAATATTTAGTGTGTTCTTACAGAAAAAAAAAAAATAATAATAACCACAAAAGATGAAGAAACAAATTATCTATTTTTCGTATTTCTCCAGGATGACTCCCATTAACTAACTGGAATTTTAGAAGAGTAAGAGAGGATAACTTGGGCCCCATTCCAATCTCAAAAATAACAGTACCTGTCAGATTTAGGGCAACATCTCTAGTATGGATACCGAACAAGCACATTAGGTGGCTTTAAGTCTTGTTCCCTGTTGTGTTTCTCTCAATGGCTTCATGATTTTTGCATATTAGCTGCACAGTAGCAGATGGTAGGTACAGACTCAATCTTCACAAGACTCATATTCTCCAAAGCATCATGGAATTATACTCAACTTCCCCTGAAGACGAAACCTTATTTCAAAGGACAAAAGGACAGAGCTATTCTGGGAGACTGAAAGTAGCAATCTTTCTCATGGTAGCCATTGAGCCCTGACCTCTTCAGTCAAGCTAGGTAGGACCTGTCTCTCTGAGAACATTTACAATTTGAATAGTCTTCAGTGCAAGACAGAACTGAGATCTCCTTTGTTTTTTTCCATCCCACAAGTAATTGCTTTTTCTACTGCAGCTCAGCTCTCTCTATCAAAAGTTTCTTCTGAGAGCCCTTTTGTGTGCTTTGTTAATAAGAGGAAATAACATTTTCATGATGATTGAGGATTCTTCCCACAACTGCTGGAATGGACTGTTCATGCACAAAATATTCCCTGACATCCTGGAAAAAGAATCAGCAGGAGGAAGCAGGAATACAGGGGGATGCCCAGTTAGTAGGGCTACTATGAGCCAGGAGGGTCTGCACAAAAACTACTGCTGCACCATACAAAAATACTATGATAACAGTTATCAGTGAATAATCTTGTTATTTTTCCACTGTACATATGAAATTGGAATACTAATATGATATAATACATTAATAATTACTGCTGCTAAAAGCTTATAATCATTCATTATGCCCAGGATCTAAAACATACATGAATTTATAAGTAGAAACATATGGTCCTTCCATTTCTCCCACCCAACTTCTTCCGACCACTGTCTTGCAATAAAACTGCATAAAGCTCATGCAGCACTTAACATACAACCCCCCACCACACACACAGATGCTCTAGCTGTTTTTTAGTTACCTGCTGAAGTACAAAACATTTGAACAGTTATTATTTTGTGTTAAATAGATGTCTGCATAATTGGCTTTCCCATCATTGCATAATACAAAATTTGAAAAAAAATCACCCTGATGGTTGTTTATTTTAACCACATTAAAATTCATGTCAAATGAACAGTTAAAATTTACTAATATTTTTTTCAATTAAATTGAGTACAACTCTAAATTACAATTCATCTTTGTGCATCTAAAATATTCCTTAACTAAAAGTTTAAGTTTAAAAGGAAAAATGGTGTAATACCATTTATCTGAAGCAAAATCATGTATTCATTTGCTTTGTCTAAAATTTGTGTTGTTGTAAGTGAACAAAAAAAACATAGGGGTAGTAACTTTAAGATAGAATGTATGTCTGGATAGACACTTGATAAAGCTGTTTTTAAAGAACTTGAATAATTTCAGCTCCACAGTTCCCTAAGGGTTTATTCCAGGGCTTCATTATTCTTACTCCTACAAGTTTTTCTCAATATCTAACAGAACTCTTTTTTGCAACTTAAGGCCATTATTTCTCATTCCATCTACAACAAAGAAAATGAATTATTCTCTTTCTCTTTGCTAATAGTTTATTTACCACCTTCCTTCTCCACACCATATTCTTTCAGTCTTCTTAGGACAAAAAAAAAAAAAAAAAAAAAAAAAATGGAATTTATTTATTCTTTTCTCATGTATCAAGGTTTCCAGACTTCAAATCACTGTTACTGCTCTCCTCTAGTTGTTTTTCAGCCAGTTCTCCGCCTGTCTTAGAGACCGAAACACAGAGCAAAGTATTCTATCTGAAGCCCTACTATTGCTGAGCAAAGTAGAGGGATTATTTCATATGTTTTGGATAGAGAGTTCTGTTTATACATTTTCCTTTTCACAGCAGCATGCCTCTGTTGATTCACGTTCAGCATGTGTGCCACACTAATCCATACTCCCTTTTCTACATAAATACTAGTCAGTCAATTGTTTTGCTTATTTAAGCAAAACATTTTGCTCACTTCTAGTGTGAAGTGACATGAAAACAATGTAGTTTGAGTCTACTCCAAGAAGAGAGAGGCCCCTTTTAAAATTCCTTCCCCAGCTTCACAAGACTTTTCAAAATGTTTTAAGACTGTGTTGGTAGAATTGTTCCTATCACGCAATAATAATGAAGTATCCTTGTCAAAGCCAAGCTACATACTATTCATATGCTATAATAACAGTGCTTTTAAGGAAGAAAACACAAAAGTTTTGAGTAAATATTAATTTGATGCCATTTTTGCTTTCAGAAAATAAAGAACAGGTTTTTTCATTCCTTCTCTATTCACTACACTCAGAGGCACAAAATTTATCATGGAAGAGGCAGGATTCTGTCACTGCTAGAAAGCTATCTGAATACTTTCAAAAGGAGAAGAGGACTTTCTATTGTTGAATGGAGATTTTCTGTGATAAAAGTTGAAGTTTAGGTGTAATTCCCCAAAGTATTTCAGCTACACAATTGTTACACTACTCAGGGGAGAAAAAAAGATCTGCAAGAACTGTTTAAAGCACTTACACATTTAGAACCAAGTCTTAAAGCAAGGGACACATGTAAAATTGTTTATTTTAAGTGAGACATAAGGGGTCACAGAGGGTCATCAAACTGTAGGGTCAGAGTCCAATAAAAAAAATAAATAAATAGTTATTTTAAAAGTAATTGGACCATACAAAAATTTCAAATAAATTGAGATTACAGGTTTCTCTCAAATGTACTCTCTTGGTTTATTTTTTAAAACTCATTGTTACAGAGAATTATATGGGAAACACAGAGTTAGCAGATAACTGAAAAAGTTATTAAGAATGTCTCCTATGGAATAATTGTATGGAGTTTGTGTTCTGTTGCTGCTAAAGCAACTATGTCATTTCTCTGGAATGACAGTTGAGGTCACAGTAAAACCAAACTTCTGGATTTGTGGAAACAATGCCATCACAACAGACATTACAGGTATATAAAAACTGTGAGTAGCATTGTGTTTCTCAAAGCATGTTCACCTTTCTCTGAATATTTCCATTGACTTTTCTGTGGCTCAACAGCCAAACTTAGAACTTTTTATTCCAGGTTATTAATGTTATAAATAATAAGGAAGAAAAAAAAAAAATAATAAATAAATCCTGAAGAATGCTATCCAAACATCAGGTGATAGAAGTTACATATAATTAGATTTGTTTAAAAAATCCTTTTAATATCAAGTTGATTTATACTGACAATTCTGAATATATTCACCTATTCAGAATTTAGGATAAATTCTGCTGAAGGCTGTTTCTTGGTAAAAGCTAAGCTGTCATTTTATTAGGGATATCTCCTAAGAATATGCATTTTCAGAAGGACATTTTATGCGTCCCTGAGGCCAGAGTTAGGGAACTCCATGCAATTTGTTTTCTTACAGAGGCTAGCTGGTCAGCATTCATTTAGCATCCTAAGAGCTACTTTGCAAGCGCCAAAGAAAGAACAGAGAGTTTACTGTTGCAATAAAAGACTTCAGTGACTATCTATAATAATGATAATATAAAGGTATTATTTGTGACTAGCAATGATGAGAGAGATGCACGTATTATATATATATATATTAAGATATACATTAGGCTTACAGAAGTCTAGGAAACTTGTCATCACCAGATAAAGGTAATATTGGCATTCACATCTCATTAGGGAAAGAACAGGAATACCTGTTCCTAATGAGAAACTTAGATGCTTTAGCCTACTTTCTTGTGAGTATCTAAACACAGTCTTCAGGAGAATCCACATTAAATGGACCTAATTAATTAATGTGATATGACTTACTGCAACTTGGCAATAAAGGTAACATGGATTTTTGGAATAGCTTTCATTCTTTTAGAGATGTTGACAATCAGTATGTAAATTGGTCTTGCAGCCTACATTGCCCGGCATTTTTCTCTCCACACTTTCATCAATCAAAGTGTTCCTGTCCTCCTAGAGCTCCATGGCAGTTTTACTTAGGGAGAGTGGAGAATACTTAAGCAAAGAATATTTTTTCTAAATGTCATATTTTCATTTGGATAGCACTGTTTTAATACAAAGAAATTTTTGCTTTCCCTATTGCAGATACTTTACATTTGCTGTAAATGACTTTCAGCCATAAGCCAGTAAGGGAAGAAAATACAATACCTTTCTAGGATTCTTTCACCATAGTCCCTACAGTTATACTGATGCTATTCCCACAGCTCAGTGTCATTTATGGAAAGACAGCTGGACCTGGTGAGTAGAAAAGCCTTTGTGAAAGGTGGATTCAAGGAATCTGTAATATTGCAAGGGACCTTTAAAGTTATTTTTCACTAAGCTGACCTTAAAGAAGATGTAGTTGAGGTTTTTGAGCTTTTATGTAATTGCAAATGCATAAAATGTAATAAAGTAAAAAAAAAAAAGATCTATATCCTTACAGCTTGGTTTGCAATATTTCTGAGAGCACACCTGCACCCCTTTTTTCCTCATTCCTGTTGCTAAGGAAAATATGGACAGCATCACTACTTAAAGTACATTCTTTTCTGGACTTGCCAAAATATTCAGCATGTCAACAATTACATCTGAGGTTACCAGAACTACTTCAGAGAGCACATGGTGGGGAAGACCTAGATTGTCTTCGAAAATCTTGAAATGTCAGCAGATCCAAATGTCTCCTTGATCTCTATTGATCAAGGAGACATCCTTGAGTATTATTGATCTAATGCTAAGGATTACTCTTATATCATTAAAGACACAGATAATAGACCTGATTCTGATTGTCTTCAATATAGTTATTAGCTGCGTAAAATGTATAAAATTAGTAAAATGAATGTATATATAATACATTATAATATATATATATTATATTATATTATTATTATATTATTATTATATTATTGTATTATATAATATATATAATATATTATATAGTATACAATATATATTATATATATTATATTATATATAATATATATAATATATATAATATATATAATAATTATATATAATATATATAATATATTATATAATACAATAATATAATACATTAATATAATACAATAATATAATGCATACAATAATATAATACATTATATATAATATATATAATATATTATGTATATATAATGTATAAAATTAGTAAAATTAAAATTAGTAAAATTAATTAATGTATAAAATGTGTAAAATTAGCAAAAGGATGCTAATTTTAAAATTGAGAGAGTGCAGTGAAGTATTTCATTTATCAATTGCAAGCTCTTTGGTGTAAGTTGAAGGCTGATTTGATATTAGCTGGCTCAGGTTCACTAGCCCTTCTGTGAGAGGTTTCTTCTGTAAAATATTTTCTAGACAAAAGACATCTATATTAATTGGTGAAGGCAATTTGTTCTTTTGCTTCCTTCTTCCACATTAGTTACACCTCCAATTTCTGAGTGAGAGAGGGAATTCCAGGTTGTGCCCTCTAGGAAGTACAGTAATTAGCAGTGAATAATATACTGAGAATTCAAAGGTGTCAAAAACTCCTTTATTCTCTTCACCTGAATTTATTTTTCTAACAGGGATTTTGTTTTGTACTGTGGTTCATGCCTCATGATATTTATGGTATACTGGAGATATTGAATTACATGACAACATACTATTTCATCAGTGCTATACCTATGGCTAAAAAGAACAAGTCTTTTTCAAAAGTTATGCAGACAGTTTCTTCTGCATAAATTATAAAAATAACATGAAGTCCTACTCCAAGTCAGAGAGTTTCAAACAGTTATCAAAAGCTGCCACAAAAAATTGTATTTGCAATAGTTAAATTTTTAAAAAATATGGAAGAAAGGATGGCCTAGAAAACTGCTGGTTTGCAGTGTTGTCAAAAGCACACATGCATGTAAAGCAGATTCCCTAGAGAGGGAAATTAAAGGCATAAGAATAAGCATAGAGAGTAGGATACATTGAATCATAGAGAAACAAAGATAAATCACATCTAGAGTTCTGATATATTCATTTGATGAGATACTCTTCCAGACAAAGGTGAAGTAGATCTTATCAATCTTGGCTTCATACAGCACTGCCCTACAGATAAGCATTTGTTGAAACAAAAAAAGATATAGCAGGAATACTGTACAGTGAATACCATAGGGCTAGGAAAAAAATGGTGGAGTTTAACAATTTCATCAAAGACCACGGTAAAAATATGTACTGACAAAATTAGCCTTTATCAGAATTACTTGGTAAGTGTTGCCAATATCTATATAACAAGGAACTAAATTATCTTCTGTACCAGAGAAGAAAGGAATAATGGATTTTCATCCAGTAGTATAAAACAAGTTTGCTGTAAACTGGAAGCAGATCAGCTGGAAATGCACAAAAAGAAGGACCTAAGATGATTATAGACTCTAAATTGCCACATGTTGCAGGTGAGAAAAAGGCCAAAAGAATCCTAGGAAACATCAGAAGGTACTCTTTTATAAGGAATAGGTCCCATAGGAACAGTCCTGGAACAGCTCTGAATACGTATATTCAAAAAGCTAAAAGAGGTTCAGAAAAGGAATAGGATTACAAAAATTATATGAAATTTGCCCTTTATATAAGAAGTCTAGGACAGCGTACATCTAGAAAGCAGCAAAGTTTTATGAGTGATCTCTAGAAACTGAGCAAAGCACTATGGCCTTGGTGGGAGATAAACACACACACACACACCAAAAAAAAAAAAAAAAAAAAAAAAAAAAAAAAAAAAGACACTTTAATCTAAGACTGTCAGAAAAAGAGAATAAATTCAGTCATTTGTATTTTAGACTACAAAATGGAAGAAAATGTTCTAACCTATAGAACATTCCAGATTTGGAATAGACTCCTGGTGAGAGCAATGAGGGTAAAAGCCTTCAAAAAGAGAACTTCTATTATGGAACTTTATGTGATTGCCTGCAACAGAATGGGATTTCACTCACCAACTAATTTCCTTCCACTCTATTGCTTCCATTACTGTGTGAATATGCACATGTCCATGTACATACACACACATATGTTTGTGCAGATAAAATTTCCAGGATATAGAAACTACCTGTTACTGTATAATGTATCTTATTCATGACAGTATGTCATATTTGATCTGAATATATGCATGTGAACAGTAAATAGAGATATGTTAAACACTGGCTAGAAATGAAGTGTCATAAACCCTTGTCACAGCAATGTAAAATATGTACTTTGGGTGTATAGCACTAAGCATTTTTATTGAAGTTAAATATTGTTTAAAGTATTTTTACTTTATATTAACACAACAGCAAAACAAGAACAAATATTTTCCAGGAACTAGTTAGGATCTAGTGTACTTCAGTATAACCTGGAAAAAAAAAAAAATTAAAAGGTATAATTTAGGAGTGACTCATTAGGGCACAAGCTTTGGAGAATATGTTCAATTCCCCTCTGCCATGGGCTTACAATTAGTCAGAAGAAAGCCAAGTGGGGTCTATTTATACTGTTATTAGTTCAGTCATAGTGTTGATGGAGTTACTGAAATCAGTGTTGATTCACAGAACAGCATAACCCTGAGACAGTGTGACAAAAATTAGGTCAGTCCAATAACCCCACCAACTGTGAAAATGGTGATCTCACTTCTTCCACTCCTCCCTGATCCCCAGATATGCAGCCCTGCCCTCTCTCTCATACCAGCTGCCCCTCAGTAAGGTAAGTCAGTTCAACAAGCTATTTCCCTTTTAGAATTTATCATTCCTTCCTGGTTTTAACTGACCAAAGTCAGTTGTGGTAGGCAAAGTTATGTTTCAGTGGTCAGAAACTGAATTCACAACCTCAAAAAAAATGGAAAATTTTGTTTCTCAAAAGAAATAATATAATTTTCTCAAACCTCTTTTGGGCATTCACTGTGACAAGATTCTGAGGAGCATGAATGAGAGTTAGTGCATCTAGGATTATACCCCAAAATGCACTCATTTACATTTAGTATGTTTCTAATAAATTAGAATTCTTTAGATCTAAATTTCTTCCAGATAGGTAAAAAACATGTATTTGTGAGTGTATTACCTGTAAATAAAGACTAGCTGAGTTACCCTTATATTTCAAAATTCATGATCAATACTTATAGCCAAAGATACCTGTGGCACTGGTGAACTGCTATTCTGCATAAGGAAAGGAAGGAGGAGTACATACAGACTACTTTGTTTAATTGTTTGGGATTTCTATATCCTTAAAGGATCTCCACAAACAGAGGACCTTACAATAAGTCAGGCAGTTTCTGGCTCCATCCCAAAGTTCTTAAGTAATATAAAAACACAAGAAACTCTGATTTTATTTACAATTTCATTTTACCGCTTTCATCCATCTTTTCTGTTCTTGCTGGTATCAGCAAGAGTGTACTCTCAACCACTCTCATTTGGTAAAAAAACAGTAAGTAGGAAACCGAATTAACCTTTCCTTCTTTTCCTAATGACTCAATTGACAGTTACCATGCATTTGAATAACGTTTTTAAATGCAGCAAGGTATGTTTATGTGGATTCATTTGCATTTTTTTCCTATTTAACCAACAAAACAAATCCTAGAACAACAGACTATGTTATAGCTCTGCAAGACTTTATTCAAAAGCAAGTTCACTGGTTTTCTGCTCTAGCTCTCCTTTTTAGTAATGTTATGTTGCTTGTACTTATGGGTATTTGCCAAAAAATTAAATGCTTTCTTTTTCTGGAAAGCTAAACTGAATAGTTATCCTCAGGCCCATGGGTCTACAGATTACGCTAAGTTTTTGTGCCTCAGCAAACAGACTGAAATCAGATCATTATGAGCACCATACATTCCCATTTCCTCTAAACTCTGTAGCTTTTAATTCCACAGTTATTTTTGTGGAGTGGCTTCCCATTGTGAAGGGAATTACATGAAAAGCACAAGTTCTGGAGGTGTGCTGAGGAAATATTGTTGTGCTTGGTTATGAGTCAGACTGGATGGAGTCAAAACTCATGACTTGTTCTTAAGAAATGCAGGCTGAAAATAATGGAAATCCCAGGAATACATCTGTTTTTATAGAGTTTATAACATCTGGACTGAAATTCTTCCATTATCCAATTACAAGCGATAAATACTTTCTTTCCCTTTCTTCACTGGATGTACCCTAAGGTTTAAATTTATGAATTTTTTATCACAGAATCATGGAGTATCCTGAGTTGGAAGGGACCCACAAGGATCATCAAGTCCAACTCCTGGATCCACACAGGACCACCCAAAAATCAAACCATATGTCTGACAGAGCTGTCCAAACACTACTTGAACTCCAGCAGGCTTGATGCTGTGACCACTGCACTGCTCCACTGCCCAAGAAAAGCACAGAAAACATACAGAAATCAGGCAAATTTCTGTGTAAAATTTATGCCGCCTATAGTCAGAACAGATTCTTCTTTTGGTTCCTCTTTCACATATAGTCAGCAGTAAGCTTATTGACTACATGTGACTTCAAAATGTTTTATATCATGCTACAGTAAACACAAAGTACAAAAAAAAAAAAAAAAAAAAAAAAAAGAGTTACAGATACCAGCTTCCCTATCAGGGCAATCAGAGCCAGTGACCTTTGTTCTTCTTTCTCTCCTAGTAACTTTAGCTGCGTTCTGAGACTGATGTTGCCTTATCAGACCACAACACTCAAACGTGAATTTGTTTCATGAATATAGTTATGTCAAAGCCATTCCTGTTTTCAAATTTGCATGAAAGGAGATGTTTTGGAGTGTTTCACAGCAAAAGCAACAACAACAACAACAAATCTTAAAATTCATTTTTCTCAAAATGGCTGCATGTGAGTACTTATGCAATGTTGAAAGTTATTTTTCCAATTTGGCATAGTGATTTAAACCTTTCATTCCTCACACTCATGGCAATTACTCTACAGAATACAGAGTGCCAGAAAGGGGATTGCTGTGATAGGGGAGAAAAATTGGAGACCAAATTTACTGCTGAAATGCCCTGCAGCATTCGAGGATTTTAAAACTGATATGAATTATTCTCTTTGGGCAATGCAGATTTTTGCCTTGAGCAGGCAGAAATGGTAGGTACACTTACCTACCATTTCACTTTGTTTGTTTATTTTTAACTTTTACTCTAGAAAACACTGAATTAGCCATTAATATATAAGAATTTGACTTCATCTTATATTTTGTTTATCTATAAAAACTCTTAAAATTCATATACAAATCAGAGAGAGAGATCACTTCACAGAAATCTTTTTCTTTTTCTTTTTTTTTTTTTTCCCCATTTTATCATTTTCTTACCAATTTGATCTGCTTAATTGAAATCATTGTCAGCTTTTTATCAGATGGACTGACTCTTATTTGATCCCGTAGCCTTAAAACCACATTAGAGGCAATCTTCGGTGCCACCAAAGAATCTTCCTACCTGTAATAAATAGTTCATTTCATATTATCTATGAGAAAAGAACGGGGAACTCTATCTCTGAAAATTCCTGTAATGGAGGAGGAAAACGGTATACGAAAGATTTTTCAAATAGACTTGCTTCATGTAGTCTCCTGCTCACTTAAAACAAACGTATCTGTAGCCTAAAGCAATCTCCTAGTTAAATTTAGAATTCCCTTTGCCCTCAGTTTTGTTCATATTCTAATGTACGCTATGGAAACAGGAAGCATAAGATCATCATTATATGTAACTTTTATACTCTATAGACTTGCCAAGAGTATTTCCAGTTTACTTAGGAATAAGTCAAGTTATTGTCTTGGAAAAAGGAATATTAAAATGTTCTCTTATAATTTTTTTTCCTCTAAAAAATAAAAAAAAAAAAAAAAGAGAGAAAACTTCCCTAAATTATCACATGATAATAGTGACTATATATTTCAAATTGCATTTAGTTCTTGTTAAAGCACACGTGAAATTGATGAATTACTAACATGTATAACTACAAGTGTCTGCTGAGTTCTGCAAATAAAGGATATGCTAATTGCTACAACACATCATCAGCTCCAAGATTTGTTATGCTATGCTCTTGCCATTTGGAGTTCATCATTACAGTTATCTGTAAGTATTTGATATTACTGGATAAATAAATTAATTAGTCTAGTTGAAAATGTTTAAGAATGTGAAAGCTTAGTATGATTTTAATTTGTTTCACAAGACTGACATATACAAGATATTTCATAGTAAACGCTTCTTTGCTTGGGCACTGCATAAGGCAACATTACTTCAGGTTTTACAACCAATTGTAATGAAAAATCTTTCCCCTTCAAACTCTGCTTTTTAAAAATTCAGCACTTTTATTTGGGTATGGTAATTCATAATTCCCCTACCAAAAAGGGTAAACAATATTAATGAAAAGAAAAATTAATACCACAGAAGCGTATTGTCTCTTTGCCAATGTGCATGTAAATATTCCATTTTTACTTTGTGAACTTGTTCAAGTTTTGCTTGAAACATACAAAAATTTTAGTAGAAAATTTAGTAGAGAAACTAAAGAATGGAACTTGGTGGTTTAAGTATGCATTGCATGAAAAATTTGGGAGTTATGACTGATATAAGGATTATTTTTTTTTTAGACATGTAACATTTTCATGGTAAAGCATGTTTGTTTTATTTTATTTTATTTTATTTTATTGTTCAGCATTTATACAAAAAAAACACCTTTCTTTAAGTATCTCAGGTCACTTACTACATAAACATCTGTAAGTACTAAATTGCCTTAAAATAAAATCTCACTTTTAGCACAATTGTCACATTTTTCTGTGTACCTGTAATAGTGCTAGATTGCCTGGGCATAATTGCATCAAACGTATATGGAAAGTTTTTCAGATGGTGCTAGTAATTAAAATATAAGTTATCCCACATAAATATAGTTCAATTATATTACTCAAGCTAAGCACGCACATAGAAAGCTCATATCACCACTTATTATTACTAATATCTACAATACACAGCACTAGAGACATACTATATATTAAAAAAAAAAAAAAAAAAAAAAAAAAAAAAAAAAAAAACCAATATAGTACCCCATGCTGAAATTACATCTTGATTTTGTGTGTGACCTTTTACCAATTTAAAACAGACAGCATATAGGGGATGCCTTCTCACCTCCAAATGAACTACACAATATGTTCTGTAACTTTGCATTTCTAAATATTCCCTAGACATGAGAGCAACTCTTATTTTGTAAGGCAGATCTAAGTATAATGTTGCATCAGAAGCACACTTGTTTCTCATAGCATTACATTATTTCATGATGGGCTTCTTAATCTACTGTTAGCCTCTCAAACAAACATATACGGTTTATCTCTGTATATTGAGACACAGTATTTAACATAACTGAACAAAAAGTGTCCATTCACTGTGAGACTGTGATCTGACTTTATTAAATACACTGCAGATTCTAGCTTTGTACATATTTTGAAAGTTTTACAGATAAAAAACCTTCAGCGTCACCCTCACCCCCTGGGTTTGTTTCAGCTCCAAGAAGTGATGGAAGTTTCATGGTGTCTTAGATACTGGCTATAAAACACAATATATAAACTTACCGAAGAAAAAAAATGTATGTGTTACTGAGGTATTTAATCATAAACCATACAAGGAAGCCTCGTGAATTCTTTCTGAAGTTCCAAAAATATCATTAAAAATGAGCATTTTCCTCCAAATCTCTCATTAAAAATGAACAAAGGCATACAGAGAACAGTAGGAAAACAAACAAACTAGCTCACAACTGCATCAGGTCCCATATAAATAAATCTCTTGAACGTGCTGAATGAGTAGCACGGATGAGGCTTCACCCTATATGCAAGTTTTTATTTAATTCAGTTCTTTCTCTTTCCAGAGATTACGGTGTTTTAGTCTCATGCTAGAATTTAACCATTACACAGACTAAATTAAATTACTGGGTATCATATGATCTGTATTTTTGAAGCTTCTGTGCACAGGACTTTAATTTATAACATTGGCTCTACCACTTAAGTGATATATAACACTTAGCAAGATAATTACTCCGCATTTTTCAACCCAGAATGACTATGTGACTGTAAACATAGCCTCCTACATAGAAGAGTCCTGTTTACTGGACACTTTGACCCAAGGAAATAATATGTTCAGATTTTTCATTTAAATACTGAGCTTTTCTATAATTTTTGGTTAAACGTGTTTTGTTTTTTGCTTTTTTTTTTTTTTTTTTTTTTTTTAATAAACCCTTTCATTTTCACTTCATAAAATAACAGTCTTGTAATTTCAAAGAAATACAGGAGGAATTCAGGGTCAGATTAATTTAAAGCTTTCTTTTACACACAAAAGCAAATCCAAACCAAAAAGTGAGCATCCTTATTTTTATACAAGAATTGATCTATACCATATCAGCATGATAACGATTCAGTATCCGAAGTAAATTAATAATAAAATGTTTTGGTTCTAAATAAGGACGGACAATTAGTTTTAAAACATTTATCTCCTTTCTGTTTTATCTTAGCCTCATTTTCTCTTAAAGGTCAAATCAATTTACATAACTCTAATTCTGGATGTACCCATCACCCTCCTGCAAAAGACCTCTGTCACCATATTCTGATATATGCTAGTACATTTATCACGGCAAAACTGTATATCTTTGACCTTTACTGTTGGACCTTTCACTCACAAGTTTCTCCTTTGCTTTTGTCTAGGCCTGGTAGGTAGATCACTTAGACATGAAAACATATTAGGAGAATGATTTATTCCTCAGTGACATTAACTGACATTTCAGTACAAGAAAAAAAAAAAAAAAAAAATTACATGGCTGTTGTCAATGTTCACAATGGCATAAACATTACCTACCACATTATATGATTTGACTGTGTTATGTGCAAAGCCAGTGTACGTTTTGAGTGATTATCTCACTTACTCATCTGACAGGAACACCAGTGTGAGCAAAGAGTTGTATTCTATGCACATTACCTTGCTGTACAAGCATTCTCCAAGACCTAACACGGTGGTTGTTGTTACCGATGTTTTACCAACCAAAAAAAAAAAAAAAAGAGATAACCTAGAGAGTTTCCTAACAACTTGTTGCAGCCTACACAAGTCAAAGCAGGTCAAGCAACTTCTCTTAGACCACATTTCACCATCACCAGAACTAAGTGATCTTGACTTCATAGTCTTAACATAGTTATCCCTTTGTTCAGGGAAATGACTTTAATCGAATACACACAGCAAAGAGCATTTCAGTTTCTATAATATCTTCAGCGATATCAAAAAAATAACTATTGCTCATTTTGCATAAAAGAAAATGTGTGACAACTGCTTTTTGATGAAAAAGTATAATTTCTTGAAGGATTCCATGTATCCTGCACTTGTTGTCTTCTTGTATCAGAGTTAAGGAGCCTCTCTGTCCTCCCAGAGTGATAGAGTCAAAACATTGCTCCAAGATTTTGTAGTCGTGAATGAAGTAAATTAAATTAACTTCAATATATGGAGAATTTTACTTTGCAGATGTAATGTTAACTATGTTATGCATTTGCTACAATTACTGATCTAATAATGTGAGACACTTTTCCAAACACCAGTATAAAAACAGGTAAGGATCCCTCTGTTTTAGAAATAGTCTGTCATACTAAAGGTTATAGTGATAATTAAAATTAAACGTTTCTGTAAGTTGCTTGCTTTTGGTCTTTCATTAAGAGAGAGATAGAGAGAGAAATCATCCACTATACTAAATAGTTATTGCAAAATGTCAAATATCAAAAAAAAAAAAAAAAAAAAAAAAAAAAAAAAAAGATTAATTACAGTATTTGGAATTCTGCCATTTACGAAATTTGTTTTCAGTTATCATTGAAAATAAAGGGAAAAGCCACTGGCTGGTGTTCAGATACTGGCTTATTTCACTTTTCTTAACAATCTTAGGTGTTCCTTATCTACCCTGTAGCATTATTTATATTTGCTCTTGAAATTTCCACAAACTTTCCAGCACAACATAAACATACTCTTGAGCAAATAAACAAACACACAAAACTGAAACAAACTAAAAGAAGTAAGCCCTTGCTGAAAAGAAAAGGATTAACTACCTAAATTAAACAAAATCCTACGTTGTACAGCTCTTTAAGCAAAAATTTAGCAGGTCTATGTGACACCATCGATCTTCATAAAGATCTTGATATCTGCCTCTGTCAAACCACTGGGGGAGGAGGATGCCTCAAATTCCAAAATGTAGGCTGTGAGCCACAAATTATTTTGCAGCTGCTAATTTGAAGCAGGCAAATAGCCCAAAGGACTGTAAACTCTGAGTACCTGATTTTGCCTGCTTACTTGTCTGCCTGCAGCTAGCAAAACCTTTTCCAACCACAAGAGGCATTTCTATGCAGGATATACCTTCACTGGGCAAGTAGGTGTGTCTTCATCTTTGTTTTTGTTTTTGTTTTTGTTTTTGTTTTTGTTTTTGTTTTTGTTTTTAAATCCTAACGAAGTCAGATGATTTGCAGCTTTCACACATTAGTAATTTGACACAGCGTATTTTGCAGAAGCAAAACTCAATCTCCAAATTCATGTTGAAATTACAAACTGACTTATCTTCATTAGGACTTTACCAGGTACTGGTGATTTTACTTATCACACAGTGGCTAAACTGAGTAATGAATACCTTCATTATTTTGGAGAAAACCTATGTATGAGATAGCTCATCTGTTCACCTGAGGTCTAAATTAAGGCTCATCTGAAAACAAATAAGCCTACTAATGATTACCTTGAGAATAGTCTGGGGATCTTTATCATCTGTGTTACAAAAGAAGGAAACATCTCAAACTGCTGGGATGCAAACCAGTCATAATTGGGGGGTTGGGTCCTTTCTCAAGGATAATTCTTGATTGAATCCTGCAAGATTTTCTCAAATAAAGTGGTATTTCCTGACAAGGAAGCTAGAAGACTACTTTTAAAAATTTAAGTCAGGGTGTTGGTGATATGGTTAATTTTCAAAAAGAAACGTGTAACATTCCCAGAATTCTATTTTGTTTAATTTATTGAGATATTTTGGTTATTTTTGTTTGTTTACTTTTTTTATATATTTGTGTGTGTGTGTTTGTCTGTGTAAACTTTCTTCTTTATTATTTCATAAAAGGATAATTTGGGAATGGTTGTTCTTTGTTATTTTAGTTTTATTTTTACACCTAGTTTTACAGATCTATCCTGAAGTAAAAGCTCATCACAGCAAAGATTATTCAGTTCTGCCTTTAGCTGAAACAGACTAGTCTGCATTATGCCTTTAGCTCTGCTCATTTTTCTTTATATCTATTTACTTGGTAGTAAAAATTGAAGTTCCTTGTCAATGCATGCATTTTGCTTGTAGTAATTACCCTGAGATAAAAGCATACTTTATAATGAAAGCCAGCCTAAGGTTTTTATAATTATGTTTTGTGGAGTGGTGGTTGCATGGAGTTGGTAAGAGTTTAAAGTCTGATACCTGCTCGGGTGGTAGGCTGAAATTACACTGTTTGGTAAATACTAACAACTCCCTTTTCCCTCCCAAGAGAATCTGATGTGGAACCAAATTAACTTCTGTGCTGCTTACAGATAACAAAATTGTTCTCAGATCATGTCTTTAGTACATTCTGACTGAAAGTTTAAAGTAACTCTGTACTTTGCTTTACAGTACCACACACTGTCCATGGCTCTTGAACAGAGCAGTCAAACCTAAAAGAAACAACTGTACACCAAAAAAAATAAAATACACTATAACTACTGAATAGACTTATTATGTGTAAGTGTAATTAGCCTGCTTTAATGGTAGTAATCTCCACTGTGTAAGTGAGTGGTTTTTTTTGTTTGTTTTGTTTTGTTTTAGTCCATACTCCTCTGTAGTTACATAATATTCTTTAACACTTTTCTTATTTGAAACATTCATTGGAGAAGCTTGCTAGTTTGTGAGAGAGAATGAATTTTGTAAATTTTTTTAAGAATGTGAGAATGAAACAATTTTGATAAAGTAACTACTGGTGCAATAACTAGTTTTATTTACAAGAATAAACATAAATAAATAATGAGTAGGTAATATGAGTAAATAATGAACCAGAACTGAACTTCACAAAACTTTAAGAATGTGGAAACAGAAATTTTTGTAACCCTATATCCTGACCCTAAGAGATAAAGGAAATGGCTAGGGAAAAGCAAGTATGGGGAAAGCATGGATTGCATTTCATTAATAATACTTTCCTGACCTCAACTATTTTCAGTTTTTGGAAGTTCTTGAACCCGATGTAGTTGACTTAATAACCTCTCACAACAGTTTGCATTACATTTCTAAGAATCTTTATAGTTGTCTGCTTTAGCTTTTACTAAATTTTTGTATATAGAACATCCATTGAAAAATTTTCAAAAGATGTATATCCCCACTACATGATCAATTACTGGATTCATACTAGCTTCATTCATTAATTCCAAAAGAGACGGTGTATAGGTTACCTCTCCAGCCTTTCCAAGATAGTTATGATTCTGGAGAGCTTTACATCTATCTGGTCCTCTCTTTTGGAAGCTAAAAACATTCAATTTAAACATTACTGATGTTGAAGCTGTTCCATATCTTTGATCATCCATGTTGTTCTTTGTATCTTTACTACTGCTACTGGAGATCTATATTCTGCTATCATGAGAAGAGACAAAAATCACAATATTCTAGAATGTGAACCGCTTATTTACAGTTTCATAAACGTTTATTCAGCTTTTGCTCTTTCTTCTTTTTGTAATAATTCTTAACATGCCTTTTTGTCCACTGCTGAATGTTAAGCTGTTGTTTTGACAGAACTGATTATCACAGCACCACTAGATCATTTGTGAGTGGTAATGGCAAAGTAACAGACTGCTGGTTCACGTGTGAAGTTAAGATTGTTTTTCCTCATGTATATCACTTTGTATATATCTATAATATATGTCAACTGCCCCTTCATTACATAGTCACTTAGGCTTCTAAGGTCCTTTAACCATTCTTCAACTACTGTCACAAATATTATAATTTTAAAAAGGGTCTCATCCATGATAGGGTCTCATCCTTTTCTACATCATTTTTAAATATATGAATGAGCACAGCTGCAGTGGAACTACAATGGTAACCTCTCTTATAAAGAAAAAATATATATATCATTTTATTTTTATTATATTTTTAACCAGGTATGTATCAATGGCCCTTGAGACCTTCCCTTTTATTTCATGACTGTTTAGATACCTTACAAGTCTTTGGACTGATACAAGTAAATGATCAGCCAGATCACCCATAACTATGCATTTGTTGATTCCTTTGAACATCTTCAAGAGGCCTTCAGACCATACAGGACTTCCCTTTAATGAAGTATGCCAAATCTTCCCAAAAGATTGCATTTATCCAGGTTTCTACCTCAATTAATTTAATAGTCACTAAGATTCTGACCCCATAAATACTTGAATTTATGTATTTTTCTTACCTGAGTTACCCATGCAACAGCAATGAGTCTCTTCAAATGAGTGAAATGATGTGTGCTACATCTTTTTCAAAAATACATGAACATGTATTTTTTAGTTCATATTTGATACTGAATATTTGATACTTTCTCTTTTGTACCAATATGCAGAGGAATAAATACACAACAACAACAACAAAACTCAGTTAACACAAATGTCTTCTACTGTACTGCTGCTTAGTCATTTCACACAACCAAGCTTTTTTTAGAGGAAGAAGTTGGAAGCAGCTCTCATGTGAAACACATACTTAGTCAGGGCTCTGTAGGTACAGTATCTTGTATTTGGTAAGAGTTTTCAACATCCTTTGGTCTCCCTGGTCTCATGCTGAATTCATGATGTATGGGAAGTCAACAGCTGGGAAACAATATTGTGTCAGAAGTGACACCAGTTGGGTTAAAGCAAAAAGAGGTTATTTTGTCTGAGACTACAGATAAATGACAAAATAAAATGAAAAGTAACACAAATAAACTTAAAAGCAGTCATTTTGTTGTTGTTGTTGGTTGGTTGGTTTAAAAAAAAAAAAAAAAAAAAAAAAACAAACTATAAGCCATTTCCAGTTTAATTTCTCATTGGCAATTTTACAGAGAAGTGGAGGTGACTGGACCAGCTGAAGGCTTCAGGAAACAATAAAGTAGAAAAGTAGGAAGCAGAGTTTCATAAAGCTCATAACAACCTATTGTTACATGTAATGGCTATGAATATGCTTTGATGTTGATAACATCTCCAGTGTAATTACAGATGACCAATTTTTACATATAGGAAAAAAGCAGTAAGACATGTACAGCACAGTTAGGAGGTGAAGAAATTATGCATTTGGAAAAACAAATTATGCAGTCAAGGTGAAGCAGGAGATGGGAGCTGGAGACCTTAGAAAAGACTGTCACAGATACTGATTTGGGTCAGGAAAAAATTAATAGTCATTAGCAGGATTTTACAAGCCATAGATCCAGGAACAGAAATCATGTTCCATCTGTACAATTCTTATCGTCTCAAAGTACCCCAAAGAATATCACAGCTTTTAAGAGGCACAGGTTATATCTGAAGTAGCATTTTATTTCAGACCAAAAATGCCCTTGTAAACCAAGTGTGCCAGCTGTCTCCAATTACTGAACACTGATTTGCATTGCAGGGCAGTCTCAGAATGCATGAACTGATCTTGTTTTGGATGAGACTGGGAGGCAGTGCGGGACTTCACTAATGCATGTCAACTGGCAGCAGACATTCAGTTCATGGGAGCCTGGAGCTAACCTGAATTAGCGTCTTCCCCCAGCAAATGTATATAGTGTGGGTATCCTCAGCAATTTGCTACTTGTTAAGGCAGATATAGCCATGATAAATGAGACATCAGTATATCAGACATACATGTAGGAGCAATGCATGTGTGCTATAGTGTTTAAGTACCAAGATTTGCTCAGCCTTCAGAGTAACATGTTGCAAAATTATAAAATTAAATACGCTTCCATATGCAAAGACTAAGTTGACCTATATGATAATACTTAAAATGTGTGTATGAAGTTGAATTTAATTAATCCTATACTGAGAGTACAGTGACACTGAGTAGGAAAGTGTGTTCAGTATGCCCAGCAAATCTCAGTTTCTCACATTTTAATAATAAAGAGAGGTACTGGGCCTTAAGTTAAGTTTTTAACTTCTGAATGAGATACTAGGTTCCATCTACTTTGGCGTTATAACGGATGGCAATTCCAAGCTAAGTCCCTTTAATACAAGTAAAGGTCAAGTCTTCAGCTCTTGTCTCTCACGTGTTACCAGTATTACTGTTAAACTGAAAAAATACAATGCCTTAAAAACGAATGTATTTAATAAAAGTGTTGGGTATTAAGGCAGCCAGCACACACATACACACACAAAAATCTGATTTTATGATTCAAAATGTGCTTACAGGCCTGTAAGTACACCAGAAGAGTGTATATATCAGTCAGTCACTCTTATCAAGCCTGGCCAGAAAAATGGCCCATTTGCAGGAGACAGTCTCCAAATTGTACCCAAGCATCCAGTAGATGAAGGTCACAGCCAAAATGAACATATCCACAAAGGCTTAGTCATAGCTAAAAAAAAAAAAATAATTGTGTAATTTATCTTAATTCCAGATATTTTAACAGGTCTATTCTACACATTATTCCACTAGCAGATGTTCAGCACAGGCACAGACTACTTGGTGCAAATGTATTTACTCTTTTAGACAAAAAAAAAAAAAAAAAAGACTGATATTGGCAAGTCTGTTTAAATGAGGAATCATCTAGACTGTGGAGCTCCTGAGGCATCTACAAGATAGATAATATCTAGCTTTTGGAATAAGAGCAATGAGGAAAGTGTTTCAACAAAACAACAGTGGAGCTATTACAGACACCCACATAATAGCTGGGGACATGATAATTACAGTGTCAATCAAGGTGGATAATGATCAGAAACAGAGGGAAACGAAGGCAAAGATACAATTAGAAAATATTAATTTAACTCGAGTGAATGCTAAAAGATGGCAAATAAAACAGGAATCAAGGCAGATGACAGCAAAGATGAAGACTTCAACAGTAGCAAACATGAAGATTTCATAGTACAAAAAACTCACAAAACATCCTGTGGATAATTACTCTAACCACAGAGGGCACCCAAGGGAAGACTGCTCTGTGGAGGCGACAGTGGAATAACAGGATAACTTGGCAATACCCACAGAAACATGATGGAGCTCTGCAGCAACTAGAAGCAGTGCTCTGTTATGTGTGACTGCTCTAGGACTCACTGCAGGGCTTGCTGTTCAGTTAATGGACATAAAGCCATGGCTTTAACTTTCTTATTTTCTGAGTTTCCTATCATCACATTGCTTGTGATATGCAGTATTCTTTTCAAGACTAATCTCCCTGGCCCAGTCATCGTGCAGCTGGACATGCGAGGACAGTTTAGGAACTTGTTTATTACATGACCAAGACATCGTGAGCTCTCAATAAAACAATAAAAAACCTGTTGAAACTGAGAAGAAACCTGGTGGTTCTGTTTATCAGTAGGATTTCAATAGCAGAAAATGAGACATATGCAATAGATACTTTGTTGTTGCATTATGATGAACTATATCTCCTGTACGATATGAACTGTATATCTCCTACTTTACAGGATGCTAAAAACATTGATCTATATTATTACCTTCACCTCCTGTGCTGTGTACAAACTAGGTGAAACTCAGGGAACATGCAGAAAAATTGTGCAGTGCAAATCTTAAAGAAATCTTAAAGAGGCCGGGTTGTAAAGCAGATTACCAGAAATGCTCAAATAACCTTGGTCTGTAGAAAATAATATTTTATTACAAAACAGCTTGTAGGTTGCAAATGACTATATCTTTCATCATTTCCATAGTTATATTAAGGCTTCCAAAGCACAAGAACTTGTACTGGGCAGATGATTTATTATTGACTAAGTAGGTATAACTGAACAAGCAAATCAATGTATTGTTATATCAGAAGTAGAGAGTAATTAATCAAAAGTCTATTATCTCATGATAAAATTTGTAATTAACTACTGTATAAAGCAACATATTTTTTCAACATCAACAACTCCTGTGAGTAGCCTTTGTGAAGCCTGAAAAGCTGTGCCACATTTCCCTAAGTCCATTTTCTGCTACATAAGTGAATACATCCTATTATTGCTGAAAGATGTATTTAAAAGACAAGGGATTCCCATGAATTACAAAATACATGTTACTCAATTTCAAATGAATGATGTGAAGTCATAGGGAATTAAATATTTTGATTCCACATATGGAAAAAGATAATTCCTAAAATACTGTTCAGATGCCAAAGCCAATGCTTTTTGAGGTGTCTGCATAACATAAACTGGAAAGTACTTATTGCTTCCCTGAAAACTTTTTCACAAGACAGGAAGAATGACTTTTTCTACTTGACACACGCTTCTGTAATTCACAAGGTCTTAGTGAATTCACTGGAGTAGAATGTCCAAAGGTATAAAAAGGATAATATGCCAAAAGAAAATAAAGATTATAAATATAAATATAAATATAAATATAAATATAAATATAAATATAAATATAAATATAAATATAAATATAAATAATATAAATACAGACCTGCATGACAATTTGAGGCATGGTATTCACACCCGGACTGAGTGATAAAGTCTGAGTTCCGATGGGTTAAGTGTTAACCTAACCTACACAGCTATAATCAACAGGTTGTCAGAAGTATGCCTCAGGCCTAACGATGAGGACATTATTTGTCTGAGATATTTTTAATGGGATATGGCACAGGTAGTGTACTGTGATACTATCTTTTTAAATTAGTCATGTATAATTATCAGAAAACTTCCATTTGGGAGAGGTATCGTATATGAGGCAGAAACTGTCTGAGAGTCTGCAAGACTGGAATATCTGTACCAAAATCTGTACTGTTAACCAAAATCTCATCACAAGAGCTCTGGCTGGAACACTACTTTCTTGGTCTCACTGCATTTCTGGCAGTGCAACAGTTAGGCATAGCAGTTAGAAAGTATGGAAAACAATGGGTCATAATCCATGTCCCATGAAGCTGAGTTACAAAATTCAGTGAATACACTACAGAACAAGCCATGATAGCTAAAGTGGGAGTGGGTGCAAATCAAAATAAATCCACAGTGATACCAATCCTAGGCTAGGATCTAAACTAGCATCACTAGACCTTTTCCTAACCCACTTACTCAGTACCAGAAATCTCTGACAAATTTCTTTTGCTTTCCCTTTACAACTACTTCTGACAAAGAAAGTAAAGTGATGTAAATAAGATAAGCATTATGGTCATATTATGATAGGACTATAATGTGCTTTGCTGTACTTGGCACTGCTTGTGTATACTCTAGTTTGCATTGCTTTTGGTCCTCTTTTCTCAAAACTTTTTTATTATTATTTGATATAACATGAATTTCACGTTTATGATACATTGTATCACTTTGGTCTCATACGTAACTGAACTCATAATAGGCAGAAATCAGAAGATAATATAACTTTATTCCTTTAATGTTTTTCTTTTATATGAAAAGGGGAGAGGGGAGGAGGCATAGCTCCTATTTCACATCTCAGGAAACAAGCTGCTTCCTTGGTCTTACTGAGATCTGGAAATTTTCCATACTAATAGAAAACAGTTCTTTCTAGCACTGAAATAATATTTGTGCAACTGTTTATATTAGCTGATTCAATCTTGCTGAAATAGGTCCAATTTTGCTTTTTCAGATGAAATTGCAACATTAGCTGCGTTTTTCATTTAGACAATATTTCACACAGAAATAACACAGATTTTAAAAGATCTGTGATACTCTTTTCTTAACACACAAATTCCTTTGATTTTCTTTCAGTAAGCTAAAGAGACAAAGAGGAGATTTTGATTAATGATTACATTATGTTTGTGTGTTGTTTTTTTTTCATGTTGTCAATACTGCCTTAAACAAAATAAGCCTGTTCTATTTTAAAGTAAGATTCTTGGTATATTTATTTTAAAGAATTAACAGAGCTTTTAAAATATTTGCTTTTAAGGAGTTATATTAAATGAATATACAAAAGATAAATGCATCTTTTATCTAAATAAAAACATGTTTGAATAATAGTTTTACTATATGTTTATTTAAGCACTCATACATGGCAAAGATGTTAACTATTTAACATAATGTTCCCATTATTTTATTGTCCCTTATATTGTTTTATTTTATTTCCATTTCCACATATTATTCATAAGGAATAAGAGTGTACTATTTATGCATCTATATTTCCTTTCCAGTGACAACAATTTAATAAATCATAACATGAGAGATAAGTACATTTTTAACCACTGAAGTGAATGAAGGTCTACACTTTCCTGAACTCTGTGCTGACTTTAGTGAAGCTCCAAAGAATGGCTTCAGCTAGTATGGACCATGTTGCAAAGTGATTAACAGAAATAGATTAAACAATTATCTCTCATTTAGTTCTATGTTTTTTGTTTTGTTTTGTTTTGTTTGTAGTTTAGCATGATGTGTGTGTATGTGTGTTTTGGAGGAATCCTAAGGTGTATCACAGTACAGGAAATATGACAAGAAAAGTGGTTGAGCTAACCACAATTTGAAAACATTTTTGCATGATGAATTTTCTGTTTTTTCTTTCCCTGAAAAGGCTCATTTCCCCCCTATGCCTGCTGGAAATCAGCTGATATATAAAAGCTGGGGATATCAGTCAGCAGATATACTTAGAAGAAAACTAGTGTGTATCAAAAAAAAAAAATAAATAAAAAAGAAAAGAAAAACCAAGCTTGTCATAAAACCCAAAGTCTGTTTCCACTTTATTTAAAGACATAGCATTTATTGTTCACTCTCTTTTACTGCTATAGTTCCCCTCCACAAGGATGATCAACTTTTTTCTCACTCTGATGGATTTCAAATTCTTCCTCAGCGATGATTTTGCCACCACTTGTTGGGTGGACCATGCTCATTAAAATATCTAGTAAACTACTTCTGATGTATCGAGAGAGTATGTAAAGTAAATCCAACTCTGTCTGTTTATGACACAGAATAGTGACACATATAGCTTTACTCAGGAAAATCAACCTTATAATGAGTGACTGAAAACACAAGGAATTACTTGATATTAATTAACCAAGGATAATTCTTCTACTGTTCAAAGATTTTCTCTCTTCCTTTCACATCTTTTTTACCCTCATAACACGAACTAAAACATGGTATAATAAGGCAAGGAGAGAAGTCATCTCTGCTTAAATGACTTCGATTTACAAATAAACAGTAAAGGAGTAGTTCCAGTGAATTGACTAGAAACTGATTAGCTACTTAAATTTAAGCATATATCTAAATGTTTGGAAGGTCTGATCTTTAGAAGGTTTCAAATAGTTTTGTGTATTAAACGTATATTAAGACCCTTTGGTTTTGCTCCTGAGGCTGAAAAGGTTGTGACCTGTTACAATTACTTGACAAACCAGTCACATTTTTCTGGTGTATAAATATGACTAATTTCACAGTTCTTTGAGATCTGAAGATAAGCATAAAATTCTACATTCCCCTAATACTCTCATTGTACTTTGGGCACGTGTGACATGTGTTTTGCAAGAGTTTAAGTTGGAACAGAAATTTTACCTAAGAATTTATTGTACCACATTAATTGTAATAACCTTGTGAGCATTTTTTAACCATAAAGACTTAAATGAAATTCTGCCCAAAAAAAGTGTAAATCTGGAATCTCTTTATTGAAGTCATTGGATATGTTCCAAACTTAAACAACTGCAAATTAAAATAAAGCCTGGCTCCATATCTTCAGCTACAATCAACCATATTGAGAAAGAAGATGCGCTGAAGATTATTTTTATATAATTTTTATTTGGAAGGGGCATATTTATTGTTGTCTCTTGATATGATGTCAGACGAGAAAAGAATGGTCATTTATTCTTACCCTTGCAAAATTATCCCAATAGCAGCCCAATAGCTTTGCAGTATAAGATGAACACAAGACTGAGTCATGGTTACAGTATGCCGGGTGTGGCTGCAAAAGAAAGAAATATTCTTTACCTTGACGATATCTGTTACTCTTTTTTTTTTTTTTTTTTTTTTTTTTCCTGGGGGGGAGCAGGGGGAGGAAGGGCAGGGAATATTCTATCTGTTCTATCTATTATCGCAGATAGTTCTAATGTTTTTGTTCCCAGCAAAATTAGCTAGGTATGCCAGCTGAGTGGCGTTCTCACTGAATATTTGGTATATTTTGCTGAAGCAAAACCAAACAGTCTGCTAAGAAACCACAGGAAATCTTAATGAAGTTAGAGCAAAACCCTTAGAACCTACACTAAGTTTGAAAGTCCCTAAAACTTCCCAAAGAGGGGTGCTGTTTCCACAACAAGCATTTCCAGGTTCCTGTGAGTTCTGCCTAGAAAATATATCAGTTTTTAAATGGGAATTTCACTGTTAGGCCAATTCCTTTCTCTTCCCACAACAATCAGTGACTGAGGTGTAACAGCAGTATGGGGCACCCACTTTGGGGAGTCTCACCAAAGTTCTACCAGGAAGAAACCCACGTGGTGGTGACTTCTTAGACTTCTGGGTTGGTTGTTGTGTTGTTTGGTTAGTTGATTGTTTTTGTTTTGTTTGTTGGTTTGTTTAGTGCTACTGATCTGTCTAACCTATCCTAAAATGAAAGAAATTGTTCCCCTTTTTAATGTTCGAAATATTCTGTACCTTTATAATAATACTAAGACCATGATTAAACTAAACATTTATTTATTTAAGATACTAAGAAATGTTTGACAAATCTCATGTATGTATCTGAACATTACATTCTGGATTAATGTCTTTTTACAATATGAAACTGCTAAGCAGTCCTGTAAACATTGTTGCAGGCCTGAAACAGCTTTTTCTCTGCTTCAGTGTTTAACAGATGGGAAATTTGCTGAGATGACACACAGAGCACCAGGCAGGTGTTGGTGTTACAGCTTGTTCTTTCAGATCTCAGAGAACAGGAAGCTCTGAAAAGTTTCTCTTTGTAACATTTCCCGTATTTGCACCTGGTCTATATCTGTTTTGTATTTAGCTCTGCCAGAAAGCACCTTTTAGTATGACTTCTAGTAATAAATTACCTTATGAATCAAGGTGCTTGGGATGCATTTTAAAGTGGAGGCTGCCATTCACTGACTCATCTGAAGATAATTTTCACTATGCATAGTCAGTGTATCCCAGAGCAATATCTACGTGCTAAAATTCAGACCTGATGCTTTTCTGCTTAAATTCTGTAATTTAGTTCCCTTACAAAGCTTCTCACTTCTCATGTGAGGAAGCATAAGGGCATATTTGAGAAGAAACTTGGGCTAATAAGACTTCAAGTCTCTTTCATTTCTGTTAGGTTCTTGTACCCAGCACTGCCAGGTCCTGTGTGAAATCCCTCAGATCTCATCCCAGAGGACTGCAGCCACATATGGCACCAGAATGACAAAATTTCAGTTCTCTTCTTAATTTAATCAATACTTTTTAATCACACACACATACATACACACACACACACACACACACACACACAAAAGACAAAATATCATACCAAAACATTTCAATACAAAGAAAATTTTCTTCTGAAGCCCCAAAAATTATTTCCAGGAACCCAGTTCACACACTGCTTTTGTGACAAGCCAAGAAGGAGGCTTCAAAGAATGTGCTGGCTATTTCACATACTGCCAATGAAGTAAACAGGAGTTATTCTAGAGAAGTTGTTCCTTCTGCTTTAGACTGTGTTTCACTCAAGTTTCACTTGACTTCCTTTTTGCTTTGTATGTCTCTTCATATCCCATTTTAGGAATTATGTTGACATGTCATCATTAAAGTTCTACATTTTCTAACAGCATCTCCATTAATGCCTGTGAGAAAAATTGCTTTCCTTTCCTGATGTCTGATAAATGCTGAATGTACTACAGTTATCTGAAAGAATCCATGGGTAAGCATCTGCATTAATATAATAATAAACTAAAGCACAGCAATAAAGTGACTTTTTCTTTAAAAATCATTAGTGTGTTCAAGGCCATATGCAACCCTGAAATGAACAGTGAAGGGAGTTACATAAATAGCAACATTCCCTTGTTTTATGTCAAATTATGATATCTACTGATAATAAAATAATAAAATCACTGTCAAGATGATTAATGAGTTGTCAGAGAAAGAAGGCCAACATAAAGTAATTTTAATGTATTTAACTTTTAATATGATTTTTCATGGAAACAAGATGTATGCGAATGTGTTGTAAGTGTATTTTTTTTCTGACCGTCTGGTTTCTCCTAAAAACTCTTGAACAGCTTGGCAGATATTAAACAAATTTTGTAGAAGGGTGGATGTGGTTTCTATGAAAATAGATGGCCAAGCAGAAAATACAGACCATTCAGTTTTTGAACTTTAAGAAAATGTGCAGAGTCAGTTTGTACATTACTAACCAATAACAAATCTGCATGGGAGAGGCATCTTATAAATACTCTGCTATAGGGAAAGTTGCTTCATTTCTAGAAACCAAAACAAGTCAAATGTGAGGCACACACTGGTAACAAAATAAACCAGTCCTTGTGATCATTGGGCTACCTGGTTTGAGAAATCACAATATTTTTGAAAGAAAGTAGATATATATACCACTTTTTTTTTTTTTTTTTTTTTGAAAACTGTTTTGTTTTGTTTTGTTTTGAGAATAGTCTATTCCTTGCTGGGCAAATCAGACATTATTACTTGTTGTCACTCTAAATATTATGTTGATCCTGGCAAGAATCTATATTTATTTTGCTTCTGTAATTATTGTTTTATGTCTAACCTAATGTTTCCTGGATTGATTCACTGGACTATAAATTATCTAGGTCAAGGAAATAATTTAAATTTTTGAAACTGCTATTCTCCTCTGAGTTACAAAAAACTACTAAAACCAGTAAGTATACTAGTTTAGAAAAAGATGGGAATTAAATAGGTTCAACTTTTCTTCCAGAAGAATATTTTATTTTATTTTATCTAACTATACTGTTCTTAATAGACATTACCTCTGTGGTTTTATGCCTAGAATTTGCTCCTGTATCACTGTTCCCTACAAATGTGAAGACATCTTAGAAAACCTCTTCAGTAGCTAGATTTATTTTTCCTCAATGTAATGCTGTCAGCAAAGCAGAGGCTTTACCTGCAAGGAAAACATTACAGCACATGACAGTACAACTCTTATTAGCCTGCTAATAAAACAGGTTCTTTTAAGTTCATAACCCCTAATGTTCTTCTGCAAAATAACTTGGGCAGAGCTCTAAATCTTTCATTAGTGACAGCCAAAAGTAAATAATCTATTGTAAATGATGTAATTTTCAAAGCTTATTACTTTGTCCTTGTAAGTGTCATAACAATGCTTGATGGCAGCTTTCATAGCTGACACCTCACAGAATCCCTTTTGGCAAAATTAATCTACTGTTTTTAAAAAGTGCTTATTATCTATACATACCAATGAAACCATTGGAAGATTCCCCTGGGTTCCAGTGAACTCTGAGTCAGGTCACTCACAGATTAATGGGCTTTAAGGCTAGAAGGAATTGGTAAGATCACATGGTAGATCAGTAGCAATTTAGCAAATAAATGCTGCATCAAGCCAGGAACTTGTTCTTGAATGAGAACATATCAGTTAAAAATGAACCCCAATGTAAAGGTATCAGTACAGATAATATTCTACCAGCTAAATTGTAGAAGCTTAATGGGAATATGTGCTGGGAATACATGCTGGAAAGAGCTTGGAAGAGAGTCATTAAACATGGATTCCTGCTAATCAAAATGACACAGCACAACTCTGATTTCATAAACCACATTTAAAGGGGAAAAAAAAAGTACTAGACAAGCATAGATACATGGCTAGGCTTTCTGCTGCCTTTGGGGTATCCATCCTTATTCAGAGATGCAAATATACCATTACTTCAGGTATAGGTGTACACTGGTCATCCTTGCAGGATGGCTGTGGCTACTCAAAGAACACTTTATTAATAGTCAACAAATTTCTTTTAATACCCAATCCAAGATTGTTCAGGGTCAGCCTATATCTATTTGTTCTTGTGCCAACATTGTTCTTTTACTTAAACAGTTCTGTTCCCTTGTGGTGTTTATCCCTGAGGAGAGCAATCTTATCCCCTCTCAGCCTTCCTTTTGCAAAGTTAAACAAGTCACACCCTTCCACCTCTCATTAGTCAGGTTCTCCATTCCTTCTGTCACCCCAGTAGCCTTCACTGCACTGAAAAAAAACTAGTTTCTGTTCATTTTATTGCATGTCTTTGACCAGAGTTGTGACTATTCCAGGTGACTCCACACCAAGGCTTAGCACCATCAGCCTGCTCCTTGGCTGTTTTTCTGGAATTGTCCTGGTGGGGACATTTCAAAGGTACATTTGTCTTTTCTCATGGATCTATGGCAATTTATAGCCTTGCTGTATTTCTTCTTAACTATTTCCCACTGAGAAGGTGCAAACCTATGACAAATGTTGTGGGTTTTTTTTGTTACCAGACCCCAAATTGTGTGCTCACAACATGTAATGAAACTCCATTCAGATGACATTCTGGACTAAATCTCTTCAGGACAGATGAAACAGTAGCAAGAGACTTGCATGCATGGGTAAGAGCACTTAAAGATGAAAGCGTGGAGTGAAATTGCTAAATCTTGTCATTTAACCACAATAGGATTAAGAGTAATGCTTGCTCATACAATAATAAGCATTTAGAGAGAGAGAGAAGGAAGGAAAAAAAATAGTAGCATCCAAGTGCAGATAAATAAAAACAAATATTGTAAGTCAATCCACAGTGGCTAGATTCATTTGCTAGTAAAGTCTTTTATATTTGGTAGTTTTTTTTTTTTTTTATATATATATTATTATTATTATTTATACAGTGAACATTAAAATTCTTAATGCTTTCAAACCTTAAAATAAGGAAAACATGAAAAGAATTTTTTGTTGTTTGTTTTGCCTACGTGCCAGCCTGTGTAGAAAAGGCTGTCTTAGATTAAAGTTGTAGAAAATAACTTCACAACTTGCTGACTGTTTGTATCTCCCACATCTTAAGCGAAAGGCCTTAACAGTGGAAAGTGCTTTCAACCTATCCTTGCAACCCCTAGTAATGAAGCACTGCAGTGAAATAGGAATCAAAGTGTCTCATTTCTATAATGAATGTCCCAATGCCCAAACAGAGTCAGCGTTTTCCTTCCTGCTTAGCGTGTCTCAGTGTTTTCTTTCTGCAGTTTCCACAGGATGGATGGTAACAAGGGTAGTTAAGATAGCCATTCAACACTGAGGTAGTCAGGTTACTCTAAGGTAAAGGGACATTATTTCTCTCAGGTAGAACAGAACACTAAGCCCCTGAGTCTGTGTGTCTAAATAAATACCTTCAATATCCAGTAACAGGAAAGGAAACATGATCTTTCACTGGTTCACTTCTTCCTTTTTTTTTTTTTTTTAATTTTTATTTAATATTTTCTTACAAAACCTGGAAAGCAGGTTTTTTTTGAACAAGGTGTTTTGCTAAGAGGTGTGGGATGAAAGCAAGGACCAAGCTGTTGTTTGTACAGCAAACAACAAAACATATTTTGATTCAATAGAATTTTGTTTTCTTTGAATTTTCTGGATCAGCAGCCAAAACAGAACTTATTTTCTGCTTCCTATTCCACGTCTTAGTCACTGCAGCTTCTTGCAGCTGCATGTTTTGACACTTTGACAGAAACTTCAAGGTCTGCCCAATGGCTAAGGAGGAATGACTCTCATTCAGAAGTGCTGTCTGAGGCATGGGGACTGCTTTTTAAAGGGGAACTCTGATCTTGAGATTGAACTAAGTTTTCCCTTACCTTTTAGGTCCTCATATGTATGATAGTGAAAGAACCACTCAGCAGTGACTTATTTCTTATACCAAAATGGTATTTGCTACCACCAGAGAATACTGGCCTTTTGATCTGATTGTGCATGAAATGTTGTTATTATGGTATTACCTATTACTGAGGTATACCTCAGGCACTGCCTTTTGCTCTCCCAAAAACTGCATCTGATCAGCTAGAATTTCCTCATCAGCAGTTTATAAACAAGGTCATTGTGTTTCCTTGTGCATTCATGCAAATTTAAGGGCAAAGTACTACCTCACAAGGATAACTGCTTTTGACAGTTTATACTAGATGAAGTTTATTTTAGTCTCCCAGTTCAAGCCCTGAATCTTTCCATCTTTCCGTTAATGTATATATATTAAAGAAATCATGGGGAGAAAAAAAAAAAAAAAATTTTGCATTTACATTGATCACACCTTCTGTGCTCACCATGTCTTTTTGTTCAAAGATATTTATTTTTTTCAGAATTGGCACATCACTGTCTCTGACTTCTTTAATGTGTAATCCTTCACTCCCTTCATTTGTAGTGCAGGAAGTCTTCAGCCCAAAGCATATCTTATGCCATCAGACATCCCTCAGAGACACACATTGGCAACTTCCTCAGAGAGGGACACTGCTTTCTCTTTTGAAATGTTAACTATTAACATTTTGTCAAGCAATAAGAATTGTGTTTTTAGTGTCAGACTGTTTAGTTCCTGTTATTTTCTGTACAGTTCTGCAAGGTCTCAGAGGTTATCTGTCATTTGTCCTAGCTTAAAGAATATGCTTTTGTAAGCAAGTAGACTTGGCTGGAGGTGTAAAGCTGAAGAACGTGTGTTATATATGATTTTCAATTCTTACCCATTGCATATTAAATCTGAATTCTCAACCAAGTAACACCAGCTTGTCAAAATGACTGAATTTGTATTAGCAGAAAGTTTAAATTCCATAAAACAACATTTCACAACATTATTAAATAATAATAATAATAATAATAATAATAATAATTGTTTGTATAAGAACAGCATAAGCATGAAGAATAGTTTTCAATTACACCATTCAGCAGTGACTTTGCAATTGTTTTTTTATTACATTTTTGTTTAGTTAAGGTTGCTATTTCCTATAACATTTTTTTTTAATTGTGGCTGTTATTTTTGTTTTCACAATTAGAGAGTAGCACATGAATTTACTTTGACTTAACAGTATGCAATTATATGATGCAGTCTATATTACATGATGGTGTCAACTAGAAAAATAGCAGATATTTTAAAAGAGCTAGAGGAACACATCTATTTAGGCCCTTTTCCTCATTGCCTCTACAGAGTTAAAAAACAGAGACATACATCACAGAATCACAGAATCACAGAATTTCTAGGTTGGAAGAGACCTCAAGGTCATCGAGTCCAACCTCCAACCTAACACTAACAGCCCTCCACTAAACCATATCCCTAAGCTCTACATCTAAGCGTCTTTTGAAGACTTCCAGGGATGGTGACTCCACCACTTCCCTGGGCAGCCTGTTCCAGTGCCTCACAACCCTTTCAGTGAAGAAGTTCTTCCTAACATCTAACCTAAAACTCCCCTGGCTCACACAAAACACAACCAAAATAAGTTCAAAATCGGTTTGGCAGCAATATTTAAAGACTAATTCTGAAAGATGTTAAAGCTATGAACTGGAGATGTATCAGACTTTTAGAGTACTTATTGAGAAGCCGTGGAAAATATTTGGGTCAGTTCAGTTCAGTAACCAGAACTTTTAACATTTTCAGAAGCCAAAGATGATTAAGAACCATATTTTTGTGATATTTGATAAATGTCAAAGTTTTCCAACCTTGTTGATTTGTATTTCCCTGTATTGGAAAGCAGATAGATTTGAAGACTTTTTATATGTTCAACAACTAACTAACAAAATAAATAAAAATTAAATGGGAAGGATGAGAGTAAAAAAAAAAAAAATTACAAAGAAATGGAAGTATGAAGTATTAGAAGTATTATATTAAAGTATTATCACATAGCCAAAATGAAATTTATCTGCTTTTCCAGATAATTTTCCTGATAATATCTGTAATTTTTTGGAATTAGAGCTGTGGGGTTGAACCACTTCTCCTTCTCAGTGAAAGTTTTGCAATACTTGCTGCTTACAAGATGTTAAATACAACTATTAACGTTTCCATATCACTTGGAATTAAGATGAAAAAGAAGAAATGAATGTATGCTTTCCGTTGATTTTTTCTGAAGTTCTTCAACACTGTCATGGAAACTCTAAGAACCATTACCGCTTCCTTCCTTCCTTCCTTCCTTCCTTCCTTCCTTCCTTCCTTCCTTCCTTCCTTCCTTCCTTCCTTCCTTCCTTCCTTCCTTCCTTCCTTCCTCCCACCCTCCCGCCCTCATGATACAGAAGGTCAGTGGTCTTCTCTGCCACATGCAGAGTGCATTCTTCAAGAAGCACCTGAAGTAAAGCTCCAGGTTATTGTCGAGGGTGTCTGAGATTATGGTACTTTCAAGATGCCCTTATGTACCTGTTACATGGCAAACAGAGAGACATGCAACAGTGACCTGATGCAAATGTTCCTTCAGCTACTAATTACTAACAAGCCCTAAATAAGCCCTCTTTCTCTCTGGCTGTGGCAGCACCCCTACAGATGGGAAGAGGCAACTGGTAAATTATACCTTATTCTCTGTGACTGGATGGACTGGATGCTACTGTTAGTAGCAGCAGAACCCATTGTAGTATTTATTTTCCCTATATCCTTCTTCTTTTGCTGTGATTCTGGCAAAAAGCTGATACTGTTTGGGAACAAATAGATTTCAGCGATGTCAGGATTTCTGTATTATTTTTTTCCTTGCACAGCAAATAACACATCAGTACTGTGGCTCATAAATATTCAGGAATGCCAGTGTCCACAAATAATATGATTCACTTTGGGGTTTTAAAGGGACCTGGAAAATACAACCACATACGTTTTAGGAAACCTCTCATTTGTCATGCTAAAAATTATCATTTGACCTTGCCTATTAAAATTTATTGTCACATTCCAAAAGCCCACCAGAAGCTTTGCAGACCTGCTTATTTGTGACATTGTACTTTTCCATAGACACTTTCAAGAGTACATTTTTTTCATATGATACCAATGCACAGCCTGGTAGGCTGTTCTTGTAGGACCTGTTCTCCTTACCTTATGTTTTCATTTGATCCAAGAGGCAGTACTATCTTACCGACAGCTGTCAGCATGGAAAGTTGGACTCTGCCAACATCTCTCTGTATGGCAGTGCTTTTTCATGGGACCACTGAACTTGGTAACTGTCCTTTTTAACAAAACAGATTGTGAGGAACCTGTCACTAGAAACAGAAGTAACTACAAAACATCTAATATTGTTGTCTTTCCCAAGAAGAAAGCATAACTATGGCCAGCATCCACACACATAATATGGCCAAGTTCATGGCTCCAGGGTGTTTGCAATCATATTTGCTGCCTCTGAAAAGACTTGCTAAAGTCTGTTGAGCCATGCTGCTGGAATGAACTGATGAAATCATAAGAAGCAATAGCAAGTGTTATGTTCAGATTGCTAGCAGACACAGACCTCGCCTCCTTTTCTCCTGAAGTAACCTTCTGGGGCATATTTGTTCTATGATTGTTTTCAATGTGTTTTATCATGCTTGATGTCCCCACCCTCTTGGGATCATAGCCAAAACTGTCTCTGCATCTGCAGAATGTTGGCAAATGGCCGTTGTGCCATTCAATAGTATTGGATACTTAAGCTGAAGTAGTTTAGCAATTATAAGCAGAGATGGTCTCTACTGAGTAATATTTGGTCTCCTCGCAGGGACCTTCTCTGGCTAGGTGCTGTGGAAAAAAAAAATCTTGCCAGAATTGAAAGTAGACCACTGTTACAGAAGGAACAGATAATCTCTGGGAAATGGCCAGCAACTCTTGAGACTTTGAAGAAGTTATCTCAAGTGATCCTAGCCTGACTAGTGATTATCTTCCTCTTCCACGTCATTAATGTTCTTAAAGTGATGGGCTGTACCTCAAGGTCAGAGTTTGGCTTAGGCAAATTCATATTCACCAATGCCTGGGATGCATGTTGCAAAACTTCCATATTAGTGGAATAGCTTCCTTTTCTTCCAAAAGTTAACTTTCTTCTATTTCTCCTTCTGCAGTACTGCTCAGAGGAATGCTGCCCATGAACAGCCTGTACTGCTGTTCCTAGAACCATAAACTCAGTTTGTTGATCTGGGAATTGTGAGGCTGCCAGATCAAGCAGCAATATTGCGTTATCAGAGGTATTTTTCTCTCTTCTTTGAGTCAAAGACTATTAATAATTCCCAATACTCTTTTTCAGCATTCAGGAAGTATACTTATGTATGCAATCAGCCTGCTCTCGTGCTGCTACTATTTCTGTTCCTCTCGGCAGTCTCTTCCCAGCACAATTGTAAACAGGCCCCGTTTCAAATGACCAAATTTTCAACTATGAGGGGCAGACTGCAACTGTGACCAGAGTTTGCTATAGTGAGCCAAGAGCATCATCAGTGTGAACTCAGTCAATGGATACATGCAATAACATGTAACAGAAACAGAACTTTCTGACATCAAACTGAAATGAAATAGTAAAGCCCCAATAGTATAAAATATTTTTTTTCAATTATCTCAAGCATGTTACTGGAAATTTTGTTGAACTCAATACAATTTATGGCTTCAATTTACCAGTATTTTCTCTGGGAAAACACCATTAGTGAAAAAAAAAAAAAAAAATGACCAATTTTAAAGAAAACTTAGACACTCATAGATCTGATCTTCAGAATATTCTCTGATTGCCTGAAAAATCCATCCTCTGTTCAAGGGTGCCAGTATTTAGGAGTAAACTGAGGAGCTAAAATCCTACTAAAGACACATGAATGAACAGTCACCTGATTTTACTTGTGCAGTAAAAAGTCTATACAGCAACTATTGGCATATATGCACTACAGCTAAATTAAGTGTTAGTAATGAATCTATTAAGTAAACTGAAATGCATAGCAGACTCACAAGTGCCAGAGGCAACATTTTTTTTTAATCTTCCATCTTCCAAATACAAATGTGATATCTTCCAGGAGTCATCCTGAGTTAATAATTCATTTCATCCTCTGTAGCTGTAAACATCCTGGTATGACAGACAAAATATTTAAATTATTCTTGATTTATGACCTTATTTTATTCCATGGCTAGGATGCCTCTAGCATGAGTTTCTCTAAGGTGAGAGAGCATTAGGCTTAATCTAAAATTACTTCACAATGGGTTGAGAATTAATCATCCATATGATCTCAAACATTTTACACTATCCTGAACTCATTAACTTCTTGTTTCCTATGTGTGTACGACACAGATACAGATATACATCCACAAATATGTTCTGTCACCTCAGCATAATTCTTGGACCCCATGATTGTTAAGACTTTCAACAGGATATGACAGTCTTTATGCCACAGAGAAACTCATCTACTAACAGAAAAATCTCCACGTTAAACTTGGGCAGAGTTGTGTCTCAGGGATTTGAATTCACTGTTACATTATTCAACGCTCTTCCAGAAAATCTGGGTTTCTTTTGTGTTCCTTGTCATGTCTGTTAGTGGGTATGTAAGATTCCTTAAAGCATCTAAAATTACTTAGGATGCCTGTGTTTAAGCAAGTGAATCCTTCCCAGTATTGTCTCTGAACTGAAGCAAATTCTGTATTATGAAATAAGGTGTGAGTCAAAGATTTAGTTCAGTATTGGACTTCTGAGCAAAAACTGATACGATAATTTCTATCAAAAATTCTTAAGGAACAGGAGATCTTCCCAGAATAGTTACTGTTCAAAAGTCAGGATATTCACCCTCTTAGTACACATAGACAAAACCCATGACAGGCTTCTTGTCAACTCTGAACTAAAGGAAAAATGTAGTTATAAGGGGTAAATCTACATTTTTGTTAACTAATGTTTATTTTCCAATTACCGTACTAAAGACAATCTATAAATACAATAAAGTTCTTACAATTTCAATGTAAAGTTGACATTTTCTACCTGTATGAATAGTCCAGTTTCTTAAACATATGGGCTTAAGGCCTGAGTTTGTTTTTCTTTGGATATTTGGAAGAAAAAGAAACTTAGTTACAACTCTATGATTTATTTTGCCTTTATGATTTACTAAATTGTGGTTACCACATACTGCAGATTCCCTTTCCTCTGTTTTTTTTTATAGTTCTGGTTTTCTTATTCTTCATTAATTCTGACTCCATGTGCCTTTCAGAATTGCAGCATTGAAAACTCAGCTGGATTCCATAACTAAAAAATGCTATCTGATTCCAGATAAAGAGAGAGAACAGAAGTTGTCTCACAGTAGGCTTATACTCGAGATATTTACCTCATTTTTTTTTTTCTCAAATAAAATACATTTTTTTAAACAGCAGTCACAACAATTCATTTTCATGATAACTGACATCTCCTGCTAATGCAACTTCTAAGTCAAATGAGCAACAACAAGCCCAAAGAAGAATTCAATAGATTCACACAGATCATTCTACCTTTCCTTCAGCATCTATCGCTCTTAGTTCATGCTGTTCCTGAAAACTATTTTTGCAATATCTAGATGAAATTATTAATCCTCAGTTATCACAAGACAGATTTGTTAATCACGCTTGATAATTTATGGATTTTTATTTCCCATAGTATTAGAAAGCGACCATTGAAAATAATTAATAAGTTTAGAATTTAAATAAATCTTGTTAGTATATATTTTAACTTTAAAGTTTACAACAAACAAACGAACAAACAAACACCTAACATAAAGATGGCAATTTCTGCAGCTACATAAATTGATCATTAAGTCTAACATAAACAAGCGTACTTCAGGAAGCACTGATTTCAGTGTCATCATCTCAAAACAAGGGCAGTCCCCTGAATCAGAATAGTATCAATATACAGCCTGGCAGCCTCATGGTTAAGACACTTTCTAGAGAGACATTGATTTTGGTTTATTCGTAATGTTGAAAGTCTTGAACTGCTTGGTCCTATACTCTACCAAAGTGCACTAATCCTTAAGGTGTTCTGCAAAACAGAGCACACCTCATACCCTTTAAATTTAAAGAAAGTGGCCAAAACAACCATATTTTGTCTGAAGTTAACATGAAATAGGACAGGTAAATACTTGGGCAGATAAATTTCCAGACTACCGATCAGATTTAGGTTTCAAACGTCCTTCTTAATCCTAACAAGATGGCAGCCACTGAAGGGAAGAATGTAATCTTGTGCATGACTACCAAAAATATAGTCTGTAGAACTGTTCAGCAGAGCTTCCAAGTCTCAGTCTTGGATTTCGATTATTAAAACTCATCTTCAGCCCCACTTTTAGCTTTTTAATATTTTTGTAGATGTTGGCTTGAAAATCCCCGAGTCCCCTGAACCAGAGTAATTGTACTGCTACAAAGAACTGGAGACGTTTACCACAGGAAAGCTGCTACTACCTTTCACCACCTTGTTGTCTGCAGTGAGGCATGCCAAGAGCTACTGGTGCTATAGTACAGTATCAGCTACCGTTAGGACTGCTTCCTTGGCATTACAAGAGCTAGTGCTTGCAGTACTGTATCAGCTAACCATTAGGACTGGTAATAATGGTTGAGAGATGTAGAGCAAAAGTGCAATAAATTAAAAATGTTAAGCAAAGTGTTTTCCCAGTTACTGGTTCTTTCTCCAACTTTGCTGATTTCTGAAGCTCTCTCACCCTTTTGAGTTTGCTACTGTGTTAGTTCTGACTGATTAGTCATACACCTAAGTGAATCAGCATGAAATAATTCAGCTTCATTGGGTTATATTTAGTCATTCAATATTTGAAATGTCTTGGTTCCTAGATTCCTAGTGTATGATTTTCAATTTGCACATACTTACTTTCTAAATTTTTGGAACTCTTTGCTGGCTGTTGAGACATCCTGCCTTGAACTTTCTGTGCTCCAGATGTGGTTAGTAACTTTGAGTTAGAGCCCAGACACTTGAAAAAGGCCAAAAGGTTCTGGAAAAAGAACCTGCAGTGATGCCAAAATCCACCCTCACTTTTCGTATGAAGTAGGTACTCTGAAAATTTTAAGCAAACAAATGCTCCATCCACAGGCCCAAAGCTGGAAAAAAAAGAAGAAAAAAGAAATAATAAAAAAAAAAAAAAAAAAAAGACAAAAAGACCCGGGTGCTCCAGCCTAGCAGTACAATTTGTATTTACTAGCCACTTCTAATTCATCACATACAGATTTTACTTTTGTGTACTGTATCTGGGAATCTCCTATATAATTAACTTCAAGATAACATATTTCAAGTCTACAGAAGCTAGACATTAATTAAATGAAAAGGAAAAAGGAATAACCAGGCTTACTTGTCAAAGCAAAAAGTCCAAAATAAAATAAATATACATATTCAGGAATGAACTACACTATGATAATAAGAGGCATTGTACTATTTTTCCCTATGAAAAACTTCTTTCTTTTATGTAATTCAAGATGGTCAATAGGCATTACAAAGGCAAAGAATACTTTTAGCATATTTTATTATTTTGTAACTTTCTAATTTATGAAAATAACATATTCATAAAATTTTCTTCTAACCACTGCTAATTTTTTCCTTCATCCACTACCAAATATTGATTACCTGTTTTTATTCCTTCATCCCCTACCAAATAATGATTCCCTGTTTTTTTGTTTGTTTGTTTGTTTTTTGTTTGTTTGTTTTTGTTTTTTTTTATGTATTATAAACTCTGCAGTGATATTGTCTTTGGAATGTGGGATCATGATCATACCAGATTCTTAGTTCTTACAAGCATAAGAGGTACAGCTTGTACAAAACTAATTTAGATTCATACAGAAACTGTGACCTTAGTGCTTGACCTTAATCTCACTAATTCCAAGAGGAGAAAGAACAAAAACCTGTACTTTAAAAGTGCTAAATGTATCGCATATCAGAGCTTCTTTCTCATTTGAACAAGAATAATTTTTCTGAGGTATTGAAACAGATAAATTCATTAAAAGGCACTTTGAGATATACATATATGCTTTTCTTGGCAATGAACTATATCAGCTCCACCTAATGTCACCTAAGCCAGGAAGAAAAGTATAAACTCACTCTGTAAATATTATTGCTGTTTTGCCAGGTTGTACCAGTTTGGGGAGTTCATAATGGGATAATTTATCTTTCAAATAGAAATTAGTGACATGGAGAACTGGAATATTTCGTAGGTTTTGAAAGGTATACAGAATAGGTGTATACATATGCACACGCATAAATGTATTTTGAAGACTGAATGTATATTAATATAGAGGGAAAGACAGAATAGAATATACCTAAAGTAGGTAAAAAAAAAAAAAAAAAAAAAATCAGACTTGCTTCAAGAATAATCTGTTTTCTCTTGAAAAAAAAAAAAAATCTGAGAAACATGGAATAGATTTAGTTCACTTAGTGTGCATGATAGTGCTGCTATAATACTGAAAACGAGTGTTCTCATTCTGAATAAAGATCCACATATCTCACAATCCTGTCTTTGACAGTCATCAGAGCAAAACAGAAGATATATATTTTGCAATTCTTTTACAATGTACTATCCCACATTCACTGCTAGTAACTTTGCATTTAATTAAAATAATTTTTCTTAAATATTTCCTTAACCCATGTAAAATTACCACATTGCATGGCAATCAGTTACACAGTCTAGCTGCATTATGTATACTGTAGTAATTCTACAGCCATTAACATGAATATGCAAATATTCCCTTCAAGTTAAACATTGATACTCAGAAGTGGAGCTGGAGCCAAATGAGAAGACACCCAAAGTACAGGGTGCAGATCTGTGCACTGCAAGCATAAGATCTACCCTTGCTTGCAAGCTCAAAGCAACTCAGCAGAAAACTTTCCTCTTTAGATCACCCATCTAACATTCTCCATGAACTGTATAAAAAGCCTAAATGCATCATTTAAGTGATCTGAATCTACCAGCTGGGACAAGGTGCTTCATATTTTGATGTTGCATCACTTACTTGGGGGTGGTTGAATTTATTTTGGTCATTAAATGTAGATTTATACATGATACATATATATGTATAGCAATGCCAACTGGCATCATAAGCCTGAGAAAAAGTTCTGTTGATGTGGACTTCTTTAATTTCAGTGCTGGATTATGAGTATCTTCAGATCACCAGAGCACTTTTTAATTAAACTCTGTTGAAGAAGTCTGCTGCAATACTGTAAATTACCTTACAGATTTTGCTGTCTCAGCTGCTTAGAAATGGATTACGTAGTCCTTTGCACCTAGACTGTGATTCACAAGCCAACCTAAAATTTCCCTCCAAAAGTGGTAGGATGTTTTTACTATATCCTTGTATATCTAATAAAAGTTTATACAGGACATACTTATCTTGTCAGAGCTTCATGATTTGAGGCAAAAGAAAAGGTAATAATTAGAAAACATTAAAAATTATTAATTGAAGGTTTCACTTACAGGCATGCAGTCAAGTAATATTATGAGGCTGAAAATTTTATCTTTGTTTTTCTCCAGGCTGACAATACATCTAAACACATTTGTCTAATAAGCCTTAAAAACCCATGACAAGGCTGGCAGAGAATTTGAAAATCAATTCTATGGAAAATTCTCACATTTCACAGTTGTGTTTATTACTGAAAAGGAATTCACAGCCATGAAATCTCACAACTATTCGTGGTATGGAAATTCTGGGTGGAAAAAAAAAAAAAAAAAAAAAGGCAAGGAAATTGAAACATAACAAGAAATAGTACATATGACAGAAAATATACAATGGCATAATACAACTAATAAGATATAAAATCCTAAATGATGCAAATTCAGAATGAGACATTAATTTGGCCAAAATGAATCATGTGGTTGTTAACGAAATAAGAATATTCTTGTTCTAACATTATTTCTACACTTAGCAAAACTAATGTGGTTCCATAAGAGAGAAGGGATTTCCTAATACTGAAACATCGAATATCCCTGCTCACAGAGAATAGTGACCTGGGACGTTGTGTGGTCCAGGGAGCTAGAATAATGAAGTGATCTAGTCTGATTCCCTTCATATTTACAAAAATGCTCAGTGTGTCACTGAGCATCTGAGTTTCAGAGATTTTTGGTTGAGTATTTCTCTATGTTCCTTCTCATATTCCTATTTTGGATTTTTAACTTCATATTTTTCAGAATTTTTTTTCACTTACCATTTCAAAAGACTAAGAATTGATCCTTAATATATCATACATTATACTGTTATTCAATAATGTTACAGGGCATGAAATAGTTAAAATAGGAATAATATTTAACGGATTGAGAATTTCACAAAATCAACTAATCTTATTTAATAGTGTATCGGTACGATATTGACAATCACATTCCAAGAAATTAAATTCAGTCACATACAGCAGAACTTGTAGATCCATAAAAATACATCTGTATCTCAGTATTTGTATATATGTTTCATTTATATAGACAGACATTTATAAATTAACAGTCTGCCTAGCTCAATACAAATTTGTTCAGCTCATTCACTGGTCATGTTTCGAAATTTAAAGCAATAAGTAGAAAACAATAAAAGGAAGGTAATTATTGTGTCCTCTTCTTTATATTTCACTTTGTGTCTGGCCTAATGAAATTCCAGTGTTGCCCTATATGACAAAAAAGCCAGAAGCACTACTCAAGCACTAAAGCAGCTTAAATTTCAGTGGGTAAACAACACCTCTCAAATGGGAGATGTGTGTATTTGAACCTTTCCCAATCTCTTATAGAAAAAAAAAAAAAAAAAAAGAAGAAGAAAAAAAAAAGGAACCACAGACTAGGCAAATATTCTACTGTAGAATTATTTTGACAAGCAAGAATTGCACCACACTATAAGCTAATGAGCGCTGCCCCAGTATTGTCTACAAAGGCCAGCTCAGTATCTGTGCACATCGCTTTGTCACGTCACAGCACATAGAACCAGTCAGGATTCTGGCAGACTCCACACAAATGGGTTTATGCATGTACTAGACAAAGATTAACACAGTCAGTGAGACAGCTTTCCTGGTAAAAACAAAAACATCCAAAGGGTGCAGTGGCTGAGCACGTGTTTGAAAACTACTGCAGTCCTTTGGCAGACGTAGCTCTGCGTGTCACAGCCAAAGTACACATGAAGCATGCAGCTCAGGGAAAAATAAAATATGAATGTGTGTTTGAATATATGAAAGGTCACAAGAATTAGTCATTCCTTTTAATCATCTTGCCCTCTGCCGCATTGACAGTTTGAATATACCAGATAAAGTATTTAGTTCATATAAACATCGCTAGCAATGTGCTTACCTGTTCTAGTGTGTTCATCTTCTCCGTGGCACCCACTGCTTCATAATCTCAACGTTGATGTACTCCTTCCTTAATCCCACTACCAAATCAAATGTTGTTGTATTTAAATGCAATATCCTTCTGTAAAACTATCTTCCATTTAAATGTCTTAGTTCCATCTTCAACTTATCTGTCTAAATAACTTTTTGAAAAAATAATTTAAATTAAATATTTCTTTTTCAGTCCTATTGTACAGTTTTAGCATGAAATATCATGCTCAAAATGTTAAATTAAGGAAAAGTTTAGGAAATTAAATGCTATTACATCTCACAATTTATTCCCAAAGCAGAGGTTTTTGACTAATTTGTTCAGACACACAGATTTCTCAAAGCTGCTGTGAAATAATAACCAGAACAAAGCAGAACTAGGAAAATAATAATAATCATGAAATCTATTGTTAAATCAACACTATAATTAATATATATCTATAACTATCAAATCTATGTTAAATCTATACTGTAATTAGTAATGGGAAAATATTCAAATGTTGGCTGAGTCAAATTCCATGGAAGCACATACGTATCAGATATATCTGGACAATACTTGCATTCCAAAGCAAGGCAGCTTCCTAAACAAGGAAGTTTCATATGGGTTTTACTGTAAAGCAGCATATTTTGTTATTAGTTTTGTTTCTTCACAGTAGTAACCAATTACTGTTCTAGTTTTAAGTGCATTATTTTGCTGAACATCTTTTAGTTGCTGTAAAAATAAATGTATAATGCACATTTCAAAGATTCTTGGTACAGATGTATTACTCCAGCCATTTTCTGGAAAAGGTGGTAAGGGGATCTCCCTTCTTCTTTGTTTCCACAGCATGAGCCTGGGTTGTTCTGCAAATGTGAACGCATAATGCTATGTTACAGAGTGGCAGGGAGAAATCAGTTGTGCATGTTTATAGCACATTTATATCCATAACTCTGCTGTACACTAAAATAAAAATAAAATAAAAATGAAAATAGTCTAATAACAATTTTATTCCTTCTAAACAATAATATATATATAAATATATTTGCTGGTGAGTTAGCTTGATGAACTTACAAGTGCAATGGAAACTGTCCTTTTGCTATTTATAACACAAATGTTGAGTTCGTAGGAACCTCTGGAGATCATCAAGTCAATCCCTCATTGCTCAAAGCAGGATCATCTAGTGCAGGTTGTCCATTTAAACTCAGTAACAGTTTAAGATCTCTGGGCAACATTTTCCAGTGCTAGACCATGCTCACAGAAAAACAAAGAAAAAAACAAACAAAAATTTAAAATTTGTGTTTAAATGAAATTTCACAATTTTTATTTTGCCTCTTGCCCATTGCCTCTTATCCCATCACTGGACACCACTGAGCCTGAATGCATCTTCTGTAAACCCGCCCATCAGGAATTTATAGATATTCCTGAGATTCCCATTAGCCTTCTCTTCAACACGTTGAACACTCCCAGCCCTCATTGCCTATCCTGGTATGTCAGATGCTCCAGTCCCTTAGTCATTTTAGTAGACCTTCCATGATGGTGACATTACAGAATATCCAAGTATGTTACCATATTTGATGTGGTAATGTGGATTCTAGTTTTATATGATTTCTGAAGCATATTGGAAGACTTATTAAAAGGCTTCACATAAAAAAAAAATAAAATAAAAAAATAAAAAACAAGAAAAGAAAGGAAAAGAAAGGAAAAGAAAAGAAAAGAAAAGAAAAGAAAAGAAAAGAAAAGAAAAGAAAAGAAAAGAAAAGAAAAGAAAAGAAAAGAAAAGAAAAGAAAAGAAAAGAAAAGAAAAGAAAAGAAAAGAAAAGAAAAAAGAAAAGAAAAGAAAAGAAAAGAAAAGAAAAGAAAAGAAAAGAAAAGAAAAGAAAAGAAAAGAAAAGAAAAGAAAAGAAAAGAAAAGAAAAAAGAAAAGAAAAGAAAAGAAAAGAAAAGAAAAGAAAAGAAAAGAAAAGAAAAGAAAAGAAAAGAAAAGAAAAGAAAAGAAAAGAAAAGAAAAGAAAAGAAAAGAAAAGAAAATGTAGTATAGGTTTACCATCTCCACAAAACTATGTGGGAAATTCTGAGTTTCATTACATAGTCTAAAATATAATTTATCCAGTAGGAAGAAAGCCTTTCAGAAAACTTTAATTCTAGAAAGAGATAAGTGTATTTCTGCATGTTTAAATAGCAGAAATATAAAATGGAAGACATATATAGTTATTTATATAGTCTTACAGGAATGTACTTATTTCCAGATACCCATGGTGAGTCTGAACTTGGCTCAGTACATCAAAGATTTTAGCTTCTTCCTAATGGTCATATTAAGTAAACACTCTTACACAATTGGGAACTAATTCATAGCTCTCTGCAAATGAACTCAGCATATGCAGGTGGAGCCTGACCTCCACATAGACTTGTACTAAATTCTTCTGTTACAGCTTTTAGTATGAACAGAGTGTGGCTGCATTCACAAATAATAAAGGTGCTTATATCAGCATAATACGCTCCTTTTACCAAGCTGCATCGGTAAGTTCTTTAAAAACATGAACTCCTCTGTAAGTCAAGAGAATCTCAGCTGGAAAACACATAATACATTTTTCTTGATCAGCTACCAGTTGCAGTTTATTTTGTAGTTGTAAGCATTTTGAATAATCAGAAACAATATTCAGTAATTGACTACGTAGGGTTATCCATGTCTGGATTGTTTTTTTTTCATTTTCACAAAATAATATCAGTATTTAAATTTCCTTAAGAAAATAAGTCTGGTAGTTTTATATAGTTATTTTTGTTTCTTAGTTTCTGATTCATTTTTATGTACAAATGCTATGTACATTATGGTTTTTGCTTTTTTTTGTTGTTGTTGTTGCTTGTTTGTTTGTTTGTTTTTATGTATTTTTTTTTCTTTTCTTAAAAAAAAAAAAAAAAAAAAAAGATTTTCAACTCATTTACTGGTTTCATCTTACAACTTTGAGCCTGAAATTGACAGCAGTGTATGAAGCAACATGTGCTAAAAATTTTTAATCATTAAGAATGTATTAGACTTCTTAGATTTTAGATATATAGACATACTTAGAAATTTGCTAAAGAATGCTTTAAGTATTATTATAAGTATTCTATCTGGCATTATATAATTATTTACAAAGCTATAGTATTAATTACCATAATTGTATTTCTTATAATCATTTATTTGTGCAATCATGTTTAGAAGAGATTCATCTCCATGAAAATATTGACTTTTTACCATTCAGAACACTATTTATTTATCCCAGCAGACTTTTCACTAAGTATATCAGTAGAGGTTTTTCTTTTATTCTCAGATGTTCCAAACACCTCTTGATAAACAAACAAATAATCATTTATGGTCAAAAAAATATAACTCCCCATGCTACATTAAAATGTCTTACAGTTTGGATAACCAGGATATCTGGTTATTTCCTTTCATATTGCAGCAAGAACCACAGTTTATTTTTAGGGTTATTGTTCCAAACAGAGTTAAATTAAAATAAAAGTAACAGCAACAACAAACCTTTATGATCTAAGAACTACAGATTATTTTCTCACTGCAGTTCTTTTTTCAGAGCTCAAACAAAACGATATTCTGCCCCCATTGGTAAAAAGGAAGGATGACTAACGAGGGTACTTATATTCCACTTTCATTTTGCATTCTGCCAGGATGTTGCTCTTGGCACTCCGGTGGAGAAGCAACATGAGATTATGGTCCAGAACTCTTTCTTACCCACTCTGTGATGCGAGAAAGATCACAGCAAGTGTTATTTCTGGTAAGTACATCTCTCATTAGTTCTTTTTCTTACTTTTTTATATCTTCTGTTTGAGTTTTGGTTCACTTTTCCATATTATTTCTGAATGTCACTGCATCATTCCTTTGATGTCAATAATGCACTCTGTAGTTACAAGTAGTTATTGTTGCAGTTACAACAATAGTTACAAGCACCGTGTAGCACTTCCAGGATTTTGCACACAACAATTATGGAAGCTCTCTGACTTCCCTAAAACATATGTGTAACAATCACTTTGCAGCACAAAATGCTCTGCCATCACCTCAAAAAAAGCTCTGTATGTGATACTTTTTCCCAAAACAAACTGCCCAGAAATTGATGTACCCAGACAGTGATTGCGTGTAGAGAAAAATAGGAGAGAGCAAAAGCATTAGATTGTAAGACAACTATCTCTGTCTGACCCTACAGAAATTTGGAAAGCAAAATAAGGAGAACTCATTAGATTCATGGCTCCCTGCTAATTCATTATTTTTCAAAGTTGGAGTGAAAGTTTTCTAGGATTTTTCTTTTTTTTTTTTCTTTTTTTTTTCTTTTTAAGTCCCTACTTTTTAACAGTTAAATCATAATCAAAAACATATGCCATCTCTCTTCAACTGCATATTTTTCGAAGAAAGCACATTGGTATTTATCAAATAAGGATTAATATGAATCTAGCATTTCAACAAATGCTGAAGAGAATAAACATTAGCTATGTGGATATAGTCTTTTAAGGAGTCAGACAACTCTCAGTTACACTAGAATTATACAGCTTGAAGAAGCACATTTTCCATTATTGTGGATAGTGTGGTTTTAATTTATCAGGCTAGCTTTTTAGGAAGCCTTGCAGTGTAAGCATACAGTTACTTTCCAAATGTATAGATATTTGCATTGCTCGATGAGTTGATAATCAAATGAATAGTGTAGACAGTCCTTCATATGGTGTGTTGCCAAAGTTGCAAGAGGCATGGGAGGGGTTCACATATTTTTGTTGTGTTTTTATTGCCAGCTGCCATACTGCTGTGGTGTTTAAAGACAGTGCCAAATACAGGGTTTTAAAGGTTCTCCTGTAATTATATCAGATAGAGAGAGGGCAGGGCATGCTTTAACACTGAATCCTGCCTTATTCATTTAGAGCCTGGCTCCAGTCTTGAGAAGTTTAAGGCCTAGCAGAGCTGCCTGCTAGCAAGGAGGCCTGTGCAGCCCTGGCAGTGCACATTCATGCTCACATTCATGTTCTTCTGGTAGCCAGCACCTTTTTAAAACATGTTGGTTCTCAGGCATGGAATTACCCCCCATATTCTAGATGTCTAGTGACTTCTTAAAAGCATTATAAATCATACTCATGTCATCACTGTGCACTGTGTTAACTTACTTGCTTCATAGCTTACTTGCTTACTTACTTTGTTAACTTGGTTTTATTTCTATAAATATTTCTAATATTTATTACAGTGATAATGCTGAGCATAAAAGCAGGATCTTGAGCTTACAAGAAAAAGCATGCTGGAGAGCTCAAAAACATCTCAGAATAGGAACCAAAACTGGATCCCCAAATCCTCATGTCAGTAGCCTGGGAAGCTATTTCTCTCTTCACCAGATATTTCCCACTAAATAATTTTCTTTACAATAAAACTTTTCTTTCCTCCATAGTAGATGTTTTCACCAACTTCTTGTCACTTCAGATAAGTGACAGAAATCTCTCATAATTTTCTCTTCTCTAATGTGAATTAAAGGCAATATAAAAACCAGCCATCACCTCCCTCACTTCTCATTTTCTGTAACATGTTCCTCACAAGCCCTGAAAAATCTTTTCACAAAAACTGCATGCTTTCTAGGCATTTCTAAAAATTAGGAAATTGCACATCACAAGTTTCTCATTCCCATTTTAAATGTTTCCAGTGACTTTTCTTTTTGACTTTATAAAGTAAAATGATCTAGTCTTCTCTTCATGATCTTCCTTATGGAACTAAACCAAGCCATTTTATTCTCATATTGTGCTAAAGCACTGACTATGAGATTTTTTTTCTGCATGTACTTCTGTTGTTCTGGATGAGCAAAATATTCCAGCCACTGAACTAGCATGGGCTGTGATTTTGTTCTGTAAATATGCCTTTTGGCAAATCGTTGAGCCTGTTGTTCATTCAGTTTCTTGCCCTTTAAGTTAGTTTGACAACTTTGGCAACCAGTCTATCTATCAGATGTCTTGAATTTTTCTGTATATTTCAAGTTATAATATCTGAAATAAAGCATAGCTGCATAACCTCATCTTTTTATGCAGTAATTGCTGCCTTTCTACCCTGGTGCACAACAGAGAGATCATACAGAAATGACATAATGAAAAAAAACTCTGGGACATGAAAAACTGTTACACATGATGAATAAGGTTTCTTGTTAAAGAATGCCTAGTAACACAACACTAAGTCTGTGACCTGATTTGTCTTTTAACTCTCCCACATAATTTTAGGTACTTGGGACATTTCTCTAGCTTTGTTTTCCATCTTTCCTTCCCACAGAAGCTGGATAAAGGGACATACAAAAGTACACACACTGTGGCAACTGTGTTTGAATGCCCTCCTACGTTCATTGCCTGATAATCCATTCAGAGCTGTGATCTTGCTTACCTAGTTTTCATAGCAGCTTGAATAACACCTTGCAGAGTACAGAAATGGTCACAGAAATTAAGCATGGATCTCTTTTCTGCAAAAAATAAAAAATTTAAAAAAAAAAAATGAGTGAACAGGATAATACATCTGAGAGAGATCATATTCCTATCTTCTTTTTAAAAATTGGTTAAAATCACCTGGTATTCTCTTCATGCTTTGATGCCATTGTGTTCTGTGTGGAACACTGGAACATGAGTCACGGGATATTGAAAAGAATAAATATAAGTAAATGGATGGAAATGGAAGAGGAAGGACCATAGCAGCAGAAGGAAACCAAAATTAATGAAATTTTGCTAACCAATACTAGTACTGGAAAGCAGTAAAGTGAAATCACATTCTGTACGTAAATGTCACATGTATTTAGCATTTCAGTCAGTGGGGCTGGGTGGAAGATTTAATCTGAATAACTTCAACATCTAAGGCATTATTTAGTTTTATTGATATTTTTAAAATTTGAACAGAAAGTGCAGATTACCTGTATGGAATTGCTTGTCACTCAAAGCACCCAAACCAAACTTTCATGCAGTCATTTAAAATCTTTTCATGCCTGTGATTTCAGATAATAGTCATTTGTGATTTTTATGAGTCCAGTTAGCATATTGTATGACAAACCCCTAGGGCAAGTCAAACCCCTAGGGCAAGTGTTACTGTACACTCCAGTTGGGGAAAAAAAAAAAAAAAAAAAAAAGGACACATGAAGGTGGTGTGATTTGGTTTGACTGTACCATTAAATAATGCAACATCATTTTTTATGTCATGTTTTCTTAAATAGGCATAATCAGCTTCCCACACACATTAAATAAGATACCCAATGCATTTACTCAGTCTCTATAAACTATTTAGGACAATACATTGTTCATAGTTGCTTGTTGAGACAGTTCTTCCAAGTTTTTATATACAGTCTGATATGGGTTTTTCTTAAGGATAGATTATGTGAAAATGTGGACCAATAAAAAGCAGAAGTCCTCATGCTTCTCTGTTCTTTCATGAATATTGAAGGCAAGGTTTGAAAACTGCCAATTTATGAGTCATGGAAAACAAACCCTTCGTAACTAGCCACCCAAGTTTCAGCAAGAAGTCTATGAAGAGATGCTAACTCTGGATTTCTAACAATGCAAATGTCTATAAAGAGCTTTTTTCTGTGGGCAACATTTAATCTTTTATGCAGTTGATCATATTACAGACCAATGTTGGTAAAGGACGATGCCAGAACAAAATTCTACAGAGTCACTGCAGTGAGTTATCAGCAAATTTGGTGCAGTGTGAAGGAGAAAAGCATACATATCCCTTACAGCCAAGCAATCTCTGCTGGCCCTGGTAAATCACAATCATCCTTCTGGTACTTCCTCCTGTATTTGGAGGATTGGCACATTCTGTTCTAGCTGAGAATGCTGTCTTTGATTTCAGATATATTTTTGCCAAGGTTATAGGTATTGATCCGGAACACTTGTGGATTTTTTTGTTTTGTTTTGTTTTTGCCTTCTTGCACAAGTACATATAATGGACCCTTTCCATTACTACATTCAGTGAACAAAATCAGATTTAGAAAGCTTGGGTTAGTATATTACAATACTTCACTTTCTGTAACTTCAATCTACCATGTCCAGGATTATATTCAACCAAGCTGACTGCTAGAACACAGACTTGTAAGATTTGTTTAATGCAGAGTGTGTGCACTCAAATCTTAAAGCATTCCAGTGTCACTGAAGAGTCCAGCTTGTTCTTAAAATTTATGCAGAGTTATCAACAATTTAGAAAAGAGCTGCCAAAGGTCATACTGACTACAATGATTTGACAACACAAAGGCTTTTTTTATTGATCTTTTCCTTTGCGTAGCACTTTAAAAAAATATTGATACACAGTGAAAATAAAGACCATGACGGATGTTGATTGTGACTTGGCCAAAGGTTGAGGAAGGGGAGAAGTTATCGGGGTTGCGTTGAGTATGAAAGACTCTGCTATAATGCTATTGTTTGGTCCCTGTGTGGTAACAGTGTTCTCATGATGTGCCTTTGACCAGGCACTGTGCTTGCCTCTCAGCAGATTAGGGAAGCTGGCTCAGCTGGTTGGGAAAGACTTCATTAGGCATGGCAGTTTAGGTGGCACAAATTTCACAGCTCCAAAGCAATCTGGAGTCCTCCCAGAAATACAGGTATCATAGTCAAACAAATCACTAATCCCAGAGACCAGCTCTGACTGCTTTTCTGAAGTACTGTGAATCATGATCTTTAGGAAAACTAGATGGCTGCTTTCCAATTTTGCAGCTGGATTATATTAGTTCACATTTTTAAGGACAAAGGTTATAATAACAAGTTCTTGTGTTACTCAATTTACTCAATTAGGTAACATAGTTACCTTAATAGTTCTGTAACAGTTTGCTGGTGTTAGGAGTAATATAATTCGGTTCTTCTAGGGAAAAAGAAAAAAAAAGGAAAAAAAAAAGAAAGAAAAAAGAAAAAAAAAATAAAGAAAAAAAAAATGAATGAAGGGTGTTCCATATATGAAGGCAGCATAGGAGAAAACAGGCAGCTGGGAGGAAAAACCAAATAGGTGTCCTGTTCCTGTCGCTGCGAAGCAAGGAAACACTGCAACAGACAGTAATGATAGTGATGAAGTCTGAGTCAGAGTACCTTTGGGCCTCGAAAGCACAAGCAAAAAGTTTAAACCTGATACACCAGGCAAAAGAGCACCCCAAAGAAAAGCGTGTCATAATACACAGATGCATACCTGACATATGTACGTTTTCTGTGCTTAAGGCTGGAGCGATGGGTTTTCCCATCTGCCCAACACTCCACCGCAGTGGTTTTCCTGTGGGATAACATTTGTGAGCCTCCAGTGAAATACTAATGAACAAGAAACTTGATTTCAGCTTTTTGATCAGTAAGACTGCTCTTATTTCTAACATACAGTGATATATGTTACTTGGTCTTGATACATCCGTTTTTAATCAAACGTAATTTTGTGTAGTGGGATATTCGGCTTGCAAGCTGTAAAAGTGGTTAACCATTTCTGGAAACACAAGCTGCATTACACACAGACCTGAGAGTTTCTCAAAAGCAGTTATCTCCATGTGCCCGCCGTTCGCCCCGTTTAATGCCTGCTTCTTCACACAAGGAAGCCCTCACACGGGTTGCCAGCTAGGGAGGGGGCTGCCGGGGTATTCCGGGGTGGGAGGAAAGGACAAGCACCCTGCGCCTGTTTGCTTGTCGGGATCGCGCTTCCTTCCCCCTGCTGCTCTCCGCCTGGCCCACCCGCAGGGCGCTCAGCCTCAGCCGGCTGCCGGGAGCCCTCTCGGAGCCTGCAGCCCCCTCTCAGCCCATCCGCAGTGGGCCGGGGGCTCTGCCCCGGCGGGGGGGGGCGGTGTCTTCTGGCCGGCCCTCGCTGCTTCGGTCTTGTCCCGGAGAGCGAGTTAGCAGGGACCGAGCCGCTCCGCCCCCGCTCCCCCCGGCCCCGGGCAGCTCGGGGCTGTACGCGAGGGGAGCGGGGGGGAATGGGCCGCAGCAGCACCGCCGGGAGGAGGAGGAGGAGGGCGAGGAGGAGGAGAAGGAGGAGGGCAGGAGGGAGGGCAGGAGGGAGGGAGCGACGGAGGGAGGAAACTTGGGGCAGGTGACACGGCGCTAGGTTCCTCCGGCGGGGCGGGAGAAGCCTCCTGTGCGCCGGCCGGGCGGGACGGACCGGCAGCGCCATGCACGTCAATGGCAAGGTGGCGCTGGTCACCGGCGGGGCGCAGGGCATCGGCAGGGCGTTCGTCCAGGCGCTGCTGGGCAAGGGAGCCAAGGTAAGCCCCGGGTAGCGCCCCCGCAACGGGCACCGGCAGCCCCCGAGCCTCGGCGGGGCTCCGCTCAGCCCCGCTCTTTCCCTTCCCTCCCTCCGTCCCCGGGCAGGTAGCGCTGCTGGACCGCAACCTCGAGGCCGGGCAGGAGAGCAAGGAGGCCCTGGACGAGCAGTTCGAGGCGCAGAGGACGGTGTTCATCCAGTGCGACGTTACGGACCCCGAACAGCTGAAAGGTAAGGGACCAAGCGTCAGCGCTGCGCTCAGGCTCAGCGCGCCAAGGGAGCCCGGGCTGCTGCACCTATAGGTGTGCAATTATGGGTGCTGCAGGACAGCCTACTCCCAATCTCTCCTGACAGTGACTCAAAAAGGATTTGTTTCTGAACCTGCAGATGTGAAATATGACTGCCAGCGCGCGCGTATTTCACTGTGTTACTTGGCACATCGTAAAGAAAAGCCAGAGAAATCATTTCCATTGAGTGCTGTGTGACATTTTTGCATAAAAGCCTCTGCAGAAGATAGTTGTTATTTTATGAGTAATATACATAAACTTTAAAGCACGGACTTGCTTTTTATGAGGCTTCAGTACAGACTCCAAGCTGCATTCTCTCATCACAGGAGTAATAAATCTCCGGGTTGCAGTGCTCTTTCCGTACAGCATGCTTGCCTTCAACATCCTGCTGCTGTGCCGAAAGAAGAGTCGGCAAAAGATGGCACGCTGCTTTAGCATGGGGTTGGATAAGGATCGATAAAGTTTTGCATATGTTTTGCAGATGCAGGGCATGGCAAGAAGCTTCCCTCACATATGATTGCCATTCATGTTAATGAATAAATCCTGCTTCCCACTGAGATCTTGGAATAGTTTGTAATTTTGACATACCCTTCACATCTCACAGTCACCACATCACTTCATTAAAGCTTCATTCTTAGTTAACATTCACAGGTAGTGAGTCACTTTTGGATTTTGACATAACTGTTGTTAGTACCCTTTCCCCAGATTCATTTGTGTCAGGCTAGACGTGAGTGTTGTTAGTTCTACTTTTACGCACTATGCTTCACTCCCTGCTTTCTCAACAGTAGTGGTGAAGCATATCCATTCCTCTTTCACAAAGCATTGCAGATAGTCCAGAACTCAGCAATATTTTTCCTAGCTATGAGTTAGCATGATTATACCTAATTCCAGTGTTTTACGTGGGAGATGCTGGACTTTAAACGTGAGATCTGCTCTGATCAGCAAACTTTTTTGTTTATTTATCAGCTAGGTTCATTACTGACTTTTTCTTCAAGTGGGAGGAGCAAGAATAAGCATCTTAAGGGTAGGAATAGCATGCCTGTGGTGGTTTTACCGTGCTGGGCAGCTAAACCCCACAACCGCTCTCTCACTCCCCCTCCTTTAGATGAGGAGGGGGAGAAGTAAAGCAAAGAACAACTCACAGGTTGAGATAAGGATAATTTAATTAAATAACGGAAAATAATTATAATAATTAAATAAAGACTACCATGAACTAAACAATTTAACTAAGGGGAAATAAAAGGGAAAGGGGAAAAAGGGAGGAAAACAAACAAACAAACTAAATGAAAGCTATATGGAAGTGCAGAGGAAAGAAATTACTCTCTACTTCCCACAAATGAGCGATGATTGACCAATTCCTTGAAACAAGGCCTCAACGCACGCAGCCGGTGTTCGAGAGGAGGACCAACGTCTTCTCAACGAGAGCCCACCCCTCCCCTCTTCCTGTTTCCACCTTTTATTGCTGAGTGTGACACCACATGGTATGGAATATCCCTTTGATTGGTTTAGGTCAGCTGCCCTAGTGATGTTTCTCTCCTCACTTTTTTGCCCACCCCCTAGGAGGGTTAGAGAAAGGCCCAATGCTGTGCCACTGCTGCTCAGCAGTAGACACGACACTGGTGTGATAACACTGCTGTTCCAGCTACAAGTACAGAGTACAGCACTGTATGGGCTGCTGCCGGGAAAGTTAACATTCCAGCCAGACCCAGTACAGTGCTGCAGCATGGCTGTTACCCCAGCATGTTTTCTCTCTCCCACTTCCCACATTTCCTCCTCATTTTAGTGCCAGGCTACTGTAGGGCCTAAAGGCTGAGCTCTGGGAACTGGAAGAACGATGGGTCAGTGGGGGAGGATTTGGAACCAAGTTAGCAGGAAAAGAATGATTAGAATAAGACTGGAGTGATGGCAAGGAGCAAGAGCAAGAAGCTCCTTATGCTTCTCTGATATTGCATTTTTCCCGTTTCAGGTTGCTTAGCAAAAATTTGCCATCACAACTTCAAATCCTGTAGGACTTCTGTTTGTTACTGCTTTGCCTTCTCTTCTCTTTCCTCACTTTTAATTGCAAACTGCTGATTAATAAACCTAGAATTTTATGCATTTAGTGGATGCATTGAGTCCTATACTTGTTTTTTACAGTCAATGTCATTAGTTTTCTTAGTTTAAGTCTTTCAATACAAAACAAGTCACAGCATTAGAGCTTATGGGTAGAAAAGCAGCTGCTTTATCCATATTCAATTCTTGCCTGTGCTTTTTTCTCTGTTGGCACTCTCACACGTTCCCCCACAAAAATCTTCAACCTTGTTCCACTTTTTAAGTTACCATACACTGAATTTTGCTTTCCCTGGAAACTTAGGAAGCTCACTTATGACTGGTATTCCACTTATGACTTACTTTCCACTGTGTTTCCTCTCCATGTAAATGGATCTTCTTCTTCATCGTAATGATCAATGTTCTGCATGATCGTCTGCTTTTATTTTATATGATTTCATAAGACAACTAGTCTTAACAGTTGTCTTAGCAGTGTAAACAGAATTATTCTCTATTCAGAAAGGGAAGAATGAAAAATCAGTTTAGAAAAATGAGTGGATGATAAGATTAGGGATATGGTTTAGTGGGGACTGTTAGCTTAGGGATATGGTTTTGTGGGGACTGTTAGTGTTAGGTCAGAGGTTGGACTCGATGATCTTGAGGTCTCTTCCAACCTAGAAATTCTGTGATTCTGTGATTCTGTGATTCTTAAGAATTTGTAGTGAGAATCTTCTTTTCTGTGGGAAGGTAACAGATGGACTATTGTAGACAGGTAAACTTCTACCAGAAATATTTTAAATTTCATAATCATTCTTTATTTTAACATAGATATGCAAACAGCTGAAAAACATTTTGCTATTTTCTTAAGGTGCAAGCTAGAAAACTACAATTAGTCAAGTCAATGTGTGAATTTAATAGTTAATGCATATTATTTGGCAGAAGTACTGCTATCTCTGGTGTTTTTGAAAGCAAAAGATTCTCTTAAGAGTGGAGTTGACAAAATAGGCTATTTCAAAAAGGCTTAAAAGTGAATGGGAGAGCCATTTTGCAAAATTTGGAAGCTAACTGAGTACTCAAACTGCATTTATTGTATTAATTGAAACTAAGCTAAAGTAATCAGTTCTGCTCCTAAGCCAAGTTTTTAGTTGCCCTTGCTTGTGCAGGACTGGGAAGATGAGGAAGGATGATTGAAGAGTTAAGGGATCAGAGAATGAGACAGCAATAAACATAACAAATCCCTGAAAGGCAGAAAGCCAAAAAGAGATGCTTTAAAATATTAAAATATTCTGTTACAGAAGAACATTAGAAAGTCTGTACAATAAGGGTAGTTGGACAAATAAAACCTTTCCTAGCTACTGCCCAGCTCTTGTTCTGATTTCAAGATGATGACAGTGATGGACCTGTGTCATTCAGCTTGTAAATATAAACTTGTAACAGTACCAACATCTGGTGCTTTTGTAAACCCCTGCAACTACCAAAAGAAAAAAAAAAAAAAGCTAGATAGCTAGATCTCTCAGAGCTACTGCTACTATTGACCTAATTGACACACTAATAGCCAAAGAAGAAATACCAGAGAAATACCAGAGAATTCAGAGGATCCTGGGATCACCCTTTGGTGAAGCAGTTTCATTAAGGCCCGCTGAGCATGATTTCACTATACCTGAAATACTCTGGGTTTTCAATCAGTCACCAACTGATGTTTTTTAAAACAATATAGTGGAGGAGGGGTGTTTTGCATAATGAAAAATGTTTAGTGATGAGAAATATCTGGAGGGAAAAACAAAAAAGCTATATATGTATTTCAGATAAGGTCTGCAGTCATGGAAAAACTTAGTCTGGAAAGAACATCTGGAGGTCATCTCATCCAACTGTTCTGTCAGAGCAGGGCCAGAGTAGATGTGTTTGCTCATCACTATGACATCATTGTATTTTTCCATACACATCTTTTATCTTAGTTCAAACACTGTCACCTGGGAGAACACAGTGTCACTGTGGAAGTTTCCCAGTTCTTTATTTTTAAATTCTTTGGAAGACAGGTCATTATTTTCATCAACAGAAGAAGATGTGAATTTGTGAGATGTTATTAAAGTTACCTGACATATAAAAACTTTTTCATAAATGGATACATTTAATCAAGAACTGTGATGAATTGTTTTTACTTGAAAGATTCATATTAGTTATATCACTGGATAAGTACTGCATTCTTAAAATAAGTTAAATTCAGACTCAGACCAGAGTCCATGGTTCTGAACATATGAAGCTTTTATTTTACATTTAAAATAGTTGGAGACAGATCTGGAATTTATTAACTACATCAAACTCAAGCTGTAAGTGCTTAATTTATATAATAAGGGTGCCAAACATCCTATCTAATACAAAATGTATGGGTGCTAAGAACTTTCATTTGCTCATGTTGTTAGACATTTTGAAACAGAATGAAAAGCTTAGTGTGGTATCTTAATTCTTTCAGTTTTCCTAAATATGTTTAATATTGGTGAATGGTTAGATAAAACATGTAATTCTGTGTTGCTCATTAGTGATGAAGAAAACAGTTGAAACATTTTGGTGGATTAATAAAGCATGTGTTTGTAAGTATATGCTGTATTTTTATATTTAATGAATACACGTTTTATTTCTGTGTCTTATTTTCTATAAGTACTAGTTTAACTTTGGATTTTACTATAGGTGCTTTCAAAAAAGTAATTGAACATTTTGGAAGGCTGGATATTGTGGTTAATAATGCTGGAGTGAACAACGAGAAGGATTGGGAAAGCACTATACAAATTAATTTGGTAAGTATTATCTCTTTTCACATACTCAGTAATTGATGCTGGAATACACTTAACACTCCTTGGCTTATACAGATCATGCCACGTGACAAAACATGGATTATTAGTCTGGCAAGCACAGCTGTTCAAATAATAACCATCTAACTGCATGTGTACAAAAAACAAATGTCTGTGTGGTGGGTCCTTTATGTTGTCTATCCAAGATGTTAGCCTGAGTAACTATGCCATATACCAGACAACATTCTCCTTCTTATGAAGCCCAATGAAATCCCACATAGGTGTAATTGGTATCCAACGCAATAGAGCTACACCTACATGAGGCCAGTAGGTGTATATGAATGTTTTAGAATATTTTAGTCCCCTGTTAGAGTCAGCTGGACTGCATTAGAGAATAAGTTGCCGTCTGTTGGTACTACAAGAAAACTTGTTCAGCCACAAACTCCTACATTTTCTTCACCACTGAGCATACAGCTTGAGTTTTTAATATAGGCTATTTCACTATCACACCACTTAAGAGCATTTGATAAAACCAGATACATTCAATGAATGTGTAAAATTTATTTTCAAGCAGACTGCCACTGGTTCTTTGACGTTATCTGGTATCTGGCTAACCCTATGGTAAAATCTTATTCCTCTCATGAGGGGAGACTTCAGTAACTATCTCAGTTTTTGTTTTGTTTTGTTTGCTTTTAAAATTTAGGCTACACAGTTAGGAGATCTAAGCTCCAAAAGAAAGAACAAATTTCTAGTTTAATAAAATTCTGGCCAGCTTGCGTTCTACCACCTATGAAGTTCTAATTGGATGGTGATTCATCAAGTTACTCCTATGGCCATGCTTAAAAGCAATCTTGATCTGCAAAGGCACTAGCAAAAGAAAGCATGGAAGAGTACTATTTGGAGTTTGAGTCCAATCATTCATGTGGAATTTGTCAGACAAGCAGTATAGCTCAGGATATGAAAACTAAAAGCTTGGTTTTCTCAAAAGTTTTATGGACAAAGGTACCTGAGTCTTTGAATTCTATCTCTCTGAAAACTAACAGACAATCAAAAAAGACCAGGATAAGTAACACAAGATGTATATGAGACAAGCTCTAGAAAAACAATGGAGAAATCCATATTAAAAAAAAAAAGTTATAAATGTAGCAATATTTTTCTTTACCTTTTAAATCTATCCAAGGTCAAATTTGCTTATTCTTGGAAGGCGCTAAACTGAGACCACAGATTAACGTTTCCACAATAAGAGAAATGATTATTTTTATTAAGTTCATTTTCCTTTGTCTTTCCTTTATATCTTCCTTTAGATGTAACTATACGTATTTTTTCCTCTCTTTCATTTCTGAAGTATTCTGACAAATTAAACAACAGGATATTTCATATTGTGAACCTACAGAAGTGTGACATCATCAGTTAAATGCAACATGAATACATATTGTCAAAGATCCTTTGAATTTAAAGGAATTCAAGTTCTAGATTACTTATTTCTTTTTATTTTGTGCCTGAATTAATATGAGATATAATTTACTATAGGCAGCCATCCACGTGTCAAAAGTGCTTGCACATAGTTAGTCACAACACACACACAAAAAAAATGAAGGCCATGTGAGAAACTCATTTGTCTGTGATTCACATATAAATTTAGCTCAAAAAATGAAGGTATCTGTGGTCAACAAATCTTGAAGATATTTAATGCCCAAGTAAATATCTTAACTTACAGACTGATGTCCAAACAAATTTGCAAATGTGGGAGGTAGGGGGAGGATATTGTAATTTATATGTGATTGTTTGGGTTAATTCACTATGTGTGTCCTTCTGATTTAATTCATAGTTGAATGTTCAATAAATGCATCAATTCATGACTAGAACAAATACATTTAAAATGATCAAGCCAAGTATATGCACAACCATGTGGGTTAAATTAAGGACACATTAAGATATAAATATCTTAATTATTCTTTTGATTTAAATATTCTTTAACTACCTAACCTTGAGCCAACTACCTAGCTTATTTCCATAGGACATTTCTATCTAGTTACTGTAATTTCCATGAACCAAGATATAAACATTTTATGCTTCTTACTTATTAACTGTAACACGGAACAATAACATCTGCTGCATGCAATATGCTATGTTGACCAGTTCCATAAAATATGTTTTGCTTCTGGTAGAGAAAGGAAAAATTATGTACAAAAAATGCAATATAAAAATGTCTCTATTTCTCCCGTGTAGGCCATTTAAGTATCCTTTGCATTATCTCTAAGAACATGAATAACCTCAATAGGCACACATTTTGATACACATTATGCAAACATTGGACAGATTTTTTTTAATTTTTTTTTTTAAGGGGGAAAAAAAAACTCTACATGCCAATCTTTGTCTTGCTGATATTATTTATATATTTGTACAACAAATATTCCCTGCCCCAGTTTAAAGTACAAAGTACAAAAGTAGAGCAGTACAGAGCAAGATAAATCAGAGCAAACACATACGGGGTGTGTTCTTTATGGCTAAAACAGTTCACAGAACCGGTTGGTCTTCAAGAACTTTTTTAAAGGAGGGCAAGGAAGTTTCCTGAGAGCACTGCTTAAAAAAACATGAGGAACAGAAATGAAGAGCACATTTCTGCTACAATGGGATATGCTACAGAAGGAAAAAGAGGAGATAAAACACAATCCCTGCTTGTATCCAGTACAGATTCCTGTGAAGCAAACAAGACAGCTTGATAAACATGGGAAGGAAAAAAAGAATATCAACCACTAGAAAGATTTTTCTTGCAGTGCTTTCCAGATCTTGCTATATTTTGTACTAAACAATATCCACCTTTTAATTACTTTATTAATATTTTTATTAACACTCTTAGTTCAGCATTCCAGCAATGCCATACATTCCCCACCAGAAAACTCCAAGGCTGGTAGTGTTGACTTGATCAAAATTAGCTTGAGACATTGATTCAACTATGATATCCATATAAATTCCACCATAAGTGGATATTACCAGTGTTGTTTCAACAGTCCATGACATAAACATACCCGTACACAGAAAGGAATGAGACATAAGAACATACATTCTTACCAAGAGTCCTACCTACAGTCATCCAGAATGACAAAAGCAGCATTTCTTCCATTCAGCTTCACAAGAACTTACACCTAAGGAATCCAGATATTTTATAGTTTGACTTCCCCCCTTCTTTTCACCTAAATGAGAAAAAAAAAAAAAAAAAGTGCCCAAATTTTGATGAGCTTTAAAACACAAGTTGTTCTGAAAGGCTTTATTTTCCTGAGGTTGTATGCTTTCTATAGTGGCTGCTATAATTACAGTATCTTTTCTCTACAAATGTATTTAGTACATTTTATACTAACAGAATTCCCAAATTAACTTGAAGGTCCCTTTTTATGCTCATAGTAGAGGTTTCTGAAGACTGACATAGGTCACACTATACAGTTAAAATGAAACAGTACATGAGTCACATATCCTTACATCATAAATACTACCTGATTTCAAAGTGCAGGAGCATTTTACATAAAGTTTTGACCATGTTATTTTCTTTCTTACACCAAAAAAGAACACACGGGATCCAATTATTAAAGTGTTACCCTGCTCAGCATCATAGCTTCATCTAATTTATTTTGGAACAACTTAATAATTAAATGTGAATGTTTTTTTAAAGAGAAATTTAATGCTGATCTCCAAAGATTATATATATTTCCTGATATACAAATTTGGTCCAGAAAGTATAAGCCTCTAAAAATCTCTAAAGCATTCTGCTAGGAAAGCACTATTAATTAACATGTAGGTGAATACCTGTTTAGTTTTTATGTATCTTATTTATCTAGTTTCACAGGAAAAGAATTGTGAGGTAGCTTTTTTGTTGTTGTGTGGTGTGTTTTTTTCTTTATGCTCTAAAGCAAAAATGACGTAATAATATTGTATTGTAATAAAAAGTTCTGAAAATTGTTTCAGGGACAGTTCATAATTTTAAATGACAGTTAAAACATGTATTATTTCCTCAATCTTAATAAAATAAGAGAAGATGTGGTTTTAGGCAAAAGTAGAAGAAAGTGGGAAAGTTGGCATGCTACCTCAATTCAGGATTCAGAATAAAATAGTGTGAAGTAAACTATGTAGTGGAATTGTTCTTACTTAATCCCTTGTCTGCATTGTAATGGTAACACCAGTAAAATGAAAAGAAAAAGAAAAAAAAAAAAGGAAAAAAATAAAAATATACTTACAAAATATGTCAGCATAAATACAAAATGTCCAAAGTCAGTTATCAGAAATTTGTGACTGAAGTGTTCTTAAGGCAAACCAAGCTTTTGTTTCCTGATATACCGTGGAAGTATGCGTAGAGGGGTAAGAACTGCCTGTGAAGAGGTTTATTAACATCTAGAAGGTGTTTGAGGATAGTCACAGGAAGAGATTTAGGGAAATGTTGAAATGCTAGCCAAATTTTAGAATTAATATCCCCAAAGATTTGAGTAGCTAGCTATCATTTGCTCTGATAATTAAATTAAGTAATGAGAGCTGTCTTACTCCCTTGCGTACCCCATTTGCATTGCTCATTTCCTGGGTCGTAAGGAGGTAGTTAAGTTTCATGTGCACATGATGAAGTACACTAGGAGAAGCATGAATGTGAGGCTCAGTTTAATACAGTTCATGGTGAAATAAAATTTCCAGCAACTAGCAAACCTTGCAGAATCAATTGATGTGTTCATCAGTAAGGAACTATTCCTCGAAAGGCCAGTTAGCATCTCAATAACAACCTTAAGGGTAAGTAGGCAAACATCAGAAGTGATTCATTTTATTGATTTTGGGGACAAATACTTGGTGATCATTGCAAGGCCATTCCCTTGTGCAAGCCAGATAAGGAATCTCTTGGGCGTGTGCTACAACCTTCACCTTGCTTTGGAGGGTGTATGCAGCAAGGTTCGTGTACCTAGCTTTCCTTTCCCAGTGTACCAGGAGAAATGACAAGGGCTGAGCTTTCATCCCAAAATAATATGAACAGGACATATGGCTGGATTCAGCAGCTGGGAATTACAACCTGGCCCCACAGTACAGACAAGCAAGTGCTGTTTCTTAATGCTACTAACATAACTGCTCAAAGTGAAACCTTCTGAAACAAAACAAAAACAAAACACAGTGCTGTCTGTAGGTGAGTAAATGGCACCAGTAACTAGTTTGTCAAGCTTGCATTCTAAGGCAACAAGAAATGCACAAACTCTGTTGTTCAATGGCTTAGTCACTTATTTCTTCGGTATAATCTGATGCTAGAAACAGGACTACGTGCCTAGGCAGAGATACGGACACTAAAAAGTGAGAAGTAGCTATCATCTTAAAATTGGTGGAGTGAGGATCAATCCTCTAAGTACATTAAAGAAAACAACTGTAAGCATAATAATTTCTACTGTCCATATTGTCTTAGGAAACACAAATTTACCTTAATTGCACAGTAAGTCAATTAACTTCATAGGTTAATTTTTAATGCTTGTTTACAGTACTCAATGTTGAAACACAATGAAAGACACATTCTTTGAAATAGGGCCTAGCTACTTAAAAAGCAATATTATTCCTCTGTCCCTGAGGAACATTTGGGAAAAAAAAGCAAAGAAAAACTGCATAATAAACAACTTAAATTTAGTATTTCACTCCCATGCTGTAAAACAGCTATTGAATTCTAGAAAAGGAACAAATCCTACTACCCCTTCCTTTTGCCTCTCCCTCCGTAGGACTTCTTGCTTTCCACAGTTTGAGGCAGAAACTCAAACTCAAGACCCTGAAATTTCCTTTCATATAGCAAGCAAACTAATAGGAGTGCCAAGGGACTTGCATGCTTACCCAACTGCCTCCTAGAAGATCTACAAAAAAATCCCACCTCCCTGACCTACAAGAAAACTGCTAACATTTTCCATGGGTTATGAAACTGTGAATCAATGGCTCTTTCATTCATTTTATGTGCAGTATGCCTAGCACAAAGGCCTGGGCTCCATTAGCTCAGAAACCTACATTATATTTTAGGACCGATTACCATTTTGTTTTCTCAAAAGAAGTCATAAGAAACTACTTCAGCATTGAAACACTAAAAAAAAGTGTGTAGTAAATTACTTCCCAAAGAATTGCCATTTGCAAATGATGATGATTAAAGATATTCTGGAAGCCACCACTACAAAAGAAAATACTTTTATTATTATTATTACCTGTAGATCATGCTAAGAGGTAAAATGAAATACAGAGTATGAAAATCGACTTACAGGTGTTAGGTTGGAATACAAGAACATTGTACAACACTGGGTAAGCAGATTCATAGAGCCAGAACAAACTGAATTAGAGGTCAGACTAGCAGTCTGACTAGAATCAGTTTTGATATATACTTTCTTTTAGAGCAAGAATTAAAGCCATACAGCTGTGGGATACATAGACTTGTCAAGAGCCTCAGATTTGTGTTTCTGATTTTGACACTGACACATAAATTGCCAAACAACTTGTTACATAAGTTGCTGATTACTGATAGGATGCTTCCAATAGCAACTGCAAATGTTTCGAGCATTCAAACAATTACTTTTAAAAATTTACCATGTTGTGAGAAACTAAGTTTTAGTTTTATCAGTTTATGCTTCAGAATGTCTGATCTCCTCTAATGCAAATCTGAGTTTTCCAGAAGCTAATATTAGGAGACATTAAGATTTAACTGAAAAGGTTTCTACTGGCAGGAATAGAGCAAAATTGCCTCCCTTGAGAGCACACTCAGACCTGCAGTACACCTTGATAGGTTGTCTTCTTTATTTGCTAGAGTAAAATATTATATTTTGATTTAAAAAAAAAAAACAAACAGCAGTATCACCGAGATCACAGGTTTTTTTGTTTGTTTGTTTGTTTTTTGTTTGTTTTTGTTTTGTTTTGTTTTGTTTTTGTTTTCCCAACAGTTATAAGGACAACCATTTAGACATTCTACCAGTTATCAGCAGCCAGGAGCAAACAAGCTAGTAAAGAGCCGACTGTCCTAATTTTCACTTTTCCTGCATTTAATTGTAAATTTGGCTAATTCCCTACTCTTTGTTCTTGACATGTTTATGGAGAACATCCATACAGCTGGGTACAGTTGTAAACTAAGGAACTGTAAAAAAATTCTACCTTAAAATGCAACTCTTTCTTCTAAGAAGTTAATTCTCACAGGATATCTTTGCCATATAAAATGTCAGGTTTTTTTTTTTTTTTTTTTTTTTCCAATTAGGAAATTTTAAATATGAACTTTCCCAGAATTTCTAATTAAAAAAGACAAACTACAAATTGTTATTGGTTAGGAGCATAGGATTAAGTTACTGTTCTTATATACACAGAGAATTCCACCACCTGAAAACACCTTCAGTTTATTTTAGTTTATTGAAAAGTAGATAGTAGACATTTTTCCATTATATTCCCAAAACCAGGAAAATGTGGTGCACAAAACACATCATTCTTTGTCTTACTTTCTGTTGTGAATTTGATGTTGCAGTAAAGTAATAGTTGATAAACTTTCTTATAGAATTCAGCCATAATATTCTCATTCCAACACATCAGAAACCAAAGGCACATTTCATAAAAAAGGAAGCCTTAGGCTGCAATTTGAACACTTGCAAAGATGGTTTATGTAACAAAACCAAGCTCACCAAGAGATGCCAAGCTAGTGGAGTCTAGAGAGAAAAAAGAGCAGTACTATGATTTTGATAGAAACATCTAGCTACCCACTTTTTGCCTGTCTTCTAATTGTGGTTTGGCCGAGGACTCATCTTGCTTTATTATCTCTTTGAATTAGAAGGCTGGAGGAATAGAAAAACCCTCAAGGAGCCCCAAGCTACTTCCTTCTCCAACTGATTTATTTCCTCTAATCATCCTAAATGGAATTCTCCTTTTCGGTTCAGCAGGCTGAGCCACTGCTGCAGGGCATGATAGGACCTGCACCTGCTCTATAGAGACAGCATTAACCCTTGATTTTCTAAAATGTCTAGTATCATGCATATGTATGTGTATATATGTACATATATATATGTGTATATATATATATATATAAACTCACCGTCCATCCTTAATACCAAGTCTAATTCAGTTGAGCTGTCATTGAGTTTACCTTCAGACTAAATATACCACACAGCAGTGGTACTAGACATAAATTATCCTGTTTTTCAATACATCCTTTGAAATTTAGATGTGGCCATCAACATTAAACACTGCAAGACTACTACTAAGCGTTCAATAAATAACATCGTTTTGATAATAAGCAAAATGCTTCTAGTGCCAAAACTTTCCAGAATAAAAACATAAAACAAAAAGCTTTTTATGGGAAGTTTTAATTTAAAAAATATAAAAAATTATTTCAGACCTTTGAAATATTCCAATATTGTGATTTTTATGTTATTGCAGAATATGGTATTGTGAAAACATATTTATATTTAAAATATCACAAAATACTACAACTATAGAAAATTTTAAAAAGCTCATTCAATGTCAATATTAGAAAGCAAACTTGATAATGACATTTCAAGTTATTTTGTCTCTGTAAATGTGCAGTTTATTGATGTTACTCAGACACTGAAAAAACCATAACACAGGCAGTCTTGCAAATATGATTCTGGTTAAAATGACAAGCATATTTCTTGTAGAAGGCAAAAAGACTTGAATTAAGATTCTTATGTTTTATAACATATCTGTCTAAAAACACCAGCTAGTAAAAATGAGATGCAATACATGCCTTAAAATTTCCTTTTATTTATTTATTTTTTTAAACACACTGTGTTTTATTACTTTGGGACATTTCCTTCTCCATGATTCATAGTTCTGCAAACCTTTCTTGATCCTCTCCCTAACAGAACTCTCAGGAAAGTGACTACATGCAGATGTGGACAGATTTGTAGGGACACTTCATTTGTTGAGCATCTTAATTTGTTTGGGTCAAATAAATAGCATTAGACACAAATAAAATATAAATTGAGTTCTTGTTTAAAAACTTAAATATTTCTGGAAAAATAAAAGAGATTAAATGATTTTTTTAATTTTAGGTAGAAATTGTAAACCAAATATGAAATGTTTTAGCAGAGATCTAAGAAAATTATATAAACAATTAATATTTATGAAACTTGCAGTAACATTTCACTAAAGTAAATGCAGCAATATTTCACTAAATATACTATCTTCTGCTAGAAGCATCACCATAACTTTCTATTAGCAATTTCTTAAAGTCTATGGTAAAGCAACTTACCTTCTGGGAGACAGACTTCCTCTGGGTTAGGAGGCTGATAACTTCAGGCTCGGCATACATTTAGGAATCTGTTTAGATGTCTTAAGTTCGGTGGGATGAATCCCAGCAGTAGGGTTCTAAAACAGATCTTAAGCAATCAAGATTGTACAGGTCTCAACAATGTCTTCTTCCTCAAAGATCTTTCTTAAATAAAATAAAATAAAATAAAATAAAATAAAATAAAATAAAATAAAATAAAATAAAATAACATGCTGCAGCAAATATGACAACACCTTCTTTCACATCTCTTAGAATACTTATCTGTATCTGTCTGTTTGGGCTTACCTTCACTTGAGAGGCATTGTAAAAATGATGTAACTTCAGTCAGAAAATACAAATTTTAGGACCAGAAATAGATCTCACAACTTCTTTTAGGATCACATCCTATAAAGTGCAAGTTTCTTTGGCCCTTAAATGGCCAAATGGCGCCATCAGTGTTAGCAACATCTTCAAATTCAGTCTTTACATTTTCTGTAACAAAGAGTTCATCTAAATAAAAATGCTGGGACTTGGATCAGTTCATCCACTCCTTATAGAGAAAGTATGCGTTTCATTTATAAATTAGTCTGGATTCATCTCCTTTACAGTGCTTATTTCAGGCTGCAACTATTTAGTTTTATTATTGATATCTTTATGAGAAAAATAATTAAGAAATAATAATAATTTCTATTCATTGCAATTGTGCTTTTGAAGTTATTGAGCTGCATTACTGTGGAATATCTTCTGTTTATAATCTTCAAAGTATAACTAAAATCTCAAGTAAAGTAATACAGACTCTAAGCATCACAACTAAAGCAAGACCGTTTTTAGGAGCACAAAAGAAACATATTTTAAGAAACATATTTTGAATATAACTATCCTTTTTCCCCTTATGTCAGACATCTGTGATTAGAGGAACCTACCTTGGCCTAGAATATATGAGAAAAGGAAATGGAGGTGATGGAGGAGTAATCATTAATATCTCATCCTTAGCAGGTGAGAATATTTTGTATATAAACACTTTCTCCTCACTGATTTGTTTCTAAAATCAATGAATCATACTGATCGCTCACACTTTTTCTTCTTTCCTATGGCTCTTCCCTGTTTATTCTCATTTGGAGCCCATTTTCATCATAGTAACAGAAGTTACAAAGGAACATAACTTTAATTTGCTTTAAATTATTGAATATTTTTCCTAACATATCAGCCTCATATTTAATAATATTGAGCATGATGTAAATACAGCATGTTTTTTTTTTTCAGGTTTCAGTAGTACCACACTGAGCAAAACCTAATTAGCCTTAATTCATTATGTTTATTCCACACTATTTAGTAACATTGCTGAGTTACAACAATATGCGCTCTACAGTGTGAAACATAATCTAATGTGAAGACCTAACCTTAATTCAGGTTACTTTAAATATGATTATTTTTGACATTATAAAACATTTATCAGGCACCAAATATGGAAAATCATATAAGCTTTTTCACAGAAAGCGAGGAAGCAGTAGTAGGCCCTCTGCTCACCTCCATAGGGGCCCAGCTGTGATACTATTTAAGATTAGGCTGCATCTACCTATTAATGAAGACTGTCAAATACCACTATACCTATGCTCCAAGCTCTCTCAGAGGTGAGCCACCTCTGCTTGAGAAGCCATAAAATTAACATTCATATTTCACTGAGAAGTTGACATGTTCTTTGCTCAACTGCTTGTTTATGCTATAACTCTATTCCAATTTATTGGCACAGAAATAGAATTATATGGCTTCTAAGTCAGTCAGGATTATTGCTGCTGAGTTGTGAGGCACAATTGTATACCCTTTCCTGCAAGTAGGCTTGATGTTGCCATGCTCACTGCAAAAAAACACTACCAACAGGGAAATGATAAATATAGAACGATACGCCCCCGATACCCTTCCTCAAAAAGCATGTGGGGAAATGCTTGCATTCTTTCTTGCTATTGTCATGACATCTGGGAAATATATGCTGGTTTATCCTTGGATTGTCACTGCTTTCTTTTGTATCCATGTAGAATACCAAATAATAGTACTTTTTTTCCAGGGTACTCCTATGTGCTCTAACAGTGAAAAGCCAGTAAGACAGCAGTGGCCCCAGGTCCTGATTGTGGATGGGGATAAGTGCAGAATAGGTGTGAGTGTCCTGGGTACTGTTAAACTCTATTGTAAGCCTGGGCTTTGTAATGAGAAATCCAGTTCACGCTATTGAGCTAAATCATGAGGATCTCTTAGCATATGAGGATCTGACATAATACATACACATGCCTATTATGGGTGAGGAGTTCTTTAGTAAAAGCCTCCATGTCCCTTTAAGTCAGCACTTGCAGTAATGCCTGACACATTGCCTACTGAAGCCAGTATGTTTATCTCATTGGCTAAAATTGACATTGTACTGGGACCAAATTAGCCTGAAGGAAAATGCTATTGCACTAAAAGAGTTCATCAACACAAGTAAAAGATTAAACGTTTTCACAGAAGTGCTGATGCCCATGGAGTGCTTAAGAAAGGGCAAAGGTAGCAAGCAGCTTGATTCCTGTTCTATCTGTTCTGAACTGAGTAAAAACTGTTTTGCTTTTACGATCTAACAGCTTGTTTTTTCTTCGTTTGGTAACAGCTCATTTTATTGTACTTATTAAAATATGCATTTATTTACTTAATTAATGTTATGCTCTAATGGTTGTGGTTATCTGTCAAAAACAAAGTGTCCTTTGTTTGCTTTTACACGTCTTCTGTGTAGTAATCATTTCCAAAGACATAAGGAAAGCCACATTATAAAAGCTGACATACACCCAGTTTTTATAGTTTTATTTATTTTACTATCTGTGCTAATTTTCCTTTACAGTCTGAAGGTCTAAGTCCCACAGTTCACCCCATATAAAAAAGGCAAACTGCCATGGGCTTGTTTAATATTCCCTGCAAGTGTTTTCTCAGAGCTAGCTTCTGTTGATCATTAAACTCTCAAATGGTTTTGATCCCCCTCCCATATAATTTCTCTATAAGATTATATCAGATATGCTCTACAGACAGCAAGTGTTCTTGTATCTTGTTGAGCAGCATGTAGAGTTATATGTAGTGCTTATGTAATGTTCAGTAAGAATAAGATTTGCTTCACACAGTTCTTAATTTCCAGTTCTTAACAATGGTAAGTTCTCCAATAATTGAACTAGAGGCAGAATCTAGCCTTACTGTTTTATATTTTCAAAGAACACCCCTGAGCCTACTTAAATGCTTCCCATGACAAGGATACTCACAATGGGTGAAAGCCAAAGCACCCACCATTCCTTTCCTGTATTGAATCTTCCTTTCTTTAGTGTCTCAGCAAGTCAGGACTAACTATGAAAGGGAAGGAAATACATAAGCACGTGGAGCACTCAACTCCTAACCCACTGCTCCTCAAAGCTATGAAGCTTTCTTAATTCTCTGGGATTTCAGATTAAGAGGAAGTAGTTCCAGTAAAACTCTAAGATCATAGGAAAATTTGTACTTTACTGCCAAAAGAGAATGCCAACAGCAGCAGGTTTTTGAATACGTTGTGGTAAACTTGATTCCAGATTTAAAAAGTAAACTGTTTTAAAACTCCTTCTGTAGGAAACTACTTACATTAATTTTCATTTTCTTTAACAGAGAAGTTATAAGCAACAGGAAAACCATACAATACTAAATTTAACTCCTGAAATTATTTACTTGACTAACTTTAGTACTGTCTCTTATCTTTTGGTGGCTGGCACCTATACACTTTTAGTAAATGAAGGGAATAGGGAATTCATGTGTGCGTATTTCTTTTGATAGCTTTCATACGTTTAAGAAGGTGTTCTGTAAAACTGATTTTGTATCTTTCTGGACTCCACAAAAAATCAACTTATAGAGAGCTTAAAACCTACTAAAATATTTAGCTAATTAACATGCTAACTTTTTATGAGAGGTTGTTCAATATGTAGTGGATCTGCATAGTTCTTTTGTATCATCATATCAGTGATTTGATTCAACTTGAAGCATACAGGTTCCAACAAGCAGAGAGTTTGTCCTCCACCTGTAGAAAGCTTCAGCCAAAGGAAATATATAAAGTCTTTCCTCACAAAGAGTTTTTTTTTTTTTTTTTTTTTTTTTTTTTAAGGATTTGATCCTCTATATATATCTCACAAGAACAAAGCCAAGCATATGGTTCATATCATCTTGAGTAAAGGCAAGACTTTATCATGATGATGCAGTGCAGTGGAGTAAAGGTATAAATGGCAGTACAACTGAATCCTTCAGTTCAGCATCACGACAGAGCTTCTGTTTCCTCTCTTATGTAAATAATGAGAATGCTTAGCAGAATCCACAGGAATGAGATGAGAAAATTTAGAAACTACTCCCTAGAGACTTCAGTTCACTGTTACAAAATTTCCTAGAAATGACACAGCTTACAATTTTTGCTAGGCTTTCTATGTCTCCTTGATTTTGGCACAGATCACAGTAGCACAACTGCCATAGTGAATGTGATCTTGTATCCCACCATACTCTTAAGTATAGGGTATTATATGAACCCTTTTAATCAATTCTCTCATCACTCTGTAGGACCATTGTGCCCTTAGCTCATTTTTCTACTTACATATATTTGCTTCTTCACACATGGCTTTGACCATCAGAGGATGTTGTAAGCGTATTCCATACTGTTTATTCAGACTTTTGCCTCAGGGTAACAAAGGAGATTTCTGTAATGTGGTTTGGAAAGACATTTAATTTAAATAAATGTGGCTAAATCTTCCTGATGTTATTTGTTTGTAAGTATTCTATGTGTTGCAATAATAGCTATACTTTATAAAAACAAACCCAATATAGTATGGGAAACAAACTACTTTGGCAATATTTTCCAGTATACAAAGAAGCACACTTTTGGTTTGCTTTAAAATGGATTCCATCAGTGACCCAAAACTTACCTTTCAGCATTTTCTCCATTTCCATTAAAATAAATAAAATTTAGAAATTTAGGATGGTACGAGGTATTGATATTATGAAACACTAGTGAGATAATTTGAATATTTTAATAGAATATTTAAATGTTTTAATCATGAACATATTTCCCTAAAGCATCACTGGGAATAGAGCTTAATCATAGTGTAGAAGCACTGCTTTCTGATGAGCTCAAAGTCTCTGTGAGATGAACAGCCTTGTTAGAAAACATACTGTGGTTTCTTATTCTCTATGATATTTTCATCCAAACAGAATGTACACTTTTCAAAGAATTAGTGAAACTTAAAGATACTATCAAACAGAAATCAATTTTGTCCCAAGCTGCTTAACTGTGCACTCATGAAGAAAACAGACTGGAAAAGGCACCTAAATGCTAATATATCTTATCCAAAGATAAGATATTATCCAAAGATTGCTCAAATTTCAGAGTGAAACATATTCAGTGGGTAAGCATACCTGGAAAAAAAAATCCTTAACTCTTTATTCATTAAAATTCCTAAGTGAACTGAAAGAAAATGGTTTCAATAAAGCTTACTAATACAAATCAAGCTTATTGATTCAATTTTCTGTCTCCAATAACAATTTCTCAAGATGTGGACCTTGAAACTCAACTAAACCTATTGACCTTGGTTGTAGTTGACCTTGAGCCGTTGTAGTGAGAAGCCTGCCACCATGTCTGAAATGGTAACGACTGGTCTTGACACCTTACCAGGTATAAATAAGGGCATGAGCTGCTCCCCTCTGTCAGCCTGTGAAGAACTAAGAAGAAAAACAAACAAAAAAACATAGTTACATAGTTGATGCACTGTTTTTGGTAACCCAAAGGGCACCCTCAGTCATCACCCATGTGAACACCCTCTCCCCCCCACTTATTTTGTGCATAACATTCTCCAGCCTGTTTCAGATGCCGTTCCACTTTGCATAAGATAACTAAATATTTATGGGATCAGCAAATAGAATCCAGATGTTCTAACAAATGAATGCACTAACAAATGTTATGAAATCATTTCATGCACTGGTAGAATAAATACTCAGGCAGAGCAGAATCAATGTCACACAGCAGTCCATCCCAAGACACTTCCTAGCACAGTCCTTAGGACACACCATTAGCAGATACAGGTTCAGCTCTCCCTGGGGCAGGGGAATGGCTCAGAGCTGAAAACTGCATTGTGGTACTGAGTACTGAACTTGGGAACAAAAGTGAGGCAGGACTGTCATTGTAAAGGATGCTAGGACTAGCTCTTCATTGTCACTGCTTTGGCTGAAAGTGAGTTGATTTCTTCTTAGTTCTCCATTTTAGAAAGGAAAATAAATAAATCAGAACTGGTTTTAAATCATCATTTAACCAAATGATGATTTATTTGTTCCTCTCTTCCTGTCAAATTATTTCTGCTCTCTTTTGACATTTGTCTTTGAACCTTCTTCCACTTCAGTACAGTGAGCTGTTTCCTTCCTTGCTTTATTTCTCTTCCCTTTCAAGAAAAAAAAAAAAAAAAAAAAAAAAAAAAAAAGTAACTTGCCTTACTGTGGTTTAAAAAACAAACAAAATTACCTTCTCAATTCCTCCTTTGTATTTCCCAGTACATTTTATGTATGTCTGTTACCTGCGGCCTTATTGGAATTGATTTCATCTTTAAAATATGTAAAACTACTCAAGGGTTAAATAATAATAATAACAACAACAACAACAACAACAACAATAATAATAATAATATATTTCCAATGTGTGAGCATCCCAACATTTCTAATTATCATGAAGAATGGTGATGATGGATGACAATCAGAAGTCACCAAACAGAGGAATGAGAAGTCTTGCAATCACAACCCAGAGGAAACACCATGGAAGACATTTTTCAAAACCAAATTCTCAATCAGAAGCAAAATACATTAATCCAAGCTGAGGACATAACCAGTCACTAGATTAAGCTGTTCATTTCCCAGCACTGACAGTGGTACTAACAGTGTTGCTTTCACCAGATCACCAGAGTAGTATTTAAACCAAGATAAAATCTTGAAGCTGTCAGGGTTGTAATTAGAGCTTTCGTAGAAAATATTTTTCTTTGGGAAAAGTGGATTCCAGAGCAAAGACCTCTGGCATACATATTTTTCTGACAAATCCATACTTTATAGCTGAGTATTATATCCATCATCTTCACTGAGATAAGTCACACTCTTTCTTGATTATATCGCTTAAAAATATGAAATAAGAAACATATCTTAGATATGTTTATCTCCAGCTTATCTCCATTAGAACTAAACATGAAGGCATCAAAATCAGCATCCAGGTTTTATGATACCACATTCAAGAACACAAATGTCATCAGCCTGTCCTAACTATAAGACAGGCTGTGGTTTGTTATTCCTAGGACCCTAGCATTCAGGTGGAACCAGAGCATCCATGTGGTCCAGTTCAGCTTTTATTTTACAGTGGATACTGTTGTCATGATGTTTAGAAATACATATATACACCCATGGTCCATCTCTTCTTGATGAGCCCTTTGCCATCAAACTCAGTCTTACTAGAACTAAGTTCTTATTTTTCCACCAATGCCTCTGCTCTTCTTTCAATACAGTAAATGAAGTTTGTATGCTCTGCCACTCCCATCACAAAGGTTCACAGTATCAGAAGTCACTTTTCATTTTGCTTCTCCTTTTCTTTTTAAAAGATAGCAGTGCTATTACCAAGTATTGTTAACTCTTTTGTTCCCGTCCCCTCCTAAATAGCATCATCCTGGTTTTTCATCTCAGAACAGGGCCCACTGTAGGATGTACCATACAGTGAAACCCTTTTCAGACTACCTAATTCAGTCTAAAAAAATGCTTCAAGAAAATTTCCTGTCCATATCTCTGCTTTCATTTCTTTCTGCTCACTATCTGAGTTCATCTTATCATTCAATTTACAGTGTTTACTGACTTATCTCCATACCCTCTCTTCACTGAGGTCCTGCATTCACTCCTTAGTGTTTTTTTTTTCCATTACTTATTGCAGAATTACTTCCCTATTTCATATAAATCTCTTCTTATAAAACATCACCTACAAAATATTACTATAGCAGTACTGTCAGTAAAGTAAATTTTACACTGCATCTGATGGCACATTGTCTGAAATATTTTGTTTATGCTTGCTTCTTTGAACAAAAAACACTATGCAAAGGAGCATGTACTCTTTTGTTATAGTGGTTACTCTTATAGTACTAACTATATGTTAGTTATAGTACTAACTGTGTTATAGTTAGTACTGACTATAGTTATATAGTTATAGTTATAGTACTAACTATGTTGTCAAATAAACAGCAATGATATTTCATGGGCAGATGTAATGCCTGACTGCACATCTGTCAGTACATCTGTCAGTTGAGCAGCATGTGCATTCCTCTCTCCTGCACTAGGGCCAGGGGAAAAGATCTAAAAGGAGAGAGAGAGAGAGAGAAAAAAAAACTGTAATCAAGGGATTTATGACAGATATTTTATTTATTGATTTAGTGATGTATTACAACACTTAATACTAATTCAGTTACAGTAGACAAAATGGACATTGGTGTTTCCCTCACTATTTCCCTCACCTTCCCTCTTCCCTAAAATGAACGCAAGTGTCCTCTTTGTGTATCAGTAGTTAAGGTATCACTTATCAGAGTATTTATTTGCATATATCCAGATTCATTAAACAAGGCTCTAAAATTCTTGGTTTTGAGTGTATTCTTCCAGATCTTGTCCTCTGTTTTGTCTTACACTAGAGAGAGAGAACTTTTATCTTAAACTATACTTTTTTTCTTCAATATTTCTCTTTTGCTTTCCTGTGTTTTTATCTATTTCATTCCTTTTTCCCAGCTTACTTCAGATTACAAAATGGAATTTGAAGATATTTACTAAACTGTCTATTTTGTTGCATCTCTATAAATCCATCACTGATATTTTACATTATTAACTTACATATATGTTTAAGGTAATCATAAGTAGAGGTACCCAACATCCTTACTCACCTACCTTTTTATTTTAAAGGACTCATGCCTGCTGCATTCCAACCTGTGTACTGTGCTACAAAGCATGGTGTAATTGGATTTACGCGCTCAATAGCAGTAAGTATATATTTTTGAAAGCAGAGTCAGCAGCTCCTTGGGACATGCTAAGTTTTTCATGCTCCCTCTTTATTGTCACATAACTGGAACTAATTTTCTTAAAGCAAATAGTGTCTGAAGTGCTGGAGTTTCCCTCCTTCTACAAACAGAATCTAAAGATGGAATAAGTACGGCATGTGCGTGTTTATGAACAATTTGAAGTTTAGGAAGATTTAGGGAACACAGGAGAGACATTGTAAAATAATATAAGGACAGCAGGAGGAGCCCAGAAGTCATGCATTCTTTTCCAAGCTTTAAAAAAATATTTTTCATAACTTCATCCCAGTCATTTAGCATTTTGTTTTCCTTATTTGTAAGCCAGGTTGATTACTCTTTTTATTTTTTTATTATATTTTTTTTTAATGATAAACAGGTACTAAAGAGTGCAAAAAGTGATTGAACACAAATATGTTGACCATTATTTATTCTTACCAACTTTTAACACACTAACAATGTAAAATGACACAGTTAGGATGGGATGTGTTAGATATTATATGAGCACATCTTAGTCTGACTCCAAAATTTTCTAGTCAAATCAAACAGTATGAGAAAACAACTTGGAGATACTGAAATATAATTACATTTTTATAGATTAAGCAGTCTACTTATAAAAGAATTCCAAACTCATTTCTAGAATAAAGCACCTGAAAAAAATCATTTCAGTAGCTATCTAGATTTGATTTCCCTACACTCCACACAAATTACTCCTTAAGATTAAGCAGAACAGCACACTGTTGTACATGTGAGATGTTGCACATCTCATATTAGCCACAGAAAGAACTTCATACCTGGTTTTCTAGTTTTACTTTCACATGGTAATGTAATTTAACATCACAGTGTAAGGTCAAAAATAAAAGAGTCCACAGAAAATTAGAGGAAATGCTGTCTTTCTATTGAACCTGATACAGTTGAGAAGAAAAAGAATAATAAACTATACTTCCCAGGAAAGGCAGTCCAGCCTAACATTGTACAGGTGTGATACAAAGTGTCTATGACTTCATTTTCTTTTTTTTCTCAAACTGAAAGGGCAAACTACCATATCATGAAAATGAAATGTGATTTACATGATACCAGAAAGGGTTCCTGTAAAATGTTAACATATATGGAATTTAGTTTTGAACAATTATGGTTATTCTTGGATATATCCTATACAGTTCATAAGGTTTATGCAATTGTTAAGAAAGTTCATCCAGCATTCAACCTGGCTGCTGATCAGACTTCTCCTTTGCTACAAGAATGCACTGGTAGCACCACAAAGGAAGGATCCAGCCAGACATTTTGCTTACTTTCCTCATATTCCTGAGCTGCATCATGAAAAAAACCCTGCCCCTTTCCTGTTCACAGGGATTTTCCAGTGTATATACTTGGTGATAGATTTCTTCCTTGGCAGGGAGAATAAAACAGCTATAAAGGTTTAGCATTACTGCTTTAGCGGTACAGGCTAAATCTTATTTCAGTTGAGTTGAGGTAGGTAAATGACACGTCAAGAGCATTGATACAAAAATTTTGGGGAAAAACAGATATATGGAAAAAAAGTGTTAATTTCTTGTATAATTGTTCTCCCAGCAAAATAGATGTTGGAAAATAAAAATATAATTACTAGAAAAAGCATACTTCAAGCTTAGATGTTGAAACAAAACAAGTTGATTTACGACAAATTTGTAACAAATTTTGCTAACTAGGAAAGTCTGAAATATACTTACTAATAAATCTTCTTCTTTGAAAAATTAGATGCACAATACCATTTAAAAATGTTGATGATGAATACCTAACCTCCTCTTTTCTAGTTAGCTGCTAACATAGAAAACTATGGTGTGAGACTCAACACAATTTGTCCAGGATTTGTCAACACGCCGATTCTACAGTCAATAGATAAAGAAGAGAATATGGGACAATACTTCTCATACAAAGATGAGATCAAAAATATGATGCAGTTCTATGGCGTCATGGAGTAAGTCAAGTCGCATACAATGTTTTTTGACCCTTGTAAATGAAGAACAAGTACACTCATTAACATTTTCAAGTGATTCTCAACAGGCAAAATTAAAGTTAAAAAAGGGAAATGCTGTCTCAAACCAAAGTCAATCAAATGTGTTATCCTATATACAAGGGAATAATGGCAGATACTTAGGGCATCACATACTTAAGAGCATCACCTATTTAGTAATAATACCCTTTATGCATTCCCAATTCCAGCAAAATGCAAATCAAATTCCTGAATTAAAGACAGTGTATTAGTTTTTAATAGTCTTTGTTGGATTGTTCCATCAATTTGTTTAATCAAACTTCTTATGAGATTCAGGGTTTGGTTTCCACAACACCTGGAATTGAAACAAGATAGACGTCAAACAACGGACAAAACTGGACTAAGTTCATAAAAGCACAGTACCAACCATGGTGAATCATATCAGTCATCACCTAGACCATTAGGGTATTGCCAAGAAAGGACAAAAGCAGATACCTAGGAAAAAGTACATGAACAAGACAGGCCTAAAGTGATATTTTTAGAATGCTTTCTCAGTCTCTTAACAATTAGCTGCTCGCCTCCTTCCAAACAAAGGAAATCTGTGTTGTTTTGCCTGTCTTTTTTCATATGTCAGATATGTTGCATCTATTGACCACGACAAACCGATGTGACAAAGTTCAACTTATTGTCAGCCCTGCAACAATAACCAAGATAAACAATCAACAAGGAGCTGCAGAGGATTGTGTAAGGGTTACTTCTGCCCACTTCCCCAGAAGAGAAAACTTCAGCAGCACCTCTATATCCACAGGGATGTGGATACTTACAGCAAATAAATGATGATTTGTAAAGCTGCAGCCTTATGTTGTATGTCATGACTAAGGAGAAAATTTCTCTTCTGAAACAATAATACCACTTTTGCTTTTCTGAAAACAAATTTGTTCAAATTTCAGATTAAGTTCCAGGGTGTATAGATTTACCTTCAGTTTCCATACCTGTCCTTTTCACATGTTCTATTACATCAATATTCCAAGATTCTTAAATAACATCCACCTCTCCCTTTTTTTTTAAGCCCATCAATAATTGCCGAAGGACTGATAACAATAATTGAAGACGATACGCTAAATGGAGAAGTTATGAAGATTACAGCATCCCAAGGGATTCATTTTCAACAATACAGCCAAACGCCTTATACATCATCGAAGAGATAAATCTAATTGTTTTGTGCTAATTATCTTTTGCTTTTCTTAAATAGAAAAAATGTTGGAAAAAATAACTTTTGGAAAAAATGTTAATTTTGTACCCAGAGTAGTGACAGTATTCAAAATTATCCTAATAACAGAAATGGAGAAGAAAATCCATCTCTGGGGATGAGGAAGATGTTATCATCCTATTTTGATTCTACATTTATTCAGTAGAACAAGCACACTGCTCTGAAGATTTCTGATTATGTAGTAGTAAGGGCCAGTTTTTTTCCTTCCAGTAGTTCTGTGCAATTATCTGATCTACATATTCCATGTCTATTTTTCTGGACATGACTTAGTATAATTCTTCTCACTGTACTAAGTGCCTACTTATTTACATCCTGAATTCCTCAAACCAGGAATTCAGTTCAGGACTCCAGGAGACAAATATACCTATAAAAAATAAAAATTTACTTTTTCTTATATGAAATATGTAAAATAGAACAAGAAGCGAAATTATCTTTCCTCGTTGATATATGAAACTGAATATGTAGCATATCATACAAGAAAGTACAGATTTTTCTCTTCTTGGATTTTAGCTATTTATAAAATACTTCTGAAATATTTTTTCTTTTATATATAAATATATATATATATGTGAAATTTCTCTCTTTGTATATACAAGGATGAATATTTTGGCATTGATAGAAATGTCTATTTACTCATCAAATCTCATTCTCTGAAACTTTAAATCTAATCTCCTGCCTTGATTGATTAAAACCTGAATTAAATCCTGAGTGATCTGTTTGTTTTATATTTTGTACGTGTCCATTTTGGTGCCATGACTTCTTAGATGGAGCATATCATATAATGGCAATGGAGCTAAACTTCTATTTTCTGAGCTCCTCCGGACCCTCTGATCTAGTTCAATCACTAGTTATACTTATGAAGCAAACCTATAGGCTCCATTCCTGAATAAAAATACAGTTGTGCACGGTAATTTATATGCTCATAGCATGAGATGATGTAATAACCCCTAGCAAAGCTAGGAAAAAATGTGTCACCCTCCTTAGGAGTAGTGACTTTAATTTCAGTGATTTAAGCATTGTTGTTGGTTTCCTTTCTTTTTTTCAGAATTATAACTAAAGAGTGGAAGCACTAATATTTATCTTCTGTGGAAGTCAGGGAGTAACAAGACTGTGGGGAGAAGAAAAGAAGCAGACACACATACCTTGAATTACTCAAAATGAACCCCATGTTCATTTTCGACTATGTTAACACTGATACTTTTAAAGCCTATTTACATATGATCATATCCATACCATCAGCATTCCTTAATGCAGCTACCTGACTTGATAGTATTAATTTCTACTTCTATTTCAATAACATCAGAGCAGGATACAGAAGATCTGAATATTTCCTAATATGTGAATAAACAGCACAAAAAAAAAATGACATAAACCAAACTTTAGCCAGGTCCTAATACTGATAATCGCCTACCGCTGCTTCTCTCCTTGTTAAGTGGTATTTCAGGACAGCTTACTAAGAAGGGAATATATAACAATAATGATAGCATACGCAAAAGCAACTAACTAGCAAAGACCACACTAAGTTAGACAGTATCCCAGCAGTTGCTCTTAATAACATGCTTCAACTAATGCTGGGAATACCGTATAAAGTCAGTATGTGTACTGAACATATACTGTTGCCTTGACCACTTTTGTTCCTTGGTGCCCCAAAACAAATATCTGTTAAACATGGAGGCGGTCAATGAAAGAACAAATACTAATCAGTTGTAATTAAAGAGTGTAAATAATAGAATAGAAGGTCAGAATTCTGATGTTTTGGAAGAAAAAAGAAAAAAAGAAAAAAAAAAGAAAACAAAAAAGAAATACAGAGAGGAAAGAAATTTAAAGTTAATTAGAGCCAATCACTTTAGATATTGCAAAATTAACTTGTGGTGTTTCACTGGTAAAAAATTCTAAATCTATGAATTTGTACGATCCCAAGAATGGATTCAGTTTATGTGGTATATCAAATAGTCACACAAGACAAAATCAGGTTAATAAAATATACAGTTAGACTCCAGAACACCTGGAAAATCAGTGACCATGTTTGGGAAAGAATTAAAGCCATATCTTTCTTATACATATAGGTTTTTTATGCTGGATTATTTTTGTAACTCAAAGACAGAAGTTTTTGAATCAAAACCATATAGCATTCCTTCATAAAGGGTAAAGACTGCATTCAGTTCCATCTGATAAGGAAGTCTCAGAATGTAATACAGGCTTATTTGATCAAATAAACATTTATACTAAAATAAATCTCAAATTATTAGCACATCTGGAACTCACTAAAAGAAACAAGGAAGTAACAATGAACTAAAACTCCTGATGCAAATTCTAAAAGGAAAAAATAGCCATCAAGCCTCTACTTTTTAATTAAAAAAATGCCCCAAACCAAATATTGTATTTTTCTAGTTTCAGTTAGCCTGTATTAAAACACATCTGAGGGTTTCATCTGTGCAGGAAGAACAATTCCTAAATATGTTTTGGAAAGGCTTCCTGTAAGACTTCCCCCCAAACTTTGGAAGTCTTCCAGAAAGCAAGAGAAAGAGCATATGTTTGATTTACAGACAGAAACACCCGGAGTAGCAGTAGGTAGAAAGATGAGCTAAAGGGAGAAAGTAAGCTTCATTTTGCACAAAGATTGTTTTGAAACTTTGTCTTCAGTTAAAAGTCTTGACATAATTCCAAGACTTAATTTATTTTGCCTGGGAGATCATCATTTTAAGACAACTGTTCCAGTTCTTAATGGAAATTTAGCCAAAAGAAAAAATAAATATTTTAAATTAGAAATGCTTATTGCCAAGAACATAAAATGACAAGTAATAATCTAGACTCAAATGGTGATCATTATTTGTAATGAACATTCAATGCTATGGTTCTATAAAATACAAGCTTATTTCTCAGAATGTCCTTAGTCTCAATCTGGAATCTCTTCAGGGGAAAGAATAAATATTACACTTTTTTCACTTATAATTCCACATGAAAGACCAGTTCATAAGACATTTCCACCCTTCTGTGACATTTCAATGTTAATTTATTTATATTATTTAGTTCCTTGATTCAAAGAAGTCTTTGGGAAAATGTACATAATCCCAATCACCACAATAATTATGGTTCTGTACAGCTCAGGAACCTGAAATTGACTTTTTTTTTATGCATATCAAAATCGTATGTGTCAATTTTATTATTGAGGGAGCAATCCAAGCAGTAACTAGTCCTCCGACTAGTTTACTTTAATTAAGGGAGGCTTGATGTGTGAGGCTAGGCCTCTTTCTCTTGTTTGGGACATAAGCTTTGCAAACAGAAAACTAAAAAATAAACTTCATTGTAACTAATATCTGATTTCCACTGAAGTCTTCCATACGAGCCTAATCTTTAAGGGAACAGCATTAAGCATGTTCTAATGCCATGGCTTTGGGGCAGGATGGGGTTATTCTGACAAATAATTATTTCCTTCCTCCAGCATTGAACTGTTCTAAACTTTCTACAGGATGATTCTCTAAGCTTGAACTTCCCTTTTAGCCAAGTCTATTTGCTTTGCATCAAGAGATGTTGACAGTTTGTGGCTCTGGCTCCAGAAGTCCAGATGGTTCAATGAAAGTGAAGGATAATATCATATGACTTACTGTTTTGTATTTTTTTTTCCTCCAGTACAAAAAAGGAACAGTTTAATATCAGGTCAGATCTGTAATTTAAACCGATAGGGACAGTAAACACAGAGTTATGCTCTTTCTTTGAAGGGGTCAATAAACAGTAAGACAATGGGGCAGGTAAAGAGATATAAGAAGTAAAAGTGCTAAAAGAAAAAACAGGCCAAACCTAAAACACATCTTTAAAATAAGCAGCTTAATCCCACTGTGTATATAGAAAGACATTATTCTGAACTGCGTACCAAATCTAAGCTCAAGTGTCTTCTGACTTGTGTACAGAGACAGTCTAACATACTATTTTAGGGATTCAGAGGATAAGATGGAGATTTTGAGTGAAAATAAACCTTAATGAAAAAACATAACCACTTTCAAGCAATCATGCTTTAAGCAGTGAAGCATTCATAACTTGTATTGTAAAGGACCTGTATTCAGGTCCTTTAATTATTCATAAACTGTGCTAATTCATCGCTGTCATCTGCTGGGAAAATCTGATGGAGAGTATTATCACTGAAGAGGCAGAATTGATTTCTTAGTACAGAATTGTACTTTCTCAACTTTTACTTTCATCAGAGGTTTTCTAGCCCTCCTAATTTTATCCAAAAGAGAGATCACTCAGGGTAGGATAGTCATCTGGTGATAGGTCTGACACCTGTGCCAGGATTTCTGGATGTCTTCAAGCCATCCAGATTTAGCCTTGTGAAGCAGTGATTTAGCATAGTCATATCCAAGCAGAATGTAAAAGATCCATCAGACACTCTAATCAAACCCTTGCCACTTCCCTTTCTGTATCTTTCCATTGGACAACCATGAATACAAGCATTTCAACAATAAGATAAGCTCCAGATATACCACCACACAACTGCCTCTCTTCAGCAGTCACCAAGAACATACTCACCCATTTCACTGATTTCAGACAAACTGAAAGGTCATTTTTTCAGCTCACATGATGCTCCACAGAAACGGCCCAAGATACTTCAGTAGCACTTTTCTTTGTGATGCATGTTTGTCTGAGCAGCCACAATCTTGAGAAACTAAAGAAAGAAGAATAGGAAATAGGGCTCTCAGTTACGTCTTTGACCCTTCCCTATAGCACATGAGAATAAGCACACTTCTGCCTGGTTTCAGAAAAATTGCAAAACTAACAGTGCACTTTCCCACAGCTGCAAACAAAACCTACAGAAGAGAAGAGGAAATAAAGATATTTTTAGAACACTGGAATTTATAACTCTTCAGAAAAAGCTATATTTTAGCTCATCTAGATATTTCTATTTACATAAACGACTAAGAGTTCAGGATGTTGTACACCATCTGACTTTGAAGAGGTATTGCAGCAATTAACTTTGTATACACATGAATGCTGCAGTTCAAGAGACCCACAGGTGGGCAGAGAACATTGAAATCTCTGCCACTTACTCTGGTATAGCTCTTATAAAAGTGAATCAGCTTCCTTGTATAGAATCCTTCTGGCAATTTCACTTCAAATAGATACAGTGTTCCTTTATGGAGCTCTTTTCTTCTCTGAATTTGTAAGCATGTTTGAATACATTGCCCTCAGCCATGCTTACAAATTAGTTGCACTTATCAAAAATATTCAATTTATTTTGATTTAAGAGAGTTACTTTCCTTGGTATGCGTTAACAAAAGGCTAGAGAAAATGGAGCTATGCTTTCACACATGCTCGGTGCTTGAAATGAATGTTACATCAAGCACTTCATCTTACACTCACATTTTCCTTGAGAAAGAACAGTACATATTGACATTTTACAGGGACTATAATGCTTTCATTTTTACATCTTCAGTACATGAGTGTATATTACATACATCTCACCACAACTATTTGTGTCTGCATAACTACACACTCAATAGGAATTATTTTGGTAGTGGAGCAGCATACATTATCTATGCATGTACCTGAAGCTAGAAACAAAAACAAACCAAAAATAAATAAATAAATAAATAAAAACTTGTAAAGCATTATTTTTCAGTGACATTCATCTGCCAGACATTTGGTGAAGTTACAGAATACACTTAAAAAGCTGCATGAACTGTTTTTTAGTTTTATCTAGCCTAAGTTTAATTTACAATTTCATGTTTCTTCTTAGTTATTGAATTATACCAAGATTAGATTGTCTTTAATTTAAACATTCTCCCATTAACTGACATAAAATCTGAGAGATATATATACTATGTTAAAAAATTCACCTGCTAATATCACCCTATCTGTTAGAATACCTTCTGCATTTTTTGTTTTTTATTTATCAGAAGTGGATCAATTTCACAGTCAGTGAAATTCTTGTGATTCTAAGTACTGAAAACTTCCCAAAAATTTCACAACAGCCTTTGTGGCAGGAGGAATTTACTTTTTTCCTTTTTTTTTTTCCTCCTGTTTTTTTCTTAGCTGTTAGTATTACTTTATGCTCATGGGGAAAGAAATGTTATGTGGGGATATGTAAAAACAACTTCCCTTTGAAAGCTACTCATCCAAAGAATAACGACAAGTAGAAAAGCAGAAGAGAGCCTACATTGCCATCACATTTATTGAACAGAACAGTCCACTGAACACAACAGTATTTTGCTTTTAAAAAGTTAGTGTTACAACATGTCCAAACCCCAATATATAGGTTCTTTTGTGATAAGGAAATCCACCTCAGGGATTGTGTTGTATTTTGTGGTTGAAAAAATGATTATCTGAGTAGTCTCATTATTCCTCATCACTCCTTATTTTGCCTAACACATCAATCATTCAAAAACAAATAGAGAAAAAAACATTTCTGTAAATTACAAAATTTGTATAACTAAACAGAACTGAAGAAAAAGAAAGAGCTATTTCTTTCAGGGTAGATATTTGCCTATGGTGCTAACTCTGTAGTTGAAAGAATTAGACTTATCTGTCTGAGCAACAAATAAAACTGTCTGTATACTTACTGGTATGAATAGTAAGGTTGATTTTGTCTATTAATTTTCCCTCACTTTGACATCATACCATAAACTGCTGGGAAAAAAAAAAAAAAAAAAAAAAAAAAAGGTTCAGTAGTCGCTCTGTGCTGGAATATTCAAACTTAATTTCAAAGGACAGTTTTTCAAAACATTTGATCATGAACAGCATAAATGCTAAGATAGCATAAATGGAAATATAGGGTGCAAAAAAGACCTGTGTGGTCTGTTTAACAGATATGGGGATTAAACATTTATTAGACTTTTTTAACAGCATTTTTATTTAGTGATAGCTGGAAAATCAGTCTGTTAAATAAACTAAATATATTTAATTTCTGTAAATTGGTGTAGGCACCAGGCCTTGGTGCCTGCAACAAAATATTTGCAACAAAATATTTTTGTTTTAAAAATAAAATGGAACTTGGGCATTTAAGCATTTAAAATGCATGCTCAGCTTCAGGCAAATGTTCATATCCCATCAGTTTATGAGATCTTAACAAGTATACTGGTCAACTGAATCTGTCTAGATATGTGCTATAGACAAGAAGTCATGTATTATCATACAGCACCAAGATATTAACTACATAAAGATCCCTGAAGGCACAAAACTTCTTTTTGCCAAATATTCCAGTGAGGACTCTGTGTTTTGGACAGCACTTGTAGTCAGGGAAAGCAAGAGCTATACAAAAATCCCCACAATAAAAAAGAATTTTCTGCCTCACTCTAATGCCTCTTGCACAATATTGCTGTGTCCTGGAGAAAAGCAGATTTTGTTAGCTGTTTTGTTTATCTTTGCCTCCAGCTTCCTACAATTTCTGGATTTTCAGAGAAATGTTCAAAGTGTTGTGTTTTTGGTGTTTTTTTTTGGACTATCCCAGAAAACTAATGCTCATCTCAAGATTTATTGGGTCACAGCTTCTGAGCTGCACAAATCTGGAGAAAATGCAGATGAAACAGTTGGCTTACATGGATTTAAGCTGTAAATAACAGTACACATCATTCCAGAGCAGAAGTGACAAACTGTCAAGATTTGCTAATCATATTTAAAGACATGTAGAAGCTGAGAACTCGGGCTCAGTTTCTGAACAAAAATACAACTGTCACACCAAACTAACCACAAATACTTAGTTCTCCAGGGACAGGTAGCAACAAACAGTATTCCAGAAGAAATGATTAGAAAACAAAAGAACTGTAAAAATTACTTTTTCACAGTCACAGGTAGATATTAACACAAATCTACCTACAAAGCATTATAGTATGAAATCATTCTAAACTTTTGATATTTATAGAGATTTGCTTGAGAGGGCTTGCTTGCAAAATTTTATGTTAGCAAAGGTATCCTCAACAAATATTATGGCTTAACACTCATTTTAATCAAACTCTAAAATATAAATGCATTTTAAACCAGCAAATATCAGTGTTATATATTAACAAGCATTACCTTTTGGAACACAGCTACCTCTATAGCTTTACATCTTTGTGGAAAGATCTAACCTACAGATTGTTAACTATTAGCTTTTATTTACTTTTTTTTTTTTCTGCATTTTTTTTTATATATAATTTTAAAAATTCAGAATGTGTGAACAGGTCTCTAAACATCCACTAAGCAACCTACACCAACTACTGGATCCTCCAAATTTGTCTGATATTAAAAATCAGTTTTTGTAGTTGATTAAAAATTCTGGCAGTGGTGTTTGGCAGAGGAGCTGGAGACTAAGTCCCAAAGCAGAAATACAAATTACAGTAATGTAGAATGAAAATGCATTTTGATTCACAAATCTTTGTTTTGGATTTAGCATGTACTCATGTCTGATTAAAACCCAGAGACTGAAATACAGCTATTATAATTGGATTTTTAGAGCCTACTCTAATTTTTAACTTATTAGTAATTCATGCATTTTGATCATATTTTCACTCTCTAGTAATTCTTTAAGACATATCTTTGAAAGTGAGCTGCATAAGAAGTTCTATGATGAGACAGATTCAAACCAATTCAGTAGCTTTGTTTATAGGGCAGCTGCCAAGACTGAGTCACTGAGTCAGCCTGTGACATGCCCACTTGTATAACTTGTGTTCTTTGGCAGCCTTTGAGGGTTTTGTATATCTGTCATTGGATACACAACTCTATTCACATAAAAATAAATAAATAAATAAATAAATAAATAAATAAATAAATAAATAAATAAAAGAAGCGATAATTTTTTTATAAAATTAATTTTAAAACTGCACTCATTAAATTCAGTGGACATCAGTGCACTACCTTCTTACCTGGTGGCAGATGAAAAGAGAAAAACTTGAACCTGGTAAGAGCCAAAGCTCTTGCTATACATCACACTTTTGATCAAAAGAAGAGCTTTAAAACCCACTAGGATATGGTATCTTCTCTGATAGCAGAAGATACTTTTGGTATCTTCTCTATACCAAAAGAGCCAACTAAATCAGTTCATTACAAATACCAGCAACTGTAGCCTGCTGCAAATCTGTAGCCATGTGTGCAGAGAGCAAAAGCACATTTGGTCTCTCTCTCTCTCCTTCTACCTAATCAAATTAGGGAAAGGACAGGCAGTAAACTTCAGGCAGATTGTTTTGCTTTTTAAGCAAAAGTTGGATGTAATACCAAATACAATAACATTTGGTCTGCACCATTCAGAGATCTGTCCAACTATTTTCCTGCAAATTTCACACCTCTGGGAGTTGTTTCCTAACTAACAGGCCCAAGAACAACAACAATAACAAAAATGTTTTTGAGGAATGATTGGAAGGACTTTAGAGTTTGCTTTGCATCCTCTAATGTCGAGAAAATGTTTAGGCTTTTTAAACCTTCAGCTTTTAGTCTCAGAGATAGCACTTTGGTTTTGGACCATTAGGGTTTCTAGTCAACAGCTGTTATTTTTTCCTCCTAAAACAGAGGTTTGTTTAGTGGAACAACCAACTCTTATCAGTTTGGTAACTCTGCTATCATCTTTAGGTGGTATAACACAATCCAATTTCATATCTGATTTTAAAGCTTGTCAGAGCTTGTTTTTCTGTTCCTATTTATCTTTCTCTGGAAAAGAAAGGAAATGTTTTGTTTGCTTCCTTGTCTCATTCTGCCTTTGAAGATTCCAATGGGTCAGGTTGAAATCCAGAATATAAATTACCTTGCATACCATTACATCAACACGATCTGGAGGAAACAGATTTTTCTTGGTTTCCTGTTCTAAACTGGTGCGGGTTTGGGTCAGATAGAAAATTTGATAGCTGAGGACTGGGGCCTCTCTAAATGCAGTTCATTCTTCCTTACAATACAATATTGACTTCGTGTTAGTGTCAGGTCTAAGTTATTATTTTTCATGTTTGACCTTTCAACACCTAGAACTTTGTGTTTCTACACTTTGAGAGAGGGTTGTCTGATGGTCAAGGATGAAAATATGAAATAGAGGTAGTCATTAAGAAAGGAAAACTGTAGACGTTGGGGTCACATTGGTGCAAACAGTACCTGAAGGTTCTCCCCATATTTAGAATCAGACGGGTATTGAGTTAGTTTCAACGCATTCCGGAGAAACATGTTTACCAGATGACTAAATAAAGAACAATTTGAAGACCAGTATTTTGAGACCAGTCCAAAGCCTGAAATGAAGCGTCAAAATTCTTATGGAGAAAGAATATGAACCAGTCCCAATGAAGAGTATAGCAGGAAAGGGGAGATACAAGATTCCACCCAAGCTACAGGAAAGCCTCATTAGAGACATCTTGTCTGGGTCAGAGTACTCTATGATTTTCTACACATTTCTTACTCTTTTAACATCCTCTGAATCGGCATCATGCTTCTGAAATTATTCATTGCACAAGACTGTTGCATAACACAACTACCCTGAACTCTAATCTGTTGACAAATTGCTCATGACAGATGGTGGCAAGCAATGGTATCAAGACCCACTGTACAGTGGACAGCTAGGAATTTGCTTGCTAAAGGAAAAAACAGTTCTAGGCTTTGGGTCAGAAGGAAAAGAAAGGCAAAATCCATTTTTGGATGTGAAGTTCTTGGTTTATCTTGCAATCACTGAGTGTGGCTGCTAAGTTCCACTTCCTATGTAAGATGCAGAGGTTTAGAAATTATACATGGACGAATAGACTTCATGTTTTTATCTCATACCAAGCAATTGATAACAACAGTGCTAATTGCAAAGTAAGAGGGGAAAAAAAATAAAAGCAGAAACAACGGATACCAACTATAATGCTGGCCACTGACTGAAAAGTTCTGCTTCCATATGCACATCCTGCTGTGCTGGGGAAGGAAGGAAAAATACTAATTATGGGAGGGAAAATAAAATAAATAAAATAAAACAAAACAAAACAAAATAAAATAAAATAAAATAAAAAACTGCTTTGCTAATAGATATCAGAATGTCAGAAGCAATGATGACATTGTGCATGAGTTACCTTCTGAAGTGGTACCCTTGACAAAGAGAAAGCGCATCTAAATCAGGCTGAGAAAGAGAAAGGCTTTTCTTCTAAGCTGGGGGCAGCTGTGTAAAAGGCAGGATCAAAGGGCTTTGTAGATCCTTGTACTGCAATAAGGAAACTCCAGATTTGACAGACAGGAGTGGAGTAGAAAAATCTGAATGTCTGTATATCCCTCTAAGGGGTCTGCCCAGAAGGAGATCTGGGGACATTACCATATCTGCCTCCCTCCCATTTCCTTGGCCTATGCACTGGCAGGAACTGATCAGCTGACCTACAACAAGCGCATCCCTTGGCTGACACCTCTGGTCCTGATTCTGCAACTTGAAAATTACAGACAAAGCATCACTGCAAGCTTACAATGAAAGCTGGCAAGAAGGACTGAAAGACACTTGCACTCATATGTCCCTGCTGCAGCACAGACTGAGACAGAGTCATATTTGGCTTTGCAATGGCAGACAGTTTTCAAGACGGTAAGCAAATTAAGTGGGATTACTTTTAGTAAGGAAGGCTTCCACACATAAAAAAATCAAATTGTTAATTAATAAAATATTTTCATACTTCTAATTTCCCTGTAATCTTAGTTCTCTAAAGACATTGTTGGCTGTGCTAGTATCACATTTAAAAGGCTTAATATTTTACTAAGATAAAAAGTGAAAGTTTCATTTTATCCAAATGATAAAAAATGTTTTACATAAAAATGTTATTGTCAATGATAAACATAATCCTTATATATAAAGGATATAAAATATATATATATTTTATATATATATATATATTATATATATATATAATATATATATATTATATATAATATATATATAAAATATATATATATTATATATATATAATATATAAGGATATAAAATCCTTATAACTTAAATAAAAGCATCTGCAACAGTAAAAAATTAAGACTCGTATGTGTAACCTGACTTCCTGCTACAAGAAGCCTTGCTGACCTTGATCTTGAAATTCTTTCTCAATCCAGCCATAGTAAAGACGAGGAAACTTCAAATGATAACAATACCCGGCAGGTTCTGTCTGGCATTGGCAAAGGGATTTGAAGATCAAACTAGAAGACACAGAGTGAATAATGAAGATTATAATAAATAAAACTGAAGTTCCAAGTAACACAAAAAGTTACAGTAGAAACACTACACAACGTTTTCTCTCACTCACCACTTGTATTGACATAGACCCTAAATATTTACATGACTAATACCACAACAAAACCAAAAATCTTTCTCAAAACACTTACCAAGAAAACCTAGTGTTCTCAGAAATATGATTTCTGCTGAAAATAGGTTATGTAGTTGAGACCTTTTTAGGAAAAGTAGCCTAGAAGGAGGAAAATAATTAATTTAATAAATAAAAACATCTTTTTATGGGAACCATGACAAAATTTTGAGGAGAGTTCACAGTCCCGTGGAACGTTTTCCAAAGGCTAGTATCTTGGTCTAATTTTCAGAGGACTCGCCACAGCTTCCACAAGACCTTTAATATCTTAAAATTTACATTGGTATAGTTAGCAATAGTTAGCAAGTTAATCTTGACTGAAAGCTATTTTGTAAACTTATCTTTTTGTTTGTTTGTTTTGTTTTAACATTGAGACCTAAATGAAATCTTTCACACCAAGCTTGCTAGGGGTAAAATGCCAGTATGCTGTCACTAAAATGTTTGGAAAATTATTTGCATGATTTTTGCTTGGAAAATTTGTTATAAGTTATGAAAAAAAAAATGTTGAAATGAAATGTTATAAATGTCATTTTAAAAACATTTCCTTTCAACAAATCATCTTTTCTTTTTAATTTAAATGTTTCATCTTAGAATAAAACATTTTTTCCTTTGACACAAAAATTGTCAACTGTCAACTTCCATTTACATTCTGAGCAACATAATTTCTACCCACTAATGAAATGAAGTATTCATTACTCAGTTTGCTTGCATCCTGTCCTCCAGAGTCCACTGTATTTACTTGAATACTGATTACTTCATAATTTTTCTCTATACTGTCCATAACCCTGTTTGTGATCCAAACAGAGAGTCATTAAATAAACTATAGAAAGCCCAGGCTTGGCAATCACATTTTGTACTATCATACACATAACTACAGTTCCCATTTTCACAGCAATGAAGCAGATTTTCTATTTTGTATGCTTGATTGTGCAGTAACGCAATACTACAATCTACAGGTGAGAGCCTGAAAGAGGGAGATACCAAGAATGAAATATCTGCCTTCAAGAAGTCTATGGGTTTTTACCATTTTCTTCAACAGAGGTAGTATTTCAATTGGCGAAATTCATATGGGCATTTGAAGTAAACTTAACTGGGTAGCTGTTTAACCACTTGGCCTGTTCTTTTTACACAAACTAGTGCTGTGTATTGCATCTAGCAAGCATTTAATTAGTTGAAGCAAGCAAAACAATGAACACTTTCTCAGACACTAAGAAATAACCTACAAGATTAACCTAACCCCATATCCAGCTACTAAATAGAAGACTATTTCCCTCCAGTGTTGTAATTTCATATTCTAAAAACTTTTGTTTTGCATTTTAAAGGAAAAAATTGTCAGATGTGCAGACTGTTTATCTCACCAAACTTCTATTTCTGTTAATTCTGGAAGCTACTTGAATCTGAATCAAATGTGAAAGCAATTGCTTTGCCCTTACTGTTTATTATCAATAAGAACTGGAAATGAATTAATTTAAATGCAGAACAAGAAAAGAATATTTACAGATAAAAATTAATTTTGTAAAACATTCGGGAAAGGTCAGTGAGCTGCAGGAAATATGCAGCTGGAAAATGAGATGTCCAGATAAGCAATAAACTTATTTGGTTCTGATTTTTTTTTCTTGAACATGATACAAGTTTTAATTTGCCAGGATCAACTGTGAAATACCACATGAAAAAACATGCACTGGAGTCAAAAATCCAACAGCAAGATATTTCATAACTGTATAACCAAAAAAAGATCTTTTAAAGAATATATTTATAAAGAGATTATAGAACTTATGTATAATACTCATATGTATTTATTAAAGAAGTCCCCTGAGAAAGCAGTTAAAACACTATTGGTTGAACTGTAAATAAGTGCTGAAAATCACATATTAACTACAGAAAATAGCACGTGTAGAGATAAACATATGTAGTATTTGGTCTGTATCAAAGGTAAAATTCTGGAGATTAAATTGTTTTGATTCATTATCTCAGCAGGGTAAAATTGTTTCATATACAGTGTGTTTGTATTTAATAATTTATACAGTGTGTTTGTAATTAATGTAATTTAACTTTTTAATCAATCTATATAGCCCTCTAATTAATTATTAAAATTCCTAAAGCTTCTACAGGTACTTTGTGTAGTTGATGTAACAGAAAGAGATGTGAAGAGGTTTGCTTGTTTTTATGTTAGCTTTTTTCCAATTTTGTTCAATTCTGTGAACAAACATTCTTTTCAAACCAAAAAGGCAGGGTCAGCCAATCACATCAGTTGACTGTTAAGAAAGGATCTACTGTTAAAAAAGTTTTGTAATTCTGTTTCAGATGCTGGTGTACTAATGGTAATGTCCAAAAAAAATTTATCAGGAGCTATGAATTCATAAACATGAAAAAAATCATTCACCTTTTCTTCACCCATTCAAAAGCACTTCCTGTGTCTTAATACGGGGATACCTCCATTCTATTGCCCAGACACTTCTATGATCTTTCAGTATTTCCCATCCACTATACCTACAATCACCAGACTTTTATTTTTATTTTGTTCTTATATTCAAAAAGGATCCAGGAGGAAAATTACTTCCTGCATTGATGGCCACAAGAGCCTGACATTCCTTATCCATCATAATCTTGGCTTCCTTTTGCTTGCTATTTCTTTGGGGAATACTTTGTATAGTAATTAATCTAATCTTGGGTTGCTGTTTTTGTTTGTTGCTGTTTGTTTCCTCTAAAACACTTCCATATACAAAATGTATTAAGACAGGAAAATTAATTTACATTGCAAGAAACAAATCCAATAAACTGTGACAATCTAGATATATGGGAAAATTAGACATTATAAACAGGACAGAGCCTGAACCCCAGAACTGGCTACAGTCAGGCAGATGACATAAATGGGAACATTCAGTAGCTGTTTTATAGTGCTTGTTTTTTTCTCACAACAGAAAAAAAAAAAAAAAACAGGAATAAAAAATGTTATGAAAGCCCTAAAAGTAGGACAAAATAGACTTTTCTGGTTTTACTGCCTACAGGAAGAAAAATATAATTAAAAAAAAAAAAAAAGTTACATCTCAAATGCATGAAACTTCTCCTGTGTACTTTATGAAGTACTCTTTTGGCACACAGGCTTTTTATTTAGCCTTTTTGGATCTGTTTTCTCCATTAAAACTAAAAGCAATGAAGAGGGAAAGTATGCTTTATGTAAACACAACCAACAAATCAGAGTACGCAGGAACTTGCAAACTTCTATATCCTGTCTCTGATAGTGGTCACTATCACTGCTATAAGAAAGCAGGAGATAAGCCCCTCAAAAAGCCGTTTGCACCATCTAAAATCAATCTCCTCATCTAAATGATCATCTTAAACCTCTCTCCTCAATATATTAGTAAAAAAAAAAAAAAAAAAAGTGAATAATCCCGAAACTCCTGTAAAGAAGCTGTTCTTTATCTGTTTGGTTTTCATGTTTGATCAAAATTCTTGACTTTCTGGTGCATTTCCAAGAAGCATCTCGTTTCTCCATCACAGGACAAGATGTCATCTCTTGCTCAATTCTATTGCCTAATGATAGAAGACCATTCTTTTCACCAGCTAACAGACACACACTTCAAGTGCAGGACTATCAACAGAACCAGGGAAAAATACCACACCAACTGTCCAAGTTGCTTTACACTCACAACCTCCCTCAAAGTGTATCAATAAGGTTCAAATAAGGCCGTTGTCACCAATAAAATTCAGATTATTACACAACTTTCTGAAGAAACATGCTAACAATATCCAAGCAGTTTTCCTTATACTTTCCCTTTCCTGCCTTATCCATGACTTATCCATGACATACAGGCCTTCAGTGAATCTAATGCTGCTTCTCAACAGCAGAGTACCTAATACATCAAAGGCATTCTGACCTTCCTAAAAATATCTTTAATTTTTAAGGCATGTTCAGAAAACAATAAGAACTACTTCATTTTTTTTCCACTGCTTTGGCACTCTATTTATCTCTAAAAAAAAAATCATGTCTTCCTCAAAGTAAGCTCAAATGTGAACTAAAAAAGAAAATTGGAAAAGGAACTTTTTCAGGATGAGTGTTTCATAATCCCTGTGGGCAAACTGAATGGGAAATTCAGAATAAAATAAGTTTCAATGACCTTTATAATATTACTCTTTGTAAACTTATTTAAATTTTCCATCAAGAACTTCAAGAATGTTATTCTCTGTTATCTGAGGCCACGAATTCCATTTCTTTTGGAAAAGTCATAGTTTTTTAAAAAGATAAGAAGTAGAAATGAAAATGTGTTTTTGTAGTGAGTAGGAAAGTCAATGAACTGGTAGTAGGACAAAACTTTGGAGTGAGTTTTCATTTTGGAGTTCACCTTCATAACAAACTGTATTTCTCTTGTTGCTGGGTATTAATTCATCATAAAATTAGAACATTCGTATAGCATTTCAAAGTCAATTTTCTTTCCCTTTATCCTTGTCATGCAGTTCCTTTCACATATTCATATCTTAATTTTGTTTTACGTTTTTTATCCTGTTGTACTGGCTCAGCAGACCATACTAAATAATTCCTCTTGTTCTTTGTATCTGTATAAGCAAAAGATAAGCAGTTACAGCAACTTGTTTTTTGCCTTCTCTTCTTGTCTTTTTCTGCCATTTTTATAAACTAATCTTTATCAGGACAAAGATGTGGGCCATGCCCCAGCTGGGTGTGAAAGAGGGACAGCAAAGAGATAGGCCACACACTTCTCTTAGTGCAAAGGGAAATAGCTCTCAGTTAGTATCAGATACAGCAGGACACAGCATAAAGATGCAAACTTCCCAAATTACTAACATTGCCAATGCCAACTATTCTTTTTAATAACTAATTAGTAACTGACTTACCTACTTAAATTTTCCACATTAAAACAACAACAAAAAACACAGTGTGAAAACTTATTACATAATGGAAAAAGTTTGAACAAAAAACTGTTTAGTCTTTTGAGATGTTGGATACCTGTGTTATTTTCTCCATAAATATTTTGATTAATTCAGGATCTCCACAAAGGAGAGCCTCACTATGAATCACCTTGAGTTTGGCTGGCTTTTGCAAGGCCACAGGAATGTTCCCACTCTGAAACATACATTTAATTGGAAAGAATTCATCAACTGCTTAGAGTAGGAAAAAAAAAAAAAAAAAAAACTCCATCTGTTTGAGAGCACTTTTTAGTATATTTTGCTCAACAGGAAGTTATCTTGTAATTTTTTGATGATTTCTCTACCTTACTAAGAACTTGAAATATCTTCAGCATAAAGAGAAGTGGATTCTCAACTCTTTTCTGTTCTTCTTTCTTTTTTATTCTCACTCCACACTTAACAATGTGAACCTTCTTGTATATACAGAAGCTCCTAACTATTGTCTAAGAAATGTTTATTCATGAAGTCTAAAATGGTTACAATTTATTCAATTATTCAAGCTGTAAAATTTCCAGAAAGGGATGTTTCTACCTGACAACACCTATTACTTCCAGAACATGAATGGGTTAAACTTTAATGTGTTATGTTGGAGTCCAGTACTACAGAGCAATCTAGTCATCCCACAGTGAAAAATAACACCACATTGCAACACAAACGTTTCTGAACAGCCTGTACAATTGTCAGTTGGTATCACGTCAATGCTAATTAAGGAGATTTGACACAGCTTTTGTAAGAGGGTATGGAGAAAGACATCTCAACTTGGGGAAAACTTGCATTGTTTTCTTGAGTAATATTCAGTTTTAGGAAGTATCTGATTTATATAATGCTTAACAGAACTACCTGGAGGGAGGGATTGTACCCAAATCTGAAGGGACGGGCAAGTTAATCTCCTTGAATGCTTGATATCTTGCAATATCCATAGAATAAATGGATATTGTGAAAAGAAAAACAGTATTTCTACAAAGGAATTGAGCTTACGAGGTAAAAAGATTCCTCTGTACCTACGGTAGACAAATTCACCAAGATTGCACATGCCATTGAAATAATGCCACTCTTTTCAGAAGAGTTGTTAGATGGGACGTAACCACTTATGTACCTTATTGATACAACAAATTCTGCAACACTATAACATAAAAAGATGGTTAAGTTCTGTAACCACTTAGTTGATCAAAAAAAGCAATACTTTAAACTTATTTTAAACAAAACAATATATATATGTTCCTAATTCCATCCCTATTTTAGATAGCTCCTTTGTGATATCTTAAGTGATATCTTAAGATACCCATAGAGTATCATATTAACTTCTTTCATATGGGCAGATTATTAATTTGAAGACAAAGATTATCCACTTTTGAATGGGTAAAAATAATAGATTGATAGACCAACTCCCATGCAGCACAGTACTTCCAAGTTCATTAAGAGTGCCTGGATAAGAAAAAAGCTTAGAGCAAGATAACTCACACATCCCCCCGAAAAAAAAGAAAAAAAAAAAAAAAAAAGTAACGAGAATGAATAAGAACAAATTGTGCCCTTGTGGCCAAGAAGGCCAATGGGATCCTAGCCTGCATCGAGAGGAGTATGAACAGCAGGTTGAGATAAGTGATCCTCCCCTTCTACTCAGCTCTAGTAAGGCCACACCTGGAATACTGTATGAAGTTCTGGGTTCCCCAGTACAAGAGAGATGTAGAACTTCTAAATTCCAGCACAAAGCCACAAAGATGATTAACGGATTAGAGCATCTGTTTTGTGAAGAAAGAATACATGAGCTGGGCCTGTTTAGCCTAGAGAAGGGGAGATTAAGATCTTATCAACCTCTAAATACCTGAAGGGACAAAGTAAAGTGGATGGCGTGATACTCTTCTCAGTGATAGGACAAGGGGTAATGGGTATAAATTGAACCACAGGAGGTTTCATTGCTGTATGAGGGGACACTTCTTTACAGCTCAGGTGACAGAGCACTGGAACAGGTTACCCAGAGAGGTTGTGGAGTCTCCTTCTTTGGAGATATTGAAAACTTGCCTGGATGTGATCCTGTGTAACGTGCTCTAGGTGACCAAGCTTGAGCAGGGGCAATGGACTAGATGATCTCTGGAGATCCCTTCCGACCTCAGCCATTCTGTGATATGCACTCAGCATCAGCTCAGTCCAATTTATAATTCAGGTTCACAAAAAGACAAAAATCTGAAGAAAGAAGGGTAGAAGTAGTTTGTCAGAAATAAATATCTACACAATATTTCCTAGTTAAGGAAAGTAAACACTGGTCCTTAGCATTTGATCCTCTTTTGGAAAGGATTTTTTCCTGTGAAAGCAATGTATGGACACAATCCAAATAGCTCTCTTAAGATTTTATGTCAATTGTATATTTTTGGAGGGGAACGATTTAGTCAATGTTTAACATGTTGCCTTTGAGATATCTGAGTATTGAAAGTGATGACAAATCGCAACTGTACTTCTGAGTTCAGATATGAAGGTATTTCCACGATGGTTCAGGAGAATTCTCTTTCTAACAAATAGAAAAAACAAAGATGTTGGATGGTTGTTGGCCAGAATGGTGACCTCAAAGCAGGTACAAGGTCACTGAGAAACCAGTAATGAAAAGGATGAATTGCGGTGCAAATTACAGCATTATCTTTCTTTTGGACAAAGAGAGAAAGAAAAACACAGCTTAATAGCATGTACTGAAGACATTAATTTTACAATGACCCAGACAAAAAGAGCGTGTGGGTATTAAATAAAGGGAGACGTGCAGTGGTTGACAAAGCATTTCTTCTGGAAATGTTTGTGAAGTAGGTCTTTGACCATTTAAACACCTGACAGTAGAATAAATAAATAAAATTAAGGACATAAAGCTAGTTAGTTCTTGGGGCTTTCCTTCCTGCATCTGCTTCTAAAATAAATGTATCTTACTAGTTCACACAACAGAGCTATTTTGGCTGGACAAAGGAAGAACAGTGATCACCATGGTCAGAGGCACTGCACAGCCAGCAAAAACAGCAATTGTATGTACATTAAATAAACCAGGAAAGGATTACTGTCTGTGACACACCAGGCTAGCTTCCACTTTGAGCAATGTGTAGGGAGTTTCATAATCCCTGAGGGCAGAAAGCTCTGTATCACTTTGGGAACCAGTGGGAGTGTATCATGATGTGCTCAAAACAACAGTGGTGGTTCTCTTACAGTATACTATGCATCTCTAATTGAAAGCCCTCTGAGCTTTTCTACATGTTCTCCCATGGCTCACAATATTGCTTTTTCACAATTCTGTAATTTAACACAAGCTCTTTTCTTTATCACAGTCTTCTCAAGTCTGTTTGACCTCTTTCCTTTGATCTGATAAAAAGAACATACATATCATCTGCAGTGGCAAGAATGAAGAAAAGCTCTCTTACAAGTGGACAAGCCAACAGGGAAGACAAGACATTGTCTGACAACTGAGCAAAATAGTGTCACACTTATTCACCTGAAGCAAGTGAATCCTCCGCAATCTGGAAGCATGTTGGGACAGCAGCTGGGTAGGATTCAGCATTAAATTGTAAAGACAACCTCAGTGCAGTAGGGTTGTGCACTGACAGCCACTGTGGGCAAAGGAACATGAGGTCCCAGTTAAACAAGTTGGCAGAGAGACAAAGACTGCTGCAAGTTGGAGGCACACATATGGCTACTCCCTGTAGAGCAAATTCCTTCTGTAGTCCAGTCTACTTTAAAGTGGTTTTCCTCTTTTCCAAGTCCTTTGACACTTTAAATACTAAAAATTAAGCATTTAACATCAGCTGTTAAGAAAATTCACGTAGTATACAGTAATTTAAGGAAACCTCAAGCATAAAACAACAGAAGGACTGGAAAAAAGGTCCGATGCTGCAGTTACAAAACAGTAAAGTTTGTCACTGTATCAGCACTAGAGAGTGTGAATACTCACAGCATGGACAACTCAATGTGCATTTACTAAGTCATGGCTTACAACGCAACCGTTGGTATGATATTCTCTCAGTTCCCTGTGTTGCTTCCCCAATATGTACAGCAAGTGCTGGCACACTACAAACAAAACTGAAAATGTCTATTAATGTTTATTAGCAGCTTCTCTTTATTTCAAAGGATGAATCATCTCTTGGCTCCCCGAAACTCTGAGCCACTCCTGCACTGATTCATACTCACTATTATTGTTATAGGAACTCCAGTGAGATATGTGAGTCCATATTACCATAACACATCTGATTCATCCCAAACAGTTCACAAACACTGAGCACAGTAATGATGCCAGGATGTACAGGACAACAGAAACATAAAATCAGAAATCTTAATATTTTTGGTAAAGAACCAGTAACTGTATAAGGCTCTGGATAGCTGTCATCAACATTCTGCTGCTCAAAAGTGGTTTAGATTATGTACAGAACCCTATGAGGTCTTAAGGCAACAGAGGAGGAAGCCACTTGTACACAGGCAGGGCATCATTGACTGGAATTTCCTCATTTGTGCCCTTGCATCAAAATGCATGCTGACCTCCAGGAACCATTTTAATCATTCAGCTTTTCTCCAAAATTTTGAAGAACCTACCAGTAAACATGTATATATATACCTGTAATTCTTCACTGAAGGATTTTGCTATAAGCATACCACTACCATTGATAGGTGCTTGTAAAAAGATACACTGCAAATCAGGACGGTCAGGGCTCCCTGTTCAAGTCTTCACAACTTCAAAACTACTTTACTAGACAAAAGTAAAATAAGAGGAGCAATTCCTTAAGCTGCTTATTTAAATTCCTTAAATAAGCAGTTGCTAAGAATTTCATCGACAATAGAAGTAGCAACATAGTAGCATGATCCCTTTAATGGATAATTTAGCTTCAGGTTACAAATATCCTGCTGTGACTCCCATCAGTAACAAGTTAGTATTCAGGTCACAGGTAACACAGCCTCAGCTCCCAGCCAGCTTCATTGCAGACTGATTACAGGATCTACTGTAAAACAGCCTCCAAGTCCTGTGGAGTGTTTCTTCCCTCAGGTGACATTTGCCTTTCCTGTTCTTCCCACAAACTTTTACCAATGAGAAACTGAATAGGACAATAATCCACAGGTCCATCAAAACACAAGATGACAAGGTCATAAAACTTACACCTGAGCTTGTTTTGTCTGGAATGCACAGACACTTCAGGTGTGTTATTCTAAATGAATGTATTAAACAACAACATAAAGCAAAATCTCATTCTATTTAAATTGAACATAGAGTTGGGTAGGCTAAGGCAGAGAGGGAAAATAACTTCTTACTCAATTGCAGAACAAAACTTTACCCTACTTCTCACAGTTAGACTTAGTAAATAAAATGTTAAAAAATTGGCTACTGAATTTAACACAAAGTGTGATTATCAGACAGAATGCTTCACCTGCATTTTTAAATATTCACAAACAATTTTTTTAGATGATACGTTTAATTACTAGTAATCATCCCTCTTCCCTCTCAAAACCAAAGTCAGACTTAATTTTATTTTATTCTAAGAAATAATCTTCACTGAGTGTGATGTCCTGTTCTGAGCAAAGATGTCCTGTTCTGAGCATGCCCTCTCATGTTCTGGATCAATCAATAATCATTTACACTCAGTATTCTTTATACTGTGCTGAAGGCTAATTCAGAAGAGTTGTTCATGCAGACTTCCTAATTCACATGAGAAAGCATGTCAAAAAGAGACTATGATATAGGAGATTTAAAGTTACCTTTTGAGCCAGTAATCTACAATAAAGGAGAATCTTTTTCAAAACAGAGAATATACTCATGCTCTAAAGAAAAGATATGTCAGGACCTCAGCTTTTTATTATTATTTTTAAACCTTCTTTGGTTCCTAAAACTCATTGACAAATGCATCTGGCTTTCTAACAATTTTAACATGCCTCTTATCTTTACCTTTTTCCCCACTGCACAATAGTTGCCTGTCTACTGAAAACCCTTTCTAAATTTCTAACCCTTCCTTATCTTCATTTTTCTGTGTTTCCTATTTTTATTAACTATTCTGATAGTTCTTCCTCTTACTTACCAGTTCTCTTCAGTTGTTTTCTTTTGTGCTTTTAAATTCACATCTTCAAAGCTCCCAGTAACACCTGTTCTTTGGTGCTTCTAATCCAAAATTCTTTTTACAATGTCTCAGGGCAAGGACAATTATTGCTTCTCTCCTTATCCAGCACACAGCTTCCCCATTGAAATTCTGCTCTCTTATTTTCTGTTGAAGCTTTTGCCATCTGAACAAATGGAAAAGCATACGATGTTGTATAACAAAATTGAAAGGGCTAAATGAAACAAAGCAGCAAAGGTAAACCTAGCCAAATCTTGCAATAACGTAGTCTAGTAGACTATGAATGTGAATACTAAAAAGAAAAAAAAAAAAATTCACAACTGATGTAAGAAAGGTGTGAAAATCCAGACCAAACAAAGAGTGAATAAGGTAAATCAAGATTTATCCAATCCATCTACCTTATCCATTTTCAAACTTCAAATTAAAGAAACTGACTTCATCACTGACTTGATGAAATAAAATGTTTTGAAATAGAGCAAACTGAGCATAGACTAGGCTGACAATGAGCTTACCAGGTTATTGACACACTACGATTCAGCTTTGAGACCAGGCTGTTTTTGACCCAATAAAGAGACCTAATTCCAATTTCAGTTTTCTTGTATTTAAATATTTGAATTATTATAGTCTTTCACTGGCTCATTAATACTGGAATGCAAGGTATATGCTATCTGTCACGCCTCATGTGTCATCTTTGGCTCGGCTAACAAATTTCAGCCAAGTAAACTCAATGTGGGTTTGTTATCTCTAGGTATCTTTGATTGTAAATACCTCAGAGCAGTGACTGAGACCTCAACAAGGTACTGAAGTCTACTAAACAAACATCAGTAGTTAACCTGTACAGTAAGTTTCCATGACTTCACTGATTGCCAAACACTTTTCACTCCAACAATTACCAGACAGCTATGGAGGTTCCTGAACATGGTATTGACGAAAAAAGCTGATTTTAAAATTAAGCACAGTGTTGAAACCATTTGATAATCAAGGTAACATAACATAAATCCTACTGGCATCAAAATTGCAAATATATTTGCAGCACATCTTTTGGAATAGCTGTTGGAATTAGCCAAACAGATATTTTTGGTTGGCTACCTTCCATACACTGGCAAGATGTTCTTTCCATCATAACTCAATACACTTATTGAGACACATAGCACACAAAACAGCTGTATCACTAATCAGTAACATACCTGTGTAAAGCACTAAAAGCCTCAACACTTCCCTGAAACCCGTACAGATTTGGCCGTGCCAACCAGATAAGAAGTAAGCCAAAAGGAGAAGGATAAACAAACTTGTTATTCCTCCAAGATTGTAGCATAGTTTTCGTGCACTGCTACAATATGGCAAGGTAGTCAGTACAGTTAAGCAAAATTAAATTTTACAAGGTGATGATAGATGGCTCTTTCTCGTTTAAGCTCCCATCAGATTTTTTCCTCTTTCCCATGACTGGAGTCAAATCAAATTGTATGAAGCCTAAGTTGGCACATTCTGGCTTCCCACTCCCATTCTACTCGCTAAGGAACACAGCTTAAAAGTGAATTAATTGCATTGTAAGAGCACATTTGAATGTCTATCATGCTGTTAGGTTGCACTCTGTAGTAATCACCTGTTTCCCATCCATTCCTCACAACCTCTACTTTAGATTGTAAATAGATAATTCTACAAACTGAAATTTACAGAAATAATGCCCTACAGGTTCAATATTCTCTTGTTGCCATTCTTGGGCAAAGCATACTGACCATGGCTTGACCTTCCTTCTTTTCCAGATGTATGTTTATCTTTTTAGGTACTGAGAAACATTTCCGAGTGGTGGCAGGGCGAATGTTTTAATCAAAGTCAAGAAAATGAATTACCAATATTTTGCAAATAATAAGATCACTTATCTTAACTGAAAAGTCTCAAGCACTATGTGTGTAAAAGCCCTTCAGAGTACATATTAATGGACAATTTTTATTCAGATTACAGTGAAATATCATTGGATGCAGTATGCAGAAATTCTCAGATGTCTCATTGCTATGAGATAATGACTTTTTTTCCCGTCTGCTTGCAGTTAGTATAAATTCCCTCACCATTTTCCAAAGAACTGGGATTATGCAACTGCATGCAATTTGTAACCCTATATTCTCATAAAGTGTCCTTTTGACTGGAAGAATCATTTATCTTTCCTGCTCTAAGACAAATCACATGTTGATATTAGCATTCACCACAGAACTGTAATGCAATGTGTAGTGTTTTATTATGTAGACAGTGAGCTAGAAAATTTATTTTGTGTGCCTAAAGATGATATTGCGTCCTTTTTTTTTAATTGCTTATTTCTGACACTTCTAAATATTCATTCTACATACAAGCATTTCCAAAGCCCATCATTTTCTTTTAAAACTTCTTCCAAGTTCAAGTACCAGTTCTCTGGTATTTGAACTTGCTTACTTGCTCAGTGTGGTTCCATAATGCCTTTTTTTTTTTTCCTTGTAGCCTCAGGTAACTTTTTTTTTCATGACTTTGCACAGTTGCATTTAAAATCCCCATTGCATTTCAGATAGATGTTTCTTCCACAGTCAAATCTGTGTCCAGTTCTGGGCTCCCCAGTACAAGAAAGACAGGGATCTCCTGGAAAGAGTCCAGCGGAGGGCCTCAAAGATGATACGGGGCCTGGAGCATCTTCCCTATGAAGAAAGGCTGAGAGACCTGGGTCAGTTCAGCCTGGAGAAGAGAAAACTTAGAGGGGATCTCCTCAGTGTATATAAATATCTGAGGGGTGGGGGACAGAAGGATGTAGTCAACCTCTTCTCAGTGCTTTGTGGGGATAGGACAAGGGGCAATGGCTGCAAGTTAGAGCACAGGAAGTTCCGCGCTGACATGCGAAAGAACTTCTTCATGGTGAGGGCGACGGAGCATTGGAACAGGCTGCCTAGGGAGGCTGTGGAGTCTCCTTCTCTGGAGATATTCAAGGCCTGTCTGGACACCTACCTGGGAACCTGCTTAGGCAGGGGGGTTGGACCCGATGATCTTTCAAGGTCCCTTCCAACCCCTACACTTCTGTGATTCTGTGAAAAATACAAACAACTTTTTCACTGTTTATATGTTGTTTTCAAAGTCCTAAGATTCAGAAAAAGATAAAAATGCAGTGTTGCACTAGAAGTGTAGGGTAGATTAATTTTTGCATTAAAACAAATATTTCTACTTTTTCCTAATCAATAGTCTAAAAAAGCAGTCTAGCATACAGGCCTGAAAAAATATGGCATTTGGATGCCTCTCAACTCTGTTAAAAATAACACATATCTGCACTGTGAAAGCCCTTCTTGCGAACTCCTAGATCAAAGAATCTCTCAGATATTCTATCCAGCTTTTTCTGGAAAGCAGTGCCAACAGCCATCTTCAGAAACCCTCCCAGCTACGTTTTCCAGGCCTTTGCAGATGCAGCAGTTGCTCCTGTATGAAACGTGAAGCTCTCAAGAGACATCTACTGGACAGCCTCTAAAACATCATATACAAAAAAAAAAAAAAAAAAAAAAGGAAAAAAAAATATATACATATATTTTTGTCAAAACAGTTTTATGATTTTGCTGTTCTCCAAGCCAAATTGCTATATCAAGTACAGACTTACTAGCACTTCCTGATGAGATTTGTACAGTACCTCCATGATTAAGAAGTTTTAAAAATCAGAAATTGTATTTATGGTGCACATGAATTCCACTCCCCAACAGGCCTAAGACCAATCAGTCCTAATGAATTAAGCACATTACAGCAAAATTCATACTAGTATGAACACTTATAATAGTCACCTTGTCAAATTGAGCAGAAGCATTAGTTAAAACCCTCAACTAACTTCTAAGGAAAAAAAAAACAAAAATTGCACTATCAGTTTCATCTTGAGAAAAACATTGGACAAATAAAACAATGATAATACTGTGGGTATGGGGCATTTTGTTCATCAGTATCACATTCTCTTCTCCAGAAAACCAAGATGTTTGTGTTTTTTTTTTGTTTGTTTTTTGTTTTTTTTTTTTTTCTTACGGAAGCATCTACTACATATGCTTTGATGACAAACATTAGCCCCAGTTTTACCTTTAGGCTAAAAGATACAAAGGTTTCTCATCATCTTCATTATAGTTGTTCCTTCATTATACAGCATATAAATTGCCATCACATTGCTCAGAGTGCTTATGGCTTTTAACTACAAACTAAAGAAGGCAAGAAAGTAGTTACATATATTTTAAATAAACAATTAAAAAAAAAAAAAAAAAAACAATATTAATGGTAGTTACTAAAATTCTTTAATCTCAGTATTAGACTAACTGCAATAATACAACACCTACTCAGTAATTATCTTAGTTGTAAATGGCTAAGTTATCACAACACCATGTTGTTGTTTTTTTGTTTGTTTGTTTATTTTAAAGCACAAAAGTTTTAAACAATGCACCTATATTGCCATCTTGTGGAAAGCATGAATTTTGCATTGATTGCACATTTTCTTCTGCTGGATCAAACAGCATTTCAAAACAAAATTTCCTTTTCTTTTGGTATGATGCTTCTCCCTATTGAAAATAGGTGTTGGTGGGCACGCAGAGAGGTTGTTTTGTTTTTAATTTGATAGTACATTTTAACTTGAACTCATTTTCATATAAGATGCAGAGGATGAGTTAGATACTGCACTCAATTTGCAGCTTTAAGTATAGCTTGCCTGAAATCAGTAACTTGAGAGACAAAGAAAATGGTATGCACATCAGTGACTGACTCATTGGACATTCTCATTTTCTACAACCTCTTTCAACCACATCCTCTCCCCTACAATTTAACCTTTAGATGTTAGATGGCTCCATAAGATCCATAGTAACACCTGTATAATGTTTCTTGCCCTCAGAGGAGCTGTCACTCAATAGAATTCACAGCCAGCCTGGGAATGGGACCAACTCTTCAGTGAATATGAAGGAAGCACCTGTGTAAGAAGTTTTCCATCACCCTTTATGGGTTAAAAAATAGTGTGTCTCCACTATGGCCTGTAACAATCACAGGGTAGTATTTTTTACTCAGGGCTGATGCATAACCTTTTACAATTAGGGTTATATCAGCCAGACTCACTAAAAGGATAAGAATAATTTTCTGTCTACCTGAATTTTATTCTGTTGAGATTGATAATGTTGAAGGAACAATCCACCAAGATTTAAAGGCAAAATACTACAACACAGGATACAAACCTTTGCAACATGAACTGTAACTGCAACTAAACTAGAGGTGAGATCTTAAATCTGGAGTTTTGCAAATGTGCTCCAATGCCCTTTTTATGACCTGTCAATTTGATATATTTAACAAATGTGTCATTAAGCCTTCCTCACAATCACCTGGACCTATTCTGTTTTCAGTCTAATCCCCTTAAACAATCCTTCCACCTCCCTCTCTATCACACCTTCACAGGCCACAAAGTAGGAATACATCTTGGTGAATGCTACAGTTGCCCACAAATACCATGTCAGTCTTGAGGTGCTGAAGACCATACAATATTTTCTTCAGGCAGCATTTCTTGTCAGTAGGAGAAAGACTATTAAATGTTAAGATCCTGAATGACACAAAAGAGGTCATTTTGGAATTGTTTTTCCCCCCAAAGCAGAAACAAACCCTTGCCCATCATGTCTGGGGCAGAGTAGTGGGCAAAGACAAGGAGCAACAACACTAACAAGAAGATGGAATGCATTTTATTTGAGAGAAAACTTCAGTAAATGATGAGAACTTCCTCACTTAAGATGAACTACCTAGAGAGACAAACAACCATTGTTTCTACTCAAGACATGTTATGCCAGTTATCATTGGAAAAACAAAGAGAATCCATATGTTGGTAATCTGAGAATGCACATATGTAGCATTAATACTTAACTGTTATGATGCAGTATTTTATAAAATAGACTTGTAGAGACATTATGAGAGTTATCAAGGTTAAGAGACCTTGAAGTTTTAATAAAATTGTCTACTTCACGATAGCAGACTTCAGAATTAATCATTTTTTTTTTAATTCATTGTATTTTGTCTGAAAGCTGTCAAGGCTCTTACAGTCAAAGCTGAACATAAAAATAAAATTACACTCGTCCTTACGACACATAGAACCACATACCTGGAGAGGGAGTTCAACTTCCAATCACAAAAAGCAGTTATGTTTTGCTGCAGTCATATACAAACAAGCAAATAAAACACGTTAAACACGTGGCTCCGGGGCTGGTGCCAACGCAGAAATCTTGGGTTTTTTGATCATGGGGCACTTTACTCAGCACCTGGCCTGATGGCCGCAGACGGGTCCCTATCTTTTAGGGGAAAAAGGATCCTGGGCCAGGAACTGGCAGGGCTCATTGAGAGGGCTTTAAACTAGGTAGGAAGGGGGATGGGGCTGAAGCAAGGATTGTTGGGGCTGTGCCAGGGGGAACAATGGCAAGGCCGGAGGATAAGGCAATGGCCCAGCTGAAGTGCATCTACACCAATGCACGCAGCATGGGTAACAAACAGGAGGAGCTGGAAGCCATCGTGCGGCAGGCAGGCTACGACTTGGTTGCCATCACGGAGACGTGGTGGGACCAGTCTCATGACTGGAGTGCTGCAATGCCTGGCTATAAGCTCTATAGAAGGGACAGGCAGCATAGAAGGGGTGGTGGTGTGGCTCTCTATATTAGAGAGTCTTTCGAGGCTGTAGAACTCGAGGTTGGGAATGACAAGGTCGAGTCCCTTTGGGTTAGGATCGGCAGGGACAACAAGGCTAGTGTCCTGGTCGGGGTCTGCTATAGACCGCCGAACCAGGATGAGGAGACGGATGAGGAATTCTACAGGCAGCTGACAGAGGTTGCAAAATCATCAGCTCTTGTACTCGTGGGGGACTTCAACTTCCCTGACATATCCTGGAAGCACAACACAGCCCTGAGAAAGCAGTCTAGGAGGTTTCTGGAGAGCGTGGAAGATAGCTTCCTGACACAGCTGGTTAGTGAGCCTACCAGGGGAGGTGCCCCGCTAGACCTTCTCTTCACAAACAGAGAAGGACTGGTGGAGGACGTGATTGTCGGGAGCTGTCTAGGGCAGAGTGACCACGCAATGGTGGAGTTCACTATTCTTGGCGAGGTCAGGAAGGGGACCAGTAAAACCGCTGTATTGGACTTTCGGAGGGCTGACTTTGAGCTGCTCAGGACATTGGTTGGTGGAGTCCCTTGGGAGGCGGTTCTGAAGGGCAGAGGGGTCCAGGAAGGCTGGGCGCTCTTCAAGAGGGAAGTCTTAATGGCGCAGGAACGGTCTGTTCCCACGTGCCCAAAGACGAGCTGGCGGGGAAGAAGACCGGCCTGGCTCAACAGAGAATTGTGGCTTGATCTTAGGAGGAAAAAGAGGGTTTATAAGCTTTGGAAAAGTGGGCAGGCCACTAAGGAGGACTTTAAAGAAGTAGCGAGGCTGTGCAGGGACAAAATTAGGAAGGCCAAAGCTCATCTGGAGCTCAATCTGGCTACTGCCGTTAAAGATAACAAAAAACGTTTCTATAAATACATCAACACAAAAAGGAGGACTAAGGAGAATCTCCATCCTTTACTGGATGCGGGGGGAAACTTAGTTACAAGAGATGAGGAAAAGGCGGAGGTGCTCAATGCCTTCTTTGCCTCAGTCTTTAGCGGCAATACCGGATGTTCTCTGGATACCCAGTACCCTGAGCTGGTGGAAGGGGATGGGGAGCAGGATGTGGCCCTCATTATCCATGAAGAACTGGTTGGTGACCTGCTACGGCACTTAGATGTGCACAAGTCGATGGGGCCAGATGGGATCCACCCAAGGGTACTGAGGGAACTGGCAGAGGAGCTGGCCAAGCCGCTGTCCATCATTTATCAACAGTCCTGGCTATCGGGGGAGGTCCCAATCGACTGGCGGCTAGCAAACGTGACGCCCATCTACAAGAAGGGCCGGAGGGCAGACCCAGGAAACTACAGGCCTGTCAGTTTGACCTCAGTGCCAGGAAAGCTCATGGAGCAGATCCTCCTGAGAGTCATCATGCAGCACTTGAAGGGGAAGCAGGCGATCAGGCCCAGTCAGCATGGCTTTATGAAAGGCAGGTCATGCCTGACGAACCTGATCTCCTTCTATGACAGAGTGACGCGCTGGGTGGATGAGGGAAAGGCTGTGGATGTGGTCTACCTTGACTTCAGCAAGGCTTTTGACACCGTCTCCCACAGCATTCTCCTCAAGAAACTGGCTGCTCTTGGCTTGGACTGGCGCACGCTTCGTTGGGTTAGAAACTGGCTGGATAGCCGGGCCCAAAGAGTCGTGGTGAATGGAGCCAAGTCCAGTTGGAGGCCAGTCACTAGTGGCGTCCCCCAGGGCTCGGTGCTGGGGCCGGTCCTCTTTAATATCTTCATCGATGATCTGGACGAGGGCATCGAGTGCACCCTCAGTAAGTTCGCAGATGACACCAAGTTAGGTGCGTGTGTCGATCTGCTTGAGGGTAGGAAAGCTCTGCAGGAGGATCTGGATAGGCTGCACCGATGGGCTGAGGTCAACTGCATGAAGTTTAACAAGGCCAAGTGCCGGGTCCTGCACCTGGGGCGCAATAACCCCAAGCAGAGCTACAGGCTGGGAGAGGAATGGTTGGAAAGCTGCCAGGCAGAGAAGGACCTGGGAGTGATGGTGGACAGTCGGCTGAATATGAGCCAGCAGTGTGCTCAGGTGGCCAAGAAGGCCAACGGCATCCTGGCTTGTATTAGGAACAGCGTGACCAGCAGGGCTAGGGAGGTGATCGTCCCCCTGTACTCAGCTCTGGTGAGGCCGCACCTCGAGTACTGTGTTCAGTTTTGGGCCCCTCGCTACAAGAAGGACATCGAGGTGCTTGAGCGGGTGCAGAGAAGGGCGACGAAGCTGGTGAGGGGCCTGGAGAACAAGTCCTACGAGGAGCGGCTGAGGGAGCTGGGCTTGTTCAGCCTGGAGAAGAGGAGGCTCAGGGGTGACCTTATTGCTCTTTACAGATACCTTAAAGGAGGCTGTAGAGAGGTGGGGGTTGGCCTGTTCTCCCACGTGCCTGGTGACAGGACGAGGGGGAATGGGCTTAAGTTGAGCCAGGGGAGTTTTAGGTTAGATGTTAGGAAGAACTTCTTTACAGAAAGGGTTGTGAGGCATTGGAACAGGCTGCCCAGGGAAGTGGTGGAGTCACCATCCCTGGAAGTCTTCAAAAGACGCTTAGATGTACAGCTTAGGGATATGGTTTAGTGGAGGGCTGTTAGCGTTAGGTTGGAGGTTGGACTCGATGACCTTGAGGTCTCTTCCAACCTAGAAAATTCTGTGATTCTGTGATTCTGTGAAAAAATAAACATATTCCATATATATATTGGAATATGTTTATAACATGTTTTAAAAAAAAGCACATTTGTATAACATATTCCATTTTATATAAATAAAAAATAAACAATATTCCATCCACAAGTGGCTAGTTGGATTGGGAACTTCAAAGCATTCACTTCTTTCATAGTGCCTAGGTTGTGCTGGAGATTGCATGAGGATGAAGCAGTTATGTAAAAATATACATCTTATGCTATGTTCTCATCCTACAAATTTATGATTTTTTTACATAGGGTATGAAATCTGCACAGCCTCTCATATCTGTTAAGATAGAAGTGTCAATGTGCTTTAAAACAGAGTGCTTCTACATACATGTACTATATTAAAGTTTTTACAAGCAGAAGGTACAAAGATGTTTACATATTTACAATTATAGGAGAGAATTCGAAGGTTTTGCTAATCTAAGGATGTGAATTAGTTCCTACCCATCCTGGGCTTCTTCCTTCCTGCCTCCTCAGGCTCTTCCTAGCTATCACCATGATCCAAACCATTCCTAGGAGATACAGCTCCTCTTCATATACAGCAGCACCACAACCACGTTCTTGGCACTTTTCAGAAACCCTCATTTCTACCTGCTGCAGTTCCAGTCATGGAAAACAACATCAAAATTAGTAAGAAAGTTATGCATATCAAGTTTATTTCAAGTAAATAAATATCATTCAATGAATATGCCTGATACTCTTCAGCATCTAAAGAGCCTAACTTGTTTTCTCAGAGACCTATCCAGGGAAGGTACTGCTGACCAGGATATTCATATTCATAACAGCATGCTTTTTTGGTGCAAACTAGGAAAGAGAAAGGGAAATAGACATTTGTGGAGTTTCAAACAGAAATAGAATAAAGCCAGGTAAAAGTGTATAAAACCCTGGTAACACCTGTATGTTAAATTTTAATAAGTAATAACAAACATTGAAATAATTATTTTCAAATATGTGTACAGAAGAATGTATGCATACACAATAAGTGCAACAAGTTTAATATCAAATATATATTCTGCACTTTAATATGCCAGCTACCTCTGTATTTCATCAGAATCTGTCCTGACCAACATATAACAAGTTCTAGTAGTGTATGTAAATAAATCTTCAGTAAAACATTTCCACTTCAAACACACAACTTGGCACAATATTGGTAAGGTTGGCAAAGAGTTAGACACTGCTGTTTCCTGGACATGATATAACATGTATTGGATACATGCCCGTTAAATAATTCTAATAAACACATCGCGGACATACTGAGGTACCGCACGCATGTGCAACATGCTGTGTTGAGCTAATTTAATTTTTACTATATAAATTAAAGGAATACATGAATCAACAAAAGTTAAAGTTTGAAGCTGTACCTTATGACCAACATCAAACTAATTACCCTTATTCATGTTGCCACATGATATTCTTACTGCATTATCACAAAATAATATTTTGAGTCTATTCCAAATTTTAATGATGCAATTATAGAACAGACTTGTGGTAATATTTTTGTCACGGTTTCAGTTTTTTAAAAATAGGTACATGACATGGAAGGAAGGAGTGTGTTATCCCTCTTTTTCTGATATGAGTAGACTTGTCTCTCACTTTTTATTCCAGGTGCTTTCATTTGCCAGGCAATACAAGAAAATCAGCACCCTGGAAAACTAGAACAGGGCAAATTCACCAAAACTGACTTCACTGTCAATTCTTAATAGTTCTGTATTGTTCAGTACATTGTCCTTAATTTAATATTTGAACAGCAGAAACTATGTTTTTCTGCTCCAACTTAGACTGCTGTACCCTATGTGAGTTTGACTGTATAGAATTAGAACCAATCAAAGAAATGTTTTGAGACGATACTTGAAGTCTCTTGCTGCAATACTTCCTAGTCTCTCATGGTTACCAGAATAACTGAATAAACTTGAATACATATAGCAAAGTCAATTGGGCCCTAAATAATGAATCATTTATAGTATACCTCTCTAAGGCTTCTGCTGTTCTCTGCAAGACTCTCTCAAGTCTATCAATCAGACTGCTTAGCTTTAGAGAATATGAACTGAATATGCTCTTGTTCCCAGGAATTACACTCCACTGCAGTTGCCTGCAAGAAAAAATATTTAATTTTAAAAAACAGGTAAGATACTTCAAGCACCTATTTTTATTTTCTAATATTTTTTGTCAAAGTATAACCTGGAAAGCTGATACTATACTATGATGCAAGATGAAGAGTAGAAGACCTTCAAAATCATCTTGTTTCTTCTTGCCTATTTTGGAAGGAACAAAATAGAACAACAACAACAAAAAAAGCATACCTCGCAGTTTTGACAAAAATTTTTGAAATAAAAATACTTTTCTACCCAGATGCTATTCTTTTTTTTTTTCTATTCACCATTCAGTCAGTCAGAGACAACAACAGAGTGGGTTTGCCATGGAAGAAATCTACTCTTAAAAAAATAATAATAAAAAAAAAAAAGTTCTATTTAGGTTATTGCATTGCCCTTCTTCTAAAGAAGGACATCCAAGCAAGGATAACATCACCTGTTGTGATGGGTTTGTCTTCTTCCTACTTTGAAAACTACTTCAGGACATCTTTAATGCTTTCCTTTAACTCTGAATAGAATTTGGTTGCTGTGCCATGAAGAACAGAGACAGGAGATTGTGAAGCCACCCTGCAAGATGAGCACTGCCTGCCATGCCTGCACTCAGCATTGAGGTAGGCTGCTCAGAGCCTGGGTGAACAAAGACATCGGTTATGCAGTCTCTGTGGTCTCAAAGCCGCAGAGACGTATGTGCAGCACTGAAAAGGGCAGGATTGCAAATATGCAGCACCCTCCTGATTGCCATTATGATGCTAAAGCCCCAGTCTTCATATATAAAAATCTGAAGGTCTATTTTTATTGCCTTAGAGCTAGACATCAGAAATAACTTGAATATGGAAGACGTACGAAGAACGGCTGAGGTCACTGGGCCTGTTCAGCCTGGAGAAGAGGAGGCTGAGGGGAGACCTCATCACAGTCTACAACTTCCTCGTAAGGGGGTGTCGAGAGGCAGGAGACCTTTTCTCCATTAACACCAGTGACAGGACCTGCGGGAACGGGGTTAAGCTGAGGCAGGGGAAATTTAGGCTTGACATCAGGAGGGGGTTCTTCACAGAGAGGGTGGCTGCACACTGGAACAGGCTCCCCAGGGAAGTGGTCACTGCACCGAGCCTGTCTGAATTTAAGAAGAGATTGGACTGTGCACTTAGTCACATGGTCTGAACTTTTGAGTAGACCTGTGCGGTGTCAAGAGTTGGACTTGATGATCCTTAAGGGTCCCTTCCAACTCAGGATATTCTATGATTCTATGATTCTAATATTTTGGAGCTGTCAACTTTGCTTGGCTGTAAAGACCATGGTTCTACAATCTGTTCAATAGAGAATTGATATTAATTTACAATTTCTGTGTATTATTTAAACATCCACCTTCAGGAGATTTTGTGCCCATTTTTCTCACAGCATACTTGTATAATTTCTCACAGATTCTGCAGGACTCACAAGTTGTAAATAAGTGTATTAAGATGCGAATAACCGCCTTCAGGTCAGTAAAAACAGAATTTATTCTGAAAAGCTGTAGACATCAAGAAAGCTAAATATTTCTGTGCTCCTTTAGGGTCTTCACTTTGCATCTCAGGAAAACTGTATTTTTAGCACAGCTTATGAAGTGGCACAATAGTACACAATTGCTCCAATGGTATACTATTGGATACTGAAAATTTCTTAGTCTGCAGAGATCAGGGATGTTCTTCAAAGGATTTATTTTTAAAGTTTTCCTCCTAAAATTTACAATTTTGTTGTGCTCAGTTCCATAATTACAGCTTGAGCCTTTAGATACTCCTAGCAGTAAATGACTGCAGTGCTTAAATAATCACAATTTAAAGAGAAAATGAATGGTTTATTCAGAGTCAGCAATTACTGCACAAGACAGCATTGACACTGACTTAAGTGGCACAGTATCAAGCCTCACAAGAACAATTATTCCTGTAGTCTATGTGACTTCTAAGTCCAACTAATTTTACTCTTTTTGCTCATGAATTTGTCATTTTTTGCACATTACAGAATGTTTAAATTACTCAAATCATTCATTAATGTAATAATTACGTATATTCTCTAGTAATTTTCATTTAAGTAACAATATTATTTTGTTTAGATGGTGAATAAACACAGATAGGAAGATTACAATATTTTATGCTCAAGACATATTTAAAATTGTCTAGCCAAGATTAAAGTTTATAAAAAATGAAGTGACTATTCTTTTAGTGCATACATATTTACCTATTTATCCATCTTCTTTTTAGTGCAACTTGAAACGCCATCAAGAGCTGGGAATGGAAAGACAAGAATAGGTCAAACAGTAGCTTTAATTCTGAACCATGATCACCACCCCAAAAACAAAGTCTTTCCCCTTTCTCCCCCTCTCTGATGAAAGTGAGTTATAACTTCTGCAGGTGGCCAGAAAATGGATTGAAGTGAACATCTGCACATCTCTATCAGTGAAAAAAAATCACAAACATGCTCACTATCTTGCTAATGCTCTTCCTTTGAGCCAAGGATATTCTTATGAAATAGTGATATATGTATGAAACAAAAGGGTAACAAAAAGAACTCAGTTGAATTAAGAACTGTACAAGAGCCTTGAGACTTTAAAGAAAACCCAACAAACCATTTCCTCAAGTGACATAACCTTTAATTAATATACTCTTAGGTACCCTTCACTTACTGCAAAATGACCTGCCACAGATATCATTACACATAATAAAAGAAAAAGTTAAACTGGTGAGTACTGGTACTTAAACAACCTTATACATGTGCACAAGACTAACATGACCACAAAAACCCCGTTCACCACTAATAAATCACTCCTTTTATTTTACCAACACTAGCATAAATCCAGAGGATAGGTTACTGTCTAGATTTACAGTGATGTAGCTGAGGTCAGCATTTGGTTACATATGTTTTCATGCATGGTTATTTCTATGTAAATTTAAAGCTTTGGAACTGTATAGAATTGCTGAGCCTACAGACAATGTAGAGTAAAAGTTCTATTTTCAATTTGCCTGTATGTACAATACTGTTATTGTCTGTGCACAAAGAGGAACAGGTTTCTATAGCAGACCTAGTTTCAACTTTACATTTAAAGATATGTATTCAGCACACGAAAAGGAAGTGCACAGTGCAGCAAGAACAGCAGTTTCACAAGCCACCGCCAAACCGACTTTCACTACTGTCTTGCTCTGTGTCTATACAAGAAAGATGTGTGGTTTCAAGAGGTCTCATGGAAGAGAAAACAGACAACCAGTTAGATCAGTTACTCGATGACCTTGAGGTCTCTTCCAACCTAGAAAATTCCAACCTAGAAATCAATTTTGGAAAGAAAACAAAACAGTCGAAACAGTAGTATTGAGTACAGACAGATCAATTTATACCACAAACTACAAAATATTGCAGAAAAACTATAATTTAATTTAGGGGAAAAAAAGAAATACCAAAGAGCTGTATTTCATTTCACATGGATAAGGGAAGGAAACAAAAAAAAAGGGAAGGAGACCAAGGTAGTTTTTCTCTCTGTACTCTTCTAGAGAACAGTGGACACATCCTCTAGATTACTGATTGGGACAGTAGATCATGTCCTTGAAAAAGCTTCTAAAAATATACCTGCATAAATTATTTCAGTATTCAGCATTGTACTGGAAAGCACAAATAAAATAATTTTAGAATCACACTGGTGTGCCACAGAGATGGTCCTCCTAGCAGTTTACTGCTTATCACATTATTACAACCAACAAATGGAGATAAAATCAGTTACATTCTTTGTTGTGATCTCTATCATTTTCAATCACTTTTTAGGTTGTAAAACTTGTTTTTGAGAACATCTACCTTTTTTATTATTACTATTTCTGTATCCATAAAATGCATTAACTTGTGTGTTAAGTGGGATCTGAGAACACTCCTGGAAGGATTTTATCATACATGAAATTATGATTTCTAGAGTCCTTGTTTTTGTACCCACATCAAAACTTGTCTGCACCCTATTTAAAGTCATCTTGCCCAGAATTTTCCTCATATAGCTAGAAAATCTCTGAAAATACAACTTGCAGAGATAATGTGTCAGAGATAAGCAAGAGTCAATTGCTTGAAGGAAACATTTTCAAAGGAAAGCAAAAGAAAGGGTATTTATGCTTACACATAGAATCATTGTATGTCCAAAAGGTCTTGTATGCTTCAGTGTATCGTACCTCAAATTTGAAACACTGCATAAAATACTTTTACCAAATGGCGTTTTCCCTTCTTCATCAAATATGTTTTGTTTATATAGGAAAAGAAACCACTAAACTCCTACTTAGCCCTTCAGTGCTCTCCTCATGGAGCTCAGATGCACCCTTATACACCAGCTTCTAACAAGCCAGAATGATTCCAGAGAGCCTACAATAAAAAATAAATAAATAAATAAAACACACAACACTTTAGAAGGAGGCCCTAGTTGTATTGGCAGCACATAAACTTGTCTTTTTAATGGCAACCACTCTACATTGTTTAGCACATTTAGCAGGGTTTAAAGATGACTCTAATATAGCCACAAACTCTCAAAAAAGCCTGTGAGGTGGAGGGAAAAAAATGGTGAGAGATGAAATACATAGTCACTGCCAGCAGGTCCTGGGCAAGCACTGCATGAGCAGGTGAAAAAAAAAAAATCTAGTGACTGTGAAGAGCTTGATGACAGCCCTGGTTCCACTTCCCTTATTCAACTGTTTCCACTTACATTCCCTTCTGCATCTGTTACATATTTAGGGGTGTTTTATTAGTATCTTTGGATCCCTTGAAGCAGGTGAGCATGTGTTCAAAAGACAACTAAAAAAAAATGAGTTAAAAAGAATACATGAAATGGTTCAGAGAAAGTAGACTAACAAGGCAAGCTCTCTACAAATCACAGCATACACATTTTAATTGGTTTTATGCCATTTGAATAAAGTGAATAAAACAGTTCTTGTTTTTTGTTTTTTAAAGTAAACCAGGTGACTCAAGTAATCTCTCTTGGTAAACGTTGGCCAAGAAAGAAAATACATACATAATGCTTGCAAGCATCTTCCATACAATGACCTTTCATAAGCAATCTTTCCCCCGCATCTCTTCCCACCCTTCTTTTCTATATGTTATTTAAAACCCTCTTTATAATCTTACCTCTTTTCCTCCGTATATGTGTTGACAGAGGTCCCAGTTCAGGAAAGTACCCGGTATGCACTTGAGGTCCAAGAACACAGTTGTAGCAAGAAAATTAATTCCAAACAAAACACTCTTCCCGAACAAGAATATTTTGGCCAGGGGTGATGCATTTATGCTTTTGTTTTCAAGCTATTCTTACAGAAAAAGACAAAAAATTATCATGCAGGCTGTTCTCCAAAATGCTTATCTTTTGGGTTATATGTAGAAGTTATTGCTTTTGTGCAGTTATTTTTTGATATATATATAAAAATATTAAGACAAACTATAACAACAATGGATTTCCTTTGTACTGTTGAGATCTGACCAGAATTGTGTGGGACAACACAAACTAAAAAATTATATTTCCATCTCTAAAAAGTTTAGAGGTGCTAGAGAACCTCTTAAGCACTTGATCAGCTCCTCCTTCAAAGGAATACAAAGGAATCCAAACATCTGTATGAAAGCGTTAGGTCAGAGGTTGGACTCGATGATCTTGAGGTCTCTTCCAACCTAGAAAATTCTGTGAATTCTGTGAATTCTGTGAAAGCGTAGTTACATGTAGCCAGTTATCTTGGCTACAGTCAACAAATCCAGTTTAAGATGTTCCCATGCCTTTTCTCCTTCAACCCAGTTACTCTTTCCTTTCACCTGCCCCCTGAAATAAGCATATTATAGGAAACTGTTATGAAAAATAACAACTCCTTTGGAACTTTGGTGTTTTACCCACAGTAAGACGTCTTTGTGAGGATCATAGATCAAAACACTCCTCAGATGATAAGTACCTAGATGCATTTTTCTCTTTCATAATACATAAGGTGATGATGTATAAAGTAATCCAGAGGAAATTGACTGGGGCACAACTACAAAACCAAATAAAAAAGCAAAAAAAAAATAAAATAGAAGAACCTCTCTGGCAGTCAGAGAGCTTGCAGAGACAGATGACTTCTGGTTGTCTTCCCAAGAATGCATACCTTATTACTGCAGCGTAATAACTGTGAAAAGTTACAAGTGAACTGTTATTGAATTAACAGTTGCAAGAAAAACTGTATTTATGTTAATTTTTGTCACATATTTGGCAAATTCTCAACTACCTCTGGAGTGTTAAATCAGTGAGTAGCCAAGGAAATTTCATATAAAACAAACTAGATAAAAGTGAACTTATTTTGATGAAGTACAAGAAAATTATTCAGAAATTCAGCTTATTTTTGCTTGCAGAATGCCAATGCAGATTTAATCATTCCTCTGTAGCAATTTCTCTGCACCTGTTACCGAACCTCAGATCACTGAAGGTTTTAGTTTTGTTTATAACCTAACAAAATTTGGTTCTTTAAGATATAAGCCTTCTATAGCTTTATGTTGTTCACAAGCCAATTGCCTAAATCTAAATATCTGGAAGCTTGGGAGGGGGGGTAGATCTAGAATAAGAAAATTATTCAAACCACTCATTTTCTAATTGCTATTCAGCTATTTAACCAAGCAAACATCAGCTAAAATACAAATTTCCAGAGCAAAAAGAAAAAAGAAAAAAAAAAAAAAAAAAGAGAAAAGAAAAAAAGGTTATGAATGATTTGAGTAGGTGAAAATATATCCAAATGTTGCCATGAAACTGATTCAGGTTACCTGTTAAAAGAGGTATGGTTTAATTATACAATCTATTTTCCTACATAAGAGGGCTTGTTCATCATTCTTGATTGCCCCATCCATATAGGGCACACACTATATGATCAAATACATATGTGAAAATAACATTTAATTACACTGGTATTTATAATATTTAAAAAAAAAAAAAAAAAAAAAGTCCCACTGTCCACCCACAGAGTGTGGCAGAAACACAAGGCACAATGATATAAAAGTCTTAAGCAATCAACCACAGAAAATGTCTTCTAAGATATGTTTCCCTCTCCCTCCCAATATTGTTACCTTATTTATGTGCTGAAAATTTTAAATTATATTGCTTCTTCCAGACTTAATTCCTTAAAGAACTTACTAACAATGATGAATCGCTTATTTATTCCACAGTAGATAAAGAATGTATTTCATTCAGTTTGAACTATTTCTTGTGCTACATTCACATACACAATTTGATCATCTGTGCACACTACATTGTGGATAAGTAAGAACATTACAATGTAATAGAGGTGGGTTAGAGAAAGCAATATTTGAGCTTTCCTACAGTAAAATAGCGTTATTAATTCTGGCTGAGAGCAGTCTCAGTTTTGCACTTAGAAATAACAGATACCTTATGAGCGCCATTAATGGTCAGCATAAAATAGGTACAACTCCAAATTGATTCTGGAGGTCCTATGTTTCTCATGTAACAAGACATTTATCCTAATGCCAAAACAATAAGTGACACAAAAGATAACTTGCCAGAAGCCCACACTCACTAAAGAAATGTTATATGTATTAAGCTCAGAAGAGCATACCCATCATTTTTCTCATAGGGTTCATGAGTATATTTCCTTGCTAATTTCATTACTTCAATAGTCATAAAAGACCCAACTTCTCTTTAAAGAAAGCCTTTTAAGGTTTAATCAAAACAGGGCTCTACAGAAAATGAAAATTTGCTAAACCTTGTAAATACCTACCAATTTCAATATTCTTAAGCCAACATCCTATTTGTTGGAGAAATACATGAGTTCAGCAATAAAGATTTACACAAGCTACAGATACTTTTTCCCAGCCTGCAGAAGATTGTAACACTTCAGGTCAAGCCTAAACTGATCTCCCTGGTTTTCTTTAAGGCCTGTAAAATTGTTGATGCATTCTGAAAATTCATTTATTCTTTATAAGTAGTCAAGTCAAGAACTTGAAAACCACATTCATAAAACCACATTCATTCATAAAACCACACAGAAAATATTCTCATAAGACTACATTTTGTTCCATCTCTTCTACCTCCTTTTTCACCTTAAACACAAGTGTTCTCTCTTCATCTAATATTATTCAACCTCCACACCATGAATTTCAGTCTTCTAAGGTTCTTTACACCTAGCATTTTAATCAGGCATGATTTGCAGAAGCAAATCTCCCTATTGTCTGCATTTCCTATGCTTCAGTTTGCACACAAATTCACAGAACACCCACAGTTCGTAGTGTGCTCTAGGGAGTCTAAAACATCCAAGAAACTATCCATGGGACCAGATCAGAACTAATCAAAAGTAAAAGATTCACTGTGTGGAACACATTACCAACAGTTTCACCTCAGAGATCTAGTTTTACAGTGCAAGAGAAAGACGTGAGAAAGACATAGGCTTACATTAAAACACACCTCTCCCCCAGCCACAAGACTTCTTTTTTACCGTGATGTACGTTCTGAAACATATTCACATTTAATTTTTTGCTAGTCTGCCTGCCCAATGCATCTATAGTCATTCTACATGTCCCAATTCTAGGTTAACTTACAAGGGCAGAAGTCAATATTAAAAACTTGAACTAAGCACAAAATGAATTAAATATTTATACAAAACAAAAGAACAAAACCGGGTTTGTGAGAAAAACAGAAACAAAAAATAAGGTTCATACTTCTCCGGACAATAATGAAATTAAGTTTTTCAATAGGTTTTGAATCTATGCTCTGAAGTGGGGTAAAAATGAGCAAAGACTGTTTTAATAACAGTACCCAAAGACTTACATGGCACAAAAAGCATTTAAAAATATTTGAAGTAAACAAAATAAGGCTTAAATTTAAAAATAATGAAAAAGTGAAAATAAGGCTTAAAATGCGTATCAGTTCTTTAAGCCAGAAGCAGAGCTGACTTACGTCAGCTGCAAAGAATAAGACCTGTATTTAATATATATAAATGAGTCTAACTGAAGAAAAATACACACAGAGGGTAAACAACAGTATGTATGTGTCAGAGCTGAGGATCTAAAGAGCAGAAAAGATGAGAGCATAGCCTATTTAGAGATGGATTTGTCAAATTTTGTTGGTTCTCTCGAAGAAGAAATTGAAGAAATTCTTGAAGAAAAACTTGAAGAAATTTGGTTCTCTCTAAAACATATTTAGGAAGGCAAACAGGAATAATGCACTACAATTTCATTACAAAAATAAATGATAATGCATCATTTTAATTAAATTTTAGTGATATTTTATCAGAAAAAGTTTTACCCATTTTCAAGAAAAATTACAAAAAATGTTTTTTGCTGATAGTCTATTAGAACTTGCTTGCTCCTTTTGTGAAACCATAATTGATTACCTTCATTATCACATGCAAGACATTTCATAGAGCTGTAGAAATGCTGGGAAACACTTGTTGCTTTCAAGTTCCTGAACGTTCTAAATGTATCTCAAAATTCCATTTCATAGACAAAATAGCTCGAACAGAAGAAATTATCCAACGTATTTGTTTCTCATTCAGGCAGCAGCAACTAATCTTCCCCAGTAAAACACCCAAACACAACAATGGACACCACTAAATGGAGTTGTTAGAATAAATCCTCAATATTCTGCTGTTTGGACAGACTAGCATTATATTCTTAACAGATGTAGTGTTGGAATGGTTTTATAATCTTCAGAGAAATTGTATAGTGCGATTTATCACCCTAACTCAAGTGAAACTATACTGAATGGAGTGCTGTCAGTGATAAATGACAATTCCAGCTGATTGAAATGTACTAAAGAAAGCAAAAGTTGGCATTATTGTACTATTTTAAAGCTTGAAGAACAGTCTAGAGTGGTGAAACATGCCAGAGTTTCCTATAACTAGTGGCCATTCACTATCTACTTTAAGCAAGGGAATTATACAGTGTAGATTACCGGGCCTGAGGCCACACACAGTGTAATTTTTGTCATCTCTGAAGAAGGATTTAAACATCAGAACATCAGTACAGATTTATGCAGACACAAATTTTCCAATTGAGATATCATTGGTATACAAAAGCACTCAAAAAAAAAAAAAAAAAAAAGCAAATAACTTTCACAAAACCCTTGCAGCTTGAAGCCTAGATTTCCAACATATTGGGACAGAATCTCTCTGCTACACACACACACATGCACAAAAGCTAACTTTCACTAAAAATGACATTTTAATTATTTGAGAGATAAATCGGTTTTCCAAGTCTCTGAGTGGTGTGTATAAACTGTGAGGATTTAAAGCCTGCACATTCTTCTTCCACTGAAATAACTTCCAGGAGAACCTGAGGTCTATTTTGGATGGCCAAGCCAACACAAAAAGAAAAAAGTGCTGTTCAAATTACTGCAATGTTCCTCAGATGACTTGAAACTTTACTGATTTTTTTTTTTCCAAAAGAATAGAAGAAAAGTCATTTCAATCATTAAAGAGATCAAATATTTAAACTTATTGCCCCTCTTGTTTTTAAAAACATTTTGACCTTAATATTTCAGGTTTTGAAGTTCTAGTCAGCATTGCATTAACTGTTGCACTAACAAGTGTTAATGCAGTTCCTGCCTTTCCTCTAAAGAGCCATAAAACCACAGTGCTTTCAGAATTTAGGTAAGGATATAAATCTTGGCTCCAGGTGTTTCTGAATCACTCTCTGTAATCTGAAATGAAACTGGTCTTGCCCAACTCTGACCAAATTTTTGAGTGCAGTATAGGTTCGCACTAAGTTAAACTATCTTAAGAATGACTATGTAAAATAAACCAAAATTTACTGACATATTTACTTTCTAGAAGGCATGTTAAATGAACTTTAAAACCAGATTTGAAAATCCAGCTGTAAAAGGGGTATGCAAAAGTGATAAATGAGGGCTGAACACCATCCAGATCACATACTTTGTTGGAAGAACTACAGTAAGCAAGTAAAAATTACACCCTAGAGTAATGATTCAGTTTAAATTATAATTTGCAGTTCCAATTTAAGTCCATAACTATTCTGTGTTTTGCTGTACATCAGAAAAGGGTGCTTAGTGAGTGTAAAACAGCTTAGGGTAACAAATATAAACAGTGAACTTTTCAAACATTCCCAAGCACAGAATGTAAAACTTCTTCACTGCCAGCCCTAACAGAAATTCTCTCAAGCCTTTACCCTCTAAACATGTTTTTATTTTCAATGAGGTTCTGAATCTCTCCAATGAAATTCTGAACCTCTTCCTTATCCCTCCCTCCCTGCTTACTAGATAATGCTCCCTCATTATTATGACCGATTAGCAAGCAACTCAGTCGCTCACATTATGTTCTATGCTTCAATCCCAGGAAGGTAAAGAAAGGTTCAGTGATAAACCTCTGGTTTACTTAACTAGAAAGAAAACTGACTTAAAATGTTCTGTGAACACAGTGTAGACTGTAGACAGGTAGACTGCCTGAATAATCCTCACATATAATTTACACCAGCCAAGACTTTTCTTGATCGCAGACTGCATTCTCTACATATTTCTAGAGACATATTTCTCTATATATTTATCCCAGAACAACAAATGGGTAATGGAAATTTCCACCAGAAATGCTAGAGTTTAAGATTTGAAGCTGGTAAAATAAGCATTATGTAATATATATCCATTATAAATATCCATAATTTATATCCAAATATGAGAACTAGTCAACAAGATTGAGTCCTGTGGTAAACCTGACACCTGTTATTCACATGACTCAATCACAGGTGTATACCAAAAGGCAAACAGTGCCTTGCAAACCTATGGTAAATATGTAAAATATATTCTTAAGAATATGGTAAGGACAATGCTAAACATTAAAGGGAGAATGCTGGATTACTCTGCATCAGTAATTTGATGGACTATTAGCAGTTTGTTTTTGTTTTTGTTTTTTTTTTTTTTTAAAAAAAAAAAAAAAAAAAAAGACCAAAGCCAAAGAAACAAGCCATTGTGGTGTTCCATTGTTCCCATTGTTCCATTTGTTATTTTATTTATTTGTACATTAGAATATATTAAAAGATATGAACATGCTTATGATAGCCAATTTTGTATCTTCATTCTGCTCTATATTTGGAAATGGATTTACATATCCCTTAGCAACTATCAGAAGTGGAATATTTTCTGTGAGGAAAACATTTTATGTTGAAAAGTGACATCTTTCTATTGCTTAAAATAAAAACATTATTAATGTGTGGGGAAAAGTGACAAAACTTACATGTTACTAAACTTACATATTTTACATCAGCAAAGATATAAAGCATCATCTATAGGAACAGCTGCTCAAAAAAAAAAAAAAAAAAAAGACATTTGCCAGACACTCCACAGTTATCAGGTATTTTCTTTTCTGAATATAAAGGAGATTGGTAATAATTTCATATGATTTAAGAATATGTCAGCAAATGGTAGCAAGTATTGAATAACAACTGAATATAAGAGGTTAATGTTAAAGCGAGTTGTGGAATAAGTTAAGCTACTTCTTCAACACAAGTCCAGCAGAACACTGCAAAACCCCTCAGTGCACAGAAATACACTTCGTATCTAGTTTAAACTTCATGTAACTTTCTAGCATAAAAACCATACAGAAAAACCAATTAAAATTACAGTTAATCAAAGCCTGCATAAAATCCATAAAGGTTTTTAAAACACTTTAAAAAGTTGTTAAACTCAGACGTGCCTTAAAGCATACCTTAGGTTATCACTAGAAATCATAAGCATACGTGTTACAAAGGGTCAGGGGAACCAAAACCAAAACAAGACGACATGCAAAAATGAACATTGGGTTAGAAGCATTGGGGAAAAAAGAAAAAAAACTACTGCCTACACACAGTTGGTCAACAGTTCTTAAGGTCACTCCTCCTTCAGGGCCTTAGTACCAAGAATATGGCCCTACTGTAGTCAACTCACCTTCCAATATGGAAAAAATATGTTAGTGGGGATTTAGGAAGTACACACAAATGGAAGATCCTTGGAACGGTCAGGAACTACTTACTGTTATACAAGATTTTCCAAACCATCTCACCACTCTCCACCTATAAAAAAAAAAAAAAAAAAAACAAAACACTTCCTAAACTTTCTTGAGGAAGGTGGCCCTTTTATCTAATGCTAGTTTCAACAGGATTTGTAACTAAGGTTGAGAAATTAAGGAGCGTGGTTGAATTTACTCACTTTCAAAAAAATATCCTGCCTTGTGATAAATTCCTTAAGCAAACTACAATTTAACGTGTTCTCAACAGTTTCTAGATAGAGGTTGAAAAAGGATCAGGGATCCTCACAGGAAGACAACAAAAGAGGAAAAAAAATATTTTGAAACATAAGAAATCTAATTTTGAACATTAAAACAGTGGTGTAAAAAAAAAAAAAAAATCAGATTCAGCATTTAGAGATTTATAAGGCATTTATTTTAAGCTTCTTAATAGTAACACCATTTGAAAGTAGAAAAAATAAGGCGACAAAGATCCTAGTTTTCTGTGTGAAAGATTTGGATTTTTTTTTATTTTTTTTTTTCCCAATGCAACACTAACTTTCAGGTAACTACAAGCAGAATAATACTTATTATGAGATGCTGTATCACACTATGCCCAATGATAAATAACCTTTCTTATGCTTTTTCCAAGTGAATGAAGTATCCCATCTTTAGTCAACATCAGCAGTTAGGCTTTCTACTGAAGCTACAATTAACATCAACTACCTTGCTAAAAAGAACCCTTCTCCTTCCCTATTTTATTCCATTTAGAAATGCAATGTGAAATCTTAATTTTTCTTAACTCTCAACTTTTAGATCACCTTAAGCTTTGAAAAGTCTCTAGAAGCAATGAAAAAGAAGGCAACTCTAGTGGGGAGAAAAACAAACAAAAAAAATCAGGTCTTTGGAAAGAAGTTGGAATAGCAGGTACTCGCATTAAAGTAAAGCAGAGGAAGGAGCCACAGGGAATAAGTAGTGGAATATTTTCCATTTTAGAAAACAGAAGAAGCGATTTGCTACAGGAAGGGAAATATAAAGCAAGTCATAAGGCTTCTGATTACAGCTTATGAAATACTTAATTGCTGTAGAAGTAAAAACTAGTACAACAAGTTTGAACAGTTTTAAAGAAATGTACATTGATACACTTGTATGCAGACCATTTTAAGAGTCTGAAAATAACTGACAAGGTAGCCTAAGAAGAGTTGAACTGCATATATTATGCTGAACAGATTATTTCTAGAAAATTATTTTGTCACAAATGTGACCTATCTATACATCAGAGAAGTGCTGAAACCTCATGTAAGCAGAAGCAGTTTGGACCAGCTGTCCTTCATTATGGGTTTCTAGCTTAGCTGAGGGTTAGGCCCTGAAGTCTCTGCTGACAGATGTTTGAATAATACTTTATTTGGTTGATTTCATACGAAAGGGCTGGAATGACTGCCTTTGCTGACAGGAACCTTAATAGTAACTTGAATTCGCAATGGTACCTGTTTCTCACAGGTCATCCAATGCAATTTTAGCTATGTAAGTAAGTAGCTTTGAAACTTCCTCAATTTCAAAGAGATTTCTAAATAGCCATAAGGTCTCAGGCAGACAAGTTGCTGAAACTTAGTTTCAGTGAGTGGGCCTCTGAAATCCAAAAGAGAAAAACTGCATAAGGTCTTTCATATTAAACATACATCATAGTTAAGTGAGCTGAGTGGCCACAGTTTTTCTCATTTAAAGGTGTTTATCTTTTTAATAGGAATTTAAATGCAAAATCATTACCCCTAAATTAATGTTGCTTTTAAGGGGCAAACATTAAGTTATGTTACACTACTAAAGGTATGAGATTAAGTTCCTTTTGAAAGTTGCTGCACTTAGTCTAAATCTGCAATTATCTGTGAAGTAAGCACATTCCTAAGAATCCATCAAGTTTATCTATTCTTTGTCTTTTTGCACTTTGTTGTGACAATTGCCTAATTTTCTCCATGCTGTATAAACATTAGATATACGATACTTTCAAAGGACTCAGCAAAGAATCTGCAGTAACTTTCTTCTTTAGCATCTTGATTTTAAAGGGATATTTGAGTGAGACTTTATTTTTGCTCCCAATATTTTATATGCCATATATTTTTCATTATTCTATTTTATATACCAATATTCTTCATTAATTGATGAATTGTTCATCTACAGACAATATGACAAAAAGAACTCAACCACTGATATAAGAAATGGAAAAAAAAGTGCACAGGTAAAATTATTTCAGCTTATATAAGTCAGAGGGAACAGATAAAGAAATAGAAATATATGAAGATATAAGGCTGCAATTTGGAAAAGATTCTGAATATAAATTAGAGGCATTCCTGAATATATATTTTTTTATTTTTTCTTTCAGACAATCCTCTGAAATATCTAGAGAGCCTATTTGGTTAAGAGTCAGATAATATACCAACAGTCTCATTGTTTTCCAGTAGAAATTTAGAAAAGGTAGCAAGAAACAATGTAAAAAGACAATACAAAAATAATGAAGTAAATTTACAAGAAGGCTTGGAACTGCTAGAATAAAGATTTAATGTGTACTATCTTTCTTACTGATTTAGCTGAGCTGCCAATGCTATAAAGTAGAAACATCAACTCCAAAGGCATTCATAAATGTTCTTGAGGATAATATCTTGTGAGACATTTTTAGCTGATAATATTCAGGCTGTTAAGATGAGAAATACTGAAGAAAAAAAATACATATTGAAAATACTACCCAAGGGAAAAAAAAATACTGACAAAGTTCAATGCTGACAAATATAAAAAGATCTATGACAGTTCTAATTTTGCAATTCTCAGTTCTCAGTTCATTCTGCTTATTCAAAAATGAGATACAGAATGCATAAATAGATTCAGCCCCTTTTGAAAGTCGCAGAGACATTTAATTTTGCCATGAAGAATTTTATTACCCAAACACAAAGTAGAAAATCCAATATGAAAATATGATTTATAATGAATCCTACACTTACCTCTACAAATAACATTGAAAATGCTTGTGCTAGTTCCCAGCTGGTCTGTTTATGTTCTGACAGCATTATCATACTTGGAAGATTATTGTCTATGCCTTTACTCTCTACTGTCTCTTTCCAGTCATGCAATTTACACAAATGTAGTTACAATTTTACTAGAATGCTCAACTGATATATTTCCCAGCATTACATTTTCTAGACCTCTTTCATGGTTCATGTTCTGGAATAGCCTGCAGAAAATCCACAGTGGTTTCCCTTTTCCGAAAAATATCCTAAGCAATAATTTCCACCAACACAATAGGACGAGGTAACAAGAGCAGCACTTTTGCCGTAGTAATTGACTGACCTTGTCTGTTTTTTTTGTTTTGTTTTGTTTCTCAATTTCTTGTAGATATACTGGAATGCAAACACCATCACATTATAACTGCCTCTTTCTGAAATGCAAGGCATAAAATAAAGTGTTAGTATCTTGCTTACAAATATGTTCATTTGATACAGTAATAAACACCATAAATTATTTCTTAATGAAGTAAAAAAACAGGTTAGCTTAAATGTAATGTTATTCAAGTAAGATGATGCAAGGGGCAAGGGTTTAAAGTAATAGGCCTGCTCAGAGTCATATTGGAATAATATTGCTGGAAACTATTTCTGGCATTTCTTAAAACTTTGGTTTTTAGGTCCCTCCCTCCTCCCAGATAGGCATAGAATAAAGATAGAAGAAGATAAAACCAGAAGGGAAAATTGACTTTAGTACTAGTAGTAGAACCAACAATCTCGTTCTCTCTCTTCCCAGACACATATTCCAGACATTAAGTCCAAGAAGCAGTTTCTAAAACAGAAATTGTATCTTTAATTTGTAAAGAAGGAAAATATTAACTGGCCAGGTATAAGGAAAGTAGTAGAGAGAAAAGGAAGGCTAATAAAACTCACTTTCAGCTACAAAATTAGTTCTAACTGAACTTGAGGACTATGTGATTGACTTGCTAATACTGATAACAAGTAAGCTGGAACTAACTGGGCCAATGCACCATTATGTGCAATCATATTCATCACTGACATCAGAAAAACATTTCTCATCCGGGAAGTAGATACACATTTAGAGATGCAATAAATGTAAAACAGCAATTTCTATAGAACTTTTAAGAAAATATTCTTGGGCATCAACCTTTAAAAGTTACAAAAATTTAAATCAAATTACTAGGTTGTTTTTTTGTTTGTTTGTTTGTTATTCCCATAATGCTGTCTCAGTGTTATAAACAAGTGCTCAAAGAATGAAAAATTAACATAAAATCAAATTTCTCTTAAAAAGAAAATCCCACAATTATGAAATATTCTCCATATTGCAGACAGCTTTATAATTTGAAAGTTAAGGAACTTAAATTTTGTGTACTAAGTAAAGAGTATAATTCAACATGTTAATTTAATGTTTTTCTGGAGTTCACATTTCTAACCTATTGGGAATTTCTATGAGGAAAAGACAGATGATATCGTCAGCTTACTGGGAAGGTCTTTAGTCTTTAACCTTTCCTGAAACACAAAGGCCCTGCTGCAAACTCACACCACCGCTCCATTATTCAAAGTTGTTATCTTATCCGTGACTTACAGAACTGTAGCTAACCTTTTCCCTGATAAGACAATGTTGGCTACCGTTATCTGGAAAGAGCAGCAAATGTCAGTATTATATGAAAAAATGTACCTTAAAGACTAAACTGTTTATATTACAGTAGACACTTCTGTCTACAACTGCCAATAAACTACACTGAAATCGAAAACTTGTATCATAATTTATATGTTTTATTTAGATGAACATGCTATATTTCCATGGTTCTATTTGCTGTAAGAGTCTGCTTTTTACCTTGTATAATTACAAACACTGAAGCAGTAACAACAGAATGAGCTTTGAGTAAATTATCTGACTTAAAGTTCAGATTTAGGAGCAGTATTGCATGGATAGCAGGTTTACTTTACATGGAACAGGGATTTATTACTTAGATCATTCCAAACACAGACCCAATTTTATCAGGAGAGTACTAAGCCTATTTTAAAAGAGAAATGTTGAGTTTGAACACATTCTAGGTTAGCAAAAACCCATCAGTTTTAACGTGTTACAAAAAAAAAAAAAAAAAAAAAAAAAAAAAAACCACAGAATTAGTCCATAGTTGATAATATCATTTCTGTTGCAAGTTATTATTCAAATAAATTGTTTTGAATTTTTTTCTTCACATTTTTGGGGGTATTTTTCCTTTAACGCCCAGAGGAAAATACATAAAAATACACATTATCTTTTTTTTTTTTAATGAAAAATACAGGAAGCAAAAAGGATTAAAGTTGCCTCATTGTTTATGTATGTTATTGGAATATACACATCCTTACAGGAATAATTTCTCTCTCATTTCACAGAGCAATTTAAAGTTATACTTGCACTCCTCAAACTGAGAACTTACCTTAAGGGGCTCCTCTCACGTAACTCTTGTGGGATACGTGGAATACTACAACTGCATAGCATGAGGTACTGGGAACACCACATAACTTTAGATCCCCTGTTCAGTTAATGATGTATATGCTGCTGTCCATGTTGTTAAGACTAGAGTTATCAGACTGGCCCGGTTATCAGTACAAGGAGAGTTCCAGCAGCACAAAGACTGCTGTGCTCAGGACCAGACTTCCTGGGTCTCGCAGCCCATGCTGATCTCAACATTACCACTCTGGTAACAATTCAGGACCTGTGCTACCTCATTTACTCATAGCATGAGTATGCTTACATAGGCTACAATTACAATTTTATTTAAATGGACAGAGTGAGAAGACAGATTACTCTGCTGAATGTACTACAAGCTTTAAGTATCCACATTAAAGCTTGCTCTGGCAGACAACAACAACAAAAAACTCCAATCATTCTTCCCAACCTTCCAAATACTACGTGTATCAATGTAACAGAAATAGTGTTAGCATATCTAATGTGACTTGTACTGTGAGAAAAATGCAAAGACACAGCAAACAAATGAAGAAAGAGATAAATGAGTCCAGAAAACTTAACTGAGCTGAATTTCTTCAGAGCTAGCTATCGGTGTGCTGCTGAGGGTGAGAAACAAAAGGTCTATTATCTAAAGTCTGAAAACCCTCTCTGACATTTATGGAATTTTAAATAACATGTTAAATTAAGTAATCTACTCTCATTTATAGGTCTGTGACTTGTACAAGCTTACTCAAGATAGCTATTGTCTCATTTTGTCCTCATAGTAACTAAAGGCCTACAAAATCATTTGTCAAGACAATATTAAAGTCCCAGTACTGGGACAGGTTAAATAACCTGTATCATTTTAAAAGCTTGCAAGGAAATACAGAAATAGGTTTATTACACGCTTCTCTTGAGGTCAGAAAAGGCATAGGAAAGCAAGAGAAAACTTGCAGTCAACCATGATGAAAGGATCATTAAGCAATGCATACCTGCTATATCAGTTAAACCATATGGTCACAAGCCCCTAAATAAGAAATGGTTGGAACTCCTTTTGCTGTATCTCAGTCTTGAAAATAATTCACTTTATGTACTAATCACTATTTTTGAAGTGATCTGCTTACTGTGCCAGTATTTGGTTTACCTTAATCTGTTTTTTTGTTTGTTTGTTTGTTTGTTTTTCTTTTCACTCCATTACAAATTCTAATAGTTTGGAAAAAATTGGAGAATATTTAATGGATTAATGAAAGAGGCTGAATATTACTAATTCACTGATTAAAGAGCTTTGAGTCTTAAAGAGCTAACAAGAATGATAGTATTAATTCTGTTACACTTCCTACTACATTGTTTTTATTATTACACAGCCATGTAGTCATAGCCGTCTTTTCAAGACAGGAAAAGAAAAAAGATACAGACTTATACCAGAACACACAATTCTAGATGGCCAGTAACACCTAAGGAAAAAAAAAAAAAAAAAAAAAAAAAAAACGTTTTAGTTTCTTTTAGTTTTCATTGTATTCAAGGTGACTGTGATATCTGTCACACTAGGCCTGACCTCATATATATCCTAAAACATAACAGTACTCAAAAAGCACACTGCAGACCTAAAGGAGGCTAAGAAGAGACTCTCTGAGGAGGTACTATAATAGGAGACAAGGTACCAAAATATTCACTCACTTCGTAAATCATAAAAGAGGAAAATTAACCCATGCAGGCAAGCTATTAACAAGAAAGCCTTTAGCAGCAAAGGGAATTTCAGTCCCCAGGAAACCAAGGGTGATGTGCAATAAATACTATAATGCACCAATTTCACAATCTCTTAACGCCAAAAGAGGATAACCTCACCACCAGTCTCGCTTCTGGGTACCCCCAGCTGCGTGCACCTGTCTTCTCCCTTTGCCTTGATTTTGTGCCTGGCCAATGCAGCTTGGCTGAATTCTGCTTCTCTCTTGTTTCTGGCCTCCTCTCCCAACCCCCCCTCCCTCTCCCTCCCCCTCTGTCAAACTGGCCCAGCTCACACTGTTTTGTGTGCACAGCTTCCTGACAGCAATTCATTAAGAAAGATAGTCCCTGTCCTGAACCAATTCATTAAAGACAGTCAGAAGTGAGGGCAGAACCGCACTGGAAAAGAGGACTGACAGTTTTGTTTTTGTTTTATCAAAAATGATGTTCCTCCAACAAGCTTCTGCAATGGTGCTTCATATTCATGCAGCAGGGAAAGTAAAATACCTGGTATCTTTGAAACTTCACTTGAAATGTGAGAGGGAGAAATATGACCTGAATAGCTGCTTGTATGGTTGTCAGCAAAGGAAGAAAACACACAAATAAGCAAATTATATTAAACTTTGCATTAAATTTGAACTGAAATGATAGCATAAATTAATATTAGGACTGAACATCAGATTTTTTTTTCTTTTTCTCTCAGAGAAACAGAAATCCCATTCTGACCCCCACAAGTCCCTGATTCTTTTCACCAATCATGCATGCACTGGATGCAAACTCCTTTTTGGACCTTGCTGGTTATGTTCTGAAGCATGAGATTTTAATATTTTTGTTTTAACAGAAAGCTAAATGCATTCTGATAAAACCATGGAGAATGATGCAGAAGGGATTACCTAAATCTTAAGAGCAGAACAAAAAAAAAAAGCTTTGAACAGAAACGGATTCCAAATCCAAAGTCAACTATCTCCCTCTAAAAGGATAACATTGTTTTCTTCCCTCAAGTACAGAATATGTCATTTTCATTTTTCACACCACTGCTCACAACCTCCCCACTTTTAGGGGGGTTATTGGGTAGAATGCTGAACTTTTGAGAAGTCTAGGAGTCTGAACCATCCCTTCTCCTTCCACACATCACCTTTAAAGATTCAGTTGTAGGGTCCCACACACACACCAGAGGATAAAAAGAGCTATTCTAGTGTATTACCATCATTCTATAAGGTATTTTTCCTACTCATTTGAACATTTTTAATTTCAAATGGTTCTCAGTGTTAGTATAGTTTTAATTAAATGCAACCCCTCTTTATTTCATGTTGCTTGTCTAATACACTGTGTTATGAATTTATCTTTGTAAGCATTAGTTGAAAAAAAAGGGTTCTGCTGATATCTGCTTTTAACATATCTGGAGCTTTTTTTTCTGCTTCCCTTGTAATTTCATTTTTAACTCGCAGAAGAATCTCCTGCAATATGGACCACACTTCAACATTGAGGGAACACTTTCGTCTTTCATATTCTGAACATACATTTTTAAGCCCATAAACATCTCTACTAGGACTCCGGCTTCTCTCCTTAAACAAGAGGTAATTCCTGCATCATGATGATTAGTCTACCTTCTTATACAGCAAAGCTGTACCCTTATAGCAAAGCTCACCAAGTGTTCACAGATGAAACTATACTCTTCGCTTATAAGAGAGAAGCAGTACTATACGTATTGATGTAATGTAGTGATCTAACAAAACTTAACTGTTACTAAAACAGGGACTTAGCAAGATTTGAGATGACAAGTTACACTTGCTTATTTACTGCACAGAGACCAGGGTAAGTTAGACATGTCAGGGAGACCTTCCTGTTGATCCATAAGGTTCAGAGTGGATCCCCTTGTTTTCTCAACTCCTTAAACTGAAGAGGTAAGTGTGTCTGAATCCACTAGGTGTGGCTGAATCCACTCCTAGTGACCTAGTGAACTGTTGACCAGACTTGGTCAACAGTTTATGTCTAAGGATTATTTGTGCACAATCTAAGGTATAATCTTAGCAAACTTTATAAAGTTTAGTAAGCTACTAAACATTTACCAAGGAGTTTCAGCAAGGAATCTCTTGCAAGGAGTATGGGATCTCTGCATCAGGCATGACCTTGAGTAGTGTCCCTACTCAGGGAAAATCTGTCCTGCAGCCAGCTGCCATGCAGAAGAGCTCAAAGTGCTCTTGGGTTCCTCACTATTTATGGGGCAAGATGATGAATATGAATAGTCATAGATTTGTTGGTGCATGCTCCATTGGCCCTTAGCTGCTGAGTCTGTCAGTTTCTCCAGCATCCAGTTTAAGCTGATATTGTGGTTGCTACCTGCCTGAGCAAGGTATTGTTTGCTGCAGCCAATGTTTAAGCAAGACAGCAGCCAAACTGAGGGCCTGGGGGAAGCACACTGCCACAGACTACAGATAGATCACACCTTCCTATTGTTCTAGCTCAGTGTCAGTTAGTACATATTTGTCAATCTTATAAATTGGAGTCAAGACTATCAGATAGGTCACTAAATAAAAATCCAAACAGCATATCAAAGCCAAGCCTATCAGAAAAATTTAATTTAAGGCCAAACTCCTGAAATCAACTGCAAAATAGCTAAAGACCATCAATCCTTTTCAGTCCTCTCCAAATCACTAGAATGATTGTTTTTCTTTCCCCCTCATTCTAAAATAAAGACTGGATCCCTTCCTTCTGTGCAGGTATGTGGATACTAGGGACAAAAAAACGTTCTAACAGCCATGTAAAAAAAAAAAAAAAAAAAAAAAAAAAAAAAAAACCCTACAGAAACTTAAGTCATGAGACTTAAATCATTGCATCACAGCTTAAAAAATGATTTGATAAAGTATTCAGTCTAGCAATCCCCCACCATATCAGCACCTATTTTTCTGTAGTTCACACAAAAGCACAACTACTTTATCTGAAATTATCGCAGCTGTCAACTACTTTTATAACTACAAGAAGCTGGAGCTTAAGTTACTACTAATACATAAGCTCAAGTAAGTTCATGAACTCACCCTTCAGTTCCTTCCATAGGTTCCAATGGAATGGTTTCAATTAAGAGAACTCCTAAAACCAGACTACAATTTTTTCCAATAGCTTTTTTCTTAAGTAATTCCTAAAGTGGGCATAAACAATGAACCAAACCTCATAATACTCTCAAGAGGAAAACAAGAGGAATCTCTTAGTTTTACAGTTGAAGAAAGCAGATATAAAATAACTATAAATAACTTATGCAACAATATATGGATAAAGATTCTATGTAATCCCAGATCATAACTCAGTCTGGTAAGGAAAGTATAGCACAGTCAACTTTATCACCTATGAAACAATCAGGCATGCACTACTAAAAATAACTGGTGTCTTCATGTATTTTAAAATTCACTTATATTGATATCGCTTAAATTAAACAACATTAATTGGTCTACCTTGCCACTTTACAGTCAAATGAAGGTTGAGAGGATTTGCTTCTTATTTTTATAATATAGTGTGACCATCTAAACAGAATATTATTTCATATGCTTTACATGTGCATATATGTTTGTAACATAATACAAAAGGTTACCAAACATATTCCCTAAGGATTTGTTTTGCATTTGACAGTACATTTTATGATCCCTTTATTTAGCAAGAGAGCAGTAATTTATTTTTTAATTTATTTATTTTTTTAAAACACAAAGAAAACTAAGAGGCTAAACCCACAAGGCTGGGAAAAAAAATCAGAAGCACATGCAATACAAAGAGCTATTTTAAAACTTGAAAGCAAACCCAATTCCAGAATTAGATTCCCTGTAATGCTATTCTACATGTTCTTTCTAACACACATTGGCCCTTTCATTTGGTCAATTCAAACATAAATTAAACAAACATGCAAAAAAACCAAGATTTCATGAATGTAAATGTCAAGACTTTGCATGAGAACTTTTTCACTTCTGGTTTACTATGAGCTCAGAGAAAAATTCTTCAGCAGTAAAAACACTAACCTGACACATCCTCTCTCCTGCTGCCCAGTTACCTGTTGATAACACAGTATGCTGCTCCAATTGGAAGTTTAGACACAGATGTTTGTATGGCGTGTCATAAGGTGAATCACAGAGCTATCTGTGGATGTGGATAGAAAAACAAAAAAAAATACAATACCCTGCATGTCATATTTTCAGACTAGTATATGTAAGTCACAACAGCTAAGAAATGCAGTTCACAGCACAGTCAGATGGGAATGGGAAACAGAGGAAGGAAATCCCTTAAGCTGGTACTGCCAATAGTTCAGCTTTATGAAACTATTCTCAGCATTCACAGAAAGCATTCAAGGCTCTCTAACTGTATTTCCCTTAATCCCAGTTCATATTTCAGCATACATTCAATGAAGTGCAGCAACACTGGATAAGATCAGAATAGAAATACAACCATGAAAATCTAAGAAAACCTTGCAGTATTTTTTAGAAATATAATTGTATCTTTTATTAAAATACCCTGAGGTATTATATTCTGATAACATTTTTGATAAAAATTAATCCTTATAAACTTAACGGGAAAAACTACACTCTGGTGGTGGAGCTAATCATCAGAAGTTATTTTATTTTATTGCATATAAAGTTAACTTCATGATAACTAGAAAGGTAAAGGTGAGGGGAAAAATAACTCCTTTTGCTGTACTAGAACACCATTGCTCCACACTACTGCTTGCTGTTTTAAACCTATAATTAGAGCAGTTTACTCCCAGATTATAAAAAGCATTACCAATTCCAAATCAAGTATCTGCTCTGGAAGGTGTCTAAAGAGAATGAGAGTTTCGTAACCAAAAATACAGCATCTTCTACACTTAAATAAGGCCAGATTGCATACACAAAGCTACTGAGTTTGTTACATCTCATGAAATAAGCCAGGATACTCATGCAAAGAAATATCATATCATTAATATTATGATGATATCTTTCCCCAATTGGAAATGCTCAAATCACAAACATTTTAAATAATTTCCTTCAACTGCTCCAAAATATCACATGCATTAGTAGAGTACCTTTACTTAAAGGTTTTGTGTTTTTATTTATTATTATCTTTGTTTTCTTTTTAAGCTTTCGAAAGGTTTATTCAGGCATTAGATCCAATAAACTTTGTCTTCTATCTCCCACCACTCCTCCCAAGACTACTGGGATCTGTAAGTCCTAGCATAAAAGTATGTTCCCTGTACCCACGAAACCCAAGCTTTCTAACTAAAAAAGAAAAGTGTGAAGAGTGATGTTTCTTGGTTAGATACCTCCTGCTCCCCAAATTAACCAACCTCTCACACCCCAAACTGCACTAATTTACTGCAAAAGTGTAGGAGGTCATGTATTGAACAGCTGATCTAGACACAATATGCTCAGAAGTATTTTATTATGTCTGGAAGTGGTAAGGAAACATTAAGACATTCATTAATTCCATTATTTTTTTGGCCATTCTGCCAGTTGTCAAATTAAACAAGACATATAAGACCAGAAGTCAGTGTTAGAAAAAAGTAGTCTGTTGTATTTCAAATTCTGTGTATTTTAATTGCAGACTGAATGAGAAATGCATCCTAGATTTAAAGCCAAGGGAAATTAAGTTAAAAACAAAACAAACAAGAAAAAACATATGTATCCTTAAGAGAAAAATATTAACCTTTCAGATTTGTTCTTAAGCTGTAGTGAAGATGCATTCTTTTAAAACACAATGGGAAATAACTTCATTAAATTTTGCTCACTAAAAAAAATCTTGTTGTCTTATTCCAAGTGAATGCTTTGCTGTACAATAATGAAATGCCTGGGTATTTAGAAATAGGTTAATCAAAGTACACATAAAAATATTGCCAAATATTTTTATAACTACCCTTGCATTGATTGTTCCTCTGGCATAGCTGCATCATCCTAAGTATTTTACAAAGAACAAAAAAACAGACCTCTGTTGCACAGCTCTGCCTAGAGACTACAGAAGCAACGTACTACCATGGTATATGAAACACTTTAATATACTATGAGACATTTTTTGCAGATCTAATCTTTCTTAACAAAGCTTATTGTGCTGTCTGAGTGTTATGGGTGAACTCCTTAGGTTTTTACCATACAGAGTTTTAAAAAGTTCCAACAGAGAAACTGAGAAGGAACTATTGGCATAAAGTGTTTGGAATTATAACTGTAATGTCAAATACATAATTTTAAATTGCAACATATAGTGCACAGAAAGTGCAACTCAGACTGTTAGAAAAAAGCTAACATCCCATATCAAAACACGCAGTTGATAAAAAATAAGCTGGTTTAACTTCTGAACATTGATGATTGAGAAAGAATTTTAAATATCTCTAATAAAAAGTAACTAAATTAATTTCATTAATATTAGCAGCTTCTCACATTTTTATCACCATATTTTATTCCTCCTCTGGAAATCTAATCTTTACAAAACAAGAATGCACCTCTTGAATTTTAGTGTCACCGTATCTCTGATTTTAGCTGTACCTAGCTTTTCATGAGTATAACAAAACAAAAATAAATGTAACTCGTAAAAAAAAAAAAAAAAAAAGCCAATGGGAAAGGGGGAACAAATTAGTTGCCATACATAATAACAACTTCAGCAACGAAGAAAAAGAAAAAACAGATACCTATTGTGAAGTATATGGGCACCAGATAGCTATTTCTCCAACTCTACACATATTCTTGATTTTAAGAAATTAAAAGGAATAGCTCATTTGAACAATCACGTATTTGATCTTCCACAGTAAGAAAACTGCCACCCACACCAAGGATAGCTAAACTGAAGTCACACTATTACTATTTTACCAGCAGCACAAGCTAAAAAAAATAAAGATAGAAAATACAGTACTGGAGTATTTATTCAAAACTCTTTTAACAATTACACCAGGTTAACAGACAAAAAAAAGCAACAATTATTTTGACTTTGGAGTTCAAAGATGTCTCTACTAACTACTGTTAGACATGTAAAAGTAACTCCAAGAATAATTAAGATAACTAGATACACTCATAAGGAATTAGGGCACACTGTAATCACAGCCCTCAGCTTGAATACAATTCTAATGATGAAAACCAACTCAAATTAGGCTTAAGTGCTGGGATATAACTGAACTCAGCTTGTCTCACAGTTCAGTACAACCAAATTTGAGTAATCTGCAATACAAATTAAGTACCAGATCTTAATCATTGAAAGTGACTTAAGTCATTGATCATCATTAGTTTAAAACAATGTTTTTAATTGTATACTTTTTTCCTACTCTGCTTATTATTTTGTATAAATTATTTCCACAAGATGGTGCTGCAGTCCTATTTTAGGAAGATAGCACCTATTTTCTATTTAAGTGGTTTCTTCTCACATTTAGAAAAAAAAATCATTTCATTGTTAGGTTAATGAAGTAATTTACAAGGTCTGTTTTCAAAAACGGCAAAACTAGTTCACATCATCTAGCTTGTATTTATTTATTTGAAACAAGTATAGTGAAGAAAGAGTTCTAATGCAAAATTCAAAAAAAAAAAAAAAAAAAAAACAAACCTCTTGTTCCAGTTTATAGAGCATAATGGATCCACATACATTGCTCTTTGTATGTAAAATAGTCAACTTAAATTCCATATGGTTATAGAAAAGAATTGTAATTACCTTTAAAACATTTAAATCATTTTTTACATCATAATGTCGAACAGCTGCTTTTGCCTTCATCTACAAACTCTGCCAAAAAAAAAAATCCACCAATTTTTATGATATCAAACTCCAAAAACCTTTTACGCGAAGTAGGTATTATAGCACAAAGAAATCCTGATATGATAGGCATATGTGTAATAAATCTTATCATACCCGACGCCTCTTTGGTTTGATTGTATAATGTTTATAGAAGTCTTATACCTACTTATATCTCTAAAGAGAAATTTTAATATGGCTTCAAATCATAGAAGTGTTTTGTATCTTTGTATACTGGATGGTCTCCATCTGTGCTGCTGGTCTTAAAATGTGTTGGGTAACAGTACTAAAACACTCAACACATTTCTCGCAGTCAAAGTCTACGGACTGACTTGCACATTTCAGTGCTTAGGATCAAAATGACCCTCACTTTGTCAGTGTTAATGGAATCCATAACATGTTGGTGTGCTCCAGCTAGGCATGAAAATTTGTATTAAAAAAAAAAAAAAAAAAAAAAACGGTAAAAAGGGTACATATTTAAAATCATGTATTTAAGTTTTCATTAAGACTTATTTATCAGTACAGATGGTAAGATGGTATGTAGGAAAGCCTCTTGGGTACAATATGCAAGTCCCAGCTGGAGTGTTTCCAACAGGATGTAAACCACGGTCCTCAACCTCACACTTTAAAAAACATATTAGTTAGCACACTGCTAACAAATGTCAACACAAAAATACACTGCTCTAATGACTTCACATCACAAAAAGATTAGGGTAGGGTGGAAGTTATCTGAACAATTTTTAAAACCAAAAGTCAGGGAGAAAAAAAAAAATACATGGATGCATTAAAAGATATTTATTGAAAGGAGTATAAGCACCAGTGATCATTACAAATTCAATATATTAAAAATTTAATGCTGTACAAACATACATATTAATTTTGATATCCGTAAGTCTAGAGAGACCAGGTCTGAAGACCTGTTCTTTCAAGTCTTCTCAGAGGCCTTACTTGAAGTTTTCAACAATTCTGAGGTTTCTTCTATTCTGAAAATTAAAAAAAAAAAGTTTACACACTCACACATGCTTATTAAAATACAGTAAAAGGCAAAGTTGCTCATTCCAGAAAATTCTATCAAAAGATATTATTCCTTGTCAATCAAACTCTAAACACTCTTTAATCTCCAGTTAGTACTAGTAACAATGCTTTCTATTACTTTTTAGAAACCAAAACAGTGACTCATCCTAAAAATACAGAACTGTAAGTGGATTTATTATCCAGTGCAGTCATAAGGAAATGCCACACCTGATGAAGAGACATTTGAGGTTTGGAACACATATGTACGTTCTCCATAAGCCTTAGTCCAGTCCAGTACAACTCCCTCCTGGGAAATGAATTCCTGCTGCCCTTTCCTATTACTTACATTTTACTTATCCTTTCCATTCTTTCTCTTGTTGTCTCCTGCAATTTAAAAGCAACAAGTTTAGTGAACTCTTCAAAGCTAACATTCTTCAGATGGACTTTCAACCTGAAAAATTCATTGAGAAAATGTAACTTTAAGCACTGTTTACATATCGAAAGGATTTTTATGAGACAGACCTAGACATAGTTTTGCATAGTTTCCTTGTTTTTCACTAGTAGTATATACAACTAAAACGAATGCTTACTTGTTCTCTTGACCCCACAAAGGAAATCAACTAAGCACTTGCCAGTTTTACTTACCTTTGAAATGTCTGTCAGACCATGAGAATTAATGGTCATGGCTTTAGGAGATGGGTCTGTGGATAATAGTGAACTGTATCCAGACGACTGATGAAGACTCTCTGGCATCTCCTCCTTCCTTTCTGTATCTATTGAGAAAGACTCATTTTTATGTCACCTTTGCCTTTTTGCTCTCTTACTGCAAGGTCAGCTATCAAATAGCTTGATTTACAGTATGTAATAACAGAAGAGAATGCATTGTTTAGAGAGGAAAAAAAGCTACTAGTTTTTTTTTCATTTCTTAAAACAAGGGTAGGTAGAGTATATTATGTATAACACAAGACCAATTCCAAAAAGATTATCTAGGAAGGCTACCTTTTATCCTGATTACAGTAAAATCAACACTTAAACTTTAATTACTGGATTGAATATTAAGAGTAATTTCAGAATGTTCACATTATTTGTATTGTGAATCACCTGTTCAAACATGATTTTTAATTTGTGCAAGGTAACCTGTCTTTTAGTAAGCAAAAATATAAAGTCATCACTTACTTAGCTAAAAACAAGTTTTTTTGTCTCCCTAGCTCTGCTCTCATTGGACTAGTTTTAGGTCTGTTTCTGATGAATGGGTGCTGCATGCTATCTTCTACTTTGGGAAGGCTTTGATATTCTTTAATTCAGAATAGTATTGTCAGGGAAAATAAAATTTAGTACTTAAAACAAGTGTTTGTGTCCTTATTTTTAGTCTTGCAACCGTCTACAGATAAAAACTCTGGAACATGTTCAGCTACGCTATTCTGTACTTGAAATATATTATTTTAATCAATTAAAATTAAAAAGTGTTCCTTCAGTACAGTAGCGATTCATGAAGAGCACTACAAGCAAAAAAAAATGCATTCTGAGTACTGCATATCCTCAATATAAGCATCAAGACTGGCTGCACAGCCTTTAAACCTACAATTTTCTGGATCATATTTTGGAAAATCCAGATTAATTCTCTAAATCTGAAAACATAAAGGTTACCTTTTAAAGACATCAACCTACTTGCTGACTATGAAGTCCTCAAGTGTCAATAATAAATCATTGAACATACAAAAGCAAGTAAACAAGTGGCAAGGTTTGTTTTTGTTTGTTTGTTTAAGTCTGTAAAAAGGTCTGTAAAGAGGCCTTCCTAATTTCCAAGCAAACTGAATTACTCAGATTAACAGAAGTAAATTCTTAGTTTCCTTTCCAGTCTCCATCTAATATCCCAGAAGGGGACAAAAAGGCCTAATAAATGAGAATACGAAATGCAATACTCTCCTAACTAATGGTTATAGGGATAATAGCCACCATAGAGGAGACGGACCAAATTAAAGTGACGAAACATATAGGCTAAGAAGCTACCATTAATAAATAAAAATTACTTCAGAACTAGAGAATATTTTTAGTTTTCTTCCCACTTAACACTGTTTCATTGACTTCTTGTGTATTCCAAAATTTAGCTGAAGACTGAAAAAAGCTTTTGCTGTGGTATTCAAGATAAGAAAGCTCAGTGCAAAAGCTAGTGAGGATAGCTGTTTTTTCAAAAGGGATGAAACTAGAGAGAACGTTCAGCACAGATTATGAACAAAAAACTTCAGTTTTCCCTGAGCCCCTTTATAAGTAAATAGAACTTAAAACATGCAACTATTTTAGATATAATAAACCTGTGGCAGCAAATTTATTTTGTACTTGAAAATTTTATTTAAAAAAAAAAGAAAAAAAAAACATTGTAACTGCTTTGAAGTGCAGCCAACATTATTACTTTTCACAGCTTTCACTCTATAGCACCTTAAATTTGCATCTGAGACTTTTGGTAGAGTGTTATTTACAACTTAATTAATATGCCATGTATTTGCATTAATAACTTTAAAACACTTGGAGTAAATACAGCTTCTAAAGAATAAATTAGAAACATTAAATTGCTAGCAGATTCATTTCTTATCTGAAGCATGCATTTAAATTAAAAGGTCTCTAAATCACAACTGACTGTCTAGTTAAAAACCACTGTTTTAGCCAAGGTCAGCAAGAAGTGCTTAGCATATGACTTAATTTAAAAAAAAACAAAAACATTAATACTCACCAGGAGAAACTGGAATTGTATTAGAAGTACGTTCTTGACATACACTGCTGAACTCTGATGACAAGTCTCTCTGAAATACAAGTTTACTGCATTTTAGCCTTATATCCTGTTTAAGACATCTTTTGACTGAACAAAGTTATACGTAAGTACCAAATATGCATGCATGTGCTACACCAATCCAAGTATGTTGGCACTACACAGATATGAACAGTTACACTGTACTTAGCCTGTGCTAACAGTTATATCTTGATGGTGGCTGCTGTGAAGCTTAAAGTAAGCAAACCTTCCACTTACAGTTGATAATCAGAAATGCAGCTTCTGAAGTCCTAGAAATCAGTGTAAAGATGAACTGAAATTCATTTCAGTTAAATGGTTAGAACTCAAAAGTCTAGTTTAAGCTAGTTTTTCAGGCTCCTAAATGGGACCGTTATTTTCTAGAAAGATTCTCAGTTCCACTCAATCTAGTTTAGAAAAGGTTGTTCATAAACAAGGAATCAAAACCGATGTTCTACTCACAACAAATATGTGCAATTTCCTAATTTCAAAGTTTAGGAAAAAAATCAAAAACAGACTTTTTTTTAAACCAGTAACTATTACTATAATTTCAAATCTCACCCTGCAGTAAAATATATCACTTTATGTACTGGACTAACTATATTAGTTAACAGGGAATTATATCCAAGTAAATGAGGAAGAATTAGTAGGTGTTGTGTGGGAACAAGCTGAAGACAACTGCAATTAAGAGAAGGCAGAGGAGAAAAAAAAAAAAAAAAAAAAGAAAAAAAAGATTATCTGCACTGACTGCTTCTGCCCAATTGGTTTCATTGAACAGATTTGGCAGCTATCAGATTTTCCCAGAGTTAAATGCACAGCTGCTGCTACTTTGGCAGCAGTGCAATACAGATCTTAGAGTGGTCCTGCTATGTTGGCTAGATGCCAGAAATTCCCTGAAAAATGCAAAACTAAGAAGAAAGCAGTAATTCTGAATTGCTTCTGTATCTACGAAGAACAACTTGGATGGAATTTCATAAAAACAAAGAAGAAGCAACTCTCTGAACCAAAGGGTTATTTCTTGGCAGTTTTCAAGAGACTGTTGCAAAAAAAAGTTACAGTTTAAGACTTTTTTTTTTTAATGTAAAAACTGCTTCTTTTGCTTTGAAAGAAGTAGCAAAACCAAAATTAAAATTATTTCTGCAGATAATTTCTTACAGTATCATCTAGTAGAGACATACAATTATCTTACTGGAAATTTTTGAGTGGTATTAGTGTTAAGTATTTTCACAGCAGGTATTCCAGACATCTGAACTACTTCAATACATATGATACCAGAGTAATAATAAACCAAATTTACAGAAATGAAGGAAAAAGACTAGTTTGAATCACAAGCCTTCCCATTCTGCTGTCAAAAGTAGCCATTGAAACTCTTAAGCAAAAAAAAAAAAAAAAGTAATTGATAATGTCAGTCATTACTGTCTGAACTACACCCTTCAGAAATATCCCAGCACTTAGTCTGAACACTTGTCTATTTCACGACTTTCTGTTACTAGCACACTTTCAAGAAACACAGGAAAAAATATTAAAATGTCTTTATACACTATGTACAAGTATTAGCGACATTTTCATACTGCAGGACCAGATATACACTCTGAGGTCCTGATTACAAGTAAGTTCAACATTCTTACAACTACAGAAAAATGAAACACTGATCAACTGTATTTCGTAAGTTTTCAACTTCTGAGAAGATTCTCCCAGTATCCTTTGGATACACATGCAAATACATTTTGAAATCAAGCATGCAATGGCAAAATTGATGCTATGGGTCACTGAAGCTCAAAACACATGCACATATATGAAATTATGTAATGTGTGCCTTTATACAAAGGTGTTTCAATACCATGAGAAATAAGAGTCTCAATGTAAGAAAACACCTGATTTGCTCTGACATATATGTCAAATACAGCCACATCACAGTTACAGTACCTTGCCACATTTAAAAATACAACGAGCATCTTCAGTAAGGCTGAAGAAAATGGGAGGGAAGAGCAAAATGGAGAAAGATCAGTTAGGCTACAAATTTACAAGATAGCCTCAAAATAGCAGTAGGACTAAAGAGGGAATTAACTTTTCCCATTAACTCTTTATTTTCCATTGTACCACTTATTTTTGACAACTTTAGATATATAGAATGAAGACAATCTTTCAGATGTATATGATTAGAGATCAGTGTGGAGAATTAAAAGATATGAATTCAGCTGAATCAGTGGAAAAAATGCTACCTCATAGATTACTGCAACAACAATTGCAGTCCAGTATGAGATAAAATTTGATGACATGGACCAAAAAAAGCAAGCTTAAATGTACCCCTGACATAATGAAATCCTCCACTACAGAAATGGTATGTTTTCAAAATATAGTATAATTACAAGTCTACAAAAGCTTCCTTCTAAAAGTTCACTAACAAATAAAAACCACACATGGTCATTACTCATGAAAATATCATAGAATCATAGAATATCCTGAGTTGGAAGGGACCCTTAAGGATCATCAAGTCCAACTCTTGACACCGCACAGGTCTACCCAAAAGTTCAGACCATGTGACTAAGTGCACAGTCCAATCTCTTCTTAAATTCAGACAGGCTCGGTGCAGTGACCACTTCCCTGGGGAGCCTGTTCCAGTGTACAACCACCCTCTCTGTGAAGAACCCCCCTATATGCTGAGCTATACCTGCTGTTCCTGAAAGGAAACCTTTTCCAATGGAGAGCTTTACTTCAGAGCATGAGAAAGCAACAGAACTACACAGTTAAAGAAAAAAATATCACCAACTCCATGAACAGCACTTGAATACAAGATCACCCCTATAAAAATAGCAAAGGGCATACATCAGGAGGCGAGAAAAGCATAAACAGGCTGAGAGTGCCATGTCTGGCAACACTTCTGTTATCTGGTAATGTCTACATAACACTAAAAAAAAATATTTTGATAGTTATATCTGCCTTTTTGTTATAGAAGAAAAATGGAAGTTGATATACCTTTCTGGACTGCACCAGTAATTCTGTTTCAAGGAGCAAAACTCGGCTCAACAAATTATTCCAGTCCTTCTCGTCTATAGTAATCTTTCCTTTCAGTCGCTCTTCTACAGCATGTAGCCTATCTTCAATCCAATCTAGTTTATGAAGCTTTTCCTGGCAATCAGCAAGCTGGGTCCTTAGGAACTCAATCTGAGAATTATCTTCTATGACCTGAAAATACGGATAAGAACACATTCTCTGATTTTGACATAGATATAATTCATAGTTTGATCAAATAAGCTAAGTGGAATTTTCCTCATGTTCAACAACCACATTCTGCTACGTTAGAAAGTAATCTTTTAGAATTGTCATTAACAGCATTCACAGAACTAAGCTTTTATAGAAATTTAACAGAATTGTCTCTTGTAAAGACAGTAGACTTTGACTTTTTTTTTTTATCCCCCCCCTATCATTTGTTGTGTATTTATGTTTGTAGTTACATTTAAGAAGAATCCAGCTATCTTTTTTAAAGCCTCCCCTCTTTAGAAAAGTCCCATAAGAAATATTAAGAATACACGTGGACATCTAAAATAAAAAGTCTTACTTGTTCACATTGAACTTCCACAACATCATCATCTATGCACAATTCTTCATTACCTCCCTCGTCTGGAAGGGGTGGTGGATGAAGCGGTGCTGAACAAAGGGGCGCTGGATGAAGGTCATCGCTAACTTCACTCCCTGAGTGCCGTTCTACTTGAGGTACCTTTTGAGCATGTCAAAAAAAAAAATCATTGGTGTTGATCATTACAAGAAACTGCAATTCCTCAGACACTTAACAGAAAAAAAAAAGATCTATCACAAAAAAAAAAAAGGCTAGGTGTTTATCTAATAAACTTTTCCCAACTGGCTGCAAAACATAGAAAGCAATAGCAGTTGAAGTTTTGAAAAATAATCACATACATGTGAAAGAATTGTAAAACAAATATTCACACAATTTATCATAGCTACTGAATACCCTGGTATTTCTTGTACAGTACTGAAATCATTAATTGCCTTTCTTATTGTATAAAAAAAGCATTAATGATTTCTCAGGTTATTAGATTTCAAAGTATGAACGGAGGCATGAAACAACACAGTTTCAACATTAAAACTACCTCTATACCATTCAAAAAGAAAAAAAATAAATAGAACTAGGAAGCTTGGAACTCTTTTCCTTGGCTACTGCCAAAGTAGTCCTATTAGCTACATGTTTCACTTTCTTTGAATACTTTCCTCCAAGAGAGCGAAAGACAAATTCTGCCCTTCTTCCCAAGTCTTATGCTCTCTACCTCTCACAGTACAAAATACCTAATGATTAAGAATCCATAATTACTAGCTTTGTGCACTATCTAAACACTTGCAGATTACTACATGTTTTAGTGAAGCTGGCATTCTTTTCTTCAATGGAATTCTCAATATACTTGCACACATACCCGAAGAGTAAAAGGTATTTTGAAACCTACATTGAAACCAGCACAATGTCAAGCCAAACACAATTCAATCTCCAAAAAGGATGTATATTGTTTTTTCCCAATTGCATCTTCATTTTGATTACTGTTCCTCCTTTTTTGTATAATGCAACTAAGAGATAACACTACTAGATTGTTACTATCGAGAGTGAGATCAGCTGCTCAGTAAAAGAGAAACAATTTTTTCAGTAATAGCTTGTTGTGGTTTAACCCAGCAGGCAGCTAAGCACCACAAAGCCATTCACTCCCTCCCTCCCAGTGGGATGGGGAAAAGAATTGGTAATGTAAAACTCATGGGTTGAGATAAGGACAGTTTAATAGGACAAAAAAGAAAGAAACAGTGATCATAATAAATAATAACATGTACAAAACAAGTGATGCACAATGCACCTACTCACTGCTCATCAACTAATGCCTAGCTCCTTTCCAAGTGGCGGCAGCCCCCACCAGCCAACTTCCCCTGTATTCCCCATTCAGTGTAATACCAGGAGGTATGGGACATCCCTTTTACTACTTTGGGTCAGCTGCCCTCCTCTCCCAGTTCCTTGTGCGCCCCCAGCCCCCTCATTGGTGGGGCAGCACGAGGTGCTGAAGAGTCCTTGGCTCTGTGCAAGCACTGCTCTGCAGCAACTGAAGCACCAGTTTATTATCAGCATTATTCTCATCCTAAATCCAAAACACAACATCATACCAGACACTGTGAAGAAAATTAACTCTATCTCAGCCAAAACCAGAACATAGCTATTATTTCAGTCATGCACATTTTGAAAAAGATACCTAGTGTGATCAAACATTAGAAGTTAAGTGAAAGCACATATTCTAGAAAGAGCCTGGGAGATTAGATTATAAATCAGATTAACATTTAGACATACAATATAACAACTACATTCATACCTGTTTGGAATTCACAGCACTGCCATTGGGACCAGCAGGGACAGTACCACAGTTTGACCATATTTCACACTTTAAAGGTCTGAGTTTCTTCCTCATTTGGGATTTAACCTTCAAATTGAAAAGGGGGTGGAGGGTGTGTCATTAACAGGCACAGCACACAAAGACATTCAAACCTCTGCAATACAACACTGTCTAAATAAATTATATACTAAATTAACAGACAAAAATAGATCTTAGAATGAATGCATTATACTGGTAACACCTACACAAGGCTGCAACAAAGTTGGTCACAAGTGTAAATGACAACTTGCAACAAAGTTCATAGAATCACAAAGGTTTGGAATGGAAGGAACCTTAAATATCACCCAGTTCCATCCCCTAGGCAGGGACACCTCCCACTACATCAAGCTGCCCAAAGCCCCATCCAAACTTCCAGGGATGGGGCATCCACAGCTTCTCCAGACAACCTCTTCCACTGCCTCACCACCCTCAGGGTAATTAGTTTTATTCTAAATCTTTTATCCTAATCTTTCAGTTTAAAACCATTTCTCCTAGTCTTATCACTACACTGTGTGAAAGAGTCCCTCTCTTCTCCTTTCTTGTAGGTCCCCTCCGGGTACTGGAAGGCTATTCTAAGGTCTCTCCAAAGCCTTCTCTTCTCCAGACTGAAGAAGTTGAAAGACTTAAACTTCAGGAACAAAAAAAGTATGTAATTATGCTCCCAAAGGTGACAAATGAAATAAATACAAGTTCTGAAGATGTTATAAAATCATATGAAACAAACTCCTGTAAAATACAAAGACTGATTTATTTTTTTTAAATCAAGATGCCTTTAAATATAACATACAATGATAAAAATACTTTAACAATGTCCATCAAACATGATTAATAATCGGACTTAAGATGCGTACCACCAAAACACAAACACAAGTTCATGTTTTAATTAAATGTTACCAGAGCTTCAACATAGCAGAGGATTTTGCTTTGTTTTTAAAATCTACCTGTAAAGTTACATAAACATTCACTATGTTGAGAAATATAGAAGATACACCACCTACCATAAAGTTAAAGTATTTGATTAATCTTTGTTTTAGTAATTCTATTTTGTTTATACACTACATTGTCAGTTTCACATCTTTTGTATACCCAACAGCACTCTAAAAATCTTAGGTGAACTTCATACTAATTTTCCCCCTACTTTGACTATCAGTAATGCTTCATCTTCAGATAAACTGATCTTCACCTTCTACCTGCAGCACCAAGAATATGTCAAAAGAAACATACCTCATAATAGAGTTACCATTTGATTAGTACCTTATTCAAGTTACTTAATTCCTTATGCTTTTTCACCACACAGTTGATAATGTCACAAACAATCTGTATTTTTCGCTCTGCAAAGCCAAGCTGAAGAAACTGCTGTTTTGTTAAAACTGGTTTATATTGAAATTGATCTCGAAGAAGCTGCAACAAAATAGAGTTTGCTTTCAAAAATCACCATATAATTTATTGTAAAAATAGCATGCTCAGGTTCTTATCTTTCTTTCATTCTGCAATTCAGAATGAATCCTTTTTTCATTTGGTTGTTTACATACACTCAGCTGTTTCTTCTGGCTAGATTTTCAATACACCTCTTCCAGAAGTATTTTGTTCACATCACACTTGCAAAATTTATGTCAGTCTAAAACATTATTTTATTATAGATGTTAATTATAAAAAAAGTTAAAAACAACCTTTCCACAGTGAATGCACAGTAAGTTTGTACTGATATCAGCAAATGAGTCGGACGCCTAACTAAGGCTCACATAGAGACTTTGTAAAGGATTCTCTGCTATCATCGTATGGAAAGCTAGTATGAATAAGCCAGTACTAGTTAATACATCCAGTCTCCATTTATAAAACATGCTTATGTCTATATTTAAGAATATGTAAAATTATTTTGATTCAGCCTAAAGAATATGATTTGATTTCAATTTATAAACTCTTAAGAACTAGACTTCTAATATTAATTTGGCCTGATGTTTTAAAATAACTGTTTCTTTGTTGTGTCTTTATTACAATTACTGACTTTTACTTTTGTTTTTTTTTGCTGGTTATGATTTCTTCTAAGGTCACTTCTCTCTATGTAACTTATTGTGCAACAAATATTTCCATATTCCTCACACCTAAAATAAAACTCAATTATGTTACTGCTTCTACGACTGCCCTAAAATTAAAATTTGAACAATATCCTTTCCTATTTTCAGGAAAATCTAAATAAAAACTTGCCCTACATTTAGTCACTACTCATCTTAAATCTTAACTGAATTGCAGTTCCTATTCACAGCCAAAAACTTTTACTCTCACTAGATGTTTAGTTTTTATGAGGCCATACACAAAATAGTGTCTCTTTTGCAGGGAATATGAAGACAGATACCTTATAAATAGCTTCAATAAAACGCAAGTCGCTCTTTGCTGTAAGCTCCACATCACACTTTACCAGAAGTTCTGCTATTTGAGTAGAGAAAGATGTAAAACAATAATTGATGATAGGTAAAAATGAAGTTGGATCACCCTTCACTAACCTGTTGAGAAACAAAAGTATTTTATATATCAGGAGATATCAAAAGCCCTTAATTACATGATTACAAACATTTTACTTGAAAGGTGTTTTAATACTGCCAGCACGTGACACCCAAGTTGTACTGTTTCTCCTTAAGTTTTTCCTCTAGCTATCTTGAGTCATAGGAACTTACCACGTTATCTCATTCAGCAGTCCTTATTATTATCTGTAAAACTTTTGAAACAATGATTTTGTGTGACCTCTCATATCATTCTAACATTGGCAGGTCTAAAGCCCAAGAGCATTTCTAGCTCAGCGTTGAACACCTTGTTTGTGATTTTTACATGATGAAAATTCCTGAGGAAAGTCTTGCTAGCACTTACAAAGAAATAAGGAAGGTGACAGATTAATCACAGAACTGGAAAAAAAAAAAAAAAAAACACCAGAAGAAAGAGCAGCAAGATAGTGGTAGACGTTAGAATTATTCTAAGGATCGCTTAGATGAGCAAAATTGCACTACCTCTAGTTAAAGTCCCTATTTATCACCTCTAGTTAAAGTCCCTATTTATCAAACCTCAACTTTTCATAGACATACCCTTTGTGCTTACTCATCACTGGATGCAAAGCTAATATTTATACATATTTTCTTTACACATTTTGCTGTCATCACGTATTAGCATAATTCATTCACACTGCTACTTACATTGTATAATCTACATCTCTTGGATAATTTAACAAGCGAAGTCCTTGTTCTATTTTTCTTAGACTTCCTTTTAGGTCTCCTGTTGCCATTATTCCAAATTCTATTCTTCTTTCAGATTATGAGATAGATGTAATATCGTACACTCTCCCCCTTAAAAAAAAAATAAAATAAAATAAAATTACTAAATGTAATAGAATTATTATTGAAATTTAACAGGTCATCTTTTCTACAGGCCTTTCCAAAGTGTTACAATACAGCACAGAGCTATGGTTCAATACTAATACCACTCATCTTCCTCATTCCTTCAGTATCAGGATCAAGTAGCAATGCCTAATCCCATCAACTATCAGATCTTTAAAGACAGAGATCTGAATGCATATCAAGAATTTAGGACTTCCTAAATCAACTAAAAATGAGCGAACAAGTTTCTTTGCTGTTTCAAATCAGACAATACTTCTCTATTTAGACGATCCATTAAGAATGCTTAAAGTTGTTCACGGGGAAGTGTAGCAACAGGCTGCCCAGATACTTCAAGATAGGACTAAGCTAACTGGAACTATGAGCAAGAGGTCCAGTTCAACCTCTACATTGTCACGCTCAAGCTGAAAACCTGCTTTTATTATGAGCTTTGCTTCACAGAACAGACTCATCTAATGACACAAAACAAACTACAAAGAGGTGCCTCTCTCTGCAGAACTATCCTGCAAGGAGGACTGCAAGAAGAAAAAAATGACAACAAAATAGAATCAACAATGCAGGAGATCACGAACACCCAGAACAGCTTTTTCAAAGGGACAAAGTACAGGAAAATTTATACTTTTAAAGCAAGCAGTACTGATTAGTAAGTTCTCAGGTGGAGGTTGGGGAGACTGGAAAAAAAAAAAAAAAAAAGCTGCCATGAGAGATCTAAAAAACTGGCAATGGAGAGTTGCTATTTATCCTTCAGAATAATTACCATTATCCTTCATGATATTTCCCCAAAAGCCTGCATAAAAGTAATGATTTCAGCTGTGAAACCTTTGAGCAGAAATTTATCATTTGCTTTTCTGCTAGAATCAGGCAGACTTTGGAATGCCTCTTCCTGCCAGAAAACCAGTACTTTGTGTTTTACCAGGCAAAGTAGTGAGGACGTACTGCCAGACAGCACATGCATGAAGGTATTATCTCAAGATACAGAATTCTGTGAGGTAGTTTATCTTGCTGACAGGTAGCATTCAGCCACTACAAACCAAAAGACCAAAACAGAATTATAGCATCATTAAGGTTGGAAAAGACCTTCAGGATCATCTGGTCCAACCATCCCCCTGCTACCAATGTCACTCACTAAACCATGTTCCTAAACACCAGGTCCAGCCTTTTTGTGAACACCCCCAAGGATGGGGACTCCATCATGGCCCTGGGCAACCCATCCCAATGCCTGACTGCTCTTTCTGAGAAGAAATGTCTCCTAACTTCCAACCTAAACCTCCCCTGGTGTAACTTGAGGCCATTCCCTCTGGTCCTATCACTAGGTACCTGTGAGAGGAGGCCAACCCCGAGCTCCCCACACCTTCCTCTCAGGTACCTGTAGAGAGCAACAGGATCTTCCCTGAGCCCCCTCTTCTCCAGGCCGAAGAACCCCAGCTCCCTCTGCCACTCCTCAAACACCTTAGGCTTAGCATTACTAGAAAGGAACTCAGCCGAGCACTCCACCTTACAAACTCGTTACTCGATACTACAAAAACCTGAGGCAAAAAGACAAAAAGGAACTTCTTGACCAAACTTCCATTAAAAAAAAAAAAATAAATTAAAAAAAAAAAAAAATACAAGCCTGCAGTCACGACGCTCCGTCTGTTTTTATTATTTTTACTGTGCCCCATGGTGCTCAGCCCAGTAACCCCCTGGCGCAGCCCCGTCCCCGCAGCGCTGCTTTCCCGACGGGGGCAGGGCCGGGACCCCCGCCCGGGGTTCCGGAGGCCGCCGCGCCCCGCCCGGCGCGGCCCCGGCACTCACCGCCCGCCTCAGGCGCCCGCCGCCGCGCGGCCCAACGGCCGCTTCCGCTTCCAGCGCGTCCCTCCGCCGTGACGCCACTTCCAGCAACAACAGCCCCAGCCCGGCAGGAGACGCGGCGGCGGCGGCCTCCCTGCGCGCCCGAGGGGCTGCCGGGCTCCCCCTGCCTCCTCCCTCCACCCAGCCCCGCTCTGCCCGGCGCGGCCCCCGCCCCGGCTGGCAGCGGGCTCGTCGCGGCGGCGGTTGGGAGCCGAGCCCGCACAGGTAAGGGGCCCCGGAGGGCTGCCCTCGGCGGGGCAGCCGGCGGCAGACGGACGGGCGGCGCGGCCAATCGGAAGCGGCGGACAAACGGGAAGGGCCAATGGGGGCGCGGGGGCGTCGCCTCTCCCGGAGTAGAAGGGACCGGGGGGGCCCGGGGTGCCCGAGGGGCTGCTGCGGGGCGCCCTGCCCGCGGGGTTTGATGGGCGCTGCACGGAGCCCCCCGGAGATCTGTGCCCGGCCCCTGTGCTGGGCGTTATCCGGCCGGGTGGCAGCCACCGAGCCCCTCTGGTTTAACGCGGGCAGCGCTCAGCGCCCTGTCTTCAGGTCTCCGAGCAGGCTTTGGAGAGCCAGGTAAGGGGGCGAGGCGAGGGAGACGCCGTTCGGTGCTGCCCTGTGCACCCAAATCAGGCGTGGGGCAGGCACAGCCACGGGGGTCAGCGCCTTATAAATAATATGCTTCACGTTGTGTTCCCTGCTTACTTCGTGTGCTCAAACCACCCAAAGGTTTCCATTGTTAGATAAAGTTATGTCAATTGGAGGGTTGGTGCCCACATTTGAGCGACTTACTGAACCTGGAGGTTGAAAATGGACATTCAAAATAATTGGAAAATATACTTTTGGGCGCCATTGCGCTAAGGGCCGTGTAATAGCAGCGAGTTGATTCATCGTGTGTTACAAGTCAGTTCTCACAGCGTTTATCCAGGATTACCGCAAAGCCAAAGGCGATTGCTTGATAGGGGAAGGGGGACGCGATCCAACAGACATGCAGCATGGCAGCTGCTGGGTAGCCGCACATGCATTAAAGCCTGTCAGTTTCCAGCAGCCGTTTCTGAGTGGTTTGGGTTGTGTCTCTCTTCCCGTCATCTGAGCTTCTTCAGTTGGTACTTAGAATAGAGCATCAATTAAAAGCCTGTTTACAATATTTCTGCAGTGGTATCGTTTGTGTAAGTATGTGAGTACGTTATAAGAGCTCCAGTTTCTTGATCGTTTTGTTTGTTTGTTTTTGTCTCAGAGCCACTTTTTTGTGTTAAATAATTTAGAAGTGGTTGTGCTGTAAGTGATGTGTCACGCTTAGCGTTGTGTAGGGTGATAAACCAGCAGCAAGTGTTAGTGCTCTTGTTAGCTCAGTATTGCTCAACAGAGCATATTCTGTGAACAGGAACTGCTAGCTGGGTATTGCAGTAAAGACAGTAAGCTAGCAACTGAAATTTGAATATGTAATTTCCTAGGTAGGAAATCTTGATCCCCTGCAATCATGACCAAATTCTTTACAGGTGTTGTATACGAAACAGAAAGATAATCTGACCTTGAAGAGGTTTGAAAGCTATTATAAAATTGCTAGATCTTTACCAAACACCATAAAGTTTGCTTGATAACTCACTGGGCGCAGCCTTCCTACAGTCTGTTTCATATACTGCTGTTGTTGCTGTTGTTCTTTCTGTCTTGTCTTTTTGGTATATTACAGTTATGCAGTTTGCCACAATATGATCCCTAATGTACCTCAGAGCCTTGAAAATTTCTTGTTGCTACTTTTTTTGGCCTTTTATTTATATGGACATATATAAAGTATGTCCAAATCATTAGTGCTTTTGAAAGACTTCTTTTATCAGTTTGCAGTTAACAAACATATATAGAAATGTAGCTTTTCTATAATGATGGAAACTAACATCAGAGTAGATGTCAAAAATACTAGCAAAATGCATTCCTTAATTTGGCTAACAAAAAACTACCTTAATGAGAAGATCTAGCAGAACTTTCCTTTCTCCTTACTTGACATACACAGTTCACATAGGTTTTATTATTTCTTACTATGTAAAATTTCATGTTTAATATTTGAATGCTGTTGTATTTTTTCTTGCTTATATACATTGCCTAGCAAAATAGGAATGCCATCTTAATTGAATCCTTTAGTTCACCGATAGTAACCCTTTTTGAAAGGCTGTATTTGCTCAGAAATTTTCTTTATCTGCACTTTTCATCCCCTAGGAAAGTCTCCTCCTAGCTCCTGGCTTTTGTGTGGCCTACCCAAACAAACTGGTTCTGAGCTTCGTTCTTTACTGCACAAATATACCCTGTCTGCTCTTTCCAGCAATAGAAGCAGCAGCTGGAGTTGGGAGTGGCTGGAGACTTGATGGGTTTATGCTTGTAGTCCCAAATGCCAATTCTGGCACACCTAACATTGATTCATTTAATAGCTCTTGACTTTATTGCAACAGCACTGGTGATCCTCCTGTGGGATTAACATTCCTTCTCCTTGGAGAGATTTAGCTGTTCAAAGACAGAAAAAAGTAGCACTGAGCAACTACAGCTCTGGGAATCATATTGCTTTAAGAAAAAAAAAGTTGCTACCTCTTATTTTAATCTAGCTGGGCAATTAAAGATGTAGGCAGTTCTTTATCTTGAATACGTGTTTAATTTACATCTGGATTTTGTAAACATTGGCACAAATTACCAAGGGCTTTCCATTGCTTATGCTCTTTTTTCTATATTTTCTGTAATTTCTCCATTTTCATCACTCACCTTATTTGTGGCCTGTTTCTTTCTGCATATGTAGAACAGTTTCCATCTCTTGCCAACTTTTAACACTTTTAAAGTCCCATTTTTAATTCCCTCTGCTAGTAAAATATAAATAACTTTAAATGCATGTGAGATCCTAACAAACCATACAGGTTTCTTTCTCGAAAGCCAGCATCGGGATCTTGCAGATTCCTACTATGATTACTTGGAGTGGTCTGTCATTGTAGCAAAAGCCAGAACATCAGATGTATCACCATATACGCACTACTTGTGATGGGATTCAGACAATATTCCAATAATGGATTAGTGTGATATATTATACTTTAATTTTCCCTCTTAGTAAATGCAGGTTATTACTGAAATTTGAATTGTGGCTTTCAGAAATCATTGAACCTGAATAGCTTAGAGGATCTGTTGTCTTTATTACAATCTGCAGCCAAGTTTGACAAAAGTAAATAAATGGATGCAGTGTACAAGTTGTGATAAGTAAATACAGAAGCCAGTGAGTTTTTGTGTGAGGTGACGTTTAATCCTGTCTCTTACATTCAGTCTAAGTACTTCTGGGGTACCTCTCAAGGGTTTGGGATATGAGATCGTAATGCAGACATTGAAAAGGCTGTAGAGAGGAACAGCAAAGAGAGGAATAGACACCACCTTGTGTTCCAATCAAGACTTCCAGGCTTTCAAAGCAGTGGCCTTACATTTTGGAGAATTGTTCAACACAGTAACTGAACTTACTGTCACAATGATTTCAGAATTCAACCTCAGTGTTGCCTTAAATTTATTTCTTTATTCTTTGTCACAGTGCTTTAAAAAAAAAAAAAAAAAAAAAAAAAAGAAAGAAAAGCTTAGGTAGGTCACTGTGGTTCCTACAGTTTTCAGGATTTTCAAAAACTTTTTTCACTTTACTTTTTTTTCTTACCTTTCTATGTTATCTACCGACCATCTGGTGGATCTCTTATAAACCAAAGGTTTTGAGTTCTCACAAACAAAGTGAATCCTTAATATATAATCACTGAAGTAAGTTAGAAATACTGTAGCTAAAAGCCATTCCTAAGTTGTTAAGTGTTGCCTTAATGTCAGCCTATTTTTATGTGCTTTCCAATACTGAGGACAATTTCATTTTTCCTTACATTTTATAGCATTTCAGTATTTCTAAATAAGCTTTTTTAATTACATTTAAAGGAAGCGTGAAAAAGATAATTACAAATGCTCTGCTGGTTGGGTCTTCTTAACTTGCATCAGACATAAATAATCTGTGATACTGTTTGCAGAAGTTTTTTTGTTAATTTTGTAATTCTTGAAGCAAGGAAACATTTGGAAAAAAATCTTCTAGTTTTTATTATGATTTTTGTTTCCAGTATTTATGTAGTTGCTCCTTTGTAGACAGAATAAACTGTCAGCATAACTTTGATAAAAGTCACTTTTTTGTTATTCAGAACAAACTTCCAATTTTAATTTTCTAATCTGACCTGACTCTGTCTTACAAATATTTTTAAATAGCTGAGAATATTTAACTTGTATTTTTATGTCCAACAGGCTCGCAGATGGGTCAGGGACTCTGGAGAGTTGCTAGGAACCAGCAACTGCAACAGCAAGGGTACAGTGGACAAGGCTATCTTACCAGAGAACATGGCAGGAGGATAGCTACTAACAATGTTTCTAACAATACAAGCCACCGGAAACAAACCCAAGGAGGCATTGATATCTACCATCTATTAAAGACAAGAAAATCTAAAGAGCAAGAAGGATTCATTAACTTGGAAATGCTGCCACCAGAGCTTAGTTTTACCATTTTGTCATACCTGAATGCAACTGATCTCTGTCTAGCTTCGTGCGTCTGGCAGGATCTTGCTAATGATGAGCTTCTCTGGCAAGGGTAAGCAAAACAAACAAACAAAAAATTGTTACCTGGAAATAGTAAAAACAATTATTAAACTTAAATGTTGTCTCAAAATGCATTTTGTATTGTTCAATCCTTAGAAAACCTTTGCTAAGTTAAAAGGAGAAACTTGAGTACAGTTTTAAAATGTTATTCTGGATTTGTAATTACTATCAAGTATTAGTAGATGTTACTGTACAAACAAGTGTGCTTGGTGTAAGCATATATGTGTATTACTACAAACCTGTTTGATTATATCATGGGGAAAAAAATGGACTTGTCTTCCCTTTTGTATTAACACACAGCTGAACTGTTTGTATTATTACTTCTCTGAACTTCAAATAAATATCTAGCTCAAGCAAGCCAATCTATTCAACTAAAGCTCCAGAGAGAAAGGAATGAGAACTCATCTACTTTACTTATCTTAGAGCAACCTAAGTGTTTGTATTTGGAAGACAGTGACAGAAGGAACAGGGAAATAAAAGGTCATTTCTGCAAATATATCATGGAATTTCTGCAGCTGAACAACAGCTGAAATGCATTTATATAACTCGCAGAGGTAATTCTGCTTGTTTATGTGTCCAGGAAATAAATAATGGAATATTCTATCAAATAAAATAGTATAAGATCAAAATTGAATTACAAGCACCATCTTTGATATTTGGTGTTTTATAACACTAGGGAAGACTCATATGAAAGTATACCTAGCTTAGAGTAGATGGTCAGCAGAATGTGTCTTCTTTCACAACATAGTCTTACCCCTTAACTTAACTGACAGTAAGTAGTATTAATATAATAAATGGATTATTGTTCCAGGTCCTGTTTATTTTCTTTTATTTGTGCTCTGTTTTCTCCTTCCGTCATCTATTTGCCCATCTGCATTTGAAGCAGTTTCCCTTCCTATTATATTTTATGAACTGCAGTAATAGAGTAATGCAATTATTTCTTAGTCACAGTTGTTCTGTTGTTGGAGACTGTTGTCTTGACAGAAAATAGGAATTCTGGTGAAGGTCCTGCTAAGCTTCTAAGTTTATGTACTTCTTAACATTTCAGGAGGTTGTACTGTTTTTGACCCTTAGTATGAAAACCATACAAAACACAAGTAGATTTCCAGTACTAAAGCATAAGTATACTATAGCTTCTTAATTAAACAATTGTATGCAGTGTATATTCTTAGCATACAGGTAAAAAGTGTATTTCACTCAGAAATATTTCGTTCTGTGAAATACCTCTTATATATATTTGATATATATATATACATATATATGTGTATATATATAAAAAATATATAAATATATATTTATATATATATATAAATATTCAGTGAAATCTTCACAAATATTCCTTCCAAGCATAAAGTTTGGTGGTGAAAACCTGTCCTTATTTAGCAAATTTATAAAAGTCTCAGTTCACATAATATCTGCAAACATCTTAGTTCTTAATATTCCATTTGTATTGGATGTGTTTGAGTTTAGACTTCAGCAAGTCCTGTGGTTGTAGTTCTGAACTCAGTCCAAATAGGACTCAGGTTCCTGATCTGAAAACCATTCTTTCGCATTCTCGGTAGTTACCTGCTGAATTCTGACTATTGTGGTCAATTATTTACAAAACAGATGCCTTAAAACAAAACCACAACTGAAATAAGGAATCTATATAACAAACAAAGTGCCTAGGAAGTGATGGTTCAAGGGAAGTTCAGATGGTGTCATCAAAGAAACTGGGATGAGGGACAGAAACTGATGAAACTGATACAGAGTCAGGGTGGGATAGAAAGAAAAGAAACTGTGAACTAATGGAAAGTATAGATGAAATGTGCACGGAGTGGTGGGGTTGGATCACGTAACCCAGACTGGTCAAGACTGGAAAAAGGACAGGTAGAAAGTAATGAGTTGGATAATTTGATGCAGATGTGGCATCTCACTCACTGCAAAACTGGAGCACAAGAAAATAAACACAACTTTTTAATCTCTGATACTGCTGCAGGAGAACAACTTGTCACTTGTTACCCACTGTTCAGGTACTAGAGTTCCAGAGGTCCCAGCTGTGTGGATGTCGTTATGAAGCCACCTACTGGGATGCATTTTGAGATTTCATTCAAATACACCAAAACCTGCAAAAGAAAAAAATCATCATATCATTGAAGACTTGAGCAATACACATGCAAAAGGCTTTAAGCGTTACAATCAACCTTTTTCTTACTGTTTGGGTGTTTGGTTTTGCAACATTGACTACATTGATTCTGTAAATATATGAAATACAGAAAAGAATTTTGATAATAGACTAATTCTGTTTTCATAGGTTGTGCAAATCCACTTGGGGTCACTGTTCTATATACAATAAGAATCCACCTCTAGGATTTTCCTTTAGAAAATTGTATATGCAGCTAGATGAGGGCAGTCTCACCTTTAATGCCAACCCTGATGAGGTAAGTAAACTGTTGTTGACAGTAATAAATAGTTTAATTATGACTGTTTGTTTTATAGCCATAGACATACTAGAAGCAAAGTTTTAATAGGTATTTGTTCTGTAGTAGGACTGGTTAATACTAAGATACAGCCCCTTCTTGATCTTTTTTGCATATGGTACCTGTGCACATCATTTACATGGCTTGCCTCTTAAATGCTCTGTACCATAGTCTGACCTATGGATGCCAGAAACTCATAATCACGTATTGGCATGGGAGCAAGGGGAAATCCTAGCTGAAGAGGTAGTGCAAAACTTAAAAAGGGTAATAATATGTATACTTAAACTAAAATGCTGCTTCACAGTATGGATTTGATCACACTTAGTTGACTTCATGCAAAACAGGATGAGGTGTAAAGTGACAGCAATTACTTCTGTGACAACTGCAATTTCTTGTAAAGCATTTTTAAACTTTCACTGTCAAGGAATGCATCTTGAAATATTATGGAAAAAGATTTACTGCTGAACTACCCAACAGATTGGTTTGACTTCTGTGGACACTTGTTCTGCATAAACCTAATTTTCTTTATAGTATGTAATGCCATAAATTTATTTTCAAAAAAATACCCCATGTCAAGCTAAAAGGTTTCTGTTTATTAATTTATGTAACTAGCTGGGAAAGTCAGTTTCTGCCCTCTCTCTGTCACCTTTCAAAGAAGAAAAGAGTTTGAGAGTAGACAGCTTTTGCTTGGGAAATACACAGTTAATGACAAAGTGACAAAGAGAGTCTTTTGTGTACACAACCAGACTCCTCCTGCTTCATGTTTCCTAGGAAGAGTTGGTAGACAGTACTGAACAAAAGGGAATATTAACTTCCTGCATATGTTTATACATACACAAGGAAGTGGCAATTGAATAAATCCAAAGTAGGAAAAGAATTAAGAGTAATGAAAAGATATACTTCCAGGAGCCAATAGTTCACTTGGCTGGTAGGATGCAGAAAACAGTCATATGAATCATTACAATAATGGGATTTTGTTTAAATTCATGCTTTACCTCATATTCTGCTTGATAAAGAAACACACTACTTTTATTAGTCACAAATTATAGTATTCTGTAACTTCTCTCATAGAGCTCTGCCTTGAACTTTGATACACAGTGCTGAGATGTCTTATCAGCACCTTGCTGCTCGAGTGATAAGCATTGATTTTCAGCGGGATTTTAATGAATATAGTAATAAATGTAAAGCTTTGCAAATGAAACACTGTGTTTTCAAGGATATATGAAGTTTTAATTGGCAACAGCCTTGCCCCCACAAATTTTTATTTGCCTTTCAATTTGTTTTAGGATAATTTTTCATTTCATATTTCAGTTTAAAATATACTGTTTTTAATATATTGTTATGTTCCAACATAATTTAAAGCAATTGTGGTAGGTTTAAAGTATTTGGAGCCATCATAAAACGCACTGAATAAAGGTGTTGGTATTTTTCAAGGAAATGAAGATGAGCAAATTAGAGATACTTTATAGTATACCTAAACTAGATATTAAATTTGTTATGCTACGTTCCTTCTGGTTTCATTATAGTTATATTCTACAGTGGCAATATGAACAGACTTTGTCAGGCCTAGTGAGAGATTAAAGCTTCAGGATATCTCCTAAGGGCTTCTGTTCCTCTCTCCCTGTGGAGCACCATAGCCTGGCAGGAATCATTCAGGGCCTGAGTTTCAGGAGAATTCAGATACCATTGCTTTTCTTGTTTACAACTGTGATATTGGCAGAATTATTATTATAAGGACACTGTGACTGGAATATATGATATGACATTCCACTATGACAAATTGTCATGGAATTTCCTGCCAAACTCTGCTTTACATTTGATAACAGACCTGGTCAAAGTACTATAAAAATAGGAATATTTACAGCCACAGGAGCAAGATTCTCCAAAGGACACCGCCCATGTCATGAAAATGGGTAACCAGGCTCCACAGCAACAGCTCCAGAGCTAGCGGTGGCTCACGGGGTAGGGAAGAGCATCTACACACTTTGTGGTAGGATTCTCTGGTTAGCCATTGTTGTGTGCATGGTGTTGTGATATCTGCTGTAATTTAATGTATCGGTTGTGTGCATGAGCTTGCATAATTCATAGCAGGTGCTCACATTCTGCTGAAAGGATGTGCATAATCACATTACACAATCTGAAAACCTTCCAATGCATGTTTGGTTTCTGTTCTTTTGTTTGTTGTTTGGTTCTTCATCATAATGGCAGCACCACTGTAGCCAAGATTTTGGAACATTTTTTTGTTTTCTTTTGGGAGAAGGGGTGCCTTAGTGTTAGTATTAAGACTTGAATATGAATATTCTGTTGTTTAATCTGCCTACATGGTCTCTGCTGTATTTTATTCTAAAGAGTGTGTGGCATATGCAAAACGTTCTTCATGCAGTGCTTATTCCATATCATGTATGCTTATGACTCAGCTTGTAAGCAACTCTCTACAAAATATGCTGTCAAGTTTATTACACGGGGCTATGCTATGGATTTAAGATTGGAAATGAAGGTGGAAAAATACTTTGGTCAGGAAAGAAGTTCTAATTTCTGTTTCATTCTTGATGATAGCAGTTCTTAAAGATTCTGCTTGATAGCATTTATTTATATGGATTTCATAGAGGTCAGGATATCCTTTATGTAGCATAATAACAGCATAAATACAGTCAGCAGAGACAGTGTTTACAGTGTACTTGGCTTTCCAGTTTTATGGAAATTGGTTCATTCATTACCAACTGCCCTTACTTTTTACTAGGGATGTGAGTTTTCTGTTCTTGGTTATAAATGAATTTTTAGTGATGTGCATAAAGCTACCTTACCTGGCTTTTAATTATAGCTAGTCTGTAGATAATAGAATATTTACTGTGCTGTATATTTCTAGCCAAATTTTTGGAACAGTTATCCCATTTCATAGTGATCTACTAAGCAAGCCAAGGATGAGATGCATTGATTTATTTCTCCTAAGAATATTAAAAGTATGTGCATGTGACAGGGACAAGAAGTTCTATGTGATTTCAACTTCCCTTCTAACTATGTGAAAAGGTGGAATGGATGAGAGAGTTGAAACCATTTTGAAAGCTGTCCTTTTAAGTCAAAGAACTTCAGTCATCTAAATTACCAGTTATGGAAGCTGCGTAACATGAAAAATATTTCTACAATTAAAAGATGGCATCACAAGTGTGTATCACTGAGACTGTATTTTAAAGACGTGCCATGAAAGAGGCTGTTGAAGTGGATGTTTTATATTGTGTCCACATTTGTCACCAAATGAGTAAATCACTGTATGACTTGATAACTTAGGAAAAGAACCTTATAAATACCTACTGGAAAATATAAAATCAGTACTTGTGTTCTGTTCTGGAAGAATCACCATGAAATGTGTTAAGATACTGTATTTATGTAGAAAAGAAATATAAATAATAATACTGTACATTTCTAATTATCATTTACTAATCATGTTAGTGTTATCTAGAAGCCCCAAATAGTAGAAATTGGGGATAGAAAAGGCCAGAGGCCTTTATTTACATACAACATAAAAGCAGAGTCGCTGCCCCCCAGAAAATCATCTATATAATCAAGCTAGTAGTTTTACTTGAATTCCCGTATTTCCTAATCATTTATTAAGAACGTTTAAATTTATTTGGTGATCAAAATCCTCCTTTTTTTTTTTTTTTTTTTTTTTTTTTTAATATAGCACAGTCTAGAAAGAAATCTGCATTTTGTGTTGATATTTACATAATCCTACGAAAGCCTGGAAAAATCAACTGAAAATGCTAATGTTGATATTCTACTAGCGATTTCCTTAGTCACCTTTTAAAACTACGTAAGCTGAACAAATAGAGCAGTGTACAAATGTTTATGTCAGATTTCAAATATTAAGTGAAATTTGTCTCTATTAACAAATATATTTGTCATATATTTAGCTGTAGTATTTTTAAATGTCCATTAGGTAAAAAGCATCATCTCCTACTTCTGATTCGGCAGACAATTCCATTTAAATATTAAAAAACAAAGAACGTATATGTGTAGGAGGAGAGGAAACGTGATTTCAGAGAGTTCTGTGTTACCAACTTAGAGTATGGTTGGTTTGCTTTGTATGTGTAACTAAACAGAAAAGTCCAAGGCAACTACAAATGTTTTAATGTTAACTACTTTACTGAAAAATTCTGGAAGTACTATTATGAGAGAATAAAATCAATGCAAAAATTAAACCAATTTTGTAAAAGAAAACTTTCTGATTTTTAGCTGTCCTGTATGGATATAAATGAATGGAAAGACTCTTGGGAACTAGAGAACGTAAGCTAGAGGTGTCAGTGCTGTAACAGAATAGGTTGGTAATATACGCATTTTGTGAAAAGCTTATTAAATGCTTTGGGAAAAAAAAAAAAAGAGCAATTATAGAAAATAAGTTATGTAAATACAATGAATTACTTTTCTTGTAACTATTGGGCTATAGTTATGATTGCTGTTTCCACATACAATCAAAGTACTCCTTCATCCATGAAGATTTTATCCAGAGCTGGCTTCTTGGCCATGGAAGGCAAGGTATCTTTAAGGCATCTTTCCTAACTCTATAATGCTGAGAATATCATAGGGACAAACAGGTTCCTTGCAGAACTTTGAGAGCTGCTGGCAATCTAGGGTGTTGTGCTGTTCACCTAATTACAGTTCCTCCAAACCAGCTCATCCTGCTCTATTTCTAAGTGTTAAAAAGACCTCTTCAGACCTGGTGGATAGTGGCTCAGATCTGCCTAGCTGAATTCAGTCAAACGTTACCTAGAAGAATCACCAGATGACTGAAAAATAATATTAGCATAGATTTTACTAGCATGTAGAACTATTTATTTCAGTTACTATACCTGCCACAAGCAACCATTCTAGCTTCATAAAGGGATTTATTTGAGATGTGGGTTTTGAGAGGAATACAAGGCAGTGTTTACAGTGTCACAGAAAGCAGATTTGATGACATGCCTTAAATCTTGAAAATAAATTTAATTTGCTATGAGCCAAAATTTAAGAACTTTGAAGAGAAATCTTCAAATTTCTATTGCTGCAAAGTATTTGTGGTTGCTTAGGAAGAAATAAAAAGCAACTAAAGATGATGGCATGCATTGAAGTGTATTTAATTTATACCCTGTTTATTTGTGAAAGAGATGAGGAAAATGAATAAAGAGACTGCATTCACAGAGAGAGATTGTTAAGAGATTGTGTGTGGTGGGGAGAGAGAGGGAATTAAGAGACGGGATAAAAACGTTTTGCAAAGACTCATTAGAGTATCAGATAAGGATCCTACACTGAGTTGTAATCTAATACACAAAAGAAATGACTTACTGCTTTTACTGACACAGAAAAATCAATCCCCTGTTTGTCTTAAAGTAGATGCTGTTTTCATGTTGTTTCATCTATGAAGTGCCAGGTATTTTCTGGATATGTTGCAGAAGTGTTCGTTAAATAGCTGCAGCATAAATGCTTTTAAAAGTAGAGCGTTACTGAAACTTCTTTGACAGGGTCCAGTTTATATTACCTTAAACAAGCACTTCTTAGTGAAGCAAATGCTAAAGTCTCATTAAGTCAGGATATAAGTAAAGGAGGCATAGTTAAGCCAAAAGTGTAAAGAATAGTGAAGCCCTGGTGTCCTGCTGTTAGTCACATACACACCGCCAAAATACTTGAGAAATTAGTAAAAGGTTCATATTCATTTTGGTCTCCCATTTTTATTTTCCCATTTACCTCTAATTCAAGAAAGTACTTAACCATACATTGCCCATCCTTATTTCAAACAGACTTAAATATAATTGAATTTGGACTTAAATGCAGACGTATAATGCAGTACATTTCATTACTGTCACAAATAAGAATTCTTAAAATCAGGCACTAAAACTTCTGGTTTATTTTTTTCTTAACTGTATAAAGCCTTTATATTTGTATTTATTTTAGAAAGCATTCTTTTTAAAAATAAAGTATGCTTCTCCACTGCTATTTTTTGTAAATATTAAAAATTATGGACTGGGTAAAAAATAGGTTAGATAATACTACATGTGTTTATTGGCTTTTCACTTGTCATGGATATTTTAGGTATCTGACTCTGTATCTCAGGGCATATATTCTAATTTATTTTTACTTGATATAAGTGAGATTTTGTTTTACTGATCCACTTCATAAAACATCTTTCCAAACCTATGCTCAGTACTTTATTTCTTTTTTAAGCAAAATTGCACGGCACTGGGAAGTTAGTTTATAGACTGAACAGGTTTCCCCTACATGTTTATAGATGTAATGTATACAATATAAACTAAAAGGGCAGACTTACAAAAAAAAATAGTGGTCTCATTTCAGAAGATTTCAGAAGTGTTTAAAGGTGACATAGGTAGTGGCACTACCTCAGTGTACGCTGCCTACACTGAGATGCACTCCCGTACACATTTTACATTATTTTAATGTTATGGTGTAATAGATACTGTAATTAAGGAACGTAAAATTTCTGTTTAACAAATTCTTAAAACTGCTCCCACTCCCTGGCAAAGTGAAATTAAGCTAGTTGATTAGATTTTTGTTAGTGGAACATTTGAACATTTTAAAAATCCATCAAGGTGGTTTTGATCAAAGGAAAAAGTTCTCATGCTTTGGGATATTGCAGTGAACATAAAGAATTCAGGATATCGTTGAAATATTTTTTACAAAATATTTTTATTTTTAAATGAAATTTGGCATGTGTGCTATAAGAAATGTGTGCTTGGCAAAGTGTGGAAAATTGTGGAAATTATAATATGAATATTAAATATACACAATAGTTCTATTTTTCTTAAGGTATTTATATATTGATGCAGTGTTCTTATTTATGTGTATGCATATTTGTATATGTTTATATTTACCTATGCTTTGAAATCAGTGTGCTTGTGTTTATTTGCGTTATTACACATTTAAACAAATGCATTTAATGCATCTATTTGAATGTGATGCGTCATAAACATTAATGTTCTCACATGTATTAGTCAAAGATTTAAAAGACAAAACACATTATGGCTAAGATTTTCTTCTCTACAAAAGTTATGAAATTAAAAGTTATGGTCCCTGTAGCATTTTAAATACAATTTTTGATAGTATTAAAACCAAAATATTAGTCTACACTGTAAATGAGATACTACAGAATTATGGGATTCATAATTTTAAATATCCTACTGTGAGTATATGTAAAATCTCAACCATAACAACGTATTAAGTTCCTTTTAGATTGTATTGTGCATGTTGAAATGTTACTGAATGGAAGAGGAATAATTCTGCTTAAATATATATATATATATATATGGTTGCATTATGTTCCTACATTGCTAAGGACAGTGCTTGTTCCTAAACGTAATATGAAGATTAAACATATTTATATGTACATATCTTTTATCTCAGGGAGTCAACTACTTTATGTCCAAAGGCATACTAGACGATTCGCCAAAGGAAATTGCTAAGTTTATCTTTTGCACAAGAACACTAAATTGGAAGAAGCTGCGAATCTATCTTGATGAAAGGTAACTTGAATTTCTTGCAAGGAGAAAACAGCTATTCTCTGTGTACAGCACCATTCAATAATAAATATTTTGTTTATATTAATATAATTTTATTGATGTAAAACTATATTAAAACACAGCTAGGTAATGCTGTTGCTAAATCTGAACAGTTTCTTGGTTCTAGAATTTGTGACTATAACACCTTATAAGAACCCTTGAAAATATTACTTATAACCAATTAATCAATCTCACAGTGTGCTATTTCTCTGTTTTTGCAGTTCTTCATATAAATCGTGTGTAAGCTGTAGTGTGCATTCAGACTGCACACAATAGTTTGTGCTGTATGATGTTCACGACTTGTAGATATTTTGTTGCTTTTTTTGATTTGGTCTTTCTTTTTGGTGTTAAGCAGGAAAAACAGTCCTTTTATGAAGTGGCAGTAGCTTTTTAATTAATAATGGATTATCTAACCACTATTTGATTGTGGTAGGGAACTCTACCCCCTACTGTAGCATGCTCTTCCACCTCCACAGTGCTTTCTTTTGCCCATCAGAGTACCTTCAGGTTGGGGTGGTGCAGTATCAGGAAAGAGGGGCACCAACTACCAGTTCAAATGAAAGTTGTAAGAGGAGGAAAATAATAACTGGACTTATATAGGATGAGCAGAGGGACAGCAGCATTTACAGCAGGAATCCTCTCCTGCTTCTCATCCTATTCAGCCTGTACTACAAAAGAACTCCTTCTATTAGAATTCATTTTTTAGTATCATCACCACTGACAGTCCTGTACTATAAAGCTTCAGATTATCAAGTTTTGGTATAGTAGAAGAAATACAAAACCATTTATCAGATGAGATTGCAAGTTAATTTTATCAACACCTTCTGCTATTCATCCTCCCTTCATGGAGTATAATCAGGCACTAAAAGTTAAACTGGGTTTCTAGATGTCCCTCTTAGTATTGAACTGTTTAATAGAAAGGACCAGTGTAACAGAATATTCTTTGTGTCGCTCAAATTTATTTCCAAGTTTGCTTCAAATGTCGTCTTCATCTCTATGTGTTTAGGCTAGTCTGATTGCGTTGTTTCTGTGTGCAGTTGAAAACACTTCATTGCATTGCACTCTGATGGACTTAGACTTTAAAGGGGCTTTGAGAGCAAATTTTATCTAACTTAAGCCGGTTTTTAACAAGATACTGCTATAACAGCTTCTACTTAGGCAACAAAACCTGCAAGATACACAGAAATGTGTTCTCTTAACTGTCTCTTTAAATGACTGTCACATTGCTTAAAGGAATTGAAGCCTTTATGTGTAGTATAAGTGACTTTGCATATGAAGAAATGTAAACTGCTAATTAATGTATATTTTCATATTTGGTTGCTATTGTAAGTGCTATTTATATTACTGTCTTTGCAATGTTAGTGATAATTTTGTCCTTCAACCAAAGTAAAGCTAATAAACTATTCCAAAGCTCCAACTACCCTAAACCTTTCGTATTGATTTTTAAACCTACATTTTCATATGTAAATAGGTAAAAGAAACATCTCTAATAATGTGGGATTTTCTTCTACCAGGCGAGATGTTTTGGATGACCTTGTGACGCTGCACAACTTCAGAAATCAATTCTTACCAAATGCACTGAGAGAGTTCTTCAGACATATTCATGCCCCTGAGGAGCGTGGGGAGTACCTTGAGACTCTTATAACAAAGTTCTCTCACAGATTCTGTGCTTGTAACCCTGATTTGATGAGAGAGCTTGGCCTTAGCCCTGGTAAGCAAAAAGAGCTTTGATTCAGTGAATCACTCTATTTCTGTACATATTTGGTTGATGTTACTGCTCACAATAAATACGCAAGCAGCATCTAAAATATTTGTCGAAGTACATATATGGCTTGGGAGGGTCTTTCACCTATGTTGAATATTCAGGCATCATCCTGTTTGGGCTGAAAAAAAAAAAAGAGAAAAAAAATGTACAGATTCTTTTCTTAGACCCAACTGAGAAGTGTTGAGGGATAAACATGATATCTTTCCTTCAATTTTTCTGTGTTTACAGTCTGTACTATCTCTAAACTCCCTCTTGCAAAGACTTACACACTTAACGTTTTGCCCTATGGATAGTACCAGAGAAATGAGGGAATTTGGGGCCTCACTGAAGTTAATAAGCATTTCTAATCGGTTGCTGGGGAGCCAGTTTTCAGCAATGGGACTGCTTTTAAAGATATTTAAAGATAAGCTTTAGCTGGATGTTGACCTTAGTTTATAAAAACTTCAAGAATCCATTTAAATTAATGTGTATAGAGCCATCAGTGACTTTTCGATATTGTAGAAGAGTTAAAAGATTTGTAATTGTTCATCTGGCAATGTGCTGATGTCATTACTTTGAAAATTGGTACACTAAATTTTATGTTGGTGGGATATCCCTTTTTATTGTTATGTACCTATATGTATAGTTATAGGCCCAGATGCTGAAGACTTGGTAAGATTCAGAAAATATTTGTAATGATCACCGTTTCCTTTTATATTTTTTTCTTGTATAGATGCAGTTTATGTACTGTGTTACTCTTTGATTCTACTTTCCATTGATCTAACCAGCCCTCATGTGAAGAACAAAATGTCAAAGAGAGAATTCATCCGAAATACACGACGAGCCGCACAGAATATTAGTGAAGATTTTGTAGGGCACCTTTATGACAACATCTACCTTATTGGCCATGTGGCTGCCTAAAAGCACAATTTGCTAGCACTTAATATTTGTAATTTTCAAAAACTACATCAGTTCAAGAAATTGATTATTTTGTAGAGATGGGGGTTATTTTAGTGCTGGTCATTCTAACCTCTGTATGCAATCAAAGTTTGTGTGTGTAAGTGTGTGTATGTGCAGACTACCTTTTCTAACTATTTACTGTGGGAATGGAAGGATTTGGAGATATGGTTTTCGTAATTTTTTTAGTTTTGCACAAAACAATGCCATTAGTCTGACACAACTATTTACAAATGTTAAAACTGACGTTACAGTCTAAGCTGACAAAGTGGTGGATTTGTGCATTAGATCTGCTTGAAACTTTAATAAGTTCATTCTTTTTAAAATGCCATGTAATGTGTATATATTTAACTGAAGAGGTTTATAATCATAATTATTTTATTGTAAAATATTTTAACTAAAATTTCTCCTTTTATCTCTTAAGAGTGTACTTCTTTCTTTTACATTAAGCTTTTTCTTTTACAGTGCTAGTTACCTCAGATACATATGTTAGAGAAACTGATTTGAATACCATCAGAAATTTTATTCTAGAAGATGACAGAATACTTGTAAAATATCAAAGTTGATATTTAATACTATATGACTAACTTGAACAATAACAATGTGCTATTAACTCAAATTTAAAGAAGATTAAAACCTCTGTTCTAGATGAACCCTGATGTCAGTTAGACACAGCCTAGGAAGAATGTGTTTTACACATAGCTAACCTATATTGTAGGCACGTTGGTGATATAGGACAACTACATTCAGCTATTCAGCACTGTAAGCAAAGGAAAATTTCAACAGGAAAAGTGGTAGAGAGCAGCTAAACATGTTGCTTCTTTCAACCGCTTCCTCAGTCTAGAAGTGTCAATGATGGAAATGCCTAGACAAATTTATACCAGATGACTCATTGTTAAAGCTGTTAAAAACAGTGACTGTGCATGCTTAGTGTGGTTACTGTGCAAGACTGGAGCTGTTGCAGAATGTTTAGCCAACCCAGATACTGAAGTGTTCTCTGAGTCTCTTATGTAGCTAGATTTTTAAATACTGCTAGATTTATGAAAATACTTGAGAAATGGTTTCAGGTCAGATCATATCTTACATTCTCAGAGGTGTGTAGAATATTAGTGCATTTGCAGTGAAAATGCAGAAAGTTAATAAGGATTTTTGCCTGGTTTTAACTGGTAGTGCAGTGCTTCTGTTAAACTGACATCATATGTAGTTGAAATAAGAGTCATTCCTTAATCTTTTCCTAATTGTTTGTTTACATAATCCTCAGATAGCTCTAGCATCTGTTTTCATTGTGGTAACTAATAGATTTATCGTTTTTACCTACCACACCGTGAAATGAGGTAGAAAGATCTTTTTAGTTCTGTTTTACAGACTGCTGTGGATTTCTATTTTTTATTTTTTAATGTAGAAAGCTTATGGCAGAGACAGGAATTGAATGCAGGTTGTACTCTTCATAGGCATGCACTTTGCCCACACTGCTGCTTTTTCTTTGGCACTGAGTGGTTACTACATTCATCTTAGATGTGAGAAAAGCAATGACTAACAATATACTTACTTCAGTCTACATAAGGGCTACATAAATAACAGGGGAAAAAAATGTAGCTACTGCTGCTTCAAGTATTTTGCATAAGCAAGATTTGGTTCATAGCTCTGGTTCACATGCAAAAATGCACTCAGTTGTATTTTTTTTATTAAATTACCTTTAATCAAGTTTAAATGTCATTTGTGTTTGTTAGTGTACACTGCCAGCAGTATTGCAGTAATCTTCCAGCAAAGTTTTACCATATCATTCCCCTCTCTCAGGGTCCCTCATTGCATCACTCGGTCCTTTCATGTATTTCACAACCGTGCATTCCTTGATCGTTTATTAATCTCAAACATGAAATGTTAAAAACATTACATTAAACATTGCCTTAGGCAAAGGTCTGTCCCTGTTCAGGAAAAAAAAAAAAAAAAAAAAAGGAAAATTGTAATGTAATCTGTAAAATCAACAATAAGGACAAGTCTCTGTGTGCTCCTTGAGGTGCTCTTACATGAAGACTGCAGATTACAGCTTTCTAGAAACCACTCCTCAGAAGTTACACACGTAAAGAGAAGAATTCAGTGAATTTTGAAGTTACAACTAATCTTATCTGGAAGAGTTTTCTTCTGGGACCACAAATGCAGCTCAAGGTCTAATTCTCTTCTCATCGGCACCTATGTTGACATGAAAGATAGCGTTTTAGATTTTGCACTGATAAAAGAGTACAATTCGTTAATTGTAATTTCTCTTACTTCCCAGTTACCCTCAGTTCCCATCAGGTAGATACAGAACAAAGCCTCCAGGCAGGCAGAATATGTTCTGTCTGAGATAGAGTACATCTATTAACAAGGTTTAGAAAGCTTCAAAAACCAGGGTGATAAATTAGAAACAGGACAATATGCTTAAAGTCTGGCGGGGGGGGAACAAAACACTACTCACTACAAATAACAGCATCTGATCTTCTAAGTATGATTTTGAACAGTGTTAGTTGATTAGCACCCAACTCGTGCTGTACATTGTACATTATGTTACCAATTCATAGTGGAATAGAAAACCTCAACATGCCACATGTGAATTCCCATAGAGGTACCAATAAACACAAAATTACAATAGACATCTCATCTGTTCTTTTTTCTTTTGAGGTTTGTGTCTTTCTCCAGAGTGGCAGATAAGTAATATCTATTTATTTAAATAATCTAGAATTTTCTTGAAGTTAGGCAATTTTCTGCCATGTTTTACAAGAAAGAAAAAAATATCTTAAGTAGGTGTAAAACCACTCTTACAAAGAGAAAAGATAAAGTTTGAATTTCCTTAATCATCCTCCAGAAGTCCTCTAAAAACAAAGGTTTGGGCAGTGTCTTCTTCAGTATACACTATTGCTTTCTACATGTACATTTGAAAAGGAAATAGTGATAGGTACTATGCTGCCCTAGGTGTTACTAAGCACTGTACTGTTGGTGTGCTGTGAAAGTCGCTGCTTGATCAAGCACTTCAGAATATGTAGAGGATCTCAAACCTAATGATGTGAATATGATCATACTATTAACTGGTAGCTAGGAGGAGATATCACCACGGCATGCCCTTTGAAATCTGGCCATACATCTTAGAGATTTGTACCAAGAGAAATACTCTGTGACTGCTTATCAGGAAGCTGTGAAAGAACTTCTCTCCCCTCACAGTGGAATTGGGAAAGTCTAACTGGAAAGGTGGTACGTAATGTTGCCTGCACACTTAACTGTGTAATAGATACATCAAAGGAAGAAAAGAGCCTGTGGCATAGCAAACGCTGGTTACTCCGGTCCTAAAAAACTAAAGCTGTGTTTTGAACATCCATTTCTGAAATTTTGCTGACTTTAGAATACACTTCAGATGTCACAGAAATACAATTGTTCTTTGCTCGTGTGTAGAGGAAACTAGTGTACCTGTGTCCACTTGAAATATCATAATACAAATTTTTTGGATCCGGATTAATTTCTGAGTCTCTCATTGCACTGTTTAAAGAATATGGTGTATATTACATATCGATGTAGCTTAGTTATAGTCAGTGTCTGACATTCTACATATTCTTGTGTTTCTCACTTGAATGGTTTTAATTCACATGCTAAAAAACAGATTTCTACAGCTTTGGGTTCTCAAAACAACGAATCTTCAACAAATAAAAGCCCAAACACTTGTAAGCAAGACAAGTTTGTCAATTTTGAAGCAGGCAAGAATTTTCATTCAAGAAAAATAAATTCTATTTGTTCTCTTCAACCTATCCCTTCCATTCCCTATAATGGAAAAACAAAAATTATAAAATGGCTTCAAAATAAAGATTTAGGAAAATGAACTGTCTACCCAGGCAAATAAACATGACTATTTCCTGTGCAGTATACTGAAATTTAGTAATGTTAATTGCATAAACAAATCTATAGACTGGAATTGCTCTTTTTTGAAGTGGCAATAATTTAGTTCTCTGTTTAAGGTTGTTGTGCAATCTGTTATCTTTACAGTTCTATTTTTAAAAGTATTAAATTACTTTAAAGTAGTTAAGTAAAGATTGAGGTACACTAACTTTCTCATGTTAATATGACAAAATAACAATATTAAGTATTTAGAAAAGTCATGGATTGAATTGCAAATGAACATTTAAGAGAAGGGTTTTTCTTTCTTTTTACATATTTCATGTAAATATCAGAAGTAATAAACCTTATGATAGGTGACTTGTTCTCTGCCATTGTAAAATCTATTACTAATCTCAAAAGCACTATTAAAGTAGACAAAGGACAGATTTAAAGGATTTCCTGTGTCTCCTATAGGCACGTTATGGTTTCAGTTTGGCTTAAAGAGAAATAATATGCAAACTGTTATAACCTACATATAGTAATGATCTTAGTCAGATAAAATTTTATGTAATCTTCTAATATTATTTATCAGATGTTAAAAGTTAAGACTTCCCATACCATGGGTGTAATTACATCATAACTGAATAGCTAGGATTAGTTATATAAATGAATTTATACATAAAAAGCTTTAGAGATCACATAGTTCCTTCATCACTTCAGTGCTTTTGTTGACAGTGATGTTAATGAATGTGCATGTTTTTCTTTCTTATTCAACTAAACAAGCTTTGAGAAGAGAGAGATTATAAACTATTTGCACAGAACACTTCCATTCCTTATGTGTAATTTTATTCCATTAAAAAGCAACTTTTTTTCTATATATATAAAATCTATATAATTATATAATCTATATAATAATATCTATATAAAGCAAAAATCCACTGAAAAAAAATTAAGAGGGTTTAAATATCAGATGTTCATGCATAGCACCTATTACAGAAAATAAGCAAAAGGCACTTTTCAGATTTCTGGCCATCAAACTTTTTCAGCTTAAAAATAATACTTATTTGGTATTTAGTACATGACAGAAATCAAGAATATTTATCTGAAAGCAACATGGTCAGGATATCGGTTCTTCTCAGAGAGGGTATTCATTTGTAAAAGTTAGCTTTCTTCTTGGCAGTGTTGGAGAGGAATGTTGGATTTAATTTAAAATGATTAATGAGATTTTGTCAGACTCCCTGCCTTTACCACCACTGCAGTTTGTCAGCACAACAACCTGGGAAACCCGGACGCCACTCTGTCGCCCAAAACAGCTTTCCAGGAAAAAATAAACCTGAGTAACTAGTGCCAGGTACATGTCAATGGTATTGTCTTTCAGCTGTTGACAGTTTAACTCTGAATCAGGACATTTACACATTTTGAGGAAGTGAACCTCATTCGTTATTTCAATGTCTGTGTTTGACAGTGGATACCAGCATAAACATAAGTTTTCTGAGGAGGCATAGCCTTTATTATTAACCTTCAGGAAAATCCTCTAATCCACACAGCTGCGAAATTATTTTAAAAAGGGGGGGAGGGGGGGGGAGGGGGGAGGGAAATCAAGGCTTTTTTAGATAAGGGTTTGGCGTTTTTGTTTTGCTTTGTTTAGTTTTTATAGAAAAAGACCAAATATGCAACCTATCTCATTTTTGGCAGCGTTAAATTCTGAGGATTTCATTTGCTAAGCCTTGCTCATAGGAAGAGGCTGCCAATTGCAAAGAATGTGCTCTTGGACTTGGGGCAGATGCATTTGTTAATAGCCAAAACTAAGATATGCTAATATCCAAAAACTAATAAGCTCACAATATTTTTGATACAAAACCATTGCATAAGAAAATGAGCGTTATCTTTTGAAACGTAAGGCAGATATTGAAGATGATTTACAATGTGTCTCCTTCACTTTACCTGTGGAAATGTATTCTGTTGGACTACAGCTGGAGCATTGTGTTCTTAAACATCCAATATAGAAAAACTGAAAAGACGACTTCAATTTCAAAAGCAGGCTTTCTCCTTCCAAGAAAATTATCTGTCTATGCTGTGCAAGCTTTTCTGCAGTCATGTAACCTAGTGCCAACAACATGACTTTTCAATCAGTCCAGTGGACCTCTCCACAGATATGTTCTATCCACTGACTCATCAGGCTTCACAGAGGTTTACGTGGTAAAAAGGATTTCATACTACTCCGCTACACCACAGAGAACATATTCCTTACCGGCATGATGCCTCAGGTATTCTTTACATGACTTTCATCTCAATATTTTCCTAAGTGTTAGAAAAAGTGTTTTCACAACTGCTGTTTCCCTGTCTTCACATCAAGAATTCAGAATAATTACTGCAGTTACATGTAACACAATCAAATCGAAATATATTTTTCTAACTGGAGAACTTTTAAACGGTCTCATTTACTTGCCTTCTGCAGCATTAATCACCTGCATGACAAAATAAGCAAAGAAATCGCTGAACTGCTTCAGATGTGCTAAGTGTGTCTCTTTGCATACTTCTCAATAACAGTTAAGATCCTGCATTTTTTTCACATTTATTGTAACTTCCTATTTCTATATTCCACTTAGGAGTATATATCAATGAATTTATTTACTATTGTTGCATGCTGTCTAAAGTGTGCCAGTACCATTTCTGATTTGTACTAGCAAAATACGTTCTTATTTTTTTTCCTTTTTTCATTTTTTTTTCCTTGCACAGCAGCAAAATTTATAGTAAAAAGAAAAAAAAAATCTATCACACTGAAAATATGATAACAAATGTTTGAATCTTTTTCCTACATATAAAGTTTACATATGTAATAAAATGCAGAAGTCACATGGTTAGTAGTCAACTTTTGTTAAAACTTCATTTTCAGCTTTTTAATATAAATTTGTTTTAATATATTATTTCCTTCTCTTGGTACTAAGGAAGCCCACATAGTTTTATGTCAATAAATTTGTTCTCATCCTTATTCCGAAGTCATCCACAAATCAATCCTACAAATGCTGATTTACAACCTTTAGATTACTTCAGAAGTTGTCTGCTGCATGAAGTGTGCAGGATTTTATATAGAATATGAAATACTTCAGTGCTAAGCAGGCCAACAACAACAACAACAAAAAGGCACTTAGAGAGACTTATCTACATTATTCTTTCAACACATTTAACAAGATACACCCTATTATGATCCTGACCACACCACTGTCAAAAAAAAGCAAGTGAGGAGTAAAGACAGAATGTCAGTAGAGTTTGGAAAAAGTAAAAGCTTAGGAGTATCTCTAACCTCACCTTCTGGCAGACCCATGGTCTTAGCTTAGCACTCTGTCTGAGCTGATAAGTGATCCCATGATATCAACTACTACATAGCAGCATTCTCAGATCTTTTTGGACAACCATCCTTTACTATCCGTAAAGAAGAGAAACAAAACTGGAGGCTTCATGCTTACTACAAGTAGTACAAATAAGACCATTACTTACTACAAATAATGCTTTGGTCAAAAATCATTACATCTTGGAGAAAAGAGATATAGTCAAATTCAATATCCATGATGGACATGAAGCCTGTAAAATAAATAGAAGAGCCCATCTGTACTGGCAACAGCAAAACATTGGTCCAAATGAAAAGGTGTCTCAGTAAACTATTCTAGGGGTACAGGTATACGACATAAACTAGTAAAGGAGAGTTTGTCAGTTCATAGACTGATAAATAATAATCTATCCAGGAGAACATGGCTGACAAATCCACCCACATTTATGATCTATACGATTGCTCTGGCTGACACAGTCTTTGGTGGGCCAGTAGCATTGGCTTTGGAAGTAAGAATCACAAAGTTATGCTGAAAGGTTAAAGAAAGTGAAGATGGTTGGTCGGCAAATTTACACTGTTTCATTTGCAAAAAAAAAAAAAAATCAGTATGTGGATAATTGTTCTAGCAGAATGCAGACACAAATATAAATCAAACTTATCCATCAAAATCTCAGTTTATTTATAGTATTATTAACAATGATTTTTCGGGGGGAGGGGGAGTGGGAATCTTTGGTAGTGAAAAAGAGTGCGTTTTCACAATCTTTCCAAAACATTAAAATGTCATTTACATGTTTGCCAATAGTTTTTGTCAATAAAGATGGTGAACTTCACATGAACCCAATTTAATCCACTGCTAATTGAGAGCAAAAGAAAGTCTTCTTACAATTATCACCCAAGAAGATTAACATGGAATCAGTGCTACAGTGCTTACATAAAACACCACTTGTATTAAAGTTATTAAGTATTTCTTCAGTACTTTATGTACTATTTTAATTGCAAATTTTCAGTTAAGATTTCTATCCATCACAGACCAAGACATGTTTCTGTCAAAGGACTCTGTAATCCATTGCTGCAGAAAATCATGCATCAAGTTCATGAAAGTAAAACTTTGATAAATGAAGCACTCATTTATACGGTGACAAGTGGAAATGGTCATATAAGAATGAAAGTGTCCTTTAAGCAAATGAGTAATCCAATCCATTTTAAACATAGTACTTAACAGGGAGAACAGAGGGCATCTTAGATGTAAGCAGATGAAAAATCCAATCCCTATTCTACAGACAGACCCATTTTTAAATATATGCTTTTAAGTCTCAGAGAAGCCAATGAAACTAACTTTCCCTACTATTTATGTCTCTAACTACCAGCCGACTTGTAAAGGCAGCATCAAAAACCACTCCACTGATATCAGTAATGCTTGTTTTAAGCTCCTTATATGATTTGTTTTTTTAACAACAACAACCACAAAGTGAGAGTGAGTTTAATATCAAGTTTATTCTTGATTGGAAAATGTGTACAACAAATGCTGTAGCTGCAACAGAAGAAAAATATGCCTGACAATGGCTCCACAGAGAGAACAGAGTCACAAGATCATTACTGAGCAAGACCAATGTGGTGGTCCTCAATTTCACAAGCTTGTTTGGCAGCTTTCACCACTGGGGAAAAGCTGCCTGTGATACTCTCTGCTGAAACTCAGCTCCTGCTCCCCAGGCATCATCCCCTGCCAGGCCAAAGCAGCCCAGGGCTTTCCCTGATGCTCACTATGCAGAGGAGGGGGGCACAGGTAAGGATTGTGGCAACATAAGAACTGCACCCTGCCATTTCTGCAGCACCAGCCACCTCTGTTTCAGTGAAACTCCTACTTTCCCCCAACCTTGGTGTCTGCCTTTATAACCTGGAAGTTGATTTTCTCCTACCTTGGAGGTAGACTATTCTCTCTGCATTGCTGGGATGCTTCAGATCTGCTGGGCACCTCATGCTAAAGATGCTGTGTTCACACGTCCTCCTGCAAGCAAAAGGCTCAGTGTCACAAAAAGGGGGCTGTGCAGAGCTCTTATTATCAAAAGATCGTTAAAAATACACAGTGCATTTGCAAGGACCTATCTCTGGATGTAAATATGTTTCAAATTAAAGTAAGACTAGAAATGACTGCAACATAAAGAATGCTCTGCTGACTAGAAAATCTGGTAAACTCATGTCTTTTCCAGATATATCTATTGCATCGTATTTTTAAACGACCAGTTTTCATGTTGTTTGTTTTTTTTTTTTTTTTTTTTTGTTGGTTTGTTTTGTTTTTCAGCCACATATTCTCTAAGTTGAGTCCTTGACTGTAAGCATAATAGGGTTTTTTACAAGTCTTCAACTTTGGAAATTCTTTTTTTTTTTTTTCTTTTTATTTCTAACATTTCTCTTGCTGGCATTAGAACATATGGTATAAGTTAACTTCCTCAACAATATCTGCTACTTTTTCACCTTGATTTCCCAGCTTTAGATCTTCCAGATACTGTTTCCCTCAGAAAAGGGTTGTAGAAAAATAATGTGTAAATACTACAACGCTGACGAGGGTTTCATGTATATATATTTATGTCTTGTATATACTCTAGGCTCCTGGTCTGCTTGCTTGCCAGCATGATTGATTGACTGTGTACCGAGAGATGTTTATAAAAATAGGCAGGTACTGTATTTGAACATGTGCGCGAACACCCGAAGCAAACCAAAGCGATCCCGCTGTGAGCTGCATTCCTGCGGGCTCCGATACCGAGTCGCTGGCCGCCGAGAGCACTGCTAGAACTAATCCCGTGTACTAATCCCCTTCCTCCTCCCTGGGCACCAGGGAGGCGCAGCGAGCGGCACTGGCGCATTGCCGCCCAGCGCCTGGGGATGGGGCGGGGAGAGAGAGAGAAGGAACGAGCTCGGGGCTCGTTTTTCCTTCCTTGTTTTAGGAGAGTCCCCTATCGCCACGGGGGTGACAACGGGGCGGGGGGGGAGGGGGTCAAGGAACGAGAGCGGGGCTTGACTTTCCTTCTGTTTTACAGGAGGGTCCCCTGTCGCCACGGATTGACAATAGGGTCACCTTAGAGCGTGTCTATATATATATATATATATATATATATATATATACACACACGGGGGTGGGGGAGTTTTAAGAGCAAATTGTATAAATTGTATTTATTTTAAAGCTCCTGGCCGGGCCGAGCCGAGCTCCGCCCCGCTCGGCTCCACCTGCCTGGGCGCGGGGCCGGGAGGATTCCTCCCACCGCCACCCCGGGGCTTCTCCATGTGGATCCCATTAGCGTCATTTGCTCCTAGTAGAAGCGGGATTAAAGCGATTAGAATGAAAATAATTAAATGATCTTTCAATTTACCCGGCCGTGCTGGTTGCAAGTGGAAAGGGAGAAGGGACTCTGCTTATGGTAATCGCGCTAGGGTTTGGGATATTATTTCATTATTATTAGTATGGAGGGGGTTATTTTAAAGGGAAGGAGGAAAGGAAAAATAATAATAATAAAAAACAACCACAAAAAAAGAAACCTCGCAACTGTCAACTGTTTTCCAAACTCCAGATTAATGCTGGCCAGACCTTTGCCGTAACGTGACCCTACTGCTTTTTCCAAATGTGTTTTCCGATCTGTAATCGTTTGTTATGTCTCAACGTTGACTAATGAAAGCAAAATAAAAAACAAAAATGTTCTGATGCTCTGGGTATATGTTATTTTGGAGCAGGGAAGGTGGAGATCTTTTGTCTTTTCCTGCGGCAGTGACAAGTGAAATCCCTATGTTTTATCATTTGGAATAAAGCCATAATCCTGACGAAAGTCTTTAAACATTCAGAAATAGCAGATGGTTTTTAATCTGGGAGAGGGATAACCGTTTCTACGGTTTCTCCTCTTTTTCAAGGACAGTGCTCTGAACAAGTGACAAAATTGCTCATCCTCACGCTACCTCTGCATACCCGCATCTGAACACCCCCTTACCTCGATTTTCAGTGATTTCAGCTGCAGCGAGACCATTCGGGACTGAGAACCGAGGAAAGGCAGCAAGGCACGGGCTAAAATCAGTCATGAGTGCCTTCCTCCTTCTTCGCCTTTCCTCCTTAAAGCCACGTTAACATCGAGGAGATCCTCGGGACACAGGAGCCCAGCTGGGAACCCAAAAGCCAGCGGCCCCGGTGCTGGAGGAGGAGGATGATGAGCCGGGGACACTCAGATCCCGCAGCTACCTAAAGGCACGGCGCCAGGGCGGGTAATTCCTTTGCCTAATTAAAATCCCCTCGGAAGAACCTCAGGACCTGGAGGGGAAATGGCATTTTTGCTCTCCCTGCGCGTGCGAAACCCTCCCGGCACCGGTGCGGGTGCTCTGCACTCAGCCGCTCTGAGCCCAGGCGTCTGTCCGCGGGCAGCGCTTTGCTTTCGTTTGGTTCTTCTGAAGCTGAAAAATTGCCCTGTTGATACTGTTATTTTAAAAAAGAGTAGATCTTTCAGGGTGAAATTTAAGTATAAGCGTTTCTTTGATTCGACGGGGAAGAAAAATCCCGTTTGCTGTCAGAAGTTAGTTTTCAGCTACTAGAGAAGTTACTGACTTTAAATATTTTCCTTTCCTCTATAAAAGTTGTTGGCCTGCTTTCGTAGTTACTAAAGAGCTTATCCAGCAAATCGAAGCCTAAACCCCGGCGTTCATTTGGCAGTAACTCGTATAGTAAATACTTGTTATTACCGAGCCGTGCCCTTTGCCCAGCGGGTCTCGTCCACGAGCCAGGCAGTGTCACTTCTGCCCCCTGAGGTGGTCCTTCAACGCCAAGCCTGCGGGTGGGAGTCGCTTCTCGATTACCAATAAAACCTTTACTGCAGCTCGCCCAGAAGTCTTTGGAGAACACCTTCCTTTTACGTGTGCGGTGCCCCAGCGTTATTTTTTCTAATGCCTCTTTTCCTGATCTCATTACCGGCCACTCCCGTTTTGCTCTTTATTGACAATAAAAGCTCCTTCTCGGGGCGTGCGGAGCTGTGGGAGGGTGCGGAACAGGTGGTCGCGCATTATCTCTTAGGCATATATTTTTTCCCCAATTTCCCTTCCAGGAAAACAGCCATCCCCGGCTCCCTTCCCACCTCCTCGAACCCCTCATGCTAAGGATGGGCAGCAGCCCCTCGGGCGGCCCGGGCCGGAGCCGGGGGGCGAGGAGGAGTCGAGCAGCAAGGAGGCAACGCTTCAGGTTCCCTCTGGTCGCCTACGGTCCCCTTATTTCCCCTCAAAGGCCGGGGGCAGCCTCCTACCCAGCGTGGGACCCGAGGGCAGGTCCCTGAGCGCCGAGGCGAAGGAAACAAAAAAAAGCGAGAGTGGCCGCATCTGGTTTACCTTTGGTGGCCGGGAGGGTAAATGCCATCCCTCTGCTTTCCTGCGGCACCGGCTTGCCTCGCAGATCCCCGGCTCCTCCGGTAGGCGCTCCCTCTGCCACCTAGGATGACACTCGGCTGCGTGGAGCACCGAGCAGCTGCCCCCCGCGCACAGTCACACAAACACACACAACCACACGCACACCCACGCTCTTCCCCATCCTTGGCCCCCACCCGCAGCCGTGGGTGGCGCTGGGGCATCCTCCCCAGTATGCTGGGTGCCCTTACCGCGTCTCAGCCCCTTGAACTCGGGGAAATCCTTGCTCTCCAGCAGTACCCGTCTTTTTTTTTTTTTTTTTTTGCTTTTTGCTTTTTTTTGTCTTTCCTGAGGGGTGTGCTCGTCCTGCCCCCCGACGTGCTGCGAAGAAGCCGCCCATCCACCCACCCGGGGCTCCTCGGGAGCCGAGGGGCTGCGGGGGCACCCCGAGAACCGCGGCCGGCCCTAGCCCTGACCAACGGGGGAACCTGGGGGTGGGTCGCACTCGGCCGGGGCCCCCCTGTGCTAAGGGGCGCCCCGAAGACTCCTTAAAAGCCGCCGGCTTGTTTTAGGGGCCAGGCATGTCGGAATCCTCCGTGACACGGGCATTTGATTTAAAACTGCCTCCCGAGAAATACAAATAAATAACTTCTCGGGGAGAAAAGAAACCCAACCCCGAGGCTGACAGGAGCTACAAACACTAAATATGTGTACGGACGGCAGAAAGAGCAAAAGTAAATAAATCTCGGTTACCTCATTGAAAGGCAGAAGCAAGCCCTTTGTGTACACAGGGCTTCAGGGAGAGGAAAACCAGAGCACCGGGGACACGAGAGAAGCGGCGGGGCGCGGCGCCCAGCCTTTGCCGTCGGGGAGGCTCCGCCGCCGGGAGATTTACCTTCGCCGCTAGCGCCAGGGCAGCCTTCCTACCCACCCCGAAAAAAAAAAGGGGGGGGGGGGGGGAATGTAATAGGAGGAGCCCCGTATCAGGGAGAACTCTTCCCAGAGAACAAGGTCGGCTGCTTGGGGGGGTGAAGGGCGATGCTGCGGCGGCACGGGAGATGGGAGCCGACACCTCGCCTCCTAACACACGGCCGAGGGACGTGCTGCGGAGCGGAGAAGGCGCAGAGAAAAGGGGATGAGTGTAACCTATTTCGACTGCAAGCCGTCCCCGCTGCTCCATGAACCCGGCCTCTTATCTGGGAAGAAAGAGCGGCAGACGCGTTTTGATAGGGATTTCTGGTCTGGGTTTTAAACCCAGCGCCTTGGCAAGGGTGTTCGTACTCATGTTTCCCTGCACAGAAGCCAAAGCATGGAGTTGGGTTCCCGAAATCAGTTACCCCGTACTTATTTGGGGAAAATTCCCAAGCCGCCCAATTAGGAGCCAGCCCGACACAGGACTAAAAACGAATCCAAAGAGCGGGCCGGTTGATGCCTCTCGCATGCCCCCGCAAGTTCTTCTCGCATGTGTAACGATGCCCCATGTGGCCATACTCCGACCCCTTACCGGGCACGGGGCAGTTTGGGGCACCGCGCCCTGCTGGTGGCCTCTCCTTGCTCATCGGCTGCAGAGGGCGCGTGGTTCTAAAGGACGCTCCTGACACACAGTGTGAGACAGCAAGCCAGTCTTACTCGTCGCAGTCCTATTTACACTCACAGTAATTAATACCAGCTGCAATTAACAGCTGCCATTTCGCCTCAGAGAGTATTCTCGGCTCCCCCCCACCTGCTGTGCCAGTGAGACGAAACAAGGCTAAGAGCCGCACTTGTAGGAAGAGCAACTCGCAAACATTTCGTTCCTGAGTGAGACCTTCCACCTATCCCCCTCCAGGGTATCAAGGACAGCTCCTCCTCACCAGTCCCAGACCAGTTTGCAACACTTCGGCCTCACCACCGCCAGCCTTTCGCTGGGCATTGATTTCAGCATCACTTCCATTAAAAGCAGCGAGCTGGTGACTTCCCAGCCAGGGCAATGAGCTCTGATCAGCTGTGTCAACTAAGAAAAAAATCAGTCTGTTAACAGACCTGTCCTAAGACTGAATTAATGTGCACATATCCGTATTTCTAACCACAAATATGAGTATTTACTCTGATACCTCTCCTGTCAATATCCGTATATTGTGGATGCAAACTGGAGTGTCTTTAGAATTGCTGTATAATATTTGTGATATGTAGGTGCCTATCTAGGTTTACCAGGAATAGACAGGTTGAAAAGTGCCTCTTTAGTGTTATTAACACCTTCCAGTGTAGTGCATACATGTAAGCATATAGTACAATTGCAGAAGAGTTATCACCTTCCTCTATTGTTATATTTTCCTAATGTCTCTATTTTTCAACTGATGGAAATGATGTTTTGAATATGCTGGCTTGATACAGAAATGCAAAACTGTTCAGATAACTGTAAAATCCATTAATTTTTGAATTTAACCATTTGCAAGGAGTGAAAGAGAAAATATTCCAGGTGCACAGTTCAAAAAATTTGAAAAGAAAATAAAATCTTCTTACTGATGTTCTCAGATACCCACTTTTGAAAAGAAAGTGTACAAGTTCACTTTGAAGAGCTAATTATGGAGGTGTTAATGGATTAGCTGCTGGACTGGTAACTATGGACTTTCTAAGAGGAGATCTTGCTCCAACAGATGCCCTGGGTATCTGCCAGCCCTTGCAGCCGAGCACCTTGGCCGCTGTTAGGTAGAAGCTTTCATCCATGGTCTACATCCTGCAGTTTGGAGTTTAAAGGGTGAGGTAAACAGCTATAAAATGGGATGTCCTAGTGAGAAATCCTGCGTTATTCTGTCGTATGAGAGGGTAAGAAAGCTGAAGAGAGACTTTTCTGGCTCTGCCTACAATATGGGTAGTTTCCACACTTGTCCTAGCACCAAGTGAGAGAGTAGCCAAAGCCCTGGCTGGAGGGGAGGAGAGCTAGTTCTTTAGGCAACTGGAAGTGGCAGGGTCAGCAATTTGCTGACAGGAGAAACGTCATGCCTCTAGAACAGGTCAAGACAGAAAGGACTACTTGTAGGCAATTAAAGAGTTGGTCTGTCTATCCGACATACTTAGTTTTCTTTCCTGTTTTCTTAGAGGCCAGTCCCACGGACCTAGAGTCCCCCCACGTGGTCTCTGGTGTCACTTACTGTCTTGTGCAGGGCAAGGGGGTCCTGGGCGCAGGATCCTACAAGGACAGGTGTGCTTTTTACTGTCTCTCCTGAGGCATTTGTCCAAAGAAGCTGCTGGAGTGATCTGATCTGCTCCCTCGCCTGGGGTGGGATATGTCCTCTGGAGTCTGCTCTACTAGAACATACAGAGAGAGATGGGTGGAAATTTTAGAATAAGCATGAAAGCCACTTTCTTGGCTGGACATTCATATACCAGATTCTGGCATTCCTGTTTTGGAATAGGTTTGGAGAGTGCTGACATGAGATGGTTGGTGAGCTGGTACCAAAAGCAGAAAATAGGTAGCCTGGGCTTCATGGTACCGTGACGTGAGCTGGCTTGTACCACCAGCATAGCTCTAGAAACAAGCAGTGCATCTCCATTCACCTGAGCTATCCATCCTGCCAAACAGCTCATGAGCACTGTAGTGGAAGTACTACATCTTAACATTCAGGCAGTGCTTATTGGTTTGGCTGTCTTGCAAATTTTGGCTAGAATGTTTTTAGGAAGTCACTGTGTGCCTGTCAAGAACAGAATGAAAAGCAGTAACAGACACACAAGATTGCACAGTTGTATGTTGAGCTTTAATTTATTTATTTTCCTTCCTGAAGAGAAACTCAGTGTATACAAATTCAGGAACATATCTTAACATATCTTTGATGATGAGATGGCATTTGGACAAAACAGGGCACAGCTGAAATGGAGTCACTTTAAAGAATATAGTTTGTTGTTGTTTTTTTTTTCCCCTCACATTATATGTATGTCATTTTTTATTTTTTAAGAAAGCACCATGAATTCCATCTTACTGCCAAGAACTAGATACTTGACTGCTACAAGCTCATAAGCAATATTAAGGGCATGCTGTATTTGAAAGAGCATCATGTTTCAGTTCTATTTGCCTTAAAACAAATTATGTAAGATATTTAAGCCCTTTCAAAAATTGTCTATGTGTCAAATCTCAACCTTGAATAAGAGTTGCTGTTAAGGGCTTTCTATCCTGGTACAGAATCCAAAACTCAGCCATAGTTCAAAGTATTCAACCATTTTAGCAAACCTAAATTTGGCTATTCTTTTCCCTGAGATAGGTAACATTTTACCCTAACTGCTATAAGGCACTGTCGTGGAAGTGAGGACAAGAAAGAAAAACTACAGAACTTTTCTCCTCCTACAGTAAAGTAGGAGAGTGGATTATTTTGTTAGAGATGCTCCAGAACACATACAGTGGGTAAATCAATTTTCTTATCTTCCTAAAGTCAGAAAACATTGGCTTGATACAACACTTAGTGCCTAGATACTCAGGGACTGGTTATGAGGATAGTTAGATAAGAATTTTTAAATCCACTAAATATTGTGTGTCTTGTTTATGGCTGCTAGAAACTGCCCTTGGGACAAAAAACTAAAAGCCACCACTATGGATTAAACACAACAGCTTTAGTATTTGAGTCACTGTTTTGGACTAATTGTAATTGTACTTCTGTAATTGTACTTCCAATTTCTGTCCATACTACTTCAACTCCATACATGTGCACTTTCGATTTCAAAGTTTCTTGCGTATCGTGAACTTGTCTCTGCAGAATCATAATTAAGCCATGAGTTTAGAAAGCATAAGTTTATCTGCAGAAATCTCCAAATCTCCTGAAGTTCCTCATCCAATGGATGACCCCCTAAAAATACCTTCTGGTGATCACTGGATCAGGTTCCTTATCAACAGCCATCATATCTACTTTAAATGAAAATAATGACACAGTTGTGTTGTTGTTGCTCAGCTTATCCTGATGCCAAGGAAATGGGAGGCTGAGACTCATTGCTGTTTAAAACCTGTAGGGGCTCAATCACACATTTTATATTATAAATAATTATAAATAAATAAATTTATTATGTTATTTTTTATTTGCTTATTTGTTTGGGGGGGAGGGAGAATCACATTTACTGTTTGAAAGAAATTTAAGAAATGAAGTCAAAAGATGCATAGAGTTCCCTTTACATGTGTATTAGAATATTCCATGGAGTACTTTGTCTTGTAGATCATAAAAAATTGGGTAATTCTGCACATCCCCAAGCAAGCCAAGTGAAAAGGGCACTAAAGTGAAGTGGGCCTGAAGATGTGCCCCTGCCCTCTATATTTCTGCTGGCCATTGGATGTTTTTTGGACACCTAACTGCATACCTGTTCTGGACTGCAACTGCGGGATGCTGATGTACATCTTCATATTCCATCACTTTTTTTGTCCAAGGGGCAGTCAGCAGCCTTTCTCAGCTAAACCAAGGCCCAGGCAAAGAGCTGCTCATTATGAGGTATTAACTCACTGAGAAAACCGGAGGCAGCTATTGCATTAAAAAAGCAGAGTGACAGAGCTGGGCTGCATACACCAGAGGATGGAGGCACCCTGTGAGCGGCGTGGAGCTGTGCAAAGGCTCAGGAAGCACTGACAGCAGCTGGAGAAACAATTGCAGCCCCACTTTCTGAAAGGAAAGGCCAAGTGCCAGATGGCAGCCAACCAGAATGGCCTGGTTCTAAACAAAAGCCCTTGAAAAAAAAAAAAAAAAGAAAAAAAAAAAGAAAAAAAAAGCCCAAACCTAAAGAGGGGAACTAGTCTTCTGGGGCAACACAGATTTCATTGTGAGGTATTCAAAAATAAAATCCATTGTCTGTTGTTTTTCCAAAGAGCAACATTTTCTCCAATACCTGCAAGAAAAATATTACAAATGTTACTTTGTTTGTTTGTAATTTCAAAAGGAAAAAAAAAAAAAAAGTTTTGTTCAAGGGGAGTTTGATGTGTTGTTTAGCCTTCTCTGTCATTTTTCTTGTCTCTCTTCATAATCCCTATGCAATCCAGAAACGGCCAGTAAAAAAGAGAGAACCTCTGCTTGTTTAATTACTTCCTGAAAATTTGACAACTACTACTTCAGTCTCATTGGATAATCTACTTTTAAATTGCCTAGTCTTTCAAAGACAGCATAATTATTTGAGTACACTTACTTCCCTAGCTATACATCATGCCTATCAAAATTAAATGCTTCCAACATACCATTGTAGCATTTTAACATTTCACTTCTGTAATACATTTAACAGTAAATTGATCCTATACTTCCTTTTTAAGAAATTTTCGTACCTTGAGCAGTGAAGCATAGTTAGAAATTGGATCTTTATTCTCTAACTGGGGAATAAAGTCATTTAAAGAATGACAAAGACTCATAAAATGCAAAATGTGGTGGTGATGTTCATGATATTTAAACATTCTTTATTTTTGTTTAAAAAGAGACTATTTCATTAATATAACTCATTTCTGAACAAAATGTTTAAACTGACATAATCTCATGAATTTACCATTTTGTTGTACATATACCCAGTAAAATATATGTATTTTTGAAGGAATTTTGTGAAAATTTTCTTTCAAAATGATAAAGTGATTTACAAAAACTGAATAAAAAATTAAATATTGTGCTTATTTATCAGATTATTCCACACATTTTTTAACTGGCAAAAAATGTTTAATTTTATAAATATTATTTTTCTATGATCTGTGTGATTATTTCTACTTATTTATCACCAGAAAAACAAAAAGTACCCTTAACAACATGTACTGATTAATCAACAAAATCTGTATTAATCATGTGCTCCGGGTGCAGCCACTGCAACAGGGCTTGTTTGAAAAATATTTTTCAAATCTGGAAGACTTCATCAGTACTAGGATTTCTTCTGTGAAAAAAAAAAAAAAAAAAAAAAAAAAGGAAGTGAAAAGCAGTCCTGAATCCAAACCCCTCTCAGGTTTGCTGAGCAGTTTTGAGCATTCCTCTTTCAAGTTATGCTGAATTAGAGTGTTTGTTTTTTGTTTGTTGTGTTTTATTTGGATTTATTTATTGAATTTGTTTGGTTTAGTTGTTGTTTTTATTTTGTTTTGGTTTGTTTTTCCTTGTAAAAAGACACATCAATAAGCCAAATTTTCAAAAGAAAGAGGAATTTTGTTTGCAGGAATGCATGCAGAATGTGGCAGTGGATCCCATTGGTATATGCACCACACGTGTGTTTGTGTGCATGCAAGCCAGAAGACTGTCTACAGCACATGTGCAGGTCAATCCAGCATGAGCAAAACCAAAAGCAAACGAGGTAAAGAAATGGCACGTAAAAAAAGAGTAAAAGAAAGAAGCCCCCCTTGATTCTAAATCATCACAAAGACTGCAATATCCTGTTATCTATTGTAGTAACATCATATACAAAATAAAGAAACAAATGTTGCCCTTCTGTGAAGGGAGATAATAAAAGATTGATTCATTTAAAAAAAAAAAAAAAAAAGGAGGTAAGAAATATGTTGTTTTGAGTGTTATGCTCAAGAAAAGCACAGACTGACATAACTTCTAAGCAACACAAATTTCTTCATATTGTCTGTTACTGTTGTCTTACGAAGGCAAACAGTATAGACATGAGATGAAAGAGAAGTAAAAGCTATTGGATGTCTGTTTCCTGCAAACCTGTTTCTAAAACGCACCATTGACCTAGTAAGAGTAATTTTGCATGTTGATGTTTGTTTATTTTTTCCTGCGACAGACCTAAAAAGACAGAAATAAGAGACTAAAAATCACCAACATAATATGTTTTTTTGGGAGCTGATAACAAATGCATTTTACCCTAAAGCCAGAATACTGCTTACCAAGGATTGGTGTTGATTTGAAACATCCATACTGAATGTCTCTTTAATTCTGTTATTATGGTTACCTAATGGTTATTAAATATTAGGAAGGCAAATGTGTCAAGTCATAACGTTAAATTATGAGCAAATAGATGCCTCAATTCAGGCACAACATTTTTAAATTTAATGTCAAAGAATTAAAAAGTTACTTACCTGTTTCTAAAATTCAAGTCCATGACTTTATTGATATACCAAATCAAGTTTTGTTCTCCCTCATTTCCTAAACACACTTAAAAGTTCAGGAAATATTCAAAATGGCAAATCATATTAGATCTTATGAGACTTTTGCAGAAATAACAGTTAAAATAATAAATAGTATGCATAAATAAATCCTCAGCCCTTCCCCTACCACAGGATCAGGGCAAAAAGATGTGACGAGAACAAATTTAAACAACCCGTACAACACACAAGAATGAACTTCAGTCCAGGAATATTTGCAAGATCTGGAAGAAGTGTGAGCAATCAACTATACATATGCTAAGAAAGTATACATGTTAAGGCTGCTGAACAAAGGAATTAAATGCTGACAGTTGGACTCTCAGGATCTCATTTAGCTGCTGAATGAAGTCTGGCCAGCAATTCCCACTAACACTGGTGTTCTGCACTTCCACAACTTGCAGTACTTATCTAGCTGCCCAAGTAAGGTGTTTGCTTAGACTGGAGGCATATTAAAAGAAGAGAATAACTTTCCGTAACCTGATATCTGCATCCATGTTTTCAGCATACTTGGTCTGCTAACATGCATAGGTGGTGCGATTTTTTTTATGTGGGTAGCGTAATAAATAATAACAGTTTTTACTCTTACAGAGTATTAAATGGCACACACAGTTGTTCTCCATTTCTCATCTTTTTGTTTTCTCAGTGGCTTAAACAAAGTTCATATGTAGATTAATTTAAGTTATTATGAAAAGAACTAGTCAGAATTTATTTGTAGTAAATTAATTTTGATAAATGATATGAAAAATATAAAGATCTCAAAATTCTGTAAAGAACTAAATGTAAATGCTTCTATTCAGAAGAGTAGTCCATAACAGTTTTCTCTGAGTATCTCATGCTTGCTTAATATTTAAGGTCAGAATAGTCACAGTAGAATTAAATCACTGTTCTGAACTGAGCCATGCTCACACAGTGATTTATCAAAATGGATTAGATCTTAAAAATCAATCATTCCAAATAAAAGAATTCCAGGTGACATCCCACCTGGAGTTAATATCTAATTAAGTATAACAGACTCAAAGGAGGAAAAACATTTCTTCAGTAACTCATGCACATGTATCTGATATTTCCAAGTTTTCTTAAATTCTATAGAAACTCTTACAATACCTGCCAAACAAGTTCTATAATTTTGTTTCAGTCCTGGTTATCAAATTCATGTTAACCTGAATGCCCATATAAGATGATTAACCACTCCTAAAAATTTGATCTATTTTTAAAAACTTATCCTTCCTAGTTTCCAAACAGAAATTTGACCTGGAGTTTTATAACAGTATTTTAAATTTCACTGATGGTAAGTGTGAATTTCAAGTTCTTAAAAATGCCTGAAGAAGAATTTATTCTCTTAGTGGTTTACAATACTAATAGCAGTGAGAGTAATAATAAAATCTGCATTTAGTTTCTTTTTCCCTGTTTTGTGTGCTTTTGAAATATTTGAGTTTTATTTCCTACTCTCAACATTCCTCTAATGGGTCTTTGCAGAGCTGCTCCATGACAGCCATCATACAAATAATTTTCTGGGTTTGAAATTTGTCTGGGTTACATGCATTTTCCTTAGGGCAAGACCCAGGGGAAATCCTCGTGGCAGTGAAATCTGTTTCACAATTGATTATGATGGAGCCAGCATTTTGTAAAGCAAGTACATTTGTAAGAGCTAGAGTTTTCTGTATAGGTAAAGTGCTATGAAAAGAGAAAAAAGTCAGTTACTATAGTCAGGCAAGTAATTACTTATTCTTCAAAAAAAAAAAAAGTTAAATAACTTTTTATTTTTTTTTTTTTTAAATGGTGATTTTGTGACAATTTGCAGTAAAAAAGTCTATTAGGCCAGAGATTCCTTCTCTCCTTGAGGGATTTTTTTTTTACTTATTTATTTTTGACTTTGAGGAAGGGTAAGAATTATTTCTTTAAACAACTGGCTGAAGATTAAAATTAACACTGTACATTTCAATTATTATCAATTCAAAGAATTAAAAGAGTTGGTATCTTATTTTAATTAAAATATTTTTATCAGATAACCTAAGCCTCTAAAGCCATATATTTGATTTTAATTAAAAAAAATTCTGGTTGTGATCATTGTTCAGAATTAATATACCAAATAAAATATGGGAAGAAAGGAGGTAAAGGGAGGTTATATAGTGTTACCTGATAAAAGGAGACAGTAATATTTAAAATGAGGTAAGTGTTACACCGATTTATGATGTATTTTATCTTCTGGAGAAACCCTAGTTTATCGTAGTGTCGTTCAGTTTGAAACGTCAGCTGTATATCTTTCTGCTTTCGAATGTAACTCTAGGTTGAAAGGAAAAGGTTTGCAGTGATGTGATGTATAAGCAGATCAAAAGCTTGGCATTTTTTCTGGGATAATTCACTTTTATATTGAAACATTTTTGTTGTCATAAATGCATAAATATTATACATATCCTATAAATACCTTGAAAGAATATTAATTAATAACACTTAACTTGCCTCTCATCTTCAGAGTGCTGTACAAACATCTACTAATCAGAAAGGATGAAAATGTTCCTTTTGTTTTAGTCCTGACTCAAATTATCATGTAAACATCCCCAACCCTAACCCACTAGCACCAGAATTTCAATTTTTTCTTGGTTTTGAAAACAAAACAAAATATCTTAATTTGTAGCCTGCTTTTCTTTGTATCCATACTATATTTGTGTCAAGAATTTTTCCAGTATAAAAGGGATTTAGTTTGTAAGAAAATAGAAATGCTCACGACATTATAAACACAAATTTAGTGCCCAATATTGGTAATGGATTTATTCTCAGCATATACTCCCATAAACTGTAAATTAGATTTTGCCACCATTGTGTATTTGTTTAAAAGCTGCAGAATCTTCCAAATTGTTGTTGTGCTGAAACTAATAATTATACAAAAATTCAAGAAAGTAAAGCCCCCACCAAACCCAATTGCAAAACAACAAGGCAAAGTAAATCAGTGTCGAAATCACCCACATAATCTGATCACTCAAAAGCAATCCACCAGACAAGGTTCAAACTAACCTGTATGTCATAGCTGGCGTAGGCAATGCGGCAAGCAGAGGTGGCACATTGCTTCAGTGACATATGATGCAAGACAGGAAAACCATCTGCCTTTTAAAGATGGTACTAAATGTAGTTTCTGTTTTTTTCCCACCCCCCCCTCTTCTTCTTCTTCTTCTCTCTCCCTAAAATTATAAGATATCCAGGATCCAAGAGTTCCTGTGGCTGAAAGAGGAAAGATGGCATTAATCTGCAGGTCAGCAGGATTTCATTTCTTTCAAGGTAGCAGCTCCTACCTCCAGCTGATTTCCAAATACCAAAGAAGCAATGACATGTCAATTCTCAGTGATTGCCCTCTAAATATGCTGTTGGCTTTATGCTCTGAGAATTATGCCAGTGGACCATTTACCATTCCAAGTAACACCACAACCATGTAAGGCTGATCTCTATGCTTGAAGGCATTTATCCATCGCATTTCTGCATGCACACTCATATATCCCATACAGAATGCATTTCTAATGTTCATTTCTTAGTTCTAGTGGTATTAACTAAAAGAAGAAATGTTACGGTCTTCATTCGTACTCTTGGTTGTTTTGCTCTGTATGAACTAAAGCCAGCTGCCCCGAGCACTGCTGTTTATTTCCATTTACAGCAATTTGCAGGATAATATATAGTTGTAGTATAAGGTTTATGGTTGCTTGACACTATTGTCAGTATGCTTTATTAAAGAAGTGCAAGCCCTGAAGTCCCATGCCCTTCCACTTTTTATCTTTAACATCTCTTACTTTAGGTTACAGTAGATTTATTCATCAAGTTCATTTCTGTATCTCTTCGCATGTTCCCAGAGTAAATCGGATAATAATTATTTTAATCTATAAAGCTTTAACATATTTGCCTCAAGAGAGTTCAGTGTCTGGGCCATAGTGTTAACATCTCAGATGTAAATACCAGAAAAGAAATTACAACTAAACCAGAAGGATACTTTTTATTATTAATACTATTGTTGATTTTTGGTTTTGTGAGATTTTATTTTTTTTTTAAAACCTGACTTGTTCCAGTTAAATAAAACAAGAAACTTGCATAAAACTTCCAGGGACATCAGCTCACAATTTAAGCTCATTATGAGAGATAAGGAATTAATGGCTGTTGAGAACCCATATGTGTCCTGGGGATTTAAATGAACACAGTTCAGACATGTGAACACAGTTCAGGATCTCATTTATGCATATGTGATCACTTACGATCTTGTCACATCATCCTGGTAGATCCATTGGGCCTATTCCACATCGGATGAATGCAAAAGGAGAGTCTTCCATTGACTTTGGCTGCTTTGGGATTGGCCCACCAAAGCAGCTCTTGAAGTCATTTTCAGACCTTGTCTTGGCCAGACTTATTGGGAGTTTGGATCAAATTTAGAAGTGCCACTTGGGGTTTAATTTTTGTCTGTTAGTCTTCCAATGAATGGTTTGCAGATTATAATCTGCATCACTTATGCACACACCCAGACAGATGTACATGCATGAATGCACACAAAGATGTAGACCACAAAGTCTTATTTAGGAAATTAAGTGTATGCTTATGCCATGATAAAAGGAGGAAAAAAAAAAAAAAAAGGAAAAAATGAAAACACTCATGTCTTCTCAAGATAAGAAGAACTACTGGAAGACCTAAAACAGAGCTTTGATCCCATTCATTACTGAACTGACAAAGAAACAGAAGCATACAGGTATCTCTTGGCTCTTCCTTCAGCAGTTCCTTACTAGAAAAGCATCTGTTTGGCTGCTGTTTGCTAAGTTTCTATGAAACTGTGAAATACATAGAACTTTGCAACATTTAATGTTCATGGAGCACTGGCAACAAGTTGATGTTTATTAAAAATATTAAGAAAAAGGAAAAAATAAAACAACAACAACAACCAGAAAATAAGTACTTTTACAGGAGCCCAATTAAACTCTTTCATGTTTTTCTCTCAGAGAATCTTAGGGTATTCCTGAAACACTGTGCTACCCTGATAACAAAAGAAAACAAATAAATAATCAGTGTCTAACTTTTTAATTTGTAACTGCTTTACAAGCTCTGACTTCATAGTTTTATACCTCAGTATGTGGAGGGGAAGTTTTCAGACAAAACCACGCTTTTGCTCACAGCAGTCGAGTGCAAGACAAACACGCAGGCCAAATTGCTCCTTCCTAATTGGTCAGGGTCTACAAATTACAAGGCACTGCAACATGCACAGAACTGTCAAAAGACACTGTGGGTCACCAGGGACCAGAAGAATTTGCCCCTGCACAATTCTGAAAGAAGAGTTTTGATCTCACTCTATTGCATGATTTCTCCTGTTAAGCATTTTGCCATTGGTTCTCACATTGACTTTTAGTATTCATTCATTCATACCACCCACAAACCAAACAAAATACAACCCCTAGGCATTTAGCCCTATAGTAGCTGTTGTCAGCCCCAACAGTTTATCACCTCTGTTTTACAAATGGTGAACATGGGGCACGGAGAGACCCCCCATTTACCACAGTCAAACAAGTAGAAACCTAAAAATAAAACTGCTTCTCAAGTCTCCTATAACCAGCTGCCAAGACCCTAGGTACATATCCATATTTTTCCAGCCACATAATGTGTCCTCAGAAATCGAGTGCAGAAAAACACCTTCCTTATTCAAATTCATTTTGATTCCAAGAAAGAGAAACTTTGACTTGTTTGCTGTGCTTCACTTGACATACTGCCTCCAGGGCAATGTTCAAAATGACCTTGCATAACAGTTTACATCCATAATCCATCATCATAGAGAGAAATCAAAACAACAGAATCTTTCCCATTCCTTACTGACATGCTATTGTTCCATGCAGAGTCCTTGAGAAAGGATCAGGGATGTGTGCAAATTCAAACTATGAAAAACTCCAAACACCCAACCCTTGCAACAGGCATTTGTAAATTAGTTGCAAGAATCGAGTGGCTTAAAGTGAACCAAATAACATTTCTTTGAAGCTCAAAGGCCTTTTTAATGCCTGATACAAATCCTGGTCACATATCCTGCTGAAATATCTCAAGGATTATTTTTAGAACAGATTAAATACTAATATATGCAGATTTTATCCCCTTTTGCTAGTAAAAGAAACATTTTTATTTATTTTTTTTTTCAGTAAAGACTGCCTTCAATACAAATTTATTTCCCCTTCCAACTACTTTTTAGCCTATCTGTATAATATACCAGGATCTTGCAAAACAATTTTATTACTTACCAGAACAGGAGAAATCTCACCCCCTCTTAACTTGAAGCTGATAATGAAAACCTCCCTCATTCTACTTGTCCATCAAAAACCAAACCAAAATAAAACATTCTTGCTCACCTCACAGAGTGGGTGAATAAATAAATATGACACAGCAGGTTTAGTGATAAGAAGTCAACGACTTGACAAAAACCTTGAATTCTGAATTATTCCTATTATCACCAGATCCCAAACAGTTTTGCTAAACAGCTCCAGTTCTTTGGTGAGAGAAACAAGGATGGAAGCTTTACAATAGCCTTCAGTGCTTCTTGATAAATAGCAAAAAAGCTCAGTGGAAATGTTCAACTTCTTTATGATTAAAAAACAAACCTTTAATGTAGTTTTTGTTTACTGTGTCATAAGTGCAGCGTTGGAAGTTGTTGCCAAAGAATCATTGGAACAGGCATCACTAAAGCAGTGTCAGCCAGCCAGCTCTTTGAAAATGATTCAGTTCCTCTAGTCTTATGACTAAAATAATATCCAGTGGCTCCAGCTCGAAGCCTGGTTAATACATCTGTCCAGAACACATAATTACTCGGTCATAACATTCCCCCGGCCACCAGCCAACAAACCAATCAGCATTTCTTCCTAACTCACTAGAATTTTTGCTGTGTCAAACTGTTTGATCTCTAGGTAGTAAAAATGCAAAAAATTGAAGGACACTGCACTGGAAGGTTTTAATTTAACATAGTTTCTCATGGAAATTAAATCTGAAAAGAAACATGTTTTTGTTGACTTTGTTAAAGTTGAGATTTTCATTCTGCTTTGGGAATTATATCAACATATATATATTGCAGCCTTGTTATCTCTTCATCAACTAAGATTCTGAAATATGATCTCAGTTTCATTAATCGCTTTCACAAGGAAACTTGTGTTTATGAGAAAGTGAAGTGACAACAAATTAAAGGCCTTTAGGTTTACAACTACCAAGGAATATGTTATTTATGCAATGTGTAGAAATGAGTCTGAAAGAGATGAAACACGATCTATATTTATACAGATGCTACTGCCCACAGTTCTCTAAGCTTTACTTGTAAATGTACATATTTAATTTTCTGAAACTAAATTTTTGAAAACTCTGATCCAGATCCCGAGGCACTGGAATCAATAAAAGCTTTATATTGACTTCAGTAGGACACAGGATCAGGAACACTGTATCATTATACTTACTTCCTCTATCATGTGCCAAAACCACAGCCAGGAAAGCACTTTATGCACGTTTCAGAGTAATTCTATCTTTTCTCTATAAAGATATGGTATTTCTAAAATGACAAAAGAAATTGCCAAAAATTCTACAGTGGAGAGCTCAGGCAACATCCTCAGATGTGCAACCTAAAAGAACCCACATCATTTCCAAGACCAGTATATTTATTACTCGAGAGCTATAATTTTATATAGTGTCCCTTTTTTATGGTGCATATAGATCAGCAAGCACCATTAGATCATGGCCAATAATTAGAATTTAAAGGCACTATAGGAATACAAATAAAGAGCAGTGCACCACCCTTGTCCCCACTGAATACTAATCACTCATTCTGGAGAACAGGAGACGAACAAACAATTTCCCTAATCTACATGGCAAGAACCACACAAAATGTGCACATGGGTTATGTCTAACCTAGTGCATGGGTGAGAAATGTCAGGTGCTCCTGTTCATCCCAAGAGAAAGAGTGTAAGGAAGATGATGTCTCCCTCATCTGGAATCTGCACACAGATTTTCTCCCCATAAGAAAAAAGACATGAAAGGAGGAGGGGTTGGGAGAATCTCTTTTTTCATACAGAGCTAGGATGTGGCTGGAGTGACTCCAGAAGAAAACTTAAGAGAAACTTTCCGAGAAATTCAGGTCTCCTGATTTAGACTGCTCTTTATTCCTTATTGGTATCAAATCTTTCAGATTCAGCACGTACTCTCTGAAAATGTGAAATCTGAGGTGGATAAAATCCAAGCAGTGTGCTCTGAATTTTTGACCTATTATAAGACACAGATGGTAGAATATCTCACAGGTCTATAGATTTGTTCTGCAAGTGTCAGTAACCACATAATCCATTTCAGTATTGACAATGATTTGATGCACTTATGTGTCAGAGAAGACTGCAAAATGATACCCTATAACCACAAAGGATGTCAAGGAATTATGGAGTTCTTATCACATATACCTACTTTTGTTAGAAAACACCTCTGGTTTCCTGAAAACTATCCTACTTACAATCAAAGATAAATTTTCACAACACTTTTAACAAAATGGCAAAACACTGTATAACCTGAATCCATCTAGAGAATACTAGATCATAAAGAGATGCTAAAGATTCTTTCTTTATTTCTAAAGAAAAGAGATTATTATAGAAAATAAAGATTAAGGCCAATGGATTATATTGGAATCTGAAAGAAAGGTGTTGCTTGAATCCATGCAAGGTACCCACAGTTGTCACCTCTTTGTGCAAATGCACATTTATCCAGCTTTAATTCTGTGATTCCACTTTAGAGTTTCAACAGGATTCCTGTTTTATTTGGTGTAATCATAACACTGCCTTTATTATGTTGTCTGCTTTCCTTGTATGCTTAAGTATTACACAGAAGCATATCATCCAAGCCCTGCCTTGAATACAAAATCTATGAACTCTATGTTTTTATACCCACTTCCATGTTTCTGCCTCACAACAAGTTTAATGGAGTGCTTTGCAGATTTGTTTCCATAGTACCTTACTATTAAGATCCATGAGGTTATTGACATTTTCATTTTCATCCTCATACAGAAACCAAAACATCAAATCAGGAGCACTCATAAGTTTTGTATGTTTGTTTGTTTTCCTCTATTGCTGTTGTTTCATCTCTTTCTTGTCTATGCGACATTGAAAAATTCCTAGAAACAGCCATCACCTTAGCTACAAAAGCCTTGTGCACCTTAAAGCATTGTACTGATGCACAGCACAGAACTGGCTTTCTGGCTTCAGTTATCATTGTCTCCCCTCTCCCAGTTTCTATTCTTTTGGAGTACATCTAAAGAAAAAGGTAAGGAATATATCCTTTCTATCCCCTCCCCTTTTAAAAACAAACACACACATGCACACAATGTTTTTTATCTTTAGAGAAGCAAAGCTAAGTGCCCAGTGTCTGGGCTTGATCAAACTAGCTCTGAGGATACTGCAATTAATTGGAATAATCTTATATGCTTTAGGACAAAGGCATGAGCACAAGTTTCATATTCGGAAATAGATACAGATTTCTGCCAAGCTTTCTCATGGCTGGGGTTTTACCTTAAAAAATTGTCCCTCACAATAATATAGCTACATGATTTTTTTTTCTTCGGTACAATGTGCAGAAAGGCTCTATTGCAGATATAGCTCTGCCTTGTGAGGTTTTAAGTGAGGTAACAGTGGGCTTACTGCCATCATTCTTCTCTCGCTGGTTGCTTAACTCTGCACATAACCTCAGTTGTTATTTTGGGCAAATAAATTTGTACACAAAACAGTTAAAAATAGTTAGTAACTCGTGTTCACTGGCATCAACCTGAGTTACCTGCAATTGACTGCACCTCTAGTAACAGTTCAAATAAGAATACAGAAGACATTTCAGTAATGGTCCTACCCATCGGCCAAATTCATTTTATATAACTACAAAATGTTCCAGAATGTTTGTATAACTACTATATGTTCCAGAAAACCAATGATGCCTTTTCCTGGGGCAGAACAAAATAGCTTTTGCTATTTTGCTGTCTTGCAGACTTAAGATATTTTCTAACTGGATCTCATTACATCAGTGCATCTGCATTTCTTCAGTTTTAAAATATTTCATGACAGAGAAAACCCTTTTCAGACTCCTTATTCTAGCAGCAAAGATTTGAGTCTTGTATTCATGACAGTACTTACATGGATGGGAATCATCCGATCAGATTTAAAAACTTGTGTGCTCACAATTACATCCACAGCAGAAGTTGTCATCTAGGTTATCTTTTTCTAGTTAATGAAATAAATGGTCAACGTAGGGTATGATTTCAAACGTCTCTCTCTATTGACTATAACTGAAAGTTACAGGCTATGAGCTCATATAGATATATCTCAGGTAAAATAATTTATCTTCAGTGTCTGCAGCTGTTTTCACCAACTAATCAGCAATGAATATACACCTAGCAAAGCTTAAGGCAGCTCCATCTTCTTCGTTTATAATAGGAACAACAAAAATAGGATAATAAATATTTTACATTCAAAGAGATCAATTAAATTCTGCTGTTCAAACCTGATACTTCTCACTAAGATACTGTAGTCACCATCCAGGTCCAGTATTAATTACTTTGTACAAGCAATTATTCTTATAGTTACAGCTAGTCAGGATTTCTCAGCATGAAGCAAACAACATGTTTTCTTGACATGATCGCTTATATCAGATAATTGAGTGTTCTCTATAAACAGCAAACATCACAACTCATTTAAGACATTGCACAAGGCAACAACTATCTCAAAATTACACTTCTGGCCTTCAGCAAGAGCTGCTTATAAATAAGGCTGTATTTTAGCAGGGTCATAAAAACAGGTAGCTGTTGCATAAACAACAGCATTTCCCAGCCAACTAATACATAATCTAAAACTATGAACTTGTTTCCATCTTTAAATGCATGTAAAATCTGAAGCCCATACATAAAATGGACACAGTGACATCCAAAAGGAAACGTTTAAATTACAAACTAGGCACTTGCACAGAGCTGTTGGTTAATTTGGTTTAATTATGAAATCAAAGTGCAACTGTGGGGCTGAACAAAGACTGTCACAATGGAGTATGTTCCAGGCTTGTTGTGCAAAAGGACACGTCTGGGGAAAGGCTGCTGTGTATGCTTCTTCAGAATAGAAAGGTGGGGTTTTTGTTCAGGTTTCCTCCCCATCCTCCTCTGGTTTCTTCTGAATCATGCATTATATTCTGTTCAAAATTAAACACTTTCATCACAACTGGGGAGTTGGTTGTTGTTGTTGTTTGTTTTTTCATTATTTCTTTCTATAATAAGCCTCTAGTGATTTAATTTGAATTAGGATCTGCTTGAAGAAGATATATGAACAGACATTACACAGCTCATGTTAAAAGCTAATACGAGGAGAAAGAATGATGCTTCCACTCCCCTTCTCTCTGTTTCTTACATTTGAAGGAGCTGCAGAACATTCCATGTTATGGTCCTTGCTGTGGTACTTCCCACTTTCAGGGAGGTGGTGTCTTTCCTGCTCTTCCTATCCCAAAAACCCAATTTGAAATGCAATGGGCATTCCCATGATCATTTCTCCACGTCTTCTAGCCCACAGCTTTTCCCATCCTTATTCTTCCTTGCTTTGCTAGGACTAAGAAAACACATACTTGGCAGTTCTAAGTAAAATATTAATTTTATGTGTATGTATATTAAGTGAACAAACCATTCTGAAAAAGACCTTCACATGCCAAATTACTACATAATTTAAAGAAAGGGAAAAGCTAGCAAATTGTTCTAAATTATTCCAGAAATGTGATTTGTACAGATATGAAAAACAAACAAACAAACAAACAAAAAAACAACTTTAAGTTACAGCCAATAGGTTTATATACTTAAAGTTTTATGTACCATCTTGCGGTACATGTGGTCTAATCCTCTTTTCTTTTTCCTGAGCATGCCTTGGCAAAAAACATTTACATAGGTGATGGTTATGTAAGAAAAGTCTTCCCTGCAATCTTCATTATTGCTCTCTGAGTATCAGAAGATTCTACTAGGTCCCATCCTGCTAAGTGTCCACCTAACCACAGGCACTGAGGTATCTACATAAGGCAGGTAGGCCCTATAAGGCCACTATAAGTGGAGAGAGGCACCTAGCATCCCATTTCCCTCCTGGAGATGCCATTGATTGTGAATCTCAAAGCTGGCAAAACTAAGGTAACACAATCTCAGTTAAGTTTCTTTTATCTAAGGGACTTAATTTCCACCCCTGCGGAGAGATGTGGTGCATCTAGGCCAATATCTAGAGCAGGTTTCATTACAGTACAACAGCCACAACCAACTCTGCCGAGTGGTGCTCTCCTTCCTCCACTGCCACCCTTTCCAAAGGTAATATTTATCCTTCCACTCAGAAATGAAAATGAAAGCTAGTGTGTGACAGAACGTACAGTATGATGCAGACTACTTCATGTCACGGTAAAAACAGCTTGCAGACAACATGCCAGTGATGATATCATTCATGGACAACAGTTAATTTGGAAACTGGAAAGGAGAAGCCAATATCTCTAGTGTTATGTGATTTTGTACTGAAAGGCCCATGCATAAATGCACACATGCACCAGACTGAAATCAAAAGCACTTGGTTCTGGGACTGAACACTAGGGAATGTGCAGTTGGGAACAACCTTGCATTGGTCAGTAGATGAGATAATTGGCTTTATTCTTTAACTTGTTATTGAACATATATTAACATTTCCTGACTTTTGCAGGCTTAAGCATTAAGTTGGAGAGAGCTTTCTTTTTCTCTGAGAATCTTTACAGAACCATTTATCACAGTTTGTATTGGTATAAAAGAAAAACTTAAATTACCATTAAATACACCTTTGACTGAATCCAGCCTACATAATAATGAGCAACAATGTATTCTGGATGAACTCTAAAGAGTTTTTTGCAGTCATATATTCATCCCTTCACCAAGACAATCCGCTGGACTTCAGGGAGTATATATATTGAACAGTGTGTATATAGATGCTGTATATATTACTGCTTCCTTAAAATAACAAGCAGAGTCATGAAAAAATATAAAGAATAAAGATGAAAGACATAACTGCTTAGTTTGGAAACTAAACGTAAATTGAGGTGGAATTCTCATTATTTACTCAGGGCCTGATCCAAAGCTCTTAAAAGTCAGTGGAAAGAATATCAGCTTCACTAGGATTTAAGTTGTGATATTACAGTTGGATGCTTTAGAAAGTCATCTGGGAAAGCAGCACAAAAAAGTCTACCTAGAAGTGGAGAGTGAAAGGGCTTCCTGGATTATCTTGTACAATTTTTACCTGTGGGACAGTTTTGTTCTCAGCTTACAAGGACAAGCATTGCTTTTTCACCTCCATGCAAAAATGAAGCTTGCTAGAGTTTTGTGGCACTGTATCAAGTGTAAGGAAGGGCTAGAGAAGGAAATAAAATGGCTTGGATAGTTCTTACAGGGACTGGTAACTGGGAAAGGACACCTAAGAGCGGCTGTGTCCTCGGCCTCTGCTTGTTTGTTTGGTCAGGCCAGCAACACAGCTGCTGCAGCTCTGGGAGCATGGCTGGGCAGGACATGCTGCTGACACCCCTGCTGAGCAATGAAATCAGTAGTACAAATGAAAGCCACTTATTCTCAGGATTTCCAACGTTATTTTCTTTATTAATTAGTACTTCTACTAACATTAAAAAACGTATCCAAAATGTAGGATGAGACCTTAAAGACAGTAAACTTTTTCCTCCCTCTACAATGAGATTTGTTTTTCTTTCTGCTCTTGTATTTATCTTTTGTTCCTTTGGAATATTACCACTACAAACAAGTTCATACATTATTCCAGCTGTATATTAAGTGCTGTGCTATCATTAAATTCAGCACACCAGAGGACCACAGTCCAAATATCACCTCTGGAGCACTGGCACTTCCATGGGACACACCCTTAGGCATTTAAATGTACTAGAGAGTATGCAGCTTGCAATTGGAGAGCCAGAAGAGAAAATAAATGTGTTGAAAGGGTATAACATTTGAATATGTGCCCAAGAATGTATGAAATGACAGAATGGGAACAGCTTTTCATATATGTTTCTCTATTCTATGTCTATGACAGTGTAAAATTCAGTACTGAATACTCTTTGCAAAGTGTCTCTCAAAGCTATTTTCCCCTTCATTTTTACATCATTTCCTCCATGACTGGAATCCTCATGCTGAGGAATTTTTATCTTCATGTCCAGCCACCAATAGATCATCTTTAACACACTTTTTAATTTATTTTCTAGTATATATTTTGAGGAAGTCTAAAAAGCAATGTCTTTTGCTTTGAATGCATATAACCCTCCTGATCACAACAGGTTGCACAAAACATGAGGGAAATAAAGCTATCATTATAATGTACAATCCTTCCCAGTAAAATACAAATACTTTGTTGCATTTTTCCCTTCTTAATTCTTTCTATAGTCATTTTACCTTTAAAATAATCAAAGCAAAAACTCAATAAAAAAATCAGCTGTGGCCCATAATACCTCATTGATCTCATCTTCATCAGTGAAATAGCCATAGTCACATTGCCTCAAATCAAACTAAAGCAACTTACTGTTTAGTGAGATTTTGTGAAGTATATAGTCTCAGTGTTATATTTTTATCAATCGAAAGTATGATAGTAGTAGAAAGACTTTTGATTTTAAAAGTCTGGTTCTGTTCAATTGATTACTTCAGAGTTAATTCATTAATAAGTATAATTTCTTGTATGAAATGTATCAAATTAACTTTGTCTGCCCTGTTTTGGAGGAAAGAATAAAATAAGGAATTTGGTGTTTGCTTGTAAAATCATTGGAAACAGAAACCTGAGCCAGCTGAAGTCTTACAGTTAAAAAAAAAAAAAAAAAAAAAAAAAATTCCTCACCACCACATAGCTACTGTTTAATTGTTTATTACTTTGAAAATGTAGTCCCAATAGTAACATTAAAATCTGGTCCTAGGCCAGCCAAGGCACACAAGGTAGAGCTGGAAAAGATCCAGTTAGTTTACAGCATCACATTTTGCAGTGTCAAAGCAGCAAGTGTTTACTTTAGATACAAAGACATCATAATATCTTGTTTAAATTAAATGATGAAAATATAAACAGACTGAGATATATATATATATTTTTTAAAATGTTTAGACTCATCATAGTGGAAACAGCTTGCAATATATGGATAAAACTAAACAGATACAGTGGTCTTATTCTAGGAAGCTTTTACCTTCAAGTTCCTGTGTCTGCCCTGGCAAGCCAGTTGAGAAGTTCAGCTGCTTAAACTTCAGTGACAAAATTTAAAGAAAAACTTCCAGGAAAGTAAGTCAACAATGCAAAGCAGGTGTGTGGAACTTAAGCATTCATGTGAAGAGCAATTTTCACAAGAAATATAGGCTGTTTGACTGTCAGGTCTATTTATGGCATCTTTATTTTTTTCCCCCCACCACATTTGCTCTAGAGGTACCCAGAGAAGTATTTGGATGCTGAAATCAACACCATGTTTTTTAGAATTTTATAAAGGGGACTTCCAGAAGACAGCTGTGATGTGTCTCAGCCCTTAATCTCATAAACCAGTTGCAAATGGAGACCTGTCTGCTGCTTATGGAAACAATTTCACCCCCCAAATGCTAATATTGCCACCTTCACCACTTTCTCTACAGTGCATCAGAGCATGGTGGTTTGAACTGTGTATGCAGGAAACAATCTATTCTTTGAACAGGCACTTTTCTCTTTGCACCTGGCTCCCCCAGGCTGAACAACATTCAGGAGTTTTTCATGTAACATTATGTTCTGCAGTGTGTTTTGTTCAATGTATATTTGGGTAGGCTGAAGGACCCAGGGCAACATTGCTCAGCTTTTTCCTGTGGTTTCATTTATTCTTAGGAAGCTGCTCCATCCAGCTTCTCACTCTTCCTTTCCTCCCCAGAATAAAACCCAACACAATGCCAAGAGAAACCCACAGTCACCTCACAGTGTTAGTGCCCTTTTCCCTCAGACACTGTCATACTGTATTGCATGGCTGAGATTTTGGCCAGTGCATTCCTGCGAGGAGGCTGTGCCAACCCTAAAGGTGGCCATGAGCATGTATGAGGAATTCATCTGATCTCCGAGACAATAAAAACCCCTCTCTGCCCTGCAGCAATCACCCCCTCCATCACACCCAGAATGGTATGAGTCTGTGGCCAGCAAAGTCTGTAATGTAGCCTTTATGCCTCTAAGAATTTATTAGCTAGCCATTTCAAAAATGGGAGATCTAACACCATTTTACTTCTAAAATTCAATGGCGCACCCTTTATATGTAGTTTGTTGGCCTGTCTCCTAACTTGCAGGCTTGTTACGGGAAAAAAGACACTCTTCTTTTGGATGAAGATTAGCTTATTTTGGTAGTAATCACTAAATTACAAAACAATGTTACATGTATTTTAAGGATAAATTGTATTTTGTGAAAGAACTTCAATCTTCATGACTTTACTAGAGACATGACAGTACATGAAATGTGTGAATGAAAATACCTGTTTTTTGTTTTATTTTTTTATTTTTTATTTTTTTTTAAATCATATTATTCTTAACCATGCTGTTCTAAACGATCTCAAAGTGCTTCCCAAATTGGGGTATGGATATACAGCTTAGCTGCTGAAGTCACAGAAGAGACTGCTACACCACAAAACAGATTAGCACAGCTTTATTTTCCTGGCAAAGCACATTTGTTATGAACTCTCCATTTAAATATTACATTCCACAGTATTGGTCTTTAAAGGAAACATTAACAAAGACTCAGTCTCTGTCTTCCAGATAGGAAACCCTCCAAACTGTTCAGAAGGGGGTATTGTATCTTTCCTTAGCTATCCCAAATACAATATTAATTGCAAGGATTATTCAGAAGCTATCAAATAGGAACACGTCTCTGTCTTCAAGTCACAGAAGAATGTCATGGCATTAAGAGAAATTTAGCATTTTAAATTGCTCCATCAAAATCAATTCCTATAAACATGTACTTAACATTTAAAGAAGCTGATATTTGAGATTTTTATGAAGAAACCACTTATAATACAACACAGAAATTAACTCACATAAGGATTCTTCACAGAAACCCTTAGCTTTACAGCAAGCCTTGTTTAAGATTCAGGAATGCAGAAGGAGGGGAAAAGAATCACAGCGTATGGCTTATCAGATGCGAGATTTTACAACATCTGCTGAATGCAGGGTATTGTTACTTTAAGAGTAAATCCTTTTATTGCTTTTCTTTTGTTTGATATATAAACTTTTTTTTTTTTTTTTTTTTTTTTTTTCAGAGATTTGCTCTTGTTTTAATTCGTGCTTCAAACTCACAGGCAAAAGACCGGTTCATGATCTAAACACATACACATCTGTTACATACCATGGAGTTGCACACGTATGCACCTGAAGCTACACTGTGATTATACATTTATTTATTTATTAGAAAAACATAGGAAAAACACGTGTGCCAAAGAAAACTGCCCAAATGCTCAGGAAAAAGAATGCAGAGGAACGAAACTGAAGCAGTCAGCACTGTTGCTCCACAGACTTTAACAAAGTTGCCACTGAGGTCTGCCAAAGCTGATTAATGAACTTCTCCCAGAGCCGCTTTTGGCTGTCCTAAATGCCTTTTGTAGCTCTACTCACCAGGATTCTTAAAATGTGCTGCAGGGATCCAGGAGCCACTCACTGCTGGAGCTGAGTCCTGATGTCCTCTTTTCTTTCTTACCTCACCAATGCAGAGAGGTGGGAGACTGATTTTGCCTATAATTACAGGGGTTTATAGCTTCCTCTGAGCCCACCAGCAAATAATTCAAAGTCAGAAAAACATACAATTTCAGCTCTTCTCATAATACCTCATTTCCTAGTTGACAGGAACTAGAAAACAAGCCACAAAAAACAGATTTCATACTACTGTAGTATAAAAGGTTCTCTATATCAGAAAACAAACCTCTAAAGACCAAACACCATAATTACTAACTTTGGATTTCAGAAGAAAATCACCGTGCTTCATACATTCCACACTAGCCAAGCACAGAAGGCAAGTGCTCACCTTCAAGCATGTAATGTTAGAGGTGAGGTGGTGACTGCAAAGGTTAATGCATACTGCTGCACTTAACTAGATATAGGCTGAATGGATGAGATTTGATCTTGCTATTTACATGGCAACATCTACAAACACACATTGGAATTCTTCTGATTTATTGTTATTTATTTACTTATTTATGTATTTTTAACAAAGTTCCCCATATTTTCCTTTTCTTATTTGGAAGACATATCATGCTGTTTATTGCGTTAACTATAATTATATATATATACACATGTATGTATTATATAATGCCTCAAAGATGCTAAATGGAGACTAAAATGACAGATTTGAGTACTGATATGTGAGAAATACATTCCAATACTTAATTCTGAAAAGTTTTGTTTATCCCAGTTTGATAAATAAAGCAACCAATGTTATGAGTTTAAGAAGCTACTCATACAATGTGACTAATCAAAGTTAAGCATAAGCTTCAGGGAAATTATGGCTTTATGACAAATACTCAGAATTTTCTGACACTGTAACTCCTATATACAAGTTACATTTAACACCTTCACTTCCATTAGTATGCACTGTGTCTTTGAAAACAAATGAAAGTATATTTATTGATGTCACTCTAAAGTATCCTTGTCCATTTCCTTCACCGCTATTTAGTAATGAATCATATTTTGATATTAAATTTAAGTATTGCCTGTACAGGAAGAAGAGCAGAATACAATGGAATCAGTAGAAAGTGCCAAGCTGGAGGAAAACAATTTGAATTTATCTGTCTATCATAACTCAGAAAATCAGAAACATAGTTCATGTCTGGATTTTCTTAAGACTATTAAGCAAAGATAAAAAAAATTCCAATCAAAACCAAGGAATATTAGAGACAGATTTTCAAAGATGCTTCCAGAGATGCATTCGCTAAGCTTGTACACAGTTCTTGCCCAGAAGTTCTCGTGTTCACGCAGATAATGACAGCGTGCACTCTGCACATACCAGGAGCTAATTTTTCATTTTAATCAGCAAACACACAAGCTATAGCTCTGATCTGGCAAGCTGATCATTTGTTAAATTTTATTATAATAATAATTAACAATTAATAATTAATAATAATTATTATTATTTTTACAATGGAAACCACATCACTGAAACTGCAACATATAATAAACTATTGAGTAATATATTTAGTTCTTTTATTTTCTTTTTCTTGTTTTTCTTTAGGGCAATAAATTTAATACACACACTTTGTACCTTGTCAGGAAATGTCCCATACAAAGGAAAAAGAAAAAAAATACAGATGGGAATCCTGGTCAGGGATGTCATTTAGACATTTGTGGCCTCATTAAATCCAGTTGCAACTCACCCCCAGTACCAATGGAGAAGAGGTAGTTCTGAGATAAATACACTGCACAAAACAGAGAAACAGAATACCAAGAAAGAGGGTAACAAATGAAATCCTGAATATGCTTTTTCTATAAAAGAGCTCATTAATTATATTATTTCTAAGCTTTGTGCATAAATTCAGACTCTCATTTCAGAATTTGACATGCAAATTAGAATTACTGTTGAGATGTGAAGAAAAGAGATTGAGATTGTACGAGCGGACAGACACAGGATTCACTTCACCTATTTTCTTGTGTGGAGTTTCAATAATATTTCAGTAAATATATAGTTTGGGCCATTTCATCAAACAGTTTGCTTTTTCCTGTAAATATAAATTTATCTCCAGTTAAGGCAACCCCCTCTCTTTTTTTGGTTTAAATCCTTTCTAGTCCCTAAGATTAGGACTGGTTTCAGTCCAACCTTATGAGAATGCTTTCATGTTACTGCTTATATTTGTATGCAGTAATTACGAAAAGATTTTCTTAACCCGATTTTCTTAACCCTTAGCCACTGATCCCTAAGAAGCCTTAAAAGCAGCTTTTCCATGAGAGAGTCCAGTCCACTGTACTTGCAGACCACTTTCTAATGTTTTTTAACCTTGTGTCATTTGGACTTCCCTCTCCAAACAGATACATTTCAGTAAGTGGCTCATTAGCATTACACATGAGAAGAATCCTTATTTTTTTTTTCCCTTTAAAACCATCATATCCTTTGCTATCTATCTCTGGTGTTTGTACTGATATTACAGCCACTTCAGTAAATTGAAGCTCTTCCACAGATCTCTACTCCAAATCAGCGCCAGCCTCAATTCTTTGGCTGAGGCAAATGCCAGACGTTGTTTATACAGTGGTAATCAACATGGTAAATTTAGAATATACCAGAATAAATTATGATAAATTTGCTGCCTCAGGATAAAGATAACATACGGGTAGAGTCAGTGGTTATCTCTTAAAAGAAGGGGGAAATTGATGAACAGACATTTTTTTTTTTTTCCTTTCAGGCTATCATAATAAATGTTTCTTTTCCCCTCTGGGATTTGTAGAAAAAGAAGATGGGACATGTGGATCTCATGAACTCTGATGCTAAATGCAGCTACAACTTTTGAAAGACTGTCTTCCCTATATTTCAAGTTGAGCTCCACATTCGTTCCTTAGCATTAAGGGTTGTTTTCTTTATTTTTTTTTTTTTCTTCTGCCATCTCTGCCAGGAAGCAAACTGTGTGCCATCAGAGAGCAAAGCAGTACAATACTCAGGGGGTCTGAGTGCACTTTCCTCGCAGTTCAGCCATGAACATGACTTGCTGGTTTCAGAATCATCAACTAGTAGAAAACACGTTTTAGTGTGTTTGTCTGTTTGTTTTAAGTAAAGATATTAATGAAAAAAATATTTTCCTTGATACTGGGATCAGGCTTCATTTCCATTCTCAAAGAGATCAGGAATTATTTTTAAGAAAGTTAATTTACAAGAACAATTTTCCAGAGGACACCCATTCAAAATTCAAACTCTCTTCAGAGGAGGCTGACATCTCTCTCTCTGCAAGTACTTTTACTGGACTCAAAATTAGTGGGAGAAAAAACACACACTTGTGCCCATTATGCAACTTTGTCAAAACTTCTGGGGAAGAAAGGCAATTAGGATCTCACTGAATCTTAATATACCTGTGAAGCTTGGGTGATCTTCACTAATAGATCCTACAAAAATGTCTTCATATGAACAGAAAGGTCAATAAAATCCTGCTGCTGCAATCCACAGTCACCAAGTGTGCAGTTAGCCCTTTGTTAAACTAGCAGGCAGAATTACATTTCTTCAATTTCATTTTCCATGTCTGCCTTTCAACTCCACCTAACTTTAAGTATGTGTTTAAGTCCAACAGGTTTTAATAGGATTTAAACACATGCTGTGCCTCACTGGAGGGGAAAAGGATTACTGGTTTGCCATAGTCACTTGTGCACTTCGCCAAATCAGAGAATCGATGTACTACTGCATTGGTACTGAGAGAACAGGGAAGGGGGAAGCCTGAAGCTTGATAGCTTTTTGTTCCGTCTCCTGGTAATGGTGGACAGGCAAACAATCCTCATCATCTTTTTGGCATGTCACTCAGGGGATAATCCACACAGAGCAGATGCATCCAGGCCAGGGAGATACCTATGGGCACTCACAAATGTGCAGAACCCAAACAAAATGTAATAAGAGTGTGCTGCCTGTGGCTATCTTGGAGATATTGCACACTGCCAGCTGCTATCACAGACATCTCAGAAGCTGCTGCAGTACTGCCTTCATACCTCCAGAAAACAGCAAGGTAGCAAAATTTCAACCTCACACCAAGTTTCTTAAAAAAAAAATAAATAAAATAAAAAAAAATCATTTTTCCCATTGCCTAAAACATCCTAAATTGTTAAAGAAAATCTTTGCTGCACACAATATGGTATGGGTTGAGGTATCAGAGAGTTTCTGGTGAGGACTTGAACAGGACCCAGCCGTCTTGCTATGCAGGGAATCAGAGTTCCTGACCTCGCCTCTGCTCATCCCAGAGGGCTGCTGCAGAGCTTCTATATCCTGGGCAACCCAGAGGCTCAGAAAAGCCCATCATTAATCACTGACCTTGCTGGAGAACAACTAGAAGCACTTACTTCTCTGTGCCTCGACCATTTCAGTCTTTTCCCACATGCCTCATTCTCTTTTTTTGCTCACTCATGGCAGCCACACAAACGACATAACATTTCAGAAAGATATTTACAATCTCAGGCATCCAAGTGACCAGCATTTCCCTGTGACCTTCTCACCCTATCAATTAGCTGCTGAGTTTTTCCATGTTAATGTTCTTACAAAAATCTTTCTTAGGCTTCCTTCTGTAGCTTAAACACCGTTGCTCTGCTGCTCCCACTGAGAAAGTTTATATTTGGCTGGTGTGTGACTGCTGGTGAAAGCAGTATGCTGGCTACCTAGCAAAAGTGCCTTAGCCCTGTAACCATGTCTTAACCTGGCAGCACAGAGCACTCCAGAAACTTATCATGTTACTGCGCTGCAAATGTGACCTCAAATTTCCATTAAGTCCTGCCTTGAACCAAGCAAACTATCCAGTTGGCTACTAACACTCCTAAAATTCATGTATTTGTACTCTTCGTCACACTGAAACACAACAGACAAATTTGAACATATAATCTGATAGGGTTTTTATTTTCTAATGTTATTTGAGAAAAATATTTGGAAGCTGTGTTTCCAAAAAAAAACAACCCCAACATACACACACACAAATACACTCAGTCAACAATGCAATAAGTGACCTGCAATAGGCATAGATAAATGTTTTCAGTGTGCTTTGAAGATGGTTATTACCACATTAGCAAAAATGGGGCTTTCAACTGAAAAATACTTCCAGGGAGAATAAAAATAGTGAGAAATCTAATTTTAAATCGATTGACCTACCAAAGCCTATAGGAAGGATGAACTTTGAAACACTTCAAGAAATAATGGAAAAGGACAATACTTTCTCTATGAAATGGGAATTTAACATTTTTTGATTCCAACGCTCTGATTCAATGTCTATATACATACACACACTTATCTAAGTTGATAGATGGAATATGAATCAGAAAACTAGAATTGTAGGCCACAGCTGGTGCTTGCTGGCTCTCTTGCTATCAGTAATCACTACAGACATAACTATTCCCAGGTCTTTCAGCTTAGCTCCTGTTCTGGAGCCACCAAGCAAGCATCACTGCAGGATTGACAGATAGTCCCTAAACACTTGCTGTAGCATACTGTCTCCTCCACCAACTGTATTCATTGTTCAGGGTACAAATATTACAATTTGTCATTCTGCAATCAGAAGTTTCAGTGTCTATAGTGTTTGAGGAATGGCCATCCACACTGGTTTCCTGTTTTATTTTAGCACTTGAAATGTGTCATTGACTTAAGGTCTAAGACCAGTGAGAGGCCTCCTCATCCTAACTGAGGTAGATCCTTTTGTGAAAGGACAGACTAAACTTCCAAGAATTTGCATTCTTTCAGAAAGATTTACAGAGACAAAAGCCAGGTAACTGCTTTACTCTTCCTAAAAAAATATCCATAAATTAGCACAAGACAGGGAAAAGAACTGCTACTGTGGAGCATGTTATTTTAGAGCTTTAAAGCTGAGTATTTAAAAAGCACCTCTTAGAGTACTTTAATGACTGAAAATCTGAGCCTAAGTGAACTGCTCAAGGTTACACAGGAAGACTTTGACCAAATGGGAAAAATAATGCATGTCCCTGCCAATGCCCATCTCCTGGTAGTTCCCCTTCTCCCAGTCAGTCTTGATATTAAAAACGTCCAGCAAAGCCTCCAGCTGCAGGAAGTCTGCATTTCAGATGGGCCATTCTTGTGGCTCTGAAAAGGCATACCAAATCTAGGGGAGTCATTCACCAGGAAAAGAGAGAGTTAATTCTATACACACGCGGTAAAGATAGAATATATATCAATGCTTTCACACTTTTTTTCCATTTTACAGCTTGCTCCATACTTTAAAAATGTCTTTAAACTGAGTGACCATGTATGCAAAGGAAAACTTTACAAGCAGATAAGTCTACTAGAGCTGAATGTCTGCCAAGACAAAACTGTGTGGTTTATTTTAAAAGGAGGAGTGGTTATCACTCAGAACACACCACTAGTTTCTGTTTAACTAGTGGAGGCAAAATTAATGCTTACAATTTTTACTTATCATTAAAATAGAACTTTAAAGAAATAAAATTTCTCTCTCTCTCTCTTTTTTTATTTTATTTTTCTTTAGCCTGTACTGAAAATAATGGCAATTTATTTGAAGGAAACTTTTTGATTCAAAAGGAAGGATATTATAAAAAAACTATTTTGTGGGCAAATAAAACCCTAATACAAAGAGCTCTTAAGTGCAGGTGTTACATACGTGTGTATAATCTATGTTAGATTACCACATTATACATGTGAGACCACATACAAAATAAAACTTCTGGGCATTATTCAAGTTTGTGGGATTGTTTCTAATTCTATGTACAGCAAATCTTACCTCCACAGGTATGAGTATCTCCACTGATTTCAGTGCTTGCTCAGACTTTATATTGGCATAAATTAGAGGTGACTCAGACTCTCACTTTGGAACACTATATTAATTTTTATTTTAACTCTCAGCTGTCAGTGTGCAAGTGGAAAAGCTCAGAAAATTGTTTTATAATTGCTGTTATCAAGGAAAACTAACCAGAACTGAAGACATGATATTTCTTATGATTCTTCTCAACATACCTTTTCAAGAGCAACATGAACAGTTGCTCAGTCTTTTAGAAGAGTACAAAGAGTTTCTGCTCCAGTGGTAAAAACAGATCAATTCCTGTGAAATCAGAGCATGCTTCAAGAGATGAAAACTCACCCAAGACAGAACCACATCAAACTCTTATCATCTGTTTCAAACAAAAAGAAATGCATGTTGGTACAGGTTTTCCTTTTCTTAGCATTCATTACTAAGGTATTTTATGGGTCTTAATTTATATGAGATGGAATATATCTTTGTTGCTCTAGGAATTTTCTTGAAGTCTGCATAATAAGGAAACTTAAATTAATTACTTTCTACTTTATATAAGTTTAAAGAATGAAATCACTTGCGTCCTTCTCTCACTTGTCAGTAAAATAATTTGCTCCACACAACTGAGAATCTTTTGAAAACTCCTGCTAGGGCACAGGAAGGAGGGTAGCCGCTAGGTGGCAATAGAAACCCCTAAAATAAAATCCTATTACACACCGTTTTTGCAATATTCATCCATCTAATCTAAGTGTTAAATCAAAAAGAAGCAAATAAAATTTGGTCACTAAGAAATATAGGTCACTAAGAAATGAAAGTTTCCATACAATGTTCTGTAAGGTTAATAGTGAACAACTTTTGTAGCATTCTATTAAATTAATTTCTCTTACTTTTTTCTCCTGAGATCATTATTTAACATGCCACATGGTAGAGAAATTATTTTAAATTATTATTCCATCACTGTTGGAAAGTATTGTGATAATTTCTGTTGTGCTTAATACATTTAGCAGTCTGCCATCACTACTTAAGTCAGATGGTTGAAATTATTACATTTCTTAGTTAAAAAACAAACAAACAAACAAAAAAACCCCACATATTTTATAAGTTATTAACTTAGTTTCTGATTGTATTACACATTTTATTCACAATTTCTAAAATCTAAAGGACTCTTTTAGGAGACTTAAGAAGAAAATTTCTCTTCCATTTGATCATAACATACCCAAAATACCTTGAATTAAGGGATCATTATTTCAAATTTAGATCAATTGCTTATATATTAGAAAATTCCTTGTCTGTATACATGCAAGACACCACTTACCATAGGGGTTCAAGTGTTAAACATTGATATGTTCTCTAGATACTCTACTGGTGGGTGGTTTTCTTATTTCTTATTTTTGGTGATATAAATCTTAGCAAAGACAGAAGAACATCACTAAAAATTAAATGTACAGTGGAAAATCTCAGACAGCCTGCCAAGAGACACCCTCATAATTTGTTACAGAACATGTCCATCAGGATACAAATCCAAACATCCCAGTTTGGGAAAACAGCATGACAAATGCAGACATCAGTTGTGCCAAAATTTCACACTTTAAGTTCATCTCAAAAAGGGAGCAGAGGAGTGTAAATTATCAACTTCTGAAAAAAAGTGGCACCCAAATCTGGATTTTGAAAACTAGACCTGTTTTCTGTTTACATTGTCATGTACTTGCCATAGAAATATATCTTTTTCATTAACATTTTTTCCTATATCTTTGAAATACTGAGAAGCAACATTAAACTTAATAAAATAGAAACGTAGTCACAGGCATGCACATGAACACTGACTGACATCTGCAGACTTCTCCTCTAAAATGTGACTAAAAATATATTTGGAGAAAGTCTGGTTTAAAATGTCAAGCCATTATTTTCTAGTCTGCATGTGGTATAGAGTCACACTTCTCATATTTTAGCAGAACAATTAATTCTAGGGAGGATCCTGAGGTGATATAGTCGCATAAACTGCAAATCTACTGATTGAAAACAAAACACTTGTCTTTACTTAAATGACAGAAAACTGTAAAAGGACATAGAAAACACAGACATATCATTTTAATCCCAAATGTTTAGATAAAATCTGAAGTGTTCAGGGTTTACCTAGTTTCCCTTCTGTTTCTCTACAGCAGCATTAATAAATATACAGAGAGAAGACATTTAAGATATACTTCTCTGCTGTTGCTCTTCTGTTTAGTCCCTATGGTTGCTCAGGCCTTACGGCTATGGAAATATACAGTATCTACAGATACCGCTACTAATCATGGCTAAAAATAATTCAACAAGGCTACTATACCAGTGATAAATATAGTAAGAAATAAATTAAATTTAAGAGATGTTGTTTGCTGATAGTTTATCTGCAGAAAGGTTACTGAAGAAAAAAAAGATGAAGAAGAAAACAGCATTTTCTCAGCTCTGAATTAGTCAGTTTTAAAATATACATACTTGACAAGCAGACAACACACCACACAGGGAGCTCTTAAAGACAAGAGCTCATTTAAGTCTTCAAGCAGGCTTGTAAATTGACCCAAAGTGTCAAGTACAAACTGGTTTTGTTTAGTCCATGCATCTTTTCTCTATCTGGGAGGATACTATAACAAGCCCTAAGGAAAGGAAGCATTGCTTGTGAGTGCTTAAACTGAGGTAAGCTAATGTACTCTTAAAAACCTGGTACAATTGTGCCAGCTCCACACAAGCCAGAATATCTTCATACAACTCAGAGGGAGAAAGAAGAGGAGCAAGATATTCCTAACCCTTAGTACTATTGTCTCTTTTTAAAGTCCTTCTTTGAAGACTCTGTTACTCAATTTTCATCATTTGCTGTTCTGTATCAGAATTCTTGAAGAAACAGGAGTAAGGAGTAAAAGGAAATAAATTTAAGTAATTCTTCATGTCTTATATTTAAGCATTGGCCAGGAGGATCTCACTTGTCCTCAGACCTGGCAGCAAGAGGCAGTGGGAGGAAACAGAGCAAGAAATAGAGAAGCAGAAGGAGCAGCTGTTCTCCAGCTACCATGGAAAAATGCTTCACCTGTGTAGCAATTGGACCGATTTAAAATGGGGAACTACCTTTACTCTATGGGTAGGGATGGTGACCAAGTAGATGGAGATTCTCACCTAAGGGGTTTCTGTCACGGAAAAAGTCTGAAATGTTCACAGATCTGTCACATATTCAATAGCTGCTGTTTTAATTTCTCATTTCGTTTCTATGGCATTTGCTACTAGCCCAAAAAGAGAGGAACTTCATAATCCATGGAAGACTTCTGTCTATCTCTCCTCTATAAAGAATAAGACTAACAAAACTTTTTACTAAAGAAAACCAACACATGGTAGGGTAGAGTGGGAAGTCTGAGCTCTGGCCAACTCAACAGAGGATGAAAAACTCTGCTCACTGATGGAACAGCAGAGCACCTGTGTCTGGGTTTTGACTCCTCAAGATGAAGTAACTTCAGACAACCAGCTCATTCACCCACCCACTTCGCTGAAAAGTTTCCACAGAGTAGAATCCACCTCTTTAACTGCAGCAACTCGGAGTCCAACATATAAATTAAAAGTAAAATCAGGCTGATAACTAGGCCCCACACACCTCCAGAGCTTGTCTGGTGCCACTCTGTATTTCACATGGCCCCATAATTTACACTTGTCTTCCAAATGAAAGCTCAAATTCTGAGACATCTCTGAAGTTACAAGAAGGTTTTAAAAGTTTTGAGTTCTATCCATTGAAATATGATGGTTGCACCCAATTCGCACAGAGTGGGAATTCCCAATCTACACGGAAGGACATCTATCTGTGGCCCTTTTACCACACAGACTTCTGCATCTCTTGAAGTTATGTTGGGAATGCTATCCTGGTTGCAGTTAAAAGAGTCTGTTATTCTCTTCTTTATGTTCAGTATAAAACAAAATGCACTTAACATTTTATTCTGTTTATTTGACGGTTTAGTAATTTATTAATTTGAAAGTGTTTTCTCACCCAGAAAACATTTTGAGCATTTCTGCAGATAACTGTCCAATCCTTTATTTCTGTTCTCCAGGGCTAGCGTGACTAAAACATGATTTCTCTTGAGTGAAATGACCTTTATTTACCACTTTTCTACTCAAGTACTTCTTCCTTCCTTCCTTCCTTCCTTCCTTCCTTCCTTCCTTCCTTCCTTCCTTCCTTCCTTCCTTCCTTCCTTCCTTCCTTCCTTCCTTCCTTCCTTCCTTCCTTCCTTCCTTCCTTCCTTCCTTCCTTCCTTCCTTCCTTTTCTTTTCCCTTTCTTTCTTTTCTTTCTTCTTTTTTTCCTTTCTTCCTTTTTTTTTTTTTTTTCTTTTTTTTTCTTTTTCTTCCTTGACTTACGTGAAAAGTAATGGAATAATAGCTTCCACAAAAAATATACAAAACTGGTTGTAAATAAAATTCATTTATAGCTAAAGAGCTTGAGTGCATTCTCTACATTAAGTCATTCCTAATACAGTTCTTTCAACAGAAGAAATCTAAGGACACAGTCGCACAAGAGGAAACACCAAAACATGTTGCTGTTTTTCTGTTTATGTTGCTGTGAGCAGGCTTTTAATATTTTTAAAAGTTCAGGTATGACAAAAAAGATGATTTACATGTGGAGGAAAAGAGACATTTTGAAATGGTTTGTGATCAGTTTTAGATAATTTATTTACTCCATTACAGGAGATACAAAAAAAAAAAAAAAAAAAAAAAAAAAAAAGCATTCTTATTTACTTTCTACAGTGTATCCATTGAGAATGGTTCAACATGGCAGTAGACCGTCTTTCCTGAAATATAGTTCTAGAGAAAAATTTTCAGGGCAAAAGATGTTACAGTGCACGCTCTTTTAATACAGGTACTTTATTTTGACTGGCCTTTAACTGTTCTTCTGCCATTTTTTGTCTGATTTCACATACTGGTTTCTTGTTTTGTACTCTCACAGACTTTGGTGCAGTCCTGCTTGATTTACTTCACTTAAGAGCAAAGGTGGTTCACTGGGTAAAATCCAGGCCACGTGGAAGTCAGTGGCAGAGCTCCCATTGACTCTAATGGTGCTAAGATTTCATTCTTTCCTGTTTAAACAAAGGGCTGTCCCCCACGCCAGCTACGCCTCATAATTCGGAGAAGCTCTAGAGCCAAATCAGTTCACAATCATTTCATAACCTAAAATAGGATGAAATATTTAAAGAGTGTAAGAAAGGAAGATAAATTATTTAAAGATATACCAAATAAGTATGGGCTGAACTTTAGAAAGGTAACATTTATAGGCTGGCTGTATGGAAAAACATCCTGACTGTACATTAATCAATCTTAAATAGGAATATAAAGCAAGGTCAACATTTTCTGACTCAGATGCCTAAAATTAGGTATCTAAAGCCACACTTGGGAATTCAGTTTTAAGACTACCTGGTTTGAAAAAAAAAATATATTTCTAATGCAAATTTATCTTTCATTGTTTTCTTGTGGACATCATGAATTAAGGTATACTACTGATCTGACCAAACCTGCATGGGATTACAAGAGGACTTCATCCAGTTTCAAAATTAATGCTGCAAGACAACTGCAAATTAAAAAACAATATTTCTCAGAAAATCAAACAAGAACAATGAGTTCTTCAAACATCAGTATGCCTATATTAGAACTCAGGAATACAGATGAATGCATGGAAAATACTGCAAGGAAAATAGGGGAAAAAATGCTAACAACTATATCCTCCTTAAAATTTTATTTTTAATCTTTGCTATATAAAGAAACATAGAACTTGAAAGCATTATGTGGCTTCTTTGGTATTATGTGTTCTCATTCCTGAGCATAAATACTATTTTAGATCTCCTTTTTAAAACATATATTAAACATATTGCCATACTACAATATATTAAAGTGATTTCCCATTTTAATAATAAAAATAACTCATATTAGTTTTAAAGTTGCAAGATGTTAACATCAGATGGGAAACAGTTTAAAAGACAAGTGCTAAAAATAACCTTTAAAATACAGTGTACATTGATGTTTCAAAGATGAGTGAAAGTTACACTTGGCAAGGGTGTTGGATCCTTTCATACACTGGATATGTTTAGCTTTGGTATTTTCTTAACAAATGGTTAGTATTGGGCCCTATGTCCCAGGAGGAAAGACATCATCCTGAAGTGACATGTTTCTATACAAACATACTCAAACCAAGGTCATCACTCACCTTCCTAAACCCTCAGCAACACAGGCCAACAACTTAATTTACAGAGAGAAGTTGTGTGAAGTGTGGGACTAGCAGATCCCAGGGTCCAGTCAAGGTCTGCCACTGAATTAAGGGAACAGATGGAGTGGCTCAAACTAGAAGAGATTTTTTTTTCCTACTTCATCCATATATTTTCGCATGCATCCCTAACTCATGCTTAACCCTTTCTCATCTGGGGAAGTGTGGAAGCAGAAAGAATTGAACATTGACTCACTTTACCATACTCCTTCCACACAAGACCTGATTTTCCCTCCAAGCTAGTATTCAGACATTCTAATGAAGTCAGACACCCCCAGTATTGTTCAAAGTTCTGACTTTTCATTATAGCTTTCAATATAGCATTCTGTGCTCTTGAGTAAATAAATCTTTGTTTTTCTCTTTGAAGAGTAAAGAAAATTAGAATATTCCTTCTTGTATTTCTCCTCTTCATATTTTTGGGGATAAATCCAAGCTCTTATTTATTAGTTTGATTGGAAAACATCATTCAGCATTAAACTCCTAGAAGAAAAAAAAAAAGCTATTATACTGAGAACACTTTTCTATATCTGGTTCTCTGCTCTGGGACAATTTTTCAGTCTGCAGCATGTCTAATCTGTTCTCATGGCATTCTGGTCTGTGCCAAAGGCAGTAACACACATCCCATCAGTGTGACCTGCCACTCTTCTGTGGATTTGACCATCAAAAAGATCTTAAGTTTTTCTTGGCAAGCAGAAAAGAGAAGAGACCACTATGTATAGGATGTTATGTATCTGTGATTCATTGTGGTTCAAGGGATCACAGCCAGGAGATACTATGGTCTCGAAAGAAAAAGAGCAGATACAGTGCTTCAGAAAACACAAGTATTCTGCAAACCAGAGGGTAAAAAAAGGAGGAAGCAGACAGAGATCTGGGAGATGTAGTTCTACCTCTGGTTCCATGATCACCTCCAAGCTAAGTACTAAACTGTTCCCTAACTTTACTTCAGCATAACTTTGCCATTTTCAATGGAAACATGATGGCAGAAGACTGGATTAATGCAAAGGTGGGTTTTGATTTCTAAAGTTACTGGAATATGAATCCTGCCTTGAGCTTGCTGTTAGCTACATTTTCTTTGAGCTTATCCAGTTTTCCAGTACAGAGTGAATAAAACACTTTAGTTTCCTTGCCTTATTTCCTTGCAAGATTCAAAGGTGGGAAGTCCCACACCTTGTTCATAATAGTGTAAGAAAAAAGCTGTAATTCCTTTTTTTTTTTTTTTTTTTTTTTCCTTAATGCCTCGCTAAGGCAAAACTAATGTGTTTTGTTTTACTCTATGCATACTGTAGACAAACAGGAAGATCATTGGATTAACTCCAACACAATTTAATAATGAAGAAAAAAATAACCTTAAAACAGAGCTTTTAGTCAAAACAATTTTAACAGGTATGAGGGGAAGTATTTTAGGAAGTATTTTAGAACCAGGTAAAACCTCTACTGTTTAGAAACAGGTAAAACCTCTACTTTGGCTTTAATAAGATAGGAAAAAAAAAAAAGAAAAAAAGAAAAAAAGAAAAAAAAAAAAAGTGGGTTTAGATTATCTTCATCAGATCTGTAAAGAAAGATCCAGACTAGGTACAGTTTAGCCTTGATTTCAATTCTCCCCTTTTCCTACTTTGTATCTGACAGCTACATATATCTGATTTCCAAAGGTCTGTAATGATGCATGTTGACAGCCATTGGCCACTACTTAAAAGGGTAACTACAGTCTGAAATTTTTAAAGTTACCAATATTTTAAAAATTGTAGTTACTCACAGAGCAAGCCCTGAAATAAATAAACTACTGGAAATATATTTCTTATGTAACAGTATAACTATCACAAGCATCCTCTCTTGCAAAGAAGAAATGACACCATTTAGTGATTTAAAATGCACATTTTAAGTATTTTATTTTTCTTAAATTGCACTTTACTTCTACCTTTAATACTAGATAAAGCTAAAAATCAAAGTTGCAATTTGTCAGTTCAATATAGGTCAGTTATCTGACTGGGTCTGTGAATTTTATATACTGACACTGAAAGATGGCAGACACTCAGCAATCTCAGTGGTTTTGTTGTATACAATAGGAATGAACTCAGGTTTACACTGAGTTTTTTTGCTTGATCTTGGCATCCAGTGTGATGTAGCTTCTCTGAAGGGCGTGATACTTCTTGCTTAGTGAATATTAGCGATATATAAAACCTCTTCTCATCTTCTGTCAAGAGAATACAATCTTTCACAGCATGAAACATGACTCTGGAAAGTGAAGAATTCTGTTAAGAAACAGGTAAAGATATCAGCCAGTTGTTACCTTGTTGCATATCTGGCCCTCCTCAGGAGTCTGGCTGTACAAACTTACAGTGTCTGACTGCATAAAAAAGGAGGGCTCACCATCTCTTTCTTATGTTCCTGTAACATCTGCTACTGGTCACTGTTACAGACTGGGGCTTTGATCTAAGCCAGTATGGCTATTCCTATATCCTATATCTGCTTTCATAAATTAAAGCTATAGCCTTTCCCTTTGCTATTACTCCTGGTCATGTTGTTTAGCACTTTTATATAACATTGCATATAGTTATTTAAAAAATATAATATGTTGATGTCAATTATTCAAAAAAATTTTTTTCACTCTTTAGTCAGCTTGACATTCTTTATAAAGGGAAGACATACTTCTGTCATATTGAATTATTAATTTATCTACAAAGTACTTTGTAGAATTGCTCAGTAATGAAAATTTTAGGAGAAGTCAGAACCAGGTCTATCCACTGCAAATTATGACAGATCAGCAATTTGCATTGGCAATGGTCAGAGAACTCCATCTTCAGTTACTAAATACTGCACAGCAAAATGTACATTAGTAAGGACTTACCTCTCAGAATCCGTATGTCTTTGAAATGTGTTATCCACATGTAGTCCATTCTTGGACTGTATGTGCTCCTTGTGCCTGAAGCTAGGCTTGAGCACGCGCACAATAAAAATGGACTCCATGTGGACATTACTCAATGAAGAGAAGAAAGTTATTTAGGTTGTAAAGTGAAACATAAATAAATAAATAAATTAGGAAATGCCAAATTTACTGTTGTCTGTGCAGTGATGACCTCAGTGGAGAAATGCATTTTTTACTGTCACAGCACAAGAAGTTGAATTCCCTGTCTCAAGTAAAAGAACAACCTCTATCTTCTAAATGTCTTCTTGCCAAGTGCTGAAAATACATCAGTTCAGACTGTGCCAGAAGTAGAATTCTGAAATTACTATTGCAAAAGTCAAAGGAAATAGCTTGTATCCTGTGGGGGGAGGGGAATAAAGCCCCTGGAGTAACTTTCTCTCCCTCTCTCTTTAATTTATGTTGCCTTGATTTGCATTCTGTTGTTTTTCAAATACATATGATTCATTTTATATGCCTTTTCCTTCCTTGCATCCTGCTTCATAGCTAGATCATCTGGTGCATTCTCAACCACCAAGAAATAGATTTTCTGGGAGGACAAGGCACTAGCCATCCTTTACTCAAAATACTACTTCTGCGCTGCTTGACCAAGTGGAGCCTTTTTCTAGCTAGGATACTTTTTCTAGATGTGGTGTAGTTCTTCCTTTTGGTGGTACCAGAATTTTCTCATCTCAATCTATAATCTTTTTTTTTTTTTTTTTTTTTTTTTTTTTTTTTTTTTTTTCAGAAATCTATCCAGTTTTCATTCCATTTCTATCTTTGCTTAACTGTTTCTCTGTCCTGTTTGCTAGCTAAAATCTAATCTATTCATCCTTTCTTTTCCCTTTATTCCCATACCTAACAGTAGCTTCTTGGAAGTCTAATATTCTTTATGATAATGCCTATATAAAGAATTTAAGCTACTTTTCTCATTTACTACCATGAACATAAACACACCATGAAAATCAAATTCAGTGCTAGTATCTGCCTTTTTATACTAGGTTCCACTTTTCTTGCTGTCTGGACCATCTTGTATTACCTTTATCATAAAATAGCAATGTCAAGTCTATAACAGAGAGAAATATTAATCAGTTAGAGTTATTTTAGAGTTGAATAGTCTGATTTTTTTTCATAAGGGCATCAGGTAAAATTCTTCATTTTAAAATGAATATTTACAGAGAGATGAGGTGGTTAAAGCAAAACTGAGATTTATCATAAAAGCATAAAACATTGAATTTTCAATGTTAGCAATTTATTCTATTGGATTTGGAAAAGGATCATAACAATAGTAGCTTTGTTCTTGTTTTCCTTTTAGGAAAGAAGATACCATCTTAATAGATGGGTATGATGTTCACTCTGTGTAGACATCCAATCCCTTCTGTGTATACTGCATATGTCACTGGTTATACCAACAAACATGTCAACTAATTTGCACATCTGTGACATGCTCATAGTTAAGGTAGCTGCATTAAGATGTTAGGCATGCAGTGACACTAGTATTTCAACCAAAAATGTGATAGGAAAACTTGAGCTCAAGATGGGCTCTTGGATCATCAGACTAGTTAGACCACTCTTATTTCAGAAGGCACAGTATTTCAGCCAGCTCTTTGTGAATGGACTTCCATTTGAATTAAAGCAGCTGGAGGTTTGTTGATATATGTCCACCAGAAGGATGGCTGATTTAGGCTAAAAGATGGGAAGGGAGGCAACAAGAACAGAAGGGACCAATTCGTTTTATAGATGCTTCTGGTGGTTTCTCTTATTAGAAGTTGGAACTCAATTTTTATTTGTATTTGTCTCATTTTAGCTTCCATTTTCTAAAACTGGAATTGCATTTCTCTGATATGTGAAGGATTATACATGTAAACACTGTTTTCTCTCATACATATAAACATGTTACCTGTCAATCTTCTTCTTTTTTTTTTTCTTTTTTGAAGAATAACAGATAAAATATTAAGTTTCTCTTTGTAAGATATTTTATTTGTAGTATATTTATTTGCCCGTTTTCATTTTTCAATAGCTCTCTAAAAATAAACAACAGGACTTGTTACAGTATTCCAGTATCAATACATGTATTCTGTCTACAGATAGAAAAACTGAGTAACTTTTTTCACCAAAAAGTTTTACAAGAATTACATTGATTTGGGTACTTATTTTGGCTCCCAAATCTTTTCCTGGAGCCACTACTTTCCAAAACATTCTTTTCTATTCTGGAAATGTGCCTTCTTTCTAGACTAGTCTTTTAAATTGTGCATGTCAGTACATTCACATTGCATAAGAAAACCAGCCTTTAGAGAGACATTTAGCAGCTGTATAAAAATCTCTAGTATGAGTCTAGAGGAGGTGTGTTACCTAGTATTAGGGGTCTTCACTTAATTATTTAACAACTATCTATCAGCTTTTAATTGGGTAATAAAAGGCCTTTGTTGTCACCCTAGCAGTTGTGAGAATGTCAGTAGATGGAATAAGTTGATTCTAAGGTTAACAATAATAGTAAGAGTAAAATAAAATAAAAAGAACCAGAAACTGGAAGATCTGGAAGATCTTATGTTACTTATTATTACCATTACTATTGCTGTTCATGGACAACTTATCGGAACGCATAGCTAAGATTAACGGATACTTGATATTTATTTATTTATTTATTTATTTATTAATGTCTGTATTTCCTAAATTCTCTTGGGGGTTGCTGAACAACTGAATAAGGATCCAATCCTAGCAAGATGCTGTATGTTCTCAGCTAATATCGGGATCTAGCTAACCAAAGGAGCAATGTTTTTCCTAGTTGTGTCTTTAAAGTGCATTTATCGTGCAGCTTATACTCTGGCAGAAAAACCATTCCTAATCTGTTTTAAAACAAATAGATTGTGTACAGCTGTCCCTATATCCAAGGCAAAATGATGATTTAATGTTGATTAAGAGAGAAGGCCTTTGAAGTGAGTGAGGCAGGAGCCCGTAGTATGTCTTTAGTGATCATTATCAGTCTTTCCCTGAAGGGTGACTTGGTGCCAAAAGTGCTTTCCCCAAACTGGCTGAGGTGGATTCAGGAGCGAACGCTTTGTAAATTTAAAAAGACCTTCTCATTTGCAGGCCTCTGATGTCTTATTCCTTTAGCTGCATTAATGTCTGAGAATAAGCAGATGCAGCCTTTTTCACTGGTTAACTACAAAAAGGGGCAAGGTCCACTGCTACGCTGCACTGTGGGCATTATTTTTTCATCACAAGAAGAGCAACTGAGCATGTATCCTGCAGTAAAATCAAAGAAAAGTTGGGATTGTTTGTTTTTCTTTTTCATATGAACAGCTGCTTTAGTATAAGAAAAAGCATTTGGAGTCAGCTTTTTATAACTAAACACTTTTGTGAATCATTATATGAAATATAGAAAAAGCAATCAAGTCCTCTCTCTCAGTTGTTTGTCTCATAGTTACATGCCAAACACCAGTCACAATACATGTGTGTGTATGTGAACCTACACATAAACATTATGTATTATATACACATACATACACATGCTTACATTGCTGTCTACAACAAAATGAGCAGTAAGTCATTCATATTTGCATCTGTGTATCCATCTGTCTATGATTTAGTTAAAAAATTCACAGTACCAGTGACAGATAAGAGGAATCCTGTGTTGTTTCACGCTAACAGTTGTAAAGAATGTAATTCTCATATAGCTGAAGGGTTGATGGCAATAGAAAGGAGGCACTAGGGAAATTATGTTTCCTCGGCTGACAATTATAATTTACACTAACTTAGGAAAACAATATATATACATATAGTGTATACACACTATACATATAGTGTGTATATATATATATGTATATATATGTATAGTGTGTATATATATATATACTTACACTATATGTATAGTGTAAGGTAAAATCAGCCTAAGGTATATTTATCTATCTATACATACACACATATTAAAACCCAAAGATAATTTTCCCAGTCTTTATCATCTCAGTTCACTGTGTATTTCAGTTTTACAAACTCAAAAATCCAGTATTGCCTACTTATTTCTTAGATTACTTCTTTCTCAATAGTCACCGTATACACTCTCCCTGAACAGTGCTTACCATCAAAGAATTCATAGATACTGTTCATATCATTATCATTACTGACATACTTTCTCAAATACAATAGTATTTGGCATAGGCAAATATACAACAATATTAAGCATACAGTGCTCTTCCATAAGTATAACCACCAGACACTGACTTTGTTTCCACTGCTGAGAAAGGACACTTTGCTGTTGACTTCAGGGGAAGGGTGGGGAAGAAAATTGGTCCTTTGATGGAAAAGGGTTTTGCATAATTGTCTGTAATTTAAAAATTATGTAAATGTTGTACTGTGAGAGATGCCAGATTGACAATTCTGGGAATTTAAGTAGAGAGAAATAGCGTGGGTTTCTCAACATTGCTCCATTATTATGTTGCAAATCATGCCAGGAGGGAGATATGTCTTAAATATACATAACCAACTGCAGAAGAGCCCTTCTAGAACCGTATTGTAAAATTTTAATTCTTCCTCAATCTCCTCCCTCCCCAATAACCAAAACCAGACAAGTTTTTGGCTGAAAATGTTTTGTTCAGGGGCATTTTCATGAAAAGTTGAAATCATAAACTATTTTTCCACAGAAAAAGAGTTTTTATATGAAATTTTCAGCTATCCATATTGACTTCAAGTCTTTTCTCCCTTTAAACATAAAATGAATCTTCCTCCATTTTTTTTTAATTGGTTGATTTTTCAGCCTTAGTTCCCACTTTGTAACAAAAAGACATCAAAACATTTGCCTACTAATATGATTCTCACACTTCTTTTCAAAACAGCTATTCTGTTAAGCTCTTTTTCATGGCTAGGTAAAATGATGCATAGCATCAAAACATAATTTGTGGCAATCTTCTGTGAAACCTGTAACTGTGAATTTGACAGCTAAAGATTACGGTGGGAGCAGGATTGCAATGAAGGGTCAGATCATACTCCAAACCCACTTAATCCTTGACCTGTGCTGAAACTGATGAAGGTAGCAATTAATCCCAATCATAGAGTTTGGTTTTGTGTGATATACAATCAAAAAGCTATTTAATGAAGTTCATCTGATAAATTATGCCTAAAGTTAATTGCTGACTGATTAGCCAGTCTTCATAGCAGGAAAACAATATTAGATTTGGTAAAGGGAATTATTTTATATGTTTTAAATATCTATCCCTCTGGCTGTGGTATGACAGTCTGTGAACATGTCGTTCCAAAGATTTATTATTATTATTCTTTTTACTGAATTTTTCTCACTAAAATATCAGGACTTCTTTAACAATTCAGTAAAAATGTTGGTTTTGACATTTTCTATCATTTGTATGTTTCTGTTTTGTTCCAGAGGGCAATAAAAATGAATAACCTGCAGATTTGTGGTTTGTTTCTTTAAAAAAAAAAAAAAAAAAAAAAAATGTGACACTGCAAAACATCCACAATCTGGGGGGGGAAGCAAAAAAAAAAAAAAACAACAAAAAAAAAAACTTTTCAACAAAAGATACAAGAAGCCCAGACAGATTAGTTTTTCTACTTTATAGTTTGCAAGTAATAAAAGTAATTTTGAAAAGTTACAAAGTGCCACTTAATGCATCAATAATAGAAGTAAGTAAAATAAAGGTACCTTATATAGGTCTAAAACATAATTGCTGAAACAGAACAAGAAAGAATTCAAACAAAAACATTTCACGAAATAAGACTGGGAGTTCTGCAATCCCTATGCAGTGCTGCCAAATGACCCAATGCTGCAAAAGGTGCATTTGTTTGCAGTCTTGATCATTTCTCTAGCAGATGTGGGCCTACTATCATAAGATTTAGACCAAATCAGTAGATGTTTAGTGGATTTGATCCAAAAGATTTTTCTACCTATGTTTACACTCCCTGTATAAACTTATCTATCATAAATTGATTTTAGCTTTTCTTTTTTTTTTTTTCTTCACGTCTGTGGGACTTCTTATTCTCAAATTTCACATTGTTTTCCTTGCTTACAAAAAAAAAAAATATTTTTGCCCAATGTCACAATTGTTCAGTCTTACAATTGTCTAACTACATTTTAGGCTGAAGTACTTAGAAAATTTGTTCACATTAAAACTAAGGAAGAAATGGCAATTTTGGTGTTTAAAGAAAATGTCTTAATAGACTGTTCAAAATGACTTTGACAGCATTTCTGTGCTTTACACCTTATATCACCATACTGTCTACTCGGAACCTGAGTTGATCTTAATTTTTGAAATCCCAAAATTGTATTGTCATTTTTCCATTTATTACCAGAAAGGCCATCTAGGACAGCTATGTTCTTCAAAGATAATGGGGTTGCATGATCCCAAGGATAACTAGCATTTGAAGGAAGAAGGCTAATTAGATCTATTTATGGAAAAAATGCATGATAAATTCTTTAGTAAACCGTTGGCCAACATGCTGACAACAGGGGCCACCATATAACCAGAGAATTAATTCTGCCTAAAAATTAATTGAGAAGTAAGCATGGAAAACTGTGACTTTCATCAGAGACTTCAGTTTCTTCTAGAGGAGACTGATACCTTAAACAACAGAACTCACATGTAAACAGCCAAAATAGACATTGTTATGAATCCCAAAGAATTGGAATGAATGTGAAACACTATGAATGAAAAAAAAAGGAGGTTGGGGGTGGGGATGACTGTACTGTGCATGTAGAACTATATAGTGTGATCAGGAATTAATTGCCAAAAGACTGCATGTGCCTCCTGAAGGAAGTGGAGCTTAGAATTTGAAAAAAAATAAAAATAATAATAATAATTAAAAAAGACCTTTCTTGTCCTGTTTATTTTATATATATTTTTTAATTATTTTTTCCCCCCTCATTTTCACCATTTATAGTGTCCTGGGAATACATCTTATTCATAGAATTTTATTGCTGATTTTGCTGCTAAGTAGAAAACTGCCTAAAACATCTTGAGATATTAGTGTTATTAACATATTTTGCTGGATCTGTGGAATTCAGAGTAATAATAAATGTGGAAATGTAGACTAAAGTATATTGGTTACGAATCAGTTAAAGAAAATGAGCCAGAAATAACATCTGCACCAGCAAATCTGCACTGCTTAGCATACGGTTTTAATTTAAAAATATTTACTCCTAAATTTTGAGAACTGTGAGAGGTTTTAGATGTGTGCTTCTCATTAAAAAGATGCTGGCAGATAGTGTAGGCCAAATATTGGCTCTGGAGAAAGAAAGGTTTAGAAAAGAATTAATATCAGGCCATACTGAGCCATTGATTTTTTTTTTATTTATTTATTTTTTTTTTAGGCAGAAGTCTTCACTGAGTCCTAACAGAATTCACAGCAACAATTTTATGTTAAAATTTGAAACTCTCACTTGTCTTTTTTCAGGTAGATGTTTAACTATGGTATTAGCTGATACACGGGCATCATATAATAATTTCTTTGAGATAGACCACTTTAATTCTTTTCATAAAGTTTTTACAAAAATCAGTTGTTATATGGTAAAAATATGTATTTGAAGTGCAGCATTAATAATTGGAGATTTTAGCTACTGACACTGGTAAATAAGAATGACTTCATTTTTTTGGCTGCTCTCACTCTTTATAGAGGGGACGGATTTCTAGCAGTCACAAACCTTAGAAACAATACAGTTTGCTCTGAAGGGAAGGGGAACAGAGCGGTAAGATGGAGTTGTCCACACCAGTAATATGGGAGAGACGCAATGTGCAAATGTGCAACTGCACAACTATTGCATCTGTTAGTCCAAACCCACAAACAGGAGTCTTTACTGTAGGTTACAAGAATTAACTTTGAAAGGGTTTCTATCCTGACAAGAATCCATCTATCTACCATCTGTTGCACCTCTTCTTATATAAAACCATTTGGCTCCCTAAAATTCATACGCACCTTTTCACAGTGGTCTCAGTCACTTCACAACTGTAATGAAAGTCACTCAGAACACTCTTAGGTCTTCCAACAGATTCCACCGAGCAGCTGAGCTTGAAATATCTCTTATTAGATTTTCTCTGATCTAAATGTCTAAGTTAAAACCACTTCTAATTTAAAGATTCCTTTATAATAACTAACATTTGCATGCTGGGTTGTAGCCTGCCTGAATCCTTATCCTTTTACTTTAAAATGACTTTTAAATTAAAAAGAAAATACAAGAGAAATAAAAACTAATTGACAATGCTATAAAAATATTTTTATGTGATTGGGTAAATTTAAATATTTCTGCAAGTAAACATTCCTAAATTTTTGGTGATTTTCTTCTCTTTTTGTGGTATTTATTTTTCTATAAAGCAGTTTGGATAAAATTATTTTTAATTGTCCAGTGATAAAAGCTGTCCAGCAACAGAAAAGTCCACATCTGCTTCAACAGCAGACATATAAAACCTGTGTGACAAACATGATCATTAAACAATCTGATTTTCTTGTTGGGAGGGTTTAATGCTGTTGGGTATAGTATTAAAATGTAGAATTTGATAGTGCGTCTTAAAATTTTAATGATGTGTTCATGAATATAAAACATGCTTCCACCAGTGACTTTATGACTTCTCCTCTGCATAATTAGTGGTATCTGTTTTATGAGCTTACTGTTGTTGCCTTGATCCCATGAAAATGTGAAACCACTGTAATAATTTACACCATTCCAGAGCTTTAAAGATACAAGCTGGGATTTCTTCTCCTTTTCCCCTTCCATATTCCTTGCTTTTAGTACCAAAACAGAACTTTAAGTGGCCTTGGTGAAAGCTGGGCAAAGAAAAAATCAAGGACAATGTTAAATTTTAAGCATTTGTCATAACATTGTATTTGTTGCCTCAGGTTAAATCTGCTTTGTTAATGTCTGTTAGAGGATGAGACAACCTTCCCACTCCAAAGTTGTAAATGTAAATAAATTAATTTGTAGATAAACTTTAAAAAAAACAAAACAAAACCAAAAAAAAAAAAAAAAACACTGAGTTAACTGCCATTTCTAATGTGCAAAATAAAGGCAACTAACTTCCACTGAAAAAAATCCATATGATAATGATTCTACGATCACAATGGGCTAACTTCTAAACTACTGTTATTGCCTATTCTGTCCCCATTCTTTCTCCTCTAGACTTCAGAAAACACTGGACTCACACAGATAAAATGTCACTTGCTTCTTAAGATGGAACAGTGTCTTCTTTAGAAACCTAGACCAAATATTAGGCAAGAAGAACAACAGTGCAGGTTCTGTTGTGCCTGGATGTTTGATTTCATATTGGTAAATCGGGGATGGCACTGGTTAAAAATGGTGTGTTCTTGTGGCATTTCACAGACATGACTAATTAATCCTCCTTCGTTCAGAGAAGATAGTGAGGGGATGAGTAATGTTTGCAGATACATATTTCACATGAAGACACATGCTCCTGTAGGTTACTCAAATGAAGAAAAGTTGCCCTTGTCTCTCTTTTATGCAAAGACCAACCACAGCCTGATTCTGAGTTGTCTCCTTTCAGAATTTAAACAATAACAACAACAACAGAGTTTTGACCACAATGGAACAAAGACTACTTCTGCTTTCTACTTTCAGCCCAAAATGTGACATGAAGCCATTCCTCATCCCCTGCTCTCACCTCCCCCCCCCCCAAGAAAAAAAAAAAAAAAAAAAAAAAGTAAAAATTAATGCTAAAAACAGAAAAACCACGTAGTGATGGTTTGGCAATACTTTTGGCTACAGCACTTGAAATAATCTGAATTGTTAACAGCTAGACAGAATCCCTTTGTTGTTAGTCATCTAGGCATAAGACACAGGTAAGAGGCTACGCTCAGTGGAAATTACTCTTTCTGTGAAACAAAAAAAAAAATAATAAAAAAAAATCTGATGTATTTTCATTTTACAGCAACTGAATTTTCTTCTGCAGAACACTGTTTTGATTGCTTATATCAGTGGGACTTTATCTTTTTTTTTTTTTTTTTTTTTTTTTTTTTTTTTTTTTTGTTATGAGTTATGAATGCAGACACGTCACTGACACAGGTCCTGGAGTTGCGCTTCCTGTAGCACTTCCTGTTCTCTGGAATTACTCCTTTGGTTAAAATACAATTCATCCAGTGCCTGACAAGAAATGTCTTTCAGCCAGAAAACTTGTCCATGAAAAGAGTTTGGGCACAAGGGATATGGGTTACCATGCTTATAAGGCAATGCAGAATTATAAGCCTATGCAGTCAAAATGATCCATCATGAAAAATCATGAAAAAATCCACAAAATGTGATATTTCAAATTTCATTGTGATTTGGGATGAAAATAAATATCAGTATATCAGAATACCTCTCGGGACCAGAATTTCACTGTTCACTCAAATCTAATGAAAACAGGAATCCAGGATCTGCTTATCTCAGCTCTTCCCACTTGATAAACATCAAGCAGTCCTGGCTGAAAGATCTTTCCTTCTTACTGCCTTTCAAAGAGTCTGCCTCAGAAGGCCTTATCTCGCCCTGGTTTTGCTCCCTGAAGCATGGTTTGGTAGGTGGAACTCTGATTTAAATCAGCCCCTTCACTACTGCACTAACCAGATAAAGAGTTAAATTAATCTCAGTATTCGGCTCTCAAAAACAGTTCCAGTTTTGCACTCCCTATATGAATTTTACTGGATTTTCTTCTAAAGAACATTTCTTTGTTGCTTACTTCAGTGGGAGGTTATCTCTTCCCTTTGAAGGTTATATTGTGATTGGCAGAGGGTCAGGAAACTTCAGTCACATTGGCCTGTTACGGAAATACTTTGAAAAATAAATGTGAAAGACAAATGCTAAGTAAAGAGACTCCTTAATCAGCAACAGTTCCATAAGGCTTCAGACCAAGTGAGGTATCCACAAATGTTTTGTTTACACAGTTTATTAATATAGACATTTGGGAACAATGGGAGATTTTCTGTTGACTTTGATAGTCATGCTTAAGATGTATGAGAGGTTCGCTCTCTGTTGGCAGGATGCTCACAAAACAACAGCCTGAAAAACAAATAGACTATATGGCCACTGTCAAGATTGCATGTAGATTAACAGACTTTTGTTATTAGACAGTGCTGTCTATTCTACTAAGCTTTGTTTCACATCCACTAAAGTTGTGCTAAAAGTAGTACTCTGTTACTATATGTCAGAGTCAACAAGATTAAAACTGTAAAGTTTGAAATATATTCGTTCTCACAAGGGCTAAGATTTCTAATATTCTTATACATTCTAAAATATAATTTCTAGCTTTCTAATTTTTATCTAAATATCCTGGAAAAAAAAGTCCAAGACAGGAACTAAAAGATTAACTCAGACATGTTATGTAATCCAAAGTTGATACACTTTTGTTCCTAAGTACTTGGGGAATGGGCTTTGCACTTTCTGATGTACTGTTTCAAATGAACGTATAAGTGGTAATAATATTAGAAGTGTTATTAATGATAACAAATCTGGCTAGGAGCCTATTCTTTCTGGGTAAATCCATTTTACTCTTATTAACAGCAAAATGAGCTGTGTGTAATCAACTGAAAGGGATGCATCCCCTGAATTTAAAGGCTGAGCTGTCCTCATTTGATTCAGTTGACCTTAATAGCCTTGTTTGCAGGGAGCCCAGTTAGCAGCTGATTGTAACATACTGTACCATATGTGCTGGATCTCAAAGACACAGGTGGGCACTTAAGGATGAAGGGTCAGGCTTAACTGTTTGTTACTTTTATAAAAACGTGTTGTTGTTGTTTTATTTGTTTGTTTGTTTGTTTGTTTTCTAGACATTTTAAAAGAAAATGGTAGCAAGTAGTAGAATAGTGCAGCTTTTATGGGAAATAACAATTTAAGCAACGGACCATGCATTTCACTTTCAGTAGGTCACAACTTTATGTGGTATTTCATATATTTCAGTATTCTACCCTGTACACCCACTTTCCCCTGGTACTACCAGGGTACAATTAGTCCAATACCATCACAACCAGGAAATCTGCCTTGCTTTTCTTCTCAGGTTCTGCCTGCATGGTATTTTGAGATGTGCATAAACCTGGGACAGAAAGCTAAACCTACACAAAGCAAATGCTTGGTCCCAGATTATGATTTATTTGGCAACAAAATGAGAAAAAGATGCTCCTATTTTTTCTTGATTTCATCCACTGACTCTCTCAACCTCATCTCCAATTTATTTCCTGCTCAGTTGTGCCAATGTAACTGTTTATATGGCTATGCTCTAGGTCAGATCAGCAAAGTGGTATAAAACATTACAAAAGACCTAAAAAAAGAAAAAAGATCATCAGTAATTTTCCCTTTCATTGACTGTCACATTTTTCTTGTATTTGTTAAATGAACAATAGCTTTGGAAAATTATTCTTTCTGGAAATAATTCCATTTCTTGTAGCTATATTTCCATTTCACACTTGTAGTTAGCAACATAGCTTATTTTTCTCATTGAACTCCACACTTTGGAAATTGTAATTAGATGAATAACACACAGGCAAAATTTCAGCACTAATCCAAAGGTGAAGTCATGGAGTTTTGTTTGCTTTAGCTGTATTTCTAAGTACAGAAGACAAGCAGATGTACTGACCTGCAGCTTCCATTCCGGACAGCTGAGGTCTCTCCCACTGGGTAGGTTGGACAGAGACTGCTGCTTTCCGTTGTCTACCCAAACCTAGCCTCTGGCACCTCTGAGTACTCAGCAACAGGCTTAGGTTTAATCTTACATTTAATAGAGAAACATGCTATAAGGACAGACTTTCCAGAAGTGATGGAAGGAATTTCTTTATTCCAAAAGAATGGAATAAACAAAATTTATAAGGTCCAAAAAAAAAAGTTTAGTACCAGGATAGCGATAACTTATTTATGGTCGAAACCACAGTATGCTAATTCTTACTGTGTCCCCTTATTTTTTCATCCTGCTGTCTCAGCAGGTCATTAATGTTCATAAAGGCACAACAGCTAATCACAGGGGATTGCTGAACTCCATATAGTGCCACGTTTGCATGACTCTTAGCTTGGATGAGATTTGCTACACACACCTTGAAGGACAAGAGCAAGATATAAAACTTTTCATCCAATATGAATCTGCAAATTTGGTTATATCTGCAGAGAGCTGTTCTGGTAAACTGGACATTTCATCACATACTCAGGACTTTCAGAAGGCAGGGAAACTTTGACTGAGTAAATCAAATATTCTGATAATGTGTAGACATTAATGCAAAGTAAGACTGTGGCTCCACGCAGGAATTGTGACAGAACATTGAGGCCCAAAATGCAGCCCTGGAAGGCCTGACTGGAGCCTGGTCTGCCAGCTGAAGATTTTCTCAGTGTCTAAAGGCAAGATGCATGGGAAGAAGGTAAATAAAACTTTCAGCAGAAGTATGTGATCAAGCACCTTAGAGGATGGCACTGTCTTCTTCAGAAACTTGAACAGGGCAAAAAGTTACATGAGTTAGAAATCCAGTCCTGTACAAAATTGGAGGGATGAATGGGATTTCTATCTCTGTCTTGTATAATTTCTCCATAAATATTGGATTGTTGCTGGCTCACACACAGGACTCGTGACATGAAAAAAGCAGCAGGATTTGGGTTATAAAAAGGAAATGTCTGAAAAAAAATGTAGTGGACATATATGTTCTTTGTCTGTGTGATGCTCAACAAACATACGTGGATAAAGAGACCTTGACCCAGCAAGAAGCCTAGACTCACTGTAAACATGTTTCCCTTCTCATATTGCTTTATTTTATTTTACTTTATTTTATTTTACTTTATTTTATTTTACTTTATTTTATTTTACTTTATTTTATTTTATTTTATTTTATTTTATTTTATTTTATTTTATTTTATTTTATTTTATTTTATTTTATTTTATTTTTATTAACAGTGTTATGTCCCATGAGGCAAAAAATATGTGGACAAAATGACAAAACTTTGAAGATAATTTAGCTCAAGATTAATCAAGAGATGTTTGGAATCATTTAGAACATTATTGGATGAAACAGCCACATAAAGGTAATGATACTTTTTGTATCTTTGTACTTATTGTCTGTTAATAAGGAATTTGATTACTGTCAAGTAATTTGAACTCTGAAACTTGGATACAGAAAACTGCTGAGAACTGCTGACATTGCAAAGAGAAACTGAGGCACAGGGCATGACTGATGTTTTTTATAATCCTTGTATTCCTGCTTTTTAAATTAATTTTATTATTTAGAGGGCATTAATATCAACATTTTCAGTCCTTTTATCAGTATCTGAGAGTCTTTCGCAAATTTAAAACCTTAGTATCTGTAAAACAAAAATGTATTGGAACATTGTCTGGAAGATCTGGGGAGGACTGTGACCACCATTTGCTAGATCTTGATATCTTCCATGGATAAACTCAGCTCCATAGCTGCAAACTGTGGTAGCCATATCTATGGAGCAGATAGTCTGCTGGTAGCCATATTTATAGAGTGTAATATTTGCTTGTTTCCCAAGCTGCCTCAATTTGCTTTGATTTACTCAGCTTTATTTTCTCCTTTTTTTAAACAATTAGCAGTTAAGTAACTACCCACAGAATAAAATATTTCAAACAAATTGTTTCAAAGCAGGAGAAAGGGGAAGGACAGGCAATGCTCACAACTTAGTAACATTATATTCAAGTCAGTTTTAGTTTACAATGCACTTTAATTGTCACACAAACTGTAGTTTGCAAGGTGGCCAGATTAAAAGCAAAGCTGGCTTTGCAGACCTAAATTCTGCAGCATCAATAAAAATTAAAAATCTTATTTTAAACACTATTTATAACCACAGAGAAGGCATCAGTGTCAATATATATTTTAAAAGTTCTGATTCATAACACATGACAAGTGACAATTTCTATTAATACCATAACTTTGGAGTGCATGAATATAAGCTTTCTAATTAATCTGGTGTGAAGGCATATTTATCTTGTTATGCAACCCATGCAGATCTTTCAGTGCCAGGACATTCTGATCTTCTCAATAAACAAGTATCATGTATTTGTCAGAGGCAGTCTTTGAAACCTACACAACAACCTGAGTTCACCCAGTTGTGTGTAAAAGTTTGCATGAGTTTCCTCATTTGTACTTAAGAGAATATATTCAATTCACTTACAATTTCCAGATGTCTATTAACATACCACCCAGTCTTTGTCCTGTCACAACCTCTCTGTTTGAAAAACTAGAACTACCTAATGTGTAGGAGAAGGACATTGTAGTTTGTTGCTTGCTCACACTCTGTAGTTTTTGTACTTCTAGTAGTAGACATACATTATAAATAAATATATGCACAGATATATATACATACATTTTGGGGGGAGTGGTTAACTTTAAGTAAAGCAGGCTGTGCTCTGCTTAATTATATATATATATATTTACAGCATTGAAATATGTAAGTCAAATCACTGTCATTAGCATTTTAAAATAAAGCTTTGTGAATACAGTTCTGAGTAATGATCTGAGCAATTACTGATGAACATAAAACATTGAAATTTTCTATATTTCACAATCCAGCTGGAAAAATATAGTAAGAAATTAATTCATTCTGTTTCTCAGTTTTCTAAGTGATTAACACTCAGAAGATGAATGGTAACCAGACTAGATTTCATATGTTCTTCACAAAATTCAATTTTTTTTTCACTCATCAAAATAGTTTAAGGCAGACTAGTCTGTCATGATTTGTAAGGGAAGAGATAGTAAGCTGATTTAAAGAAACAACTGTGCTTAACTCAGCTGTCTTAAAATTATGGGGCAAATTCTCCAGCAGTTATACACATGCTAGTTTTATCAGTTTCTGAGGAAGCATATGGCTCTAAGCAGAACTCTCATATTTTAATTGCTGCCAAACACACACACACACACACGCACGTACATGCACACACACCCAATCTTCCTTCCCTTAGTTCAAAGGTAGAATGAAATAGCTCTGAGATTTCAAACATTTTCCTGCTCTGACTCAGGGCAAAAAGTTGGAATCTCATAAATTTTCATCTATATGCATTCCAAACAAAAGCTTGGCTTAATTAAAACATTTTTGTAAGATTTGTTTTGTGTTTTGTTTTGTTCTAATTCCTTTTAGGTATTGTGATTTGTTGATGTTTCTTCTGTACAAGAGACCTAAAAAGAGGACAAAAAAGTGATAGTTGGATATATTTTCCATTTTGATTTGGTTTTACTTCTTTTTGTTTTGAAAGACATAAACTGCAGCTGATCATTTCTGCATTTTTTTCATTTAGATGAATTAGTACTTCCTGTTAAAGAAGTTCCACTGATAATCTCCTAGTCAGCTGTTACTTCTACTTGGATCAGGTTTAAGATTCAGGCCTGCTAATTCTTTGCATGGAAGGGATTAAAGTCAATTTCTCTGTTAGTGCTGGGAGCAGAAACATGTTTACAGAGCTGGAAGTCTGTGTGGTGCAGTGACTGCAGCAGGGAAAAGTCTGTAGTGTGCATTCTCTTCCTTATTCTGCCACTGGCTGGACGTATAATCCTGAGCAGATTGCATGTTTTTAATGCCTAAAGGTCAGATCTAGATGCTAGGAGTGTTTTGCTGACAAAAGGACTCCTATTGTGCATATAACCTGCACTGGAAAAACTATTCCTTTGCCAGTATAATTTATTCCAGTCCCTCACAGTTCATGAGTGTGGTTTCCAGGAGCCATACCTCTTTCCCTGTTCCAAAAAAACAAAGTTACCCAGGCAGAATTTTATGCTGCACATATAATTTAAGTTTCCTCTCCTAAAGCATGACAGGAATGAGAACTTGGAGAAGTGTTTGTGCATGATGTTATCTTTACTGGTGCTTAATTAATTATTATCTTATTTCTCAGCAGCACCAGGGTACAAGTGGCTGATTTTCTAAAGTGACAACCATCACTGCTTAACATTGACAGCAATGAAAGCAACAGCTGAGCAGCAGTTTATGGAGTCGGGATGCTCAAACATAGCACTGCTGTAATTGAGATCAAGGTACAGCAACTCAGTTGCCTTTGGTCTGCATGGAGCCAAAAACCTGGTAGACCTGGGAAGGAGACTGTTGGACTGTTTTTCTGCCTTTTTTTTTTTTTTTTTTTTTTTTTTTTTTTTTTTGGTATGTTAGGAAGACCTTCAGATCAGTTACACTGATTTTATGTTGCTTTGCTTATTCTTGTGAGGAAATATAGGCTCAAGCAACAGAATCTGGGTTCTTCCACAGCTCTTATAATACAGCATTTAGACAAGTTTCCAGTAGAGGAATGAGTGTTGTCAACTAGTTAGCACAAGCCATTGGAAAAAATCCCTGAAATCTGCACAGGCAGAATAATTACACACAAATGCATTTGGGAATCCTATGGAAAATGTAGTCCAGTGACCTGGCATGGTTACAGCACAATTTAGCAAGTATGTTAGAACAAATTACTCCTTTTAACCATAAGCCATTCTTTTTCACGCTTTTAATGAAGGCCTGTGCCACACACTAGAATACTTCTCACCTCATTACTACTCATAAAAAGCAATGATCCATTCAAAGGCTCCTCATATCTCCCATATGAGATGTAAAAGAGCCCACTCTTTTTCAGTCTGGCACAAGAGAAGAGAACGACTTCTCTCTCCAGCCTTTGATGTTGATCATTAGGATGTTTACTAGATAAAGAACCACAAAATTTATCTGTATAACTGCACTGCTGTTGTGTGCTAACGTTCTTCCTCCCTGCCCCCGGTTCCCTACTTATACTAAATCTGCTGTTTAGAGAAGTGAAAGGGTTTCAAGATTTCACATAAGCAATTATTTTTCTCTCTCTGTGTGCATGTATATATCTATATATATATAAAATGTATATAAAGAAAGGAAAAGAAATGGTGAAGAAAGAGAAATATCCATTGAACTTGAAAAATGTAATAAGACAGTAAAATACAAACTATGGTCTGAATAGAAATTAAATGAGACATACTGTCTGATAAGCAAGTTTAAAAATATAATCAGGCTTGAATTTAAGCTAGTTGTTACACAAACACATGCACAAATGCCACAGACATACTGCATGATGTTTTGTGGCAAAGGTGCAAACAAGGGCAAAGATGCATTTTCTCCAGAAGAATATTCTTATTTATAAGTTGTAAGCCCATAGCTAATGCTTTAGTTTTGCTTTTGCTAGAAATATTCCAACAGATGACTTTATTCTGGGAGCTGTTCTACTCTCTCAGTACATCTCAGCACTGAATACTCTGAATACTTTGAAACAGATTCTGCAATGCCTACTCCAGCACCAGTATGGCAAGAGACCTGCTCACAGGCATGGCAAGGAGTCACAAAGGGTCACCCAGCATCTTCTCCGCCAACCTGCTTCCCCCACCCCAGCCCCTGTTGCCTGGCAGCCCAAATGGGTGGACAAAGGTTGGGAGGTAGTTTGGGTGTATCAGGAGGACACTCAGCTCTGGCGCTGTCAGTGAAGACAACCCAACCTCAAATCCATCAGCACAATTACTGATTTAATTGCCCTCTAACCAAGCAGAGTCAAGGGCACCTGGAGTTCTTTAATAGTTTTTAATAGGTAAGTATCTTCTTATTTGAACAATGTCCACTGAAGCAAACCAGAACCACATGTTTTAAAATTTCATATAACAAATATGAAATACAGAAATGCCTAAGGGCTGGGCAGGGTGGGACATGTCCTAGCCTAGTGTAGCTATAGAGAGGTATGTTGTTGTAGCTATAGCGAGGTATGTTGTGAGACTTACTAATGCATGGAGAAGCAAGAGGGCTCATCTCCACCAGACAGTCAGGATCTAGGCTGAAAATGAAGACCTGCCATTCTCACTGAGACCTCAGATCCTGCTCCAGCCAGCAGTGTGTGCTGCTTCAAGGGAATACGCACGCTACCCTATAACCACCAAATGTAATACTCTGAGTAATAATCTGCCTGCAGGAGAAGTTTCCCTCCCAATCTCAAGCAGTTTGTTATGCCAGGAGGCCTGAGTATTTTAAATCCCCTGTATCTTATCCTAGGTAAGTATGGATGTTTTATTATCTGTATAAACGTCTAATCATATTTAAGTTCTGGAAAGCCTATCTTCAAAGTGTTGTAGCGGCATTAACTGATCATCCCTTAAAAGGGGAGGTGGGTAAGTACGCTGTTGCCATCTCTCCCTTTTTTAAATATACAAAAAGTAAAGTATGGAGTGCCTCAGTTCTGTGCCCAAAGCCAAACAATGACTGAATATAAAAGCCAGAGTTAAAATACCAGAGTTCATGATTCATAGCCCTCTATACATGCAATAGGCCACAAAGTTCACAATGTATATTGTTCACATTTAACTAGGAAAAGTGAGGGCAGTATTATTTTGATTAGTTCCTGCTTATTGACAACTTTATTGCAATTCATTAAAAATATCATTTGGTAATAGCATGTCTATGACTTCTTGATGTCTTTCACTAGAGGCAGCCCAGACAGACTGTGTTAAATCTGTGATGACCCTTCATAATTTCAGTGAAGGCTGTGTTAAAAGAATACAAATGATGACACGGTACCTTTTGAATAAGTATGGCCAGTGTTGCGTTGCTGTCTAGAACCTCTCACAACAGGGTCTCAGTGAGCTCAGAAACTTTGTAAACTACCATAATAATAAAATAAGCATGGAAAAAGACAAAAAATACACTTAATTTTAGCTTTCTTAACTCTTTCAGTCACCTAATGCAAAATCTCAGGTGATGATATCAAGCACCAAGAAACACTTAAGCCATACTGCTTCTAAATTAAATTGGTAATCTCCAGGCACTTATTCGGAAACATGAGCTAGCTTGAAATACTTTGAATACTTTATTGCTGCATCAAAGTGGCAATACCCTAGGAAGATCAGAACAAAATAATCTTTTACAAGCAAGTCACCTCTGGAATAACAACTATGCAGATTTGTTTTATTTGGAAGCTTAAATCAATGCACACGCACCTGGTTAGGAAGTAAGCTATCTTGAAAACAGAATCCTGCCAGTAAGTTACTAAAAGGGAAGAAGATAGAATTGTATTGGCATCAGACATGTTGACAGTGTTATTCAAACTTCTCAGTATTCTCTTAAATGCATAAATTTGACTCTTGTTTATAAATGCTGTTTAGATATAATCCACAACTCCTGTTAGCTTAACCTGCTGATTTTAAAATCCATCCAAAAACATCAGAGAACAACTTGGTCTGCAATAAATACTTCTTTATAACAAACACAGTCATGATATTTACATCTGCATTTGAAAATCTACACTTATTTCATAATCTGGTGGTGAGAATGACAAAGACACAAACAGCATAAGCTTGAATCGTTTCCAATCACAATTGTAAATCACTGGTAAATGAAAAAATAAAAATAAAAAATGTTCCTGTGTTCCCTTCTGCTTTTGCTATCTATTAGACTGTAATAAATAGCTAGATCAGGGTAGGCTGATGAAAAATGTTTAAGAAAAAAGACATCAACAATTTCCTTTCAACTTTACCATAGCTCAGTAGTATAAGATCCCAAGAATGAGAACTTTCCAAATCTCAAACCTGTTGTTTCAAAAACAGTACATTAAGGTCTCAGCCTCTTTTTTTTTTTTTTTTCCCAGCTGACATATGTGTATATTATTTTGCAACAAAGAAACCTGTCAGCTGTATTGGACTGTTTATTACTTTGACAACTTGATTTTGACTTTTTCAGCATGATTTGCCAAGATTAGCTTTTATTTACAGGGTTTTATGTTCTAAGATGAGGTGAAAGTAAGAACAGCAAATATATCTTTTTCCCTGACATCTCTAATAATTTTACCTGGTCAAATGTTTGGATACATAGAGCTGCAGTAGAAATGTATGATTAGTATACTCCCCTGTGGATTATGAACAGAAAGCATGTGTTGGGCTTACACACAGGCTGTGATTTACTCACAGTCTCATATAAAGGTATTTGCTCTGCCTCTCCAGTGTCTTTAGTGCCCTTTTCTCATTAAAGAAGACAGATACCAACAGATAATGAAACGAGTCTGTTCTGAAAAATACAGATCTGGCTTTTGAAGCAAACATACTGACCAAAGTACTCAGAGGACAACTTTCAAGAATGTTCTTGCAAGAGGAAAATGTGATGTGATTACAAAGTTTATTTGTGGCCCTCATTATACAAAATGCCACAATGATGGATTTTGTAGTATTGGATAAAAGTATTAGCAGAAATAGTTCTGTAATCTGTTTTCAGGATATGGATTTGAGGTTCCAAGCATGGCATAAAATGATAATTCACTGTATAACCATCAGCATGAACTGTATTTTAACAAAGGCTTCAGAAACTTCAGTTTCCATAAAACAACACAGAGTAAATTCAGGGCTAACAACTGGAAAGCCTGTAGGATAACAGTTTAATTCATCCCATCCTGTAGGAGTGTAGATGGAAGTTTTTTATCATGAAATTTGCTATTTTAAAACATATGTGCCAAAAACATCTTTTGCATCAGATTGCTGTTCACGATAAAGCTACTTGTTTTTACTTAGTACACAGCAAATGGAGTAAGATATTAATTTGAACAAAAGCAGCTCTGCCTCAAATGCTCTTTTTTATGAGTTTCACTGAATTCCTGGATTTACTTTAGTCTTATGATTTTTCCAGATTGGTGTAGAACAGAGAGGTTTGCAGGAGCAGCATTTGCATAGCAAGAAGCATATCACTGCCTCAGTAGATGGCAGCCTTCTCTCTGAAAGAGGAGCCAGCCTTCAGCCTGCTGCAGGTACCTGAGGCACAACAGAAATAATCAGCAAGCTACACAGCCAGACTACCATGGCTTTTCAGCAAGGGCTGAAACTACCCCTGAGGGTGCGCATGTCTCATGTGAGATGTGCAAGCACTGTGAGAAATCCCCATCAGCTCCACAAAGATCAGTGGGACCGCTCACCGGACAGCAAGGTAGCCACAAGGATAAACCCTTACTAGAGGTCCCTTTGGGGCAAAACATAATCTAATTATGGCTATAAAGCATTCAGTACATGGCTTAGTATAACCTATACACACTGCTTAGGATTCAGGCCTTATTCAGTTATACTGCTCTATTTTCTAAAGAGTGATGCAAATTTAGGAAGATGGCAATTTGCAGCTTCTGATTTGCTGGTTACAAGAGCTAACAACCTTCAAAAAAGGGCTGAATTATTGTGACAATGTTGGGGCTTACTAACAATCAAAGGAAGTCTTCCACTCATCACTGGCTTACTGAAGATTTAAAATTAGTATCTCTTTAAACAAAAATAATCTTAGAAATAAAATAGATGTGTTAATTATCATTTATTTTCTGCTGGTTTTATTGCACTCTATATGTACCAGTCACAGTTTTTTGTTGTTGTTGTTTTGTTTTTGTTTTGTTTTGAAATCTGAGATACTATAGAGATAATGCCTTCATGAAGGAGATGTATAAAATAGTTTATGATCATCTGGTTTTAGTAATAAGTGCCATGACGGGTTATATGTGAAGTGAGCACATTTTCAAAATACAAAAGGGGCACTTTTGTGGCAGTATTTTCTAGTCATGAAATACTCAAGTGCTCTGCATTCTGGCTTCTTGCTTTGATCTGCTCTGCCTGGGTCAGAGAAGCTTCACCTGGAGTAGATCAAAGAAAGTCTGAGCAATGCTTCCTCCTGAACCTCCCTCTCCTCCGCTTCCCTCTTCTCTATGGTGCTAGAAATCACAAAATGAAGAGAAACAAAGGCATCCCTCTCCCACAGGCCAAATCTCCTCCAATCCCCGGTGCAGAATTTTATGTCTTCATTAGACCAGCCCGCCAGGGTGCAAGGCTTGCATCACAGGGCTACCACGCAGCAAGCTGCAATGAGCTTCAGACAGTGAGCGCAAAGGCACACACACACTCCCTGCACCAACAGCTCTGTGGAGCTAGGATTGCTGTGATTAATTTCAGGGAAGCAATTGAGTTCAGAGGGACTACTTGTGGTACATAAAATTAGCCACACTAACTGTCTCTGTTATCAGTGTGAAAGAGTATTATTTTTTTATATATATATATATATATTTTTTTTGTGCAAGTATACAGTCTATAGGAGCAGAGGGCCAAAAGATGGAGATGAAGGTTGCCATTAATAAAACAATAATAAATAAATAAATAAACACAAAATAAATTATGGGAATTAAAATGTGAAAAAGAAAATGAAATTTTAAGCAATTATAAAGGTTTTGAATACCACAATTGCTTAAAAACCTGGCCCTGTTTTAATGAAATAAATTTTGATATCTGGTCTCTTTCATTATTTTTTTTTTAAAGTATATGTAAAAAAAATGTAATGAATAAATTAATCTCACCTTTCCAATTGAATAATGAAACAGGCTAAGTGACTCTAAAGATGCAAATATTCTACTAGAAAATCAAATTAAATATATTTTTTGGAAGAAGGTGGGAATAAAAAAAAAATCTTCAAACAAAAGATATTGTTTTAAAAATTATTGCGAGAAAATTGTCTAGAAAATAATGGATTTGCTAAAAAAAATCTCCTTTCTAGAAAACAAATTGGTAAAAAGTACCATTTTGACATATCTCTGTGTTTGCTATTATGAACACCAAATAAAACTGAGGCTTACTAAAATGAGAGAAAAAGAGTAATACTATTAGGGTGCTTCTGATCTATGAAAAAAAAAAAAAAAATAAAGTAGAAATTTCTATTAAATGGCTTTGAAACAGCTTTGCTACAGTCAGTTATCTGATAGCTTGGCTGCTGTTGATACATACCAGGTATGTATTGCTGACATTTCCTCAGCTTCCAGGATGCATCAGTGTGATGTGGCAATGCGGGGCAGCTGTGGCTGCTGGGCCAGCAGTGAAGCAGTTAACTACGAGAGAGGGGACTGTCTGCAGCAGTAGGAACTGTCAGAAGGTTTGCCCCAGTTTTAGCGAGGGGAGTGGCAAGAAATGGCCTTTGCTTTAGCTCGGCTGGTGGGAAAGATGAGCTTTCTTTATACCAGTAATTAACTATATTTCAGGGCATCATTCAAAAAACATCCTGCAACGCTAATGTGCAAAGAATTTATAAGTAATGGTTAATACATATAAATCACAGAGAACAGTGACTTAAAGTTGTTTTTGTCTTGCTTATACATTAAATTTCAAACTTTAGAATGTATATGCATTTTAAAAATCCTTCAAAATTATGAATTCAAGCCACAGGACCAAACTTTGCTCTGGTCTGTACCAGTGGATCCTAGGAAGCTCCATTGTAGTCAACACCAGAATTTGGTACATCCTACTTCAGGAGGCATTTGGTCTAAATAGATATTGTGAGATTAATTATCATTAACCTTGTAGCTTTAAAATGTCAGTTAGGAACATAGAAATTGCAAGTATAGGTATGAAGTTGCATGTTCCAGAGTGATACAAAAGACACTTGCAAATGTTTCATTTATAAAAAAGTTTTGGACATCTGTGGCTTAAAAGGCATTGACTCATTTGGAAATCAACAGACCACTCAGGTTGTTCCTGGGCTGCTATTGCTAATTTTTGCAGCACATCCACTTTTCCTGAAATGTTTATTCTGACTTCTCCTTTTCTGCAAGGAATAGAGGATACAGGGCTCTTCCCATGCCTGATCTGAAAAATGTTCAAAAGCAAATTGTACTTTAACTGAAGTTTATCTAAAAGATGACTGAAAGCAGTGAGGACTATAACTGTTAGGGAACTCAGGCTGACTTCCTCTGTAGAAATCCCTAGGTCTTGCTAGTTCAATAGTAACATTTTTTTTTCTATAAAATGAGATTTGTTAATTTTCTCTAGAAATAATTTCAAAGGACATAAACTGCTATACTTCTTAGAATAAATTTAATAAATAGTATTTTGACATCTGTGGAAAACACATCACTGACGAGAAATTTCATTTCCATGTAAGAAATAATATTTATACCAAGGCAAGAATGGATTGCTTACACTCTTAGTGAGACCAAGACAAAGGATGTCTTATAATGATCACTCAAAAATATTTCCACAACAATCATTTTGTTACAAATATCTTTTTCAATTTCCTATCATGAAATGCAAAGTACTACTGCATTTACTTCTTACACTTAAAGAATGATTTCAGCTGTTCTAATGATATCATTTAAAGGCCTTAGGAAGATCTTGCTTATCCCCAGTGTTAATATCTGTTACCTACATATGATAAACAGATAGCAGATGTCTGAACACTCCCCAGTTGGATATGCAGACCTAATAGTATATAATATAATAGACTTAATATACCTTACCTATTTGCATTTGCTTCAAATGTACAAAAATACAATACAATGTTCAAAATATCTAATTGGAAATTGTGGGATAACTCATGGTTTTACCATCAGTTCTACCTCAGAAATGTAAAAATCTGTAAATTTCTGATATAGAAACCCTGTGCTTATTGCAGCTAACAGCAAACACATAAAATACATAAACATTACAGAGAACACAGATCAAATCCAGAATACCCCCCTGTTGGACTTCATCAGTTTTGCAATTCTAGGTCTCCAGCAGCCCGTGCTCACCTAGAGATTATCAGGCCATTCTCCAAACAAAGGACAGATGGGGACTTGAACATTCTCAAGGCTGGGGTGGACAGCAGTCCAGCTCTTCCTCTCAGCAAGTGCCTTAACTAATCAGCTGCAGCTTACAAAATGTTTCAGTACCTTTTCTGATCTGTCCTTAGGAGAAATTGGTGATTCTGTTTTCCAAACTTCACTGGTTGTCAAACAAAGACCTGAAGTAAAGGTCCGGTTGCTCAAATACAAGCCACTTCTTGGAAACGCCCATGTATAGTCATGGTATAACCATGAGCTCTTTCCTTGGTGTATGTCAGAGGACATTTGTGCTGCTTTAAGGAGTTGCGGGGTCCTGAAAACAAACTCATGGAGTCTGCTTTCTTTTTTTTTGCTTTTTTTTTTTTTTTTTTTTTTCCCAAGAAGGAAAAAACAATAATCATTTTTGTAATTTCTCTTGACTGGTGACTGATATGTCATCAGGCAATAAAAGTGTTGCTTTCATATTTTCTTGTGGTGCAGTAATCAGTGTAGTTCAATGGAACCTCCAAAACTCAGATCTCTAGATTTACATAGTTGGAGTTTGCAAAGCTTTGGCTGGTCCCGAGTTTCACTTTGGGCTTCAGGTTTTGTCCACTGGCTGATGGAAAGTAGGCGAACAAGGGTTTGCATCATTTCCAGTCTCAGCTACTCATGAGTGCAGAGGCTACCTTTGATTCCTGATGTGGGTCTACTGCTGCCATTGTGTATTATACAATAAACTGTTTACATAGCAGCCTTTTGTTACAGGTTTTAAATCTTCTCAGGCTGCCAGTTTGAGGCTGAGGCTGCCAGCTGGCAGACAGAGAGGTGCTTGTGCTCCAACTGTTGGAGGTAATTAACAGCCCGAACTGTCAGAAGGTGACAGCAGGCAGAAAGTTCCTGCCCTAGGGTCACAGCTGGATTCCGGCAACTTGCTCCTTGATTTACCAGTGAAACTAATAACGTAAGTAATATTGGTATTAAATTATAAAACAAGGGAGACTGAGCTCAAGTTAGGTTTTCTACCTCCAAATTAACTGGCAAAGAAAATTAGCATTAATATTTTGAAGCAAATAAGCAAGATTAATTCACTTTTTTGGGGGGGAAAAATAAGAGTCTGCTAAAAATTGGGGAGGGCATAAATATTAGGATGGTTGCAGACCACAATACTGCTGGATTGACATTTTCCTGAAATTGTAGAAAATTAAACTAATATCCAGTATTAGGAATCTGAGCAATGATTATTAGCCACAAACTTTTAATTTAAGTACTATACTCAAAATGTCACATTAGATTTACATTTGTAGCAAATAACTGGCTCTGAATGGAAATGTAGAAAATGTTATTTTTGCTGAAATAAATACTTATTTCTTTAAAAATATATTACTAATTTTTCAGATATTTGGGCATGTGCTTAACTTCAACTTTAAGTAAGAGCATAAGAACATAAATAGAATGGAGTCAAGAAGTCATAAAGTGTTCCTTTTTTTTATTGGAAGAGATAATACTAATTCTTGCTTCTTATAGTCTATGGCAGAGAAAAAAATGCCATCTTTGGATAGTCACATGTTAAGATGCAAATGGTATTACTATTTGTGTGTGTTTGTCCTTTGAAATCATAGATGAAAATGACACTGCCGATGCAGTTAATGCTGCTTATGATTAGAGATATTCTTTCCACCTGAATTTTGTTTCTTAATGTTAAATATATGCTTCTGTAACTTTCTGGTTACTCAGGATGGATAGATGCTTTGCACTGTGTGTGTCCAAATAATTAATCCTTACTCCATCAGACACAGCAGAAGCAATTAGAGGGGCTTAGTTTTTGATCTCCATAACTCCTGATATTTTTAAAATGTCAAATGCCACAGGAATATCTCATAGAAATTAAATTTAATAATATATTTTCTTAAATTTCTTTATTTAATGAGCTCTTAACCAATGTGTCTGAGTTTTCAGTTTAGCGGAATAAGGACAGCTGACCCTGTGGCCACGATTCATTGCAATCTTAAGAAACCAAAAGAAAGGTTTTAAAAAATGTTATAGAAGTAATTTAAATTAAATGAAAAAAAAATGAAACTGATGTATTTTTCTGGCAATGATTTTCTTAACAATGCTTATTGATCGAGAAGCTATTCTGTTTGTAGAAAACATTTCCTTATGTTTTGACCAGCCTGATATGGTGAAAGAACTTTTCCTATCACTGTGCCTTTTATCTATACGATATCCTACAGCTATCTTCATCTATAATAATGTGGTGTAAATTGACTTTGAGGAAGCTATAATGATTGATGTTAGCTGAACATTTGGCCAAGATGTTAATTGGGATTGAACTGTCAGTTACGGGAAAATAAAATTCTTTATCTGTATTTTGGCTCTTACGGTGGTTCATACTCTGATCCCAGGAAGGTTTAAGATATTTTCCTATATCCTTGAATGATAACCAGTAAAGGAGCACAGTGATATTTTCCTACACTACCTTCACACAGTCATTTGACAACTAAGTTCTAGTTGTGCTGTCCCTTTTTACCCAAACTTTGATGCATGAATAATGATGAATTAAGCTATTCCCATTTATGAAGTGCTTTGATATGCAAGAGAAGTACTACTAAATTACTCCTAAAAAGTAAAAATGCCTGAAATAATAAGCATTCTGTATAGTAACTCTTATCAGAAATAAGTACACATCTCAGAAGCCACCAGGAATGTTAACAGACAGCACACATTAGAATCCACAAAAAGTAAAAAACAGAACAAACCAGCCAAACAACCAAACAAACAAAAAAACAGCTAAACACTGCTTTACCCTTCTGTTATATGTTTGTGCCTGTTGCCAGTTACGCTCTGGAGTCTTGCCTGCTTCATGATAACAGACAAGAAGATATGATGTCTCCCTCTTTGCTGGTGTGGGTTTCTTTGTGCATACTCAGGTCTTTATCCAGCCTGAAGTCAGGCCGCTGTTAGTGTCCACCTCAGCACTAGGACTGAGCTGGCTGAAGGTACACATAGAAAACTCTGGAATGTGTGCTGGAGTTTAACCAATTGTATATGCTCCATAGAAAACTATTGATCCTGAATGCATGAGTTTCCTGAGGAATGCTCTGCACTTCTCTTTGTAACTTTCAAAAAGCTAGGGAACAAGTGAAGATTGAGTAAATTACCTTTTTTTAAGAAACCACGTCTTGGTGTGGATCAGCCCTCAATTCTTAGGACCATTGAAAGATCACTCCTGAAAGTTTTACTAGCATTTATAACCATGTCATGTTTCAATATTTTATTTTTTTTTTAACACCTGATTCCACACCTCTTTAACTTTATAGTAGATTTCTCATAGATAGCAAAAGCAACAAGACCAAATCCTAAGGGAATATTAACCAGGCCAAAAAAAATAAAACAAATCTATTTTAATAATGTTTCCAAACTTGTAACACAGCCTGTGCAGTAAAATTCAATTAAAAAAAAAATAATTTTGAGAAAAATGAGAAAAGTGAATGATTTGAAAATTAAACTTAGAAAAAAAAATGTAAAAAAAAAAAAAAAAAAAAAAAGTAAAAATTACAGTTGAAGTGATACTTAGAAAGCCTAAATTGAATGTGTTTCCTTCAGCTACAGAGACACAGACTTCACACTGAGAGTTCAGACTTCAGTCCACACAGGATTCTTTACAGAGAAATATGGATTAACCCACTAATAGTAATAGAAGCAATGCATACAGAACAAGAAGCCCTTAAATAGATGTAAAAGAGCAATAAACCTCCAAAGGTGGGACTTAAAACTAAAAACTGTTAAAGAGCTGAAAACAGAAAATATTTAAAGGCTGTTTAGAAAATGACTTCTAATAAACCAGTAGTACTCTGCATTCAGACTCACAGTATCTTCCGTCTATCCATAGACTACCCTTATTTGTTTTGAAACTTTAATTTCTAAGGTGCACCAGACAAAAATTTTGTGTGACATGAAAATTCTTCCTTTCATAGTTTCTGAAGATAATGACTTTAGCAGTTCATGCTGTTACCAATTTTAACATTTATTGTCCACCATTATAATTCCCTTTCTATCACTTCTTTTTCCTCCATTCTGGTCTACCATTTGCTAAAGAACTCACATCTATGGACAGCAGATGTTGCATGATATAAATTAAGCAAGATGTTGCATGATATAAATATAAATGATATAATTTAAATATTAGCTCCTTGATATTGCCTAAATCTACCAATATTGCATGCTGTAGTCATGCTGTAGACTTGACTCCTCTCCAGCACTTCCCTGGGACTTGCACAGTTAACTGCAGAACTTGTCTTCCCAGATGAGACTTACCCAGTGGTTCCAAGCAGGTAGATCTCCTCTTAGTAACTACATTTTGAGAAACACAGTGCAGATTTTTGGTCAGGGGATAAGTTTCTGAAAAAGAAAATAGAGAAAGGGCATAAGAGGATGTATTCTTATTTTTTACCAAGAAAAAGAAAACAGTTGAGATTGTGAAGGTGCAAAGGAATCTTAGTTTGCAATTTAAGAAAACAACTCTCATTCAATTTTAATTCTGAGCTCTGACAGTGAAGAAGTTAGTCTCAACTGTGATGTTTACAATGATCTGAAAATCAAAAAGTAATTTCTTATTACTTTTACTTATTTACTTATTTCTTATTTCTTTACTTATTACTTATTTCTTTCTTATGATGAATATGCAAAAAAAAATGTAGGGAAAAAAAGTCATAAAGGTGGAGACATTACACAGTCAGTACCAGGCCCATGAAGTGTTAAAATGGAACATAAGTTATTCTGTAAATCTATATTAGTAGAATATTAGTAGAAGAAGATGTAAACAAACAATCAGCCTGATAGTCAATAGGAATGAAAAGTAATAGTACTAGATAAAGCCAAGAAGGGTTCAATACTCTTTTGACTCATGCCTCATGAAAAATACTTACCTAAGATCACAAAGATTCTGTGATTAGCATTAATGACAGAGTAAAACCTCAACCTGCACTGAGTTATAAAGGACTTCACATAGTCTGTGCCTGAATAAAATCCAATGGGTATTTGCAGAAGTGGCGAAGTAATGCTAGTATTATTACAAATTAGAGATGTAAGCACAGATGTGGTGTTTACTCCCAAAAGGAGAAAGGGAGAGTCAAGGAACCCTAGAAGCCTAACTTCAGACCACTGAAAAACAAACAAGGCATTTATTTTTAAGCACTTAAAAGATTAATCAGTGAGACGTAATGGCTAAAAATAAGGTACCTAGTACAAAGCAAGCTAATTGAAGTTCCCTTCTGTTACAGGGAACAAGCCTCAGAAATAGAATAGAGAAGGAGTAGAAGTGCTGTGTCTTCACTTCATTACAACATTTAATAGCATTTTTCATATAACCTCACTGGAGAAACATTTATTATTTAAAAAAAAAAAAAAAAAAAAAAAAAAAAAGTAAATTATCTTTTCTACCCAACACTAGACTGTAAAAGAGGCTGGAAATCAGTGTAGGGTTCTACTGAAGTTTGTCTTGAGTCTGATACTGTGTAGTCATTTCATTATGGCCTGGATGGTACAACAGGCAGTAAGTTTATTAAATTCTTATGTGATATGAAGCTGGGAGGAGTGCAAGCGTTTTGAAGGACAAGGTTAGAATTCAAAATAAGCATGACAAATGGGAGAAATAGGCTATAATAAATAGAAAGCAATTCAATCAAGACAAATAAAACATTTAAGCAGGAACAATCCGCTTCACAAATACTGGATGAGAAATGACTTGTTTAGATAGCAATCCTACAGAAATGTATCTGGATGTTATAGTGTATCACATGAGTCAAAACTGTCCTAACATTTCAATAAAGCAAATATCTTAATGGGAAATATAACCATAAGAGTTGTATGTAAAGCACACAGCTTTGCAATTGCCCTCTCAAGATTAATCAAAGTTCATCATCCAGAAAATGATCAGCAGCTAATGAAATGCGAATTTCATGGAACAGCTATACTGGATTATTTTAGAAGAAAAAAAAAAAAAAAAAAAAAAGACTAAAAGGAGACATGATGTAGTGATGCAAAATGTCACTGCAAAGATGATATTAAATTATTTTCCATGCCTACAAATTGGAAGGAAAATAAATAATAAGGTTAATTTGCATTAAGGGTATTTACTTTGGAATTTATTCCTATTATCCCTCTGTAAGGGTAGATTACATGAGCAGGTTGCGGGATCTCCATTTCTGGAGTTTTAAAAGAATAGTCTAGGCCAACTTCTGTCAGGAATGTTTTAGTTATTGTTTATTTTTAGAAATAGTTTGGAGACCAGACTGTATGACCTCTCAGGGTCTCTTCTAGCTCCACTTTTTATGAAAATGTGGCTGTAATCTGAAGAGTTGAATACACATAGTATGTACATTTCTTCTGAAATGCACAATTTATTGTATGGATTTCAAATCAAAACAAGAAGTCATGCAAATTCCTACCGGAATTGAAAGAACTGTGTAAGAGTAAATTATGTACAGTCCTGGATTAGTAAAAAGGATTGCTCCTCCAAAGACCTTGAACTCTGTGCATTATGAAAATGGCAGTCAGAACAAATTCATAGGGCCAAGTTGTAATCCCACTGCAGTCAGGAGCAAAATTCTCATTGATTTCAGAGGGACTAGTACTTGGCTAGTCTCTTTTTAAGATCTGGCATGAAATAATACAAAATATGCCACATGTCCATTGTTATTAAACTGATATAAGCAAATTGAAGCATTTCACATTAATATCTTGTTGTCAGATTGTCATTTGATGGAATTCAATATGACCAGTTTGACAAAACAAAATGCTACTCGCTAAGTAAATCTATCTGCAAGAAGTATTTATGAAGAACTCTGAAATCTGAATTCCCTATCGCCTCTATCTCTACAAAATTGTATAAATGAGGAAATAGCACCAAAGACCTATTAGTAATAGTTATTTCCTAATTGCAGTGGGAAGCATCCTGCATGTTTAAATAAATATTGTTAACTCTGACCTCTTGGTTTGCCAGGACTGATAAGGCAATTGTTTGACCTATATGAAGCGCATACAGTATGCATGGACTGAAAGCAGCAGGAAAACAGGAAACAATAAATCAGAAATTAGAGCACTGATTGTTGTAGCTAATTACATCAGACTTCTGCTTAATTTCTCACTCTGTCATTCTAACCTGATTTTCTTTCCAACAGACTTTGCAAATTGCTGGTGTCACGTACATACAGCAAATAATAATCTTTAGTTACTATGATTGACAAATGAATGAGAAAGAGAACATAGTTTATTATGGAAGAATGAACTGTGACACACACCAGATACCTGCTCAGATGCTTTTTTAATTCATTTACCTAGATATGCTGCATGATACATTTTGCCAGGACCACAGGTTTTGGCATCACAACGGCTTAATTGAATTTCTGGCATGGTTTGATAATGCTGGACAAAGAAGAAAAAATGAGTCTATAAAAGGAGAAAAATGGCATAGATTGATTTCCAGAGCAAGAGAGATAAAGTGGTAACTAGAAAATTTAAATCAATTCTGAAAATAATATGCTTAGAATTAGGCAGAGTAATCAGCATGTTGTTTAATCTTGATGTTGCTGTCCTCGTACATCAGATTAACTTGGTGTCCTTATTATTCTCTCTTTTTGCATTACTCCACTTCCAAACTATACTATCTTTGTTAGTCATGTTTCATCACTGTCGTCAGCATCCTCAGCTGGCATAAATTAACACCGCTTCCTTGAAATCAGTGGAGATGTATTATATACCATAGCTGGGAATGTTTGGTAGAACATAATTATTTTTAAAGTGTCTAAATTCTGCTTCACAGTTTGATTATTTGGACCTTCTGATCCAAGTAAAATTAATTAACACTGTTGTTAATACAGTGTCTTTCTGTATGGTGTATGTTTTTCTTTATGCCAGAAGGCTGCTGACATTGTTTTGAGAGGTCAGATCACACTAATATATGACACTTATGTGTAATAGATGCAGAGAGATGCAGTTGTCACTTTCCTTGATGTCTTTTAGAATCCCATCAGCACTAATTCAAGGCTAGAAGAGCCAACCAAACTCACTGGAGCAACATTAGAAGAACTGGTATTATATCATCTTTGCCTTTAACAGACTGTGCCTTGTGTATTATTCTGAAACTGTTCACACAATGAAGCAAAGAAACACATGGAAAAAATATATAATTAAATAAATAAATGAATGAACTCTAGTCTAATATAATGTTTTGTTCATGTGGTACTACCATATATCATATCCTTCCAACCTTACTTTGAATATTAGAAATTATATCCTCCACAATTGTTGTCAAGTCTCTTTAATCCTTTTTCTTTTCTTTTTGTTTGTCTGTTTGTTTGTTACAGGTAACTTTGTAAGGGCCAGCACCTAAAAATTATCCTACAGTCCACCTAGAAATTATCTTACAGTCCAGCTTGCTGAGGTTTTTAGCAACACATTTCCAGAGGTCTTCCATTCTCTCCCTGAAGGGCCACAACATCACCTCAATTGACTGCCACTGTGAAAGGAATTCATATTGGTCTGCAGTGCTCATCGGGGTGTAGGACTCTTTTCTTTTCTTCCCTTCCTGAGAATCATATAAATCTCCTTTCTCCAGAATTTCCTATACTGCAGGGCCTGTCCTTGAGTGCTGCCTTTAGAAATCAATTTTTGGGCACTTATGCATTAATTATTATGTACCAAGTTATGCATATTCCATATGCAATTACAGGAGTAAATATACAAGTTGCTTTTTGAATCATATTAAATTTAATAATTTACAATACTCCAATCTTTATTCTTTCACAATATAACGCATTTGTTTAGGCTTTTTCTGCCTACCATCTAATGTAATCAACAGTTTATTTTAATTGTTTTGTTGAAACTGCTTAATTTTCACTGTCCCTCTGCCTAATTTCTAGTTTTTTGTATCGATAGGCTGCTGATTAGCTTACTAAAAACTGGAAATCAAAATTAAACATTTTGTAAGGTATACTGACAGAGAATATGTATGAAAACATAAGATAAAGTATACTATTTAACAGGCATTAAACATTATTGGCAAGACTTTTGCTTTACATGTAATGATACGGCAACAGTCTAGTTGCTGTAGGAAGACCATTACTTTATCACTACAGATAAAGAAGCAATACTACCCCACAGCAAAGATTGCTGTTGTCCGAGACATGCCATGTTAAGGCACTTTATACTTCTGGGGAAGCTAACTGAGAACACTGAGGGACCCAGTAGTCTTTCAATGATGTAAGCATCATGTCAGGGTGCTGATATAGCTAGAAGTCCAATAACCTTTGGAGATGCTAACACTGGAGAAGCAGCCCTGTAAAAATTCCAGTTACATTCTGATTTCCCTCATGTTATCTCTACGAATTCCTAGACTTGTTTTGGAGGCAGCCAGTTCATCCATCTCCATATAGAAGACAAGCATAGTCTTGTTTGTGGCATTGTCAAAGACTAATGCAAGGATAAAACAAACAAACAAACCCTAACCCAAAGTATTTTAACCACAGCATTAGAGCTAGGAAATGCACTGATTATCTCTTTATATGCATGGCAGCTAATGGGACTATAGATATATTTGGAATGTATTCTTAAAACTACTTCATACAACAAAGCTTTTATTTTGAAAATGGGTGAGTTCATGTTACCTCTCTGTCTTTTCTGCAGCTTCCTAGTTGAAGAAGCATAAGTACAGCACAATGCTGTTCAATATTTTAACAACAAAGGAAGTTATACAGTGACCAAAGAAAATAAAGAGTCTTCTGACAGTGAACTGTCTTTGCATAGATTAATCTGAGAAAAATATAATATAGGGAAAAAGCTTTTAAACTAACTATACAGACATATCACACATATATAATTATCTTTCCCTAGAATAAAATTATTCTGTAGGATACAGCAGGGATCCACTTTCTTTTTTTCCTCAGAGAGGACTCCATAAGAATAGTTTCATTATGAAAACTGGTTTAGTGGCTTCTGAGTCACCTTTGGATACTCAAAAATGAATAAAAACTGAGGAATTCATGCTCCTGTTGTATACTTTCTGACTGCTGAATGTTAACTCCCACCTGTTTATCTACTAATTATTTTGTCTTTTAACATTAGCACACAAAAATCTGAAACCTGCCCCTCTGCATCAGACTGTGTACCGAAGTCCTATATTAGACCACCCCTTCACAGGTAAGAAAAGCCATTAAACCCTGTGAATTTTCACAGTGGATAAGCCTAGATTAATTTGACACAGGTGTTTGTATAATACTGTGCATGGGAACATTCACAGTGTCCCCTAGCTGTTTCTTCTGTGGTGGTCTAGTCTTAGTACTCTCTGGACTCTAATCTAAAACATGTAAGAGTACCAGCTGGTGCAGGACTTTGTATACAGCTTTTGTTATGCTGTTTGTGTCACTTTGATGTATCCTTTTGCTTTGCATATGAATATGCGTAGAGGTAGGAAGAAAACATGAAGAGCCATGTGCTGTAATTAAGTTACAAACTATTCTCTTCTCTAATTTTATAAAAGCAAGTCCTTTATTTTCTACTACATGAGGAAATGTGTCATTATGAAAAGTGAAACAATCTAGAGGGAAATTTGCCCTCACATGCGCCTATGAAAACCCTGCTAAAATCAGTCAGGCCGAACAGACATAAGAGAGACCAGAATCTGTTCTGCTTTTTTTGTTTGTTTGTGCTGTACTTTTAGGTTACTTTATACCTTATTTTAAAGACAAACAAGGAGATGTGCATCAACACCTAAGTAATTAATATTAAAGTGGTGTGCAAATATATTAGAAACCTAAGTTATCAGAGCAAGAGCTGCTCAAAATTTTATGAAAATACTCCATTATTTCAGCATCTTTTACTTGATTGAAATACTGAGAAGCACAAAATTTGTAGCTAATGAGTCAAAATGTGAATTTCTCCACTTATCTCAAACCTATGTGCCTGAAGAACATAAACTGTCTAAAAAAAAATCATGACTAAAATACAAGGTATGAGTAGGAGCTCTCATATGCCTCGTCCATTGGAGACACAATAATATATTGGCAAGATCCAATATTCAATGCAAAATGGGTAGCAAAATTTTTCAAAAGGACAAGATGAATCTTCAAGGTCTGATTATCCTCTCATTGCACTACAGATTGGTAGTTAATAGAATTAGGTTGGTTTTAAACATGTGTAACTGAATTGAGCCTGTATAATCAGAAAGTTGCCATATCACAGACCAATTTTGTTCATACCAATAATCCAGTGAAAATCCAGGGATACATCTGGAAAATCACTTTGTAAGTGAGATGAGAATCAGGCCATGTCTGAAAATTGTAATTAGACATAAACTGAAGGAAGAAAAAAAAACATTTTGAAGTGTCTAAAGCAGAGCTTATCATGTGTTAGATGTGCATCTAAAAGACTGCTTATATCTATTGACAAAGTAATGCAGAAAACTGTAGTCGTACTTGTTTTAGGATTGTTCATGAAGGTATAATACATACCAAGAATATGCATTTTTTGAGCTAAGCTTAACATCATACCAATACAAATATAAATAGTAAATATCAGAATAATTCAAGACCATGAACAGAACTATATCTGTTATCACAAACTCAGGCCAGGAGACTTTCAGAATGGTAAAACTTACCACTAATTTTAAACACAAAGCTAGTAATCAAGCAGTGGGTAACATTTCACTTACACCTATTGATGATGAAAGCTGAACTTGATTCTAGTCTATTACATACTTCTTTATTCATCAAATCAGGTGTATAAAGCTATCTACAGGCAATGGAAATAACAAGACAGTCCAAATGGATTTAAGATACTTTATAGATCAGCTGCTGTCTTCACAGATTTCTTTAATTCTATCTGTAAGTAGTTTGGAGATGGTCATTTTTCCAGACCACTTTGTCCTAGTAAATTAATGAACTTATTTACAAATTCCAGAGTTTCTTTTAACTCTACCTACAGTGAAGGAAAAAGCAGTCTTTTCTACCTGGTCTTAAATGATAGTTCCTGGAAAGATTTGTATTCCAAATTTATACCATCCCTTAAGTGAGATGCCTCATCCTGTCTTTAAGATAAGATTCCAGGCATTGCTTGGATACTTGGATATAATTTATTGTAGCCACACAAAAGTCAGATCTAAATCCTTTTGGACCATGATGCCACAAACCAGCAGTTCAAAGTTCAAAGAGGGAGACCGACACATGCAATTAAGTTATCACTGTTGGGATAACTGTAACCCTTGCTGTGCTTTTAGAGCTTCTGGGATCCTGAAGATTGTGAAATGTTAAAAAAAAGGAAAAAAGAAAAAAAAAAAAGCATTCTCCTCCACACTACCTATATTTTCATTGCGTAAATCACAGCAGTTGAAGTAAAATACACTCAGTGACTGATTTCCTGCCACTAAGGAAAAAAAATCCAAAATCTTGTTTCCTGATGACTACAAACTTCTCTTGACAAACCTCCAGTGCCAAATGTGGTTTCCATTTACTGTTTTGGGATTTATTTGTCTATGCCAAAGTTCAGGTGTGCCAGCTCTTTGTAATAAGCCATTTGGATGAAAGCTTGGCTAGCTCAAAGGATTCTGATGTATTTTATTGCTGCCTTTTAAGATTATTGTTCAGAAATACCAACTCTAATTTTGAAATCAATTAGCCATGCAGTCTGATGAGGTGTTGGCCCAGCTCAGGTTCACACCCGCTGTCCACAGATTATTGTTAAGTTGAGTCAGGTCCTTAGTGCTGCTCTGCATTGCAAGCATCTGGTGTACACATGTTTGATGTCCTCACAAAATGACGCTGATGGCTTAAATGGCAAGGCTCTAATGAAGAAAGCCTAGCAAGTTTGCTGCTGTTTGCCAGCAAAACATGACTTTTACAGGGCTGTGTAAAAGTCCTTTTCCCCCTTGGTTAACTCTTCCTTGTCAAGAGAATATAAATCTTTCCCTGAGAGTGGAGATTCAGCAAAGATGATGAGAACAGGACCTGAGGTTCCACTAACAGCACACAAAGCAAAAACCTGTTTGGGCTCCTTCACCTCTCCGGCACCTGCATGGTGTGTACAGTCCCATGGTCAAGTGTTGCTTCCAAGGGAAGGACATCTGCTTACACCAGCCAATGAGCTCCCCGTAGAGTGAGGATGCAATCCCTTCAGCCGTGCAATGCTGCTGGCAGCAGAGCCAAACTCCTCTGGGGAGAAGGAAGTTACTGAAACTATCCAAAATGGTTTTCATAGGTTTTACCACAACTAAATGTCTCATGTTGAGCCAAAGAATGAACGAATATATAAGGTCATTCTCCATTACTTCTTTACAGGTTAGGAAGTTTTTATGCAGGTCTTCCAGATTTGTACATGAGATATAAGGATACAACTTGAGACATAAATAAAAATAATAATCAGACAAATAAACAAATAAATAAAAAAGAAACCACATTTGACAGTGTCCTTTAAAGTGTATAAGAGAATGAAATATTTACTCCCTTAAATTAAGGCTCCTTTGAAAAATAATTCTTCTTTTAATCAAAAAATATTCCATCAAATTCACTGGGATGAGCAATTGAAAATCAGCAATATCACAGGAAGAGTAATAGCAAGGATGTGTGATGAGTTATTTGTATCTATTATCATATTAGTCTACCTCAAATGATAGATGTTAAACTACCAGTCTAATCATCTCAAAAGAATTTACTAGTATTGCATTGTGGCTTCAGAGTTGGAACCATTTATCAAATTCAGCCTTCCATTCGACCCATCTGCAACATTTTGGAGAATGTTTAGCACATGCAACCTGAATTTGATCCAGATTCCTTTTTTTTCAAAGCCAAAACTCTTTTGGTTTTGCTTACATTAACTATCATGGTCATGTGGGCATTTAGAACCAATGTCTTCTATGCTAAGTAGAAGAAAAGAGGTAAATAAATTAAGTAATCTGATGCAAACCAATTTGTTATTAAACTGTTGGTTTTTTCGTTGAGGCAATGAACACAGAAGTTCATATAATAAAAAGTATTTGAGGTTTCTGCCTGACCAGTATTGTGACCTGGTCCAGAATATGTTCTGCCTTTACATTAGAAATCAGGATCAAAATTACAGAGTGAGTGCAATTAGCTCTTCCTTTTTTTCTTCCCTTTAGACATATCACCAGCCTCATGTCGTTTTGTGCCGATATAGCTTGTATTTAAAATCAAGCCTGAACAATAGCAATTTATAGTTCCTAAAAACAAATACATTTTCAATTTTCTCACAAACAGTAGATTAATACAGTGATTTATTGTAATTGTATAGATAACACATTCCCAGCATGGAATGAAATACTATGTGAGGCTATACATTTTTACATCCATTCTCTCATATGAATGTATGAAATATTATGCAAGTGGCTTCAGGTTATAGAGTGGGAAATAATTAAGCAGTATATTATATGTATTTCTTTGAGAGAGAGAACACAGGTTGTGTTCAAACAAAAGTTTTAGAGTTTGAAGAGAGTAAGACTGAATCATTTGATTCAATTTTGCCTTTTAACAGTCATGCCAAAGAAATAATTACTGTTCGTAGGCACAGACATCAATATCTAACACAAAAATATTAGGGTCCTTCCTTCTGCTCTATCCTCCTAAAAAGATTGTTAAACAGTGTGCATGCAAGGGTGAAGAAATAGGGAAAAGGAAGGAAGCACCTGCAGAGTAACAGGAAGACCTCCACTAGAGGACACTTTAGGGGGACAAGGTAACAATCACTCATAACTGATGGGAATTTCCTTAGAATTAAACCTGTTAAGAGCATGACTCTGACAGCCATTCTGAGTCAGTCTAAAGGTCTGCACAGCCCAGGATCGCACTGCCAACAGTGTCACTAGCAGACACACAAGGATATAAAAAAAAAAAAAAAAAAAAAAAAAAAAAAAAGAATCTGATATGATTTCTCAACTATTAGCAATCACTGAACAATTTTGTAGGTTACTGGTGTTAAAAGACACTGACAGATCTATCCTTCAACAATTGGCTTACTACTGTTTGAATATAAACACATTTGTATTTTTCCTTCCAAAACATCCTATGGCTAATAACCCCATACCATAGCACTCTGTGTCCACCTTTTACTTATGTGTTGAGAGTAAAAAATGCCTTATATTATCATTATTTTCATGGTAAATAATATATATTTACCTTTTGCACATAATTCTTGATTTTGTAATCCCTCCTCTATACAGACCTTCAGTTGTTTCTTTTCAAAGCTGAAGAATCTGACTCCTTTTAGTCTCTATTCATACAGTAGCTATTTCATAATTTTAATCATCCCTTATCAGTCTTTTTCTTGTTCTGTTTTATAATTGTAACAATGGGATGAACAGACTCTGTATACCATTTTCCATTTTTAGCATGGATCTTAACATTCTGGAAAGCAGAACCTTTGGATCAAAAGTTTGGGAAAGCTTTCCTCCAGACCAGTCAAATCTGGCATTGCTCTATACACTGTAAACAGCCTTTCTTTATCATCCTGGAAGGTTGCTATAGTTATATTAGGGAAGTTATTATCTAAAGCCCCATAAAATTAGTGACTGAAGAGGCAAGTTAAGTTTTGCCAAAATCCCATTTCTTATAAATGGTTAATAAATTTCATTTTAGTTGGGGCCAAAAAGAACGGTGTGCAAATGTAAGCATTTTGGCTCCTCCTGTGTCAACACTGGAAGAGTTTAGTCAGTTTTCCCAGTTCTTATTAGGCATATCAAACACTGCCCTTTTTAATTCAGTTTATTAAGAGGCTTTAATATTTTATTGGGTTTATATCCTATTCAATAATGTTTAGTTTGTTTATGTTTCACTTAAATCCAGTTACTTTTCTGTTAGGCAGGAATGAGGTTCAGATGATATGTAACACCAACAATAACTGGCAGACATACTGATTGTCTTATGATAATATTAATGCTAGCAGTGCAGGCCAAATTGCTATGGTCAAAGCTGTCTGACATAGCAGATTTTATCCAGTTACATATGGCTTGAGGGTGAACTTTGGTAAAATTACAGAAAACACATTATGATATTTCCTTAGAGTCATATTTATACAATTTGACAGCTGAAAACCATACTTGGTCTCCAACACATACCAGGGAGATCACCACCTGAATACCTCTGTCATGAGTTATTGTTCGGCTCATTAGTGTTTGAAGCCTGGACTCCATGAGCTTTAAAATATATAATGCGCTGTAATTTTTATACTTGTGTATAAAAATTTCAAGGTAAGTACTTCAGATTATCTCAGAGGGAAAAACTGAAATTCTTGTTATGGGAAAATTTCTTTTGTTTAATGAAAACATTTCTTTACAGTGAGTGGCTAAGTTAAGTGGCTTCAAATTTCACAGCAGAATTGTTCTCGTCATTAGGAAAGACAAATTATTGCCTTTATATTAGCTGTTATTTGAATGGAGATGAATTGGGAAGATGGAAGCTAATCTTTCAAAAGTTTCATCCCATGTGAAGTACTAAATCCAGTTTCTGGATTACTCACGAGTTAAGCGTAAGAAAGCAAAAAAGGAAACTAAAATTACTTTTTTTTTGCCAGACTCTTGTTGACTCTGCCAGTCTGTGAAATGGAGTTCGATAATTGGGCCAGATCCCAGAGTAACCCTACTGTTGGCCATGTAAATCTTGTCATGTTGTGTGTGGGCTTTGTTTTTTTTCTTCATTTTCCCTAAGAATTCCTAAGAATTCTACTTGAACATCCTGTTGGTTTCCTAATACTTGTCTCGTTTTTTTTTTTTTTTTTTTTTTTTTTTTTTTTGTCTGCATACTTATTCATTCCCCACTTTAACTGGAAATATCTCAGACACTATGTAGCCAGTTCTGATTTCTCAGCTAGCCTTTTGTCACTTTCTAATCAAATATGTTTTTCATAAGAAACATGGTATCTTCAATCAGAATATTATTTTATTGATTTTATTTTGTTGTTATTTTAAAAAGCTGAATGAACTAAATAGCACTAATGCCATCAGCAAGTATTATGAAGTCGTTCTGAAATGTTCTTCTTACTCTATTTCATAATGGCTATTACTATTGATGTTACTGTGTTCCTACCCGATAATACAGTAAACAATTTAATCTGCAAACCATTACTTAATTCTTGGATTTTAGAACTGTCTTGCAAATAACTAATAGGGCTTTACCAAAATTCTACCTAACTTCTGTTAGTTTGTGCAGCTCCTCAAGACTTGTGTGGCCCATGAAAGTGAGGCAGGTTATTTTCAGCTGAGCAGAATAAGATAAATACCAGGCAGTAAGCATTACAAGGAGGAAAGCGTGTGAAAAATTAAAATGAGAATTTATTTACAACACACCCTATATAAGCTTGACCTTGTTCACATTGTAACCGTTTCCAACCCCCCAAAGACATCAACCTATACAAAGCTGAGCCTCATAAAAACAGAAAATGTGAAGGTTATGTGGCAATACACTGACAAGTTTTAATACCACCTCTTTCATAGCAAATGGCCAACATAGGTGCAGAACTCCCTGCTACTGGTGCGTGCTTACAAAAATGAGAGAAAAAAAGGCAAAGCTCTACAGGTACAGAACATAGGACATCACACACACATTGAAAAGTCATGACCTTCAATATTAAGTCAACAGTTCTGTCCTTAACTCTCTGTACATAAAGAACAATGGCAGATAGAGTTAGGAATACTGTGTCACCATAAATTGAGAAGCTAGTGCATTTTGTTGCTTTGCCCCAACCTTAATGTTACAAAAATGCTGTTTTGTTGTGCCTTTAACACAATAAAGGACTAATTCCTAAGAAATCAAAGATATAAGTCATGTAAATGAAAACTTGTAAATTATGTCAGTAATCCATAACTCATACAACTGATTTGGAAACCAGAGCCTTTATGGTTCAGAAAGAAGTAATTGCTTTATTAACTCCCATTTATCAGTATAAAATTGGCTAATTTAACTGACTGACTGATTTATATATTGATACTTTAAATTTAGCTCAACATCCTAATTTAATAAGGGGATCACATATGGATGTTTAAAAATATATTACTTTCTAGTTGGTTGATACTCTAAGCATGCCCTTATTAAGACAGATTATCTCCTTTCCCTTGTTCTTTTCAGAGAAGGACAAAACAAATTAT